>NC_140960.1:100757484-102167484 GCF_014529385.1 Adiantum capillus-veneris | reverse complement strand
TTCATGCCTCTAGTTTTTCTTTTGATTCTCTAGTAGCGACGTTGGAGGGTTCTCCCTCCTTTGGAATATCTACCATGAACTCTAGATCAAACCTTAAGAAGTACCTTTTTAGCCTCCATCCATTGACTATGGTCTTATGAATTTGACCATGTGTCTCCATCAATTTGTAGCTACCATTGGTGTATTGTCTTTTGATGATGAATGAAACTTCCCATCTAGGATGAAACTTCTTATCTTTCCTGGTGTCAAATCTTTTGTCGTATCTCAGTACTAACATGCCTTTCTTTAGACCCTTTTCCTTAAGCCCTTGATTGAATGTGAGTCTACGTTGTTCTGCTTGCGTTGCATAGTAGTTGATTGCATCTTTCTTGTCTAGATGAAGCCTTTCTAGATCTAAGATATGGTTGCAAAGATGGGCAACTGAGCACTGTAACTGGCTAGCCATGACTTGCAAGCTAGCTATCTGTGCCTCAATGGGTAGAATGGACTCCTTTCCATATACCAAGTGGAAAGGGTGAAACCTACTGATGTTTGGAATGTCGTGTGGTAGGCCCAAAGAGCGGCCATCATATGCTTATCCTAATCACTTGTGTGGTTATTCATAAGTGTGTTCATTCACATGCTTTGTGATGATCTTATAGATCATTCCATTTACCTTTTCTACTAGACTATTGCACTGTGGATAGTATGGAGTGGAGTGTCGGTGTGTGATACCTAGATTTTTCATCAGTTCTCCCACCAATTGCCTCTAAAACCTGGCCCTCTATCAGATATTATCTCTAGAGGTGTGCCAAAGCGGCAACAGATGTGCTCAAATATGAACTTCACCACTTCTTGGGAGGTAATGCAGGTGGTGGCTGCTCCTTCTGCCCATCGGCTCATGTAGTCTACACCAATTAGAATATATAGTTTTCCTGATTGGGCCCTTAGTAAAGGACCAACTGCATCCATCCCCCACTTCTCAAACGGGCCATATGAGATGATAGTAGTCTGTAGCTCATAGGTTAGTGTTTGACCACTGGATACTTGAGAATCTCTGCACGTTTTACACCAATGATTCACATCCTTGTTTAGACTAAGCCAAGAGAATTCTGCCTGTGAAACCTTCCTACTAGTAATATCTAGAGCAAAGTGGCCGCCGCAAACACCATCATGGAAACTTGAGATCACCATCGTGATTTCACTGGAGATTGGCACTCGCCTCAGGATCTGGTCTTTGCCCTTGTAGTACAAGGTGTTTTTATAAGGCGGTATCTTGTTGCCTTTCGAACAAGACATTGTTTTTGGCCCTTGGTATACCCTTCAAGACATTCTCCTCTATCTAAGAAGCTAATGATTTCAGGCATAACATCACTACCTTGAAAGAGGGCAGCTTCAGTCTGATTGCTCCTATGGGAACATCTTGTATTCTTTCCTTGGCTAGAGTATCTGCTTCTTGATTTCTGCCCTAGGGACATGAAATAGCTACACTGCTTCAAAATTTCTTAAAAGATCCTTAACTTGGCGTAATTGGCCAGGAAAAACCTTATTTTTACAAATCCAAGTGCTATTTATCTGCTTAATCAAGAGCATGGCATCGCCAAACACATTTAGGCACTAAACCCCTTGCAAAACACATTGTTCCTATCCAATAATTAGGGCCGTGTACTCTGCTTCATTGTTGAAGTGGGCGTGTAGCAGCTTCCCAATAGAGAATACCTTTTCCTTTTGCTCATTGAAAATGACGATGCCAGCTGCTGCAGCTTGGTCCACTTTCCTTTTGTAAGCTCCCTCAAAGAAAAGAGAGTGAGCTCCTTCTCGCTTAGGAACTTCCACCATTGGTATCACTCCTTTGCCTTCTGTGTATCCTTTAGCTTATTATCATAGTGACGATGAGTAAGAATACCTGCTAGACTAGCTCTAGTGGAGCTCTCCACTTGCATAGTGTAATCTAACTCTTGTAATCTAAGGATCCACTTAGAGATTCTAGATGAGACATCCATGTGTTGCATTACGTACAGAAATACTTTTTCCATTGTTAGAATTACAAAGGGTCTAGGCAATAGATAAGAGCGGAACCTTTTAGTGGCAAACATAAATGCAAGCACCATGTGTTTTACCGTGGTGAATCCTTTTTCTAATGGGGTCATGACACTCTAGAGAAGTAGATAGGACTCATGAAAGAGGTTTGAGAGTCTTTCTACACTAGTACGGCTCCAAGTGTATCACTTCCTACACTGGGGTTAACAAAAATGTTAGGAAAGAAGCTTTGGGGGATCAAAACGGTGAGGATCCATCGCGGTGGAGGAGATGCAGGTGTGCAGCAAGAAAGAGAGACAGAGAGAGACATCGACACCACTAAGAAAATAAAAATACACGCTAGAGAGGGGGAAAGGGGGAACACACCCGGCACAAACACAAGGACTTCTCTATAGATTAGGGTATCCACAACACCCCTATCCTCTCGGAAAACACCTTCAAAAAAACTCTTTTCGCTATCAGACCCCCGCCCGCTCAGTTTTCACTACTCACACACTCCACAAATCCACCACACCATGCACACCTACTGCCACGGCCTATCTCCACCCTTACACACACACACAACCACTCAATCTCACTCTCTCACTCAAATCACCGTCGGTCCTGGGGGCACACACTTCCACACAACCGTCACCAAGGCAAAACACCAGTGCAGGAGAAAGAGAAGGGGGAAACCGGAAACAACAGTAAGAGGGGGCAACTGTGGCATGATTGCACTTCAAAAAGCATGTAGACTAGCTTGCACTACCATCACTATGGCCATAAAAATTACGAAGGGGTTGATCTATCAGAGCACTCCGCTTTGCAGGCTTCCAAATGGCACCAAAAAAGCCCCTCATTTGACTAAAATTTGATCTTTATAGGGGGGGGCTTTAATTTTGGAATTTACACTTTAATTGGTCCACCTGGCACCTTGATTTGGCATTTTTGGAAGGGGAAACCGCTTTACTCTATCTGCTCTCTTCCTCTCTCTTTTGCACTTGGGGGGGGGGGGGGGGGGGGGGGGGGCATTAGCGAGGTCTCTATTTCCACTTGGCTTCTCTTTATTTTTTATTTTTTTCTCCTTCATTTTTACCCCTTTGGGGCTACCATTTTGCACTGCTCTTTTGTCCTAGCTTTGACCCTTGGCCATCTTTTGTGCAGCTCCTTTGACCTACCCTTTACTAGCCTCCTCCCTCTCTATTTTCCTCTCTCCATTTGGCCCGGCCTTACCTTTGCTCTTGCCTTGGCCTTTGCTGGACTGGCCCTTGCCCGCCGGCCTTGGAGTGACCCACTTGCCTTTGTTTTGCACACCCGGCCGCCTTGGGGATCTTTCCCTCTCTCTCCCCCTGTCATCTACCACGGGGACCCTCCCTTTTCTTCTACTCACTACCACTGCTGTGGGACTCTCCCCTTGTCGGCTACTTTGCTCCTTTCCTTCCAGCCCTGTGGGACACACCCCTCTCATGCAAGGGGGAGGCAATAGCAATATCGCTATTGCCCTCCCTCTCTATCTCAAAAAACTTGGAGCCCTACTAGGCTGCGGGAACCTCCACTCTCGGTGGCCAGGTCATTAACCACGGCCACAGGCCATCGCCACCACCGCGCCCTTGACTAGGCCAAAATAGCACCCTCTCCGCCCCGTGCCACAAGGCACGCGCTCATGCAGCGCCGCCCGCCTCTGACTCCATAGCCACCGCCAGGAGCTCACGGGGTGAGGAAGCTCCCCTCTCTCTCCCTCTTTGTGTCCTTATGATGGTTCACGGCCCAGGTTAAGTAGCCCACACCCTTTATGCCAAGCAGCACATGTGGGATAATGTGCTCCACATGGCAGCCTCATGGCGTATGGCCCATGGCCCCAAGCCCATTTGAAAAATTTGAAGAAACCCCCATAAAAAACCCATTTTTTTTCCCCTTGTCTGTCTTGCCTGCCAATTGGCACTTAGTGATCCAATCGTTGAGCCATAAAACTGTGCCAAGCTCCCATTTTTTTGGTCCCAGACCATGCAAACCTCATCATCTTCCAACTCACCTGAGCTCACTATCCAAGGCCACAAAAAACAAAACGACTATCTGCAAACTTTTGACCGCCAAATGCCCCCTTTTTTCCCAGGCCGAAACTCTGTGCCCATGGCTTGGAACCACGTGTCGTGACTTCTTATTGACTCCGTTCGGCATGATCTACCTGTTTGAACCTTGTCGAGGCCTAAAAAATTCCAGATGAAATATCCTCTTATGCGGTCAAGTGGGCTCAGACTCGGGCCCCCGGGAAAATTTCAGTTGACCACATCTTGCTAACCAGAGCCCCGATTCGCAATCCGAGAAGACCGGCATTCTGCATAACTCAAGTACTACACATGTGTCCATTGACACGTTCCTGGGCCACCTATCCCCAACTACCCTGTCCGTCGGGGTTCTGCAACACTTTCTAACTTTGAACTGCAATATCTTGAGCATCAGGGCTCCGTTTAACGAGCCGTCTGGATTGGCTTCTAGAGCACACTGAACACTACATTGCAAAGCATTGACTTGGCATTTCAGGCACCTTCATTGGCCATACCAATTGAGCTAACTTGGAGTTGTTTAGCTTTAAAAATGGCATGGAGCATACACTTCCGCTATCCTTTGGCTACCTAGGGCTTTGGTACGTGTCCTAGCCTTTTGCACTACACTCACAAAAAGATTTAGAAATTTTCTCATGTAGGAAAACAAAGTCTTTTCCAGTGTTTTTCATACAATGCATAACATCATGAGCTTCTACTCGAGAGGCACCGCATACCTAGCTAGGTACGACTGGGGGCAGGGGATCGTCGGCCTGGTGGGGGGGGCGGCAGTCCTCTGCCCCCAATCGTACCTAGCTAGGTGCCTCCCTCACATAAGCTCATGATGTTGAGGTAAGTTACAATGACCATCTCCTAGTTTAGACCAACTTTGGCTGCACCATCATTGCCCATTTTCCTCGTCGAAAATTTATGTTCGACCAAAAGCATATGTACAAAACTTTTAAACCGGCACACCAAACTGACGATTAAAAGAATTCGCAAAATCATAATTGTTTGTACAAGCTATGTACAAAAGATTCATCCCTTTTTTCTTGCACACCTCATGCTTTAGGTGGGTTGCCCACCCCCCTTCACTGCAATTTGCTGCACCTCAGGCACTAAATCCCTCTCAAAATACAGTTTGAGCCGCACACTATTCACCCTGTTCCTAAGAAGCTTGCCATTTGCTCTTACCAGCTGGTAGGTCCCATTCGGAAAGGCCTTCTGCACTTTATACGGACCTGTCCACTTCTTCTTGAACTTCTTCTGGAATGTGAAATCCAGGTAGCTTTTGTACTTCATGACCAGGTCTCCTTCTTCTATCTTCTTGTCTGGTAGGTTTTGATTAAACTTGGCAACCCGCTTCTCTCTCTGCTTCACATAGTAGTCTGCTGCTGCCTCTCTATCCATCTGCAAAGCCTCTAAAATGGCTATCCGATCCTGTAGAACTCCTTGTTGGGTGGCATTCACACACCACTTATCCTTCAAAGAACCTAATTTTGCATGTATTGGCAACACAACCTCTTTACCATGGACGAGCTTAAATGGAGTGAAATTTATAGCTACTTTATAGGACGTCCGATACGCCCATAGACACTTCTCTAGATTTTCTTCCCACTCATCTTTCTGCTTATACGTTGTCGAGAAATTTGCGGTCTTGCGAGGAAAGCAATGAGCTTATGGTTGTGAGAGTTTGTGAGAGAACCAAAAAAAAACTATATGAAGGAGTTAAACCATAGATGCCATGAAGACTAGGGTTTGGAAAGAATTGCAATCAAAGAAGCCCCACTCTTTCTCTCTTGCATTCACACACACAAAGAAACAACACAAAAGAGAATGTCAAAACAACACAAAGATAAAAACATCAAGGCTATGGTCATATCGTATCATGTGTAATATAAAAGGGTCAATAGATGAGTTAATGGCATTCAATCTTGGCTGACCAAATAGGCTACGAATTGTTCTTTGGAATTGTAGTTTTATGCTTACCATGATATATATATTTTGTTTAGTGATTGGGATTAATTGTGTGTACAAATCCTCTTGGTTGATACCAAGATAACTACGCTTATGTCAGAAGAAAAGTTATAGTCTATGAGAGGTAGTATAATGGGATCTGTTGATAGAATTATTTCATTGAGCCTTTCTGGGCCAAAGAGAAACACTATACGTTGTTGAAAGTGTATTTTACGGCTAATCCATATGTTAATTCTAATAGATCATACAGAGTGAAAGCGATAGAAATTATCATCATGTGGATTATTCATCTAGGATAACTCTAGTATGTGCAAAACGTAGATATGAGAGAAGAGAAGGGAAGAGAAGAGAAGAGAGTTTCCCTCCCAAGCCCTATTCTTGCCCGTAGGCAATAAGGATACTGCGGGGAGAGATGTACCTGTAGCAAGGAGAACCTAAAATTTGTAGAGACGATGAATTACTAAGAGTGAGAGAGATAGGTTTGGTTAAGGAGACAAGATTAGATATATATATATGTTGGATTAGAGATGAAAAAGAAAACAACAAGAAATCAAGAAAACATCAATGTAGAACACATCTTACTTGACAAACCCTTTGGCACCATTGTTGATGGAGAGAGAAGAAGAGGGGAGAATTCAACTTTGATTGATACGCCAAGTCCAAGACCTTCTTTGATTAGAGTTGATCTTCCAAGGATTGCGTGCAAGAATGGCTAGTCTTCCTCTAGGAGAAAGTGTAGGCTTAGGCTTATGTTAATGGCTAAGTACAATTTGGCATTACTACTCACTCCCTCATGAATTCCTCTCATCCATGGCTTGATTGCTTGAGTGGTTTTCAAGGAAGAAGAGGTACCCTTTTAAAGGTGAAGGGAACCCCCAAGGATTTACACAAGAAGAGAGGAGCCAGTGTGAACAAAAACTCGAAAAGTTGGAAATGAGCTATCTCGGCATGATGTGGGAAGACTGGGGTCCAATATTTTGATCATATCTCTCCAACCGTGGCTCCAAATAAAAAAGTAAAAATATGGGAAGAAAATTCAGCTCATTAGCTACGAATTCTATTTTCCAATCTTTTTCCAATTCGGATTGGAAACTTGTGTAAAAAAATCATCAAAATAGGTTCCATTTCTGGAAGCAAAAGTCTTCCTGTGGTCCCCTTAGCCTAGACTTCATTTGATTCCAAAGGACACCTCATGCCATATGAAAGCATGACATTGATCTTTGACAAAGTTTAGTAATCATGCTTGCAATAATGCATTAAAATAAGTGTATCTTTGAAATCATGCCACCTAGTGTCCCACTAGGATTTCATTCCCTCCTAGTAGCTATTTAAAACGAAATATAAGAAAAGTATAAAAATACGTAGAATATATATATATTGGAGTTTACCCTAGATATAGGATCTAAATAGGGTGTGAGATGATAATGAGATAGTAGAAATAAAGAATCAATGCTTTTTTTGCCCCAAGCTAAAGAGGAGGAGCTATTGACGCTTTTCCCATAGTATTTTCTGATGGTAAAGTAAGAATAGGTTACCTTTGAGATAAATAATAGGATGAGATAGGAAGCATATTATTATACTTAAATATGCATATGTACATTATAGGAAATATAGCTATGTATCTAAAAAGTTACAAGATAACTGTTGTAGCATACGTTCCCACTATGTACGTGTCACAGCACGACATCCACCCCCTCTAAACCTGCACATCCTCCGGTATGTGCCCCATTGTCTCTTTGTAAGATTAGCCCTCTTGTACATCTTCCTTGCTTTCTTCTTCACTAGATAATTTGAAAGCTTCATCTTCACTTTGATCTTCACCTTTGTTTTGCTCTTCTTCCTCATCAACATCTTCTGGATCATTGTCTCCTCTTCTCTTAAACATTTTAATCATTTTTCCTACAATGTGAATCTTTACTTCTGTACCACCTAGTTCAGACAAGCTGTAAGTAGCATTTTCATGCACATGCTTTACAACATACGGTCCAAACCATCTTTTTGAAAACTTATGCATGACTGTGTGTTGGTTATCAAGGCTACTATCATGTACCAAAACCCAGTCACCTTTGTCAATTGCTTTGCTCCTGAGCCGATGTCGCTTATCAAAGTAGTCCTTGTTTTCAACCTTGCATTTTTGAGTCGTTCTTTTGCAGCTTCAATGTCTCCATGTCTTCTCTCTAGCTGCCTTATACGTACTGCAAGGAGATCTTCCCTGCTAAGCCCCTCTTGCCAAGGTAGTACATTCCATGTGGGAATTGTATCTTTAATCGGCATCACTAGCTTTTGAGCATACATTAGCTCCACAGGCATGTAGCAAGTTACTGAGCTATGTATTGTACAATCAGCCCATAAAGCATATGGTAACAGTTTTGGCCACTCACCAACTCTTCCTTCGCAAGCCTTGGCCAAAGCTTTGATTATAGGAGGATGCCTTCTTTCACTCTTTCCATTTCCTTTAGGGTTGTCAGCTGTAGTAATAGAAAGCTTGATTCCTAATCTAGAAAAGAACTCCCTTGCTTCTTCGGCATCCAGTTCACCTCTATCTGCAGTGATTTTTCCCACACAACCATAACGGCAAATCACCTCATCAAGAAGGAATTTGCACACAGTTTCTATGGTTTTAGCTCTTAATGATCTTCCTTCAACCTGGTTAGTCAGGTCCTCTCGTGCAAGAACCAAGTATCTCATCTTCCAGAGTGAGATACATCTTTATACATACCCTTCCACCAGTATTATTCTTTCAACTTGGAGAAGGTTTCCCACACACCCCTATGTCTAGCCCTATACTCTCATGAAACTCCTGCATGAGCTTTACTTGAGTCTCTCTTTTACATATAACCCTTTCTGGTGTAGCACCCTTTTGTCTAGGATGCTTCCACAAGTAGCCATCCCTCAAAAAGTACCCATATGCTTTCTTGCATATCCTCCTGAATTCTTGTTCAGACCAATCATCCTTTTTTGTTAGAGTACTCAAGTAGCTTCCAATAAGACGTCAATCACCTTCATAAAGCTCTTTCAAGAACAATTCAAATGGATTAGTCATGCAGACATTGCTACCTTTGACATGAGAGATAGAATAGAACTTTGTGCCTACATCATCTCCCTCCTCAATCATCTGTAACTCATCTTCATACCTTGCCCTTGATAGCATATCTGCCACTGTATTGTCTTTACCTGCAATATGCTTAAACTCGGGATTTAAGGACTTAATGTAGGCAATCCACCGCAACATAGCAATGTCTGGCGTTGAGCAGCTTGTAATCATCCCAAGAAGTGGTAGAAAATATATTTCTACAACCACACATGCACCAATTAGGTTCTCTTTCCCATTTTTCAAGGTTGTAACCATACCCCATAATTCTCTCTTTATCTGTGGATAGTTTCTTTGGCGAGCACTTATTACCTTTGCTGCAAATATTACCACATACATGTGTCCTTATTTGTCATCTTGCCCTATTGCCCATCCAATCCCTGTAGGACTAGTGTCTATTGTCACAATTACAGGCCTTTGACACTCATAGTCTACCTTTCTCAAAGTTGGTGCTGATTGGAGCAACTCCTTTAGCTTTTTCATGGATTTTACATGTGCTTCTGTCCATTTAAACTTTTGATTCTTTCTAAACAACTGATAAAGAGGATCAACTACATGTGCATAATGTGGAATCCAAATAACATAGAAGACACATGCTCCCAAAAATCTTTTAACCTCAGTGATGCTAGTGCATGTTTCTTTCATTCTTTGGATGGCATCTACCTTTGTTGGACAATGTTTCCTACCATATGACCCGCACATGTGCCCCACAATGAGCACTTCATTGACACCAAACATAGACTTTTTCCCTGACAATGTAAGATTCACTTCTTCCAGCCTAGACAAAATTTTATTGCAATCATTTATGTCATTTACCACAAACCTGCGATATCCCCTGAGATCCAAAGGTTCATCTTTCTCACTTTCTTCACATCCTTTGATAGGAAAATCATCAATAAAGGCATTGTGATTTGAGGAATAAAGTCATGTAAGACCTTATTCATCCCATTCATCATATGTGCAACCGAGTTGGTTGCTCCCTGTGGCAAGGTACACATCCTTACCAAAACCAAAGGTTCTCTCATTGTTGTCAAGTCTTTGCTTTCAATTGAAGATGAAATTGATCATACCCTGAGTAGAGATCCCCCATTGAGTAGATTGCCCTCCCTACAAACGCCTCTGCAAACTCATCCACAATTGGACCTGTACCTACATTTCTAATTGTCACCTTGTTCACTGGTTGCATATCTTGGATGAAGCATAGAAAACCATTCTTCTTTGGAACTGTGAACCACCTGTTTGAGTATGGAGCACAAGAAGGCTCAAAATTCCCATTTTGATCTTCTCATTCAGTAGCTCTACTAGCTTTGGCAAATGAGGCTTTGGAACTGGAATAGGTTGTAGATTCCAAGGCACATGATGTATTGTGAAAATTACCGTAGGAGCTACAATAGAAGGATCAACACATCCTATCTCATGTGGCTCAACCGCAAAGTCCTTACCATGCTTTGAAAGCATTTCTTTGAAGCACTTTGTCTCCTCCTGTGTTAGAAACTCCTTGCAATCAATCTGCAACTCTTGAAAAGACTCCTTTGTGAAGGTATGACCGATCTTTTTAGGATTCCTTAAACTTGGTTGCAAATAAGCTTGCTCAATCTTTTCCCTGTTGTTGGGTAGTAAGGGTGAAGCTATTGGTTTCACCTTCTTTGCTACACTCTTGTATTTGGTTTCAACATGGACTTCTGTGGCCAACTGTTTGGTTTTCTTTAAAGACTTCTATTACTTGATACATTCCATAGAACAAACTTCCACAACTTCATTTTCAAGATGCAAACTAGACCCCATTATAGCATCAAGCTCACCCATAGTATCTACAAAAGAAACTTGTTCACACAAACCCAAAACATTTTCAGTAGGCTCTAGCAACCCACTCTTTTTCATGCCTATTTGTACATTATGCACATATTGCCTCTCATATCTCTTCAAATCTTCAAGTTTTGTAAAACATACTGATCCATTCCTTGTTACCAAGGAGCTCATTGAGAAAGTTTCACCTATTTTTGGATCAAGCAAGACCCTTTTTCTTTCTGTACCACTACAATCCCGCTTTACAATGGTACTTGGCCAGAACCCATCATTTCTCTATGATCATGAAACTCTTTGCTCACCTTTGGTAGAGGATGTTCTCTGAGGTTGTCAGGATTTCTTTCATGGTTTACACAAACGGTGAGAAATTGGATGGCTCGTTTACCATCTTTGCTACGTATCCTAGCATATGCGGAACCATCATCCATTACCTTTGTTTCCATTTGGACTCCCACAATGTCGGGTTGTCCAAGGATGAGATGATATGAAGATGTATCCTATACAAAGAAGTTTTGGTCAATCTTTACATCACCTATTGTCGCCTTCACACCTGGACATGCTGCATACAATTCACCGGATGAATTGTTTTCCACGTTTACCATCCAGCCATGATATGTTTCCATCGGCCATTTGCACTTGTTGTAGAGAATCTTTGACATTATGTTTATTTCTAAACCATGGTCAATAAAGGCAACAAATGGCTCTTCAAGATCACCTACCTTGACCAAAGTTTCTGTAGTAGCCCTTGCCCAGTGACTTCATGAATAGTAGCTCCTAGGAATAGCTTCAACTTCTTCATCATCATTTGAGAAATGCACTTGCTTCACTCTCCCACTAGATTGGTAGCATCCTACCACAATTCCATCATCCTCCTCCTTATTTTGCAGTTGTATCCCTTGTGTCTGCGAGGTTTCCCCCTCAACCTGTGGACGAGAAACTTCAGCAAGGGTTTGCCTCTTTCTCTTCATGATGTCAATGATCTCCTCATGGAATTCACGCTTTGCAATGCCAAGAACTTCTCCCATAGTAAATTCAATTTTGCTATTCAAGATCCTTTCCTCCAAGACTTTCTTTAAATCTGTAGCAACCTCAATATCAGATTGTAGTTTATAAGTTGGGCCTTTTGTCTTACTTTTTTTTGGCTCTTTCTTCTTTCCTGTTGTAGATTCCTCCATTATTACTTCAGGTGGAGATGCTTCTTTTGTCGAGGGTGTTTGAGAAGGCATTGAGTCGCTTCTTCCCCCACTTCTAGAAGCTCTTTTTTATGGTCCTTCATCAACATTCTCAAGTTTGCGCTTCTCTTCTACAATAGCCTCATTTTGTTGGCATTTTGTAATGTAGGCATGCACTGACAATGAGTCCATTGGATCATTCCATCCTGTTTCTAGACGTATGCAATCACCTCCTTCATGTAGAATCTCTTTTGTAAGATTTCCCTTTCTAGCTAATTGCATGACATTTGGCCAAATCTAACCATGATGGTCACTCACCTCTTCATCATTAAGATGCTCAATTTTTACTCCATAAGTAGCTGCCTCAATTGAAGAGGCGGCATGGCTAGTTGCCATATCTTCAACTAAGGTTTGCATTCCCCCGTTCCCAAAGTTAGTTCCCAAGGGTAGACCTATCTCTCTTAAGTGGATCTTACCATCCTTAAAAGAGACAACATCTTTTGACAAAGCATCACTAAAATCATCACAATCCCTTCTTACATGGTCTGTACTATCACACCAAATACATCTATTAACAAACCCTTCTTTGGGCTATTGTCTTTGCCTAGGAAGTGGCCCTGATGATTGGACTTTTTCTTCAAGCTTTGCAAGCTTCACCTTCAAGTCATGCATTCCCTTCACAAGCTCATCTAGCATAGACTCGTCAAACTTAGGAGCGATAAAAGTAGGATTTACCATTTTGTCAGAAGTTGAGGTGGAAGGGCTTGTAGTGTTTACTACCATCTTGTCCCTTCTTCTTTATCGTTTGGCAAGCAGTGAGACATCATCTTCAACCTCATTCTAGTTGGTCTTTAGTCCTTGCTCACCATCTTTATCTTCAAGAAGAAGCTCCAAATTTTCTTGAAACTCTTTACATGTGGCTTGTAAGAAAAGATCTAGTGTGGTCTAGTGTGGCCCTTCTGTCCTGGTGAGTTGTGCATAGCGCCGCTCAAATTCCCTAAGTAGCTATGTTACTGATAGTCCTTGCTTTGGCTTGACTACCCATTATAATAATGTCCTTTTGGTCACTCTCTCCGAGTCCTCCATGAAATATTCCTCCTTTAAAGCTACTTTGAGTTCTTTCCAATTTCTCCCATGCCCATCTTTAATTTCCCTAACATGCTCCCTAATTTCTGGAGCAACAACTAGCTCAAAGCTTTGAATCATCTCACCTTCTGACACGCGATGCAACTCCATCTCCTTCACATACTCGCGTAAGTACTTGGTTACATCTTTGCCATTGAACTGATCCATTCTGTTGACGACCGCTTATATGGAATTCGTTGCTGAAATCTCCCTTCTTTCAGTCGCATGTTGTTGTTGCATGAACATTGCAAATGCTTGAAACATTTGCATTGTTGCTGGGTCAAAATGCATACCCTGTTGCTCAACATGATCACCTATGGTTACACACAAGCACTCACTATTGGACGAATACGCCGCGACGGACGTCAGCATAGCGAGAACTCACCTAACAAGTAATGTCAGCTAAGGATGAAGCTCGACCGGCAGGCGCGTGGAAGCAAGCATAAGGTGTCACTCGACCGACTCCTAACTAATTCCTATAGAGGTCTCTACCAATTGTCTAAGTCACAACCTTCAAGAGTACAAAAGAGGAAACTTCCTACAACGCTTGCTAGAGCCGAACACCCATCAAACACTTTCGAAACACCATAGAACTTGAAGCAGACCCTACTAATACCTATAGGCCGCTCTCCCTGAGGTCTATGAACCAAAATCATGACCCAAAACACCCGGTGCAGAAACACGTAGGATGTCTGGCCGAAATTTGCAGGTCTTCGTTTCCGAAATCTGAAGTGCCTAATGTGTAGTTCTACTCAATGTGAACGCGTGGATATGCTTCAATGAGAAATCAGATAACGTATGCTCACGCAAACAACCGATGAGGCCCGTAGAAGGAGCTCCCAAAGCCGGACCGTACGCGTGCAATGTTGGTATCGGCCCGTAGCTCTAGTCGAGGGCAGCACGCTGCACTTCTCCACACTCACTTCCGACCACTGTAGCACACGTAGCGTCAAGACGAAGCTCTCACTCTCTCTCTCGTACACAGTACGCTCACTCACAAACTTCAAACTTGTTTTTTAAATGACAAAAGGTTTTTCATTGAGGTCAAAAAGTGATATATATACCTTACAACTTCTCAAACCCTAAAGTTCCAAAATCAACAACCTACTCAATCTAACTATCAAAAGTAGGATACAATCTGGAAACTTCTGTAAGTCCCAATATTTACAAGGTGAAAAATCAGGTTTTCCTTAGTGAATGAATAATTACAAAAATAATAGTCCGCCGAGTAGTTAAATTCTGTGGGGTGTGTCCAGCTTCTAACATCCCCTCCCTCCTCGTTCATGTCGTCCCTGACATGGACTTGATCCGGTGCTTCATCTTATGGTCTCCCACATCTTTAGCAGTGATTCGTACCTTGCATCTAGATTCAGGATTGTTGGGCCAAAGATATCTGTATGCATGGTGAAGAACCCCGTGTAGAATGCTTCTTCAAAAGCCTGGAGGTGATAGGATGGTAGAAACATAATTCTTTGATACAACGCATGTATCACCTCCTTGGAAGGCTGACCTGACAGATCATAAGCACATCTGTATGTATCCTGGAAGAAGAATATGCTGTCGGTCACCTGGCCTGGCTTGAAGGTCTCGAACACTGTTAGGATGGTTCTGCAGATTTTTCTCATCATAATGCATGTAAGGTCGGGTGAGCCAGTGAAAAACTTTATGGCGCCCGTTAGGGTTTTCACCATGTATTGTACACTTATTCTCTCGCCTATCTTCACGCCCGGCAGCTTTGGGTAGTTCAGCCAAGTGGGTTGGCTTCTTTGCAAGATTTCTTGTGCCTTCCACGTCCTAACCCTTGGTAGAGGATAGAAGCTGAGGTTTTCCCTGATGTATTTAGGTGCCTCTACCAAGTGGATTAGGTATTGTGGGTACTTAGTAAGCCAAGCCTTCCTCCACTTTGGCTGAGAATCCACTATGAGCTTTACTCCTTCTGGCCTCGAGGTGTCTGCATTGTAGAGAGGTTCCGTTGGCTCTTCTCTTATTCGCTTGTTTATTGTTGTTGCCTCATATTTCAGCAATGGATACGGGAGAGAGGGCTGAAGCCACTCACGCCTGAGATTGTTGGCGTCGATCTTCTGGATGGTCATAGATTTGAAGACCCTCTACTCCCATTCCAAGGCTTCCTTTGTGCTTTCTCTGAGCTCTGCCTCTATTGCCTTACGCAATTTTTCCTCCTCTTCTTGTGTTAGATCCTGTGGCTCTTGAGAGGATCCTGCTATGCTTTCCTCTGGCATGGGTGTGTCCACAGGATCTTCCACATTGTCGATGTTGATGCCCTCATTGGCAGCTGGCCCTGAGCTTTCTGCTTCTGCTTGTTGCCGGCCTTTCAACTCCTCAATTTGCTTGAGGAGTGTCTGCTTTTCCGCTTCGGCTTCTCCGCCCATAGTCACGAGGAGGTCATTAAGTTTGGCGTTTATTCTTTCCGCCTCCTCGAGCTTTATCTTTATGCTCTCCAATTCTTCTTGTAGGGCTTTTTGGCTGTCCTCCATTCTTGTCTGCATTGCGATAGAACCTTCAGCCATCATTATTCTCTGCTTCTTCTCGAGAGTCAGCTCCTTCTGGAGTTCTTGCATCTGCTCTTCATATATTTGACTCTCGAAAATGATTTGAGTCGAGCTCGTAGCTCTAACTCTAGCAGGTGATGCTCGCAGCCTCTGGATGGTTTGATCTTTGACTTTTAATTGGTCCTTGAGCTCAAGGACTTCATCCAGCTTGCTTCTTGTTCTATCTCTTGACTTTTCTTGTTCTACTTCCTTTGTTTCTTCTGCCAGCTGTAGTGTCAGATTATCCCGTTCTCTTTCAGAATCTCGCAATGACTTGCTGAGCTGCAGACACTCTTCTTCAGCTGCTTGTATTCTTTTTGCTGCTACCTCATTTGCTTCTTCCTTTGCTTGGCAATTTTGTAGATCCATTGCCAGCTGGCCTGGAGGTCAGCTTCTCTCTCTTTTAGCCCTTGGCTTTGTGTTTGAAGATAATCCCTTTACATCTTGGTCTTTTCTTCGGTGGCCTTTAGAGTTATCATTTCTTCGTCTGATGCCATAGATTGTGCTCGTATTCCAGCTAGCATTGTCATCACCACATCCCAGTCATTAGAGGGCGGGTGCAGGTCTACCGTGTTGATGGCAATTTCCTTTAGCTCCACTAGCCGGATGTCTGGCATTTGTTCTTTATGCCCTGTTCTCTCCAAGTCGAATGCGACTGTGGCGGCTTCTTCCCTTGTATAGCCTGCAGCTAGCAGGTCCAAAAATGCATAATATGACTCCTCTAATCCTTTTTGCTCAGACTCAGGCTTGGCCTCTTTCTTTGGCTCAGGTTCTTGCCTTTGCTCTTGCTCCTCAGCTTGGTCTTCTTCTTGTTTGTCCTCAGCCTCCTTATCTTCTGGTGGGGGGCTGCTAGGCGGTGGTGATGGCAGTGGTGATGGCTACAGGCTAGGTTTAGGGCTATCTGGTAAAGCTGCAGGTTTTCCCTTTAAGTCCCTTTCTGCTTTCGTTTTTCTTTCCCTTTCTTGGCTTTCTTGTTCATCTAGCAATGTCTGCCTTATCTACTCCACTTCTTCCTCGGTGAAAGGGACATGGGGAATGTTTTCCGCTGCAGCATCAAGAATCTCGAAATTCTTGATATAATCTTCAAAGAGGTCCCTCTGCACCCTTCTGGATGATCCGGACATAGACTCTAGAGATGGCTTCCATAGTTCGTTTAAATCACCCTTGAGGGCTCTTTCTACTCGGAAACTCCCCATCAGCCTCTCGAGTCTTGCCGCTTTTTGTGATCTTGTCTCTTTGGCCGGCACTTGGGCAGATTCCTTTCTTCTGCTCAGGTTGCTCCTCTGCAACTAGCTCTAGCTGTATCTTCAACCTCGTAGCCACCCTTGGTGCTCGTTGTGTCTCGTCTTCTTTTACTCTTAGCCAATCATTCTGAGATGGGGGATCAGGCCACCTTCCTTTAGCGTGTAGTGCTGCATAAACCACCTGGGTTATCATTTCTCCTGGTACTATGTAGGTTGGCTTTTTGTTGCCCATTTTTACCAAGCTGTCATGTATGTATGCCACATAGTTGATTATCTTTGGGGTGCCTTTTGTCATTGCCCAAGTAAACGTTGTGGCAATTGCACCTGGCGGCATCCTGTACTTCTGTGGCCTCTTCGTGCACATGTGGAAGTACTGGTTGTACAATTGGCTCATGATTGCCACCTTTGGGTTGGCAATGTCTTCAAAGGTGTAATCTTCCTTTTTCTCTTTGTACACCTTGACTTCATCCCTTCTTTTTGTCACATTGTCTCCCTGATTGGAGAGATCTAGTGCATGGGCTACAACCCGCTCCGTGATTATAATCTCTGTATCGGGTCTGCCTTGCAAATTTGTCACCTTGGCCACTCCATACTCTTTAATGCTTGTTACAAACTCCCATACTCTTTTGACGTCCACCCCTGCTGGTATTGCTTCGAAATAGTTATGGAGGTCAATTTTCTCCAAGTAGTCAGCCATCTTGCTTCGGAAAAATTCATTGAGCTCTCTTGGCAGCATTGGTAGCTCTATTACATTGCCTTCATTGTCTTTGAATACTCCCTGGTAGATCTTTAGGTCGTTTGACTCTAACAGATCTTCCTGTATCCAGGTGCTGGTTGGCTTTAGTGTTCCCTCTGGAATGACAAAAGGTTCCACCTCATCCAGATAGTCTTTGATTGTCATTCTTTTCTTCTTTGCCGGTGACTTTGAGGCTGCCATAGATCCTGTTGCACTCAGTAATCCAAAGTTAGCGTTTTTTCTATATCAGCTGCGAAACTGAGATTTACTTATCCAAATGACTTGAAAATTGAAATTATAGCTTAAAAGGAACTTGTGAAGCTGTGCATGTGCTCACAATGCAAATATGACCAAAAATTTCCATCTAGATATCCTAGGCATAGGATGTCTTTTTCTTCAGAATTGGTTCATACTTGACATGCAGGTAGTGTAAGGCTCATGGAACATGGCTACAGGCCTGGATTTGAACTTGGATATCAAAAAGTGGATTTTTGGGCTGATTCAGGCTTTAGGTCACAATTTGGGTAGAATGTCTATCATAGGTAGCAATTGATGTCCAAATGGGTTGAAAATTGGTATATGGGCTCAGTGCACCATGGTATTGGCTCCCATGATGTCATTCTTTGCACAGAAGGCTAAATTTATGTTGAAGACATCCTACGCGTAGGATGTCTATTTCTTCAGAATTGCATGAAACTTGGTCTGTGGGTTGTCCTTGGCCTTTGGAACATGGCCATGTTCTTGGATTTGAATTTGGATAATATTTGATGCTTGTAGGGCTCTATGTGGTGTTTTTGGGCTCAAAAAGTATATCTTGAAGGTGTTGGGGGTCAAAAGTGATTAGAATGGCTTCAAACTTGTCATATGGGCTCTTGATGATGAGGTAATTAGATCTGGAATGACAAAACATCCCTTCCATGCCAAAAAGGTCCATTAGACATCCTACGCGTAGGATGTCTTTTTCATGATTTTGACTCCCTGACCACACAGATTGGTTGATGATGTGTATGTGAATGTGTTGTGCAAGTTTCATGAGATTTGGACAAGATTTGGTAGGTCAATGGCCCATTATTGCCTCTATGCCCTAACTTTGCGTTTTTCCATGCATATGAGGTCAAATCTGGTCCGAATGTGATGAAACTTGGTGTATGGCTTGTAAATGTCAGCCAAAAAGTGCCCTTGAGACATCCTACGCGTAGGATGTTGTCTCCTGGTGATTTTTTCAGTGCTAGTGCTCCTAGTGCTTGCCCTTTGCCCCCCTAAGTCCCTTTTGAGCCTAATTTCAACAAAAAAGTCAAATGGATAGAGTATAACTCCCTGTGTGGGCTTCAGAGCCTCCGGGCCGTTTTCTGACTTTTGGAGTGCTTTTTGGCGATGAAATTTCTTGATGTTGGTCCCAATACCTTGGGGATCCTTGCCGTATGGTTTTTGCCGACTTTGGCTTTACCGGAGCTCCATTTGGCAATTTGTCGCTCTAGTAGCACCCGTGGTTGCGTTTACATATCTTTGATGATTTGTGGTGGTCTACCACCATAGGACTTGGTTGTTGATGGTCTAGAAAAGCCGCTCGTGAAGTTTGGTGGCAAACGGGCTTGCAGTTTGGCCGCAAGCGCATTTTGACGTTTCGTTGATTTCCCATTCGGTGGCCTCTTGTGGGTTTCTGGGAATTAGGGTTTTTCCCGATGGTTCCCCACTGCCTTTGGCTGTCTAGGACTGGTCTCCTAGACTAGGGCAAGTTGCCGATGAAGTCTTGTTGCTTTTGGGTTAGCCGTTAGGCCGCTGTCTCTACTTGTAGGTCTCTACCGCTCGCTTTGTGTGTGACCTCTACGCTAGTTTTCGCGACATAATGACAAATATGCGCGAAAATCTCAAGGTGGTGAGCCTACCTCTCATGTCTAGAGCTGGTCGGGTAGACATGCGCGTCGTAGAAGCTGCTGGAAGGTCGATCCGCTCTAGGTGGCAGAAGCTCTCTCCACAAAGTCAATAGTGAGAATGAGCTAAAAATTTCTTATAATGGAGGTCCCGGAACCATTTTTCATGAAATTTGACATGTGCTCCTATCTTTTTGCGAGATGTGGTTTAGGCTCAAAAATTTCTTGATTTGGACTCCATTTGCTCTATTTACCAAAAATTTGTCATTTCGGTCAAAACCTGGCCAAAACACGTTTTTCGCTCCAGTCTCATAATTGCACCCCCACTATACCATAGGTTGTCCTTTAGTCACTGGTCATCCCCATATTTTTTGTTTTTCATTACGACTGTTTTTCACCTGCTTTTTGTATTTTTGAAGTTTTCTGCCAAAAATTAGCAAAATTAAAAGGAAAATAGAAAATCAAACCCAGAAAATCCCCAAAAATCATAATAGATCACAAACATCACCGCAACACATTATATACACTCACATTTATGGCCGAATTTCTCCGTTTCACCAATATTTTTCTTGAAAAATGGCTATTTATACTTATATACACACACCTAGGGGCTTGATTTGGCGTTTGGCCCCCAAAACCTGTAGCTTCATGCTGTATAAGGGCATATATACTTGGGTTACTCCAGAAAATTTCGCAATCAAACAACAACCCTTAAAATAGTCGAAAATCATGCCCTTTTTTGTTGTTTCTGTTATTGGTTCCGCATTTGAGAATGCCTCCCCCCCTCCTAGTCGGAGTCCTCCCGGACAACAGGGTTTCGCCTCGGAGTATGTGCCGTGCATAGGTTGAAAAAGTTGTGCTAATGCCTGGCCAATTAATGTGGCCCTATTTTATGGATACTCGGTCAATGCATGGAAAAAATAATGTTGTGCAAGAGAAGGGAATAAGCAAGGTGCTTATTGGCATTCGCCGTCGAGGCTTCCTGTTTTCTTTGTCAGTAGCATCTATAACTCTACCGCTCTCTGTTTAATTGTCATTTTGGCAAGAGGCAATTGCTTTGCCGACACTGTTGATGGAGTCGTCCCTGTTGCTGGGGATAGAATTGGCTGTGATGTAATAGCTATGGGCCTTATGGCCTTGGCTTTCCATTGGTATTTTGTTGCCGCCGACATTGGTAGAAGGTTTGGCACTTTCTTGGTTGCCACTGGTTTGTATTTCATTGGCATCCACAAATATCGGTCCTCCTTCTTGACATGCAGATGTCTGCTTTCCATTGTTGCTTGTACCGTAGGGAGTTCCTTGGGCTTTTGCTTTGGTATCCAAATGTGAGTGACATTGGGGTTATGGCTAAGCATTTTCTTTGGGATCCATATCTATTTTATGACCTTTGTTTTGGATTGAAACGTCTGCTTTGTTGGAATCCGGTTGTTACATTGTTTCTTTCCCGCCATGGCATTTCTATCCTTCTGCATCCATACTTGTTTACCTTGTTTTGGTAGTCTAGATTTTTGCATTGTGGCCGGTGACTTCAGCTGTTTGTAATTAGCATGGTTGGCTTTTACCTGGTTGTTGGTCTCAGGTTTCATGTTGATCTTTGATGGCATTTGTGCTTTTGTCTTTTTTGCCATTGATTGCATGGCTTGCAGTTGATCATGATTGTATTGCTGAGCAAAAGCTATCACCTGTTGTTCATGTTCATGTTGAATTTTGACTGCCTTTGCTTTCCAATCTATCTGTACATTGTATGCTTTTTCCCAAGGTTGCCCTAACATCATTGGGTGTTGTGTGCTATCATCTGTCACCACATAGAACTTGTGTGGGTAAATATATTGATGTAGCTGTACATGCAATATAGTCCATCCTAAGGTTTTCAATGGGTGCGATGTGCTACTTTCCAGCACTTGGGGAGTAGGATGAAGTTGATCTGTTATAGTGAGCTGTTGGTATAATCCCTAAGAGATCAAATTTGCTTGAGCACCCAAATCAAGCAAGGCTGTTGATTCAACTTGAATGTTGCCCACTTTGACTGTAATTATTGGCTCCACTGTTTCCTTCTCCAACTTCATCAGTCGAATGGCATTGATTCTCAATGGTGGTTTACTTTGTTGTTGTTGTCGCAGAAGCCGTCTTTTTGCAATGCGTTCTTGTGCTTCGGCTTGAGCTTCCTCCCATACTCTCTCTTTTCCTTTAGTCTTTGCTTTCCTTGATGAATTTGTTGGAGCATCTCCTGTGTAAGTGGTAGGTGATATCTCCTCAGTCGACACCCACTAATCCAGTTTGGCATTTCTTCACCTGCTAATGTAGCAAGCTTGACAGCTCCACTTTGTGATGGATCATGAATCACAAATGGTTCCATCCCTCGCTTTTTCAGTTTCTTGGCATGTTGCTTCAAGGTATAAACAACTACGTAATCACCTGTTTTGAACTCTTTGGTACACACATGTTTGTCAAAATATTCCTTTTGTCTTATCTTTTTAGCATAGATTGAAGCGATAGCTCGTACATGGAGTTCATCTAGCTTTTCAAGATCATTAATCCTTGAAGAGAGTTCATGCTCTGTCCATTCCAAGCTTG
Organism: Adiantum capillus-veneris; assembly: GCF_014529385.1. Classification (NCBI taxonomy): domain Eukaryota; kingdom Viridiplantae; phylum Streptophyta; class Polypodiopsida; order Polypodiales; family Pteridaceae; genus Adiantum; species Adiantum capillus-veneris. The sequence continues at coordinate 102,145,299 of NC_140960.1, read as the reverse complement.
TTGCTACTCGTAGAGTCGGGATCAAAAATTCGATGGGTAGTATAGCATTTAGGCCAAACATCATGTTGTATGGGGTTGTTCCTATTGATGTTTTGTAAGCTACCCTCTATGCCCATAGTGTTGAGTGTAGTTGCTGATCCCAATCTGTTCTTTGTATGTTTCAACTCATCGGATAGGGCTGTTTGCTCTCGTTCTTTCCTTGCTTTCCTACACGCCTTTCTAGCTTTCCAAGTGCTTCTTTGATTTTTCATTTCTGAACTTTGGGCATCGGTTTTTGGTTCTTCTATTATGGGTTCGGTCGTCCTTCTCTGGGCTTGGACTCGTGTTACAGCCTGAATAGGTATGATTGTTTCATTTTCCGATCCTCCACTGGAAGGTATTGTTTCTAACAAGTTCAAGGTGGCTTTTGCTCCTTTGCTCGAGTTTTTAGGGCAATCGGGAATCAAATGAGTAATTCCACATTCTGGGCAATACGCATTGACTCTAATGATTTCATCATGAGGACAGTCTCCCAGCCAATGGTCTCCGCCACACTTGTTACAGGGTCCCTTGGGTTGTTGAGGTGCTCCTTGAGCCCCTCTTTGCTGGTAAGCTTGTCTTTGTCCGCCCATGCCTCCATTGGCTATAAACAACAATGTTCGTTCATCTAAGCTATATCTTCCTTCTCCTGCGGCCTGTGCAGCAGTTGGTGGTCCTTGATTCTATATCATGCTCCATGGTTCTGGTGTCGAGGCTTCTTCCGGTGGATAATAGACAGGGTTTGCCGAATATCCATTGGGATCTTCATAATATGCATGCATAGGCACCAAAGACTTTTCTTCTAATTCAGTTGCCGTTGGTGTGTATCTTATACCAACTAGTTGTAAACCTGGTAGGGGTGGTTGTTGCCCCAACATCGGTTGCGGTCTTCCTACACCTACAGGTCCTGGTAAGTTGCCTGCTTGATATCTTGGCATCGGTGGAACTTGATGGGAAGCTACTGGAGCTTGGGGAGCGTAAGGTCTCTCTCTCACATATCCCTTGTTATAATAACATTCCTCGGTCCCATGGTTTGTCCATTTTTGTTCAATAACACACCACTTGGGTCGTTTAGCCTGGGGTTTGACGTACAAGTTGATCTTTTTTAGCACTTCATCTACGAGCTGCTCTTGGTTTATCGCTATTTCTCCTTTCAGTGTTGTCTTGGAAGACTTGCTCCCACTTTGCTGTGAAGATGAATCGTCATCAAGGTCCTTGAACTCCCCTTCTTTGTAGACCGCACAATTGTCCACAAGGTATAGAGCCTCCTTGGTCAACTCATTCAACGTTGTGCTCCTCTTCATATGTAAGTCTTTCTGGAGAACTGCAGTCCTTAGTCCTTGGATGAATATCAGCATAAGTCTGGACTGAGTTGGCAGTTCTTCAACAGGATAGAACTTAACATATCTTTTTAGTCTTAGGGCTGCCTTCCGTACAGATTCTCCATCTTTTTGTTTAAATTTATGGATTTGTGAGACAGTATTATGAGCTATTCCCCTTTGAGGGAATTCCTCAATAAACTCGTCAAACACTTCCTCCATTGACTCAAAGTCTCTACGCTCCACAGAGTCAAACCAAGTTGCACCATCATCCTCTAGGGTTAGTCCAAACGTGCAAATTGGGTAGGAAAATCTAACACCTCCTCGGCTCTAATTACACGCACAAAGGCTGCTACATGATCCCTTGGGTCTCTGTTTCCTGTGTATTTTTTGTTTACCCATTTTTGCACTTGAGAAGGTCTAATTCTGCATGGTCTACAAACCTCATCATTGGATCACCCCGTCCAAGTCGATATACCTCCTCAAGCCTTTTGTAATAGGCTGGTTCCTCTCCTAAAGGTGCTCCTAAGCCATAATTTCTGACGGTTCTCGTTGGAGGTGGTTCTTCTCTCCGCACTCGTTCGATGGGTGGTCCCCTAGGCTCTGATGACCCTTGTGCTTTTGGCTTACTCTCTGCTTGATACCTTGAATAGTGTGGTGGTTCTTGCAAATCCTTGATCCCTCGTGCGGCTTGATAACCATCTCGGTTTCGGTATGGTTCCATTGTTGCACTCTGTCGAAGCCATGCCTACAATGATGGCTAGTTTGCTGGTGAGGCGGTCCGGGGCGGGCAACAAGAAGAGCGGCCTCTAAACACCCTTCGAGGCTCCCGTGCTGCTCAATTGGGGCTCAGTCAAGCACAATCAGAGACCACAATAACCCATAGCCAGAAACCAAACAAGAAAAGGGGCACCACCTAGTTGTAGATGCGAACTAGGACGCATGTGATATCTCCTTGTACTCAAACGCACAAAGAGAGGGGAATGCAAGATAGCAACACACCAAACACAATCATTCACCACGCCAGAGAGAGGTAAAGAGCACAAATCAACTTGAGCAACTCAGTCTTATCCTTAAAGACTAGATGCACACAAAGCTTGATGAGAAATAGAGAGACAACACAAAACTTGACCTTGTTGCCAATACACAAATTGTCTTAGGGTCACGGGAGTCCTCTCACCGAGCACCCTCTTACAATTTACCTTTTAGGCAAACAATTCAACAAGCCCTCAAACCACCAAGCATGAAATGGCACAACAAACTTCAAGGACAATATACCTTCAACCACCTGATGAGCCAACTTATCAAGTCAATTTGGAGAGAAGAGTCGTAGTTGCAGCATACAATTGCACCCAAATCTATGAATCTTATTTATGGACAAGAGTAGGCTACAAGTGTGATTGCAGAGTATAGTATCACTCCACTCCTCTAGATGGCATAACTAACTTCAAGCTTCTCCATGCACCTATGTGTAGTGATGGAATAGAGCACTCACAATGCACGCACTCTACACAACTAGGCTTGAAGAGTGGTGTGTTATGTGTTGAGAATAGTGTGGTGTAGTGTGATCATGTGATGATTTACAAGGGAGAGAAGGGCTCTATTTATAGGTTTTAGAAGCCCTGATTAGGATTAGGCCTAATCAAATTTATTTGAAGGAATAAAAGATTATGCATATTTTTATTTATTTTTAATGAGGGTGGGTCTCTCTTGTCCTTTGAGTCACATGGATGTGGGCTCAAGGGAAGAGAATTATTGAGGATGAAAGGAGAGAGGATTGAGTGAATAGAGGGTGCATTTTACAATAAGGTTAGTGGTTAGTAGTTAGTAATTATCACTAAAAAATATTTACAAAATCATTCACCAAATGGTGAGATATATGATGAGAAAAGTTAGAGAAGGGATGAGCTTGTAAAGAGAGGTTGAAGCTTTGGAGAAGTTGACATTCACCTCTTTACAGCACCGAAAGAAGAAGCAGTCAGCATAGGGAAGCAGCGCGTGTCGATGAAGCTATGTTATTTCAAACCTTGGAAAATTCATGATAAAAGCCTTCATTTGCAGAGGTTATCTTTGGATTTTTGCTGATTTTTTGAAGTTATTTACAAAGTTGAAGAGAGTATGGTAATATGGACATATATGTAGAGAGAAAGGGGGACACACAGGGTGTAAAAATGGAGGATGAAGGCTATGGAGGTGTGAGAGATGTGGAAATGGTGAAGAGGGTGAATTAGGACATGGGAGTTGCACGTTTGGGAGTGGGAAGGAGAGGGAGGAGTGTGTGTGAAAGAGGAAAATGATAAAGTGGAAGAGGGAGTGTGGCTGCATAGCATGGGCAAACTGGGGTCCACCAATAAAATCATATCTCAGAGCTCGTAGCTCAAAAAAATATGAAAAGATTTGAGGTGAAATTTCAGCTCACGAGCTACAACTTTTGTTTGTATCACCTTTCCAAATTCAGGGAGCATGTGATCTTTAAAAATTCAGCAAAACCGACTGTTTTTTCCACTGCACAAGGTCCTTGTGAGGTCCTTCTTTGGATGATTCTTTTGAATACCTCCAAGAGTGAGCTCCCCATGGTGCATGCATGCATGCCACATACCCTTGACCTTATTTGGTAGGTCTATAATTGAAGATAGTGTTGAGATCATGATATAAGTGAATAGTACAACTAAGAAAATCAAATATTTAGGGGTCTAAGAAAATATGTACATGTCAAATATAAATAATATAGGTGGAAAAAATATAAAGGGGTCAAAATAAATCTCTCTCATTATAAGTCTACCATAAAAAGATGAATATTTTTGGTGTTCTAATTTATGAGAGTAAAAGAGAATAGATGTAGGAAGGAAAAATCACAATAGTGAAAAAATATACACATAAATAAAACTAGTTTTTTTGGATTTTTGTTGGGATGGAGTTACACCAAAAATAAGAGAAGCTTGCATGAAATTATTTTTATATAGAATAAAGAGTATGCAAAATGGTAAGAAAAAAAATGTTACAATGAGTCAATGTACATAGCATAAATAACACACCATAGGTAGAAATATTTAAATAAATACCAAAATAATTATGAAAAATCCTTTTATTTAGGCCCTATATACAATGAAATATTTACACACAAATGGGCCATAATATACTTATATTTTTTATTTATTTTTTATTTTTTTGGCTCAACTAGCCCAGTGACTAGCTAATTAAGGGTTTTTAAGAAGATATTGGAAAAGTCCCCTAACTCACACACACCTATATACAGTGAAATGGTAGGGATAGCCACAGTGTTTGGATGATTTTGGTAGGGTGCGTTAACTCACTATGGCAATTACGGAGAGCTGAAAAACGGCTATCACTGGTTGGTCTTGGTTGTTGAATGATTGCGGTCTGGTGGAATGTGAGGTAGTGTCATACTCATCTGAAAATGGATTCGTTGACCTGCTAGGGGTGTGGGCAGCTCTCGGCATTTCCTCAGGGGCATATGCTGATGCTCCTGGACCTGTTACTCTTTCTACCTCCTCTGGGAGAATACGTTGGTTTTCTCGCCCGTATCTATCAACAAAAACTATGCCCTTCCCCGTAGCAGTTTCATAAGAGAATAAGTAAAGAACCTTGTCTTTGCTTAGTTCTTTTACATATGGTTCTTTGCTTCGAAAGTAAGAGACAATACCCTCACTCTCATATTTGTAGATTCCCACGTTCTCGTAATAAGTTGGAATCCTGGTTGTTTTCTTATCATACATAAAAATAGCTCTGGGCCGATCAATGTTTGGTGGCGGTTCTTGAGTTTCTGAAACCATTTTCCCTTTCGCCAAGTTATCTCCATATCTGTTGTAATCTTCAAGGTTACTAACTATTAAATAGTGGTTCCCCTTTTCGTCTCGGAATCTATCTCCATCATCGTACACTCGGATTATCGCCAATCTTTGTGCTGGCCTCTCTTCGATACAAATGCACTTGCGGCCTTGATAGTCAGAATAGACTAGGGCTCCTCTTGAGTTTGTTCCCTCTAAGAAGATCAAGCCTGGAATCATTCAAAGGATTTTGGGAGGTGCTTCCTCCTCGCATAGGTCCATCATAGGTGAAACCTTCTGGCTGTTGACTACCCATCATGAAGAAAGATTTGTCTAACGAAGTGTCAGTATCACTATCTTCCTCAATAATCGGTGCTAGCAGATCTACCCTTGCCTGAGTTACACTCTCTTTGGTGGACACTAAGCTACCTTGGTCACCTGCCACCTTCTGGTCTGTAACAATGTATCTTCCTGATCTTAAATTCATCAAACTTATCAATGCAATTTATCACAAATTCAACCACTCACCTGGCAATGGGTCAGTTTCTGCACAACTTCTTGCTTTGTTGCTGAATATACCTGTACACAAGCGTTTTAATTTCGGAAATTGAATCAAAGCATTTATCTGCTAGAGGTTATCTTAGTAATGATTGATATAGCTGGAGAGTTAATCTCAACCACTGTTGTATTTTATACACTGCTGATGTTTTGGATTAGGTTTGCTAATCTGAAATAGTACTTCCCTCTGATGTTGGCCAATTTCCGCAAAAAAGTCTGAATTCAGTCCTTGCTTCGTCAAATGGGCAAACAAGGTCCAAATTCGCTTCTGAAAGCAATTGTGGAACCCTTAAGCCAAATGGAACCTCACTGTCTATGCCATGTCAAATTTTCTTTGTAGTATGCCCCAGTAGACATCCTACGCGTAGGATGTCTCCTACTGTGTTTTGCCTTGATTTTTGCACTGTTGTTTCCCTTTGTTGTGCTGAGCTTATAGCTGCTTTTGCTTTTTGATTTGGACACCTATTAGCTGGTCAATGAGTCAAAAATTTGTTCCGACAGCCTGTTGATGGTATAGATCAGTCTAATCAACTCCAAATTGGACCAAAATTGACTAGCAGGCTTGCCTTAGGCTATACAACACCTTTCAATGCTCAAAGTCAAATTTTGGCTTCATTATCTTGCATTAGACATCCTACGCGTAGGATGTCTTTTTCTTCAGAATGGCTTTAAACTCAAGGCTCAAGATCCCCTTGAGTTGCTGATCACTTTGGTATATTCAAAATTTAGTTTGGAGTCCCAAATCACTCAGAAGACATCCTACACGTAGGATGTCTTTTTGGCCTGTTTGACCCCAGATTTGTCCCACAGCTTCCCCTTGATGTCAGTATCCCAGTGGTATGCTTAGATTTTGATTTGGATGTCAAAAGTCTCAAACTTCAGCTATTTTTTCTTTTTCAGTCAAAAATGCTAAAGTCCACTTTGAACCCAATTTTCTTACCCAAATGAGGTGAAACCCCTTTCAGTCACTCAATATATCATGCAAGACACACTCATGCAGCCATCTTATGGTTTTGGTCTCAAATTAATGTTTTGGCACTATTTGGGTAGGATGTCTAGAAATTTCAGCCTATCTGGCCTTATCCTGTCAAGATATGGCCAAATTACCCCTTTCCAGTTGAAATTAGGGTTAACCCTACCTTCTTAACACACTGGTCAACTCAAAATCCCAAAATTCCTCCTAGATTGGCCTGTAGACATCCTACGCGTAGGATGTCTCCTGGCTTAAAATTAAAGTTTTTTTTGACAGGAATGCTCCTGATGCTCTGTAGATGTATCAGAAACACTCACAGTAACTTTTGGACCCCAATTAGGCTTTCAACCACACTTTTGCGTCTTTTACAAACTTGTAATGATTCTACCAAGCAAGTGTACATGCATGGAATACTCTAGATCTGAATCATGATGTCCTACTTACTCTACTCCTACCTATCATGAAGAAATCATGATAATGGTGTTTTTGGTTGCTTTTTGGCCTCTCCGGACACTCAAGCTCTCCTCTCACCGCTTCTACCACTCCAACTCCTACTCTAGAACTCGACTACTACCTAAAACTACCTAACTCTACTTCCTCTACCTAAGTCGAAGGATCTAGGCCAAACACACGCTTCCTAGACTCCCTCTCAGACCTAGAGAGTCCTCCACCCTCTGATCCTGTCTAAATGTAAAGCGAGACTCTTGGCAAGCCAAAAATCCCAATCCTCAAGAATTAGTCTCAGTCACCTACCTAAGGTTTTCGTCCCCGGCAGCGGCGCCAATGTTGGATGGATACGCCGCGACGAACGCAGCACAACGAGAACTCACCTAACAAGTAATGTCAGCTAAGGACAAATCTTGACCCGCAAGCGCGTGGAAGCAAGCATAAGGTGTCAACCTACCCTCGACCGACTCCTAACTAATTCCTATAGAGGTCTCTACCAATTGTCTAAGTCACAGCCTTCAAGAGTACAAAAGAGGAAACTTCCTACAACGCTTGCTAGAGCCGAACACCCATCAAACACTTTCGAAACACCATAGAACTTGAAGGAGACCCTACTAATACCTATAGGCCGCTCTCCCTAAGGTCTATGAACCAAAATCATGACCCAAAACACCCGGTGCAGAAACACGTAGGATGTCTGGCCGAAATTTGCAGGTCTTCGTTTCCGAAATCTGAAGTGCCTAATGTGTAGTTCTACTCAATGTGAACGCGTGGATATGCTTCAATGAGAAATCAGATAACGTATGCTCACACAAACAACCGATGAGGCTCGTAGAAGGAGCTCCCAAAGCCGGACCGTATGCGTGCAATGTTGGTATCGGCCCGTAGCTCTAGTCGAGGGCAACACGCTGCACTTCTCCGCACTCGATTCCGACCACCATAGCACACATAGCATCAAGACGAAGCTCTCACTCTCTCTCTCTCTCGTACACAGTACGCTCACTCACAGACTTCAAACTTGTTTTTAAAATGACAAAAGGTTTTTCATTGAGGTCAAAAAGTGATATATATACCTTACAACTTCTCAAACCCTAAAGTTCCAAAATCAACAATCTTCTCAATCTAACGATCAAAACTCGGATACAATCTGGAAACTTCTGTAAGTCCTAATATTTACAAGGTGAAAAATCGGGTTTTTCTCAATGAATGAATAATTACAAAAATAATAGTCCGCCGAGTAGTTAAATGTTGTGGGGTGTGTCCAGCTTCAAACACTCACCCTGGCAGATTCGTGTCGGGTTCACCAAAAATATGTCGAGAGATTTGCGGTCTTGGCAGGAAAGCACCGGGCTTATGGTTGTGAGAGAACTAAAAATAACTATATGAAGGAGTTAAACCATAGATTCCATGAAGACTAGGGTTTGGAAAGAATTGCAATCAAAGCAGCCCCACTCTTTCTCTCTTGCACTCACACACACAAAGAAAGAACACAAAAGAGAACGTCAAAACAACACAAAGATAAAAACATGTTGGGAGAAGAGGGGGAGATCGACCGACTGAACTATTCAACACAAGCTCCCTAGAATCACCATCAACTTGTCCACCTCTTCTTCCAATTTCCAAGCACACACACTCACACCTAGACTATGACACACACACACACACACACACACACACACACAGTAAACATAGAATTGACATAGACATGCTTATAAGAGAGTGTAAGAGATGTGTAAGGGATGGAGACTAGATTAGAGAGTACACAACAAAATAACCATAGCATAAGAGAGTAGAGAAGAGAATCTGCAAGAGAAAGGCCTAAATCTAGTCCCAAACTCCACGGAATCTCTCTTGTGGAGTTGGTATTTAATATATTATTTTTGAGTTTAAGGTGCCAAAAATTGAGGCCCCTCTTTTACAACCACTTCACTTTTGTAAATGAGTGAAGCTCATTAGTTCTTACATGAACCATAAGGTGAGTTCCCCCTACAACTATTTACAAAGCCATAGTGGCTTATTGAAATGATATTCTAAAATACTATGCAAATATAAAATGGCCAAGAGTAATTGCCGTCGCCTCTTCATCAACTCCCCGCATTCCACTCTACAAAAGCATCATCAACTCAATTAGTAAAATAAATAGACAACACATAATTAACCATTACGCCAGCTATCCCAATTGCAGCTAGCCACTACAACAGGAGGGTGCCCAGTCTCGTAACATCCCTCCCAACAGTGTCGTGCCGCTCCGCTTCCACAATGGAAAAAAGAGTAAAGAGAATCATAAAAAGTCTAGTTGAAGCTCACACATTTATTGAGCAGTGACCACGGCTTGAAAACAAGCAAGAAGATCCAAAAAATGTATGCTTTATGTGGTTATGAAGGCCTAAGCGTAGAGATTTTATGCTTGAAGAAAAGGTTTACATGTGAAAGGGCTCTTAGGACATATAAGGCAACTTGGGTAGAGAGGAAGACATGTGGTCGGTGGTAAAAAGGAAAGTATGTGAGAGACTTCACATCTTTGCATGAGGGAGGCCGAAAAAGTCCTATTCTGGAAATGTTTTGTAAAAGAGGTTTCAGGACAAAATGGGTCGCGTAAAGAGAAGCAAAAGGGCGTTTTGAGCATTTTGTGTCTCACACATAGAGGCTAATTCTGCACCGATTAGGAGATATTCAAGTTTTCCTACTCTGTTGTATTAGCGGGAGGAAGCCATAAGCTTGGAGCACTCTAATCCTAAGCCAAGCTTCCATAGCCCACTCTAATACAAGCTTCCATAGCCACTCTAATCTAAGCTTCCATAGCAAATCTAATCAAAGTCACCATAGCCCACTCTAATCCTACCATCTCTCTCTCTCTCTTGAAGCAACACGAGAAGAACGAAGCAGAGGAATATTATCAAGGCAAGCTTGGCATGCCAGTTAAGGTAAAGGGGAAGGCATAACAACATCATCATCATCGATCTCAACACTATCATCATCGAGCTAGTTGAAGTGTTATTTTCTCTATTATAATCTGAATTAAGGCAGGTTAAACGGATGTATGGAGCTTAAACTCCTCAATTAACATTTAATTAAAGCAACCGTATTGTTAATGATAATCAAGCTTCAGGATCTTGTTCAAGCTGTTAGTTTTAAGCTTTGTCTACATTCATTGTGTCTGTTGCAACTGTCTTCCACACACCTCTCACAGCCAGAGGCCCCGCGCCTTCCCGGCTCACCTTTCAAACACAAATCCCCTGACACCAGGGATACAACCGTCCTCAGTTGCTCAATAGAGAAATCAACTGGACCGTGAGTGATGGAAAGTGTGGAGAAGGTCCGGAAAGTTGCGAAAAAACTTTTCAGGCATCCATTTGGGCATCTTCTCTGGGGTGGCCCTTGAAAGTCAAAAGGTAACGGTTATAAACCATTCCAGTGCGTGTAGTTGTGGTCTCATGATCATTTTTATCAAGGATGAGTTGCTCTTCTTTGTCTACAAGTGAAGGCGGGTCTTCATGAATGTGGTGTGTAGGTAGGGGTCCTCGGAATGGGTGTAAAAGACTAATGTGAAAGGCCCTGTGAATGTGCCAATGTGCAGGTAGTTCTAAACGGAAAGAAACATCATTAATGAAAGCTCAAATTTTGAAAGGTCCATAAAAATGAGGAGCAAGCTTAACAAAGATATTGCTATCAACACTTTTGATCCTTCGTTTTTCGATGCGAAGTGAAACATGATCACCTTCTTTGAATTGGTGTGCCTTGCGGTGCTTGTTAGAATGCTTGGTGTAAAGTTCTTGTGAGTGTTTAATGGCAAGATTCACACTTGCATAAATATCATAGTGAAATCATCCGCGACAGGCACAACATTAGAAAAACGTGAAGCGGGAGTAGGAAGAGAATGATCATATACAATTTCAAATGGAGACTTACCGGTGGCAGTGTGAGTGGTGTTGTTGTATGAAAATTGCAAAATATGTAGGTAATCATTCCATTTCTTAGGTTGAGAAGAAACATAAGCCTTTAACAAGTCAATAATAGTGCGGTTGGTGACTTCTGTTTGACCATTAGATTCAAGATGAAATGCAGAAGTGAAGTCAAGTGTAGTGCCAAGATTGTCAAACACAGTAGTCCACAAAGCACTACAAAATTTTGAATCTTGATCAGAAATAATCACTTTAGGCAAACCATGATGTGGAAAAATAGTCTTAACACTAGGTTGGTAATGGGACACTTTTATGTCCTGTTAAGTGACCATTTTCCTTGAATTATGTCAAGAGTTTCAAAATGGATTTGGAGGTGCTATCTATCTAGAAAGTTGTCTCATGAGCTGAAAAAAACTTGACATTTTTGTGGAATATCAATTCCGTCTTTAACCTTGTCCTTGTACAACATTTCACAACCTAAACTGTGTGAAAAAACGGGTACTGTTTTTGGCTTTTTTCAACTTTTTGCAACTATACCACTCTAGAATTCATGTTTGTGCGGTCTATAATGCTAGAGAACTATCTTTAGTAGTCCTCAACATGTCCTGATGCTTCTAGGGAGAAATAAATGTTAAAGTTGTAAGTTATGACCAAATTACAAAAATTGTAAAATCCTGTTTTTTAGCCAATTTTAGCTCTTCTATGATTTTTTTGGTGGCTTTCATGATATCCAAATACAGTTTTGATTTTCTATGTCACATATTGTAACATAAAGCTAATATTCCTTGAGTTTTGGGGCACCTAATACCCTATTTTGCATAGTAGACAACGATGGTTGATTTTTTCAATTATAGAAGAAAACGAAACATTCTAGTATATCAAGTATAGCTTTTTCAATATTGTTAGTTTCTTGTGACAACTACATCCATTTTGTAGGTAGTAACCATATCTAGTCATAAGGATCAAATTTGGCTAGATATTGAATAGTTTCTATGGGATTCTACAACTCATAATGTTAAACCCAGTTTTTTCATGTTTGTTGTATTTAGCACTTCATCTTTGTCCCCAAGATTCCCCTTGGTAAGAGATGTATTATTCTTTTGACATGCTCCATGGCTCCTTATGAACCTAAAGGACAATTGGGAACTAAGAAAATATGCATATAATATTTGTATTGAGTGTGGCTATAAAAACTTTGATGATAGGTTTGCAGAATGGTAAAAATTCAACTTTTTTGTACCTATTTCTTTTGGCAACACAAAAAATAGTGAGTGAGAAGCAATCATATGTTCTGATCACCAACCCATTCAAGTTAACTAGGGAATTTATCTCAAGTCCTACAAAAATCCCTAATCTTATTTTTATGCAACAGAACGTTAGAAATGACTGTTTTGATGAAAATGTACTGGTCCATCAACTTTGGAGGCTTGGTGTGACCAAAAGATGAGAAATTTTACAAGTTTCTTATTTTTTACATGTGTAGTAGGCCTTGAACTATAACCTCATGAAAGGATTTTACAAAATGAGTGGATCTACTATGGTTTTGGAGGTTTTTTTTCAAAACCCTGAAAGGACACTTTTATGTCCTGTTAGGTTACCAACCTAGTGTTAAGAAACAAAAGTGCAGCTTGATGTGCTGTGAGTGTTTTCTGACAAATAATGAAATTTGCTTGTTTAGAGAAACGGTCAATAATAGTCCATATCATGTCATGTTTGTGCATTGTGAGTGGTAAACCAGTAACAAAATCCATTGAAATATGTTCCCAAGGTCTTTCAGGAATGGGGAGAGGGTGTAAAAGTCCCAATTTCTTACCTGTAGCTGCTTTGATGTTTTGGCAAATCAAACAAGTTGAAAAATAGTGTTAATATCCATTCTCATAGTAGGCCAATAGAAATCACGACATAAATTTTGAATAATTGCAGGAAATCCTCTATGTCCAACATAAGGTGGTTTGTGCAATTCTTCAATAATTAATGTACGGAAAGGTTTAGTTACACACAATTTTTGTTTGAAATAAAGGAAGTTTTCTGGAATAGTGTATTAGAGGAATGTGTGTACAGAATTATCAAGCATGTGCAACCATGTCGTTTTGAAGTCATCATCATTTGCATAAGTGTTAGGCATAGTGTCAAATGAAGTTCCCGTAATGGTTGATAGATGATTAAGTGAGGGTCTTCTACTCAAAGCATCAACTACAACATTTTCTTTACTAGGTTGGTATTTAATGTTGGGCTGAAAACTTTGAATAAAAGCGGCCCACTTAATATGTCTATCATCTATTAAGGGTTGAGAAAGTAAATATTTGATACTTTGTTGATCAAGTCAGTACCCATTACATAGTGTTTCCAAATTTTCAATGCATGTACCACAGCAGTCAACTCTTTATCATAAGTACTGGACTTTGCTTCAGACGGTTTGAATTTACGACTTTCGAAAGAAATTGGATGGTTATCTTGCATAAGGACTGCACCGATACCTTTTCCACTAGCATCAGTGACTACCACAAAGAATGGTCTTTCAAAATCAGGCAATTGCAATACAGGTGCATTATTCAAAGCATGTTTAAGTGCATTAAATGAGCTTTCTTGCAAATCAATACATTCATAAGGCGTATTTTTCTTCAACAAGAGAGTCAAATAATGTGATTTGTAAGCAAAATTACGAACAAATTTCCTGTAATAGCTACAAAGACCGATAAAAGATCATAGTTCATGCAAGTTTTTGGGTCTTGGCCATGATTGAATGGCTTCAATTTTGTTTGGATCGACATGTATTCCCTTACCCGATACAATGTCTCCCAAATATTCAATTTCAGATTGGAAAAATGAACTCTTTTCAGGATTCAAATACAAGTGATTTTGTGCAAGTAGATCAAATACACGTGTTAAATGTTGTTTATGCTCTTCTTCAGATTTATTGAATACCAAAATGTCATCAAAAAATACAATCACAAAATCTTGATGGTCAATGAAAATTCTATTCATCATGCATGTGAATGTGGCTGGTGCATTTGTCAAAACAAATGGCATGACAATGAATTCATAGTGTCGAGTTTGTGTTCTAAAAGCAGTTTTGTAGACATCATGTTCAAACATTTTAACTTGATGGTACACTCATTTGAGATCAATTTTGCTAAAGATGTTTGCCCGTTTCAGTTTGTCTAATAGATCATCCACTCTAGGAATAGGAAACCTATTCTTAATGGTGATCTTGTTTAAAGCCTTGTAGTCGATACACATATGAAAGGTTTCATTTTTCTTCTTGACAAGAAGTACTAGAGCTCCGTATGGTGAACTTCTAGGTCGGATTAGGCCTCGGTCAAGTAAATCAGTAATTTGAGTTTGTATATCCCTGTGCGCGGTTGGATTTACAAGATAAGGTGCTCTGCAAGGAGGTTCACTACCTTATATAATGTCAATTTGGTGGTCTTCTGGGCGTGATGGTGGAATTCCAGCTCAATTCGAGGTGGTAGATCATGCATGAAACAATCTTTAAATTGTGAGAGAAAATTATCGTGTGTGGAGTTATGTGAAGTTTCAGTTTCAGCAGGAATTTGATCTACCAATACTAGATATGTTTTCCCTTGTTTTCAAATTGCTCGTTTGGCTTGAGTGTGAGAGAGAAGTGGAAATTTTTGATGTGCCAGTGTTGCTTGGATGGAGAAATTTTTATTATTATGAGTGAGAGAGATTGTACGTGTTTTATAGTTAATCAATGGGTCAAATTCATGACGAAATGACATTCCCAAAATCATATCAAGACCATGCAATGGTGCTACCAAAAATGTACGTGCTTGTGTGAACTCACCAATGCAAACTTCAAAAGTGACTTGAGTTTTAAAATTAAAATGTTGATTATTAAAAACATTTTTGACCTTGTGAGGTGATGAGATTTCAGAGAGTGATAGTTGCTATGAAAATCGTGTGGAAATGAAATCATGGCTACTACCGTCATCTAGCAGGATGGTGACATTTTCACCCTTAACAGTGCCTTGCACTTTAAACAAAGTGTGAGGAGATATAGGAGTACCTGAGGATGGGTTCTCATCATTATCATAATCAGGATCATATCCCTCACCGTAGCTAGCTTCCACTTCATTGTCATCGGGTGTAGCATCTTCTATGAGGCTAAGAGTAGCTCCGTTGGGGCGATTGTTGTTGAAGGGTTTTTTACTTGAATTTCTGTTGACTACATTGGAGTGGCCATTGGATTGACCATTTCCCTTAGAAGGACCATTTGGGCACTTATCTGCATAGTGACCGTATTGGAATCATTTAAAACACTTCACCTTTTTGTTACCATTAGAATTTGGAGGAGAACGTTGGTTGAAAGAATTTTGGTTGCCTCGTTGCTGGGTGTTGTTGTTGCTTGCAGGAGGTTGAGCAGTTGTAGAGGAATTGTCGAATCTACATCTTTTGAAAAAAGTATGGCTTTGGTGTTTGTTTCTGTCAAAGTTAGTAGAGAAAGAAGGTCTCTTGTTGTGGTTAGTGTTAGCAGGTTGATCAGTGTGAGAGGAATGTCCACCTTTCTTCTTTTCTGCGTTGAGAGCCAAATTAATAGCCTTTGACAGAGAATCTGGTTCGAGCATATCTACCTTAGCACTAATTTGTAGTACCAAGCCTAATATGTACTTTCGCTTCAATTTCCTACGACTAACATGTTCAATAGCTTGCAATTGAATTAAACAATTCCAAAAACGATCAGTGTAACCTTGTACATCTTCATTTCTACCCTGTTGAATTAAATCCCACTGACGTCGTGCTTTAGCTTTGTACTGTGTGGAAAAAAATTGGGGTAAAAACACTTTTTTAAATGCATGCCAGGTGTGTGGTCTTCTTCCATGTTGTTTGGTGGCGTTCCACCACAATGCAGCGCTGCTAGTGAGATGATTTGATGCACATTTTACCATTTCACGCTCGAAAAAGTCTTCATCATGAAAATAGTCATCTAGTTGACTAACCCATGCTAGAACCGTGCTAGCATCTTTAGTGCCATCAAAATCCTTGAAAGTGTAGGATTTTCTACTAATTTTATTTTTCTTGGGTGCCGATGCAGATTCGGTGCATGCAGAATGCAATAATTTATCTTCAAGTTCTTTCCTTCGCATGCATTCATATGTGAGTGATTGTTGCAGATTTTGAAGTTGTTCCGCAATCGTGGGTGCCTGAGGAAGGTGTTCCATGATTGTGTGTTTCTCTCCTTTTTTAAATTTTTTAAAAAATATATTTTTTAATAAATATTTAAATGGTAATGCTTAAAAAATCTATTTGGTGATATTCACAGATGCAATATGTTGAATAAAAGAGTAAAATAAATAACAGAAATGTAATGTACTTAGCTGAGGAATAACGGTGGCGTCCAGTCCGGAATGGCGATGCGCTAGGAAATTGCCAGAGAAGTAGACGGTCCGACTGTGCATCACCGAGCCGGTTGAATTTTGTAGCGTCTGATCTCCCGTATCCCAAAAGGTAGTGGTAATTTTAGCTTTCACTGTAAAATTCGGTTCATAAAGTTGGCTATCTTTGGTGAGAATAGAATTCTGGAAATTTTAATAACAAAGGTTGAACCACCGAAGGTTGTCAAATGGACGGCCAATATTTCCCTTTGAACAACGAGAGAGAAAGCTTGTGCGGCCAATGGAGTCAGTCGAATTGGTTTCAATGGAGTCGGTGGCTTGTTGCTGATTTGGGTTGGCAGAGACCAACCAAGTGAGTTATAGAAGGGTTCACGAGTCCTTAATAAAAGGGCCAATTTGATCCTTAAGTTGAATGGCCACAATTGAATTGGAAAGCCTTTGGAGGCTGTTAAATGAGACTGAAGGTTTATGTTAAATGGAACTGTATGTTGCAGTGGCAGGCCGAAGTAAGTGGAGTATTGCAGTGGGCGGCCGGCCAAAGGACTTAAGCCACACCCTTTTTTTTTTAACAGGTGTGTAAAGGCTTTATAAAGCCTTGCATGGCATGCAGAACTGTTGCGGCAGCCTGATGCCAAAGGACGAGCTCAGAGCCGTGCATAGAGAGAGAATAACAGTGATGGGAGGGTACGCCTTTACCCAACGGTCCTAGGCAACCTGTTTGTGGGCAGTTTCCAATGCCCTGGGTGATGGTTGCAGTTCGGACTGAGTGCATGCAGGGTCTCGCTCCCGCGGGCAAGTAGTCGAGTAGCTTGCGAGTAGGATTAGTGACTTTGGTGAAGTTCCGCACCGGTAATTGTGTGCGGTATGGATCACATACCACAAAATCTCGTGCGAGATGTAGTGTCCACAGCATGCATCATCCTTCTTCCTCTTTAATTAAGCTTTCCGATATCTTCCTTCTTGACAAAGCAATTTCTCGATTACAAATAGTTTTTAGAAACCAATAATCTTCCGACCCTCCAAGCCTTTCTGCTTTCTTCTTTCCTTCACAATCCGCACTGATTATGCATTAAAATTGAAAGTTGAAACTCGACATACCACCTTTTGACCATCTTGAATCCGAAATTGAAAACCACTTGTTGCCAATTAGTTGCCGATTCTCCTTCGATTAGCGACCAAGCAAAATTTGTTTTGCAAAGTTGACCGATTAAGCTTTGAATTTTCAAAAATCCTTGAGTCTTTGTATTGAAATTTTGATAAATTGAAATTTCGAGATTGTCGATTCGAGAAATTCCCTTTTTGCGATTGAAATTTGATGCCAATTAACTCGAACCTATTAGCTCTGATACCACTATTGGGAGAAGAGGGGGAGATCGACCGCTTAACTATTCAACAGAAGATCCCTAGCATCACCAGCAACTTGTCCACCTCTTCTTCCAAACGCCAAGCACACACACTCACACCTAGACTATGACACACACACACACACACACACACAGTAAACATAGAATTGACATAGACATGTTTGTAAGAGAGTGTAAGAGATGTGTACGGGATGGAGACTAGATTAGAGAGTACACAGCAAAATAACCATAGCATAAGAGAGTAGAGAAGAGAATCTGCAAGAGAAAGGCCTAAATCTAGCCCCAAAATCCACGGAATCTCTCTTGTGGAGTTGGTATTTAATATATTATTTTTGAGTTTAAGGTGCCAAAAATTGAGGCCCCTCTTTTACAACCACGTCACTTTTGTAAATGAGTGAAGCTCATTAGTTCTTGCATGACCCATAAGGGGAGTTCCCCCTACAACTATTTACAAATCCATAGTGGCTTATTGAAATGATATTCTAAAATACTATGCAAATATAAAATGGCCAAAAGGGGCATGTCCTACAAAGGTGTAGAAAGGGCTCAGTTAGCCGGGGGGTTAGGTTCAAAAGTGGAGTGTCCCACAGCAGTAAAGTGCAAAGGAGAGAGAGAGAGAGAGAGAAAGAGAGTCTGAGTAGGCAGCCGGGTGTATAAAGCAAAGACAAGAGCAATCCGGGAAACCAAGTGCAAGGGGAGGGTCCCATAGAACTGGCAATAAGCATAGAGAGAGAGAGAGAGAGCTCGAGGGGTGCACTATGTGTAAAACTACCATATCACGTGCGTTCAAGACATGTTTGTAACCCCTTATCTATGAATTTTGTTAGGAATATAATGTACCCTTTTCTTTTAAAATCTGTAAGTTTTTTTCAAATTTTAAAAAAATAATACCCTTTTGTATATATATTTCTGTAAGTTTTAAGAACTTTAATTAACCTTCTGTTGAACTCACGTGATAGGTTACATTTTTACTAGGTGACCTCCCCATGAGAGAGAGAGAGCTCGAGGGGGGCAAGGTTGGCCAAGCAAAAGCGAGGGCCACATAAAGGCCAAAGTTAAAGAGAGAAGGATGATGAAGCAAAGAGCAGAAGCAAAAGGCGAAAGTGGAAGCCAGACCAAGGGGAAGGAGGAGAGAGAAAAGAAGAGAGAAGTGGCAGGAGGAGTCGGATAGAGAGAGAGAGAGAGAGTCAAAGTTAGGTCAATGGTACAGTGCAAGGTAGCCCAGCCAAAGGGGTAAAAATGGAAGATAAAAATAAAAAATAAAAAATCCCTAGGGGACAATAGCGACATCGCTAATGCCCCCCCCCCCCCCCCCCCCCCCCCCCCCCAAGACCAAAAGAGAGAGGAAGAAAGCAGATAAAGCAAAGCGGTGCCCCCTTCCCAAATATACCAAATTAGGGCACCATGTGGACCAATTGAAGAGCAATCTCCCAAATTGAAGACCCCCCCCTCCCCATAAAAGTCAAAAATTAATCAAATGAGAGGCTTTTGGCTGGATTTTTTGGGTGTCATTTAAAGCCTGCAAAGTGGAACTCTTTGACAGAGGAGTGTGCCTGTCAAAGCCCTTTGTATTTTCTTGTGAAAATGGCCATGGTGATGGCAGTGTGAGCCAGTGTACATTCTTTTTGAAGTGCAATCAATCCACTATTGCCTCTGATTGCTGTTGTTTCCCCTTCCCCCCTTCTCTTTCTCTTACTCTGGTGTTTCCCCTCGGTGCCGGCTATGTGGAAGTGTGTGCCCCCCCGGACCGACGGTGTCTTATGTGAGAGAGTGATATTGAGCGGTTGCGAGTGTGTGTAAGGGGGGAGACGGGCCATGGCAATAGGTGTGCATTGTGTGGAGGATTTGTGGAGTGTGTGAGTAATGGAAATTGGGCAGGCGGTGGTCTGCTAGTGTAAAGATGTTTTTTGAAGGTGTTCTCTGAGAGGACAAGGGTGGTATGGATACCCTGAGCTATAGAGAGGCCCTTGTGTTTGTGTCGGGCGTGTTCCCCAATTCCCTCTCTCCACCGTTACGAAAGCACAAAAAGATCTTGATGAGCACATAGTTTGAAATCACGACTCGTGGAGTGCGTTGAGTGCAGGCATTGCCTTGAACAATATGTATGCCAAATGTGGCCCCTTTACTCCGGCCGCCCATGGCCAAGGGCCCGTAGGCTAAGGCCACCCACCAAGTTAAGCCTAAATAAAATGGCTTCCCAATCCTTTAAGAGGAGATTTAGTGTGTCAGCAAGAAAGAATAAAGCAAGGGCATGGCGTGATCAGCGACCGGCGCAGCAGGAGGAGAAGGAAGCGCTCGTGGTGGCTAATGAAAGCGAATATTTCTCAGCATGCCATGGTGCAGGTTTCGGCCCCATTCCGGATGGTTTTCATGCTGCTCCACCTAGTCACCTACCACGTCATCGAGTTCCTTCCCACCTAGCAACAATGGTGCCGTCGTTGCTTAGGGGGAAGTGAGGGCTATTATGAGAGGACCTTTTAGGGCATAAAAACGGGAGTATGAAACGAAGCAGAAGGGGAATAAGGGTTATGAAGTGAGGAGGTGATGAAAGGAAGGAGGAGGACTCGGAGAGGCAAAGCTCCCTCTCTCTCGCTCTCATCCTCGGAGCATAGCAACTCTCTCTCTCTCATTCGTGTTGGGGAGGATGCAACAAGGAAGGTTCGTGTCCTCTCTCTCTCGAGCTTGAACAAGAGAGCAATAGGGCAAGCTTGGCAAAGGGAACAGAATAAGATGAGGGCTTGGATCTAGGAGCAGGAAGCAAGCTCTCGCTCTCTCTTGCGAGCTTGGACAAGGCAAAACTCTCTCTCTCTGAAGCTTCCTCTCGTTCCCGGCAAGCAAGGAAAGGCATTGAGGATTGGAAAGCATGGAAAGAAGGAAGATGTTCTCGCTCTCTTGTGCTTGAGAAGCAAGAGCAAGAGGGGATTCCAAGGAAGGCTAGAGCAAGCCAGAGAAGGAGAAGGCAAGCAAGCTTGAGAAGGCGAGCTCGGTCAACACAGGAGAAGCACTCTTGGTCTTGAACCAAAGCAAGAGAAGAAAGCAGGAGAAGGCAAGCACGGTAAACAAAGCAAGGTAAGAAGCAAGAGGAAATCATGAGGCAGGCCAAGCCGAGGTTAAGGGACTCAGAGAAAGTCGAGTAGAGGTGAAGATAAAGCTCGTGAATGGTAGATAAGCCAGTCCAAAGTGCATAAAGCAGGAAGTTACAGGATAATTGGTAATAATTGAAGGTTGATGACCGAGGCAGTGAACTGAATTGAAGCTTGCAAAATCCGCGAGGTATTTGAAGTAGATAAAGCGGCAGAGGAAAATTTCCATCACCGTCATCCGTTAGAGATTGAATTATCATTTTGTTAAGTGTGGTGTCGTTAACGGCCCGGTTAATTCGGTAAATGGGAGCTTAAACTCCTAGTTAGGAGATGATCCAAGTGGCGATGTTGTTAACATCCCACCTTCACTAAAGATTAAGTTGTACTCAAATGTATTAATCGATTAATTGATGATTGCGGCGATTGCCAGAGTTAGTTGCATCAGTTGTTCTTGTTCTCTCTCTTTCACACCTCCCACAACCAGAGGCCCGTCTCACGTAGCGAACACATATCCCCCGACAACACTTTCCATCTTGTGTTTGCTTGAAACCCATGATCTTCCTGTTCCAATGATGTGTCTGAGAGGCCATATGTTTGCTTGAAACCTTGTGTAAATCGCTTGAACCTGGCTGCATTTTCACCTAGATAAATCATTTGTAGTCATGATAGCAAGCAAAGAACCACTATCATCTTGCACATTCTTGTAACCTATTGAGTCAATAAAACTCCCACATTGATGAGTGCCTAAAGAATTCATGAAATCAACACAACACATGCTATGACAAGAATGAAGATTAGTTTATATACATGGTTTTTATTAGTGTGGCATAACCAGAAATTCTAAGATGTATACAACGACAAACAATGGCACTACTATAAATCTCTACATGCAAGATGGAAACAAAAACGAGTATGGTGAGTGAGCAAAATTACAAGAACATTGGAAATAGGAATGAAGCTCAGTGTTCTTACTAGCACATATGTTGAAGAAGCCTAATAATCTTACCCAACAATGCTCCTATGCCAAATCTCAAAAATGGTGTGGATAATTGATGGGATATCATTTTGGATCTAGAGGAGGAACAAGGACCAAGGAAGATGTTGATGAAGATACTCAAGAATCACCTAGTGCTTCAGCTTTAGATCTATAGCTTCATATAGAGGCTTGAAGGTAAGGTTGAGTGATTAACTTCACCTTCACACCTAGATGATGAAGAAGGACCAAACAAGGTGTCAATGAAGATACTCCAAAAGCAATCATGTTGCAGATCTGTAGGTTTCTATAGAGGTGTGAAGGTGAGGTTGAGTGATCAATGGAGAAGGGATATGTTGATGAAGATACCATAGAAACATCCATTGTTGTACATCTACAGCTTTCTATAAATGTGTGAAGGTCAGGCTGAGTGACCTATGGAGAAGGGAGGTTTCAAACCTTTATTGCAAGATGCGGGCTTGAAGAAGGATATGTAGGTCTCATAGCTAGAGGGGAGAGAGAGTAGATGTGGCATCCTTAGACACAACAAAGAGGATAGAGAGAGAGAATGTCAGTACGTTCTATGAATAACCCCCCCTTTTAGGGAGGAGGGAGTCAACAGCCTCTAGTGAGAGAAAGAGTGTGTTTTTACCCTAGCTTTATGGAAAAAGGTTCAAATTTTTCTTATTTTATTTTTTTCTTAATAAATAAAAGACCCCTCCACCTCTAGGCCTATAAGTTCGACCATTCACTTTTAGGCACCCACCATTTTAGTCCACATGGCAGTCCTCCATTTGCTGATTCCTGAATCTCATTTTTAATCCCATGGAAAATAAAGAGGCCCTCCTATATCGCATTCCCTTCCTAATGAAGACCCAAAAATCAGACCATCGCATCTTATGTATTTACCATACATGTAGAGAAAACAATGAGAATAGTGTGATTGACTATATGCTACTCTCTGAAGCCATCATTTATTTCATAAAGAGGTTTATGCTTGGCCAATGGACCCCAAAATCAGACCATTGTACCTTATGTACTGACCTTACATGTAGAAAATAAAATAGAAGTAGTATGGCTAACTATATGCTACTCTCCAAATCCATCATGTATTTCATAAAGAGTTTCAAGCTTGGGCAATGGACCCAAGAATCATATCATCAGATCTCATGTATTGACCTTGAGAAATTTTTCTTGCATAGTGGGTTGATTGTGAATGAATCCAAAACAAAGATTATAGTCGTGAAAAACAACCAGAAGGAGAAGTTAGGCATTGTGTACAACAATGAGACACTTGAAGTTGTTGAAAGCTTTAAGTAGCCTGACCTTGAGACTCTTGCCAATCACAAGTGGCATGAATGTTTTATGCATCAGTTGGAATCTAGGAAGATAGTGTACTCGCATTTGAGAACACATGTCATGCAAGAAATGTGAAATGTTGGGTTCTCAAGAAGTACCTTTTTGACACATTGATGACGCCGGTTCTTTTTTATGAAGTGTGGAGTGAGAGCATCTCAAATTCTAGTTGGATAGAGTTTGAGAATGTACAAAAGCATTTCTTGCGGCAAACTTTCTCCAAGTTAAGACACAAATACCATATATGCTCTAACTTGCATTAAAAGGGTTGTGGAGTACAAGATAAAGATGCATTAAACTGCTCACATCGACTTCCTACAATTGCATGGAAAGCAAGCAAAAAAGTTCAAAAGATGCATAAAAGCAAGATCTTGAGCACAAGATGGATGCAAGACACAAAGAAGTGGTTTGTGAGGTGGGATGAATTGCACTTGCTACATGATGCCTCAATAGACTCCCAAGTGAATGAATCTTTTCTACAATTCCAATGTATAACAGCTTGGGAGGAATCTAGTTGGTTGCTCTTCATAAATTATAAAACCCATATTTCCCCAACTACAAAACCATCCCCTTTACTGAAAGAGAAAACTGTAATCACCCTTATATGCTTGAACCTATCCCCTTGTTAGCCATACATACTATTGCAACCATTTGGCTTAGCTTCCACTCTTTGATGCGAGACAAGGTGTTGGGGAAATGGACAAGAGTCGGATTGACTCTGCGCATTATGCTCATTGCAAGTTTGAGGATCTAAGTACTACACACTACTAGAGTTCTTAGCTTTTTCTCACTTTCAAACTTGCTTCCCTCACATTCTCGAGCTACACACTTGGGCCAGCCACAATATGCGTTCTCCGTTGCAAGTCCCATCACCATAATTTTGAAGCATTGAGAATCACTTATTAGCCCCATACATACTACATCACATGTATCTTTGGTCCCATAGTCATATTTTACCTTCAAGGATGATAATAAAACCTCCCAAACGTAGCTAGAGGAGACCCGTACGGAGAGTAAGTATCTTCTCTTTGCTTCTACATGCTCATTTGTGCCATATCCCTCTGAATTTGCAAGAATTACTACAATCGGGTCTTTTCCAAGATGATAAGAAAGTTAACTTTAAAATTATTTCAAAGTCTATTCTTTTTTATTTTTTTAGACCTCTGCAAGCATGACAAGCATGCAAGGCTTTGGTGATGCAAAGCAATAGACCAAAAAATTTAGTCATTGTTTGGGGCCTCCAAGTAGATAAGCAATAATTTAAAATGGCAATAAATTTTGTTCAATGCTACTGGCCTCTAGGTATTCGTTAAGTTGTTATGTAGGCCACTCAAAATGGAAAATCTTATTGTTCTTGAGAGAACCGACAGAAGCACTTCCAAGTAGAATTCTTTTAAGAATCTCAATTATTTTCCAATAATTTATTGATCAAAATCAACAAGGCAGTTTCCATATAATGTTGCAAACATGGTATGCATAATTTTTGAAATTTAATTTTTTATTTGTGCAAATTATGAAATGTTGGTTGTTATCGATAAAGCAAGGCTCAATTAGATTCCAAGGTGATACTTTTATAGCTGAGCAAGGCTCAACGATTAGAGATTCACAGACCTTGCGGGAGGAAGAGAAGAGGGTGTAGAGAGCTTGCATGAGATTTGCATGGAAGATATCTGTGTGTGTGTGTGTGTGTGTGTGTGTGTGTGTGTGTGTGTGCGCGCGTTATGGTGGGTTGAGATGATTGTGGATAGCTACTCTTGTAGAGCCGAAGCATAGAGTAGTGCATGGGATCACCCACCTACACAAATTGTGCACCTACACCTTCTCTCATTTTGATGGGCTCAACATGATCGTCATGGTAAGTCCAGGAGGGGTCACAATATGTGAACCCTCCATATCACATGTGTTCAATGCCCATTTTAGAAACCCCTTATTTATAAGGTTTACATGAATAAAACACATCCTTTTGTTATTTATTATGTGTAAATATCATTTGTTTAATACCCTTATCTATGTTAGATATGGGTAAATATATTCTTTTAAAACCCCTTATGTTGAACTCACATGCTATGCTAACATATTTATGGGTGACCTCCCCAATCGTAGCTAGAGGAGGCCCGCACAGAGAGTATATATCTTCTCTTTGCTTCTACATGCTCATTTGTGCCATATCTAGGTTTGTGGAGTCCTTGGGTTCACAACCAAGGGACACCCACACTTTGAATTTGCAAGAATTACTACAATCGGGTCTTTTCCAAGACGATAAGAAAGTCAACTTTAACATTATTTTAAAGCCTATTCTTTTTAATTTTTTTAGAGCTATGCAAGCATGACAAGCATGCAAGGCTTTGGTGATGCAAAGCAAAATACCAAAATTTTTAGTCATTGTTTGGGGCCTCTAAGTAGATAAGCAATAATTCAAAATGGCATTAAATTTTATTCAATGCTACTGGCCTACTAGGTATTTTTTTAAGTTGTTATGTAGGCCCCTCAAATGGAAAAACGTTTTGTTCTTGCAAAAACCGACAGAAGCACTACCAAGTAGAATTCTTTTAAGAATCTCAAATTTTTTCCAATGATTTATCGATTGAAATCAAGGTAGTTTCCATATAATGTTCCAAACATGGTATCCACAATTTTTGAAATTTCATTTTTTATTTGTTCAAATTATGAAATGTCGGTTGTTATTGGTAAAGCAAGGCTCAACTAGATTCCAAGTCTAGCTAAGCAAGGCTCAATGATTAGAGCTTCATAGACCTTGCGGGAGGAAGAGAAGAGGACGTAGAGAGCTTGCATGAGATTTTCATGTAAGATCTCTCTCTCTCTCTCTCTCTCTCTCTCTCTCTCTCTCTCTCTCTCTGTGGTTATTGTGGAAAGCTACTCTTGTACAACCGAAGCATAGAGCAGTGCATGGGATCACCCACCTACACAAATTGTGCACCTACACCTACTCGCTTTTTGGTGGGCTCAACATGATTGTCACGGTAAGGCCAGGAGGGGTCAAAATATGTGAACCCTCCATATCATATGTGTTCAAGGCCCATTTTAGAAACCCCTTATCTATAAATTTTACATGAATAAAACACATCCTTTTGTTATTTAATATGTGTAAAAATCATTTATTTAGTATCCTTCTCTATGTTAGATATGGGTAATATATTCTTTTAAGACCCCTTATGTTGAACTCACACTCTATAATAACATATTCATGGGTGACCTCCCCAATTGTAGCTGGAGGAGGCACTATAGAGAGTAAATATCTTCTCTTTGCTTCTACATGCTCATTTGTGCCATATCTAGGTTTGTGGAATCTTGTGAGCCCAAGGGACACCCACACTTTGAATTTGCAAGAATTACTACAATCGGGTCTTTTCCAAGATGATAAGAAAGTTGATTTTAAAAATATTTCAAAGTCTATTCTTTTTAACTTTTTTAGAGCTCTGCAAGCATGACAAACATGCAAGGCTTTGGTGATGCAAAGCAATATACCAAAATTTCTAGTGATTGTTTCGGGCCTCTAAGTAGATAAACAATACCAGGGGGATTCACTATTAATAATGGAAGGATGTCACCTACGTGCTTCAAAATTAGAGAAACCCCCCTATGTATGGTATCTTACATGCTAACCCACCCCCCTACATACGGAAAGATATAGATGTTCTTGCAATGCGCCATCCCCCCCTTGTACGGAATGCCATTGCCCACTACTTCATTTGAGATAACATTAAATCACCATGAAAAGCAACAAATATAATAAATATTGAGCTAAAATAAACCAATCATTTTAATGTAATCTGTCAAAAAACGAATAGCATTTTCCTTGTAAATTGATACAAATTCAATCTTAAAACATATGATACTAGCCACCTACGTAGTAGGCTTCCCACATGGGAATTAAGGCACACATATGAAATGGATTGTTCTCTAAATAACAAATAATGCATACTCTTAAACAACCATGAAAAACTTCACTCATTGAATCAAAACACATTACAAAACAACCCATTAAAAGGTTAATCGTTTTGAACAAAAACAATTATATATAATATGAATGCACGTCTATGCTTAAGCAAAATGAAAATTTTTAAAAAGCACCATCAATATTTAATTTTGATTTTGTACATAAAATATAAATCTTAACAATTTCACCAAAGTCTCCTTTGTACGGAGACCTCTTTCTCAAAAAAAAATCAGTACACCCTTTTCTTGGGCTCCCACATGGGATTTCGTCACATAATTTCTTTTTCCAAAAAAACTCTCCACCTCATCTTGGGCTCCCATGTGGGATTTAAGGATTATCTTACACATTAAAATCAAACATATTTTCAATAGAGTCAAAGTAATCTAACTTCAAAGTGGTGTATGACCCGCATATCATAGTACATAAGAAACCTCCAATCACATAGTCTAATCACACGATTACCAAAAGGCAATGCCCACATCGATAGGCGATCATGTACAAAAAAAACATAAAATCAAAACATAAAATTAGCCTACCAATTAAGAACCCTATGCTTCTCATACTACACAATCAACAAAATGGCATCTTCATGTCATATGGCTCTTGTGTACATAAAACACATAGCTCAAAACATCAAAATGAAATGTTTGAAGAGAGTTTCCTAAACCAAGTGTGCACCCCTTAATCAATATTTCACTAGTCCACATGCCATGTCGGACAAACATCTTTCATAGAGAGCACATCATCTTTTGATGCAAGTACTCCTATCTAGGTATTGAGAAAAATTCTAAGTCAATATTTTCAAAGCGTAGTCATCCCTCATCTTTGCCACTTGCATCTAGCATAAGTATCAACTTGTAAGATTCAAAATAGTTACACTTAAAATTAGCAAATAAATATAGTTCTTTATTGTACAAACCAATCCCATGAACTTTTCTCTTGCACATGCTTGAACCTAATTTGCAAATGAAGTCAATGTACCTTTCACATAGTCATTGATAACCTTGTAGTCCTTAGCATCAAGCTGGTATTTCTTAGTCTCCAAATCAAACGTCAAGTTTTCAAGTGAAATTATAGACTCCAAGGATACACATTGATTGTCCACAAGATTGTATGTATAGCTCCTTGCACCCTTAGCTTTTTGATACCATGCAAGATGTATCTCTACATTTGCAGGCCAGTCAAGAAGATCAATAGGACCCTTGGTCTCTTTCATAGCAGCTCCCACTTTTCTTCTCATACACACAACTCTTCCAAGATACCATGTACCTTTATCTGCACCTTTATCCTTGCCAAGAACTTCTCTTGTAGTAGGCTCAGATTGTGATACGGTTTTATTTGAGGGTTTGTCTTCCAAATATGACACAAGGTGCAAGAGGAAAGGAAATATCTGTAGCATTAGCGATATCCTTGCCAAGGAAAAGTCTTCTAGAAGCATTATCTAAAGGGTTACCCAACTTTTTCCCATTATGGATGAAGTCCGAGTCATGCAATCCCAAGATACTTCCATCATAATATATGCTCGTTGTTAGTGGCCACCCCTTCCAAGGAATTGAGAATCAAATACCCATTTGAGAAGTGTAGTCATCTCTCATGAGTTTCCTTCTTCAAGCATCCCCATCAGAAGCATGGCCAATCAAAGGACCTACAATGTTTTTAAGATGCCAATTCCAAAGCAATGCTCTTGCATCCCATTGCGTTTTGATGAAAATTGAATTAAATCAATTACATGCCAGCTGGACCACCAGGACAAGCTTTGGTAGACAATGAATAAGTGGATTTGCAATAAGAACCCGTGCATAGTGAACAATAATATTAGCCATGAACACCTCAACAACGTTGTTGTACCCAGCTTCACCAGAACCAACGACCACCACAAAATCTGGTACACAATTGTGTTCTTATTTCCTTCCACAAAAGTTGACAAGTTCATCATCCCTTGCATTCCACCTAACCATCCTCTTCATCTTCGGAAATAATAACAGGAACATTGCCCATCGGGATGTTGTTTCTACCCATTTGATGCTTGTAAACCTCAGCCACATGTTGAAATATATCCTCCCTGACCCTTGTTCTATAACATATGGACTTCCTTGTTGCCCTCATGGTGTTGAAATATGAGGTCCCCCAAGGCTCAAAGAGAGAAAGTTGTGCATTCTTGTACCTCCCCACAATTTAACAGACTCAAAGAGACTCTTTGTTGTGTCAGAGTATCTCTTGCCTCGGGGATATCTTCCAATGTTTTGCGAGATATCCATAAGAAATATCCACAATGCTTGCTTTCCCTCAAACAAACCAAGGTTGTGCGCATTGATTATATCCATGCAAAACTTTTTCACATCTCCTCTTCCCAAGGCTTCAAAGACAGTAATATGAAGGTTCCTAACTCTTGCACTTAATGCTACAATTTTGGTTTTTGTGAACCACATTTGCTTCTTAAGTCTTTGAACTAAAATACACCTAGATCGTGGTATGCCAAGAATCTTTGAGTCGGGAATGTAATCGATTCTTGTGCCATAACCTGCAGGTATCTCTAATCCATCAACTATGTGTTGCCTGAGATTGGCGATAGACTCTCATCCAAAAATCTTGTTCCTTGGGAATGGAGGCGCAATTCGAACACATTAGCCCATCAAATGGCATTCCCAGTATGCTTGCTCTGCTACAATTTTTGTGACAAAAAGTTGATGACGCATTGATCCATATATAACGTTGCTATGGTGTTTGGTTCACAAAACCAATTTGCCCCCCTCTACTATCATCTAAAAATGTTTTTAGGTCAATTGTGTTTCCTCCAAAAGTGAATGATTTTTGCCAAAATTCCAACATAGTGTTGAATATATATTTTCTTCTATTTGGGAAAAAAGGAAAACAAAGAACAACAAAAGTTTTTTTCATCAAAAACTGCTTCAGAAGTGGTACAAGGAAAAGATAGAGAGGTACTTACAATGGCATGCCTTCACCTTCATTTCTTTCTGGTACACTCGATGACTTCCCGGAACATACTAGCAAGGACAAGACACATTCATCAAGCTTGTCAAAAAAAATATCTACGAGACTAATAAAAATGTCAATAATGCAATTTACCTAAGATTGGTTTGAAAAATTCAGTCAACTACTTTTGATGCTCATCAGGTACCAAGAACTTACTTGGATGACCAACCTTCTTTGTCCCTTTGTGCAAACTTGGAGCACTAGCCTGAATATGCACCTTTGAATTTGTGTGCTCTATCATGCATTGTTTGATAGACCCTATCTTTAGAAATAGGGGGATCCATTTTCCATCAACGTTGCACTTTATAAAGACTTTAGAGGTAAACTTATAGTCATCAATTGTCTCAAGCACCAATTCAAATTCTAATTTCCTCTCTTCTGCAAATGCATCGACCTCCTCCATTGCCTTAACCACCTTCACTTTGTTTCTGGCAATAATCTGATTCTCTAGGCGTGTAGTGTGGAGTCCAACCTTTTTGATTCATGGATCCCCATGGATCACATGTGATTTATGGTCTTTAAGTGTGAATTCATGAAAGTGTATATGGTATCTGGACCTCCTTGCCCATATGCAATCCCGCGTTCTTTGCACCAGATTTGAAATAGAGCCCTCCCATATTTATCCTTTGAGAGTGTCCTTTGAATCGCAACTTCTCTTTGGTAGTCTTTACATCACGTTTCCACTTCTTGAATTGGGAGCGTGTAGCAAGAATGCTCTTCATACGAACTTCTCCTTCTCTCTCTTTCACATAAGTGTGTGCTCCTTGCCGCACTCTCGAAGCAAGGGACTTGCCTAACACTGTGTGCAAGCCAGACACGGCTCCAACCACACAACTAGCTTAACTAGTAAGCTCAAAAGAGGGCAATGGTGTGTCACTCACTGCTCTATGCTCCTGCCGAGGAGGATTCCTCGCCGCGAAGAAGAAGGAGACGCCTCTACGTCACGCTCAACCGCTTCACCACCGTCATGCCGCCGCAATGCTCGATCACACACACACACTCTCTCTCTCAAGTACACACACACACACACACACTAGTACACAAGGAGATGGAGCAAGAGCACCTTTCTTGCATTGCACAAATGAGAGAATGCGTGAATTTTAGGTTTAGTTGGCTTTTATATGAGCTCACCCCATTCACACTTGGGTGCCCATGCTTAGCCAACTAATCCCTTGAATGTCCCAGTTAGAGTGTGCCTCTCATCGACGATCACTCTTACCCTTTTCCTATTGGACCGACAAGCCCGGTACCTGACTCTACCAAATAAATAATACAATGTCCACCGTAGGTTACAACGTCCGTCTCGTAGGTGATAGGGTGTCCATGAGCCGTTAGGGTTAACATGCCCCCCTTCCTGATGTAGATTCCGTCCTCGGAAGCTATTGAGTTGAAGCTCGTTGGTTGAGGTGGAAGAGCATTTGAGATGAATGTCCTTAGCCTTCTTCAGTCACTGCAAAATCAAACAACATTGCACAGTAATTGCATTCTCACAAGCGATTAAAAAGCATATGCAATTTTAGGCAGACAATTGATTGGTAACATAATTTTAAACAATTTGTCAGCAATAAGCATTAAATTGCAATGTAATCAAATGCATAAACAGATGTAAAGGTAAAAAATTAAACAAGTCTGGGGTCGCTAATTTAACGATCGAAAGGCACAAGAGATCGACTATTAATACCATGGGTAAGCTTCTTAATTTTCTCTGGTTAATTAAGTTGTTTAATCGCGAGAGCCAAGTATTTCATGTTCGAGGGCTGACTAGAGGCTATACCTAGAGGACCTTGTAGATAAGCTACGATAAAAGGAATTTCTCATGAAATCATCGCCTGACTGATTACCTTTGCTTTGACCCCCCAAAGTCTTTTCACAGTGATTCAATTTTGATGTGTGTGCTTATTGTACGCCTTGGTTTTTTGCTTTTCAAGGAAAAGCGCCCACACTGGGAACCTCTAGGGCTCTAGTACCATAGGCGATACATGTGAGTGGAGTACCAATTTAAGCAGGGATTTCTCTTCCAGCTTAAAATTTTACATTGTGGCACTTTGATATATTTTTGTTTTGTTTGTTTTCATCATTTTAATTTTGTAGCTTTGGGGGGTCATATAACTCTGATACACCTCCCCAGGCTCATCACACTAGTAAACTCCCTTTATAATACTTAAGCTAAAGGTTAAGCTAAAGGTCAATAGGGTGAAGCCCACTAGAAAGCCCTAGTACATTTCACACAATGCTGCCTAAATCGGATTAAGAACCTAAGTAACCATTGCTTATTAGGAAGGAATTCCCCATGGTATTAAGAGAAGATTTCTAACACCTAGCTTGGTCAAACTAGCTTAGTCGGGCTGCTTGATTTTTACACCTAGACAAGTGATTATGACAAAAAATTACATTGAATTAAATGTTTGATACTAAGCAAATGCGGTGAATATTAGGCTACCAATCACAATTAAAGCAGACAAACATGGATGCAAAATAGATAGGGGCAATGCTAATGGACAAAAAACACCTGTTTG
Organism: Adiantum capillus-veneris; assembly: GCF_014529385.1. NCBI lineage: Eukaryota > Viridiplantae > Streptophyta > Polypodiopsida > Polypodiales > Pteridaceae > Adiantum > Adiantum capillus-veneris. Next base: position 102,112,693 of record NC_140960.1, on the reverse strand, counting down.
TGTTGATGGTCGCGCTTGATCTGAAGTGTGAACGAGAGAAAGGTTCCATGAAGGTCCAAATCCTATCAATAGCAACACGCTCTTGTACACACTAGGAAACAAAAGGAATACCTCCAGGAGGCACATTAGTGGGAAAAGGTACCAACACTTATTGAACACAACAAAAAACATAAGGAACCCTAACCTAATTATTTGCACTCCCCCTAGAGAGTCAGGGGAATAGGATATTGTAGAGGTTGGGGGGAAACCCTAAGGCTAAACCCCTATCCTCGTCGTCGAGATAAACAAAGTCATCATCCTGCATGAGACCATATGTGCCATCCATGTAGTCCTATAAATTTTCTTCTTCATCATAGGTGCCCATGTTTACTAAGAAGGTCACTAGACGCCTATAATCATCTTGGTCAAAAGGGTAGGCTTGTGAAATGGGAGAAACGCTCTCTACTAAGTATGGATCAGACGTGGTCAAGAGACGTATCAGTCATTCTAACTCCTCAAAATTCCTCTCACATGCTAGCGTACCTATCAAATCCCATTCACATGCAAGCACTGGAAAGACCATGTGAAATATTTGTGAAAAGTAACGAGGGTACCTCTCACCCAAGGCAGGAGTGGATGACTCTAGCGTACTAGCCATATCTGTACACGCAAATAGATAATGGTTATAGTGCAAATATTACAAGGGTCATGTTCTTGTGCATAATTTGTTTTTATGATTTTGTGTTATGGCTCTTGCCCATTTACTTTTTTATCTTGTTTTTGTGAGTATAAGACTTTATATATACATTCCCTAAGATTGGAGATTAAGAGGTGAGGATTTTTGCCAGTAGTTTTCTATTACCCTAGGTGCCTCGTCAAGTTGCAAGGGTGGTAAGGTACTCTCCCAGGATCGAACTTAAAGTGGTTCATCAGGTGATTCTTGAACACTGGAAGGTGTGGATTCCTTTGTAGCTTCATGGAGGTCCACTATTGTAGGTGGAGGCAGTGTAGAAGCTTTTACCTCTATGGATGTATTACATGAGGAGCTAGAAGCTTCATGGAACTCCCCCCTTCCTGAGCTATGTGGAATAAATTGGTTTTGCCTTGGAGCCCAAACTAGCTCTGGACTAGATGTGTAGCATTCTGTGATCTTTCCCTTCCCACGGTCTGCCATTGGCTTTAGCATTACACTGTTTGACTCATATGGGTTTGTTGTCGATAGGGAAGGACACATTTTACGTTTAGGTACCCAAATTTGGTCATTTCCATCATAGTAGCCTTGGGCTTCTAATAGTCGTTTTGGAATCCATCGTGATTTGGTCTTGACTCTCCTAGAGCGCGCTCTTGGTTTTCCAGGGAAATTTTTCTTGGAATGGATGGGAGGGTTGAGGTAGTTGGAAGTAAGGCCTTGGGGACCCATTGATATGTACTCTTAGGTCGTGCAGGTTGAGTACTTGCAATATTGCTGCTTGCTGCAACTACAAGTGTTGAAGTGCTAGGTTCATGGGTAGCCGGCAAAGACGAGTTAACCACCTTGGCTTGTGAATGTTGGCTATCCTTCAACTTTGCTAGAGTTTGCAACGTAGGTGACTTTGCTTGAATGATAGGGGTAAGAGTCGGTGGCCGCGTCGTGACACTACCAGTATCCCAATCAATAGTGCATTTGGTTGCCAACATCCACGTGCGTCCCAGGTTTACGTTGCCTTCCATAGCTCCTGCGGGCATGACTAGAAACCTCTGCACTATGCTTCCATTGTCATAGAAAACAGGGGTCTGAAGGACTCCAAGAATAGCAGTTTTCTTTTTATTAATGCCCTTGACTTGCATCTTACTTGGGGATAGGGTCGGTTTTCCTAATTGACACCAAACTCCATAAGATAACAAATTGTATTTAGCTCCCGTATCTAATAAGGCATTGTATAGTACTTTCCCATAGGGGCTATTTAGCTCAATTGGGTATCGTAGGGGTGGCTCAGATTCTAATGAGTCGTCATCTGTGTCCTCGAAAAATGCTTGCGTGATTCCCAGATTAGCCTCTCGTTGGCGTCTAAGACGTTGTTGTCGTTCTCGGCCTCAACTCTTGCTTGGATTTTTCTAAGCTCTGCTTGTTCCTTGGTAGCCTTCTTTTGATGGATGGCTTGCAACTCTTCTTGGCTTAGAGGATCATAATATCTTTTGAATTTACTCCCATTAAGGAATCCAATGGTTTCAACTCCATCTAGAGTCTCCACATGAATGGTACCTTGCGGGGTAATTTCACACACTCGATATGGTCCCTTACCAGCGTATTTCAATTTCTTCTTTTCACTCACAAGTTCAAAGAGGCATCCAAAATGTGTGATAATGTTCTCAAAGAGGAACTTAGCTGTTGTTTTTGCATCTGCCTTTCGTGTTGCTTTTGCTTCCGCCCATTTGGTTACATAGTCGGTAGCCACAATGATATATCGTGATTGCGTGTTACGTGTAGCTGGACTAATCGGTCCTACAAAGTCTAAGCCCCACTTTTCAAATGGTTGGGTTACCTTGATGGGATGTAGAGGTATCCTATCCCTTCTTTGTGGCTTCTTGAAGCGTTGGCATTCATCACATCCCTTTGCAAAAAGTGATGCATCCTTAAACAGAGTGGGCCACCAATAGCCTGACTGTAAGATCTTTCGGGCAGTCAACTTTCCTGAAAAGTGACCACCAGCTACGCCCATGTGTGCCTCTTGTAGAATATATAAATACTCATCCCCGCGGGCACAACGTCTAAGAACATCATCTTTTCCTCTCTTATAGAGAGTTCCAGCCAGTAAGCAATAGGGTTCGCATTCCTTGATTAATTTTTGAGCTATATCTTTTCGCAGCTCTTTGGGTGGAAAACCATTAACTAAGAAGTTAACAATCTTTTCACTCCATTTAGGCATTGTCTCAACAATGAACAAAGGAGTATCAGGCAATTCATCATCAACCCCTGTAGGAGCTTTGCCATTAGGGATACGAGATAAATGATCCGCCATGACATGTTTCCTCCCAGGCCTCACAACAACGGTGAAGTCAAACTCAAGAAGAATTAACAACCATCGTGTAATTCGACCTGTGGAACACGGCTTGTTTACCAAATATAGCAATGCTTGATGATCAACATAAAACACAAACTTGGTAGCAAGAAGGTAATAGCAAAATTTCTTTACTGCGTAAATCATAGCTAGACCTTCGCGCTCTGTAGTAGTGTAGTTCATCTCGGCATCATTTAATTGGCGACTTGCAAAGCTAATAGGGTAGTCCAATTTATGTTCTCCTGGTTGAGTTAGAACACTCCCAATAGCAAATTTTGATGCATCAATATGCACATGAAAAGGTACATTCCAATCAGGTGTTCGCAGGATTGGAGCACTTGTTAGGGCCTTCTTTAATAACTCATAAGATTGATGACATTCTTTCATCCAGTGAAACTCGATAAGAAGCTTGTACAATGGACGCGCTATCTCGGCAAAGTTTAAAATAAACCTTCGATAATAACCAACATGGCCCATAAATCTTTGAACTCCTATATAGTTCGTAGGTGGTGGCAAATCGTCAATGGCTTTAATCTTACTCTCATCTGTGGATATCCCGTTCTTGGACACTATATGCCCTAGAATGACTCCATGCTTAACCCAAAATTGGCATTTGAAAGGGTTCAATGAGATGCGATAAAATCTGCACCTTTCAAAATATTTTTCGTAGATATAACAAATTCTTCTCCCAAGAAGAATAAACACAAAGGTCGTCTAGGAAAGCTTCACAAAACTCCCTTAGAAATTCTTTAAACGCAGTGTTTATTAATCGTTGGAATGTAGCAGGGGCATTTGTTAAGCCAAAAGCCATAACACAAAATGCAAACACTCCAAACTCTGTGATAAAAGCAGTTTTAGCTTGGTCCTCTAATGCAATTGTGATTTGATTGTAACCAGAGTACCCATCTAAAAAGATATAAGCTTCCTTGCGCGCAACTCTTTCAAGCACATGTTCTGAATATGGCAAGGGATAATGATCTCTCGTAGTAGCTGCATTAACTTTCTTGAGGTCCACGCCCACTCTTAGTTTCCCATTCTTTTTTGGCACAATGACTATTGGAGAAACCCATTCTGAGTGCTCAATAGGGTATATGAATCCACATTGGATAAGTTTTTCAATCTCCTCTTGTACAATTTTGGCGTACTTAGGATTCATTGGATAGGGTCGTTGCTGGACGGGTTTAGCAATGTTAATCATGGGAATTGTATGTTGCACCACAGAAGGTGGAACGCCCTTCATGTCATGATAAGTCCAAGCAAAGATATCCTTGTATTCCTTGAGGAGCTCCTTAAGTACAGCCTCTTCAGTTTCGGTAAGGTCTTGAGCAATAAAGACTGGTTTAGACTCCTCACCTGGTTCTGCTAATTCTATCTCTTTAACTACCGCTGGACCATCATAGACTCCACTGCTTCCATTGGTAGGTATTCGTTGGGCTTTGGCATACACAACCTTTCGCTCCCCCGTGGTATAAGATTTAAAATGTTCAGGAGCCGTATGTAAGTCAGCAGGCTCTTGTCCTGACAAAGACCTTTCTTTTAGTTCTGCCTCCTTTTGTTGTTGTGCTAACTCTCGATTTTGACGTCTTCTTATAGTTCGACTCAATTTCGGCTCTGTAACCTCCAATTGAGCGAGGTCAATGGGTCGCGGGCTACACCACATGACACTCTCGAGATGTTCACCCCAATTGTCTACTAGTTTTCGATGAGCATCACATGCCTCTAGATAGCTAAGCCATTCTGCAGTAGATCTTTCCTTGTTTATCCTAGCTCTCACATTCACTCGATATCGTCGTCTCTTATATGACCTTTATTTCTTGTTAAGATTTTGATTTTGGTAAATGTTTGAACTCGACTCGCCTGATAGGTCTTCGCTTGTATCTTCTTCACTCTCATATAAATTACCATACATGGTTGTACTAGGCCTTGAGTGTTTAGTTTCTATACTTGGTTCACTCGATGTTTCCTCAGGTTCTGAATCCATTTCTCCCTGACATTCCGTTTCTGATGTGTATTGGCCTGAAGCCTTTGAGGAATCATCAGTTTCACTCTCAGGTAGGTGTGCCTCTTTCTTATCATCGGATGTTACATGCGCTACACCTAACATGTTTACTGGTGCAATGTGTGGTATCTCTTCCCCATCTGGTGTTACCCAGGTTGTTCCTCTAGCTCCCCATGTATCTATAGTTGCCGCTAGGTGTACCCAATCGACATTGTCTGACTCAGCCATTCCAGGTAGGATATCCATATAAGGAGAGTTCTCCCCAATATCCGTGTCTTCGTTACACATGTAACAATACTGTAATGGATCTGAGTGAATTGTTGTGTCTGATCGATTATCAATGATGAATTTATTTCCTAGAGGATACGTTTGACCACTTAAAAGATCAACTCGAATGACAGAGTCTTGGAACTGTAAGTAGACGTGGTTTTTGGACCAGTCATGCACCATTTTTGCTTCCCTCATGAATGGACGCCCTAAGATCATCTCAAATGACATAGGATGCTTGGAAAAATCCATAACAATGAAAGTCTGCCTTACCTTGTGTCCCAAGACCTTGATCTTGAGATCCTTTAGCATTCCAATAGGCGTAACAATAGATCCATTAGCCATTTTTACCACTACGCTTGTGGCTTCAAGGTGAGGTCTCCCCATAGACTCCCAACAACTCTTTGTCACCATGTTGACTCCTGCACCACCGTCAAGGATCCCCTTTACAATTAATCCTTTAGTAGTGATTGGTAGAGTAGCATTAGATTCATCACCTTCAAAGTATTGTCCCAACTTGTTAACAGGTATTTCTATAAAAAGGTTCTCATCTAGGTTGGGTTGTGGATCTATGTGTTCCTCCTCTATTGGCATCTCCGCAGCTCCATCCATCTGTGCAAATTGTGGTAGCCCAAACTTTAGTTCTCCATTGAGGAAGGCTCGAAGAGCTGAGACTAGCTCATGGTCTTTATATAGTTTGGACATGATGGTGGTTCTAACTTCTGAAGACATGAAATCCATTAATTTCTCAATGTTTAATGACACCTTTTGGACTTCATTCCCTTGACGTGGGGAAGATGGGATCTCCATTTCTTCGATAGGATCAGGTAGTCCCTCTGTAAACATTCTTTCCATCAAGAAGTGAGTACGCCCACTTTCCCATGACTTTAAGTCACTTTCTTCTTGGATGACACTAGGTATGTCCAAGGGTCTATGGACTTGGTGAGGTTGTTGTTGCGTAGGGAACATGGTGTCTGTAATTTGGATCTTCTTAGGTGCTGGTTCTAGATCCCTTTGGGTATCTTCTATCAAACTCCTTAATTGCTTGACTCGCTCAATCTCCTCTGTAGGGTTTGGGTAAGTTCCTATCTTCTTTTTGGATCCTGGCCATTGTGGCTCATGAAGATCTTCCTTATTGGTTTCTATGTTAGTGGTCGTTTTGGTCTCCATGGTTTCACCTGAATCAGAATCTTCTTCAGTGTCGTTCATATATACGGGGTCATCACCAGTCCCTATGTTGGTCTTTGAGTTGGGATCTGACTTCGCTGCTTTTTGCGATCTCTTTCTTCGTGTTTTCTTCTTTTTTTGAGATTGGGCAATTGATGCCGTGTCTCTTTCCTCAAGAATATAATTTTTTTTTTGGAGCATCGATCATGTGAGTGCGTTTACTGGTACTATGTTTATAGTTGGTGGTGTCCCATCAACAATCTCTATTGAGTTCAATGGTGTGATTTTCGGTGTGTTTGGATTGTTAGGACACTGTGCGATCAAATGATCTATGCCACAACGATTACAAGTGAGTATTGGCATTGCCAATGCACTCCCTTGTTTGCATTAGTGCAGCATTCTTTTGCATTCTAATGGGGCACTCAACTACTCGATGTGGTCCACCACATTCGTAGCACTGAAGAGGTGGTCTCCTGGAAAAACTATTAATGTTTTGGCCTCTTGCTGCTAGCGCAGTAGCTTGATATACCGGTTTGATTTGTCCCCAATGGTCTTCCATATAGTACATGGGACACTCCTCAAGCATGTCGACTCCATAGGTGATACTAGAGTCTATGTACTCTTCGCAATCTACATAATTATTAGATGACTCGCAACCTATTTGGTTCATAGGTGTAACCCTTGGATGAGGGGGTTGCGGTCCTAGCACTGGAGGTGGCAACGGTGTGGTTTGGACCACATTTTGGGTTCTAGGGACCATGTGCTGTAATGGCAACTGTTGCTCCATGGGTGGGGTAGGCATCAATGCAGGAACTCGAGGTGAGTCTGCCCAAGCTATAGGCGGTCTATTTTCCATGATGCGTTTAAGCATTAGGCAATCCTTCGCTTGATGGCCATACCTACCACACACGTTACAAGTCCCGTTAAACTTTACTCTGAAAGTAGGGCATTCACTCGTAGTATGTGGACCCAAGAAAATTGAGCACCATTGTTGTTCCCTTCTTGGATACATATGAGTGTTTTGTGGAGCACGATTACCCCTAAGGCTTTCTTGGATGGCCTTGGTGAGATCTGTCAAATTCATCTCAGATATCGTTTTCTCTTTCACGATTGGCTTTATCTTCATTGGCTCATGCCCTGATGCTTGTGAGCTACTAGACTTCGGCTCGGTAGACACTCTTTCTCCTGCAACCATTAAATTATCCTCCAATTGGATTGCATTCATGGTGACTGCTTCCCAAGTAGTGATACCTCTAATGACTAGGCCATTATAGATACTTTCATGTCGTAGTCCCCTAATGAATCTATCGAGCAATTGGTTGTTGTTGAATCGCTCGTTTGGATTGCATCGAGAATTCAAATTCTTTAGGCAACTAATGAAGTCTCTCACGGATTCACCTTCTTCTCGTTGGGCTTTCTGGAGCTGAGAGGCTAGACCCCAAAGTACTCCCTCTCGTATGTGCTCTTTCAAGAACAATCTCCTAAGAGTAGAGTAGATCGTTTTCTCTTCTACTCTTAAGGTTCTATACCAATCTCCAGCCTTTCCGCTTAGGGTCAAACTCAAAGCCTTACACTTATGTAGCTCATTGTGCTCTTCCAAGGAATCGCACACATGTTCAAAGACTTCCATATTCTTTCTAGCATCTCCGTCTCCACTAAATTTCTGTGTGAGCTTAGCTACTTGAACTGCCTTGCTCCTAGGCTCTCTATCAGGTGCACTACGCATGTTTTCCGCAATAGAGCGATCGATAGTTTGAGCAAATGCTACCAAATCTCCTATTTGAGCAGGTATAATGGGTGTATGTGCTCCTGGAACCACATGTGACATGGGAGTTGGCCTTGGCCTTGGCATACGCGCGGCTCTTGGGTCCCATATTTCGTATGGTGGTGTACCAGACGGTGGTCCAAAGTTTACAGGCGTGGCCCTAGGCATAGGGGGTGCCTGATATGGCATGTTATTATTAAATGGCATGGGTCCACTTGTATAAGAGCTTGGATAATGCCATTGTGGATTGTAAGCTCTTGGAATAATCGGAGGTGTAGGAGCTACATGAGGCTGAGGTACGACAGGTGCACATGATTGATACATATATGTAGGTATAGTTGGGGGCACTGTGCTACTAGGCATCGGCACAGTATTAACAAATGAACTCCATGGCATACTTCTTGTCATGCTCACCACTGGGATATGCATGGTAGCTGTAGTGTCATTAAGAGAAAGATTAGCTAGATCTAGGAAGGTAAAGCTGCCACTTGTGGGCTCAGATTGTACTGAGGCTCCTAGCGAAACAACATATGGAGGATCAATGGGGCTCACTGAGGGAGTCTCCATTTGTGATAGGGTTGGTTGGTTGGCCTTTCCCGTATCCAAGAATCTCATTAGGACTGTTGAAGGGATGTTGATCCCTGTGTTCTGTCTTTCTAACCCGACAATCCTATGGAGGACATCACAGACTTTTTGTTGCTGCTCACCTATGCTAGTAGCACCCGATGTGGATTGTAGAACATCTAACCAACCCACATGATAGGTGTGTCCTATGTACCGATCAGTTAAAGATTCTGCTTGTAGGTCATACTCCCAATTTTTGTTTAGGAATATCCCATCTAGGCCTGGCGTGCTCGAGGTTTCCCTCGAAGTGGAAGAATTATTGCTTCCCATCGCTTGCCCCTCCGTGACTGCTACCTTGGGAGCACTCAGTTGCTCGGCTGGCATGATTGTTTTCATAGGAGTCTTTGATTTCAGGGCTCAACTTTGTTCTAGCCTTCGTAGGTTCTCAATTTCCCTCTCCCTTGTTGCTTGCATATAGCGTTCGATCTCTTGTACTTCGGCAAGACTCCTACCATCGGGTAGTAAAACCTCAGAGGGAGATAGTCCTAAAGGATCAGGAGGTGGAGTGGATGGAACATTCACATGCACACTCTCAAGAAGCATAGGGTCTATTTTAGGCATGAATGACGAATTTACTTCCCCACTCCCTTCATTTATTTCATTAACCGCATGTTCGGAGCGAGTAGCTCTACTAAGGGTCTCTTTTAAGCGGCTAAACACGCTGGACCCGAGCCGTGGGCCCATGGCATGCATGTCTTGACTTGAACTATCAGGGTTTGGTGTAGGATACCCCTCCATGACTTCATAGTCAGAGGAAGAATCACTAGACGCGATATGAGAATCTTGGGTCGCTCTACCTTGAGTCCCGGCCGAACGTCTAGAACCTAGGGTGGAGGAATAATGGGTGCCCGCGTAAATGGAGGCACTACCAATATGCTCATGCTCTAACACTCGTCCAGAGCGTAGGTTCATATGACTTTGATCCCCTAGAAGTGTCAGTGAGTGCCCGTAAAGGCTGCTCACCTAGTATTTTTGGGTGTTTTGCAACCCAAGTCTTTTCTTAATTTTTTTTTATTTTTTATTTTTTGATTTTTTGGTCCTTTTTTTTTCTGACCCAGCTATAGAATAGAACGTATGATAGCTCAAAATGAGCGTCTCGATCAGAGGGACGTGCCGTGCTTTACAGCCCTCCGTTTGGTCACTTTATGCCCTTGGAATCCCTAAAACCGTCAATTTCTAGTAGGGAAGTAGGCCCAAATTAGAAATTCTAAGGGTGCAAGTGGGAAGAGAAGGGAGGAGAGTTGAGGACTTGCCCCACATGCTCTCATTCCTTCTTGAGGAGGTAGGGTATATATATAAGAGTGAGTCTAGTATATATCATAAGACTGAGGACTGAGGCCTAGGCCTGGGCCTGGGGAACCGATCCCGATCAAAATTTTAGTGTAGCCCCTCAGTCACTCACGCTTAAATATTTTCGGATCCCCCAGTCACTCACGCTTAAATATTTTCGGATTTTTTACATAAAAAAATTATTATTATTATTATTTTTATTATTTTTAAAGGCGCACGGTTTAGGTGACCCTTTCTTGGCCACACACATTGTCAACACCTACCTAACCTCTCTGTCAACAGCTCACAGCTCACTACCTTATCTACTTACTAACAGTGCTGCTAACCACTAACTAATCTGTTAACCACTCTGCTAACTGCTTACGACAGTGAGCTAACTGTACACCTACTTCCTCTCTCACTACCTTACTGTGCAAAGATTGTGTGCAGGCAAACCTTAACAGAAAACTGTGTACAGACTGTGTGCAAACAGAAATTGCTAACTGTCTACCTACTTACTCATTCACTGCGAACAAGCTAACGACTACTAATTGTGCAAAGACTGTGTGCAAACAGAAAACACAAGATTATGCAGAAATCACTGAACTTGCAGACAATACAGAAATTAACAACTTGCAGAAAAATAACTCATTCCTCTTCCTCTTCCTCTTCTTTCCTACTACAAACAACTCATAGAAGAAGCACAAAGTGCCTCTTGGGCTTAGTGCAGGGCGATTCCCCAGCAGCAGCGCCAAAAATGTGTGCTCCTTGCCGCACTGTCGAAGCAAGGGACTTGCCTAACACTGTGTGCGAGCCACAGACGGCTCCAAGCACACAACTAGCTTAACTAGTAAACTCAAAAGAGGGCAATGGTGTGTCACTCACCGCTCTATGCTCCTGCCGTGGAGGATTCCTCGCCGCGAAGAAGAAGGAGACGCCGCTACGTCGCGCTCAACCGCTTCACCGCCGTCATGCCGCCGCAATGCTCGATCACACACACACACTCTCTCTCTCAAGTACACACACACACACACTAGTACACAAGGAGATGGAGCAAGAGCACCTTTCTTGCATTGCACAAATGAGAGAATGCGTCAATTTTAGGTTTAGTTGGCTTTTATATGAGCTCACCCCATTCACACTTGGGCGCCCATGCTTAGCCAACTAATCCCTTGAATGTCCCAATTAGAGTGCGCCTCTCATCGGCGATCACTCTTACCCTTTTCCTATTGGACCGACAAGCCCGGTACCTGACTCTACCAAATAAATAATACAATGTCCATTGTAGGTTACAACGTCCGTCTCGTAGGTGATAGGGTGTCCGTGAGCCGTGAGGGTTAACAATAAGCATCGAAAGAAGAACTTAAGGGACATGTCTCACTTGTTGTTTCCTGACACATTGAGGGTCTCCCATCCACCTCATTGGATGCATCACTAGAATCTACCCTAGGGCGCTTTACAGGGGACACAACACCAATTTTGTACTCTATTATAACCTCATCAGTACATAATTTGTAACTACATGTGCACTCACATTCTCCGTCTTTGCTACTTCAAAAAAACTTGAAAATAAAGGAATCTTTGAGTCTTTGAAAGAAAACCTATGGCATCACACACCCAGGTTAAGACTTAATGTACATTCGTTATTGAGTTAATATAGCACTACTACTCAAAATTTTGAGTATGACCCAAAAAAAAAGATTGACAAAGATTTAGTGTAATTACCGACAAAAGAAATACATCTTTGATGACCAACATTTAGTCCAAAAGAAAGTTACACTTTTTGATGTCTAACATCTTGCTACAAGGCAAAAGAATTTAACTCAATAAAAGGTGGCATAATTTCTACCAATGGCCGCAGACATTTATTCCCATCCAAGTGCATGTGGGTTAATTCTGCATACAATTCTTCAAATGATTTTCTATTCTTTTCTTGTAGAAGATACCCATCTTTTACAATCTCTTGAATATGGTATGCTTCACTTGCTGAACAAGATGTTATCCAATTGGTATTCTATTCCATAGACAACTCCCTACAAAACTTGACCATTTGATCAATAAGCCATGCTAATGCATAGACAGCAACCTCTCTGGTATACACATGGTCATTATGTGTGTCCTTCAATAGATCTAGAGCAATCCAAGGTTTAGGCTTATGGGCTTTGCTTTGACAACAATTGAGTGATTGTTGCCTCTCTGATGCATGCCTCATGGCTAATCCCCAATGAATGATGCCAACTTGAGGATCTGAATCCCTAGTAAAATCCAAGATAACATTGAAAGGATGCAGGTCACAATGAACAACGCCCAATTGATGGGTGTAGGCCATTGTGTGTGCTAAGGCAGCTATGATATTTGGTAGATTGTTCGCAAAGGCAATGACTCGAGTTAATTCTCCTTGATCAGCTTAGTTACCTTATCTTTACTTGAACCTGTGCCATCTTTCTCTTCCTTCTTCACAATTTGACTAAAGGTACCTTTTTCAAAAGGTAGATTGTGCATCATTTTCCCAATGCTTCCTCCATTGAAGTAAGGAAAAATGGCTATCAAAGGCTTATTGCATGTGTTTGCAATACTGCACACAACCCTCTCTGTTGAAGATCAAGACTGACCTCATCCTCGAAGGACTTCAGTTTCTCTCCAGCCATTCCTCGATATTGCTTCACTGCATACGTATTTTCACTTGGAAGATACGAAATACCATCAATTCTTACTTGGAAGCATGTACCAAAGGAGCCGACACCCAAGTTCTATAAATAGGTGATAGTATCATGTGGTATTTGAGTTTCTCACAGACCTTTGTAGAGAGTTCGCAATGGGATGTCCAAGGAATTCTATCTCTGACACCATCTTCTCTTGGGCATGGTTGACTTGCTCCCGTTGTAGATTTTTAGATAACGCATATTGTGTATCTATATCTTTGGCACGCTTACTCTTCTCTCTTTCTGCACGCCAAACCAAATCCCAAGCCTGGAGCTTTATCATATGAACATCTTCAGGAAGAGCTTCATATAAATCATGGCACACTTTTCCATGTTACCAATGATACTATAAGCAGACTGGCAATCTTTGTCTTTGCTTATAACAAAGGTTTCCTTGGAGACTGCACTTACAATTGATTTTTTAAGCATTTTGTCTATGAGCGTCTCATTTTTCACGATACTTTGCACCTGCTTCTCCAGTAATTCACTAATCACCTTGCAGAGAGTTGACCTTAGAGACTGGAGAAATGCCTTCTTCTTACCCTCTGCCATAATGACTATATAGATATCCTATGAAAAAAAAGAAGCATTCAAATCAACCTACATATATATATATATATATTATTCTATTTCAAACTATCACATCAATGCTCTTGCATTAACCTAATGTGACACATTGGTATACCATATTTCACAAGTGAATGCCACCACAGTCTAGACAATAGGCATTTACTTGAGTGATCTCCGTTTGAGGACAATTTGACCAAGTGGTTGTCACAGCTTTTACGAGAATCTGCCTCTGGTTGAGGAGCTTCTTCTTGCAATTCCACTTGGCTGTAAACAAGCTTTGACCTTGATAAGCCTCTAAACACAATGAACCGCATTGTCCTTTCGTCCATCTTATACCTTCTTTCTTCATGTCAAAATGCAGGAGGTGGAGGTTGTACCTGCCTCATCACTCCATTTGTTTCTCTCATCTTTTGTTGCTTTGAAGGAATGTACCCGCTTTGGTTGCTATAATACATTGTAGCTGGTACTAGTGCTTGTTTGTTGGATGGTTCCATCATCTGCATATATCTCATGTCTATAGGCATTCTGGCACCTAGTAGTAGAGGTTGTCGTCCGAAGACATGTTGTGGCCTTGAAACTCCTACTGGTCCTGGTGCATTCCCCATAGCGTATCTAGGTGGAGTAGGTGCTACTAGAACAGGGTGTACATGCCTTTCCCTAGCATATTCCATGCCATAGTAACACTCTTCTCTCGTATGGTTTGTCCATTTCCTCTCTCACTTCTCTGAGAAGATGTGTCACTCTCACTCTCAGTATCATGCCTTCTCAAGGTTCTGCTTTGATTTGGATAGGAGTAAGGTATAGGGGGTGGTTATGGTACATATGGTCCTCCAACTCCATAAAATTCATGTTCTATGGTTGCATCTAGGTACAACCATGGTCCATTAGGCAGATTCACTTAAGAAGGCATGTCTGCCATCTCTGTGATGAGTAAAAAAATCCAGCCCTCTCTTTCTTTCCATACATATACACAGGAGATGCTTGATGTATGTGATTGAACAATATTAGTCAGAAAGGTTATAAGGCCTCGTTCTTGCCCGCTACAGACATGCACCCTGCACGGGCTCCACGTTCTTCTCTTGCTCTAAAGAAAAACCAAAGCAAACAAGGCTATGCCCATCTGTTGAGTTGCAACCACACCTGTTCGCTAGTGGCCACCCATTTTCAGCCTTCAAAAGCTCACATCTTTCAACTTCTCTAACTTTGAAGGCTTGATCAACCTTTTAAAACTCTGAAGGTTTGAAAAGTCATCAATAGGCCAGCTTTGTTATTTTGGAAAGGTAACTAAGGAAGTCTCGATGTCTTCCTTGGGCACCCGATCGCCCGCAAAAATCAGCATGAGACCGTCTCTTGGATCAACAACACAGACAAACATGTGCCACCTGAGCATTGCATCCTCACCTTCAAGGACAAAGAAGAACGGATGAAGATACTATGTCAATCCCACCTCCTCAAGGGCAAACCGTTTTGGATCGCTGAAGAATTGACCACAAGTAAGCTCAAATCTAAAGCAAGCGAGCTCAAGAAGGTACATGAAGCCCTAAACAAGGTAAATAGGCAATTTATCGAGGTGGAAAATCCATCATCTAGGAGTTTCAAAATCCCAAATCAGCTCTTCCCATAGCCCCCCCCCCCCCCCCCCCCCCCCCCCCCCTCGGTTTTGTTTTCCTCTTTTAACTTTCCCTTTTTTTACCCTCCCGATGGACCCTCTTCCTTAACTGATATGTATCGCCACGTTTTGCTGAGACGAAGACATTGTAATGTTTGTTCTCGGTCCCATGGGTGATATCTGACCTCTGTGGATAATAGTTCAATCTATCTATCTATCTCTCAACTGCCGACCATGGATACGCATGAAAATAATAAAACTCTCTCTCTCTCTCTCTCTCTCTCTCTCTCTCTCTCTCTCTCTCTCTCTCTCTTCTGCTCCCCTTTTTCTCCTCAAAGCCGTAGGAGAATCCCTCTCCACCCGTGTGCCCTTTGCACCTTTTTTCCTCTTGAAGAACATGGGAGCATCTCAACACATTCCTTTTAATCAAGCACCTAGAAAAACATTGGACAGGCCTACTGAATCAATTCCTAGATATAATTTTTTTCAAGGAGAGACATGCCCACACAGTTTTGCATGATCCCCATGATCCATGAAAGAGTACATCACAAGCTCTCCTTATGATTGATTACATTAATTTATATGCTTGATTGATATACATATTTGTTACGTAGAAATGTTTCAATGTAAGATATACCGGTTCTATATTAAATCTCCATGTATCGTACTAATGTTTTTCACTCATGGTCTAATCTGCAAAATTTTCTTCTCTGTCATAATCCAAGGGAGGGGGGCTGCGCATCTTGGCCCTCCATTCAGTGGCAATTAAATCACGTAATGTTTGCATACAACTGTTGGATGATTGACACATCAGCAGAGGGAATAAAGTTTATTCTAAGCCAATGATTGGCGACGGCGCGTCACTTTCATTGCGCAGAATTTGCCTGCACGTCGCTTTCGCTGCGCGAAATTTGCCCCCATCGCTTTCGCTGTGCAGAATATGCTCCCATGTCGCTTTCATGCTCGCTACTTGACCCCCCTCGCCCTGGACATTTGACGGCCGGGAAAGGACTGCTAGTGTCCTTTCCCATGAATAATAGCTCCCAGCACTGGCTCCCGGCTCCCCGCCAGTCGCCAATTGGTCGCCATTATTCATGGGAAAGGACACAAGCAGTCCTTTCCCTACACCGTCACAATCCAAGGGAGGAGGGACTGCAGATCATGGCCCTCCATCTACAAGCGGTTAAAAGTCGTCAATTCTTGCTTGAAGAGCTAGATGAGCGACACATCAACAGATGGATTTCCTATGAAAAGTTGGCAAAAAAATTGTCTTTAGAGATGTTTACTACGTTAATGAGGGGCATTTTGAAAAAATTTGGTCGAATATAAAGGACATGTCAAAAATTTATAAAATTTGAGGGGCAAATATTTTTCCTTTTATTAATAAGTTATTTAGTATAAAAAAATATTGTTTATTTTTTCAACATCAATGCGGGGAAGGTAAAAGGGAGAAATTATACACATATCATGTATTTACAATTGTGCATGAAGATAGTAGGGTGAAATTATACACAAAGGTAGTAGGAAGAAATTATACACATATCATGTATTTACAATTGTACAATGAAGGTAGTAGGGAGAAATTATACACATATCATGTATTTACAATTGTACATGAAGGTAATAGGGAGAAATTATACACATATAATGTATATGATATGTATTTGCAATTGTACATGAAGGTAGTAGGGAGAAATTATACACATATCATGTATATACAATTGTACATGTTGTACATTACACACTCGAGGAGCAACCGTGGGAACCACCCCTCCAATACGGGAGGAGAATACACCCAAGAGAACGCATCCCATAAGCTTCGAACCCTCAATGTTGGGGAACCCTCAACACAGTGGTCTCACCAGCTGAGCTCCACTTCTTGGGTATTTAGTAAAACTTTTTTTTTTAACCATAAAGGGCGCGAACAGGTTTATATTAAAGAAAAAGAAGCAAAGCTACAATGGACTACCACATGGGGTATAGTTAGCTTTCGGCCAGTAGATACAAAACTTTGGGTAATCAAAATTACATGGCCATATTTAGTAAAACTTTGCTTAGGATTTTTGACTGAAGTTATTAAAGCTTTCTCATTTTGGCGAGCCTGCCTCAGACTTTGAGTACGCCAACGCGTGCAGGCCACCATGTTGGCAAGCGTGCTGAGGTGGCAATGGGCAGCCTCTGCCACCTTGGAGGAGTGCTTGAAATCTATCCTCAACCAGACACTAACGGACCATTCCCTACACCATCACATGAATCACAAGAAGATTTAGAATTTTTCTCACGTAGGAAAACAAGGTCTTTTTCAATGTTTTTCATACAATGCATAATATCATGAGCTTCTGCTCGAGAGGCAGCGCATACCTAGCTAGGTACGATTGGGGGTTTAGGACCGGGGCCGGTGGTCCCCTGCCCCCAATCGTACCTAGCTAGGTATGCGTTGCCTCCCTCACAAAAGCTCATGATGTTGAGGTAAATCACTATGTGAGAATTGTTGTGAGAATTTGTCCAAAACTTCTTGTGAATTGTGGGGACTAATTCCAACATGATCATTCAATATAGCATAGTACATATGTTTTACTTTAGCTCCTTGGCTTTCCATGAATACTCTCCTTGAAGACAAGTATTGTCTAAGGAAAAAAAAGGCTTTCTGACTATGGGACCAAGGTTAACAGTTCTTTCTTGATAGGAGAAAGATCCATATCTTTAATGTATTGCAACACATGAGCAAAGTTTTATGCTTTAGTTACCATAACTCATGTGACAAATTCCAGTACGTTGGAAAGAAAGACTCTCTTTCCATGGAGAGACCAATTTCTCTTGTGGAATATGGTAACCGAGCATCTTCTCTAAGAATTAGAACGAGCTGTTATTGTTCTATTTTCTTTCTTATTAAGAGACATCCAAGACATCGATGTAAGAATTATCTAACGAAAAAGCCACTTTTAATCTATGTCCTTGAGTTTTAGTAAGTCAAGGTGTGCATACAATATACACACTTGCAGTAAACCATGTCTCTCAAGCATTGCACAGACTAGCAATCTATGGACGCCTTGATAATGTCGTATTCACAACTTGCAGAGGGCCCTCCTATTCACATGAAGCCATTTTGAAAGATGACAAGCTTAAGTGGAAAGTGCTAGATAACCACAAACTGCTTCTTTGTGTAAGCACTGTACTTGGGACTTAACACCATGTTCTCCAAATCCCAAACATCTTGTGAATTGAAAATTTACAGTTCCAAGGTCTGTTACCAAATAAAATTAGCCAAACTCTGTAAGTGTACAAGGCAATGAGGGTGGATGACGATGATGCTGGGCACTGGGTGCAGGCTATTGAGAGCACTCAAGATGGTCATATCTTCAATGGCATCAGATGCAATGGGCTTACAAGTTCGGATGCTCGAACTGCTTGCACTTCACATTTTCCCTCATGAGTTCATGTTGCTGACACTAGGCCTGATTGAGAAGCATGGCAGATTGAAGATAATGAGATTAACAACTTCACCGCCATTGCATACTGTTTTACAAGAGCACAGTTCAAACTCGCACAGAATGGAGAGTATACTTAACAAGCTTAGATACTTACACTGCCACCAGGACATCCTCTAAAGAAGCATGTTGAGGTGCTGCTTGCGGGATCGTCTTGTCAATCGACCCTATGGTAAATAAGCCACAATCAGCATACATGCTTTCCAAAGTGGTGTGAATAGAGGTGTTAAACTCATATCCTCTTTCCACGATGATGTTGTGCAGTTTAAGGAAAATTTCTCCCGTTGAAGCATTGCTACAAGCACTTAGAACCTCTGCCCAGTCTTCCACGGTAAGTAAAACGTCCTCTGATTGCATCCTCTCTAGTACATCCAAGGCCTTGCTGGCCTGACTTTGTTTTGCATAACCCACCATGAGTGAAGTCCATGGCATCAAGTCTCTCACCTCAAGCTCATCAAATACCTCCTCTGCCTCCTCCAGCAAACCGCACCTCGCATACATATCCACCAAAGAGCTTCTGATGTTTTGATTAGCTTCAAATCCTTTTGTGACGACCTCAGAGTGTATCCCTTTCCCCTTATCTACAGCCTTCAGGCTCCCGCACGTTTTCAAAGCGCACACAAAGGTCACACCATTTGGAGGAACATCTGCTTTCATCTGCTCAAAGCAAGCTAAAGCCTCCTTTGCAAACCCATTTTTGTTAAACCCCGCCAAGAGCGCAGTCCATACAACAACGTCTTTGACAGGCATCTCATCAAAGATCTCTTGTGCGTGACCCATATATCTGCATCTTGCATACATGTCTATCAAGCTACTTCCAACAAAGATGTTACTTTCATACTCCTCTTTCGTGATTTCAGCATACAACCATCGACCTCTCTCTAGGTCTTTCAGGCTCCCACATGCTTTTAAGCCGCAAACAAACGTTGTAGGACTTGGAGACAGCCCAGCAAGGTCCATTTGCTCCAAATAAGTGAGGGCTTTTTTACCAAAGCCAGCCTCCACCAATCCAGAGATGAGAGCAGTCCAAGTAACTACACTTTGAACTGGTAGCTCAGAAAAGACATCAAAAGCGTCTCTCAGAAAACCACACTTGGAGTACATATCTACCAAACTGCTGTTCACAAAAGGATTTCTTTCCAATCTCTCTTGAATTATCGACAAATGAATCTCCCATACCTTGTCTATGGCCCCTAGATTACCGCAAGCTTTCAAAACCATGACACACACAGCTTCATTCAAAGCAACACCATCCTGCTGCATCGATTCCAAACAATCCAAGACTGCATCATCAAGTCCACACTCTCCATAGCCACTCATCAGAACAATCCATGAAATTTCATCTGGAATATGCAGCTTGTGAAAGACCGCCTCCGCCTCAAGAAATAAGCCCAAACTGGCATACAAATCCACCAAAGAATTGCTGATGTATCTATCTTGATCAAATCCCAGTTTAACAAGTCCGGAATGTAATTCTTGGCCATTGATCACTAGTCCTTCCCCCTTACAAGCCTTCAAGCCTGATGCATAAGTGTAGGAATGAAAAGGAACATTCTCCTGCTGCATCTGCTCGAGGCAATCTAACGCTTCTTCGTAAAGCTCTGCCTCAGCATAGCCTTCCATGAGTGCAGTCCATGAAACAGAATCTCTAGCAGGGAGAGTGTGAAACACCTCCCATCCCTCCTCAATACATTGACATTTCATGTACATATCGAGGAGTGTGCTGCCAACACAAAGCAGACTATCAAGCCCCTGCTTCACAATCTCCATATGTAGTTGTCTACCTTCATGGATACTCTCTATGCTCTTACAAGCCCCCAAACAATTTACAAATGTGACCACATCCGGAAACAAGCCCTGGGCTCTCAGATCATGGAAGGACTTCAATGCTTCCTCACCAAGACCCTGTTCGGAGTAGCCAGAAAGCAGGGAATTCCACGTGGCCGCATCCCTCACTGACAATTTGTTGAATACTAACCATGCATCCACAATCATGCCTCTTTTGGCATATGTGTCCACCAATGTGTTGGCAATCAATAGATTGCTTTCGAAACCTGCCTTTGCAATGCTACTGTGCATATCCTGGGTCCTACCTACATCTCCTGTAATGCTACACGCTTTCAACCCAAACATTAAAGTAACTACATTCTGAGGTACATCATCCGAATCCATCTTTTCTAAACATTGCAATGCTTGCTCGCCAAATCCATGTTCAACATAACCCGCAATCAAGGCAGTCCAAGACACCACATCTCGCTCTGGAAGCTCATCAAACACTGCCTGTGCTTCCGATAGTAATCCACACTTGGCATACAAATCCACCAAGCTACTACCAATAAAATCATTTGTTTCCCAGCCTTCTTTCATTATTTCAGTGTGAATTTGCTGGCCTTTCTCTACTGCTCCCAGAAGGATGATGGCTTTTAAACTGCAAACAAATGTGCTAGCGCCAAGAGTCATGTCTTTGTTTTGCATTTGATCAAAGCACTTCAGTGCTTCATCACCAGCACCCTGCTTGATATACCCTGCCATAAGTGCAGTGTAAGCTACAGCATCCTGTTCTGGGTGGTTATCAATTAAACCTTGAGCATCCACCATGGACCCACATTTGCTGTACATGTCCACCAAAGAACTCCTTAGATGGCCATCTGTCGTGCAGAATCCAAGCTTTGTAGCTTGAGCATGAACTTCACGACCCTTTTCAAGGGATTTCTGCCCGCTACAAGCTTGTAATGCTGGCACAAGAGCATATCGGCTAAAAGCTACAGAATCTTCAGCCATTTGGTCATACTCATGTAGGGCACCTTGAAATTCCGAAGAATCAACAAGATCTTGAATCAAAGCAGTCCAAGAAAGCTCGTTTCGCTCATGCAACCGTTTAAAAAGATTAAAAGCTTGTGTCCTGCCCCCGGATTCTAAAAGCACCGTGACAAGGAGGTTTCCTAGATCTGTTTGATCCTCTAGCCCATTCTTGCACAGATGCACGTGCACAGCCTTTGCATGTGCCACTTGCTTGGACTTTCTGCACGACTTTAACACACAGATGCAGTCATATACGGAGGGAAGCTCCTCACCAAACAGTGCAGTTTCCTCTTCCGTGCTTCCAGCACTGCTGTCTTGATGTTGTGCAATGCATGTGTATCTCTTTTTTGCAACCTTTAGTGTTGCACATTTTGGGCTTCTCAAATGTCCCACTAATTTCTCCAATGATGGATCAGGCCGGTTTAAATAAGATTGTGATCCACTGATATCCCTAGTCATTCTGCTTTCCTCATCCAACAGTGTGCCAAACCTGCACAAAAACTGGATTACTACAAGCAAAGCAGCTCACTCATGGTCTCTCACTCAGAGAAATACTGAGGATTGGATACCTAGTTGGTTTGCCCATTTTCTCACAAGTAGTGAGCTCTTTGGGCTTCTCAAATGTCCCACTAATTTCTCCAATGATGGATCAGGCCGGTTTAAATAAGATTGTGATCCACTGATATCCCTAGTCATTCTGCTTTCCTCATCCAACAGTGTGCCAAACCTGCACAAAAACTGGATTACTACAAGCAAAGCAGCTCACTCATGGTCTCTCACTCAGAGAAATACTGAGGATTGGATACCTAGTTGGTTTGCCCATTTTCTCACAAGTAGTGAGCTCTTTGGAATTGCACGGAAAACCGCCGCAAAAGGGCATTATGATGCAACCCTATTTACTCACATGTATGTCTGGAAGAGGGTTAACAAACGAGCATCAGCCTGCGACATTTAACAAACGAGCATCAGCCTGCCACATTTGGGCGAGGGCGATGACCAACAATACCTGGTGCCCGATTCCTCACAATTACTTTGAGAGCCGGCAACAAACGAGTCACAATGGAGCAGAATGACGCAGCAGTGTTGTGGGTTTTGCAAGAGTACAACAAAGATGCAGGTTCTGTGCCAGCGTATGTCACTAAGGCCTGATCCTTCAAGGCAGAAAGGCAGCTCTTTGGAATTGCACGGAAAACCGCTGCAAAAGGGCATTATGATGCAACCCTATTTACTCACATGTATGTCTGGAAGAGGGTTAACAAACGAGCATCAGCCTGCGACATTTAACAAACGAGCATCAGCCTGCCACATTTGGGCGAGGGCGATGACCAACAATACCTGGTGCCCGATTCCTCACAATTACTTTGAGAGCCGTCAACAAACGAGTCACAATGGCGCAGAATGACGCAGCAGTGTTGTGGGTTTTGCAAGAGTACAACAAAGATGCAGGTTCTGCACCAGTGTATGTCACTAAGGCCTGATCCTTCAAGGCAGAAAGGCTCACCGTGTTCATGTCCAGCACCCGTTCGGAGCTAGACCAGTACGTAGTAGCTCCGCAAAAACTGATTTTTAAGCAGAAAGATTCGTGGCCCATGGAATTCTTGGGAGCAACTGTACAGTTGGATATAGCTTGTTCATTAGTGCCACATGGCAAGCAAAAGACGGAAAACCTTTTTTCTTTTCGTAGAGACATAAAAGTGTATCGACGAAAAAAGTGTACAAGCTGAGGCCTCAAAGGTAGGGAGATGGGATTTTACTATGTTAGCATATCAAGGCTTTTGAACATATTGTTATTGTTATGTGGTTGCCCCTCGTCGCCCTCCAAAAGCAGACGGCACCCCAGGTATGTCAATCTCCAAAAGCACGTCCCTGCTATTCATACACCCTCCTGAAGCACTCGACACCATTATGAATAACACGACACCAGGTACCCCTCTTCTTCTTTTGGAGGGTGACGTGGTTACCCCCACAGCCCCCTCGTGCGTCACTCTCCAAAAGCATGCCCCCCGCTATTCATACACCCTCCTATAGCACCCCTTATCCCTGGTTTTTCATAAGCCACTACCACCCTACTTTTCTCTACAAGTCTCCCTCTCGCCACCATTAATGAGAGCAGCACAACATCAGGAACTCTTCTTCTATCTCTATCTACATGTACTCTTTTTCTAGTGGCTTGTCTGTGAACCTTGGCAAGACCAAGAGCATGGTGTTTAATACCACACCATAGTGGGTGAAGAGGTAAGCACCCACCTTTACCTATGATCAGGAGGTGGTGGAGTTTACAGATGCATACACTTATCTTCGGGTGGTATTTAGTGGCCCAGTGTTTTCCTTGAAGAGAACTGCAATGATTAGACCTACTAGAGCGCATGCAACTTCGGGGAACTTGAAAGGATGAGCTCGCAGGTTCAATTCCAAGAACCCCGAATGAAGCTTTGGCTTTTGATACTGTGGTGGCCTCATCTATGCTTTATGTAGTGCATGTACGGGGGCCTTTTGTATCCCATACCACTGAGGGATGGAGATGTATGGAAAGATTGCTGGTTTCTATGGAATTCCAAATGATTAGAGCCAAAGCTTCAGTAGCACATGAGATTATTCGCATAGAGCTAACTTCCCCTATTGGTGGTAAAGGTACTCACTAGATCAATCTCCTTATGCATAGTATTTGGGACCTTCCCAGAAATAGATATGTCTGACTATTCTTGGAGTCCTCTCGTTGTAATGGATGCTTGAGAGTCAGTCGCTGCTTGCATCATCACCTACATTATCACTAGAAGGCTCTAGAAGAATCTAGAAGATTCTAGAAGGTTCTAAAAAGTATCAAGGAGATTCTAGAAGTTTCTAGAAGCATGGAGAAGATTCTGGAAGAATCTAGAAGTTTCTGGAAAGCTCTAGAAAGTTGAAGAAGGATCTAGAAGGTTCTAGAAGAACTAGAAGGATCAAGAAGGTTCTAGAAGATTCTAACCTCCTCAAGAAGAACCTAGAAAGTCCTAACCTCCTCAAGCACTAGTATAGATAGGGGTCTTGGGCCACAAGCCCCTCAGTCTTGCCAACACAGTTGTGAGGCTCCTATGAGGAAATCCCTCTAGTTCTTATGTTCAAGTCTTGTCCTTGCAATCAAGCCTTGTCTTGTACTCAAGTCATGTAATCCAAGTCTTTTATCTAGCTCTCTTAATAAAGTATTAGGTCTTATAATCAATATTAAGCTTATCATCAAGTCCAAGTTCTTGTACATTGAGCGCCTCGTCTTGCTCTCTTCTAGCCTATACGCGCTCATAACAGTTTGGCAAGACTACTATCTCTTAATCTTCTCAAGCCATCATGGAGCCGACGATGGAAGGTGTCATCAACGCATTGCAAAGCATCCAAGTCAGTTACAAGAACTTCGCGAGAGTAATGCTCAAATTCAAGCAGGGCAACCCCTAATCTTGGGACCGGCATTGCAAGATCTCAACGTCAAATTCAAGAGCTTCAAGAGACAAGCACACATCAAGCACAAGATGCAAGATCCAGCTATTCTCAACAACATAAGAAGGAGCCGAAGGTCAGCATGCCTGAAAAATTTGATGGGACTAAATCAAAGTTTAGAGGGTTTCTCCAACAAGTGCGTCTCTTCATTCGAATGCAACGAGAGCGTTATCCAAATGATGCCTCTCAAGTAGGCCTTATTGGGACCCTCCTCTCGGGTACGTCTCTCCCTTACTTGAAAAAGAATCTCCTCTCCTTCATGACTTTGAAGCTTTTGTGCAGGAGTTCTCTGCAACCTTTGGGGATACTGATAGAGCAAGGGTTGCTGAAACCAAACTTAGAAATCTCCACCAAGGATCAAGACCTGCATACGTCTATGCATCCGAATTTCAACAACTCACTTGTGATCTGACTTGGCATGAGGAATATTTCATTAGCCAATTTCGGTGGGGATTAAAGGATGACGTAAAAGATCTTTTATTGACTATGTCAAAAGTTCACACACTAAGCGAGTTAGCCTCTCAAGCAATAGAATGTGATAATCGACTATTTGAGAGGAGACAAGAGAGGCGTCTTGGGGCAACATTGCGACCCCAAACATAAGTGACACATAATGGCTACACACCTCAACAAGTCCATGAATCAAGCATTGAGCCCATGCAAATTGATTCAACATGGTTTCAAACCTCTCTCAGCTCAGGAGAAGCAAAGGCGACACATTAATGGCTTATGTATGTATTGCGGAGAGTAGGGGCACATAGTTCAACAGTGTCCAAGGAAGAGAAGGATGAAGGTTCATGGTGCAATGGCCTCAACATGTTCGAAAACATGGACGTCCAACCCCAATAGAGACCGACCGGTTTGACAAAAGACAAGCAAAAAAGGTCTTTCTTCCCGCTAATTCCACTTCAAGTTTTATGCTACCAATCAAGATCCATAGCCAGGTAGGCACATGGATTATGAAGCATTACTAGATTGAGGTGCAACGGCGTGCTTCATGGACAAAGAATTTGCAAAAGAACAAGGCATACCACTTGTGGAGAAGTCTAACCCAGCAACTGTAGAAGTCATTGATGGTCATCCCCTCGCTTTAGGGGATCTCAGGTATGAAACTCACCCCATAGAGGTAACATTGAAGGAGCATGTTTCAAGAATAGTGAGTCAATATTATACAAAGCCCAAGCAGTCCGATTGCTATTGGGCTACTGTGGCTTGAATTACATAATCCTGACATCGATTGGAGGGCTCAAAGAAATGAACCATGAAAAGTCCATCTCATTCTACCAGCACATGCTTCCTTGCAAATTTGCCTTACTGCTCTTTGGAAAGGAATTTAAGAGACACAAAGCTCAATACATTACTGAGTTCTTCTGATCTCTTTGAATAAACCCATGTTTTTTTGAATATTCTTCATTTTGGTCCCTTCAATATCTTCATTGGTTTACCTGGTCTTTTCTTCTTATTAGCAGACCTTCCACATGCTTTCTTTGCAAGCCCTGGTCCTTTCCCTGCCTTCCTTGCTGTTTCCTTTGTTCTTGCCATTCCACTGTAAGAGAAAAATGCAAGGGATCTCTCTCTCTCTCTCTCTCTCTCTCTCTCTCTCTCTCTCTCTCTCTCTCTCTCTCTCTCTCTCTCTCTCTCTCTCTCTCTCTCTCTCTCTCTCTCTCTCTCTCTCTCTCTCTCTGTGTGGATCATGGTGCATGGGCTCAAATTTGAGAAGTGAACATAGCCTATCGCACACCGTGTTCCAATCTCTCTCTCTCTCTCTCTCTCTCTCTCTCTCTCTCTCTCTCTCTCTCTCTCTCTCTCTCTCTCTCTCTCTCTCTCTCCCCCCCCCCCTTCCCCTCTCTCTCTCTATCTCCCTCTTTTCGTGGATCAGGTGCACAGTCTCAAATTTGAGAAGTGAAAATAGCCTATCGCGTGTTGTATTCCAATTCTTGGACTCTCTCTCTCTCTCTCTCTCTCTCTCTCTCTCTCTCTCTCTCTCTCTCTCTCTCTATCTGTGTGTCTTCCTCTTTCAAAAACACTATCTCTCTCTCTCTCTCTCTCTCTCTCTCTCTCTCTTCTACATCAATAAACACTCTGGGAAGTATCGAATACAAAGTAAATTATCCAATAATAGCTTTAGCAATATATCGTTGTACAAGCCTTTGATATTGTGGATCATGGTGTGCCTCAGGGCTTTTCAAAGGATTATTTTGACTATAGCGTACCGTGATCCTCAAAGAAATTCTATATTTTAAATGTCTTATCTCCTGCAACTATTTCTCTCTGTCTATATGTCTATATTCCATACCACTCTAATCTAAACTAGCTTAGCTTCATGATCATTATGTGTAAATTCTGGTAGAGTTTTAAACAAAAAGCTAGTCAGGTCATAATACCTCTCTTGGTGGATAAAAGCGGTTTGAAATGAGTATACGATGTGGATTCCCCTAAGTACTGCTTTCAATGGGTTGAAAATTCTTGAAGGAGTTTGTTTGACCTTAGTAGCTCTTCACTCTGTGTCTTCGGCAATATCAGCTGTGCGCCTTGGTTGCAGAGGTCGTCTCGGATGATGCAATTCTCTTTGGTTAGGTCTCTCTCTCTCTCTATCTCTCTCTCTCTCTCTCTCTCTCTCTCTCTCTCTATTTCTCTCTATCTCTCTCTCCCTCATCATGAATCCAAGTGTGCATTTGTTACCATAAATAGTACCCATATTTTTTGATTGTAGAAAAATCTTTATTGTGGTCGTACAATCCATTTATTGCATGTCTTGCTAACACATGTAGAATATTATTCAGTGTGCTTCGTGAATAACGCTAACGGTAATGTCTATTATTGTGTGAAAAGGAAGAGGAGAGAGAGAGAGAGAGAGAGAGAGAGAGAGAGTTATTTATGAAGACCCTACAATGATTGTTGAAAGGCTTTTAGATTTTGTAGTCTCTTCTGGGGCTGGTGATAAGTTTGACTTAGTCTCCTGCATTTTTAATGCTCCATTTAATCTTGACGTGTTTATAGCTGAACAGAGTGAACACTTGAAGTTGGAACAAGAGAAGTTGGAGCTTCATACTCAAAAGGGTAGGGTTAATGTTGGTGAAATGGTGGTAGTTCGTTTAAAAGACTATGATCCTAAAAAGACAGTCTTACAAGACGCCATTGGTGCAGCTTACATGAACGGGAGTGCAAGCTGGTTGAAGAATCCTTTGGATTTCTAATATTTTTAAATGGATTATTTACAAGTCTTATGTAAGATCCTAAGGAGTTCATGGAGGAACACGATATACCAGCAAATGAAAAAGAGGATAAGGATGAGGAATACATTGAAGTGGCGGAGATAGAGGAGTCCATTGATCTTGAAGAAGAAACAAAAGAGATGGAACGAAGAAAACTTCTCTTAGTGAAAACCTCAGATATCAAGCTACCTCTAGATGTGTCAGGTTTCAAATGAGCGGCAAGCCACCTTAATGCTACCAGGAGTGCCAGAGATTAAATTTGGAGATAGGTCATACATTTTCCTTCATGATATTCAAAGTATTTTTTGTTTGCGGGAGGACTTTGCACTGGCCACTATCTCCAAGTATCAAGAGGAGAGGAATGGATTTGTTTCAGATGACAGTAGTGATGACGAGGCAAGGGAGATCTCCAGTAACCCACTGGACTACCTTAAACTGTGCTTAGAAAAAAAAAGTATAAAGAAATAATTCCTCATGAAGCCACATTTAAAACTATTCGAAATAATCTCAAGCCATCAACTAGTAATCAGGAGATGGAGGATTGATTTAAGCGACCAGCATAGGAGTCAACCCGATTAGTCAACCTATGGAACAATGAGCTTTTTTTGCAAGATGAGAGTTTCATGGTATACATCCTACTACCCCCCCCCCCCCCCCCCCCCCCCCCCCCAACTCTGTCTCTGTCTCTCTCCCTCACACACACACTCTTCTTTTGTTCGCAGTCATGGATTGCTGAAAAGGATGACTCTTTTCGTTGTTGAAGAAGACAATTCTGTGGCAGGGATGCAGCTCTAGGAAAATATCTTCCTAGTCTATGTGAGGCACACATCCTAATCTTCCACAACGGAATGTCATAAGAGGGGAATAATGCAACCTATGCTTTCAAGACATTATCTCGCTGCTTAGGTGGTCCAATGCTGCCACAAAATGCAGACAAAGTTATCCTCATCGACAAGGTTTGAGGGAGAGAATGTTTTGGTTACTTGCCAGGATATACCGGGGACTGTGCAGCATATTACCACACATACACAGCAATGAAATTACCTTTAGGGAAAGAAAACCCTACTGAACTCTTAGAGTATGGAAAAAATTTAATGATCAAATATAAGGGCAAGGTTCCAAATGATATTTGCAAATCATCAAAAGTTTGAAATAGTTGTGGTACATATTGAATTTAATTCTACAGGCATTTGTGGTACATCCGATCATCTAAACTGTAATTCTCTTGTTCCACCGATAATTGGAATATTGCATTGTCTCCCTCCACCTCATTTGACTTTCAAGAGCACTTGAGTTGTTGAATGCGTCTGCTCGTGTTCTTTTTTGAAGTTGCAAATGTCTGATTGCCTTCACGGCTACTGAAGAGGCCAATACTTGCTTTTGTTGCATGTGGTGAATGATTCTGCGATAAAACCATTGAAAGAAATCCTTTAGACTGTTTTCTTATTTCGAGAGCCTCCATGATGTGTGTGTCTGGAGATGGCATTTCTAGCCATGTAATGAGACTTCTCCAAGACCTGGGTGTTCCATATACCTGGATTCCCATACTTTTGGATGAAGTATGGCCAATGAATAAAAATAACGTGTTTCAAAACAAGAAATTTATTTAGAAATTTAAACACAAACTTAGTACTTTGACTGTTTGAGGTGCTTTGAATTTACCATGTAATGAGTGATTTGAGTGTAAGTCCATGCTGTCTTGAAGGATTTTTTCAGTAGTTGAAGGTTTTGTTTAAACTTGCTGAGATTATCTTGCGACCAATCATCATTATCACAAATTTGAAATAACGTGTCAATGGAATGCCACACATTACCCTTTTCATTGCGAGTTGTTGGCTCTTGATCTTTCACTGCTAAATGAAGTTTTTTCTAGTCCATATACTCAACTTTGCTAATGTAGGTAGAGTGATATACTTTCTCTCGCTTTGTTAGCTTCACATCTTTCATACGTTGAGGTTTAGATAGAAAACGACGTGCCTTGACCCCACCTATGGATGGTTTGCTCACCTCAATGCTACACTAGAAAAGGCAATCTACGGATTCCTATCTCTCAGACACAAAGGTCTATGGAAGAGGCACAAGCACAAAGAGAGGAACTCCGCAGGAAAAGGGCTGAAGAAAAAAGAAATCGGGGGGCTAAAGCAGATGATGAAGGGGATGATGATGAAGACAAGCCATTGGAGCAATGCAAAGAAGGTACATTAGAAAAGATCAAACATAACAAAAGAAGAGTTGCCAAAGACAA
The DNA here is from genome assembly GCF_014529385.1 of Adiantum capillus-veneris. Classification (NCBI taxonomy): domain Eukaryota; kingdom Viridiplantae; phylum Streptophyta; class Polypodiopsida; order Polypodiales; family Pteridaceae; genus Adiantum; species Adiantum capillus-veneris. The sequence continues at coordinate 102,082,486 of NC_140960.1, read as the reverse complement.
TATAGAGATTGCCGAAAAAATGTAATAACTAATTCAAAATGAACTTAAGCATAAAGCAGCTCAGAGGGCACAACAAGAGTTGACAAGATAGAAAACCGACGACCTCAAATCATCGGATGAATCTACACACTTTGAAGGCCACATCTTGGAGAGAGTCTAAGAACTAGATAGAAGAGGAGAAACCAGAGAGGAGGGCGGTGTGGAACCACTGGAAATGAATACTGATACTCCACCAAAATCTAATCAATCAAGCACCCCTACTCCTACTCAAGAGTCGACGGCTCAAGCAATCAATCAAGAAATTGAACATCAGACCATGAATAAACCAAAGGAAACAATAGAACATGGGATAACATCACCACCCACAATTCAATCAGTGGCCATGACTGAAGACAAAAAAGAAGAGGAGTAGACCCAACCGACACTTCAAGAACAAGGAGACAAAGCCAAGAGAGAGTCTATGTGAGGCACCCATCCATAGATTTGATTGCGAACTGAAGCTACATTCAGCCATATGGGCATATTGGGTATCATATCAAACGCCACAAAATACAAATCCTTTCAGCTTAGTGTTTGGGATAAATGCCATAGTGCTAGTAGAATTCTCGCTTCCTACACTACGAGTAAACTCAAAACTTGGGATGAACGGGGCATGAGTTCTCTAAAAGATTGAACCAACTAATGCAGTTCAATGAGACAAGAATTCAATCGGTTATAGCTATGTATGAACAGAAATGACAAATGAAACAATTCCAGGACCACCAGGTGAAAAACAAGGAATTTCAAAAGGGGGACCACGTATTAGTCTACACCCTTTAGCAACATTCCACGAAACTTAAAAAACGGGGTAATGGTCCATTTGTGATCAATAATATATCACCAAGGGGAGCTGTCCAACTTGCAACATTAGAGGGAGAGTGATGTCTAACTAGATAAATGGTTGTAGATTGAAGAAATATCTACAACCTTTAATTCACCGCGGACATGTTGGAAAAGATACACTTAGCTAAGGAGTGACATGCGAGAGTTCAAGGAGATAAAGATCAAGCATAGGAGGAGGCTAAATTCTGGAATTGAAAACAAAAGGAACAACATAAACCACCACCTCACATTGTAGCAGTTTAAGTTGAGCAAACTTGGCTTGGCGGTATGGATATTTGGATGAGTGTCCGGCTAGCCAATGGAACAACCATAAGGACACTTATGGATACTGGAGCACGTGTCAATGCTATCCAATATTCAACCTAATTGTAATTATCAGAATGAATGATTGAAACAACCCAAAGCAACCAACATGGAAACCATGGTTAGTTTGGGACAAGCCAATGTCTTGATTAACATTGATGGAAGTCATTGCCCACATCGATTCCAATTATGGCTAACACAAATCTCAAAGAGAGCATCATTTTGGGAGTCAATACCCATATCTTGTATAGCACCGTGTTACCCAATGCATCTCTTCTCTCAGCATAATAGGGCCACCTTACATAGCCTTGCATTAGAAACATCGTGTTTTCCTATTCACATCGCATAGACCTTAGTCCGGGGCGACTCAAAATGGGAAGGGAGGAGTTACAACATTGGCTATAATAGCTGATGTAACGTATGGCAAGATAATAAAATGCAAGATGCTGAGAGATTACATGTATAATGTATGAAGTGTGTTTGCTGCTTAAATGTTTTTTTTTTGCAGATTTTTACTCTTATTGGCAAAGTATTGAGCCATATTGACAAATTTTGACAGAAGAGATACTGAGAGTGAGAGTATGTACATACAAGTGTGAGGAATAATTTTGACGGAAGAGATACTGAGAGTGAGAGTATGTACATACAAGTGTGAGGAATAATTTTGGTAAATTTTTTGGCCAAATGATTATAAGTTTTAGTAATTTTCTTTTCTTTTTAAGCTAATAATGATATAAAATTGATAAGAAGAGCCAAGAAATTTGGAATCAAGTTCTAAAAGCAAACACCAAGCCTTCAAAGCAAGAGCTTCGAGCATGACAAATATGGAGTGACTTGACAAAAATCAAATTTTGGGGTAACTTAAACCTGACGAGAATTGCAAAATCAGGAGCAAAAGATGATGCGAAGTCCAAAAGACAAGCCGTCTGAGTCGCAGGTGGTATGACATGAAAAATGTGGCCAACTAAGGTAAGTATGCAAATTGCACTCGGGGTAAGTCGGACACATATAGGCAAAATGGGAAAATTAAACTTCATTATAGTTTGAAAAATTTAGAGAGAAATAGAGAAATAGCTTTCTGACCTAGATCTCCTTGCTACACTCTTTGACAAATTCAAAGAGAGATAGAGAAAGAGCTTTCTGACCTAGATAGCCTTGCTGCATTTTTGTCTACTACAGCCACCCCAAAATTGAAGATCGCACCAGATTTCACAAGTATGGTCCTCATCAGTACATAAATAGTTTGTATGGTCACAAGTGCAAACAAACTATCAAAAAAATTGCATCAATCAAATCAGAAGAAGGATTTGGGCCAAATTGACAGAGAAATTTTGGGAAGAAGTCAGCCCTATAATCGCACTCTAGAAATAGGGTGTAACATGGACCGCGATCCATGACCCCTCATCTCAGTATGCAAGAAAAAGTGGATAAAAACAATGCTTATGAAATCACCATCTCACTACTGCAATTACAGTTAGAAAATGTTGCAAAACATGGATCGCGATCCATGTCCCCCGACATGGATATTCAAGGAAATGTCAAAACAGTGAGTTTAATGCTGCCTTGGGAAATGTGTCTTACAAATATGACATGAAATGGACATTGAAATCCTAAAAAATAAATGGAATTTGGGCTTCCAATCTACACATTGTCATTCTCATCCGTGATTGAAAGAAGACCCAAATTTAATAAAAAGTGCACCAATAGCTAAGGAAAGATGTCTAAAAGCTACCCTATCAGCCTTGTAAAAAATAGTGTCAGTACATGGATCAAGATCGATGACCCTCTGAAGTAGATTGATCAAAAAATGAGTGCAAATTGTTTGCAATGATCTTAAGTAAGAAAATGTGTCAAATTGTAGTTGTTTTCTCATCTCAAGGCTTCAAAAATCAAGGAGGGCAAAGTCAGAGTGCCAACTGCAGAATTTATGATCATGAGAATGATGTGACACCAAAGAAACTTGGATTTTTTTTTTTGACCCAAATAGTGCTAAAAAGTGCTTGAGTGAATCTAGATAGATGTCCCCTTGCTCGAAGGAAATTATAGAAGAAGGTAAACGGTTGATCAGATCATTTGACATTGATGATCATTTGGAACAAATCAAACTTCAATTATAATGTCAAAGAGTGCTCAACAACTTAAGAGGAGTGGAGTTAGAAGAGACCAAAGTGAAAGCAGCAAAGGCAGTGGAAGCAAATCAACAACTACAAAACAAGGTTGAAGAATTACAAAGAATACAAATAGAGCTCCAATCTTAGTTGCAAAGAGAGAAAGCAAATGCGACCCATTACTATCAAGATGCTCAAGCCTTTAATGAAGTAAATACATTGCAATCTATAGGTTGAGCAACAACAGTTGGAGGAGGAGCTTGAAAAAGAAAGGCAAAAGAATTTCAATCTAGGGGAGTCTTATGGGGTGGCCAAAACCACACTCACCCAGCTCCTGGAAATGCAAGACACCGCAGACCCTGTTTCTACCTCATCAACACCGGCTTCAACTGTACAAGAGCTCAGGAATCTAAAGGAGGTCTTAGCTCAGGAAAAGGATGACCAACACATCATGACCGCATGACACAAGGAAATTCAAAGCCAAAAGGATGATGAGATCAAGCTGCCAAGAGAGCAATTGGCCAAAGAAAAGAAAGATATGGAAGAACAAATAACCACACATGCCCTTGCTATACAACAACAAAAAGATCTATCCATTAGTACAGTAAGGGCTCAACCAACAATAATGGAAATCTCTCTAGCTACTAGTAAAGACCACATGAGCATGGACATTCCCCCTGTAGAACTACCAAGCACGTCTATAAAGGTAGGGCTACATGACTTTGAAGATACAAAAGTCAGGACAGATACCTGGGACAAAATACAAAGATGGATCTCAGAAGTGTGCGACCCGTCTCATAAAGAATACATGAATTATGAACTCAAGACACTTGAATTGGTGATGCTTCTAATGATCACTCCGGATGAGTAGTAAAGAGTCATGGGATTGGATATCTCTGCCACTGATGAGACAAGAGGCCCTCCTTCGGAAAAAGAAGATGCTGCCTAGTCTTGAGCCCAACCATAAGGGGGACTACACGAATGTTCATGTAAGAACTAATCAAGTTCATACGATCCTCAAGAACCAACCCCTCTGGAGGAAGAAGTGGTTTGACAAATTCCCCACATATGAGACCTACTACAACAATGCAACACAACATCTCAGGATCAATCCAACTTATTGTCCTATCTATAGAAGCGATTCTAGGATACTTTCTACACATGGAAGCACCAAAGACCAGTAGTGCTTAACCACCCAATCCTCGCAAAGCTAGCCAGTAACTTCCCTCCATTAGAAAAATATGATCAGCACTCTACAAGGGGTTATCAGTCAAATGAAGGATGTCTTTGACTTGGCTTGCCAAATGCTAGTGAAGATTGCTAAAATGATCATCACGTGCATCACAACATTTGAGGAAATAGAAACGGCATAGCATCCTTGGAAAGTATTTCTAGAAGGAAACAAAGATCTATGCTAAAACCTAGAGACATAAATTTTGAGTCAGAATATTTCATGGGTTGGATGTCCATGTCATGTTCTTGCCCTCTCACTACATGCGAGCTATTTAAGTCCTCATTTGATAGAGTATGGGATATAGAGTTCCCACATGTATCACCAACAAATATAGTGACTTATCTAAATGACATTTGTGTGGTTCACTCAAGGCCCAAGCTAGAAGACAAATTAATCCTACAAGAAAGAGCTATGCTCCTGAAGGAAATAGAAATTCACATGGCATTGCAAAAATCTTGTACGAACTTATACTATGTATGCATGACAATATTTTTTTCTAAACACAACCACAAAATTATGTATGCATCATCCATGACAAGATGGACCATAAGAACAACTATTCCAAGACTACATGTCACTCTTAATGGCGTGGATTTAGTATATAACTTGTAGGTGGCATCAATTGGTATGATCAATCATGGGCATGAGAAGTCCATTATGGGCACTTTATTTTGAATGTTTTATGGCTGTCTGATCTCAAACTTACAATTGGTTCACTCTACAAGAGGTTGTGTGCTCTTGTGACACTTTTAGCGACGGAAATACACTAAGCTTTTATAACCCCTAGCGTCGCTACGAGCGTCGATACGGGGACGTCGCTATAAGCGTCGCTATGACAGTCGCTATATGCGTCGCTATATAGCGACACCTATAGCAACGATTATAGCGACGCTGCAGAGCTATCTATAGCGACGCTGTAGAGCCTTATATAGTGACATTCATAGCGACGTCTGAGAGGAAAATTTTTTGGTGGCAGGGCACACCCATCAACCATATTGAATGTTTTATTAATTGATTCACCTTTTAAAAAACGTGCAAAGGTAGATATAGACCCAAAATAGTCATCCACAAGACAATATAACCATTAACTCCATCATCCATAGTGAGTATTGTTTGCAAAATAAAGATACAAAACTGACAAGCGTGAATTGATGAAAGTAAATCAATGACAATTGTACACATAGGCAAAATCACTTGATTGTAAAACTCTGCAGATGTAATAGTTACAAACCATTGTCATTATTTAAAAAATATACATGGTTTTCAAAAAGACGTATAAAAGTCGTCTCATGATACATAAGCTATGACAAAAAGAAACTAATGCTATCTAGCTATGACTAAATTGACATCGTCTAATCAGACATCTCATCACGTCCAAGCGGCGTATTTATCGGATTCTGCAAAAAAAATAATAAGATAGCTTTTTGTAAGTATAAACATATAGCGACGTTTATAAAACAATACAACAAATAGAAAAGAATAACCCTAATACTAACCATGCTGCCGCGAGAACTCAGAATTTCCATAAGGACGTTTAAGCCCTTCTTGCCTACGTACTCACGCTCGTACGGTGTGGGATCACGTCCTGTCACATCGACCACTGTCAAAACATACAAAGAATCCATTATGTTAGAATTTAAAAACCCATAAACCCTAAACTATCAAACATAGAGAGCAATGCAAAAACACTTACAAAATTGGTCTCAAATGATGTCCACCTGCCGCTCCCCAAGTGGTGCGAGCTCCCTGCCTCTACTCGCGCTCTGGCTGCCTCCTTTTGTTGCTTCCACTTTTCGGGATTCTCGCGCGCTGCTTTCTTCGCATTTTTCCAATCTTCTTTGGCCAGCCAATCTGGTCTGTTCCACCCATGATTGATTTCTTTTTGCACTTTGGAATGCTTGTGCTTGTAGTATTCACGCATTCAAACCTTCATCACGTCTTCATTGAAGCGATCATCCCGTGTTGAAACGGGAAACTCGTCATGAAGCATGCTGATGACTCTGTCTTTTAAATCATTCGGTACTTCACTCTAGGTGTTTAGTATGTCGTGTCTAAACACCTGAGAGCAAAGACCGAGCATGCGCGAAATCACCTTCTTGCCTTCATCATCCAAGATGATGCCGCCGCTGAAGTCGACGGAGTAAGGCAAGCCCTCTTGCCGCTGACGCGTGAACCTGGGTGTCCCGGCAGGGGTCTGTAGCGGTGTGTCAACGGGGGTACAGATGACAGGTGTCTCCACAACACAATCAAGCTTAGCCATAGGTGCCCCTTCTTCGTAGTCAACCACCACGGGGGAATGTTGTAGTTGACGATGACAACGTGCCATACACTGTAAGATGTTGATCTTTGACCAAATGGATTTATGCCATCCATAGCCAGGCCTAAGTGCAAATTTCGAGCTTCCTTGGCAAAATCTGACCATGTTCCATCTATATGTTTCCAGGCTGCGCAATCTGCAGGAATCCATAGCACATTATCTGAAGATTTGTTCTCCTCATGCCGCGATGCTAGGGCGGCCATGGACTTACATTCGAAGAAATGCTTGATGCGAGGAAGCAGAGAAAAATGCCACAAAACCTTTTGTCGAATTTTTGTTCCGTGGAGATCTACTCGATATCTCTCGGAATAACATTTCGGACACTTCTCCATGTCTATGTATTCCCCTCTGAAAAGAATGCAGTCATTAGGACAAGCATGGATCGAATTGTAATCCATCCCCAAGTTTTGCAAAATCTTTCTTGGTTCCTCTCGGGAATCTGGCATCACATTATCAGCTGGTAGTATGTGCTCTTTGAGAAATATGCACAACATAAAAATACGGTACAATTGTGTAAAAATATATTAGATCATTATACATTTAGAGTTTTATTAAAGTAAACTAATTGTAATAGATCACCTGAAAAGCGTTGTGATGCTAGTGTCACTCCATCCAAACTTTGCCTGCATGTTGAGAAGAACCAGGAGCGCTTTCAATCTAGACACACGTGCTCCGCCTGCACGTTGAGAAGAACCAGGAGCGCTTTCAATCTAGACACACATGCTCCATTATACAATGCGTATCGGCTTCACTTTTCATATCATCATAGATAAACCTTTCTGAATCTATGATCGTCTCGATCATTTCATCAATCTCGGGCTCAAACATTGCCTCGTTGGGAATGTGGTCTGCATGATCATCCCCCGAGCTTTCAGAGGCTACATCTTGTGGCCTCACATATGCTGCTTGACCAAAGCGCCTGCGTGAACACGTCTATTGGGTTGCAAGATTGCTGCTTGTTGGCCAACGTCAGAGTCTGACGAGTTATAATTGGCAACAACTCAATCTATAATAGATAGATCGAACTCACCAAATTCGCGAACGTGCTGCAAAGAAACGCGTCTTGTCTGTCACACAGCATGCTTGCATTGATTACAAGGACATAAGATCCTCGTTGACGGCCCCGCATCCTTGTTTCGGTTGGAAGGCCCCACATCCTCGTCACTACTCATAATGAGGGAAAAAATCTTATAACTTGGACAACAAATTTAATCTTCTATTGGCATTCTTCGTCTTTTATCTCTCTCTCTCTATCTCTCTCTCTTTGTTCGCACTGTAAACTACCTCACATTCTCTAGTCATGTCCAATCCCCGTACACCGCGGTCTAGAGGTGCACGGAGATCAGAACCACCGGGTTATAATCTCGTCTTTATTGGTCAATGCCTATATTTGTGGGTACAAGAAATCTACACACCCACGTCTACATGATAGTGCATCTAGTGGACAAAACCCCTTTGCCTCTTCTCTAGCTATAGCATTTCACAACATCTTAACATCTTTTCATAGTAGATCTTTTCACCGTTCGTCTAACTCTAATTTTTTTTACCGTAATCTCGAAGTTAGACTCTAATATAAAAAATCAATCCAAATCTTATCTTAAATCTAACCTAATTGAACATGTGGTGACATGCTCCATTGAAGGGTAAAAGACATACCAATGGGGCTACTAGTTGTGTAGATGTGAAAAGGAGAGCATGTATTTTGAATAATTTCATCTTCCCCCACACACAATTTAGAGAGAGAGAGAGAGAGAGAGAGAGAGAGAGAGAGAGAGAGAGAGAGAGAGAGAAAAGAGATTGTGTGCACTGTGTACATCATTTCAAAGGGCATCAGCCTTCAAGTGCCATTTCCCCCCCCCCCCCCCCCCCCCCCTCTCTCTCTCTCTCTCTCTCTCTCTCTCTCTCTCTCTATATATATATATATATATATATATATATATATATATATATATATATATATATCTATGTCTAATATATATATATATGTATGCAATAACAAAAAAGCCACATTTTTTTCCCCTTCAAACCTTCTCCACAAAAAGTGGCCTTTCTCTAAAGAATCTTCCTATAAAAAGTCTTGTAAGAGTGTCTTTTGTCCATTAATTAAAAAGATTTCTTTTGTGTCCTTGCAAAGCTAGAAAGCCCCCCCCCCCTTCCAAAAATAAAAAATAAACAGAACAATGTTGCTCCTTTTTGCCTATAATTATCCTCCTTAAAACATTTCATAGGCCTACTCCTGGAAGATAAGACATTTATGTAGGCAAGAACCTACGTTGAAAATAAGTCTTGTGCTGACCTCTTGTAATTCTCTACAGGTGGAGTGAGATTTCTCTTATGGGATTTCCAAAGCTACCCATCAAAGCTAGTATTAAACTGTTGCATTGAAGTATTAATTTGTATATGTGAGGCCCATTCACATCTACACAACTGTTGTATGCGGCCCATCACTTGCTTCCCCTCAGGGGTCATAATGGTCTCATCGGACATACGATTGAAGAGGTAGGCGTATCACTTTGGCATGTTCCTCCCGTGAACTATAGCAACCCTGTCCGATGAATGCTCATCATCCAGGCCTCTAGGTGACCCCGACGCAGTGTTCGAGTCACTCCTAAGAATCTCCGACGCAGCGACCGAGACACCGGCGTAGGCAGTATAATCCTTCGGTGTACTCAAAATAAACCTAAATCTAATCTAATCTAACTTAAATAAACCAAAATTTAATCTAACGTAAATCTAAATCTAACCTTATCTTAAACGATAAAAAGAGGAAAATGGTATAACCTTTCTATCACCCAAGTGTGGTAGATTGGTTATGCCATTTTTCTCTTCAATAACAGGTAAATAGAGTAAATAAACCTAAATCTAATATAATATAACGTAAATCTAAATCTAACGTAAATAAACATAAATAAACCTAAATCTAATCTAATATAACGTAAATCTAAATCTAACGTAAATAAACCTAAATCTAATCAAACATAAATCTAACTAAAAATAAACCTAAATTTAATCTAATTTAACTTAAATAAACCTAAATCTAATTTAAGGAAAGTCTACATCTAACCTAATCTTTAACGTCTTTTGGGATAGTTTCCTACGACGTTAAAACTCTCTTCTTCTTGTGTGTGTGTGTGTGTGGGTGTGTGTGCCAATAAAAAGAGAAAACTGGTATAACCTTTCTATCACCCAAGTGTGGTAGATTGGTTATGCCATTTCCCTCTTGAATAATAGGTTTTGAGTTCAACTCCTCGTCGGCGGCTAGATCTTTAGGTCTCTTTAATTAGTTTCCTACGATGTTAAATTAAACTCTCTTCTTCTCGGGTGTGTGTGTGTGTGCACGACAATAAAAAAAAGGAGAAAAATGGTATAACTTTTCTATCACCGAAGTGTGATAGATTGGTTATGCCATTTCCCTCATGAATAACAGGTCTTGAGTTCAACTCCTGTTGACTAGATCTTTAAGGTCTCTTGGGATAGTTTCCTACGATGTTAAGACTCTCTTCTTCTTCTTCTTCTCTCTCTCTCTCTCTCTCTCTCTCTCTCTCTCTTTTCCTCTCTCAATGTGTGTGCATTCTTTGTTTATGCATGTGTGTGTGCGTTTTTGGTTTATGCATGCTCTCTCTCTCTCTCTCTCTCTCTCTCTCTCTCTCTCTCTTCCTCTCTCAATGTGTGTGTGCATTCTTTGTTTATGTATGTGTGTGTGCGTTTTTTATCTATGCTTGTGCTCTCTCTCTCAAAAACACAATGTGTGTGTGTGAGAGAGAGAGAGAGATGGAGAGAGAAAGAGGGGAAGGGAACATGAGAGTGAGGAGAAAGAAGGAGCATACCTGGCTCTCCTTCCTCTCCTTGTGTGTGTGTGTGTGTGTGTAGAGAGAGAGAGGGGGAGCGCGCGTTACTTTGCTTGCTTGAGCGCGCGCTGAAAACTCAGATCTGAGATCTGAGTTTTTGAACCCTCTCGGTTATTTTTTTTGCCATGACGGCGTTGCTATAGGCGTCGCTATGAGCGTCGCTAAGTTACTTGTAACTTAGCGACGCTCATAGCGATGCCTATAGCGACGTCGTGGTTTTTCACATTTGAGCGTCGCACTACGAGCGTTGCTACTATTAAGGACCTCTTGTAGTATCAATTCGAAAAAAATTGCATAACTTAGAGAGTACATATAAGAATTCTCTGTGTAATCTTGTAGCAAATGGGCTTTCAAGGAGAAATTTATTACTTCTTAATGATTTAAGTCAAAAGATGTATTGGACTATTATATAACAAATTATGGGAAGCAACCCACTGTTGGTGGACCATCTTCATTTGGTGGACCATCTTCATTTGTAACTTATACAAGAGAACCCAAGTACACTATTTCTTTGATTTTATGTAAACTTGTTGCTTAAATTATTTAATTGAATTGGAGAAAATAAGAAGTAGCACTTCTTCGCATATATGTCACTGACTATTGCAAGGTGCACCCCCAGACACATCAATATTGCAAGATGCAGCACCCCCAGACAAATTAATAATGAAACACAAATCACATGTTGTTGTTCCTAATTGGAGTGAAGCTACAAGCGTGACATTGAAGGTGAACCAATGCTACCACAAGGAAATCCACCTCTAGTACCCAGGGCATAATTTGTAAAGGACCATATTGAGGAAGTAATATTAGCCTTAAAGATCTATATATGATTCTAGAAAGATTTGAGTAGTAGTTCAAATGTAGTACCAAGGTACTATAGTCCTGATAGATTATTCGAACAATGTAATCCAAGAGCTAGGAAAGCCAATTATTTTAGAGGAAATGTTCTACATAGATTTTTGGGCAAGATCTCAAGGATCTCATCAAATAAAGGGGAGTATCATGAGCTATCAATAGAATGTAGATAGATTCAATACAATGTTCATTATCACATTCCTCAATGGGATAGACTAAGAGAGGAGTTCAATCCCATGGAAGATGTTCGACTAGGAGATTTTGTTTTGCTACACCCAAATGATACAAGTATCTAGATTGTTTGCAAGGGATAATTCTATTGTTGATAATGATTCTTTGTTACTTAACTAAAAGAGAATATTGAAACAACTGGGTGCCTTGTGCAATTTGAACAAGTGGTATGACAAATACCCAAGCCTTATGATAATTGTTAGAAGGGGGTTTGGGCCATGAATGAGAATATTCTACAAGTGTGGGAAAATGCAGGTGCAATTGCTGGTCTTGGAGAGCAATTGCATAGGGTCCTTATGTCAAAATCAAGATACTAGAAAGGCATGCAATAGAAACAAAAGCTAGCAAAAATGAAGATGATAAGAATAATGTTGACTCTTTTGAAGATAAAGTTATGTAGCTTGAGTCTTGACAAGGATTTAGTTATACAAATATCATTATATCTCAAGTTTAAACACCACCATCCTACATGTTTAAATCAATTGCCTTTTAGGTTTTTAATGCACAGAAAGCTTGGTCAGGAGGGGGGTGGGTATGTAAGTAAGATAGCAGGTGAGCTCAACATAAGGGTTGAATTATTTCTTATATAGCTACAGAAAATATGCACACATAAGGAGATTTTTATTTGAAATAGTAAACGTTTTGATATATAAGGGATGGATTTATTTTAAAAATTGTTACACGAGGGGTGATTTTAAAACAAAACATTATATAGGTAGGGGCTTTTTAAAATACCCCTTGAATGCACATGATATAGATGGTTTACACATAGTCCCCCCCCCCCCCCCCCCCCCTTCCTTTTGCGGAAGTACTTTTAGTTTCATAAATAACAAAGACAATGAACACTACCCTATCTTGGGGACTTCAATCTTCTTACAAAAATTGCTCAAACATGGTCGCTTTTTTAAATAAAAGAATCCAAAAGTTCTTTCCAAAGTATCTAATATAATGTTAGGATTTGCTTTTGAATGTGAGCTTCCTTCTGTCACAAAATGATGTAGGGAATTGGTTTTTCACACATTAAATGTGGATGTGTGCAACCATAAGCTTTCCAGTTCAGAAGGAAAGCGAGGGAGTGTAGTATGGGGAATGGATGCCAACAATGTATCTAGCTCTTCATTTAGCATGGTGCTAATTCTTTGAGAATGATAATTTGGACTACTTTGATTGTAGTTGCATTGTGTTTTTGGTAAAGCTGGAGGTAGAACCATCGAATCTTGACTTGGCTCTATTAGATTGGTTCTCTCCCTAATAGTATTTTCTTCACTGTTTGTGGCCTCCTTATTCTCATTGCACAAAGGTGGCAACCAATCACAATCGACCATGCTTTTGTTAACAACCTTGTTGGATTTATAAACTTGTAACTTTTTAGTCTCATGACAGTGGATGAACTGTTTTGAGGGTAGTGATGAGTTTTGTTGTAGTTGTTGCGGGAGGTGTTGTAACTTCGACTTTTTATAAAACACTCTGCAAAGCACCCATGTCTCCTCCTGAAAATGGTGATAAAATTACTCAAAAAGAGGTAACAAGTCTCTCTCTCTCTCTCTCTCTCTCTCTCTCTCTCTCTCTCTCTCTCTCTCTCTCTCTCTCTCTCTCTATGGAATATATATTGTGATGAGTATACAACGTTTCATAGCAAAATATATAAAATAGAGTAACTATATGTGTGTGCTTGTGTGTTCTTGGCATGTGTCACAAAGCCTTATTGCACATGCATATTGCATGTGCACAAACACACAACACAACAAGCACCTCACCTTGGTACCTCTTAGTTTTCCACCAAGTTGTTTCGAGTAATTAGAGGGGGATAGCCAATCACATGGATTGTGCAGACGATATTCATGCATGACCCAGTTGCTCTTCAAGCCTTTGGGGGCTCTACCCTCGTAGAACACTAGTGTTTTCTTCATGCCAATTGGAGCTTGGATATGTTGTTGATCAACACATGTACTTTTAGTACTCTTGCAGAATACTGCTTTGTCTTTGCCAGTGGCCTTCCAATAGCCTCCCCTTGTTGCTCTATTTGTGCGACATCCAATTGGGTACTTTTTGTCCTTCATAGTAAAAAAATACCACTCCTGGTTGCCCATCATTGATGCCTTCCCTACATTCATATAATTCATGCTCTTAATTAAGTAGTATGGGTACATGAGGCTATTGATGTCCAATGAGAAGACAATTATAGTTAAATATATGAGAAAATAAACATGCAATATTATACCTCATGTCCAATGAGAAGACAATTATAGTTAAATACATGAGAAAATAAACATGCAGTTAAATATAGTCAAATGGAACATGCAATATTATACCTCATGACTAGAAGGTTATATTTTGATCATGTAAATATGTAATGAGCACACATTTGAAAGGACAAAAAGAAGATGGTGATGATGAAATACAATTTTTTAGCGAAGCACAGTTCATCAAAATGAGTTTAAGGCTATCTTTCTAGTTAACTATAGATGATATTAAAGAAACATATATATATATATATATATATATATATATATATATATATATATATATAGTAGGAGAAGAAGAATTAGCAGAGCAATATGAGAGGAGAATGTAGTAGGACTATAAAAGTATGAATGCTAAACAATCTATTACAAAGAGGGATCTTCCTGAGGGTTGAACTCGGGGCCTAAGAGATGTGTGTTGCATTCGGGCGCCATCAAACTTTAGAGGGGTAATATTCGGGGGATAACCAATCTACTATACTTGGCATAATCCTTTCCTTCTCTCTCACATACACCACAAGAAGTTTTGAAAAAAAATTCATGTAGTAAAACGGAGTTTTTTTCAATGTTTTTCATACAATGCATAACATCATGATGAGCTTCCGCTCGAGAGACACCGCACACCTAGCTAGGCACGATTGGGGGCAGGGGACCACTGGCCTCTCCATCGGGTCTGCGATCCCCTACCCCCAATCGCACGTACCTAGGTATGCAGTGCCTCCCTCACAGAAGCTCATGATGTTGAGGTTATAAGTCACTATGTGGGAATTACTGTGACGGGAGGAGCACAAGTGCACATACTTGAGTTTAATGTACAACGTTAACGAGACTAAAGTTTGAAAGCTAATAATTAAAGTAAATAATTAAACGAGTACCGGGCAGTTCCCAAGGCTCATGCCTGTTGAGGTCCAGCTCTGTGATGGCATCATCGTTGAAGCTGCCATCGGCTATCTTCCTAGCCAGGTAGAATGTTATCAGCTCCTCGTCGGTGGGATGGAATCGGAATCCAGGTGGCAGCCAATTATGATTGGGTGCAGGCCGCCTCGCCAAATGATTAGAGCCCTGCATGGTTAATAATTAGGTGATATAGTTGATCAAAATCTGATCGTTTATATGGCGCAAAGCAAATAATATGGTCTGCAAATAATTAAGCAGCTTATGGTAGGTATCGATGAAGGTGTCTCATGTGTGCTAGTTAGCACTACTTGAAATAATCAATCGTGATAATCATCAGCACCTTAATCTAATTAAGGTTTTTAATACGCTGCGCTGATTGAAGGTGGCGACTAAGCATGTATGGATCGATGGCGAGGCCGCGCAGGACGGGGAGAGAGAATTATATTATATACATGCTGGAAAGTAGAAAGGCTGGCGGTGTGTTGACAATAACGTTCAAAGAGAGAGCATACCTCGTGATACAGAGCTGGCCATTTGTTGACGATGACCGCCGGTTCCCACTCACTGCCAGCTAACCTATCCTCTCTCTTTCTCTCTTTCTTTCTGTCTCATAGAAAGTCTTCCTATCTTCTCAACCCTAAACCGTCCACACTAGGCGGATCGCCGCCCACTGCCCTACCGCTTGACACACCCCTTCCCTCTACCCTATCATTTGAACATCATCTCTCATTCTAGGCTCTTACGAAATTGCTTCTTGCATCATTCATGAATGTGATTTGATGATTGGACATTCAGTGACACCCTTTCACACACGGGGACCTCTTGAGTCTTCCTCAAATCTCTCATTAGGAGATCAGAATATCCGCTTCACACTTGATCACAGAGAAGGCATGATAGAAGGTCGCACATAGCGGGGCAGGCATAGTTTGCGCAAAGAGGAGACGAAGGAGGCAAAGCAAGGCAGAGGTGTGGTTTGAAGAGGGGGGGGGGGGGGGGGGAGGGGTGCACAGCGGGAGGCGTAAGGGGGCGCCAAAAACATAATTTTATAAATTAATGGGCAATCAATTCAGTGCACAAGCTTGGTTGCCCTCGTGGTTTATAACAGCTCTAAATGGTGTATCACCGCTCCATGCGAGTTCGAATCCTTCTCCCTCCTTTTATGAAAGTCCATAACAATCCCTCGATCCTGTGAAGCAGAATCGGTAGGAACCTTCTGATTAATTGAATAAAACGAGGAAGCTACCACTAGCTGCTTGAAGAAGGGACTAGTTATCCCCTCCTCCTCCCCTAACTTCTGGATTTTCAAAAGTTACGGACCCCACGTGCCCTCTCCCCCTGCGCATCCTCGTGTATAAGTGACACATGATCGACAACAACAATTGATCGGCAAGGCGTAGATGATTTGGACCGTGGGATCGCCGCACAAAGGGGGACAAGTTTTTACCCAGGGTTTTGTACACCCACCCTCGTATCCTCTGCAACAACGCATGCTAGCAGGGTTGGATAGGGTGTTGCTCTGTGGAGTGGGAGGTCGGGGGTTCAATGGGCATCCACGACACATTGAAATCCTAATTTCTTTAATCAATGAAACTCCATCAACGAAGGAGGTTAGTTCACTTCTTACCTCTTACCCCCTCCCACCTGGGGGACACTTTGTTGGAAGTTGCAAGGATTTAATATTTACATGATCACTCAAAAATTTTACGTGATCACAAAGCGTTAATTAACGTTAACAACCATATAAATTGGATTTTTTCAAAATTGGTTTCTTCCCCTTCACCCAATAGTATAAATGCATGACTTTGTCAACGTTAACAAAAGATTCACCTTACCAACTAGATGTTCACTCTAATGTCATTTTAAGTGATTACGTGAATTTTAAACCCCTTCTTGGAACATAACAACAATCCCCAAGTCTCTCCCTAAAATATTGGGGCCCAATGATTTTTTGCTTAGGATTTTTCATTTTTATCCCAAAATTTCACATTGCAAACCAATATATGTGATCATTAGGACTCCAATCATCACCATTATAATGTGTAAGATGGAAATATTAAACTCATATTTCATGCGCACCTATACACACACATACGTGCATGCGCATGCATGCATGCAAACAACTTCTTTTACTTGGCAAGTACAGTGTTTTACGTTTATAAAGATATCCTTGAAGAAGGGGGCACCACCACACCGGTCTCAGCTATGTCTCACAAGTGCATGGAGGCCCCCCCTCCCCCCCCCCCCCCCCCCCCCCCCACAACCACCACCACCTTAGAGGATTGTACTCACAACATGAGGGATAATGCCATTTGTCCTAACCACATCGCCCACGTCTATTTGTGAAGTGTAGATGTTTTTCTCAACTTTGACTATAAGGGGCGTTGAACACTTATGACACACGTACTGATGCGGGTAACCTTAGTTTTTTATGTTTGCGGTGTCGAAATAAACATCTATATTTTCATCACAATAAAAACGTCAATACTAGCATCAATATGAGTGTTGATATCTACATTGTTAAACTGTAACATCTACGTAGTGATAGCTGTTTTTCGGCTCTCTGTAACTGCCATAATGAGTTAACCCACCCTACCAAAATCATCCAAACACTGTGGCTATCCCTACCATTTCATTGTATATAGGTGTGTTTGAGTTAGGAGACTTTTCCCATATCTTCTTAAAAACCCTCAATTAGCTAGTCACACTGGGCTAGTTGAGCCAAAAAAATTAAAAAATTAAAAAATTATAAGTATATTATGACCCATTTGTGTGTAAATATTTCATTGTATATAGGGCCTAAATATAAGGATTTTTCATAATTATTTTGGTATTTATTTAAATATTTATACTTAGGTGTGTGTTATTTACGCTATGTGCATTGACTCACCATTACCACAATTTTTCTTACCATACTCTTTATTCCATAAAGAGATAATTTCATGCAAGCTTCTCTTATTTTTGGTGTAACTCCATCCCAACAAAAATCCAAAAAAAACTAGTTTTATTTATGTGTATATTTTTTCACTATTGTGATTTTTTTCCTTTTTATATCTATTCTCTATTACTCTCATAATATAGAACACCAAAAATATTCATCTTTTTATGGTAAACTTATAATGAGAGAGATTTATTTTGACCCCTTTATATTTTTGCCACCTATATTATTTATATTTGACATGTACATATTTTTTTAGACCCCTCAATATTTGATTTCCTTAGTTGTACTATTCATTTATATCATGATCTCAACAATATCTTCAATTATAGACCTACCAAATAAGGTCAAGGGTATGTGGCATGCATGCATGCACTATGGGGGGCTCACTCTTGGAGGTATTCAAAAGAATCATCCAAAGAAGGACCTCACAAGGACTTTGTGCAGTGGAAAAAAACAGTCGGTTTTGCTGAATTTTTAAAGATCAAATGCTCTCCGAATTGGAAAAGGTGATACAAACAAAAGTTGTAGCTCGTGGGCTGAACTTTTACCTCAAATTTTTTCATATTTTTTTGAGCTACGAGCTGTGAGCTATGATTTTATTGGTGGACCCCAATTTGCCCATGCTATGCAGCCACACTCCATCTTCCACTTTATCATTTTCCTCTTTCACACACACTTCTCCACTCATCATCCCCACCTCTCTCACCACTCCTCTCTGCACCCTACTCACCTTCTTCTCAACCTTGAAGAATAAGAGAAACCATGGTGAACTCATGTCTCCTACACACACTTCCATTCCAAAATTGACCACCTAGTCTCATTTTTCCTCATCCATATTACCAATATCTATCAATAAAAACCACAAAATTCAGCCTCCTCTCTTGAAAGACAGCATCATGGTGATTGATTACTCATGTTCACTTACCTTGGCTCTCAAGGAAGGTCAAGAGTGGAGAAAAAACGTACCGTCAAAGCTAGTGGACCGTCAAGAAGCGTCAAAATTGACCCTGCTCAAGAGACTTGGAGCATCAACATTGTAAGAAATCCATATTTTCTTACCTATTAAGAGTTTTTTCTTCCTTATTTGTATCCTATATGGATACTTCCATTGTAAATATCCAATTCCATTTGTAAATTAATAAAAATACTAACTCTACTAATTTACTAACACTAACCTACTATGCAAAGTCCTATCACCTCCACTTGTCTCCTCTCTCTCTTCTTCATCTATCCCCACCAACTTCTTGAATAATTCCAAGAAAAAGAAATTAGATAAGTGCTGAAAATCTAACCCAACCATGGTTAGAGGAATAACCCTAGCCCTCAAAATTGCTATAAAAGGAGGGTGTAGCTAGCACAAAGGGGAGAGCCATAAGCAAGAGCACTATGCTATAGCTTGAGAAGCCAAGCTCAACCTCTCTAGAAGGAGCTCTTGAGTGAAATCTTATTGGCTTATGCATATGCATGTGTTGTATTAGGGGTGATTAGCAAGGGAACTTTATGCCATTGTAAGAGAGAGTGATCATTCAATTGAGAGTAGGAAATCTATCATTTCTTCTACTAGTGTAAGCCCAAAATTTGCTGAATCAAGGAGGGTGGATTTGGACTAAGCTTGGATATTAGGTCTCTCTTCCAACGTGAAGTAATGGACAACAATGATGTGTAAGTGTCTTGGTGTTTTTTCTAAGTTCTTGATAGCTTGTCTCTGGGTGTTGTCATCAATTTAGCCATAAATCCCACATACTGTAAGAGGGCGACAGGGTGGAGAGGACTCCCCTGGCCTTAAGACAATGATTGGTGTGGCTTTTCTTGTGATGTGTTGTGGTGTAATTTACTCAAGCTATGTTGAACAAATACTAATCTGACTTTGATTGGTCATGACAGATTTGCAAGAAGGTATTAATGCAACAAGCATCCCCTCCCCCTTCTCTCTCTTTATTACATATATAATTGTGTTTGCTTGAGCACGGCCGATACATTTCAAAGCAGCCCGAGCACTATCTATCTCTCTCTCTCTCTCTCTCTCTCTCTCTCTCTCTCTCTCTCTCTCTCTCTCTCTCTCTCTCTCTCTCTCTCTCTCTCTCTCTCTTTTTATGCGTCCTAGTTCGCATCCAAAACTAGGTGGTGCCCCAAATTTGTGTAGGGTTAGGTTGCGGGTTTGTGTGTGCGTTTGTTGTTTTTTCTAACCCAACCCAATTGAGCAGCACGGGAGCCTAGAAGGGTGCTTAGAGGCCACTCTTCTTGTTGCCCGCCCCGGACCGCCTCAAATTGGTACCCCCACGGAGGAACCAACTTGTGTATTTTTTGTGTAGGATCAATCTTTAGAATAGTCAAGTAGTTTGCATGAATCACGAGAATTTGTATGATTATTTCATTCCGATTGCAAAGCAAAAGGTACACATAATTGTTAGTACTAAGTTGCAATTTCAACGTGTAATTTGTAGAATTTTAGGTCCCCTTTGGTTGGCAGAGATAAACGCATCAGTAAATCCCTTTATTTTTCCTCTCATTAGGTACGATGGACGTCTATATTTTTGTTTTGTTTTAAGCATTAGGGCATGCATAGACCATGGATAATGCCCCAGGAATAGAGGTTTTCCCCTTCCATTTCACTCCACACATTAGAATAAACGTTGCAATTAGTAGGAAGATCCACTTTCAACAACGTATGGTGTTCATATTTGGTGCCCAAAGAGTAGGAGAAATTCTGGCATCACCAAACCCTGTCATCCTGCCTCTTATTGATTATCATAGGTCATTTGATGTGAATATTTTTATTTTGTTGTAGAATAGATTGCAATTTAAAAAATATTACTGTGTAAATCTTTATAAAAAAACAAAAAACAAAAAACAAAAACATGTTGTCACCTTAAAACTGATTCAATGGAGGCCCAACGCCAAATGTCTGGATATCCTCTTTTCTTTGGAGAGCCTGGAGAGGATGCAAAATTATTTTTAGCAAATTTCAAGATGTCTTGTTGTATCAAGAGGATAGTAACTGATCAAGAACGCGTAGAGATGTTTGAAGTGGTCCTTAGGAAAGATGCTAGCACTTGGTTTGATTCGTTTCCTGAGGAAGTTCAAGGGAATTACACGGAAGTTGTGAATCATTTCAAGAGATACTTCTTTGATCCCCAAAACACTCAAAAACTATGGCAAGACATTGTTTCTCATAAGCAAAAAGACCTAGATGACTACTACCTGTACAAGCAAGAGTTTCTAAATCTTTGGGCTGTATGGGTGAGAAATGATGCTAGCCCTGGTGATGGTGCAGAGTTCCTAAAGAAGGAGAGGTTCATAGTTGGACTCTTTCTTGACCTTAAGATAAAATTTGAGGCGGGTGCACCTGCTACCTTTGATGCAGCTGAAACTAGGGCTGCTGAGAAATATAGAAAACTCAAGTGCCTAAGGGGAGAGGTTTCAATAGAAGGTCTTAGACCCAAGGGTAAGTCACAAGCATCAACATCTAGGGAGCTTCCTGAGGTAACGACGAAAGTGATTGAGAAGTTAAATGAATCGTTAAGCAACTTGTCAATTCACCTTGCACAAGCTGTAGGTCCAAAGGGACAAGCAAAGAAGTCTAAAGAGCGAGATCCAAGACATAGGAGAGTCTTGCAATGTTGGAATTGCGGAGAGTCTGGACATGGGATGTATAATTGTCCTTGGCCCCGTGGGGAGGCAGGGAGACCTAACTTGAATTTCCCAGTGATGAATGCAGGTGAAGGAACTGGTCAACAACCAAGGCTTCTACAAAGACCAAATGGACCAAGACCACCTCCACAAGGGGTAGAAGGAGTTCCACCTTTGCCAGATCCAAATGTGTATGTGGTAGAGGTGACAAACTCAAATGAGGTTGACATGGAAGCAAATGGCATTAAGCGTGGCCGAGGAAAAGGTAAAGAGAAAGAAGGTGTCACATCACAGAGTGACCATGGACGAGGCAAGAAGGAAAAGGAGACCAAGAAGCTAAGAGGACTCGACGTCGTATCAATCTCCACGACTTCCCTCTTGGACATGGTATGGCTCCATACAACCTATTGGAAGACATGAGAGGTAAGGGTCCTGATATCTCATGGCCTCAGTTTCTTGCATTATGCCCACAAGTTAGGAGGGATTTAACGAAGGCAGTTAGCACTAGGAGAAAGATAAAGGAGAGTGTTCCTGTTGTAAAAATTGCACATGCTGAAATGAATGAGGATATTACACATGTGCTAGATTGTTACATCAAAGGAAGATTGGTTAGGAAAGGTCTAGTGGATGGGGGTGCACAAATTTGCATCATGACAGAAGGACTCATGCAAAGACTAGGCATGCACATCCATGAGACACCTGAAATTAAAGTCAAAATGGCAAACAGTAGAAAGGCTAGGTGCGTAGGCATTTGTAAAAATGTCTTTGTGGAGGCCTTTGGCATTAAGAAGGCAGTGGATTTCTATGTCATGTCTACCAAAGGAAATGGTTACCCATTTATCCTAGGGAGACCATGGCTAATGAAAATGCGAGCTTTGCAGGATTGGGAGAGTGGAAAGCTAATTTGCAGGAATGACAATCATAAGAAGGTTGTCTTTGACGTGAAGAAGCAACGCCAAGAGGAGCTCCATGAAGATTCATCTCAAAGTGAGACGGAGGAAGGCTGGACCGATAGCACTTCAGAAGGAGAAAGTAGCGGCAGCAGTACTGAAGAGGAGTCTTCCATCAAAGTCATGGGGGTAAGGTTTAATCCAAACAACCAAGAGACCTCTTGCCCAGGTTTGGAAGAGGTAGGTTCGCAAGAGAACCAAAATGTGCAAGATGAAGGAATGTTAGAAGGTATGTTGTCTACAACACTTACAAAGGACAAAAGAGAGGAGTTCAAATGTGTGCTAAGGAAATTTCCTAGGCTTTTTGCTAAAGACTACACCGATGTGAGTGGATTAGATGCTGTTCAACACAAAATTGAGTTGAAGCCAGAGGCCACACCTAAGGCTCAGAAGCTACGAAGGCTAGGATTCATCAAGGAGCAGGATTTACTCAAGGAGGTAAGAAAGCTTCTAGCAGCAGGTTTCATTTATCCAGTGGAGAATTCAGAGTGGGTCTCTCCCGTTGTTGTTACTCCTAAGAAAAACGGCAAGTGGAGAGTGTGTGTGGATATTACCGTCCACTCAATGAGGGAACAAAAAGAGATCACTTTCCCCTCCCATTTCAGGATGAGATACTAAATGAGGTAGCTGGTCATGAGAAGTAAACTGTGTGTGATGGCTACTCAGGTTACTTTCAAATAGGTATCGCATTGGAAGATCAGTTAAAAACAACCTTCATCACTCCTTGGGGTTGTTATGCTTTGAGAGTTATGCCATTTGGCCTGACAAATGCTCCTGCAACTTTCCAACGTTTCATGAACATGGTGTTTCAAGCATTCTTCGGAAAGTCAATCAGGGTATTCATTGATGATTTATAGCTCAAAATCATTGCATCTACAAAGGGTAGAAGAAGGTTTAAAGAAGCTCTACGACATGGGAGGTCAACTCAACCCCGACAAGTGTCACATAGGTGAGGATGAAGTGATCTTGCTTGGTCACAAGGTTTCCTATAAAGGCATTGAGGTGGATCCTTCAAAGGCAAAGGCTCTTATTGAGCTCCCATCACCCAAGAATCTCAAAGAGGTCATCTCATTCATTCAAAAGGTGAAGTATATTTCACGCTTCATTCACTTAGCCTCGGAGTTACTTCACCTTTGCAAAAGTTGACACAACAAGTAGAATTTGCATGGTCTGATGATCTTGAAGAGTATTTTTGTAATATTAAAGTCATTTTGTCAGAGCTACCAACACTCATGCCTCCTTGTTGGGAGTACACATTCTTTGTTAGCTCTAGTGTTGGAAAGGAAACGATTGGTGCAGTTTTATTACAACAAGATCTCCACAGTACCAGGATGCGACCCATCTACTTTGCTAGTAGGGTCATGAATGCTTTAGAGAGAGGCTACACGGAGGCAGAACTCATGATGCTTTCTCTCATGTTTGCAGTGAGAAAGTTCAGATCCTACTTGCTACCAAAACCTTTTGTAATTCTCACTGCAGAAAATTTGTTTCCTTGGGTGTCATCTCAAATGAATCTTAGCACTAGGATCTCAAAGTGGATTATGGAATTGCAAGAGTTTCAATACTCTTTCAAGGTAGAAGATAGTGTGCGTGCACAATTGGCAGGGATTCTCACTTATAAGGTATATGAGAAGGAAATTAAGGTGCCTAAGGTAAAGACCCTACCATTTCCACCACCTAAAAGTATTTCTAATGATTTTACCTTGTTCTTTGATGGAGCTTTTTGACGAGCCACAGGAAAAGCAGGGGGAGGGCTAGTATTGCTCAACCCAAGTGGAGAGGTGGTCATGAAAGAGAAGGTCAATCTACCAGGTTCAACTAGAAACAATGAAGTAGAATACGACACACTACTTCATGGTTTAAAGATATGCATTGGCCAAGGTATACAACGTCTCATGGTAAAAGGGGATGCACTTCTCATCGTGAAGCAAATTTTAGGCATTTGGACATGCAAGAACGAAAGCCTAAGGACAAAAGTTCATGCCATTCGTAGATTGTTTAATCAATTTGAAGAAGTGCAACTATATCATATTCCTAAGAAACAGAATGAAGATGCCGATTTACTTGCACAGCAAGTAGTTACATGTGTTGAGAAAGAAGTGCAGGTCATCATGGTGGCAACAACTGTCAAACAACCGAGATACCAGGGATTGGGGTCATTGACTCCCATTATTAGCTACATTTTGGAGGGTGAGTTTCCACAAGACTTCACGAAGGCTCAGAAGAGGAGACTCATGAAGAAGGCAAGCACGTATCTCTTCCTAGAAGGATCCCTCTATCAAAGAGGGAAGGATCAAGTGTGCAGAAGAGTACCAACTATCAAGGAGATTCCAACCATTCTAAAAGGTTTGCATGAAGAGGCATGTGGTGGTCATTTTGCCCAAGAGTTAACTGTGAAGAAGATTTTGCTTGCGGGGTATGTTTGGCCAAGTCTGCATGTGGATGTCCAACATTGGTGTAAAAGTTGTCACAATTGTCAGGTAAATGCGAATAGAAGATTGGTTTATGGTCCAAGGCAAATCGTTCTTGCAAATGGACCCTTTGAAAATTGGGGCATTGATGCTATGCGTCCTCTGCCTAGGACAAAAAATGGTAAACTCTACATTCTAGTGGCTGTAGACTATATGACTAGGTGGGTGGAAGCACAAAGTGTGGCAAAGGTAAATGAGAGGACAGTGAGCAAATTTGTCTACACTCACATTTGTTGTAGATTTGGCACACCTTTGGAGATTGTTTCTGATAATGGTCCAGGGTTTAGAAAGGGCTTGCTTACAGAAGTCTGTGAAGAACTTCACATTCTACATCGTCATAGTACACCCTACTATCCCCAATCAAATGGTTTGGTAGAAAAAGCTAATGGTGTCATTGCAGGCATCATTAGAAAGATGGTGAAAAACAAGACAAAGTTGTGGGATGACTTCTTGGATGGTGCCTTGTGGGCGTATCGAACCACATATAGGGAAGCCACGAAGTTCACACCATTTCACTTGGTCTATGGTCAAGAGGCTTTACAACCAATTGAGCTCAACATTCCAACAATGCGACTTCATGGCAAAGCAGCACAAGATGATCAAGAAGCATGGATGGATCGACTTCTTACCTTAGCTGAGCTTGAGTGGAAAAGAGAAGCAGCATACAAGTGTTACAAGAGGAAAGCTACGCAGGTGAAGGAGAAGCTCGACAAGAAACTAAAGGACAAAGGCATCAATGAAGGAGATCTTGTGCTAAGGTATGACAATCGATTCGATAATCGTTTTGATGCCAAGTTTGAAACTAGATGGCAAGGGCCATACATAGTCAAGAAGGATTTCAATTCAAGTTACTATCAACTTATGGACTTGAATGGGAAAGAGCACTCCAGGAAGGTAAACGGGTATCGCTTGAAGCCTTATTTGAGTCGCCTTCTACCAAAGGATCTACCAAAGATCTGTCAAAGGGCAGATATCTCATGTAAGTATTGTTACATGAAGCGTGAGTGTAACTCCAGCCAAAATTCTGAGGGGCCAAACAATGCAGATCTCGTCAAGGACTCTGAAGCACTCTCTTTGGAAAAGATGCTCTATGATGGTACATGAATATACCATCATCCTGGGGGAGGGTTAATGATAGCCGTTTTTTGGCTCTCCGTAACTGCCATAGTGAGTTAACCCACCCTACCAAAATCATCCAAACACTGTGGCTATCCGTACCATTTCACTGTATATAGGTGTGTGTGAGTTAGGGGACTTTTCCCATATCTTCTTAAAAACCCTCAATTAGCTAGTCACTGGGCTAGTTGAGCCAAAAAAATAAAAAATAAAAAATATATTATGGCCCATTTGTGTGTAAATATTTCATTGTATATAGGGCCTAAATATAAGGATGTTCCATAATTATTTTGGTATTTATTTAAATATTTATACTTAGGTATGTGTTATTTACGCTATGTGCATTGACTCACCATTACCACAATTTTTCTTACCATACTCTTTATTCCATAAAGAGATAATTTCATGCAAGCTTCTCTTATTTTTGGTGTAACTCCATCCCAAAAAAAATCCAAAAAAAACTAGTTTTATTTATGTGTAATTGTTTTCACTATTGTGGTTTTTTTCCTTCTTATATCTATTCTCTATTACTCTCATAAATTAGAACACCAAAAATATTCATCTTTTTATGGTAGACTTATAATGAGAGAGATTTATTTTGACCCCTTTATATTTTTTCCTCCTATATTATTTATATTTGACATGTACATATTTTTTTAGACCCCTCAATATTTGATTTCCTTAGTTGTACTATTCATTTATATCATGATCTCAACAATATCTTCAATTATAGACCTACCAAATAAGGTCAAGGGCATGTGGCATGCATGCATGCACTATGGGGGGCTCACTCTTAGAGGTATTCAAAAGAATCATCCAAAGAAGGACCTCCCAAGGACTTTGTGCAGTGGAAAACAACAGTCGGTTTGCTGAATTTTTAAAGATCACATGCTCTCCGAATTTGAAAAGGTGATACAAATAAAAGTTGTAGCTCGTGGACTGAACTTTTACCTCAAATTTTTTCATATTTTTTTGAGCTACTAGCTGTGAGCTATGATTTTATTGGTGGACCCCAATTTGCCCATGCTATGCAGCCACACTCCCTCTTCCACTTTATCATTTTCCTCTTTCACACACACTTCTCCACTCATCATCCCCACCTCTCTCACCACTCCTCTCTGCACCCTACTCACCTTCTTCTCAACTTTGAAGAATAAGAGAAACCATGGTGAACTCATGTCTCCTGCACACACTTCCATTCCAAAATTGACCACCTAGTCTCATTTTTCCTCATCCATATTACCAATATCTATCAATAAAAACCACAAAATTCAGTCTCTTCTCTTGAAAGACAGCATCATGGTGATTGATTACTCATGTTCACTTACCTTGGCTCTCAAGGAAGGTCAAGAGTGGAGAAAAAACATACCGTCAAAGCTAGTGGACCGTCAAGAAGCGTCAAAATTGACCCTGCTCAAGAGACTTGGAGCATCAACATTGTAAGAAATCCATATTTTCTTACCTATTAAGAGTTTTTTCTTCCTTATTTGTATCCTATATGGATACTTCCATTGTAAATATCCAATTCTATTTGTAAATTAATAAAAATACTAACTCTACTAATTTACTAACACTAACCTACTATACAAAGTCCTATCACCTCCACTTCTCTCCTCTCTCTCTTCTTCATCTATCCCCACCAACTTCTTGCATAATTCCAAGCAAAAGAAATTAGATAAGTGCTTAAAATCTAACCCAACCATGGTTAGAGGAGTAAGCCTAGCCCTCAAAATTGCTATAAAAGGAGGGTGTAGCTAGCACAAAAAGGGGAGAGCCATAAGCAAGAGCACTATGCTATAGCTTGAGAAGCCAAGCTCAACCTCTCTAGAAGGAGCTCTTGAGTGGAATCTTATTGGCTTATGCATATGCATGTGTTGTATTAGGGGTGATTAGCAAGGGAACTTTATGCCATTGTAAGAGAGAGTGATCATTCAATTGAGAGTAGGAAATCTATCATTTCTTCTACTAGTGTAAGCCCAAAATTTGCTGAATCAAGGAGGGTGGATTTGGACTAAGCTTGGATATTAGGTCTCTCTTCCAACGTGAAGTAATGGACAACAATGATGTGTAAGTGTCTTGGTGTTTTTTCTAAGTTCTTGATAGCTTGTCTCTGGGTGTTGTCATCAATTTAGCCATAAATCCCACATACTGTAAGAGGGTGACAGGGTGGAGAGGACTCCCCTGGCCTTAAGACAGTGATTGGGGTGGCTTTTCTTGTGATGTGTTGTGGTGTAATTTACTCAAGCTATGTTGAACAAATACTAATCTCACTTTGATTGGTCGTGACAGATTTGTAAGAAGGTATTAATGCAACAAGCATCCTCTCCCCCTTCTTTCTCTTTCTTATATATATAATTGTGTTTGCTTGATCACGGCCGATACATTTCAAAGCAGCCCGAGCACTCTCTCTCTCTCTCTCTCTCTCTCTCTCTCTCTCTCTCTCTCTCTCTCTCTCTCTCTCTCTCTCTTTATGTGTCCTAGTTCGCATCCAAAACTAGGTGGTGCCCCAAATTTGTGTAGGGTTAGGTTGCGGGTTTGTGTGTGTGTTTGTTGTTTTTTCCAACCCCAACCCAATTGAGCAGCACGGGAGCATAGAAGGGTGCTTAGAGGCCACTCTTGTTGTTGCCCGCCCCGGACCGCCTCAGTAGATTTCGATACCTGTATTGACTATGATAAAACGTTGAATAACTATATATGCCGGTGCACATATCGACACATTTAGGTGAAACTTTTTGGTCTTGTCACCCAACCAACCATTATATTAACCAGTACTAGCAATCAATCACACAATTGAGAAATAGTGACATGACTTGAAAAAGTTGATACGACACATAACTTGAAAATATTTTTTTCTCTATTTCTATAAAATTGTTAAAAATATCAAATCGGCAATGCCAAAGCATAAAAACATTTGCGTATAGTGTCAATAGAGCCGTGATACCCTCACGTCACAAGGCATCCTTTAACACTGAATGTATCCTTTGGTAGCCTCTAGCATTGGTGTCAGCTTTATCACAAGCATCTTGAACATCACATATACTTATTGAATTGAAAAACTTTTGCAATACCTTTTTATGTACCACCTCCCTCAAGGAATTGGCATCGTGCATCATTAATAGACAAGATGTCTTTCTTAAGAAACTATGTAATAAATTCACTCGATCAATAGTACTTTCACTTCCAAAAGCCATGATAATAGTGTCAATAGAGCTGTGATACCCTCACATCACAAGGAATTCTTTAATAATGAATGTGTCCTTTGGTAGCCTCTAGCATTGGTGTCAGCTTCATCACAAGCATCTTGAACATCACATGGACTTATTGAATTGAAAAACTTTTGCAATACCTTTTTATGTACCACCTCCCTCAAGGAATTGGCATGGTGCATCATTAATAGACAAGATGTCTTTCTTAAGAAACTGTGTAATAAATTCACTCGATCAACAATACTTTCACTTCCAAAAGCCTCATGTAGGGAATTCTTATTAAACACATTGGCAGTGTTTGAAACCTTAGATTATTTTCAAGTGCAAGGTTGTGGATTTGTTTAGCTCAAATAGTGCATACACAATGAAGAAGCAAACTTATGATGACACGGTTAAGGGGCTCAAAGTTGTGATGATATCACACCCTTGATTTGAGACTTTAGTGAGTTGTAATGCCATGGTTTTCATGCATTCTCTTGACATGCTATGGTGTGAAAAGTGCTTTGTGGTCCTCTATGCCCAACAAGAGGTTTAAGTGGTGGGAATGACCATTTTTAAGAAACAATGAATTTCAAAATAATACAAATATGTGAATAAGCCTAAAGAAAGGCTACAAGTGATGACACTCAAAACGTTAGAGATTTTAGGAGTTGCAATGCATAGGCAATTGGTAGGGTAGTGGGTAATTTGTTGATAGTAGGTAGTAGGGTAGGTGGCAGTGTGCAACCTGAGGTCACAAGGTGATGTGGACATCAACATGGATGTGTGACACTCCATAGCAATTGGAGAACCTTTTGATGATGACTTGGGCAAGATGCAACGAGATTCAAGTGTTGAAGAGTAGACCCAGAGCCATCAAAGCTAAGTAAAATGGGGTAGGTGCTTTGACAAATCAGGAGGGAAACCACATGTTCTACTAGGTGGGAAGTGAGTAAATCTCCAAAAGGGCTTCGTTTTTAATGAGAGGATGGTCCCACCAAATGGCTCATTCATTCAAGGTGCTCTCTTTCTTCTAAGCCACATGAAAATTATAAACAAAGATCTTTGTCCTCAAAGAGACACACATTTACAAACATTTAAGTGATCACACATGCACACTAATCCATATTTGATTGTCAACAAAGTACCGATTCAAAACATGCATAGGTCTATTATAAAGCTCTTGAGAAAGGATTACTATGCGATCCTAGCGATGTTGGCCAAAATACTTCCATTTAAAGAGTCGTAGTAATAATTGTACAATGCAATCAAGCAAGAAATAACAAGAAATCTAATTCTCAATTTAATTATCTCAAAAAATTGGCTAGGGTATCCCAAATCCAATGATAGAGATTATTAAAATTGAGTTACATTAATCTAATTCTAAAAACAAGTTATGAATGGATTTAGTTCATAGAGAGCAAGGGCACTAAATCTAGCACAGGGATAACTAATGTAATTAAGAGATACTAATTACATAGGAGCTTTGATACCACAAGTAATTCCTAAAGTGGATAGACCAACAAGGCATTCGTCATAGTGAGAACTTCATAACAATCAGAAGTAAGTAGATTAGAGATAGTTTACTCAATACAATGAAAAGGAAAAGCTTGATCAATTAAAATGAGAGAGAAACAAGTCAAGCAAAGTGGCCTTATATAGCTCAATGATTGAAGGCAAAAATCAAGAGGATATGCACCACAAATGTACAAGGGAAAGTAGTATGTGGGCTACAACATGTCGCTTGTGGCTATATAGTGTAGCATATGTGCATGGCATTAGAAGCGTGTAATAGAGATTCATGAGTAGGAGGTTGTATCCATGCACATATAGGTGCGTGCTAGTACCAGGGATTTCATTAACGTTATCAAAAACATGCGAACATATTAATAACGTTGACTGATCATTTTTTAAAACACGTAATCCCGTAACGTTCGTATGACCTTCCTATTAACTTGCAAAAACCACCCAAACCGGTAGTCCTGCTAGGATTTTCCATATCTTGGCAAGCTCGCTGGAGGGTTTTTACCATATCCTAGTGGGCCCTCGACAAAAAAATAATAGCTTGGTGGGCTTTTGGTGGGTTATCTGGTCACCATTATTTGGCTTAAATGTGATCAAGTAAAGTGTAATTATGTGAATATGGGTAATCATACAAAAGTTCACGTAATCACGTGATTATTGAATCCCTAGCTAGTATGCTTGGATTTAGGGATTGTTCATACATTGAGTGGAAGCTAAAGGCTTATCCCAAAAATCATAAGATGCATAGCAAAAACAAAGGTCAAATTCCCCAATATATTGGTGGTGCAAAAGGAAGCTCCTAGATGCCCTCCCAGAGAGGAAGAGTTGGAAATGTGCAAACATATGCTTGAGCGGACCCCTTATTTTATAAATTCCCTAGTGAATACCATAGTGCATTCACACAATAAGGGAACCATACACTATGACTTTCACTTGTGGAACATCATGACCGATTTCACAAAGGAGGGTGTCCCTCATGTTGATGTCATTGATTGAGGCTTGGTGCTATGAGTGGGCATTGAGAAGCAAGAAACCAAAATTACAAACCTAACAAAGCACCAGCTATGCCCATGGAGGGCCCCTAAGCTTTGCAATCCAAAATTTTCTTGCCCATACACTAAAGCCTGTGATACAGATGTGGTGGCTTTCTGCATCAAGCAATTATGTGATTGGTGCAAATATTTCTGGAGAATTACATGCAATCAAGGATTTCATTAACGTGATCACAAACACGTGAACATGTTAGAGTGATCACTTTTTAAAACATATGATCACGTTAAATGTTCATGTGACCTTCCTATTAACCTACAAAAACCACCCAAACTGGCACCTATAGAGGTATCAAAGAAGCCTGTGGAATTAAGCGCGTTCGTGTGTGGCAATCTATTGATATTTTTTGTCTCCTTGCACTACAAGAGGCTATTCATATTAGCGACGCTCACACAGCGACGCTCAAAAAAAAAAAATTCCCGGTGTCGTTATGAGCGTCGCAAATTTACAAAGAAATTTGCGACGCTCATAGCGACGCCGGCTGGGCTAAAAAAATAACCGAGCGCGCCCAAAAACTCAGATCTCAGATCTGAGTTTTTCGGCACCCTCAAGCAAGGAGCAGTTAACGCTCTCCCTCTCTCTCTCTCTCTCTCTCTCTCTCTCTTTTTCTTCTCCACACACACACACACACACACACACACACACACACACACACACACACACACACACACACGAGGAGAGGAAGGAGAGCCAGGTATGCTCCTTCCCTCTCCTCATTCTCATGTTCCCTTCCCCTCTTTCTCTCTCCCTCTCTCTCTCTCTCACACACACACACATACACACACACATAGTGTTTTTGAGAGAGAGAGAGAGAGAGAGAGAGAGAGAGAGAGAGAGAGAGAGAGAGAGAGAGAGAGAGAGAGAGTACAAACAAAAACAAAAACGCACACACACATACATAAACAAAGAATGCACACACACATTGAGAGAGGAAAAGAGAGAGAGAACATGCATAAACAAAAAACGCACGCATTGAGAGAGGAAAAGAGAGAGAGAACATGCATAAACAAAAAACGCACACATTGAGAGAGGAAAAGAGAGAGAAAACATGCATACGATCCAAAAAAACGCACACACATTGAGAGAGAAAGAGAGAGAAACTAATTTAACGTCGTAGGAAACTAATTAAAATTAAAAGACCTAAAGATCTAGCCGACGAGGAGTTGAACTCAAGACCTATTATTCAAGAGGGAAATGGCATAATCAATCTATCATACTTGGCATGGGTGATAGAAAGGTTATACCATTTATCTCTTTTTATTGGCACACACATCCACACACGCGCACACACACAAGAAGAAGAGAGTTATAACGTCGTAGGAAACTATCTTAAAAGACGTTAAAGATTAGGTTATATGTAGACTTACGTTAAATTAGATTTAGGTTTATTTTTAACTAGATTTACGTTTATTTACACTAGATTTAGATTTACGTTATATTAGATTAGATTTAGGTCTCCATAGACTGCGATGCCTGCATGAAGCGGGTGAAGAAAGCCCTCAATGGAATATAGGGTATTGCTGCCTTCACTCATGGTGGGCTCCGTCGATCAAAAAGTACTGGTGAAATGTCTTCAGAAGATAGGGAAGAAGGTGGATCTTCAGGGCGGCAAGAGTCACTACATCCCCGACACAATGACCATCTAGACAACCTCTAGTCATTCGACAACAACTTCAAAGTTAGTAACAAGAGCAAGAACGGTCTAAAGGGCCAATTGCTATCGTCAGATGTGGATGGAGATGAGGCAGCGTCACCGCCGGAAGTTAACTCTCACATCTTTAGTGATGAGAATGCCAACTCTTGCCGAGTTATGTGAAAAATTATGTGTTAAATCAGTTTTAAGGTTCTTATAATCCCTGTTAGTTTAGTTCTTTGTTTTTAATATAACATAATTTACGTTAGATTTAGATTTATGTTATATTAGATTAGACTTAGTTTTATTTAGGTTTACCCACACACACACACACACACACACACACACACACACAAGAAGAAGAGAGTTTTAACGTTGTAGGAAACTATCCCAAAAGACGTTAAAGATTAGGTTAGATGTAGACTTACGTTAAATTAGATTTAGGTTTATTTTTAGTTAGATTTACGTTTATTTAGATTTACGCTTATTTACGTTAGATTGAGTCCACGCAAGAATTACTTACGGTTTAGGGTTTAGAGTTAGACGAACAGTGAAAAGATCTACTGTGAAAAGATGTTAAGATGCTGTGAAGTGCTACAGCTAGAGAAGAGGCAAAGGGGTTTTGTCCACTACATGCAGTATCATGTAGATGTGGGTGTGTAGATTTCTTGTACCCACAAATATAGGTATTGACCAATAAAGACGAGATTATAACCCGCTGGTTCTGATCTCCGTGCACCTCTAGACCGAGGTGTGCGGGGATTGGACATGACTAGAGAATGTGAGGTAGAGAGAGAGAGAGAGAGAGAGAGAGAGAGAGAGAGAGAGAGAGAGAGAGAGAAGAGAGAGAGAGAGAGAGAGAGAGAGAGAGAGAGAGAGAGAGAGAGAGAGATAAGACGAAGAATGCCAATAGAATATTAAATTTGTTGTCCAGGTTATAAATTTTTTATCCTCATTATGAGTAGTGACGAGGATGTGGGACCGTCCAACCGAAACACCTATCTCTCAACGAGGGTCTTATGTCCTTGTAATCAATGCAAGCATGCTGTGCGACGGACAAGACGTGTTTCTTTGCAGCACGTTCGCGAATTTGGCGAGTTTGATCCATCTATTATAGATCGAGTTGTTGCCAATTATAACTCGTCGGACTCTGACGCTGGCCAACAAGCAGCAATCTTGCAACCCAATAGACGTGTTCGCAGGCGCTTTGGTCAAGTAGCATATGTGAGGCCACAAGATGTAGCCTCTGACAGCTCGGGGGATGATCATGCAGAGCACATTCCCAACGAGGCAATGTTTGAGCCCGAGATTGATGAAATGATCGAGACGATCATGGATTCAGAAAGGCTTATCTATGATGATATGAAAAGTGAAGCTGATACGCCATTGTATAATGGAGCACGTATGTCTAGATTGAAAGCACTCCTGGTTCTTCTCAACATGCAGGCAAAGTTTGGATGGAGTGACACTAGCGTCACAGCGCTTTTCAGGTGATCTATTACAATTAGTTTACTTTAATAAAACTCTAAATGTATAATGATCTGATAGATTTTTACACGACTGTATCGTATTTTTATGTTGTGTAGATTGCTGAAAGAGCACATACTACCAGCTGACAATGTGATGCCAGATTCCCGAGATGAAGCAAGAAAGATTTTGCGAAACATGGGGATGGATTACAATTCTATCCACGCTTGTCCTAATGACTTCATTCTTTTCAGAGGGGAATACATAGACATGGAGAAGTGTCCGAAATGTGATTCCGAAAGATATCGAGTAGATCTCCACGGGACAAAAATTCCACAAAAGGTTTTGCGACATTTTCCTCTGCTTCCTCGCATCAAGCATTTCTTCGAATGTACGTCCATGGCCGCCCTAGCATCATGGCATGAGGAGAATAAATCTTCGGATGGTGTGCTACGAATTCTTGCAGATTGCGCAGCCTGGAAACATATAGATGGAACATGGTCGGATTTTGCCAGGGAAGCTCGAAATTTGCGCTTAGGCCTGGCTATGGATGGCGTAAATCCATTTGGTCAAAGATCAACATCTTACAGTGTATGGCCCGTTGTCATCGTCAACTACAACATTCCCCCGTGGTTGAGTACGAAGAAGGGGCACCTATGGCTAAGCTTGATTGTGCCAGGGCGATATAAAGTGGGGAATATGGATGTGTATCTTCGTCCACTATTGGAAGAGCTACAACAATTGTGGATTGGCATAGAGGTGATGGATATGAGCCGATACACAGGACGACGGAATGCTTTGATCAGAGGCATTCTAATGTGGACCATGCATGACTATCTCGGGCTAACAGAATGCTCAGGTGATCTATTGACACTCCTCACTCAGACACTGTAAATCTTGTTTTTTCCCATAGTTGATCTATTATCATGTGTATACATGCAGGGCTTCAAACAAGCGAATACAAAGCATGTGTCACATGTGGACCTAGACTGAATGCACGTAGGGCACCCTCATTGAAGAAGCAAATCTACGAAGGTCATCAAGCGTATCTTCCAGAGAATCATGTGTTACGCGACGGCTTTTTGGGAAGAGAGCCACCAAGGATGTCTGCACAAGCATGGTTAGAGCAGAAGGAGATGTGCGATGACGGATTGCCTCCAGGGATAAAGAGACTATCTCTATGGTACGAGTTACCATACTGGCCCCGACTCATGATCAATCACTTGCTCGATCCAATGCACATATTCAAGAATGTGGGTAATCTACTATGGGACCATCTGACCGGCAAGAAAGATACTTTGGGAGCCAGAGTTGACCTTAGAAATGTGGATCCTATGGAGCAATATTGGCCGCAAACAGCGTCTGATGGATCGATAAAACTCCCTAAAGCACCATGGATTTTCACAGGAGCCCAAGAACGCAAAGTAAAAGAGACCATTTGATCTTTGCGGACCCCCACTGGCGTAATGCACTCGCTCCGAACGTGTTTTACTAAAGAAGGAAAGCTTACCGGTTTGAAGTCACACGATTGGCATAAAATGTGTCAGGTACGTTCATAGTGGACTTTAATATCATTGCATAAAATGTGGACTTTAATATCATTGTTGCACATACTTTACAGTTTATTTTACCGGTTGCCATTGAGGGATGTTTGTCTCTTGACATCCGTAACACAATCTACAAACTTGCAAAGCTGGTGCAATGGATCTCACAAAAGGAGATCAACGTAGACTCCATACCATTTGCTAAACTAAATGCTGCGGAGCTTGTGTGCATGTTTGAGAAACAATTTACTACTACCATGCTAACCATTCAAGTGCATCTTCTTGTTCACATAGTTGATGAAGTGGAAATAGCTGGCACAGTTCATTCCAGATGGATGTTCTTCTTAGAACGTTTCATGAAAACGCTTAAGGGATATGTGCATCAAAAGGCACGTCCGGAGGGTAGCATGGCAGAAGGTTGGTTGGTATCAGAGTCCCTAGTGTACATTGGAGAGTGGCTAGACGGATTTGATAAAGCCCAGGACACGCTATGGCGAACCATAGATGATGAGCGCATATCTGGGATTGTCATGTGCAATCTCGGTGTTGAGAAGAAGATGACGGAAGATCTAGAGGCTAAAATCAACCGATTTTGCATGCTTCACAATCCAGTGATGCAAAAGTGGATTTCAGAATATGAGGATGCAAAGCAAGAGCGGCAAAGGGCACGAATCGAGTGGAGACGGGGAAGATGACCACCGATGCACTATCCAGCGGTTCTAGAGAGCCTACCAACCTTCATGAGCTTAAGATGGTTGCACAACCAATTGAAAAGCGCACAACAATGCGGTGACGAAGTGACTGAGGAAGAGTGGGAGTACTCTCGGGGTTGCGCGACCAAGGTAAGTTTGCAATGTACGACTAGCAAGTGACTTTATTTATAAACGTTTGAACGGCCACTCATAATCTTTGTTCGTTGTAGTATAAGTCATACACAGCAGCATGGTGTAAAGGTCAACATTTTAGGGTGGAACGAATCGACAAAAAGCGTTTTACTCAAGATTGTGGAATCATGGCAAAATTTGAACAGTCTAGTCGACGACGTTCCTCTGATGCAGATCCTCTGGTGGCGGAACTCACTTACTTCGGCACGCTGCAAGAGATTTTGAGGGTCGATTACAGAGGATTTTTTGTCGACTTGTTCGACGTGCAATGCTTCAAGATAATAATGGAGGGTCGCAACGCTACTGTGCGTAGAGGAGAGTCTGGTTTTCTTGAGGTGGATTCTACTAAGAAATGGACTGACCTAAGAGACACTTTCGTACTACCCGAGCATTGTGAACAAGTAAGTATGTAAATAGTTAACATCCCCCTTTTACAAGTTATGTGCTTGAAAGCTCTCATGTAAGTTATGTGGCTCTGGCAGGTAATATTTCATCCTACAAAGTCTACATCAAACTGGTGGTACGTCATAGAGGTAGCCCCTCGTAGTGCAAGGACGTATGAAGGCTACCATGTGCCAATCACAACGGCATCAATGGAGGAGATCAGAGAAGATGCTCAATCAGAAGCCGCTGCGGTGGTGCCAGACGAGCATCAAGATGCTACTACTCTATATGGGGGTGCATGCAGAGGAGCTACAAAATGAAACAGAGGATATGTGTTTAAACGGAGAGCTCTATATAGATATAGGAAGTTATGGTGAGTTATGCGAGGATGAGAGAGAGATCTCTTAAAGCCACAAATATTGTATTTGAACAATTTTGCTCCGTGTTGTAAAAGCTCTAGCTCTCTAAGTACCTTCCATGGTGTATAACGCTCTTTTCTACTCGCGCTCACATCTTTTGATTGAAAATTCTGAGTTTTCGACTTGCCTCTTCTATCACTCAATTCATTGCGTCATTGTATTTATATGCGTCATTACGTCATTGTATTTAATGGTCTTTGCGTCATTGTCTACTCTATTCATTCAATATTAAGTTTAAATATTCGTGTGTTTAATGCAGGTATGGATGATGAGGAGTTTCTTTCTTCTTTGTCACCGCAGCAGAGACAGTGGTACGTGGAGCGTCATCGCTCTGGCGCATCATCGCGCGTTCCTACTCCATCCGCATCTCCCTCTCTTTCAGAGCATTCGGCGCGCTCCGAAGCTTCGACGTCGACGAGACGAGCTTCACACTCATCTAGACACCGGCGCTCTAGTGGTGGCCGTGGCGGTTGTTGTGGGGATTCCGCCACTGATGCCTCCACACCGCCTCGTGTTCGACGAGGATCTTTACCCTCCCCTTCTTTGCCCGCCCCCACACCAGCTACAACATCGCCATCTACGCCAGGTTTTGCACGGCTGACTGTTCCTAGAAGCTACACACCGCTACCTACTCCGCCAGGAGCCACCCCACTCGACACTCCTCGCTTCGGGGCCTAGACGCCGGTGGAGACACCTGACATCCGTACCCCCATCGACACGCCGCTAGAGACCCCTGCCGGGACACCCAGGTTCACGCGTCATCGGCCAGAGGGCTTGTCTTACTCCGTCGACTTCAGCGGCGGCATCATCATGGATGACGGCAAGAAGGTGATCTCGCGCATGCGTGGTCTTTGCTCTCAGCGGCGGATGATGACGGCAAGAAGGTGATCTCGCGCATGCGTGGTCTTTGCTCTCAGCTGTTTAGACACTACATACTAAACAAATGGAGTGAAGTACCAAGTGATTTAAAAAACAGAGTCATCAACATACTTCATGATGAGTTTCCCGTTCCAACACGGGATCAGCGCTTCGATGAAGACCTGATGAAGATTCGAATGCGCGAATACTGCAAACAGAAGCGTTCCGAAGTGCAAAAAGCAATCAAGAATGGGTGGAACAGGCCAGATTGGCTGGCCAAAGAAAATTGGAAGAATGCGAAGAAAGCAGCGTGCGAGAATCCCGACAAGTGGAAGCAACAAAAGGATGCAGCCAGAGCGCGAGTAGAGGCAGGGAGCTCGCACCACTTGGGGAGCGGTGGATGGGCATCATTTGAGGCCGATTTTGTAAGTGTTTTCACATTGCTCTTTATGTTCGATACTTTAGGGTTTATGAGTTTTTTAATTCTAACATAATGAAATCTTTGTATGTTTTGACAGTGGTCGATGACAGGACGTGATCCCACACCGTACGAGCGCGAGTACGCAGGCAGGAAGGGCTTAAACGCCCTGATGGACATTCTCAGTTCTCGCGGCGGCATGGTTAGTATTAGGGTTTACTCTTTTCTATTTTTTGTATTGTTTTATAAATGTCGTTATATGTTTATACTTACTGAAAGCTGTCTTATTGTCTTTTTTTGCAAAATCCGACAGATACGCCGCTTGGACGCGATGAGACGTCTGACTAGACGACGTCAGTTTAGCCGTAGCTAGATAGCATTAGTTTAGGGTTTCTCATAGCTTATGTATCATGAGACGGATTTTATACGTCTTTTTGAACCATGTATATTATTACATTTGTCACCGCAGTTCCTTTTGCCAATCAATTCTTTATGCCTATGATGTTGTACAATTGTCATTATTACATTTGCCAATCAATTCATTTTGCCTATGATGTGTACAATTGTCAATTTTGCAAACAATGCGTCTTGTGGGTGACTATTTTGGGTCTATTATCTACCCTTGCACTTTTTTTAAAAAGTGAATCAAGTACAATATGGTTGATGGGTGGCAGGGCATTCAATGCCCTGCCACCAAAAAAAATTCTCTCGGGCGTCGCTATAACCGTCGCTATTTATGGCTCTGTAGCGTCGCTATGAGCGTCGCTATGGTCTTCTGTGTAAACGTCGCTATAACCGTCGCTATGAGCATCGCTATGAGCGTCTCTATATAGCGACGCTTATAGCGACGCATATAGTGACGCTCTCGTAGCAACGCTCGTAGCGACGGTTTTAGCGACGCCGGGGGTTATAAAAACCCAGTGTATTTCCGTCGCTAACAGCGTCACAAGAGCACACAACCTCTTGTAGTGTTGAAAAGGGAAAGCTAATCTCTGATGAGATATCCACCTTGAAGTTTGTAATCAATATTTTCAAAGTGAAAATGGTTGATGCATGGGGGGGAAACACACATAACACATTACATGGTGGGTTGAACACTTGGTATCTAGAGTTAGAATGCATCTCTGTTTGAACTAAAGTCTATTTTTTTCAATACATTCTATTTGCACATGGTGTATTGTTTCTTGATAGCTATGGTTAATTGAGCATTTGGAGTAGCCAAGGAATGGAGCACACACTAACAAGCAAAAGCAATATACTTCAAAAAAACAAGGCATGGAGGTGGAAGGAAGAGGAGCAATCCCTTACATGAGATGTTCAATTGGTTCTACATAGTTTTAGCGGAGATGTTGGAATTAGGGTTGCGGGCAAACAAACACAACTTGGAGAAGATGAAGGAAATTCAAGGCACACAAGAGAGAGTGTATTATTTAGTGTACAATGGAAACATTAGACAACCCTACAGACATGGGCGTATACACAATGCACGGGGGAAAAAACCTCCTAGTGAGGGAAAAAATACCCCGACAGTCCTAAGTGTGTTCACACACAACACTACCACATGTATATCATAGCAAACCCCCTAGGAGTGATGCAGTGAGTGGGAGCTGGCACATAGAGTATAGGGAAGTGCCATGCCCTACGATGACATGATCTCTCCACAAAGGGGGGTAAGCCCAAATCTTTGCAAAAAGATTCAAACTCTCATGAGATAATGCCTTTGTGAAAAGATATGCAAGGTTGTCTTGTGTTGGCACAAAAGCCAAGTTGATGTCTCCTACTGAGAGCCTCTACATCATGACATAGTGATAATGCACCTCAATGTGCTTTGTGCGAGCATGAAAAATTGGGTTCCTCGCAACTGCCAATGTGCTCTGATTGTCAGTGTAGATAGTGTTGGCAGTGTCTTGTCCAACATCCAAATAAGCCATAAGGCGTATGAGCTATACACGCTCAAGTGTACCTATGAAGATTTCCTTGTACTCAGCTGGGTTGCATGATTCATTATTCGACATTCGTTTTATTCATGAATAATGGTCGATTAATATGTTCTAATGATTTATTCGTGTGTATTATTCACTGCCACATCAACTTTTTTCAAAAAAACCTTTTAGTGCTTACATATCGATCAATAGTTGATCGATTGATTAAGTATCGATAGATAGGCTTTCGATCGATAGTTTAAATCGATCTATATGTTTTCAATCGATATAGTAGTAGTATCTAAAGCCCAAATTTGCGTGTTTTAGCTACAATTCCCTTCACCAAAGTGTCAGGTTACCTTCGACATAGAAAGGTTGAGTTGTCAACTTAAAAAATCTTTGATTTTTTAAGAAAATATTATTTTTAATGTTTATACATTAAAAATAAAATAATTATATAGATTTGAATCACCTATAATTCTTAACAATAGAAGCTATTCTTTAACTCTATTGCTAAGTTTAGATAAATTACTCTAAGCAATAGAGACTATACTTTTAGCTCTACTTGTTTAAGAATAGATAAATAAATAATTGTACGCATTAGAAGCTACTTTTCTAGCTATAGTGCGAATGTATAATTCTAAACATTAGAAGCTATACTCTTAGCTCTATTTGTTTTAGAATAGATACTAAAAGTGATATTTGATGGTTAAAATCTACCATAGCTATAAGATGTGCACAAATAATAGTGTTAGTTCATACATTTTAGAACATATACACATACATGTAGGGTCTTTTGGTTGTCATGAACAAATGTTTTTACCTCCATATAGACATAGAATAGGTCCATTTAGTAGCTCTTGGTTGTTATGATATGATTCTCTTACTTCCAAGTGAGGTTTAAGGTATGAAGTAGGATTCACTTGGTTGCATAGAATAGGTCCACTTAGTGCCTCTTGGTTGTTATGAGATGATTCTCTTACTTCCAAGTGAGGTTTAAGGTATGAAGTAGGATTCACTTGGTTGTTATCAAGCTTATGCTCTTACCTCTAAGTGAATATTGTGGATTACTTATAGAATTCACTAGGT
Organism: Adiantum capillus-veneris; assembly: GCF_014529385.1. Lineage (NCBI taxonomy): Eukaryota > Viridiplantae > Streptophyta > Polypodiopsida > Polypodiales > Pteridaceae > Adiantum > Adiantum capillus-veneris. Next base: position 102,040,086 of record NC_140960.1, on the reverse strand, counting down.
TGTGATCGAGCGAAAGCTCTTACCTCCTAGCGAATATTATTCATGCATAGTACTTAGGAGTCACATAGATGTTATCGAGCTCATGCTCTTACTTCTATGTTGATATAGAAATTAGAGACCTCAGTTATTCTAGGGTCGATTGGTTGTGTTTGAGCAGTAGCTCTTACCTTCAAGAGACATAGATAGTGGAATGTGAGATGACTCCATCGCTCATGAGTTGTCTTGAGCAACCGCTCTTTACCACCTAGTAGCCAAGAATGATATATCCATTGGTGATCTTCCCTAAAATATTATCTTAACACTATTCATTCATCATTTTAATTTAGCAAATCATATCTATAACCTTTTATCTTTCTCGGGCTATTATGGTGATAAATTATAGTCATAGTGTATCTATTGATTGTAGGATATATTTTGTTGAAGTCAGAAAGCATGGTGTGAGGAAAAGAGTGGTCTTATGTGGAGGAAAAAGAGAGAGGCAAGGCAGTTTCGTTTTTAGAATGCAAACATTGTGGGCATAACGTGCCACGCAATGCAACTCGCATCAAAGAACATTTATTCGACACACTAATTCCAATGTGAAATAATGTGGAGCACCACCTAATGACATATGGGTCCATTTTGCAGGGTATGTAAAGAAATGCAAACAGAGAAGACTTCTTCCTAAGAGACAGAAGGGTACGACATGTGCGTCATCTGTCAACATAGAAGAAGTGAGTGTAGATCAAGAAGACATGCAAGCTAACCAAGGACCTTCAATGTGATAGATGGAAAAATGTAAACATCTTTTCATGATAATGTATCTCACTTTTTCTCATTGTAGCTCCCTATTGAGCTATATATCTCACTTTTTTGATTTAGTAGCAACAAAGTCAAGTATTGAAGAGAATTCGCATAAACATAAATATTGAGGACATTGCTTGGCAATCAAATAAAAAGACATTGCTTGACTCTCAACAAAGTCATCAATTAGCAACTCCAAAGCAAATTCATTGCCACAAACATAGAGAGAATACAATGCGTCTCAAAAAAGGACGGGATGAATTACCATTAAAATTTTCAACTACAGTCTACAATGTTTTTAAGAAATCGTGATATCCACTGCTTCTTCAAGATCTGCGTTCAATGCTGCCTCAAGTACATCCACCGTTTCTTGAATATCTACCTCGTGACTTGGTCTTGCCTCCTCAGGCAAGGGAGAGAGAGGACCGTACCGCGCTTCGTATCTGGCAAGTTTTCTCTTTAAAACAACTACTTCTTCTTCTTTGGCTGCCAATTTCTCTTGTAGAGAGAAAATGCTCTCTCCTTGGTTGGCTAATGTAGCCCATTGAGACACAATATTAACAATTTGTTCATGCTCATCTGGTAGGAGCACAACTGGCCTCTTTCGTGCAGGTGAATCTGCCTCCCCACGACACGCTTGTGCTCTTTCTGTAGCTCTTCCAAGTCCGACTCCAGTGTTGAAAGGACAACCTGTCCAAAGGACGCGCTTCTTCATTATATCTTGCACGAAGACTTGTTGGATGAAGTACATGGCAACTTGATTATTGTTAGGTAGACTGCGCTCCTTTTGGATGAAGCATAGGAGCAACACACATGCGAGCCCTTTGTGTTGCAAATCTGAGATTTTCAATGGTAGCGTTGCCTTGGCACGACCTGACCTCCTGAATAGTACATCTTTCACAAAAAAAGAGGGACAACACTTGCGTATGTCTTCCAATTTCATTGGTTTGCCCTCCAAACCTTCGGGCTCCGCGGCCTCAACAAAGAATGAGGAGAGGTCTTGAGCCCCGTAACGCATGCTCTCCTCTCTGAGGATGCGTTGAGACTCTTCGTGATTGAGCTCACCCTTGACATTGGGAGGAGCATATGGGGCTGCCATTTCTTGTCGAATCACACGACAATAAATAATTAGATCAAAAAAATAGATACACATTGATTAAAAAACTACAATCAATGTTAACATTCACACCATTTTAAAATTCACATCTCTCTCATCAATTTGACAACAACAATGTAATAAAATAGCATGAAATTTCAAATTAATGGACATGAGACAAGAAAAAACTCTATCATTGCAAAGTATAGAAATGTTTTCAAATTACAAGGTATGATTTCAAATTTCAATAATTGGATGGCCTCAAGCTTGCACTATCTAAGAGTGTGCGACCAACACGCTTAATGCCTTGTAACATGCTGAGGAGATCATGCGAGGACTTGCGCTGGGTGGGATTGGTAGATACACAAGTGCACAGGACTTCTTGAAAGCGTATGAGGAAAGCGATATAATTAGTGTCATCATCCTTAGGTAAATATTTAAGGAGTTCTTGAATGTATTTACAAAGGGAGTAGATATCTTGGCTGCGCGTGAAGACTGGAGGATTTGTCGATATACATTTGGGAGCCACCCCCAATATCGCTTGCTCCAGGCTTTCCTTGTCGATGGGAGAAGGTGTGGAAACTTTGGAAATGTGTTCTCTGTGGGGAACAAGGTTGCACTACCCCAACCACATATGCCTACATATACTCCAGCCCATCCAAAATGCAACAAGATATTACTCCCATGAACATCAAACAAATGCACATGCAATCTAATGGTCTCCTAAAACACCATACAAAGTATGAGTGCCGGCAAGCATATCAAAACAATGTACAGTGTTATCTAAATTCCTAAAACATTGACTCAAGTAAGAGTGCTACAAAGCATATCAGAACAAGAATCAATGTTTTCTAATTTTTTTAAAGATTACTATGGAATTAAGGCATAAAATCAGACAATCCATAGTAATTTCTATATCCTAAATTTTAAACTGTTTTGTGACTAAGAGGGCCCGGAGGCGTATCAGGGACACATACAGTAATATAATCACATGAAAGTAAAATTTAAATTATTTTGTATAAAAACATGAATCTGAAGAGAGAATATGCTTAACAGTATACAAAGCTGACCTACTCGAGAGTATGAGGTAGAGAGTGTGAGCTGTAGACAACTAGAAAGCTCCAAAATTGAAATCGATCGAAAACGTATCGAACAACGATGCGTTTTTTTGTATAAATCTACCGTATCGATCGATACTGCATCGATATATAAACTATTGATCGATACTACATCGATCGATAAATTATAAATTATTAGATAATACCACGTATTTTATGATAATACGCCAATAGTGACGAGTTATTCGATATAAATTGTATTATTTGATCGAATAAATGCAATGCAGGTACTTAGCCTCACAACTAGAAGTGACCACAGTAGGTTGCTTCTTGCTCAACCATGATATGCGTGATCTGCCAAGCATGAAACACAAATGTGAGCTCCCCATTCTATTGACATAACCTATTGGAAACTGGAGGGTACCTGACAGGTTGCTAGGCCCTAATTGCTTGAGAAAACATAGTCAAGAAAGAATTGATTTCCAATAGTTGACCTCTCATCACCGAGTAACTTGAGTCCGAGCCATTGAAGAGGGTGCCTAGCCCTATCTTGCAGGGAAAGCCTAAACTAACAGAAGAATTTTATACATCCCTCATTCTCACCTTCCAAAAGAGAGAAAACCCAAATACCTTTTTCCCCATAGCTTTTCGAGGCACATATATTTGGGACTTCTCGACTCTTTTGAGCCTCTAAATTTGCTTCTCCTAACAAGAGGGACTGGAGAGTTTCTTGACTAATTGAGACCACCCATCCTTGACATGGAAACCCAAGCCAACACTACAACACATCGCACAAAAATTGACATGGATATAGTCTCATCAAAGTTTGTTTTAAATATAAAAACCCATGGTATAAGCATCAACATTGTATTGTCGGTATACGGATTGATACTTGGACCATTGAAATAAGCAATGAAATACGCGTCGGTACAAACGCTAAAATAAGAGCCAAAAAATACAAGTGACATATCAATGCCTATTCCGACAAATATACTGACACCTGTACCGACGCCAAAACCTGCAATTTTTTTTTTGGGCAGAGAGGGTTGGGAACTGATGCTACATGTACTGCAACACCAGGAAGTAGCCCTCTCTGCCCAAATGAAGACTGCAAAAGCAACCGCACTCCACCTACAGTTTTGACATTGAAGAGCGAGGGAGTGCAGATTAGATAAATTATAAGCATAACAAAACCACAAAATCAAAAGCTTAAACATGAAAAGATTCCAAAAGCATAATCATAACCTTCACTCCCAAACCATAGGCACAAGGACATGAAGATTTTCTAACCATAATTAAAACATGATTTAAAAATCACAAGTATAACCATAACATGAAAACCAAACCACGTTTGCAAAACCATAAACATAATTTTCTTGCCATACCATAACCATAACCATAACCATAACATGATTTCTATGCCATAACCGTTACGTGATTGCCAAGACAATTTTGCAAAACCATGACCATACCTACTTGTCATACCATAACCATAACATGATTGCCATACCATCATTGCAAAACCATAACCATAACCTGATTGCCAAACCATACTTGCAAAACCATAACCATAACCTACTTGTCATACCATAACCATAACAACCATACTGTCATTGCAAAACCATAACCATAACCTGATTGCCAAACCATAATCGTAATATGATTTCCATCATCATTGCAAAACCATAACCATAACCTAATTGCCAAACCATATATAACCATAACTTTCTTTCCATACCATAACCATACCATGAATATCATACCAAAATTGCAAAACCATAATGATAACTTGATTACCATACCATAATCATAATCGTAAATAGAATGAAAAACCATAAACATAAGCATGAAACTATACATGTATACAATGAATGAGCACAAATGTATCAAGTAGACCATAGCTAAAAAAAAGTAAAAAAATGGAGGATGTCACCCTCATGGTAATGCCTCCCAATTGATAGCCTCTCCCTCCTCATGTAGCAGGGTAAAAAGTGCCACAAGTCCATGCTTGTACTCATACTTCTCCTCTCGGCGTATCGGAGGGTGCTTCACAGCAACTTCTTGCAAAATAAACTATTAACCATAAGATAAATATTCAAATAACATACACATATTTGACAATTTAGAGCATATGCATAATACTTACAAACTCATACCCAAGTGTGTCGTAGCCCCCACTCCCAAGATGTGATGCTCCAGTAAATTCCAAATGTGCTATGACTGCATCTCTCCAGTGCTCAAATTTTTGAGGATTGTCATGCGTCTCTCGTGCAATCTTCGTCCACTCCTCTGCGTCCAACCATGCTAGCTTTGGACTACTAGCCTTGTACCTATCTCTCACCTCTGAGCGATGGTGTGAAATTGTGGAAATCACCACGCTCAAGATCTAATCATTTGAGACTGGATCGTACCCCTCTATTGGCATGTACTTTTTGTGAATGGCCTCGACGATGTAATTTTGTCTTTCATCATCTTGATCATCCCAAATCTCAATCATAGAGTGGCCAAACTAAACTGTACAGAGCTGCCAAATCCTTTATCGCATGGCCCTTTTGACCTTATCCACCACAACAGGCCCATCCCTAGTCTTGTACACCTTGCTAGGATCATGCTCGTGTGATCCCCCAAGGTGTACGTGGTGTGCCAATCGGTGAACTATCTACTGAAGAGTGGTGGAAGCTCTCTTGGTGGTGTGGACACATCGGTAGAACCGCTACCACAACAACCACCACCTCCAAAAAGATGCCTACCTCATCTTGAAGAAGAACTAGCCGTCGGTGTAGGGGGAACCCTTGATTGAGGTGTAGGGCTGGTCGGTGTAGGGGGCACACTAGTCCTAGGAATTGGGGTGACCATAGTAGGTCTAGAGGAACTAGCTCCCCAAAGGTTCTGTGCATAAGCAACCTTCTTTGGTGTGAACTCTGACAAAAAGGAGCCCTTGGATGACATGCCACCCGGTGTGACAGGAAAACTAAAACTAGGAGAGTATGTTTTGTCATCATTGGCCATGGCTACAGATAAACAAATAACACATATACAATACATTAGTTCACAAAAAAAATCTTAAGCAATGTAAATAACAAAAAAACAAAGCTGCAACACAACACATTATATCTATCTAGTGTTGTAGACTAATAAAAAGAGTTTTACAAAAGAGTTCCTATAAAAAATCAATAGTCAATCTCTCTTCTTCTATGAGAGTTTATGCACTAAAGATGTCTATCTCAATCTGTACTTCTGCATCTTTGTCATCAAACTACTTTTCTTCGTCGCTTTCCACATCAACTTGCGTATTTGAAAGCTCATTTCTAGGTTCATGCATCTGCTCACCACTGACCTCTAGCTCAAAATCCTCACTTACATCATTCGTCGGCCGTGAACTTTGTTCATGAAGCTCTTTGAACTCAACTTCCAATCCTTCACACACTTGCTTGCTCCATGGAGCAACTTGAACAACATAGAGCCAGTGCAGCTTAGACAGATCATTTTCATCATTTTTATCTCCATAGTGGATCTATTGTGAATACAAGTTGTTCACAATGCTGTGAAAGTATAAATGTATCCCGCGCATCTATCCGCACCCGCCTAGAGTTCACTTGAATCAGTTCACTCTTATCTTTGCGCATAATTGCATTAGGGCCGTTGGTAATAACTTTGAACCACTTGACATCAAAGACAAAAACGTCAAACTTCTTGAAGCTAATCTTCAAGATGTCTTGGATGTAGCCAAAGTATTCAAGTGGCTAGTCTTTGTGTTCTCATCCCTGGCACTACTCCTACTTTTTTGGAGGAAGCTTGCCCTAACGCCACTCTTGAAGTTGACCCTTTGTTCGTGTATCCGTTGGACTCTAAAGTGTCTCCCATGCGACCACAAAGCTCCAATATTTGTGATACTACAACCACAAACTGAAAACAAACTTAAAGTTACTAAAGTAATGTGATCATATGGACCTGCAAAAGGAAGTTGTGAAGATATTTACATGCCAATCGCAACCCCTTCACATATCCTCTACCTCTTTAGGAATCAATACTCCATTATTCTTTTCCTCTGAGATTGTTGCATCTAGCCACCACCCAGTAGGAAAGTCGAGAAATTTCTAAAGATGATCTTGAAAAGAAAGGTTTCTAGTGGCACGGTTGCACTTGAAGTGCATGCGATCTGTCAAGCGTTGTTACTTTTCCCATTCGTACCTCTCTAGACACTTTTTCATGACGTCTAAATTGAGAAGAAAAAATATCATAACCTTTTCTTGCATTGTGATATCCATGCATCTCCCTAATGATGCCTTGTCCCTGCGGCTCTCGTCCCCTCTCACCTTAACGTTAAGCTTATTAGTCCACATTTGGGGCATCTTTGGATCAATTGAGCCCAAAAATTCAGTAGTGAGAACAAGAGACTCTTGTACAAGCCATCCTTTGGCCATGCTATCCTCGGGACGATCCCTTTGACTAATGAACCCCTTTAAAGTCTTCATGAATCTCTTCAAGAAGAACCTCCACCTGCTATAACCTAGCCCATCAATTGCAACTTCATTGACCATATGCACAAGTAGATACATTTGGATGGTAAGAATGTTTGTTGGAAAGTACTTCTCCACCCTACACAATGCTTCAATAGCATTTAAGTGCACTGCATGTATGTTGTATTTTCTTATCTCTTTTGAAGTGATCCAACGTACCAAATCACTGACTTTATAGATAGTTCTTCTAATTTCATCTGTCAGACTATCCTTTATGGAAATTGGTAAGATAAACTGTAAAAATTTGTGCCAATCGTGGGACTTAAGACCACTAAGATTGTCATCTCTAGTAAAAGTTGTTTTCAAACATCACATGCACCTAGTGGGACTCTTGAATGAAGATATATTCTTCTTCACTTGTTGCTCTTCTCCACGACTCAAAACCCATGGACCTTTTTGTATAGAAAACTTTTCATTGGGTTTGAGTCGAGGCCACATCTCTGGCATTCAACCCACACCCTGTAGGTCAAGATCTTTGGGCCTTGCTCTCCCTTTTTCTAGTGATGGATTTCCATAGGATCTCACCCACATTCTTGAAGATGTGCATTGGGTCGAGAAGATGATTAATTAGCATGTTACTCCAATACGGTAGTTCATGGAAAATAGAAAGTCTTTTCATGTTGGATGGCTTGAAATCTCACCTCTCTAGCCACATGTTTTTTCAATCGCTCGCTTTCAGTGGATGCATGTCATGTTTGCATATGTTTGGTCCACATAGCTCATGTCCTTCACAGAAAAAAATCTACCATGCTTCTTGTAAATTGTCTTGCTCAAGTGATTAGAGCGGCGGAAGCCAATTCAAGGACCACATTTTGGACATGCATGATTGCCCGAGTAACTCAAGCTTGAAAAATCATAAAATAAAAATAAAAGCATTGGTATAGCTAGGAATAGCATATATGTGAGGGTTTTACAAATACTTACCTGAACACACACAACAGCCTGACCAATCGTGCATGGTCCACATTAAAATGACTTGCACATGTACATTTTGTCGTCCGATTGGTTGGGACATGTCAACCACATTGATCCCTGTCTACAAGATTTGGAGCTCTTCTATAAGTAATGCCAGATAGAATTCCATGTTCTTTGCTTTGTGCTTTCTTGGGATGCTCAGTGACAACAATAGATGGACCTTCATGATAGCTATCCATGGTGGAAGGTTATAATTAACCAGGCAAATAGGCCACGTGATCCATGAAGAACTTTGTAATCCAGATGGGTTTACTCCATCCATTGCCAGACCAAAACGGATACATCAAGGCTCATCCTTAAATGTAGGCCATCTTTTCTCTATGTGCTTCCATGCATGAGAGTCAGCAGGTACCTGCATCAAGCAAATAGGCCACTTGATCCATGAAGAACTTTGTAATCCAGATGGGTTTACTCCATCCATTGCCATACCAAAACGGATACATCAAGGTTCTTCCTTAAATGTAGGCCATATTTTCTCTATGTGCTTCCATTCATGAGAGTCAGCAGGTACCTGCATCACGTCATCTGTCGATGTAGTATTTGAGTGCCATATCATCAAAGCAGCTATAGACTTGCACCTAAACATGCTCTTTATTCTTGGAATGATAGGAAAGTGTCAAAGGATCTTTGCAAGGACAAATTTTCCTTGTGTGTCCTCTCTATACCTGTTTGATCCACAATTGGGACACTGTCCCAAATTTGCATACTCATTACAAAAGAATATACAATCATTAGGATATGCATGTATTTTGTGATAATCCAAGCCCAAGTTTGTAAAAAGCTTTTTAGCCGCTGGACGGATAGGGGGCATGTGATTGCCTTTCGACAAGATTTGCTCGTTGAGAAACCTGTTATTAGATCAACAATTGAACACAAAGATCATATTATTGAACTATCAATTGGACTTTGGCATGCTTAAGATACAATATATTTACCTAAAATGCTCTATGATGGAGGTGTCAGACCACCCATAGATACACTGCAGATTTAGCATTGCCAAAGCGATATAGAGAACTGTGATTTTTGTACCATTGTAAAGCGGCGTACATGCAAGAGTCTGCATCATCTCACCCTCTTTATCATTTCTATCATGCTGTTGATATGGATGGTTGACTCAGGTTGGTTTGCAACAGTGTTGCCTTGCATGTTTTTTCCTTCTAGGTTTTTAATGATTGGATCCATGTCAAAGAACGCGTCTAACATTTGCTCCATCTCAACTTCTTAAAATGTGGAATCGAGTATTGGCGGGGTGGACTCTGTTGATGGCTGTTCGTTTGATATTCATTTTCTTTGGGATGAAATTGGAGAGATATCTACTTGTAGGGGTTGATCTACTGCCTCCGGACCATGAGATCGATAACACAAATCTTGTAGTGGGAAAGAGACCATTATTGCATATGTACTGATCGTAGATTTTTTGTTTTCAAAAGATCTGATGCTTGCAACGTGCACAAGGACATGCCATCCTATCATCCATACTTTATCTACCACTGATGCAACAAATGAACAAATCACTCTTGTTATAAGTACACACTAATAACTACATGGAAATGCATGACAACCTCACATCCTCTAGCCATGCCCGATCCCCGCACACCTCAGTCTAGAGGTGCACATAGATCAGGACCACCGGGTAATAATCTCATCTTTATTGGTTAATTCCTATTTATTAAGATTCATCGTAAGTCTATTTTTTAAATATGTTTGTGATTTTGAAATCTATTTGCATTTGGAAGTCTTTCTACACCAATACTAGCTTTGAAGCCATTTGAGAAATGGGGAATAGATTTTGTAGGACCCATAGATCCTCCATCCCGATATCGTTCTAATCGATATATTTTGGTATGTACAGACTATGTTACCAAGTGGGTTGAAGCTAAACGTCTGAAAATTGATAGAGCCTTAGATGTGGCCAAGTTCCTCTATGATGATATCATTATAAGATTTGGTTGTCGACTAGAGTTGGTTAGCGTTCGAGGATCTCATTTCCTTAATGATACTATTAGGGAATTGACCGAGCTATATAAAATTAAACATCGAAAGTCTACACCTTATTATCCATAGAATTCTGGGTAACATTTTAACAAAAACGATAGCTGATAATCGCCGTGATTGGGATGAACGATTACTTGAAGCATTATGGGCTTATCGCACCACTTTTACGATAACAATCTAAAATACACCCTTCACTTTAGTTTATGGTGCTGAAGCCATATTTCCAATCAAAAAGGAAATTCCAACCTGAAGGGTTGCCTTATCTACTAGACTTGGTGAAGAGGAATCTTTAAAACATAGGTTGTTTACCTTGACCAAACTCGACGAGATGTGCTTGCTAGCCTTTCAAAGTCTTGAGTCTATGAAAAAGCAACGTAAAGCTTGGCATGATCTCCATATTAAAGCTGGAAATTTCAAAAAGACGATAAGTTTTAATTGATGATAGTCATTACTATAAATTTCCTGGGGAAACTGCAGATACGATGGTTAGGTCCTTTTAAAGTACTTCGGACCTTCACTAATGGGTCCTTGTTAGTTCAGGACATTGACGAAGCTTTAGATCCTTTTAAAGTCAATGGTTTGAGAGTGAAACATTATTTCACTTAGTTCTCTATTAAAAAAAAAAAAACAACATAAGGGTAAAACCATAAAAAAAACATTTTGTAGCAGCAATTTGTTTATTTCTTTCTTGCTTTAGAATGAGTGTTAACAATGGTTATTCTATGGCAGGGATTATCGCCCCGTTCATCATCACAATTTTTCCATTCCATCCACTTTTGGCGAGTCATGGATACTTCTATAGATTATTTGTTTACTGTGTTTAGACCTTTCATTTGTGGCTTGGGCATAGAGACTGTTGTGTGCATGATTGATGATATATATGAGGTAGAATGGCTATTACGATGGTGGGCTATGGGTTTTGACTTACAGGTGCATGACTGGAATTATTTACGTTTTTTATTACACTTTTTGAGTATTTTTGTGAGAATGACCCTATCGCATTTATGGAGATATTTCCTGTCTTAGATGAGGATATCATGGTAGACCCCATAGAAAATTTGGACTTTATTACTCTTGATGATGAGGATGAGGGGGTACCCTTGGGTTTACCTAGGGGATTGTATCATGTATTGTTGCTTAGACAGCAAGCAACAGTCCAATATGGCCAAGCTTTACCCTATGGAGGGGGTCTTCAACGTGCAACACCTTTTGGCTTAGCCAATGTACCTACACTATTTTGTCATATGTAGCGAGAGGCTTTAATACAACAAAAAATAAAACAACAAAAAAAAACCACAAAAATACAAACAAATAAAAGAATCACAAAAAATTTGAAAAGAAATGTTTCCTATTACGTTTGATTTTTAGTTTTATTCAAAACAAAACACTAAAAAAAAAATCCAAAACAAATAATTTTTTTGAAAAAAAACATAAAAATTAAGAGTAAGATAACTACATTCCTTTAGGGGGAGTGTAGTCTAATCTTTTGCAAAACCGAGCAATTTTGTATGGAGAAGATACCTGTTACAAATTGGAGCTGATTGTCAAAGCTGTATCTGCGGATGTAATTCTAAAGTGGAGAATTTTCAAGCAGATTAAACAGGTGGCTTAACACTAGTTTGGTACCAAAACAGGACACTTAAGTGTCCTTTTTTTACAAATTTAAATCAAATGCTACTTAGAAAACCCTTTTGTTATGCTTAAATATGTTAGCTAGAGGGTCTTTTAAAAATATAACCTTCCATTTTAGAATCTACCATGATCAAGAACTATACTCTTCAAGTTGACCCTCGTATGATTGCAATTGATGCTTTGAAGAAATCGACTTTATAAGCTCAAGAAAAAATGAAGAGACCTTGTAAAAAAATTTACATGAATTTTCAACAATTGTGCTATAGATAATTAAAAGTTTCATGTGCAAAAAAAAATCACTTTAGAGTATATAAAGTAGTAGAAAGTTCTACGTGTTTGATATTTCCATTTCAAGCACATCGTTCTATACAAAGAAAAAGATGTTTTTGATGTATTTGTGAGTTTTAGAAAGTGATACATTGCTTGCCCTCTTTATTGAGGACTCAAGGTGGCAAGTAGAAGGGCTTTGGTATGCAAAAATTATTGTATCATTTTAAATATTCAAAATTGGGTAAGAGAAAAGTTTGGTATTTTTATTCTTGAGACATAATCATTCAAAACCTCAAGTAATATCAAACTTTCTACGTGGATCAACTAAATGTATCAAAGTACGTGATGCATACACAATTGGGGCGCTTAAAACCTTGGTTTCAATGTTATTATGGAGAACTCAAGATTTTCGAGAGTTTTTGCACAATGAAAAATTCAAAATAGAGTTCAAGCAATGAGATTTGTTTGAGTTTGGGAGCCAAAAAAATACGTAGCTTCTTGGTTTCAACATATAAAGTCATTTGTAGTTGTCAAACTGCACTAGAATAGCCCCAATTCCATGAGGAGACCTTTGGAAGACCAAGATTATGCTCTTATTCAACACCTGCACAAGTTTGAGATTTTGTATATAACTTGCGTGTGAGTTGGAAACTAGTCTTTGAAGGGCGTTCCATTGTTTTGTAACAGTAAGTACTAACACTTTGCTTTTATAAACATAAAGAAGGCCATCTCTATGAAAAGATATAAGAATTTTATGATTTATTTGGTAAAATAGCTTGAAATTTTACTAAAATTTATGAATTAGAACTTACCATAATTCTTTCCATAGGCATTGTATTTTGACATGGAGAAAAATCCAATGTTTGCTTTCCCTTGTAACCAACCTATGGTAGAACAAGGTGTAAAAAACTTCTTTCTACCTTGACAAATAAATTGCCAAAACTTGGAAAGAAAACAGTCTCAGGACACTAGTGTTAATGACTTACTAAAGAAAAATAGTCCTTTTGCTTCTAAAGCTTAATGACTTAATAAAGAAAAATAGTCATTTTTTATCTCATATGAGGCAATCTTTAATAAACAAAAATCCTCAAATGATTTTTAACCATTTTGAACAAAGTGATGCACAAGGCTCCCAAAAAGCTTACAAAGCTGCCTTTTGGATGTTTGAACCTCTAGATATAAAGTTACAAAGAATACGATGTTCTTCTTTGAGTAAAATGTTTTTTATTGAGACTAAAATCAAAGAAACGTACGACACAACTCAAAAAAGCAAGGGAAAATTACCAAAATACCCAAAATATTTTTGTGGAAATTCCCAAAATACTCCTCAAATTTTGAAAATTCTCAAAATACCCCCAATATTTGTCATAAATTCCCAAAATCAAATTCAAATTTTCCAAATACAAGATAGAAAAATGTCTCCAAAGATAGGAAAAATGTCTCCAAAGACAGGAAGACTGATTGTCTATCAATACAAGATGCTAAAACTAAAGTAGGCTTTAGTTTTTGTGAGGTACTTTGTGACTAATTACATGCTAAACACTCAAAAACGGATCTCAATTGTCAAAAAATTATAAAGATTAGAATATCTTGAACAATCCAACCAAAATACATACAAAGGTATTTTGGGATACAAAGTTATTTTTCCCAAACAGTAAAAGGAACCTTGGTAAGTAGTTGTTGAAACAAAATTGAAATGATTTTCTTTTGTCTTGAATACTTTTGTCTTCAATAATACTTTTAGCTTTGAGGATTCTTACCGGTGTCTTGTTTTAACAAGCCAAAGGTCAGTACAATTTTATGTAACAAACAAAAACACATACATACACACACACACACACACACAAACAACTTAAGGAAGATACTTTTGGAAATGAGGTGAGATTTTAATGTTTTCTTCACTATTTTATTGATCATGAACTTTAGCAAACTTAAATATCACAAAGTATTGCCTTGTTGTAATTGGCCATCATAATTGCTCAAATATATATCTCGAAGGCAATGTATCAAGGAGAATAAATATGGCCTTGGCATTCACATTTCCAAGCTAAAGGATAGTAATCAGGGGTATTCTGTGAGGGGAGGCTATGCTTTTGAGAGTTGGGTGGAGCATGGATAGGCACTAACATGCTTTTGCAAGGATTACAGTTCCCACACCTTTGGTGACACGTTGGTGGTGATGAACCTACTGTCACCTACAATCCGATGTATTACAATCAATGAGACAATTAAAACAAACACACACACACACACACACACACACACACACACACACACACACACACACACACACACAGAGACAGATAGAGGTTTTTCTTAAAAACAAAGTTAGTCTAGAGCTTTGCACTAAAGCTTTGTTACTACATGTTGTACTTAATAGATGTGTCTTCAATTAATCTAGTGTGGTGATTTGAGTTCAAAGCTCGCTCTCTCTCTCTCTCTCTCTCTCTCTCTCTCTCTCTCTCATATGCTCATACATATATATGTGTAATGGATACAAGGGAGAGATGAAGAAAGCTACTTACCGAGGAGGAATATAACACTCGGTTTTGCAATGGACTCATTGGAGTGGTCCTAGTAATCATCATGGATGCTGCATTCAAAAGAAGTGATTAAGAATGCTCCACTTCAAGATTTGACAAGAAACTAAAGATAAATCAATTACCTTGCATGCTATTACTATATGTATAAATGCAAGCACAAGCCAAAATGCAACACATGATGTATTTGATGCTTCTATAGAGAGTTAATTTTGCACTCATGATCGATGCCTGTATTGGGTCAAATCCTAGAGATAGGCTGATTGAATGTGGAAAAAATGGCAGCTCCCTCTGCATCTTGTTCTGGAACTCTTATTCATATATAAGTATGGGTCTTATGGGATTCAATGATATGGGTACCGACATCCATGTTCTGGTGTTTATTTTTTTGACCAAATATTAGACAAAATCTCCATTATAGGAGAGATTGAAGAGTACTGCCCTCCATGTTATTTTGAGGATCTTGGGCTTGATTCTTGTCTTGGCTACTTCCAACTCTTTCTCTCTCATTCCAAGGCATTTTAGTATCCATGATGTTGCCAAATTGACGTCTTTTTCTCCTCACATGTATATTGAAAAGAATTCTAGTTCATATGTTGGCTTTATCTACGAAGGACATGACGGGTAAATGATGGGCAATTCTAGCTCATATAATGGATTTACCTATGAAGGACATAATGGGTAAATGTACATGTGTGTGTGTGTGTGTGTGTGTGTGTGTGTGTGTGTGTGTGAGAGAGAGAGAGAGAGAGAGAGAGATTTATTGTCTTTTGAGTATTCTTCTTTGTCTTTTCTTGTCACTCCCTCTATTTTCATCCTTCTTTTATCTCTTTTTTAAACATTCTCTATTGATATGCTTCTCATTCTCCAGTGTGTGTAGGGAAATTCCAAGAATATATGTATATATATACATATATATATATATATATATAAGAATATTCAAAAAAAATATTTTTTTCTCAATTTCTCTTCTTGCAAATATATGTTTGCAAGAAGAGAGAGGGGGGTCCCCCCCCGTGTGTTTGTGTGTGTGTGTGTGTGTGTGTGTGTGTGTGCATGCTTCTCTCCCTCACAAGAAAAATCTGAGGAGGAAGAAGAAGACAAAGAGAGAGAGAGAGAGAGAGATTTATTGTCTTTTGAGTATTTTTCTTTGTCTTTTCTTCTCACTCCCTGTATTTTCATCCTTCTTTTATCTCTTTTTTTAACATTCTCTATTGATATGCTTCTCTCTCTCTCTCTCTCTCTCTCCACATTTATGTCTCTCATTTTTATTCACAAAAACAAAACATAAAGAAAACTATATGATGCAGTAATGTCTATTATTCTATGGTACAATATCCGACAAAGCAGCAGTGATGTGGAATATTGTCTCCAAACCTTGCATATCGGTACCAGTATATTGTATGTCTCAAAACCTTGACCCCTCAACTACCTATCCTAGAAATAATAGCACTTGAGAGTCACAATTTCACTCTTTCCTTTCAAGTATGTGTATACTTGGACTAAAACATATTTAAACCAAGTGAAGTCATTTTTTCCTAGCAACAAATATTGTACTTCACAACAATGGCCCATTCTAAACTCCTTTTGTGTTAAAACTCAAAATATAAGGATTAAAAAAATCAAAATCTAAGAAAATTAAACATACATATGAGTGGTTTTGGTTGTTTAGGATTTATGATGCCTTGTATTAGGATTTCTCGTGCTCACATATGCCAAAAGAAGGTTGCAATCTATTTTTTTCAAGAATAAAAAGCATGAGAATGTGGTTTATATTTGTAATTTTTCTCCTTCCATTATGGAAATTTCTTAACATTTTTTTTTTGTGCATGTGTGTGCTCAAAGGCGTGCATGCTTTTATTTGACAGGCACATAAAGGTCTATTTCTTTCAATATATGTTGAATTTTTTGAATTAAACAAGGAATTTTGATATACAGGTATTCTATGTGAGCCGCCATGTGGAAGCATTCAACATCATTTTTTTTTGTGCATGTGTGTGCACAAAGGCGTGCATGCTTTTATTTGACAAGCAAATAAAGGTCTATTTCTTTCAATATATGTTGAATTTTTTGAATTAAACAAGGAATTTTGATATACATGTATTCTATGTGGGCCGCCATGTGGAAGCATTCAACATCATTATCAAATGAGGCTTCTCACCCTAATACTTGCTCACATCTATGGTATGCTCCATTAAAAACTAGCTAGTATGGGACTTGCATGTTGCCACAACCAAATAGAAGGTGTGCCTCAATTGTAACAACCTTTGATGTCCTTCCCTCCATAGTCGCAAGTAAATGCCTGTGAAGAAGGTGTGCCTCAATTGTAACAATCTTTGATCTCCTTCCCTCTAGACTGGCGGGTAAATTCCTTTGATTCTATGTGAGCTTTTAGAGTTCTTTAATACCATTTTTCAAACTAGCACTCTAACTACTTTCTCCAAGGCAATGTCTAAAAACATTTCTTTCACTCCACTTTGCTAAATCTTTTTCTTGCCTAGGTACCTAAACAACACTCCAAATGGGTTTTCTCTTGAAACACTCATGACACACAGATACATCACCTCGCACACAACTTTCTCTACATGAGGTTTGCTAAAAAGTACCCAATTCTTTTTTAGCTTTCCCTATTGGACATATCCTTTAATCAATGTGGGATTTAATATTCACGTGATCACGTGAAATTTCTTGTGATCACAATGTATTTTATCATATTCACATAATCACAATTAATGTGATCACAAAAAAACCAATAAATGGCGAGGTGGAAACCCACCAAAACTCCATCAAGGTATGCGTTTTTGCCAATGGGCCCATCAAGAAACTATAAGAACTCTCACGTGAGCCCACCAAGAAATGAAAAAATCCTAGTGGGCTTACCGAATTGGACAATTTCTATCAGTTAAGGGGAAGTCATGTGAATATTTAACGTGATCACGTATTTTCAAATGTGATCACTCAATATTATCAACATATTTATGTATTTGTGATCACATTAATGAAATCCCTAGTGCACAAGAATGCTATAAAAAACCTTTGTGCATGTGCTCAATTTGGAAAGATGAAAACCACCTAGATCTTGTTTGCTCTGATCATGTGAATGCACCCTGAAATGAGTGCAATCAAAGAGACAATATCTTTGGATCAAAACTTTCAAGAGACAACATTTCAAGTTAGAAAGGTGGTTAAAAACATTTTATGCTTTTGCAAGCATGAATCCATAAGTTAGTGCATCCAAATAGGGGTCTTCAATTTGCATTCACAAAAAAAAAATACAACATCTTTGCCTTGTCTTGGCATTCAATCAATGCATTCCAAGAGATTCCATTTCAAGATAGGAAGCTCTCAAGCACTTTAAGGTGAAAAAGGCAGGTTATTGGCATTGGGTAAGTCCAATACACTTCATAGGCATGAGTTTTTGGGTTAGGGTAAAACATTCGCTAAAACAAAATCTGGTTTTTGTTTAACATCAATAAGGCAGAGAAAAATGGTAAGTTTTTTCCTACCTAGCACAAATGTATAATTTTTCAGTTATGTGACTATTCTCACATGAACATATACTGCTATAGTCGGGAGCATATAAGGCCCTACAAAATACTGAAAACAATATACTTCACTTCATAAAACATCAAAACTGCATGCACCATAGCATATAATCAAATCTATATGCACAGAAAGATAGGCAAGATAGAGAAAGAAAGTTTGTGCATATGCACCTCCTAGAGCGGAGTGCTCCTGTGGCACGGCAAGAGAGAAGAGAGGAGAGGAGAGACAAATATACACAGAAATTGGGTGTAATGAATATTTATTGGTCGGCGGACATAAATGGCCATAGCCATAAAGAGCACTTGAATAATAAAATATACATAAATGTGGTGTCCTTTCACTTAGCCCTTAGCTCGGTCATGCTTTTTTCACTTGTCAGCTATAGTAAATAATAAAATATCAATTTTCATTACATACCTCTCCATTAGAAAGCAAGTGTACTCAGTTGCAAAGATAAGAATCTGCAAACCATACTTATAAAGAGAAATGATTATCATTTTGTGTCACAAATATAATATAGTGAAAGAAAAATTCATAATTTAAATAATTGCTTATGTATGCCGTCATCCACATACTGCATATTCTAGTGTCCCATACCACTAGAATAAGTAGTATATATCATATTCTAATGAAACGGGATATCACTGGTCACACTCATCGTTCAATAAATTAATCCTCATATATCTCAAATCCAATTTCATAAACACTATCGCAACAGGCAATCATCATATACCAAATCCATATTCAAATCCAAATATGAGTCCAAATCCAAAATATCTTCATTTTATATACACATGTAACAAAATCATACTAGGGACAATGTGGCCAACCACTTTAGCATGATTTTGTGATCGGTGCTTCCTCAACCGACGAATCTACACGAATGAGATATGTTCTCTAAATCGACAAATCTGCACTAATATTATTTAAAGTAGTGAATCTGTAGTTTTTTGGTGTGCTGCATAAATTGGCAATTTTGCACTTGTGCTGCCTAAATCAGTGTATCTGCACGTACAATTGGTGTTGCCTAAATCGTCAAATCTACACCAAGACAAGCATTTACACACTGCCTAAATTGGAAAATTTGTGTGCATGTGATTAATGGACTAGACAAGGCATAATAAAAACAAAAAATTTGTTACCTATTTGGTACCAAATTGGAGTAGTTGGAATGTTGGAGCATGTGCTAAATGATCAAATCAACTGAGCTCAGGTATGTGGATATATAATTTCATGACAAATCGTGTCTGTCGAAGGTCCAATCATTGTTGAAAAACTACTTCGGTATAGCATTGCAAGAACATCTAGAGCTTGATATGATAACATTGTATTTATCTTTATCTGCAAAGGTATTACTAGAAAAAGCATACGATGATTACTTATTAAATTCAACAACAATTTAACCAAATATTAAGTACATTTGAAAATACGTAAAATTGATGTAAAAATTAGGATTGTTTGCCAGTAAAAGAGAATGAGAGAAGTCAACCTTGAGTATGGCTGAGCAGATAACGAAGGTGTTATATGAATTTATAGAAGGATTTGTAAGGCTGGGTGCAAGGATTTCATTCACGTTTTCACGTGAAGTGCAAAGTGGTAATAACTCATGTTATTAACACTCTATGAGAGTTTTAATAACCTCAAATTCACAAGCACCTATTGAAACCGGCCTTTCCTGTTAGGCCGGTGGTATATCTGGTTGGCCCGCCGGTGGCGACAAGCTATCATACCTAGCAGGCTCAGCTATATCCTCCTCTTGCCCCCCATTTTTGGAGGTGGCTATATAAACAATGTCTCATACTTGCCTCCGTTTGTTTTGCACACTTGTTGGCTTATTTGAGGTCTTGGTTTTCATTTAGGTATCTTTGATTCCTATGTTTTTTAACAGCACGAATTGTTACAACTAACTTTCCCTTGGGTGTCTATCCGCCTAGAAACAAGTTTGAGTAGGGAGCATCCTTGCGGAGGGTATAGGTGGTGCAAGTGCTTGGGGCTCATTTCTATGGTTGGAATGAAGCGCTCCTTATCACTACACCTATGTATTGTCTGTTGTATAGATACCTCCCTTGGGTGTCTATCCGCCTGGTCATAGGTTTGGGTAGGGAGCATTCTTGTAGAGAGTATAGGTGGTGCAAGTTATTGGGGCTCATTTGTATGGTTGGAATGGAGCACTCCTTATAACTACACCTACATATTATTTGTTATGTATAGTTACCTCCCTTGGGTGTCTATCCACCTGGAAACAGGTTTATGTAGGGAGCATCCTTGCGGAGGGTATAGGTGGTGCAAGTGCTTGGGGCTCATTTCTATGGTTGGAATGGATCACTCCTTATCACTAAACCTACGCATTGTTTATTACGTATAGTTACCTCCCTTGGATGTCTATCCGCCTGGAAACAGGTTTGGGTAGGGAGCATCCTTGCAAGGGTATAGGTGGTGCAAGTGCTTGGGGATCATTTCTATGGTAGTACACATAAATATTGTTTGTTATAGTTACCTCCCTTGGGTGTCTATCCGCCTGGAGACAGGTTTGGGTAGGGAGCATCCTTCCAGAGGGTATAGGTGGTGCAAGTGCTTGGGGCTCATTTCTATGGTTGGAATGAAGTGCTCCTTATCACTACACCTACGTATTGTTTGTGACGTATAGTTACCTCCCTCGGGTGTCTATTCGCCTAGAAACAGGTTTAAGTAGGGAGAATCCTTGCGGAGGGTATAGGTGGTTGCAAGTGCTTGGGGCTCGTTTTTTGCTTTATGTTTATATGTATATTATTTTATTTTATTGTACAATTGTTCAATATGAATGTATAGGTGGCTTGTGAATTTGTCATGGATGCCAATTCTTGCTCTTAGAACATCAATGCAGCTACTTCTAGTCGCCCATCAACTGGTGGTGAAGTATCAAAGCAATGGAGCTTCCAATAAAGGGAAGTGAAAGGTCATCAATGTAAGGTGCCAGTGCCTGAGTGGCAATTTGCCAACAGTGTAAGATCATTTATACCTTGGCATTACAAATTATGTAGCAAAGAAAAATCAAGAGGTGCACCTCGTATTACGGAACACTTCCTTGGATCAGGGAATGGAACAACTAATAGGCCTAATGGAGGCATATGTAATGGTGTAGGTCATGAGAGTGCCACGAAACTCTTGAGAGAGTTTTTAGGAGGTGTAGAATACTGAATCCAAGCCTCAAGCTTTAGAGAACCAAGGAGTGCTGCCTCAACACAAGGCATACAAAACAGTGGTGCACTCTCCATGCCAACCAACACACACACACAAAGAGCTAGCACTCAAGATGGATCACCCTAGTTTAGGGTTGAAATGCATAGAACAAGGCAAGTAAGTCTAGAGCAAATCTTTCGATCAATTTCTCTTGAAGAGGCACAATCTGCTCTTGCACAAGCTATCTATTTTACAGGTGGTTCTATGTTGATGGTCACACGAGAGTCATGGAAGCATGCATGGAAGAAGATTGGTGAGTATGGGGCTGGATTTTCCCCTCCATCATATCATCAAATGCGGACAAACTTCTTGGATAAATGCTTGGGCAACACCCAAAAAGAAGTTGATAGATTGATCTTGAAATCAATCAATCAAACAAGATGCACTATAGTCAGTGATGGATTGTCAAACGTCCAACGCAGGCCACTGATCAATGTTATGATATTCAGTCCTCCAGAGGAGTGCTTCATTAAATCGGCTGACAGCTCAGGTGAGATAAAGTCAGGGAGCTATATAGTTGATATAATCATAGAAACAATTCATAAAGTTGGTGTCCAAAATTTAGTACAGGCAATAATGGACAATGCCAAAAATTGTAGAGCATCGGGTCGTCTCTTGGAGGAGCGCTTTCCTAGCTTGTACACATTTGGTTGCAATGCATATAGCTTGAATCTTGTGTTGCAAGATTTGGTATAAGAAAGAGGACACTGATTGGTTCAAAATCATTAAAGATAATGCAAGGAAGGTGGTGAAGTTTATTTTGAAGAGACAACGTGTGCTGGACATGTATCGACAACGTATGTCCACAATATTGAAGCGTCCATGTGAAACCAGATTTTGCACTAACTTTTACACCGTGAAGAGTCTTTGCAAAATAATAATGTTGTTTTGGAGACATTTGTTTGTGCACGCTACTATGAGTGGGAAGCAGAGCAATCAGTACGAGTAAAAACAAAGGTTTGACCTATGAAAGTGCTTATTGACGAGGCTCCAATAAGTTTTACAAGGCTCCAATGTTCAATACAAGTGTGAGGTCCCCTCCCCGTCTCACCATGACGGAACTGGAGGATACCTAACGGTCGCTAGATCCTATGTGGAAGCAAACAAAAATTGACTAGGAAGAAAAAGAAGACCAGTGGATGGTCTCTCATCACATAGTGAGTTGAGTCCAAGCCACCAGTGAAAAGGAGTCTAGCTCCGCCCCACAGGGGAAGCGTAATTTTGTACTATCGGTCCTATTCTCATCTTCCAGGAGGAGAAGTAACCTCAGTGCCTTTTTTCCCATAATTTTCAGAGGCACATACACCAAGTTCCTTCCGATCTGGCGTAATGAGCTATCTAATGACGTACTCTATTGTGGTGGGCAGAGAGTTCCCGACTGATCCGGACCACCCGTCGAGTAGGATTTGGCAACCTGAGCCAAGCCCCCACTTTCCACCCCTCACTCACAAAGATTCTTTGTGTGGCCTAATTACTAACACATTGTTGTTCAACACTTAGGGTTATTTTTAATATTTCCTCGACACAAGTTCGTTAAGACAACCCTTCAAACATTATCAAATCGGCACCAAAACATATGTTTCCTAGGAAACAAAATACTCAAAAAACAATACTTCATTAAAAATTCCAATGTCTTGGAGTCGTGAGGACCTCTAGCGAGCGTTAACTCCACCCGTTGTCAACTGGCCGGCCATAAAACAAGTCCATGATTCCACTCAATTCATGGAGTAACTCTCCGTGGGACGCATGTCTAACCTCACCATCCTATCTTATTGCAGTATTAGCGAGAACCACGATTAAATCGTCAGTCCATGGGATGAAACTGACTCGACTAGTGCATAGAGGCTACAAGAGGTTGTCAATTTCTCGGAAAACAACTAACTACTTGCATCTAACTCAAGCTACACTCAAGTGACTAAAATCACCAAAAGCCAATCACTCATGGCAAACAAATCACATCCGTTACAGCTTCAAATGACATTCAAACGTAACAAAATTTCTAGGACAAGTTTATAAGACTTAAGCACACATGCTTATGGTCTCAAACTCCACTTTAGGTCAAGTTCCAAAATCACAATTATTAACATCAATGGATTTTTGACCTAGTCGTTTTCGATCCACAATGCATCTAAATGCTTAGCAATGATTCCCTAATACCCGGCCTATGCTTAGTTTTTTATTAGAAAGTGTAAATTCTTAGTTATGATGAAATTAGGCCACGGGTTGGTGATGCCAAAAGCTACAAAATACTGTGAACTGCTTACGTCAATGAGTAGAGCACTACAAGAGGTTGTGTGCTCTTGTGACACTTTTAGCGACGGAAATACATTGGGTTTTTATAACCCCTGGCATCGCTAACAACGTCGATTTGGGAACGTCGCCATAAGCGTCGCTATAAATCATCGCTATATAGCGACGATTATAGAGACGTTTGCAGGCCATCTATAGCGACGTTTATAGCGACGTTGCAGAGCCTTATATAGCGACATTCATAGCGACGCCTGAGAGGAAACTTTTTTGGTTCAATGTCCTACCACCCATCAACCATATTGCATGTTTCATTAATTGATTCACCTTTGAAAAAAAGTGCAAAGGTAGATATAGACCCAAAAAATAGTCACCCACAAGACAATATAACCATTAACTCCATCATCCATAGTAAGTATTGTTTGCAAAATAAAGATACAAAAATGACAAGCTTGAATTGATGAAAGTAAATCAATGACAATTGTACACATAGGCAAATACACTTGATTGTTAAACTTTGCAAATGTAATAGTTACAAACCATTGTCATTATTGGAAATATATACATGGTTTTCAAAAAGACGTATAAAAGTCGTCTCATGATACATAAGCTATGACAAAAAGAAACTAATGCTATCTAGCTACGTCTAATCAGACGTCGTCTAATCAGACGTCTCATCGCGTCCAAGCAGCGTATCTGTCGGATTTTGCAAAAAAAAAACAGTAAGACAACTTTTTGTAAGTATAAATATATAGCGACGTTTATAAAACAATAAAACAAATAGAAAAGAGTAAACCCTAATACTAACCATGCCGCCGCGAGAATGCAGAATGTGCATCAGGGCGTTTAAGACCTTCCTACCTGTGTACTCGCGCTCGTACGGTGTGGGATCACGTCCTGTCATCGACCACTGTCAAAACATACAAAGAATCCATTATGTTAGAATTTAAAAACCCATAAACCCTAAACTATCAAACATAGAGAGCAATGCGAAAACACTTACAAAATCGGCCTCAAATGATGCCCACCCGCCGCTCCCCAAGTGGTGCGAGCTCCCTGTCTCTACTCGCGCTTTGGCTGCCTCCTTTCGTTGCTTCCACTTGTCGGGATTCTCGCGCATTGCTTTATTTGCATTATTCCAATCTTCTTTGGCTAGCCAATCTAGTCTGTTCTACCCATGCTTGATTGCTTTTTGCAATTCGGAACACTTGTGCTTGCAGTATTCACGCATTCGAACCTTCATCACATCTTCATTGAAGCGCTCATCCCGTGTTGGAACGAGAAACTCGTCATGAAGAATACTGATAACTCTGTCTTTTAAATCATTCGGTACTTCACTCTAGCTGTTTCGTATGTAGTGTCTAAACACCTGAGAGCAAAGACCGTGCATGCGCAAAATCACCTTCTTGCCTTCATCATCCAAGATGATGCCGCTGTTGAAGTCGACGGAGTAAGGCAAGCCCTCTCACCGCTGACACGTGAAATTGGGTGTCTTGACAAGGGTCTCTAGCGGCGTGTTGATGGGGGTACGGACGTCAGGTGTCTCCACTGGAGTCTGAGCCCCGAAGCGAGGAGTATCCACTGGAGTGACTCCTGGAGGAGTAGCTAGTGGTGTGTAGCTACTAGGAATGGCAGTCAGCCGTGAAAAACCTGGTGTCGATGGCGATGCCGTGGCTGGTGTCGGGGCGGCAGGCAAAGAAGGGGAGGGTAAAGAGCCTCGTTGAACACAAGGCAGTGTCGAAGCATTGGTGGCGGCATCCCCACAACAACCGCCACCACCACCACTGGAGCGTCGGCGCCTAGACGAGTGTGAAGATCGTCTCGTCGACACCGAAGCTTCGGAGCACGCTGAATGCTCCAAAACAGAGGGAGATGCAGATGGAGTAGGAACACGCGATGGTGCGCTAGAGCGATGACGCTCCACGTACCACTGTCTCTGCTCGCATGACAAAGAAGAAAGAAACTCCTCATCATCCATACATGCATTAAACACGCAAACATTTAAACTTAATATTGAATGAATGGAGTAGAAAACATGGACAAGTAGATAGATAGATAGATAGAGAGAGAGAGAGAGAGAGAGGAGGTGCTCATCGTCGCTGCTTGTGAGAACATACCTAGAGCATACGTACCTGGAGTGGATGCAAAGACCATTAAATACAATGACGCAATAACGCAATAACACGCATAAAGACAATGACGTAATGACGCATTCTTCTTCTATTCAACTTGAGTGATGGAAGAGGCAAGTTGATAACTCAGAATTTTCAAGAGAGAGAGAGAGAGAGAGAGAGAGAGAGAGAGAGAGAGAGAGAGAGAGAGAGAGAGAGAGAGAGAGAGAGAGCACACAATCAAATCTTGTAGTCGAAAAACCAAGTGGTGAAGCTGCATGTGGCCATGGATTGCCCAGGATGTGAGCGCAAAATCAAAAGAGCGTTATACAACATGGAAGGTACTTAGAGAGCCATAGTTTTTACAAAACGGAGCAAAATTGTTCAAAACGGAGAATCGTACAAGAATCCAAACTATCTCTTTCTTTTTTGACGTAGAACTTGAAGGTGCTTGTATCTTTGGAATGTTCAAAGGCTAGCAGCAACAACAGAACGCGTTCTTCTTCTATTCAACTTGAGTGATGGAAGAGGCAAGTCGATAACTCAGAATTTTCAATCGAAAGAGAGAGAGAGAGAGAGAGAGAGAGAGAGAGAGAGAGAGAGAGAGAGAGAGAGAGAGAGAGAGAGAGAGATAGAGAGAGAGAGCACAATCAAATCTTGCAGTAAAAAAACCAGGTGGTGGAGCTGCATGTGGCCATGGATTGCCTAGGATGTGAGCGCAAAATCAAAAGAGCGTTATACAACATGGAAGGTACTTAGAGAGCCACAATTTTTACAAAACGGAGCAAAATTGTTCAAATACAATATTTATGGCTTTAGGAGATATCTCTCTCATCCTGGCATAGCTCAACATAACTTCCTATATCTATATAGAGCTCTCTGTTTAAATAGATTTCCTCCGTTTCATTTTGTCGATCCTCTGTATGCACCCCATAGAGAGTAGCAGCTTGATGTTCATCTGGCACTACCTCAACGGCTTCTGACTGAGCATCTTCTCCGATCTCCTCCATTGATGCCGCTGGTGTAGCCAAAGTGTGTCGACTCTAGAAGGTGACATGGGCAGATGTATGCAGGCAAGCACAGGCATGGCAAAGGGTTGGAGCACCTAGGAGAATCATGGGATGGCAGGTAGCAGTGAAAGTGTATGCATGATGCCGCTTATAGGCCAAGAAAGGCTCCATAATGGGCTAATTTGGGTAGCAGGTGGAAGAGATGAAAAGTGCAACTTTTGGGTCACAGGAATGAAGAGCTTGTAGTGTTGAAGGAGAAGGTGCAAACGGCTCATCAAACCAAGCTACAGAGCCCAAGTTATTGAAGGTTGAAGTTTCGGTGGTTTGCAGATTCTTGCTGGACAGGGCAGCTGGAGACAGGTAATCCAAGTGGAAATTGAGGTATAGATGTGTAGAGCTCAATTCATGAAGCCTACCCGTCTTTTCGGATTGCGGATCGGAGCCATGGTTTGCAAGATATGATCAATTGAAGTTTTTCCAGGGGCCGGGTCTGAGCCCACTTGGCTGCATGGGAGGATGTGCCATCTTGCATCTTTTGAGCCTCGACAAAGATCTCGAGTAGGAAGTGCATCATACGAAGCTAGCAGGAAGTGACTGCATGCCAAACGGAGTCCGGAGCGAAAAGATATGGAAGTCGGAAGATTGGGTGTCCTTGTCCAAAGTTAATTGCAGATGATTTGATCGGGTTTTGGCGACCTTGGTTCGAGGGCTAGGAGAGTCATAAAGTGTGGAAAAATTGGAGGAAGACGGAGTCCATTCAATGAGGTTTTTGCCGGGTTCAACACGTCTGCAAATGGACCATCAGGGACCAGTTGGCAAGCAGGAAAAGTTGGGGGAAGACAAAAGGTTTTCTTTAAAAAAAGGGTGGTTTTGTTTATTTTCAAGGCCTTGGGGCATAAATTGTGTGGAACTGCCACGTGGCGGCTGGGTAAAACCCACATGTGCAAGGAGACGGGCCGGGGGCATGGTATATATTCCAGAGCGTGGGCTCTCTATGGTACACAAGAGGGGAGCTCTCCTCCCATGGCGATGGCGTGTGGGCCCAGGCGCCGCACGCGCGGACTTGGCGACGCCCAGTGGCGTTTTGTGGTGATTTTGGCGGTGCAAGGAGGTGGCCCGCCCGCGAGGGGTGGAATTCAGTGATGACATGGCAGCCAATAAGGGCCGGTGCCCACGCCCGCTAAGGGTCAAAGTTTTTTGAGGATAGGGGTGTACCCCCCCCCCGCCCCCCCAAATAGAGACATCGCTATTGCCTCGACAGGGGAGGGGTCTCATTGCAAGGAGGATGAGCCGACAAGGGGAGTTGAAGAGCAAGCCAAGGAAAGAGAGGCCCAAGGGGAGATCCGGCCGACCAAAGGGAAGGGACCAAAACCCAAGGTGTACACCATGCAAAGGTTTCCAAAAATCAAATGTGCCACATGTTGGCAATGCAAACAAATTCTAAATAGAGCTCCAAATGAAGTGCACGACATGGAAGCTCACCCCATTTTTCTTTTTTGGGCCTCCTAGAGCTACCCCTATAAAAGGTTGTAAATGCGAAAATTTGAGGGCTTTTTGGCCTGAGTGTGTGAGTGGAAGCTTGAAGATTGTGTGTTGCTAAGCTTGCCATTGAAGCTGCATACTTGATTGTACTACTCCCTATGCAATAATACCACTTATTTGCCCCAATCTCTTGTGTTGCTTCTCCCCACTCCCCTCCTTTTCTCTCGCTCTTCGTGTATTGACCATTGCTTGCAGAGGGTTTGCTTGCAGCTCAAAAGGTGCTACCAAGAGGGTAGATTAGGAGTGTTTTGTGAGTCGGAAAGGGTGAGTTGAGCAGTGTGGGTGCATTTGTGCTGTGGAGTGTTTTTTGCAAGGTGTGAGATAGTTGTTTTGTATGCTAAAGTGGAGTTATTAGTGCAAATTAGCCAATTGAAGGTGTTATTTGAGAGGTTAGGGGTGCTGTGGAATCCCTGGGCTATAGAGACACTACAAGAGGTTATGTGCTCTTGTGACGCTCTTAGCGACGGAAATACACTGGGTTTTTATAACCCCCGGCGTCGCTATAACCGTCGCTAAAAGCGTCGCTACCAGAGCGTCGCTATATGCGTCGCTATAGCCGTCGCTATAGGCGTCGCTATATAGCGACGCTCATAGCGACGCCTATAGCGACGCTTATAGCGACGCTCTCACAGAAGAGTATAGCGACGCATATAGCGACGCTACAGAGCCATAAATAGCGACGCTTATAGCGACGCCTGAGAGAATATTTTTTTGGTGGCAGGGCATTGAATGCCCTGCCACCCATCAACCATATTGTACTTGATTCACTTTTTAAAAAAAGTGCAAAGGTAAATAATAGACCCAAAATAGTCACCCACAAGACGCATTGTTTGCAAAATTGACAATTGTACACATCATAGACAAACTGAATTGATTGGCAAATGTAATAATGACAATTGTACAACATCATAGGCATAAAGAATTGATTGGCAAAAGGAATTGCGGTGACAAATGTAATAATATACATGGTTCAAAAAGACGTATAAAATCCGTCTCATGATACATAAGCTATGAGAAACCCTAAACTAATGCTATCTAGCTACGGCTAAACTGACGTCGTCTAATCAGACGTCTCATCGCGTCCAAGCGGCGTATCTGTCGGATTCTGCAAAAAAAGACAATAAGACAGTTTTCAGTAAGTATAAACATATAACGACATTTATAAAACAATACAAAAAATAAAAAAGAGTAAACCCTAATACTAACCATGCCGCCGCGAGAACTGAGAATGTCCATCAGGGCGTTTAAGCCCTTCCTGCCTGCGTACTCGCGCTCGTACGGTGTGGGATCACGTCCTGTCATCGACCACTGTCAAAACATACAAAGATTTCATTATGTTAGAACTAAAAAACTCATAAACCCTAAACTATCGAACATGCATAAAGAGCAATGTGAAAAGACTTACAAAATCGGCCTCAAATGATGCCCATCCACCGCTCCCCAAGTGGTGCGAGCTCCCTGCCTCTACTCGCGCTCTGGCTGCATCCTTTTGTTGCTTCCACTTGTCGGGATTCTCGCGCGCTGCTTTCTTCGCATTCTTCCAATCTTCTTTGGCCAGCCAATCTGGCCTATTCCACCCATTCTTGATTGCTTTTTGCACTTCGGAACGCTTGTGTTTGCAGTATTCGCGCATTCGAATCTTCATCAGGTCTTCATTGAAGCGCTGATCCCGTGTTGGAACGGGAAACTCATCATGAAGTATGCTGATGACTCTGTTTTTTAAATCACTTGGTACTTCACTCCATTTGTTTAGTATATAGTGTCTAAACAGCTGAGAGCAAAGACCACGCATGCGCGAGATCACCTTCTTGCCGTCATCATCCATGATGATGCCGCCGCTGATGTCGACGGAGTAAGGCAAGCCCTCTGGCCGGTGACGCGTGAACCTGGGTGTCCCGGCAGGGGTCTCTAGCGGCGTGTCGATGGGGGTACGGACGTCAGGTGTCTCCACCGGCGTCTGGGCCCCGAAGCGAGGAGTGTCGAGTGGGGTGGCTCCTGGCGGAGTAGGTAGAGGTGTGTAGCTTCTAGGAACAGTCAGCCGTGCAAAACCTGGCGTAGACGGCGATGCTGTGGCTGGTGTGGGGGCGGGCAAAGAAGGGGAGGGTAAAGAGCCTCGTCGAACACGAGGCGGTGTGGAGGCATCGGTGGCGGAATCCCCACAACAACCGCCACCGCCACCACTAGAGCGCCGGTGTCTAGACGAGTGTGACGCTCGTCTCGTCGACGCCGAAGCTTCGGAGCGCGCCGAATGCTCCGAAAGAGAGGGAGATGCGGATGGTGTAGGAACGCGCGATGATGCGCCAGAGCGATGACGCTCCACGTACCACTGTCTCTGCTGCGGTGACAAAGAAGAAAGAAACTCCTCATCATCCATACCTGCATTAAACACACGAATATTTAAACTTAATATTGAATGAATAGAGTAGACAATGACGCAAAGACCATTAAATACAATGACGTAATGACGCATATAAATACAATGACGCAATGAATCGAGTGGTAGAAGAGGCAAGTCGAAAACTCAGAATTTTCAATCAAAAGATGTGAGCGCGAGTAGAAAAGAGCGTTACACACCATGGAAGCTACTTAGAGAGCTAGAGCTTTTACAGCACGGAGCAAAATTGTTCAAATACAATATTTGTGGCTTTAAGAGATCTCTCTCTCATCCTCGCATAACTCAGCATAACTTCCTATATCTATATAGAGCTCTCCGTTTAAACACATATCCTCTGTTTCATTTTGTAGCTCCTCTGCATGCACCCCATATAGAGTAGTAGCATCTTGATGCTCGTCTGGCACCACCGCAGCGGCTTCTGATTGAGCATCTTCTCTGATCTCCTCCATTGATGTCGTTGTGATTGGCACATGGTAGCCTTCATACGTCCTTGCACTACGAGGGGCTAACTCTATGACGTACCACCAGTTTGATGTAGACTTTGTAGGATGAAATACTACCTGCCAGAGCCACATAACTTACATGAGAGCTTTCAAGCACATAACTTGTAAAAGGGGGATGTTAACTATTTATATACTTACTTGTTCACAATGCTCGGGTAGTACGAAAGTGTCTCTTAGGTCAGTCCATTTCTTAGTAGAATCCACCTCAAGAAAACCAGACTCTCCTCTACGCACAGTAGCATTTCGACCCTCCATGATTATCTTGAACCATTGCACGTCGAACAAGTCGACAAAAAATCCTCTGTAATCGATCCTCAAAATCTCTTGCAGCGTGCCGAAGTAAGTGAGTTCCGCCACCATGGGATCTGCATCAGAGGAACGTCGTCGACTAGACTGTTCAAATTTTGCCATGATTCCACAATCTTGAGTAAAACGCTTTTTGTCGATTCGTTCCACCCTAAAATGTTGACCTTTACACCATGCTGCTGTGTATGACTTATACTACAACGAACAAAGATTATGAGTGGCCGTTCAAACGTTTATAAATAAAGTCACTTGCTAGTCGTACATTGCAAACTTACCTTGGTCGCGCAACCCCGAGAGTACTCCCACTCTTCTTCAGTCACTTCGTCACCGCATTGTTGTGCGCTTTTCAATTGGTTGTGCAACCATCTTAAGCTCATGAAGGTTGGTAGGCTCTCCAGAACCGCTGGATAGTGCATCGGTGGTCGTCTTCCCCGTCTCCACTCGATTCGTGCCCTTTGTCGCTCTTGCTTTGCATCCTCATATTGTGAAATCCACTTTTGCATCACTGGATTGTGAAGCATGCAAAATCGGTTGATTTTAGCCTCTAGATCTTCCGTCATCTTCTTCTCAACACCGAGATTGCACATGACAATCCCAGATATGCGCTCATCATCTATGGTTCGCCATAGCGTGTCCCGGGATTTATCAAATCCGTCTAGCCACTCTCCAATGTACACTAGGGACTCTGATACCAACCAACCTTCTGCCATGCTACCCTCCGGACGTGCCTTTTGACGCACATATCCCTTAAGCGTTTTCATGAAACGCTCTAAGAAGAACATCCATCTGGAATGAACTGTGCCAGCTATTTCCACCTCATCAACTATGTGAATAAGAAGATGCACCTGAATGGTTAGCATTGTAGTAGGAAAATGTTTCTCAAACATGCACACAAGCTCCGCAGCATTTAGTTTGGCGAATGGTATGGAGTCTACGTCGATCTCCTTTTGTGAGATCCATTGCACCAACTTTGCAAGTTTGTAGATTGTGTTACGGATGTCGAGAGACAAACATCCCTCAATGGCAACCGGTAAAATAAACTGTAAAGTATGTGCAGCAATGATATTAAAGTCCACATTTTATGCAATGATATTAAAGTCCACTATGAACGTACCTGACACATTTTATGCCAATCGTGTGACTTCAAACCGGTAAGCTTTCCTTCTTTAGTAAAACACGTTCGGAGCGAGTGCATTACGCCAGTGGGGGTCCGCAAAGATCGAATGGCCTCTTTTACTTTGTGTTCTTGGGCTCCTGTGAAAATCCATGGTGCTTTAGGAAGTTTTATCGATCCATCAGACGCTGTTTGCGGCCAATATTGCTCCATATGATCCACATTTCTAAGGTCAACTCTGGCTCCCAAAGTATCTTTCTTGCCGGTCAAATGGTCCCATAGTAGATTACCCACATTCTTGAATATGTGCATTGGATCGAGCAAGTGATTGATCACGAGTCGAGGCCAGTATGGTAACTCGTACCATAGAGATAGTCTCTTCATCCCTGGAGGCAATCCGTCATCGCACATCTCCTTCTGCTCTAACCATGCTTGTGCAGACATCCTTGGTGGCTCTCTTCCCAAAAAGCCGTCGCGTAACACATGATTCTCCGGAAGATACGCTTGATGACCTTCGTAGATTTGCTTCTTCAGTGAGGGTGCCCTACGTGCATTCAGTCTAGGTCCACATGTGACACATGCTCTGTATCCGCTTGTTTGAAGCCCTGCATGTATACACATGATAATAGATCAACTATGGGGAAAAACAAGATTTACAGTGTCTGAGAGAGGAGTGTCAATAGATCACCTGAGCATTCTGTTAGCCCGGGATAGTCATGCATGGTCCACATTAGAATACCTCTGATCAAAGCATTCCGTCGTCCTGTGTGTCGGCTCATATCCACCACCTCTATGCCAATCCACAATTGTTGTAGCTCTTCCAATAGTGGACGAAGATACACATCCATATTCCCCACTTTATATCGCCCTGGCACAATCAAGCTTAGCCATAGGTGCCCCTTCTTCGTAGTCAACCACGGGGGAATGTTGTAGTTGACGATGACAACGGGCCATACACTGTAAGATGTTGATCTTTGACCAAATGGATTTACGCCATCCATAGCCAGGCCTAAGCGCAAATTTCGAGCTTCCCTGGCAAAATCCGACCATGTTCCATCTATATGTTTCCAGGCTGCGCAATCTGCAGGAATTCGTAGCACACCATCCGAAGATTTATTCTCCTCATGCCATGATGCTAGGGCGGCCATGGACTTACATTCGAAGAAATGCTTGATGCGAGGAAGCAAAGGAAAATGTCGCAAAACCTTTTGTGGAATTTTTGTCCCGTGGAGATCTACTCGATATCTTTCGGAATCACATTTCGGACACTTCTCCATGTCTGTGTATTCCCCTCTGAAAAGAATGCAGTCATTAGGACAAGCGTGGATAGAATTGTAATCCATCCCCAAGTTTCGCAAAATCTTTCTTGCTTCATCTCGGGAATCTGGCATCACGTTGTCAGCTGGTAGAATGTGCTCTTTCAGCAATCTACACAACATAAAAATATGATACAGTCGTGTAAAAATCTATCAGATCATTATACACCATGAGTTCTATTAAAGTAAACTAATTGTAATAGATCACCTGAAAAGCGTTGTGACGCTAGTGTCACTCCATCCAAACTTTGCCTGCATGTTGAGAAGAACCAGGAGTGCTTTCAATCTAGACATACGTGCTCCATTATACAATGATGTATCGGCTTCACTTTTCATATCATCATAGATAAGCCTTTCTGAATCCATGATCGTCTCGATCATTTCATCAATCTCGGGCTCAAACATTGCCTCGTTGGGAATGTGCTCTGCATGATCATCCCCCGAGCTGTCAGAGGCTACATCTTGTGGCCTCACATATGCTGCTTGACCAAAGCGCCTGCGAATACGTCTATTGGGTTGCAAGATTGCTGCTTGTTGGCCAGCGTCAGAGTCCGACGAGTTATAATTGGCAACAACTCGATCTATAATAGATGGATCGAACTCGCCAAATTCACGAACGTGCTGCAAAGAAACACGTCTTGTCCGTCGCACAGCATGCTTGCATTGATTACAAGGACATAAGACCCTCGTTGAGAGATAGGTGTTTCGGTTGGACGGTCCCACATCCTCGTCGCTACTCATAATGAGGATAAAAAACTTATAACCTAGACAACAAATTTAATATTCTATTGGCATTCTTCGTCTTATCTCTCTCTCTCTCTCTCTCTCTCTCTCTCTCTCTCTCTCTCTCTCTCTCTCTCTCTCTCTCTCTCTCTCTCTCTCTTTACCTCACATTCTCTAGTCATGTCCAATCCCCGCACACCTCGGTCTAGAGGTGCACGGAGATCAGAACCACCGGGTTATAATCTCGTCTTTATTGGTCAATACCTATATTTGTGGGTACAAGAAATCTAGACACCCACGTCTACATGATACTGCATGTAGTGGACAAAATCCCTTTGCCTCTTCTCTAGCTGTAGCACTTCACTTCATCTTAACATCTTTTCACAGTAGATCTTTTCACTGTTCGTCTAACTCTAAACCCTAAACCGTAAGTAATTCTTGCGTGGACTCGATCTAACGTAAATAAGTGTAAATCTAAATAAACGTAAATCTAACTAAAAATAAAGCTAAATCTAATTTAACGTAAGTCTAATGACTAGAGGTTGTCTAGATGGTCATTGTGTCGGGGATGTAGTGACTCTTGCCGCCCTGAAGATCCACCTTCTTCCCTATCTTCTGAAGACATTTCACCAGTACTTTTGGATCGACGGAGCCCACTATGAGTGAAGGCAGCAATACCCTATATTCCATTGAGGGCTTTCTTCACCCGCTTCATGCAGGCATCGCAGTCTATGGAGACCCGCATCTAATCTAATATAACATAAATCTAAATCTAGCTTAAATAAACGTAAATCTAGTTAAAAATAAACCTAAATCTAATTTAATGTAAGTCTACATATAACCTAATCTTTAACGTCTTTTAAGATAGTTTCCTACGACGTTATAACTCTCTTCTTCCTGTGTGTGTGCGCGTGTGTGGATGTGTGTGCCAATAAAAAGAGATAAATGGTATAACCTTTCTATCACCCATGCCAAGTATGATAGATTGATTATGCCATTTCTCTCTTGAATAATAGGTCTTCAGTTCAACTCCTCGTCGGCTAGATCTTTAGGTCTTTTAATTTTAATTAGTTTCCTACGATGCTCCCTTAGTTTCTCTTTCTTTCTCTCTCAATGTGTGTGCGTTTTTTTGGATCGTATGCATGTTTTCTTTCTCTTTTCCTCTCTCAATGTGTGCGTTTTTTGTTTATGCATGTTCTCTCTCTCTTTTCCTCTCTCAATGCGTGCGTTTTTTGTTTATGCATGCTCTCTCTCTCTTTTTCTCTCTCAATGTGTGTGTGCATTCTTTGTTTATGTATGTGTGTGCGTTTTTGCACTCTCTCTCGCTCTCTCTCTCTCTCTCTCTCTCAAAAACACTATATGTGTGTGTGTATGTGTGTGTGTGTGTGAGAGAGAGAGCGAGGGAGAGAGAAAGAGGGGAAGGGAACATGAGAATGAGGAGAGGGAAGGAGCATACCTGGCTCTCCTTCCTCTCCTCGTGTGTGTGTGTGTGTGTGTGTGTGTGTGTGTAAAAGAAAAAGAGAGAGAGAGAGAGAGAGGGAGAGAGAGAGTGAGGGAGAGCGTTACCTGCTCTTTGCTTGAGGGCGCCGAAAAACTCAGATCTGAGATCTGAGTTTTTGGGCGCGCTCGGTTATTTTTTTTACCCCAGCTGGCGTCGCTATGAGCGTCGCTATAAGCGTCGCTATGAGCGTCGCAAATTTCTTTGTAAATTTGCGACGCTCATAGCGACGCTTATAGCGACGCTCATAGCGACGCCGGGAATTTTTTTTTTGAGCGTCGCTGTGTGAGCGTCGCTAATGTGAAGAGCCTCTTGTAGTGAGAGGCAGATATTTTGTGTGCTGGGTGTGTTCCCTATTCCCCCTCTCCATCTTCTGGTGCCCCCACTGAGGAGCTATCTGATGCTCCAATTTGCGGTTGAAAGTGGTGTTCTTTTGCCAACAAAGCGGTTGGCTGATGGTCGAGTTTGAAGATGACGGAGATGGTGGAGCCAAGTTTTTGTCCCATGTTTACGGGCGTCGAAGATCCCAAGGATTGGTTAGCTGATTTCGAATTATGGTTGTTGTCGATGAGGATACAGACGGATTCAAAAAGGCTTATAGGCCAAGAAAGGCTCCATAATGGGCTAATTTGGGTAGCAGATGGAAGAGATTCAAAGAGTAGCTTTTGAGTCCAAGAATCAAGAGCTTGAAGTGCTGAAGGAGCAGGTCCAGACGGCTCATTTAACCAAGATACGGAGCCCAAGTTCTCGAAGGTTGAAGTTTCAGTGGTTTGCAAGATATGATCAATTGAAGTTTTTCTGGGGGCCGGGTCTGCCCACTTGGCTGCATGTGAGGATGTGCCATCTGGCATCTTTTGAGCCTCGACAAAGATCTCGAGTAGGAAGTGCATCATACGGAGCTAGCAGGAAGTGACTGCATGCCAAACGGAGTCTGGAGCGGAAAGAAATGGAAGTCGGAAGATTGAGTGTCCTTGTCCGAAGTTAATTGCAGATGATTTGATCGGGTTTTGGCGACCTCAGTTCGAGGGCTAGGAGAGTCATGAAGTGTGGAATAATTGTAGGAAGACGGAGTCAGTTCAATGAGGTTTTTGCTGGGTTTGACACATCTGCAAATGGACCATCAGGGACCAGTTGCAAGTAGGAAAAGTTAAGGGAAGACAAAAGGTTTTTTTTAAAAAAGGGTGGTTTTGTTTATTTTCAAGGCCTTCGGGCATAAATTGTGTGGAGCTGCCATGTGGCGGCCGGGTAAAACCCACATGCGCAAGGAGACGGGCCGGGGGCGTGGTATATATTCCAGAGCGTGGGCTCTCTATGGTACACAAGAGGGGAGAGAGAGGGAAGCTCCCCTCCCATGGCGAAGGCATGTGGGCGCAGGCGCTGCGCGCGCGAACCTGGCAGTGCCCGACGGCGTTTGGTGGTGATTTTGGCGGTGCAGGGAGGTGGCACGCCCCCAGGCGCCCGCGTGGGGTGGAATTTCAATGATGACATGGTAGCCAGTAAGGGCCGGTGCCCATGCCCGCTAAGGGTCAAAGTTTTTTGAGGATAGGGGTGTATCCCCCTCCCAATAGCGACATCGCTATTGCCTCGACAGGGGAGGGATCTCGCTGCAAGGAGGATGAGCCGACAAGGGGAGCTGAAGAGTGAGCCAAGGCAAGAGAGGCCCAAGGGGAGATCCGGCTGGCCAAAGGAAAGGGACCAAAACCCAAGGTGTACACCATGCAAAAAAATCAAATGTGCCAAGTGTTGGCAATGCAAACAAATTCTAAATAGAGCTTCAAATGAAGTGCACGACATGGAAGCTCACCCCATTTTTCTTTTTTGGGCCTCCTAGAGGCACCCCTATAAAGGGTTGTAAATGCGAAAATTTGAGGGCTTTTTTGCCTGAGTGTGTGAGTGGAAGCTTGAAGCTTGTGTGTTGCTAAGCTTGCCATTGAAGCTGCATACTTGATTGTACTACTCCCTATGCAATAATACCACTTATTTGCCCCAATCTCTTGTGTTGCTTCTCCCCACTCCCCTCCTTTTCTCTCGCTCTTCGTGTATTGACCATTGCTTGCAGAGGGTTTGCCTGCAACTCAAAAGTTGCTACCAAGAGGGCAGATTAGGAGTGTTTTGTGAGTCGGAAAGGGTGAGTTGAGCAGTGTGGGTGCATTTGTGCTGTGGAGTGTTTTTTGCAAGGTGTGAGATAGTTGTTTTGTATGATAAAGTGGAGTTGTTAGTGCAAATTAGCGAATTTGAAGGTGTTATTTGAGAGGTTAGGGGTGCTGTGGAATCCCTGGGCTATAGAGAGGTAGATATTTTGTGTGCTGGGTGTGTTCCCTATTCCCCCTCTCCACCACTGTGATTGGCACATGGTAGCCTTCATACGTCCGTTCACTACGAGGGGCCACCTCTATGACGTACCACCAGTTTGATGCAGACTTTGTAGGATGAAATACCACCTGCTAGATCCACATAACTTACATGAGAGCTTCCGAGCACATAAATTCTAAAATGGGATGTTAACTATTTACATACTTGTCCACAATGCTCGGGTAGTACGAAAGTGTCTCTTAGGTCAGTCCATTTCTTAGTTGAATCCACCTCAAGCAAACCAGACTCTCCTCTATGCACAGTAGCGTTGCGACCCTCCATGATTATCTTGAACCATTGCACGTCGAACAAGTCAACAAAAAATCCTCTCTATAATTGATCCTCAAAATCTCTTGTAGCGTGCCTAAGTAAGTGAGTTCCGCCACCACAGGATCTGCATTAGAGGACCGTCGTCGACTAGACTGTTCAAATTTTTCCATGATTCCACAATCTTGAGTAAAACGCTTTTTGTCGATCCGTTCCACCCTAAAATGTCGACCTTTACACCATGCTGTTGTGTATGACTTATACTACAACCAACAAAGATTATGAGTGGTCGTTCAAACATCTAGAAAGTCACTAGTCGTACATTGCAAACTTTCCTTGGTCGCGCAACCCCGAGAGTACTCCCACACTTCCTCAATCACTTCTTCACTGCACTGTTGTGCGCTTTTCAATTGGTTGTGCAACCATCTTAAGCTCATGAATGTTGGTACGCTCTCTAGACCCATCGGATATTGCATCGGTGGTCGTCTTCCCCATCTCCACTCGATTCGTGCCCTTTGTCGCTCTTGCTTTGCATCCTCATATTGTGAAATCCACTTTTGCATCACTGGATTGTGAAGCATGCAAAATCGGTTGATTTTAGCCTCTAGATCTTCCGTCATCTTCTTCTCAACACCAAGATTGCACATGACAATCCCAGATATGCGCTCATCATCTATGGTTCGCCATAGAGTGTCTTGGGCTTTATCAAATCCGTCTAGCCACTCTCCTATGTACACTAGGGACTCTGATACCAGCCAACCTTCTACCATGCTACCCTCCGGACGTGCCTTCAGACGCACATATCCCTTGAGCGTTTTCATGAAATGTTCTAAAAAGAACATCCTGGAATGTACTGTGCCAGCTATTTCCACATCATCAACTATGTGAACAAGAAGATGCACCTGAATGGTTAGCATGGTAATGTTTTTGAAACATGCACACAACCTCCACAGAATTTAGTTTGGCGAATGGTATGGATTCTATGTTGATCTCCTTTTGTGAGATCCATTGCACCAACTTTGCAAGTTTGTAGATTGTGTTAGGAACGTCAAGAGACAAACATCCCTCAATGGCAACCGGTAAAATAAACCACAAAACCCGTGCAGCAATGATATTAAAGTCCACACACGAATTTGTTACACAATTCCCACGTGGATATATTCCACTATGAACATACCTGACACATTTTATGCCAGTCGTGTGACTTCAAACCGGTAAGATTTACTTCTTTAGTAAAACACGTTCGGAGCGAGTGCATTATGCCAGTGGGGGTCCGCAAAGATCGAATGGTCTCTTTTACTTTGCGTTCTTGGGCTCCTGTGAAAATCCATGGTGCTTTAGAGAGTTTTATCGATCCATCGGACGTTGTTTGCGGCCAACATTGCTCCATACGATCCACATTTCTAAGGTCAACTTTGGCTCCCAAAGTATCTTTCTTGCCGGTCAGATGGTCCCATAGTAGATTACCCACATTCTTGAATATGTGCATTGGATCGAGCAAGTGATTGATCATGAGTCGGGGCCAGTATGGTAACTCGTACCATAGAGATAGTCTCGTCATTCCTGGGGGCAATCTTTCCAAAAAACCATCGTGTAACACATGATTCTCTGGAAGATACGCTTGATGACCTTCGTAGATTTTCTTCTTCAATGAGGGCGCCCTATGTGCATTCAATCTAGGTCCTTATGTGACACATGCTCTGTATCCGCTTGTTTGAAGCCCTGCATGTATACACATGATAATAGATCAGCTCGAGAAAAACCAAGATTTACAGTGTTTGAGTGAGGAGTGTAAATAGATCAGCTGAGCATTTTTCCACACCAACAATGAGGCGGAGTATCTCACTCTGTATTTGGGTCTTAAACAGTGTATAGAGTTTGGCATTTCAAGGTTGGTGGTGAAAGGAGATGCGCTGCTAGTCATCAAGCAACTACTAGGCCAATGGCAGGTAAAGCGCGATTCTTTGAAGCATTGGTTTTTTTCCATCAAGAAGATGCTAAAGTCTTTTGAAGAGGTCCAATTCAAGCATGTGAGAAGAGAGCAGAACCAAGAGGCGGATCAGTTAGCTAGCAGCAAAGTACAGGTGCATGTTGCAGGTCTATATGTGGCCCCAACCACTTATGCAGGTAGGGAGACTCTAAAGGATATTGAAGGTTTTTTTAGTATAGGGAAATTTTCAGAGAGTTTTTCCAAGTTGAAAAGGAGAAGAGTGGTGCAAAAGGACCACAAATTCACACTGGTAGGTGAAGATCTTATGAACTATGGGCGTGATGGAGTGCTTAGAAGGGTGTTCTACAAAGAAGAGATAGGAATGGTG
Source organism: Adiantum capillus-veneris (assembly GCF_014529385.1). Taxonomy (NCBI): domain Eukaryota; kingdom Viridiplantae; phylum Streptophyta; class Polypodiopsida; order Polypodiales; family Pteridaceae; genus Adiantum; species Adiantum capillus-veneris. The sequence goes on along the minus strand of NC_140960.1, from coordinate 101,998,750 downwards.
CTGGAGCAATGCTACGAAGAAAGTGGACACCAGGACAAAGACCAGGTTATGTTTTGAGTGCTTAGAGTAGGCTTTTGGTGGCCTTCCATTGTGAAGGACGTGCATTACTCGTGAAAGACGTGCCACGAGTGTCAAATTATAGGTAAAAGACGTCTAGTAGCGGAGTCACAGGGCGTCATCATCGCACAAAGTGCTTTTGAGAAGTGGGGTCTGGATGCCATAGGTCCCCTTCCAAAGTCTACTAGCGGCAAGAAGTACGAGGCGGTAGCCATTGACTACCTTACAAGGTGGGTCGAGGCCAAAGCAGGGAAAGAAGTAAATGCTAATGTGGTGGCTCAGTTCGTGTTTGATAACATCTATTGCTGTTTTGGTTCTCCATGGGTGTTAGTTTCTGATAGGGGTCAGGGGTTTAGAAGCAAGCCCATGAATGCATTAGTGGAAAAGTTAAAGATTCAGCATCATTTTTCCTTGCCATATCACCCCCAATGCAATGGTCTAGTCGAGAGTGCTAATGGACAAATCATAAAGATATTAACAAAGTATGTGTATAAGTAGGAAGCTGAGTGGGAAGCAAATCTAGAGAAGTGTATGTGGGCGTTGTCATGCTGTGGCACGTATATAGTGGAAACGGGCATTAAACGATTTATCTTGCGACTTTTTGATGCATAAGTATACTTCATATAATGCTCATATGCATAAATAAAATATTTCTACCATACCTTAGTATTTACCTTTGAAGTAATATAAATGTACATTACTATTAGAAAGTACTACAAGAGAAGTATCAATGATTGTGCCTCTTTTTGTCTGGGGAAAAGCATTTGTATATTTATTCTAATATCTCAGCTATACCCTACCATATATAAATTATTCTCTTGTTTTCACATTTATTTAACAATATAACCCTTCAATAATGCATACCTTCTTGGATGCATACAAGAGGGAAGGGCCTACTAGAAGACTTTATGAAAAAGAAGATCCAAAGCTTCTTGGACCATACCAATTTGAAAACCCGACCTAAGGGAGTGGAGAAAAGGCCAAAACCAAGTCAATCCCTTTTAGTAGGCCAATTTTTCTTTTTGAAGCATGTCAATCTGAGTTACAGGTCAAAAGTTACAAGGAAAACAATGAAAAATCTTCACAACTACACTGCAACAAGAGATGGTAAACAGGTGAATTAAGTGAAAAGAGGTAATCTTGGTCTTTTTCCATAAAATAAGATATTTGGAGGATAAAATACATAAGCATGTGAATGTGATACCTCAAAGATGCCTTGAAGGACAAGACACACAAGTTGGGACCCCCTTCTGGAGCCACACAGGAGATGTCTAGGTGGGGCCCACATACATCATGCACCCACATGGAGCCTCAATGAACAAAAATGCTTAATTTCATGATATTTTGAGTCCTAATATTGTCCATTTTAAGAAACATCCAAAGAACATTTTATTTGGGCTAATTATTTAGCCTAATCAAGTGATTATGTAAAACATGGCTCCCTCACCTATAAAAAGGGCAACCTTCTCTTCATTGGGGGCAAGTTATGAGTGAGTGAGAATAGCTCAATTCCATAGTGACACACTCATCTTAGTGCCACACTTTCTCTTGAAGAAATTCTGAAGTCTTGCCTCATCTTCTCTCTCCATTAAGGTGGTGGCGATTGCTCTCATGTAAGATATATGTTGCTAGTTTTTCTTTCATTTGCATATCTAGTTCAATACTTGTCTCTAGCTCTATCTCCATCTCTCATTATCTATCGTTAATACCACCACCACACTTAGATCTATCTCTAATTCTATCTTTACTCCTCCTTTCATCTCTCTTGTTGTGTCCTAATTGTTTCATTGGAAGGTATTCAAGCAGCAATCTTGTCAATGTAACGGGCACAACCTTCTTGCGGGAAAAAATTATGTGCACAAGGTTAGTAACCATATCTTCATCTTTCACAAGAATCTCTCTCTCTTAAGGTTCTCATTCTCTTCCACAAACTTTAGAATCTCCTTGCTACAGGTACTTCTCTCCCCACAGTATCCTTATTGCCTAAGGGCAACAATAGGGCTTGGGAGAGAAACTCTCTTCTTCTTCTCCTTTCACTTCTTTCACACCTTTATCTTTGAACATACTAAGTATATCATTGATGAATAACCATAATCCACATGGAGGCAATTTCTTTCATTTCCATTCTGTGCAATCTATTAGGGTCAACATTTGGATTAGTCAAAAGATTCACTTTCAACAACGCATAGTGTTTCTATTTGGTCCTGAAAGGCTCAGCAAAATACTTCTCACACCAGATCCCATCATACTACCTATTATTTACTATGACTTCTCTTTTGATATGAATGTGGTTATTTTATTATGAATCAAGGGGATTTGTACTCACAACTAATCCCAATCACTAGACAAAACATATACATTATAGTAAGCACAAAGCTACAATTCCAAGGAGAAATCCGTAGCTTATTTGGACAACAAAGATTAAATATCATTAATTCACCCTTTTATCCTACCCATGATACAATATGATCGTAATCTCGATGTTTTCATTTTTGTTTTGTTTTGACTATCTTTCATGAGTTCTCTCCATCACATGGGTGTTTGTAAGGGAAAGTGAGCGGCTTCTTTGGCTACATTTCTTCTTTAGCTCTAGAAGCTATGTTATCTACATCTTAGCTCCTTCTCATAACCCTTGGGCTTCCTCACAAACTCTCACAGCAAGAGACCCGGTGCCTTTCTGGCAAGACCGCCAACTTCTTGACATATTTTTGGTGAACCCGACGCGAAACTGCCAGGGGGAGAGTTTGTGGGTAACCATGGGTGATCATGTTGAGCAACAAGGTATGCATTTTGACCCAGCAACAATGCAAATGTTTCAAGCATTTGCAATGTTCATGCAACAACAACATGCTACTGAAAGAAGGGAGATTTCAGCAACAAAGGAGGGAGCATGTTAGGGCAATTAAAGATGGGCATGGGAGAAATTGGGAAGAACTCAAAGTAGCTTTAAAGGAGGAATATTTCATGGAGGACTCGGAGAGAGTGGACCAAAAGGACATTCTTAGAATGGGTAGTCAAGCCAAATCAAGGACTATCAATAACAGAGCTACTTAGGGTATTTGAGCGGCGCTATGCACAACTCACCAGGACAGAAAGGGTCACACTAGATACAGAATAGACAGATCTTTTTTTACAATCCGCAGGTAAAGAGTTTCAAGAAAATTTGGAGCTTCTTCTTGAAGATAAAGATGCTGAGCAAGGACTAAAGACTGACTGGAATGAGGTTGAAGGTGCTGTCTTGTTGCTTGCCAAACGACAAAGAAGAAGGGACAAGATGGTAGTAAACACGACAAGTCCTTCAACCTCAATTTCTGACAAAATGGTAAAGCCTACTTATATAGCTCCTAAGTTCGATGAGTCTATGCTAGATGAACTTGTGAAGGGAATGCGTGACTTAAAGGTGAATCTTGCAAAGCTTGAAGAAAAAGGCACACCATCAGGGCCACTTCTTAGGCAAAGACAATAGCCCAAAGAAGGGTTTGTTAATAGATGTATTTGGTGTGATAGTACAGACCATGTAAGAAGGGATTGTGATGATTTTAGCGATGCTTTATCAAAAGATGTTGTCTTTTTTAAGGATGGTAAAATCCACTTAAGAGAGACAGGTCTACCGTTGAGAACTAACTTTGGGAAGGGGGGAATGCAAACCTTAGTTGAAGATATGGAAACTAACCATGCTAGCTCTTCACTTGAGGCAGCTACTTATGGAGTAAAAATTGAGCATCTTAGTGATGAAGAGGTGAATGACCATCATGGTCAAATTTGGCCGCAAATGTCATGAAATTAGCTAAAAAGGGAAAGCGTACAGAAGAGGTTCTACATGAAGTAGGTGATTGCATACGTCTAGAAACAGGATGAAATGATCCAGTGGACTCATTGTCAGTGCATGCCTACATTACAAAATGCCAACAAAATGAGGCTATTGTAGAAGAAAGTGCAGGAGTGAGAATGTTGATGAAGGACCATCAAAAAGAGCTTCTAGAAGTGGGGGAAGAAGTGACTCAATGCCTTCCCAAACAACCCCGACACAAGGAGCGTCTCCACCTAAAGTACTCATGGAGGAGTCTACAACAGGAAAGGAGAAAGAGCCAACAAAAGGTAAGACAAAAGGCCCAACTTATAAACTACAATCTGATATTGAGGTTGCTATAGATTTAAAGAAAGTCTTGGAGAAAAGGATTTTTAATATCAAGATTGAGTTCACTCTGGGAGAAGTCCTTGGCATTGCAAAGTGTGAATTCCATGAGGAGATCATTGACATCATCAAGAGAAAGAGGCAAACTCGTGCTAAGGTTGCTCGTCCATAGGTTGACGGAGAAACCTTGAAGACACAAGGGATGTAGTTGCAAAATAAGGAGGATGATGGAGCTGTGGTAGGATGCTACCAATCTAGTGGGAGAGTGAAGCAAGTGCATTTCTCAAATGATGATGAAGAAGTTGACGCTATTCCTAGGATTTACTATTCACGAAATTACTGGGCAAGGGCTACTACAGAAACTTTGGTTAAGGTAGGTGATCTTGAAGAGACATTTGTTGCCTTGATTGACCATGGTTCAGAAATAAACATAATGTCAAAGAGTCTCTACAACAAGTGCAAATGGACGATGGACACAGATCATGGTTGGATGGTGAAAGTGGCAAACAATTCATCTGGTAAATTGTATGCAGCATGTCCAGGTGTGAAGGTGACAATAGGTGATGTAAAGATTGACCAAAACTTCTTTGTACACGATACACCTTCATATCATCTCATCCTTGGACAACCCTACATTGTGGGAGTTCGAATGGAAACAAAGGTAATGGATGATGGTTCAGCATATGCTAGGATACGTAGCAAAGATGGTAAACGAGCTATCCAATTTCTCACAGTTTGTGTAAGCCATGAAAGAAATCGTGACAACCTCAAAGAACATACTCTACCAAAGGTGAGCAAAGAGTTTCATGATCATAGAGAAATGATGGGTTTTGGCCAAGTACCATTGTAAAGCAAGATTGCAGTGGTACAGAAAGAAAAAGGGTCTCGCCTGATCTAAAAATAGGTGAAACTTTTTCAACGGGCTCCTTGGTAACAAGGAATGGATCAATATGTTTTACAAAACTTGAAGATTTGAAGAGATGTGAGAGGCAATATGTGCATAATGTACTTGAATATGCACGAAAAAGAGTGGGTTGCTAGAGCCTACTGAAAATGTTTTGGGTTTGTGTGAACAAGTTTTTTTTGTAGATACTATGGGTGAGCTTGATGCTATAATGGGGTCTAGTTTGCATCTTGAAAATGAATTTGTGGAAGTTTTCTCTATGAAAATGTATCAAGTAATAGAAGCCTTTAAACAAAACCAAACAGTTGGCCCACAAGTCCATGTTGAAACTAAATACAAGAGTGTAGCAAAGAAGGTGAAACCAGTAGCTTCACCCTTACCACCCAATAATAGGGAAAATATTGAGCAGGCTTCTTTACAACCAAGTTTGAGGAATCCTAAAAAGATTGGGCATACCTTCACAAAGGAGTCTTTCCAAGAGTTGCAGATTGGTCGCGGGGAGTTTCTAACACAGGAGGAGACAAAGTGCTTCAAAGAAATGCTTTCAAAGCATGGTAAGGATTTTGCATTTGAGCCACATGAGATAGGATGTGTTGATCCTTCTATTGTAGCTCCTATGGTAATTTTCACAATACCTCATGTGCCTTGGAATCTGTGGCCTATTCCGGTTCCAAAGGTTCATTTGCCAAAGTTAGTGGAGCTACTAAATGAGAAAATCAAAATGGGAATCTTGGAGCCTTCTTGTGCTCCATACTCAAACATGTGGTTCACAGTTCCAAAGAAGAATGGTTCTCTATGCTTCATCCAAGATATGCAACCAGTGATGAACAAGGTGACAATTAGAAATGTAGGTGCAGGTCCAATTGTGGATGAGTTTGTAGAGGCGTTTGTAGGGAGGGCAATTTACTCAATGGGGGATCTCTACTCAGGGTATGATCAATTTCAGCTTGCAATCAAAACCAAAGACTTGACAACCATGAGGACACCTTTGGGTTTGGTAAGGATGTGTACCTTGCCACAGGGAGCAACCAACTCGGTTGCACATATGATGAATGGGATGAATAAGGTCTTACGCGACTTTACTCCTCAAATCAAAATGCCTTTCATTGATGATTTGCCTATCAAAGGATGTTAAGAAAGTGACAAAGATGAAGCTTTGGATCTCAAGGGATGTTGCAGGTTTGTGGTAAATCACATAAATGATTGTGATAAAATTTTGTCTAGGTTGGAAGAAGTGAATCTTACATTGTCAGGAAAAAAGTCTATGCTTGGTGTCAATGAAGTGCTCATTGTGGGGCACATGTGCGGGCCATATGGTAGAAAACCTTGTCCAGCAAAGGTAGATGCCATCCAAAGAATGAAAGAAACATGCACTAGAATCACTGAGGTTAGAAGGTTTCTGGGAGCATGTGTCTTCTATGTTATTTGGATTCCACATTATGCACATGTAGTTGATCCTCTTTATCAGTTTCTTAGAAAGAATCAAAAGTTTAAATGGACAGAAGCACATGTAAAATCCATGAAAAAGCTAAAGGAGTTGCTCCAGTCAGCACCAACTTTGAGAAAGGTAGACTATGAGTGTCAAAGACCAGTAATTGTGACAGTAGACACCAGTCCTACATGAATTGGATGGGCAATAGGGCAAGATGACGAAGAAGGACGCAGGTATGTGGTAAGATTTGGAGCAAAGGTACTAAGTGCTCGCCAAAGAAACTATCCACAAATAAAGAGAGAGCTATGGGATATGGTTACAGCCTTGAAAAATGGGAAAGAGTACCTAATTGGTGCATGTGTGGTTGTAGAAACAGATTGTCTACCACTTCTTGGGATGATTACAAGCTGCTCAACACCAGACATTGCTATGTTGCGGTGGATTGCTTACATTAAGTCCTTAAATCCCGAGTTTAAGCACATTGCTAGTAAAGACAATACAGTGGAAAATATGCTATCAAGGGCAAGGTATGAAGATGAGTCACAAATGATTGATGAGGGAGATGATGTAGCCACAAAGTTCTATTCTATCTCTCATGTCAAAGGTAACAATGTCTACATGACTAATTCACTTGAATTGTTCTTGAAAGATCTTTTTGAAGGTGATTGGCTTCTTATTTGAAGATACTTGAGTACTCTAACAAAACAAGATGATTGGTCTGAACAAGAATTCAAGAGGATACGTAGGAAAGCATATGGGTACTTTTTGAGGGATGGTTACTTGTGGAAGCATCCTAAACAAAAGGGTGCTACACCACAACGGGTTATATGTAGAAAAGAGACTCAAGTAAAGCTCATGCAAGAGTTTCATGAGAGTCTATGGGCTGGACACAGAGGTGTGTGGGCAACATTCTCCAAGTTGAAAGAAAAATACTGGTGGAAGGATATGTATAAAGATGTATCTCAGTTTGTAGAGTCGTTTGTAACCTGTCAAATGTATTCAAATTTTCGACATCGTGATGGATTGCACCTTACATATCCACTATCCATGCACTATAAATGGGTTGTGGATTTAGTCACAATGCCTTTAGGAATCTGGCAGATGAGATACTTGGTTCTTGCACGAGAGGACCTAACTAACCAGTTTGAAGGAAGAGCATTAAGAGCTAAATCCATAGAAGTTGTGTGCAAATTCCTTCTTGATGAGGTGGTTTGCCGTTATGGTTGTGTGGAAAAAATCACTGCAGATAGAGGTGAACTGGATGCCGAAGAAGCAAAGGAGTTATTTTCTAGATTAGGAATCAAGTTCTCTCTTACTACAGCTTACAACCCTAAAGGCAATGGAAAGAGTGAAAGAGGGCATCCTCCTATCATCAAAGCTTTGGCCAAGGCTTGAGAAGGAATATTTCGTGAGTGGCCAAAACTGTTACCATATGATTTATGGGCTGATCGTACAACACATAGCTCAGTATAACTGGCTACATGCTTGCGGAGATAATGTATGGTCAAAAGCCAGTGATGCCGATTGAAGATACAATTCCCACATGTACTGTACTACATTGGCAAGAGGGGCTTAGAAGGGAAGATCTCCTTGCACTACGTATAAGGCAACTAGAGAGAAGACGTGGAGACATTGAAGCTACAAAAGAACGACTCAAAAATGCAAGGTTGAAAAACAAGGACTACTTTAATAAGAGACATCGACTCAAGAGCAAAGCAATTGACAAAGGTGACTGGGTTTTAGTGTATGATAGTAGCCTTGATAACCAGCACACAGTCATGCGTAAGTTCTCAAAAAGATGGTTTGGACCATATGTTGTAAAGCATGTGCATGAAAATGCTATACTAAAAAACTCGACGGGCTCACAGAATTATATATATGTGGGCCCGATGGGCCGACTAGGTGTTATTTCGTCTTGCTTTCATCTTCTGAGAGAGAGAGAGAGAGAGAGAGAGAGAGAGAGAGAGAGAGAGAGAATACTCGTCGACCACCTTTGTAGGTACGTCGAGAGGAGAGAAGGAGAGAGGGGGTCGTGTTGGAGCGTGCTCTGCGTCGCAATGTGCGGCAGAAGCAAAGTACCTGACCACACGATCCGGGTATGTGTTGTGTGGTAGCATGCCTTTCGTCGTAGTGCGCGGCAATAATAAGGTACCTCACCACACAATGGGAGTGTGTGTGTAAGTTGTTCTACGGAACAATGCTTATCACGGGGGCATCACCTCGGTGACGCGGAGAAGATGGTGTCCTTGTGGTAAGTATTGGCTTACTGCCTGGGTACTATGTCGGTAACGTGGAAAATCTAGTATCCTTATGGTAAGTCAACTTCCCTTCCCCTTTCCCAAAAAACATATGGGCATCGTTCGGTAACGCGGCTATATGATGTTCGTATGCAGGCCATTGTTTTTCCTTAGATTCAGGTTGCACTCAGTCGGTAACGCGGCTAATAGAGTGTTGTTTGTTAGAAGCATTTGTTTTTGCATAAATGTGGCATTCAAGGCGTTAACCCGACTGTATGAACGTCATATAATTTATATGTGCATGTGCAGTTAATTTATTGAGTATTAAGTATATGAAATACTTGGTCGGTAACACGACTGTGAAGAGTATTTCATATACAAAATGTATGAATTGATTGATTTTTTTTGTTTTTAACTGTCCATTTGAAATTATATACTAGCTAATGAATACTTAATTCATCAATCATCGCTGTTTTAAATGTTCCATTTGTATAAATTATATGTGAAAAAGTATTTGCACACAAATTGCATGTTTAATATTCTTTTTTAATCTTTTAAAATGACTCTCAAGCATTATCTCTATTTTTAGTGCTTCATTTACATAAATTCTCTGTAAAAAATCTAAATGTACACAATTTGCATGTTAAATATTCTTTTGTATCTTTGTAAAGAGCATCAATTATCATCGCTTTTTGATTGCTGCATTTACATAAATTCTATGTAAAAAAGTGTGTGAACACAGTTTGCTAGTCCAATTTGTATACTTCCAATGTTTTAAATGTTTTTGAAGTTTTTAAGTCGGTGTGTGCTTTGTTTGAATTAGTATGTGCGCACGGAGTAAAATATAAGTTAAAAATTCAATATATGCTGAAATGTGCAGACTGTTAACATGTATCATTTGATCTGAATTAAGTTCTTATAAACCACTTGTTTGAACTGCATTTTACACGTGTAACAGATTGCAATTTTAAGTGAAGATTATTTTCAATTTTTATCAATATTTCCTTGCACATTTGTTAAAGTCTTCAAGTGGTGGTTAAGAGTTTACTGAGATAGTGTGAGAGTGTTAGTGTCATTCGCAACCATGAATTTGTATTTGATATGCTGTTTTTTTATTGTCCATAGTGCAAATATGACGCTAGATCAAAAGAAATGTATTATGCATGCCATTCGTAAAGAATGTATTTTGACAATCTCATCATGTGCAGCTGACCGCATACAGCAGATTAGTGAAAGCGATGTCTACATCAAAGACATCAGAGTGCAGGTTGCGACTTGAAGGCCAATACGAGTTGTTTCTTCCAACAGCGATATGAGAATTTGACCCCCACCACAAGGTCAGGACAGTGTTGGGCAATATGAAAGTATGTTGTAGAGACTTAAAGGAAGATATCCCACCTGCCTACGACATGTCAAAACTGGAGCTCTGGGATAAATTGTGGGAAGAACAGAAGGTAAAGATGAAGCGTGTGAAAGTGCAGGACCAAGCAGCCTTACCCAAGAGATTGAAGATGGCCCAAGATGCGCAAGCAGTTTTGGAAGGTCGATCCGATGCCAGCGACAGTGACACAATCATGCGCACTACTTTGAATGCAAAGTATGCTCATCTTGTCGGCATCCCTCACGAAGCCTTGGTAGAAGGTATGAGGATTGGAGCAGGCCCCTTCGGTGTGTACACGTTGTACACCATCAAAGGCATCTCATTTTTTCCAGATCACATTACATATGTGGGAAAATGTTACAAGGGAGGGATTGAGGCAAAATTTGACAGCTTTCAAACAGAGAAAGGAATGCAAATGCTTCACCCCTCCATTGTAAGGTGCATTGGGTTTACTACAGAATCTCCTTGGATCACAATATTCCCATACTACAATGGGGATACCGTGGGCGACATGATGTGTCACTTATTGTTTGCTCACGGATTGTTCAGATGACACATGCAGAGGCTACAACACGGCTAGAAGTCATTGCCTGTAGCAAATCTTCCTTTAAGAGAGATAGACACGGTGCGGATCAAAGAAGTGATTGAGTAGGTACTAGCCATTTGTCATGTCTTAATCGACATTGTTGCGACTGCCCACTCGACCGGTATAGTGCACAGTGACCTGCACCCGTTCAACGTAATGTTGGACTTTACTCGCGCCAATAAACCCCACGTCGGCATCATTGATTGGGGTATGATGTCACTTTCACGCGAGATGAGCTGGCATTGATAGTGGAAGGCGCCGACCTACAGTTAAAAAGAGAGAAGGATATTTACACGACACAGTTGGCAGAGAAAGATGGAAAAATAACATGGCTTTCTATAGCCACCCAGACACCCCAACCCTCACAAGTCCGGATGGAGAAAATCATTCACCGCTTAAGTCAGGACGTTCAAAATCTGACACAGTAAGTGAATCCAACACCTGTACAAGGAACACACATCAGCCACCTTGTCATGCATCTGGAGTTGGTCCCCTCATCTACTTCAGATGCATCCTCATCTTCCCAATGTCTAGTTTGCTACAAGAATTTTGATGGATGGAGTAGATATTATACATTGACATGTGGTCATCATTTAGTTTGTCTTATTCGTTTGATGCAAAATAGTAGTCGATGCGCAATCTGTTCACAAGATATTTCACAAGGAATATATATTATGTTTGGCATGGCAAACAAATATAAATTCAAGCGAGCACGCCTAGATACCCCTAGCACAATTAGAAATCTGTTTGATGAGCAAGATGCTCCTTCAGGGCAACACAATTGAGATCGACAAACTATGTACTATCACGAATTGAAGCATTGTAATTACTCAAAACACATTTGAATACAAGGTCTTTTACAATGGTTTTTGAAATTTACTCGTTCTACTCTCAAGCTACATTGAATCAGTTGAGTTATTATCTAGTTCTAAGTCTAAGTGTTGTGGTTCTCCTTGTAATTCAACCTCCATATCTATTATCAAATTCTCTTCTATTTCGTCTATAGTGCATTGAGATACACCAACATTGAACTCTTCTTCATCTTTGTTTTGACAATCATACAACAAATTCGCATTTCCTCCTTGTAGCCAACACTTTCGATGTGATTCAATATCTTTTCATTGCAAAACATATACACTAATTTTTCTGCTATGTCTGCTAATAGTATATTGCGAATAGTGCTGTGAACATACTTGTACATACTCCAGTTTCTCTCTGAACTTGAGTTTGTTGCACATTGTGCGAGTACTTTCATTGCAAGGAGACGTAAGGTAGAGTAATGCTCTCCACCATTCATCATCCACCACTTCCATGCAGGTTGCTCTTTTTCCATTACCTGTATAAAATCATTCGCAAAAGGACCTTCTTTTAATCTAAATGCACTCATTTTTTTGATGCAATCAATTCGGTCCTGAACATTGGAGTAGAACGTGTTGACCACGTGATAGCAATTGCTTACCACCTCTGTATTGAACATCAGATCTAAATTCCAATACTCTGGATCGAGCATGTAAGCAACGCTATGGAGTGGATTATGAGCGCTCTTCCACCTTGCATAAAAATACTTAGCCAAAATAATTTGTTGGTTGCTAGAGAATGGTAATCGCCACTCCTTCTCTACTACAGACTCTTTCAGCTCTTTAGGATTTTCAAGACTCTGCTGAAATGACCACCATGTCATCCACACTTTGCTCAAGTTTGGTGCCCTTTGATCAAGATTGCAAATCGCGAACATAATGGGGTATCATTACATGGTATGCATCCATTACACTCCTCCACCAAGCAACCTTGTTTACATTTCCACGTAGACATGTAATTTTATCTTTCACTTTTTCTTTCTGCTCAAGCTACCATTCATCAAAGTCCGCGCAATTGAATGTGTCAATCACGGTGCATTTATTACAAAGAAGTGATTCCAAGGTATAAAAGTGTGCAGAACTGAGTTTTAGAAGGAAGTTTCAGCATCACTAACATGCTCATCCTATACAAATCAAGCACTCTTTGTCGTTTCAAGATAAATTTCATAACCTAACATGCTGTATCAATTATTTTGGCAAACCATGTGGTTTCTTCGCTAGGGTACCAATCTTTCAGCACCAAGTTCAAGCTGTGCGTATTACAATCATTGGAAAAAATGTGTGGAAAGCACTTCTTTATTAATTTACTGGCGTTTTTACAATTCTTTGTGTTGTCCATGACTACTTGAATGACATGTTCAACACCAATTTCTTTAATTACATTAATCAAGACCTCAAAAATGTATTTGCCACTTTTAATTCCACCAGAACTATCAATCACCTTTATAAACATTTCTCCCCTTGGATAAACCAACATTACATTGATCAACGGTCTTCTCTGAACATTTGACCAGCCATCACTCACAATCGTACATCCTGAAAGCAAAATATTCCCAAGTATTATTTTGCCAACACACTCTTTGACTTCCATTTGTTCAAGAAAACATTTCTTATCGTGTCATAAGAAGGAGCTGAAAATCTTGGACCAAACTCACTGATTTCCAAGTAGCCTTCCAATGATTGCTGTCTACCATGACCAAATCACTTTCAGTAAAGAATATTTCTTTGGCGAGTGTAGTTTGTGCTTCCTCTAGAGATTGCACTCGAAAGCTTTGATATAATTATTTTTGACGCATTTGACAAAGTCCGCCTTCGTTGTGACGTTTAAAAGGAACACTGCCTGGAATTTCGTCTCCTTGTGCAGGTTGTTCTCCAAGGTTAGTTGGCGTCACTACAAGAGCTATGGAGTTAATATTTGGCTCTGGGAACTCTTGACTTGAATCCACAGAGCTATATATTTGTTGTCTCTTGCCACCCTTTTTGGCGAGCTCTTCTTCAAACGCTTTGCAACTGTAGGTGCCTGAGGATGTTCACATTTCTAAAAAATGTTTTTAGTGCTACGCAAAAAATGATCCCTGATACGTGGTGCACCGCTTGATTTTGTTGTGTGACAAAATTTACATTGCCACTCCATATATGCCGCATATATTGTGAGCATAATCCCACTCTTTGCCAGGAGATTTTTTATTCTTTGGCTTTTTCGTACCACTTGTGCCCACATTTTTCTCCATTGCTTTTATATTAAAACTGAAGTCAAAAGAACAAGATGTTCAGTTTTTGAAACATTTTTCTTATTTTCAATATATATAATAATTTAAAAACCATTCAATATAAAAGTAACCATGATGCACAATATGATATTTTCAATGCACGCTAGTCAATCCACATATCGATCACCTATATTGTGAGCAACCATACACATCGCAATGTAGTCTATGCATGGCATAATAACTATAACAATGCTATGAATCTCTCTATGCAATTATTATCATAATGATTATTTATATGTCCACTTTGATTTGCAAACAATAAGACACATCTAATTTCATTTTCTACAAAAAAACAAACGAAAGCAATAAAATATATGATTGGTCATTTCATACACTAATAATATATCGTAATACATAATGCACTCTCTGTATAAATAAATGCATAAACTAACACAAATAAATCTTCAATATAATCACTCAATTGAGGACTACTTGTACCTAGTGAAGGATTATAGCCCACCCATGCAACCAATTCAATATATGAAAGCTATTTTAACCCGATCAAGGATTATAGCTCTTATATTGTGGAGTGACAAGTGTAAATCAACTCAAATGCAAGACTTCAAGGATCTTTCTATGCCTGGTACACTAGTATAGGACATCCGACCCTTGACTATCGACTCGTCATTTACATATGCTCATCTTCTAAAACCAATTACAGTCCTCATTTGGACCAATGGCTTCTTCGCAATAAGCATGATTCTCCAACTTTTCAGTTGTTTTGGTTTCATACCTTTAAACAAATTAAAATTTTTTAGAAGTGGTTACCGAATTAAGAATCACGTTCGGCCCAAGAAAGGACATGTGACTCTGTAACCTTAGGTCAATTCGCAAGGACATGACTATACCCGACACTCGGATACACTCCCCAAGGATTTGCCTAGCTAAAAGACCGCGGTTAGCACACTATTTACTATATATAATTACTCCCGCCGGGCTTTTTTATTTTCCCGGCGGGCCCGCCAGGCTATTGCATATACCCGAAGGGCCTGCCGGGAATACGAAAAATCCCGACGGGCCCCACAAGGAAAAATAGAAACCCCGGAGGGCTAACCCGCTCTATAGGTTTTTGCAGGTCAAAATCAAAGTCACGTTAACAATTAACGTGATCACGTGATTTTTTTGTGTAAATACTAGAGTTATTGACGTAATCACCCGATCGTGATTACGTTAATGAAATCCCTAGGATGGGCACCTGGCCTAACCAGCCACATGGGGCTTATCTTGACATTTTAGGCCAAATTAAGTTTTGACATGACTCAGGGTCTTAAAATAGCTCATAAAAAGACTGTCGAGTGAAAAAGTTCAAAAAAGTGCTCATTTTAGGCCTAAAGTAAATTATCGCGATTCTTTTCTTTCAGCTCAAAACTGACCAAGGTTGATACCATTGACTCTATGCATGTGTACAAACAACTTTTGTAAAGGCACATGAATATGGATCACCAAACTGACACAAAACTGGGTAAATACTAAAGTCTTTATTGACTTTCGGGAACTTGAGTGTGAATTGGAGAAAATTTTGTTCAAACTCAATGAAACTTGATTCCTAGGCTTATATTGATGTGATAGACATGCATACATGCTCAATTGACCAAAAAGATGCAAAAATTTTCCATAAGTAAATAACCGTAATTATTTACATCTGTCCCATTTTTCAACTTTTTTGACCAAGTTGGCATACCACTAGCCTTACCATGTTGTATCAAGCCCACAAACAAAATTTGGTAAGATTTGGATCATTAGATTGGAAATTGTGACCAAATTTGCAAAGACAGTCTGCGGACACAAAACTGATGACCATTTGAACAAAAATTGTCCAAACTTGATGAAACTTGGCTAGGGAGCTTAAGTTGAGGTACTTAATAGATTTGTGTCAAGATTGGGACAAAAACTTGCAAAAACATAGCTGAAGTAAATAATCGTGATTATTTACATCTGCTATAAAAATTGATAATCTTGCACATTTGAATATACCACAAGGTCAAGCATATCAAGTAGACCACACAAATCAGTATTGGTGAAATTTGGATCACAAAAGTGAGACTTAAGCCAGATTCTTGAAAATTGAGTCTACAGACACAAAACTGTTGCTAAAGTGAATAGATTTTGTCCAAACTTAGTGAAACTTGTTGAGGGACCTTAACAGGTTGTATACTTAGCAAATCGAGCCAAAAAGTGTAAAAAATTGAGAAAAGTAAATAATCACAATTATTTACTACTGCTATAGAGAGACACCATTTTTGACTTTCAGTGTTAGACCAACATAATACAAGGCCACCTAGCAATTTTGGGTTCAATCGGATCCAAATTGGTACATGTTCACTCAGTTTTCAGGTTGCAGATTAATCCTTTGATTTTTGCAAAAGTAGAATCTCAAAGTCTCAACTGCTAACTCACATAGCTCGATTTGAAGTGATACACGTAGACTAGTCTCAATAGTTAGCAAAAACTATATAGTCTTGTGAAAGAATAGCTAACTTAATCAAAATTGATACAGGAATCAGGTTGAAGACAAGGAATTGACAGCTTGACAGAAATTGAAATCAAGTCAAGCGAAAGAAATTGACAACAAGTCAATTCGACGATAAGTACTCTATCTAGGGCTTCACAAGTCTATATGAAACTTAGATCTGGTCGAATACTAGGAAACCAAGGCATATTTGGAGAAACCTCCAGTAGAGTATCCACCGAAGAAAGTATGAATCAAGGCAATCCCTTGCACACTATCCTTGAAGAAGTCTAAAACACTTTTTTAGATTCAACATCTGAAATGTCTTCCTACTCGATTGACTCAAAGATCGGAATGACAATGTGCTATAAGAATATACTCTCTTTTTATAAGACTAATCGCCATGGAGCTCAGGTTTACGTGGATCCTAACAAAGAGTATGTTATTTGCATTGATGACCATGGTATTGAGTTCGAAGAGGAAATAAGGGAAAACAAACAAGGAAAAATGTACATGGATAGAAATGGGACTCAGTTATTACAAGTTGAAAACCCTGACGTGATACCATAATTCTAGATGTGGTAGGCAAAGAAGGACCACCAACTTTAGAATTCGAGGGATACAATCAAGTTGATTTGAAGCCTTTGAAATGACTTAGTACAGATAATCCTAGGATCGGAGCCTATTGTTGGGAGGATAGAAATGTAAAAGATCTCCTATCGACTTTGCATGCCAAATCAGGACAACTAACACCCATGAAGATCATCTATATCTTCAAGATCAAAGATAAGGGTTTAGCATATCTACCATCCTACCTGTTTAGGGATTGTTATAACAACAACTTTGTTATGATGCCTCCTAAGGAGGTGGAACAAACCAAATACCAAGGGTACTCCATAAGGGATTGGATATTGGGCCAAGGACCAGAAACTATTCCAAGAGAAGAACACCGTGAGAGATCTTCTGAGAGTAATATTAAGAAACCAGAAACCACCTCATCACGGAGAAAATCGGGTGACACTAAAGCCACTCCAGGGCTACATGAGTCACTATTTCCAATAGACTGGTTTGAAGGACTCGGAACGGGACCAACTGCCAGGAGACCGGGAGTTGCAACAAATAGACATGTCAGACGAGCTGATTTTCAAAAATGGATAAAAAATACAATGGATCTAGGGATCCATATGCCCACTTAGCCAGCTTTAAGCAAGTGCTAAGATCAGAACGCATATTCGATTTCCATACTCAATTTTAGGGGTTTGGAATGAACAATAGAAGGAAAAGCATTGACATGGTTCCAAAACATTCCACCAAGGTCAATCATGGACTTAAATACATTAGCTCAAGAATTTGTAGCTTCTTGTTCCAAAATGGGGATCAAACACAATCGCACAGTAGCTCAAATCTACAGCTTTAAACAGAAACAAGGTGAGTCTGTTAGGGATTGTGCAGCTCAAATGAAACATTACATTGCAAGATGCCCAAAGCTAGAGATACCCACGAAAAAAAGACTAGTATCATTGTTTCTAGAGGAAAGGGAGTCATAGATGAACAAGCACTAGTGCCTATTTACACCCTATGTTGAGCCTAGTCCATCTACAGTAATGGTAGAAGGAGATTGGCATAATTCACATCCACCACCAATGGAAGAACCTATGACTTATACTCCACCAGAGCTTCCACCAATGTATTATGTGGCTAATCAAGGTGTTAGACCTCCTATGGTAAGACCCATGATTAAGCCTAGAACTGGAAACTGTCATAACTGTGGTGCAGATGATCATTGGAAAAATGAATGCCCAGAGCCTGACAAAAACCTCAAGCCAGTTGAAGCTTATTGCATACAATGTTGCAAAAAGGAAGGACACTTCCCAAAGGATTATCCTAAAAATCCTTTAAACAAAAGCAAAACAGTAGTGAACATAGTTCAAGTGATACCTAGTAGCTCATCTGAGAGAGAACCGATTGTTCCAATCAAGGTAATCACTAAAGCCCAAGCTAAGAAAAAGAAACATAACTCCTTTGATGATTCGGAGAATACAAAACTTTCCTCTCAAAAGACCAAGAGAAGAAAAAACAAAAGGTATGAGATGAGAAAATAGAAACAACGGGCTGAAATTGAGGAGAAAGCAAAAAAGCTATTCCAAGAAAAGGTGAAAGAAACTGGAAGTGAAATAGGAAACCACCGTAAAATCTGGAGGATCAATTTTGGTTGATAAAATTTTTGAGCCTATTAATGCAGCCTTGGAAGCTTACCAAGCGGGACTTAAAGAAGGCCAAAATATGAAAAACAAATGAGAAAACTATCCTCCTCCAGACATGGAAGCAGCTAAGCGTAAAGCTTATCAAAATTTGGTAAGACTCATGCAAGAGTTGCTAGAAAAACAAAAACCCAAGCTCAAAAATATGGAAAAACCTAAGGAGCTTGTGATGAGAGCCCCACCTTGAAAAATCCAAAGTGGTGGTAGAGCCCCACCTTGAAACAAAAGAGCCAGAACATATAGTGCCGGACAGCGAAGATGCCTTAGACGGAATTCCATTCGTAGAAGAAGACTAGCCAGGATACTTATGGGAAAAAGTTAGAGAGATTAATGATGTGATCTTAACTCTGAAGTCATCTCCTCTAGAAGAAATTTGGTTAGACAACCTACCTCCTGATATGGACATGGATGTATAATCCTTGTATGGGGATTGCGGGGTCTGAAGATTCAAGAATGTCTAAACCTTTGACCTTGAAAACATTACCCTCTTACTTGGGACAACGAAGATGAATCCATAGTGTGAAACCACTCAAGTAAAAAGAACTGAACAGACCCTAGAAGTAGACAACATCCATTCAATCATGTCTACACCAATCCAATGCACTCTTACTTTAGGAGAACTATTAAAAAGCAGAACATATTTATGGAATGATCTACAAAAAACTCTAGAGAAGGTGGGAATAAAAGGGCTAATTGCAAAAAAAATGGGAAAATTGAAACATGAAATGAATAACAAAGAGATTAGGTATGTTCCAATGAACAAAGTTGGAGAATACTACAAAGGGGAAAAAAGAAACACCACCCTTCCAGTGAGATATAATGACATAGAAACCATGGCAATACTGGATAGTGGGGCAGGCATAGCCATAGCCATAGCCACAAAAGCAATATGGGAATCCTGGGAACAACCAGCCATAAGACAAACTCAAATGAAATTGCAATTGGTTGATGGACATATCGAAAGACCCTTAGGAATACTTGAAAAGGTGATAGTTAATTCTTGTGGGATTGAATATCAACACACTTTTGCCATAGTAGACTTTGGGAAGAAACTCAATTACAAAATCATTTTGGGAAGACCTTTCATGCGTCAAGTGCAATTCATCCAAGATTGGGGAAACAATTATCTGTACTTGAACCAAGTGGGATCAATAACAAGAGTTAATCTAAAAGATCACACTTATAGAGATGTCATGAAAACACCCATACAAGAATTTGATTCAGTCTCTTCGGCTGAAACTGAGTTTCCATCTTGGTTGAACAAAGACACTCCTATTTTGATGTGCGGAGCATCAAAAAATGGGAGCTTAAAACGAGAAGAATGTATGTTAGAAAGGGATTGCACAGATGAAGCATGTGTACCTGAACCCTTTCCAGAGCATTTGTTTGAGCCATTTGAGTGGACTCAAATCTTAGCAACAATGGATGTATGTGTAAACACGTCTATGCCTACACAATTTTTCAATGAGGATGGCTATGACATAATTCCCATCCAAATGATCTCAACCCTCCACATTGAAGACAAAACTCATGAACCCAAAGACTTGATGAAAGCTCAACAAGTCTTTTCAGAACTCTACTATGATGCAACCAATGAGTTAGAAGAACACTCAGCTACCTCAGATGATTTGGGGTCGGAAAAAGAACATGTGAGAGATAAGCTACTCATGAAAGGAGGGGAGGAAAATTTTTTTGACTTTCCAAACTAGAAACCAAAACGTGAAAGCTAGACCTATGTCATCAGTCTCCAGTAAACACAATTCTTGATGCAGATAGATGCACATGATTGTGTTAAGGACAAAATCACTGGTAGATATAATTTAAACAAAAAGCATGAAATGACAAAAACATTGGGAAAAACAAGAAAGAAAACTCAAATAAAGCCTAAAAACCAGGACAAGGATTCAACTATGCCTATTTGGTTATGCCTTTTGGGTTAACTAATGATCCTTCCACCTTTCAAAGACTGATGAGCCATGCTTTTAAAGAATATCTTAGGAATTTTTTGGAAGTATATATGGAGGATCTATGCGTACATTCATCAATCCGAGCTGGTCATTTTGAATACCTCGAAAAGGTATTCAAAAATGTAGACTTTACAGGATTTGAAGGGGATTGGGGAGCACCACAAATAGAGAGTGAGAGAGAGAGAAGGAGAAACACACACGATGTGGGTGGGGAGACTGAAAGTGGAAGCTCCCCCTATACAGTATACTCACTATAAGTATAGGGTAACAGTGGGCGGGCGCCCATGACCTGGGCGACCGGTCAAGGCACATAGGCCTTAACCCCAACAACCTCCCACTTAAAGGCCAATGTGCCTTTAAGCAAGATCTAATAGTGTACAACTAATAGAAGGTGAGAGATTCTCTCAACCTATGCCCACTGACTCTCGATGAGCTAGTGCATCCGGCTCTACTGATAGACAAACATCCCACTGTGGAAGCCACACAGAGCTAGCTCCAACCTCTGCAAAGAGTCTACAAGAGCTCATGCACTCCTGTAAGTATCGGTCCAATACCTACAAACCTCCCCTATGCTCTATGTCGAGATCAGTCATCGAACAACTAATCAACCCTGCTGCAAATGCTCCCACTGCAGCTGCTATGTCGGGCCTCGAGATCAGCATCTCGTACATGAGGACACCGAACGTTGATGCAACCCTGGCAACCTCTGCCACCTCCAACTCAGAACTCAACTCATGGCAATCCTGTCCCCTATCATAGAGACCATGGCACTGTGACTTTGAGCTCTGGAGTGACTCCTCGTGCCCACCACATATCACATGTGTACCAAGAGTATCCATCTGTCCTGAATCTGCATCAAGCTCTAGCATAAGCATATCAAGAAATGACTCCACAATATCCGACATCTCAGCATCCATGTGAGTCATCTCTGTCATCACCTCTGATGACTCATCTTGCTGTGACTCACTAGAGCTGTCCCGCTCTACCTTTGCATCCGTAGATGCAACCTGCACAACAAGGTCATTGCTCTGCACTCCATGCAAAGCATCCTGCATCCCACAAGCAAAAGAGACTCGCCTGCTCTCTCACTCTCTACCTGGCTGCATGATCACAGAGACAACACCGTCTCTCTCGTGATCCACATGCAATGGGTAACGTGTACCACTCCTGGCACCTCTCGCAATCAATAGCGAACCCAAATGCATCACAAAATCTCGCTCTCGTAGCAAAATCTAACATCCACAATCTCTAAGCTGACCAATCGAGATCAAACTCACTGTCAAATCTGGTACATAGCGCACATGTCGTAACAAGTAAGATGCACCACTCGGTAATGACAGTCTCACATCTCCTGCACCTGCTATCGCATGCACCAATCCATCGGTCAAACATACACTGCCAAGCATCCCGCTAGAATAGCTACAAAACCATGCACGATGCGGCGTGACATGAAACATAGCATCTGCGTCTAGCAACCACTGCGAAGGGAGTGCACTATCCACATGTATAGCATCTCGTGCATAGCTCGAGGTAAAAGTGACATCCCCATCACTAGTATACTCCGACACTGCATCTGCCTCAACTGTCAAAGCAACTGAGTCCATGGCATCACTACGTACATCTCTGAGACTGCCATGTCTCCTACGATGTCGCATACGACAAAAACAGCATCGTCTAACCTGTCTAGAATGACCACAATACCAACATGTCACTTGTCGGTGTGCTTGTGAATGTACATGTCTCACACGAGTCCGTGATGACTTAGATCTATCATACATATCATGTAATCTCATGTAATCTCATACATGAGACCACCGAATGCCGATGCAATGCTAGCGGGCCCTGCTAGCTCTACAGAGCATGCATCAACATATATATCCCTGGTAATAGGCATCTCTGACTGACAAGGCGTGTCAGCCATATGCATCTCCTGACTGTCCGCAAAAGACGCATCAACCTGTCGTGCAACCTCAGAGAAAACCAGCTGCTCTAGGTGTCTGCTGGAAGACATATCCTGCACAACTATATCCCCATGGTCACTATCGATCATAGAAAGGAATGATTGCATAATCGCTGACATCTCAGTCTCCTCTGCAATCATCCACTGCAAACATGACCACTCAATCTGCTGTGACTCACTAGAGCTCTCATGCTCTAACTCCGTATGCATAGACTCTTGCACAACGTCCTCCTGTCATGACTCACTAGAGCAAGACCGCTCTACCTGTCTATCCTGCATAGAAATATCTCGCACAACTGACTCTCTGCTTTGCTCAGTCACTAGCAAAGCATGCATGTCTGACTCTGTCACCTCTCTGTGTGACTGCTCAAGTCGTGCCCCAACTGTGTGCACAACGAGCTCACTACTCTGCACCTACGCTCTGATACCAATTGAAGGGGATCGGGGAGCACCACAGACAGAGAGTGAGAGAGAGAGAAGGAGACACACACACGATGTGGGTGGGGAGACTAAAAGTGGCAGCTCCCCCTATACAGTATACTCACTATAAGTATAGGGTAACAGTGGGCGGGCACCCATGACCTGGGCGACCGGTCAAGGCACATAGGCCTTAACCCCAACAGGATTTACTTAAATCCTGAAAAGTGTACATTTATGGGTAGACAAGGGAAAATTCTTGGACATATAGTGTCTAAAAATGGCATAGCTACTGATATGGATTATAGAAATTATAGCATACATGTAATTCACTGAGCAATGATATGGATTATAGCAATTATACCATTCAAATTTGGACTGATGAGTGTGAAGAATCCTTCATGAAGCTTTAGCGAGCTCTCACTTCAGCTCCAATATTGAAAGCACCATATTAGAATAAGATATTCCACATACATGTAGATGCTTCCAATTTTTCCATCGAATGTATACTAGCTCAACCACGAGACGGGAAAATTGATTTTCCTATTTCTTATGCTAGCCGACAGTTGAGCATGGCAAAAAAGAATTATACCACCACTAATAGGGAAGGACTAGGAATGATCTATGCCGTGAAAAAGTATTGACATTATCTATTAGCAAACAAATTTTTATTCTTTGTGGGCCACTAAGCCTTATTTGTACTTGGTCAACAAGCCATGCAACACAGGAAGAATAGTCAGATGGTTCATCATTCTTCTACAATTTGATTTCACTGTAGTTGTAAAAAAGGGTACTACTCATCAAAGAGCAGATCATTGGTCAAGGATTGTTTCAGGGGAACCACCCAAAGGAGTAGATGATGATCTACAAGATGCATATCTATTCTCCTTCGAAATGATACCTCGATGGTCGGAAAATATGGTATCATTGATGACCATAGCTCAAGTGGATTCGCAACAAATACCACTTCCTATTACAATCAGATTAATTGAGAAATTGGCTATGTATCAATTACTAGTTAGAAGGCTATACAAAAAAAATCGGGATGGAATATTTCTTTTATGGATTAATCTTGAGGAGAAATCCCAATGCCTAAGTCAACCAAATATATTTTTTGGAGTCCACAGTCGCCTGTTTACAGCGCCGTCTCACACGAGACATGAGGGGTGAGTTGTATACTTATCTATGATCAATTCTGTACGGCCGGTAGATAGTCTAAACCCCTAGAAAAAACCATAGAATCCGAGCAGTGCACGAAGACTTACGATCAAAATTTGGCCATAGTGGCCTGTCAACTCAACCAAATCAAACGAGACTTGAACTGTAGCATGACCCTAGATGATAGAACACTTCTATATCACCAGTTGACCATTCGGCAAGGGTTGAGAGGGGTCCCAAGTAGAAAAGCTAGGTTTTTGGCAGATGCCAGAATTGGATTCTGAATCCATAGACAGCTTATAGACTGGGTCTATACACAATGTATATGGTTGGTTTTATAAAATCAATCAAGGCAAGCCCTCGGAAAGTAGAAAACAACTCGAAGCCTACAAAGCGACAAATTTGACATACGAGGTCAAAGTGGCTCCAAATGGACCAAAATTGGATGAGTTGCTTCAGGACTATGTAGCGGACAAGTCCATAGCGTCAAAAGTAACTAATTAACTCTACATGCCATGTAGTCACAAAATCGGTAATTTCAGAGTCAACAAAGCACGAAGTGATGCCGCCAACACAAAACTTTACCAAATTCAATTTAGGACTTGTTTTAGGTGTCTAGAATATGTTTAGGTCAAAATTCTCAAGTTTTGCAAGAGAAACTTGACTGTTGTAAATGATTGTGATTATTTACTTTTGCAATATTGGGGCTTGATAATGATACCATCACTTCAACTATCACTTGTGCACACCTATTACATGTCACATTTCAAGTATGAGCCAAATTGATCAATGATAACTTGGAAAACTGCTCAAAAAACGCAAAGAAGTCCTTTCAAACCAATTCCTGAGTTATCTGTCACATTTCTTGATCCAAATCACCTCAAATCTCATACACACAGTCTACATCATGTCCAGAACCAAGTTGCTTCAAAAAATGTCCATTTTGATGAAAAAGTTAATAATCGCGATCATTTACTTTTTGGCCAAGATGGGGGGAAATCGCAACTGACTTCAGGGGACCAAGGCACATGATGTCGTAAGCCCACTAACGAAGTTTGAAGCTCAAAATCTCAAAATTCCTTTATATCTATTGTTTCAAAGACAAAAAGCCTAAATCTGACACTATTTTCACCCTGTGCACTCAAGTGAGCCCACACTTCACTCAGAGTATCTAATTGATATCTATTTCAAGCCCATGATGCCAAAATTGCAAAAAGTTGAAAAAAACCATCAGCTCTGTAAATAATCATGATTATTTACTTTTGTTGCAAATTTTTTCTTGAACTTCAAGAATTTGATATTTACATGTTTTTATGCATCTATGCATGTTCAATATTTGATTTGAAGCAAATTGGACTCAAATTGTCAGCAATACACAGAAGGGCATTCTAAAGCGAATCTGCAAAAATTTTCTAACTTTGGCACTCTATTCACTTAACAGGAGCCATGCAAGTTGCGAAATAGGCCAAGAAGAGGGTCTCTCAAAAGGAGAAGCTGCAAGAGCTGCCACCATACGAACTGGACCCTAGTTCACTAAAGACAGTCAAAGCAACCTATATGTCGAAAGAACAGCTTGAGGAGAACAACACAACGGTTTTCACAAGTAGATTTAAAATTGAAGAAGGACATCAGATAGAACTACAACTTCTCCCAAAAGAGGTCTATATGTCGTGGAAAAGCCCAAAACGAAAGAAGCTAACAGAAGGCTTGGACTTAAAGAATTCTACAACCAAGAGCCATGTGGTGTAGATTTTTAGAAAGCCTATGAACTCTTGTCCACAATCAAGGAAGATGGAATAGGCCAGATTACTGACCAGCAAGGGCACAAGGTAGAAGTGGTAATTACAAAAGAAATAATGGTTCAATCTCTCAAGTTGCCGACAGAAGGGATGACCATGAGAGCTAGAGACAGAAAAACAGCAGGTACCTTCACCAAGGAAACTACTATGGAAACCTTTGTTGATCTCATGCGGAAGCAGTGGAAGAACTAGAAAGATTATATCATCAACACTTTCACTTTCTAGAAAAAAGACCGCCAAGGTGCAGGACACCCAATCATGCAGTTGCAACTACATTTACACAAGTGTTAAAGTCGACAACCAGGCAACCCATCGATCATGCACAGTATGTGCTATATCGGCATGGCAGACAATTTTCCACCTGCCCGAGATCAAAACACATGGCTAGTGTCAGCACAACCATCTCCAAGAACCACAAGGTCAACAAAAAGAGTTTACAAATCTGATGAGGAGTCTAAAGAAAGCTCTCATGAAGCACATAGCAGGAAAATCTCAGACAATGAGGAGAAGAGAGTTAGACAAGAGGAGATGAAGAAGAAGGCAGTGGCCGCACATCAAGATCCCCAACAGAAAAAGGCAAGTTTTGAAAGGGAAAAAGAAACCTACAAAAGAAGTTGCCAAGTTGCATGTGAGGATCCTAGAAAGTGGGTACCAAAAGAGCTAAAGGGGCCGAGAACAAAGAACCCCGCACGGAAAGAAGCAGAAGACCCAAAGGATTTTTTGGAAAGAATGTACCAGGAAGTGGAAGCATTAAAGCTAAAAGAAGCCTAAGAAGCTGAGAGAAAAGCTAAAGAAGAAGCATCCAAGCAAGAAAAACAAGCTGAAGCGACACAACAAGGTAAGGCCTAGCACGAACAAAGTGAGATGTCTCCCAGAATATCGTCACCTGCTATGGAACAACACGACCACCCCATGCCAAGCCCTCCACCATCGCCAATAGTTAGATCCATTGAGGGTGAGCAAACTAAAGAAAAAGATCCTATGCAGAAAGAAGCAACAGAATCTGCACAACAAGCAACAACCACTTTCGAGCGAGCTAAAGCAAAAGAGCCAGAACCACAAAGAAAAGAAAGTACTAAACCAAAGGACGCAACAAGTTTTGAGCAACCAAAGGCACAAGAAATAGAGGAAACCCCATCTACCACCACCTAGCAAGAAACGACCGAAGCAACCACACAACCACAAGGAGAGGTAAAAGCCCCACCGCAACCAGTAACTACCACAATCTCACCCAAGGAGCCACACAAAGAGAATGTTGAAACGTCTAGGCAGCTCACAGAGCAAGATGAATGACAGACAAATGATAAAGTAATTCTGCAAGTTAATGAATATGCAAAGCAGATGAAAAAAATGACAGAAAAAATGTGATCAGTAGCACTTAGCCACAGTGCTAAGGCTAGAGAATTAATAATGGTGATAAATGCTCCTCAAGGAGAGCTAGAGGATAGATTAAATGTCATCACCGATCTGCAGAAATAAGTCCAAGAGTTGAAAGCTGAAGCTTAACAACACCAGCTAGCCAGAAAAAAGCAGCAAAAGAAAATGGAAGAGCTAGGTGAAGTGCTCATGAAGTTAACAGATGCCTGCAAGACCAAAGACGAAAGAGCTGACAGAAGTTACCAGCAAAGTCTTAACTACAACTCTATCAATTCAGAAGATATAAGTACAGCTAGACGTAGCAAACACTTCATTACAATACTCAGAGAAGAGGATCAACAATTAGGCAACCTTCTTGCGACAGATAAGAGAAAATCCTGCACTTGCCTCGATCAAAGGTACAGACGCAGTGTATAAATCACTGGAGAAAAAGAATAATTAAGATCTTGAGATAGAGATAAAGCTAGAGCAATCACAATACAGAGACCTTGCATTAATGCAGGTACATAGAAAGAAGAGCTGCTCAAGGAGATAGTAGAGATCAAGAGAGTTAATCAGCTACTGTGAGATGGACAACAAGAGGTGTGGGAAGAAGTAGGTACACCCGAAAAACCCCACATTGATATTCCCTCAGTCTCTTTTGCTGAGATGGAAACACAGCCGGTAGAAGGGCTAAGTGGAGAAGAAGAATTTCAAGTACCAATAACAGATGCTGATCAAGTGCCAATGGTCTAGCTGTCAAAAGATAAAGAAGATGCACTTAAGGAGAAGGTTTCTTAGGAGACGGATGAGCAGTGGAAAGCAGCGATGGATTGGGATTTGAGAATTATTCATTCTGTCAATGTTACTCAACTCACTTCCAACCAAATCAATGCACAATGGCATCAACAATCACTGCCATTTTCCTTGATCAAGGTCAAGATGCTACTACAGGTCAAGGAATGACTATATAAAGACATGCAAGCAGAAGGTGCAAATGAAGTCCACCCCAAGTGGAGAAACAGCTGGCTGAACAAGAATCCTAGATACTTGATTCTGTTCACAAGAGCACCTACGGCACTTCAAAAAGACTCAACTTTTGGTCCTATACCAAGAGTAAGGACGTGGCAAGCAACCACGAGGCAATGACAAAGAAGCGGTCTACATGGCAAAATCATTCGAG
This sequence comes from Adiantum capillus-veneris, assembly GCF_014529385.1. NCBI lineage: Eukaryota > Viridiplantae > Streptophyta > Polypodiopsida > Polypodiales > Pteridaceae > Adiantum > Adiantum capillus-veneris. The sequence goes on along the minus strand of NC_140960.1, from coordinate 101,970,341 downwards.
ATTTCTAGGTCAAGAGAAGGGAATGTCGACAGAGGAATACATGGTGAAAATCCTAACGGGCACCATGGCATTCTCCAAAAGTCTCCCTAATCTTTCATGTGCTATGCTCTACAAAATTTTCCAAATGCTGCTCACATGCATTGAAGTTTTTCACGAGCCAAAGCAAGCAGAAGCACCGTGGATGTCCTTCCTTGAGGTCAATAAGGGTGCTACGACCTAAGTGGACAACCTTTTGAAGAAGTCCTCTATGGCTTCTACGCTCGCTGCATGTTCTTGCCATCTCATAATATGTTGGCATTTGAGGAATCATTCTACATAGGGTTCTTCACATGGCAAACAAATATTTTTGGACCAATGATCAGCAACCTAACTTCTAGATTCGTAGGCTACTCTGCCATCGAGCTAAAGAATAGAGTCATTATGCAATTTTTGCACGTTCCCGATAAAGAAAGAAAGATCAGATATGAAAAAGCTTTACATGCACTTAAAGACCGTCTCGCCAGCCATCAACCCGAAGATTATTTCAGCCCATAAAGCCATGTCAAGGGACGACACAGGCAAGGACGGGGAATGTTAGCAGTAAGCTAACTCGAATACCATTTTTTGGAGCTCTCATTGTAAAAACATTTATTATTTTGATGAATCGGGAATATTGTAACTCCTACTTTTTGGATAAACTTTATAATTGATGAGCCGGGGGTACAAGCTTCCAGATTGTATCAACCTGTCTTTACCTATCTTTAGTTAGAGCTCCCAGATTATTAGTTTTAACCACCAAAAACCTTGGCTAAGGTATAAAATCCAATTTTTGTAAGTTATTATTAAGTTTTGGATAATGAAATACACAGCGTGAGCTAACGACGCTCATTTCTCTCCTTTTCTCGCTTCCTACTCTCTCCTCGGTTGTCACATTGCAATCGTGTTGTTAGGAGTGTTTTGGAGCAAAGGATTGTGCATGTCTATATACACATGCATGGTGCATAAAATAAGTAATTGCCCATTCTTCAGAGCCAGGTGGTTACGTGGGGTCCACATGTGTACAGGTAGGACAGCATGTACACAGTGCATCGATTTTCACTATCACCAGTACCAGTGTGTTTTTTCTATAATAATGAGGAGTTGATAGTGCGTAAAACTTTTCAAGAAATCTATCCGCAGGTCGACTACATGAGGTAAGCAGGTGCGTCAGATGGCATTTGGTGGCGTTAGGAGGTCGAAAGGGTCAATATTTGCATGTGGATAAGTATGGACACAACGTGGATGTTTTCTTGTGATAATTATGCAAAAAGGTCATTATGAGAATTTTATTTGGGGGCCATTTCACGTGTTTGTGGGATGCATTATTGGAAAAAGTTGAGTGCCAGGTGTGCGGATGGATGCAACAGGGTGACAACTATGCACTGTGATGCCACTTTTTGGCCTGTTCAGGGTCCGTTTGAGGTCAACTAAAAGGCCAAATGTGCCCAAGTAATAAAGCTAAGTATGGGAAGTGAAAAACCTGAGAGAAGATCAGAAAAAACGTGGAGAGAACAGGAAGAACAACCGAAAGTGAGTTTTTGTTGTTTTTGGAGCCTGTTTTGGCCATAAACTGCTCATGCGAGGTCGGATTTGAGAACTTTGACATTGTAAACTAGGGTTTTGGGCCATTCCGGACACAATGGCACTGTCCATTTTTCCAAATTTCTCACTATCTTTTTGCTATTTTGGATGTGTAAGTTTCTCTTATGAGTGAAGCCTCTGCTCCAATTTGTGATTGTATCTGGCATTATTTACCCCATATTGTTTGAGCTATTTGCCCCATTGGTGGTTGCCCAAGCTCAATTGTATCTAAAAATAAAAAATTATCCTCTTTTGAGCTGAGTTTTTTGGGTGTGTGTGTGTGTGTGTGTGTGTGTGTGTCTCTATGTGGAGTGGGCAAAAGGATAGTCTCTCTCCTCTCACTCCATCGGTGTGTTCCCTGTCTTGTCCAGGTGAGTTGTGCAAGCCAAGTGGTGCCCCATTGTGTGTGTGTGTGTGTGTGTGTGTGTGTGTGTGTGTGTGTGTGTGTGTGTGTGTGTGTGTGTGTGTGTGTGTGTGTGTGTGTGTATCATCCCAAGAGTGTGTGTCGGGTCATTATAGAGGTGTTGTGTGTGTTTCCATCCCGCTCACATTCTTTTGGTGTCCCCACGTAGGATCTTCTTCGAGTACCTTCAGCTTTGGGATTATAGGTTGTAGATTACATGTTGCAGATTACATGTTGCAGATTACAGGTACAGGTATAGGTACAGGTGATTAACACAGGTACAGGTAGCTAGAGTATATTGATACACTGGAAAGTGGGAGTCACTTGTAATTGCCGCGGGTATGCATCAATTGGTGCATGTTTGAGTGCATTGTCTTGTATTGTACGTTACTTGTGGATACTTCCATTGTATGCCTTTGTGGAGCCATACTTGGTTTTATTTGGCAGTCCCAGCCATTTCTGAGACTTGACTATACGAGATTTACACAAGTTTTTGTGAGACGGTCGATAGCGTAAGGTTTTATTCAGGTGGGGAATTCTCAAATGTGAGATCCTTTCGGTGATATAGGTGGCTGGAGTACCCTTTTCATGACCTCTCCATAGGCTATGTACTAGTGATTCTTACTTGATGCTCGGGTTCTATTGTTGGCAGGTTATACATACATATTCTATCTTTTGGATTCTTACTGCTCTACTTCTGGGGAAACTCTGTCAAAATTTTTCCAAGTTGTGATGTCTGGATTTTTGGTCTTTTGAGCCATTTATGCTATTGTGCTGCTGAAATTCTGGCAAAATTAGAGGATAAGTCAGGTGTGCCTTCTTGGGAGCTCCATGGTTGGCTTTAATGGATGATCAAAATGGACCTCAATTCACTCCTTTTCATTTAACACAAAGAATCCAGATAAATGTTAATGTGTCCAGGAAGATTTTTTTCCAGCAGCGCATAGCCTTTATGTTCAGGCCAAGAAGATTAAGAGAGATACTGGAATGCCCTTTGCATGTTGTAATTTCGATGATTAACTATGAAAACTCATTTGATGTGCATGTGTTTGTCCTTATCTAAAGACAAGCTCCATTGAAGTTTCTAGGGATTGAGTCAGTCAAAAGTTTTGGGTTCTTGCACATGTGTTCGAAGGGGTTCTCAAAGCATCATAACTTGGGTAGCCATGGCTTTCTCTTATCCGAAATTTTATGGAAGAAGTGATGAAGATGTGAAAGACTTTTTGGAAAAGATGGAGGTTGCCTGCGTTAGCAACCAAATTCATGACCCGGTGCAGATGTTACGTCTTCTCCAGATTTGTTTGAAGAGTGATGCATGAGTTGGGTCCAACTCATTTAAAGAGGAGTTCCATGTGGAGGATCCACCTGTGAGATTAAGTTGGGACAATCTAAGGCATGGATTGGAAGTGGAGTTTGTGAAGATAGAAGATCCTGACAAAGTGTGGCAAGAAATACAAGGTTTGGTGCAAAAGGAAGGTGAGCCAATAGATGCATACATACGTAAGTTTTCAATGGCATGGGAGAGGATGTGCAAGGCTTTAGCACCACAAGTACCCCCACCTGACATGATGAAGAAGGATAGGTTCTTGGCTAGTCTTTGGGAGAATATATGTTGGAGAGTGGAGCTAAAGAAGCATAGAACATATGAAGATGCATTGGAGGTGGCAAGGAACAAAGAGTGGAAGCTGAGGAAAATGAGCTAGCTAGGGGTGGAGTCTTCGCCCAGGAGGCCTGATTTTCAGCCTACGGACTCTTTACAAGGTTGCATGCCATGGGTTCATCATGAACCAGTGGTTCCTGTTACTCCTCAGGTTATGCCAGCAGTGGTCACTACAGCAATGCAAGATGATGGCCTAAGGCAAGACATGAGCCAAGAGGTAGATTTAATGAAGAATCTCATCCTAAACATGTTAGGTAATGTGGGAAATAATCGAGGTCGAGGGAGGTTTGTAAATCAGCCAGGAGGTGAAGAAAGGCCCAGGAATGGTGTTGGACAAAGCAATGGTAGGTTCTGGAGGCAGACACCCACATGTCATAAATGTGGAGAGTTGGGACACATCAGCCCGCAATGTGATAAGCCACCAAGGATGGGGGGAGACATGTATCCATTGCCAAGATAGGTGCTAACTAGGTCAAATGATTATGGCATTGAAATTAAGGGAGAAGAAGGAACCAGTGGATTAACCCAAGAGGAAAAGGGAAAGACAAAAGTGATAAGTGTAGTCACCTTGGAGAAGGCATCAAAGCTAGAGGATACATTGATGCCTATTGGGAAGAGGACCACAGAGGACAAGGAAGGAAGAATTTCCCCAGGTCCCAGTAAGAAGAATGGAAAGAGCCATGAAGGTGAGGATGTCAAGGCCAAGAGGAAAAGAAGGGCTCGTCGCAAGTTTCATGTTTTAGATTTTCCACTAGGGGATGGGCAATTAAGTTATGACTTGAAGGAGGATTTGACAAGCAAGAAAGCAGATGTTACTTTTGGGCAGCTTATAGAGATGGTTCTTAAGCTAAAGCGACAGTGGAAGAGGATGGTTAACCCAATGGAGAAAGAACCAGAGAGAGGTTCAGTGAAGGTGTTGGTGATGGATGATCTACCATACATTTGCCCAATAGTAGATGTGTGGCACAAAAGAAAACATTTAGGACAAGGTTATGTGGATGGTGGAGCCCAAATATGTGTCATAACACACTCATGCATTGAGAAGATGGGTCTTATAGTGTCTAGGGTGTCAGGCTTTTGGATCAGATTGGCAAATCATCAAAAAGTAAAATGTTTGGGTGTTGTAAAGAGCTTAGAAGTGGAGGTGTATGATACAAATGCGGTGGTTGATTTTCATGTGATGCCAGCGGGGTTGGGAGCATATCCTATTATACTAGAGAGACCATGGTTACGTGCAGTGGGAGTATTTCAAGATTGGATATGTGGTACGATTAGCCTCTGTGGAAAGACAGGTGCCAAGAAGCTATAATATGGACACAAGGAAAGTATTGGAGGAGCTATAATATGGACACAAGGAAAGTATTGGAGGAGATTTATGAAGATGAGGATGAGTCTAGTGATGAAGACTATTCCACAGTGAGTGATGAGGACAGTGATAGTACTACCAGTAGTGATGAGAATGTTGATGTTGCATTTCTTTTGATGGACAAAGAAATCCATGAGTCTGGTTTAGTCGCATTTTCAAATGAGGTTGAAGATGAAAGTGAAGGCCCTTATGAAGTGATTGAAGGATTGATGCAAACCAAGGTGAATTGTCAAACAAGCAGGAATTGATGACACAAATGATCAGTGGAGACCTCTCAGCTATGGAGAAGGAGATATATTTGCACATGCTGGCTAGTTTCCCTGATTTGTTCATTACTTCATATGAAGAGATTAGAGGGTTCAAAGAAGAAGAGATGCATATAGAGCTAAAAGAAGGTGCTAATCCAGTGCGTCAAAGGCTAAGAAGGATGGGTCAAGATCAAATGGAGCCCTTGCGGGAAGAGGTGGACAAGTTATTGAAGGTAGGGTTCATAGTCCCAGTGGAAACCACAAAATGGGTGAGTCCAGCAGTAGTTAGCCCAAAGAAGGATGGAAAGTGGAGGATTTGTGTAGATTTTAAACCCTTAAATGCAGCCACTAAGAAGAACCCATATCCTCTTCCATTCATCGATCAAATCTTGGATTCAGTGGCAAGTTATGAGAGGTACAGTGTGTGTGATGGTTTTCAGGCTATTTTCAATTGAAGATTGCTCTTAAAGACAGAACAAAGATAGCTTTCATTACACCATGGGGTTGTTATTGTTACACTGTATTCCCATTTGGGTTGTCAAATGGACCATCTTCCTATCAAGAGAGAGCAAATTGGGTATTGGAACCATTCATTGGTAGTTGTGTTAAAGCTTTTATGGATGAATTCTATGTCTACAGCAGTAGGGTTGAACACCATGAGAAGCTGCAGATGGTATTGGCTTGATATGATGAATGTGGAGGACAACTAAATCCAAAGAAATGTCATTTATCACAGCCAAGGGTGAAGTTATTGGGCCATATGGTGTCACAAAATGGCACTGAGGCTGATCCAGACAAGGTTAAGTCTATTATTCTTCTTCCATCACCTACGAGTACAAAGCAATTGATAACCTTTATACACAAAGCAATTGATAACCTTTATACACAAAGCAATTGATATACTTTATACACAAAGTGAAGTACATGGCGTGGTTTATTCCATTGTCTTCTCAGCTTCTTTATCCATTACAATAAGTGGCAAAGCATGATCCATTGCAATGGGATGACAAGTGTGAAGAAGTGTTTCAAGAGGTGAAAGAAGTGTTAGGGGGGCTGTCAGCCATGCAGGCTCCTGATTGGGAGAAAGTGTTTTATGTAAATCCATCAGTAGGGGATGATGCCATTGGAGCCATGCTATTGCAAAAGGGGAAGGGTAGTCATTATATGAGGCCAGTGTATTGTGCAAGCCGAGTGAAGTTGGTAGCAGAGAGAAAATTCTCGCAAGTAGAGCTAGTGATGGCCAATTTAATATTTGCTTATCGACGATTTCGTCATTACTTGCTACCACGACCTTTTGTTTTCTTGACGAGTTATGCGTTTTTGCCTCAATTAGTTAATGGTACTAACATGTCGAATGTGGTCAAGAAATGGGTAATTGAGTTGCAAGAGTTTGAGTTCTCTTTTCTAGTGGAAGACATCAAGAGCTACCCTAGCTGATTTGTTGACTTACAAGGAGAATCCCCTTCTTGTTAAGGAAGAGGTGGTGAGAAAGGTAGTTGAAGAAGTGTCACAGATCAGCAATTCACATGTTTTGTTCTTTGATGGCTCATACAAAAAGAGCCATGATGCGGCTTTAGGTGGTATAGCACTTTTTGATCCAGAGGGGAAGTTAGTATGCAAGAGAGGGTTCAAATTGGATGCTCATAGTAACAATGAGGCTGAATATGCAACTTTGGAAGCTGGATTACACATTTGTGTGAAGCAGGGGATTAGAAGGTTGAGCATAAAAGGTGATGCCTTCTTTGTTATGAAGCAAGTGCTGGGTGTGTGGAAGAGCAAGAACACCTCATTGAAGGAAATGTGTTTCAGAATTAAAGGCCTGTTAAAAAATTTCAAAGCATGGAGCATCACACACATAGAACGTGCTTTAAATGGCGAGGCACATGAAGCAGCTCAAAGCATGATTGGGGAGCTATTTTTGTTGAGGGCCAATTTACCTCTTTATCATGGCCGGGAAAGTTTGGCTCAAGAAGAAGAGTTTTTGCTACCAAGAATCTTTCCAAGGGACATTCAAAAGTCTAAGAAGTATGGTTTTGTGCATAGAGCATACAGGTACAAATTAATTGGTGATGTCTTGTACATGAAAGGGGTTGATCTCGTGTTGAGACATGTACCTTGGCGGGAGGAGCTTTATAGAGTGTTGGAAGAGAATCATAAAGGTGCATGTGGCGGATATTTTTCTCTAAAGATCACCTTGCATAAGATCTTGCAAGAGGGGTATGTATGGCCTAGTTTGCACAAGGATGTTCACCACTGGTGTAGGTCTTGCAATAGGTGTCAAGCGTTTGGAAAGAGAGTGTTGAAGCCAGAGATACAAAAAACCATTATGGCGTTTGAAGTGTTTGAAAAGTGGGGGATTGATGCAATAGGCCTGTTACCTATCACAAACAGGGACAAAAGCTATATTTGATTGCAGTGGACTATCTCTCTAGATGGGAAGAGGCTATAGCAGTAAAACAGATCACTGCAAAGGATGTGGCAAAATTTGTGTATGATGAAATATGTTGCAAGTTTGGGGTGCCATTGGAGCTACTTTCAGATAAAGGGCCAGGATTTAGAGCTAAACTGCTAGACTTTTTATGCTCAAAGATGAAGAGGCACCAGCATACCACTCCTTATTATCTGTAGTTTAATGGCTTAAATGAAAGATTCAATGGTGAGTTGGTACAAATTCTTTTCAAAGTGACAGAGCACCAAGGAAAGAATTGGGATTTGGAATTTCCTAGTGCATTATGGGCTTACCATACTTCGGTGAAGACAGGTACAGGGTTTACTCGATTTCATCTGGTATATGGAAACGAAGCACTATTGCCTATGGAGGTAGAGTTGCCTGCGGTCAATCAAGATGCTAGAGAAGTTGTTTGGGCCACCTAGTGATGCCTTCAAAGAGAGGCTCTTACAATTACAAGAGGTTAAGCTAGATAGGATGAGTGCATTGGAACATTATGGCCAGATGCAGGATAAGGCTTTGGCAAAGATAAATGAAAAGGTCAAAAGTAATGGTATCAAGAAGCATGCTTGGTTTTGCGCTACAACAATAAGCTGGACAACACTTTCCAAAAGAAGTTTCAAGCTAAGTGGGAAGGCCCTTTCAAGGTAGTGGAGTGTTTTCCAAATGGTACATATCAGTTGGCTAACCTGGATGGGACTCTACATAAGTCAAGGGTAAATGGATTGCGTCTTAAATTATATCCTATCAGGTTAATGATGGTGGAGCAAGATGAGCTATCTATGGAGCAAGTAATGTTGGTGAGGGATGAGGAGAATTGTGACGCGGTGAGTCTCATATCTCTTTTTGTTGCTACTACTGATCATGAATGATCTAGTAGGCTAGGGGTTGGGCAAACTATGTTAGGAGTTTTTTGGAACAAGGGATTGCGCATATGTATGGACACATGCATGGTGCATAAAATCAAGAATTGCCCATTCTTCAAAGCTAGGTGGTTACATGGGGCCCACATGTGTACAGGTAGGACAGCATGTATATAGTGCATCGATTTTCACTATCCACCAGTACCACTGTGTTTTTTCTATAATAATGAGGAGTTGGTAGCGCGTAAAACTTCTCAAGGAAGATATCCGTGGGTCGACGACATGAGGTAAGCAGGTGCGTCAGATGGCATCTAGTGGTGTCAGGAGGTCGAAAGGGGGTCAATATTTGCACGTGGATAAGTATGGACACAACGTGGATGTTTTCTTGTAATAGTTATGCAAAAAATCCATCATGAGAATTTTATTTGGGGGCCACTTCATGTGGTTGCGGGATGCATTATTGGAAAAAGTTGAGTGCCAGGTATGCGGATGGATGCAGTAGGGTGACAACTATGCACTGTGAGGCCACTTTTTGGCTTGTTCAGGGTCCGTTAACTAAAAGGCCAAAGGTGCCCAAGTAATGAAGCTAAGTGTGAGAACTGAAAAAACTGAGAGAAGACCCAAAAAAACATGGAGAGAAGAGGAAGAACAACCGAAAGTGAGTTTTTGTTGTTTTTGGAGCCTGTTTTGGCCATAAACTGCTCATCCGAGGTCGGATTTGAGCACTTGGACATTGTAGACTGGGATTTTGGGCCGTTCCAGACGTGATGGCGCTGTCAATTTTTCCAAATTTCACACTGTTTTGCTGCTGTTTTGGCTGTGTAAGTTTCTCTTATGAGTGAAGCCTCTGCTCCAATTTGTGATTGTATCTAACATATTTTACCCATATTGTGTGAGCTATTTGCCCCATTGGTGTTGGCCCAAGCTCAATTGTATCTAAACATAAAAAATTCTCCTCTTTTGAGCTAAGTTTTTTGGGTGTGCATGTGTGTGTGTGTGTCTGTGTGGAGTGGGCAAAATGGATAGTCTCTCTCCTCTCACTCCATCGGTGCGTTCCCTGTCTCGACCAGGTGGGTTGTGTAAGCCAAGTGGTGCCCCATTGTGTGTGTGTGTGTGTATCATCCCAAGAGTGTGTGTCGGGTCATTATAGAGATGTTGTGTGTGTTTCTATCCCACTCACAGCGTCTGTTGTGCTGCAACCGCAAGTAAGATCTCTACGCATTGACGTAAGCATTTCACAGTATTTCGTAGCTTTTGGCGTCGTCGACCCGCGGCCTAGTTTTATCATAAGTAGGAATTTACACTTCAAAATAAAAAACTAAGCATAGGTGGGATATTGGGGCATCATTGCTAAGCAGTTAGATGCATTCTGGGTTGAAAACGACTAGGTCAAAAATCCACTGCTATTAATAATTGCAATTTTTGCACTTGACCTAAAGTGGGATTTGAGACCATAATCAGGTCTTATAAACATGTTCTAGAAGTTTCATTACGTTTGGATGTCATTTGATGTTGTAACGGATGTGATTTGTTTGTCGATGAGCGATTGGCTTTTGATGATTTCTGTCACTTGAGTGTAGGTTGAGTTAGATGCGAGTTGTTTGTTGTTTTCCAAGAGATTGACAACCTCTTGTAGCCTCTATGCACTAGTGGAATCAGCTTTGTCCCATGGTTTGACAATTTATTCATGGTGCTTGCCACATTTGCAATAAGATAGGAGTGAGGTTAGACACCCATCCCACAGGGTTATTTTTCTTGCACTTTCATTTTAAGGATTGGCCACAACAAACCTATAAATATCTCTATCCTTTGGCTATTTATAGATGCAGAATAAAATTCCTCTTTAGACATGGCTTCCCACATGCAATAGAGCATCTTTCCAAAATCTTCAAGCATCATCAAATTTTGACCAAAATTTTGCAACAGGCTTGTGCTCTTGCATAAACAAACTAGTAACCTGTTTCCATGCATCTTGGTGAGGAATCACCCTTTTGAACCTCTTTAAAAAGCATCTCTTAATCACGTCCCAATTGCCCTTCTCATCTTGTGAAAAGCCCTCATACCATTCTCTTGCATCACCTCTGACCATCAAATTGATACCTACAAGATTTTGGACCTCACTTGGAACTGCATGGCATAAACATTTCAAATCAAACTCATAAGACGCAACCCAATCCTTTGCATCCTTAGAACCTGTGCAAGTTCATGGTTGGAAAGGCACTACAATCATTGCACTCCATTCAACACCAAAAGTATGGATACATCATTGCTTGAACTTCAAATTTTGGGTGCACAATTGGCAATTTTTGCTCCCAGTAGGATCACCAAAGGATGATGGAGCAAAAGACACCGTGCTCACACTCACATACCTAGACACCTCAGCACAACACAAGGTATTTACTTAATTTTCTCACCTCACTCACCACCACTCAAGAGCTCAATGAAAATTCTACCTACAAGCTCAATTCAATCTCCAAACCTCTTGACCTACAAGCCCTTGCCTACCCGCAAACACTACAAGGTGAGTCGAGTTAATCGACGCTTGAAAGCACACTTGATGGTGACAAGAATATACAATAAAAACCACCAAAAATTCAAAAACTCCAGCCACAAAAGTCCCCTCTCAAACCATTGCAAAAGATTCACCACGCTTCACTCCGTTGGACTCTTTGGAGTAGCCCCAACCCTAATGGCCCCGATACAAGGGCACATAGTCTTGCAGAAAGCCTCACCGTCTTCCCTCAATTCCTCACACACACACATCCATGGAAACCTCATAACTTCCATCAAATTTACCAAGTGCAAAATTGAAGTGAAGAAACTCTCATTCACTCCTCCACACACTCAAAAAGACGCAAACAAGACGAGACTACATAGGACCACCTGTGGAAACCCTGATTCCTCCCACACACAGGATTATCAAGCCATAGATAGTGTGCAAGGCATTGTTTAACTGAGAGAGAGAGAGAGAGAGAGAGAGAGAGAGAGAGAGAGAGAGAGAGAGGTCTTATCTCTTCTCTACGCAAGCTATGGAGTAGCTATTGCAAAGCCAACACCACCAAAAAATTAGCAACAGTGAGGGATACACTCCAACACTAAGCTTGTAGAATTTCGACTCCATCGCGAGGTGATCTCCCACGAGACATTTGCTCTTGATTTGGATAATGTGAGTGATGTAGGTTGAGTTGCATTCATGAGCACATAGTACGTCCAAATTTAAATTTTTCAAGTAGTGATTGTCTTAGAAGGTCGAGTAAGTGATTAACAACCATCCACTTGTTTCCATGCACCCAGCACCCACGGGTCGAGATTCGTCGTCCTTGACTGACATTTAGTTTGGTGGTCTTGTTTACGCTCTGCTAGCATCTTTTTGTAGCATGTAGGCCAACGTTGGCGCACTCTCGAGGACGAGAGCCCTAGGTAGATGACCTTTAAATTAGTCCTACAAGGCGAAATTCCTTCTGGTTCGCTAGAGTCTTGTTATTTGATTTTAGGTAGGATCCAGGAGTTGGACTCTTGAGATCTAGGAGAGGTGCTAGGGAGTGTGTGACTCGACTAGAGTTTTCTCCATAGGTAGTATTAGTCATGTTTTAGTCTTTTAATGTAGATGGTGTGTAAGTGATTTGTGAGGTGATAAAAATGATAGCTAGTCTGGTGAGGCAGTGAAGCATTTTTCTAATCATAGGTGCAACACCCCATATGATGTGTAGGAGTAGAATTGATTATATCTAGCACAAAAAGTGTTGAAATTGAGTTTTGAAAGTGTTGTGAGCTGCTTGTAGTGGACCAGATAGACATCATATGCGTATGATTTTTGTAGGACAAATTTAGGTACCAAAGCTGACATCAGAGAAGACCAGGGTGTTTAGCACCACAAAACAAGCTTAGGGACCTAGTTTCAAAAATTTGGAGCATCATTGTTTTAGACAACCTCTCAAGGAAGCTGACAGCAACCAAGACATAATTAGGAGGGATAGACCTACCAAGGGATGTTAGAATCACAAAGTAGAGCTTAGGGTGAATAGAGCATATCAAGGAGAGTCTAAACTTGAAGGTTGGGCCAATTCTGAGCTGAAAGACATCATACACGTATGAAGTCTCCATGCATAGATAGGGGCCAGATTCAAGACCAATGCATAAAGACATCATACACGTATGAAGTCTCCATGCATAGATAGGGGCCAGATTCAAGACCAATGCATAGTTGGAATCAAGTCCTTACATACAGTTGTTTGGTTGAGATTAACCCTCTAGTTATACCGACCAACATCGTAGAGCACTTAAGTGAGAATCACTAGTTTAACAAAGAATTGCAGAGTCAAAGTTTTGTACAGATATCCAGAACCAAAGATCCTGCAAGTTGATGATCATTTCATAGTGCAAAGTACTTTACAAGTTGAGAAAGCGCTTGGAAAGTAGATTAGAGCAAAGAGCAGCCACAAGAAAACTTCTAAGGTAAGAGGTTTGGGTTGATAGTTGTGTGTATGAAAGATTTTGATAAATTTGAGATCTGGTAGGTGTCTTCAAAGAGATTGAAGGGTGGTAGGAGATCAGGTTAGCTTAGTGTCAACAGAAGAGAGTGTAAACCAAGCAAGGATACATCTGCTAGCTCCAATCATAGAAGAGGATAGTGACATTGGCACCACTTTTGAAGGATCATATCAGTGGATGGGTAACCAACAACTTGGAGGTTTCCAATAGCAAGGGACTATGGGGGGTGGCACCTCCCAAAAACCCTTAAACATACCAAAATACACAGTAATCTTCCTAAAGGGAACAAATGCCCATGGATCCCTAATGTATGTTGATGTTTGAGGACATCAATGCATCTATATTGAAGAATAGCCAGATCGGAAATAATCATGGTAATCGATGATGATGATAGGTTCAGCGATGAGGAGGGAAACCACTATCTCATTTTGTCAAAAACCTAAAAAATTATAATCGATATGGAGACAACTTAGCAAAAGGGAATATGGTTATGGAGATTTGAGAATTACCTCATAAACTCACTCCTTCTAGAGCCTACTACATTCATGACAAGAGAGTAGAGAGAATGGCTACAATTTACAAAAATATTGGGATTTACAAGCACAAGGAGGGAAGAGTCACCTCTTACTACTAGTGCATGGAACCCCATGTGAATGAATTAAGCATAGACGAAGTCTTGTACTTGTTTTTGTATGATTTTGTAACTAGAAACCATATTATTTTTGTTGATAAGTACAGACAAGAAATACGACCCAATTCACCCACAAGATGGAGGGAGAGTGATAATGCCAGAACTATTGGTGTAGGCTTCAAAAGGGAAGCAAAATCCCATAGAAACCACTAGTAAGTCTACAAATCCTTTCTCAAATGATTACAACACCACATTGAAATCAAATAAACAACCGTTTCCCAACGTTCAAAACTCACAACATCACCGCTATCATTTCAAGCATGGCTCGAGCAGTTTGCAACACCAGACGTGAACATGAAAGAGGGTGGATATTAGGCCATGTTAGGGCTAGAAGTGAACCTTCAAAATAATCTACATATGAAGAGGAGAACAAAAACTAAAACAAGTTGACCAAAGAAGCTCTATACCAAGTAGACAATTGTGATGTCTACAAGGAAGGTGACTATAAGGATTTAGATGATGATTCTTCATCACATCAAAGTGGATAAAGTCCAAAAAATCAGCACAAAAGAGCAAAAAAATTGTAAGTCAAGAGAAACTTATTGAAGAAGCTCTCAAAAAAATAAGCCCATTTTCTAAGCCCCGAGCTAAGCAACCTAAGTGGTGTGCCATCGAGCAAAAATAGACTAACCATGGGATGGAACACTGTTACTACAACAAGGGATATGTGAGAGAGAGACAGTATGCCCCACCAGCCTAGGTAGCACCTCCTCAAGTACCACCAATACCCAGGTATACAACAGGGAATTTGCCAGAACTAGTAGGGGTTGAACGGCCACAGCAGTTTTGGGGCAACAATCACCTCTTCCAAGAAACACCTTTGGGCATTAGCTATGCACCCACTATAGAGGAATCAAAGGAGAAAGCCTTAGTGCCTGTGCCTGCATATTACTAAGACCCAAGTGAATATGTGGCTAGTCCAGCATATTATCCACCCAAAGAGCCGAAAGCACCAAAACCTTGGAGCATGATTGAAAATGTTGGACCACCAACAGCAGATCATGTTGTCATGTTGTAGGAGAATGTAGATATAGTTTGGACAAATGCACATTTTTATTCATAGCCAAATTATGGTGGCTAATTAGGACAAAATTCTACCTATCAACAGAGAGCAGCTCCAGGAGCGCCTTGACAACCATTAGGACCTTGCTAAAAGTGTGGCAGCACCTACCTGATGAAAGATTGTCCTCATATGAAGATCATTAGAGTGAATGTGTACTATCCAGATTATGGCATTACTCATTTGATTAATGATTGTTTCAAAAATGCAAACAAAATGGTGAAAACAACATTGAACATGCTAGAGGTGGTCTTGTCAAGTAGTGGTTTTGAAAATGAAATGGTGATACATATACAGGTTTTTACAAGGGTGCAAGCTCAAAAAGCAACGGAAGAACCAATAATTGAGGAACCAAGAACAAATGCACCCAATCTTGAACAGAGAAGTCATCACAACACTTGGAAGACTAGTAAAGCACTCATGAAATCTACGAAGGAACGAGAACAAATTTCCTTAGCAGAAGAGATGAAACAAACCAAGGAAAAACTAAGAAAACTAGAAGGTGAAGTAAACAAAGGAAAGGAAACCCTTGAGGCAGAGTCGGAGAAAAATGGGGAACCAAAAGGTGAAAACTAGAGAGGATGTGCACTAGTTGAGACAGTGAATGAACCTCTAGATGCAATTTTGGAAGCATATGAGGCATGACTTAAAAATAACTAGACCCAAGAACAAAGATGGATGACATACCTGTACGCTGAGTTGGAAACGCAAAGGCTAGAGATGTGTCAGAAGATCATCCAAATAGCCCAAGATTTGCTAGAGCTACCAACAAGAAACCTAGAGGATTGGAAAGAGATTCTTGCTCTAACACCAGGGATCCCACCAAGACACGAGCCTGAAAGGATAGCTGAGATTTTCATAGTTGAGCTAGAACCCTCAAAGCTAATTGAAAAGACAAGGGTAGTGATGAATACCATAGATTAGGCATCTAAGGATTTCCATCCTACCATACCTAAGGCCTACAAAGAAGACGGGGGATTGGACAAGCTTTGGAGACAAATACAAGAAGAAAACAAGGAAAATGAGTTGAGACAGAGAGCTAACCAAACCAGTAAGGGGAGGGATGTCTTTCTTCCACCTATTGAGGAATTCGAGATAGGATCTCAAGAAAACCTAGAAATTTGTTCATATTGGGGGGATAGAGGATCTGTAGATCTTTAGAGAGTCAACATCAATCTTTGATAACTTTACCCTCTTACATGGGATAATATGAAGCAAAGTCAAATGTGAAGGCGGTGCCATCACAAAGACTCTCTTTGAGAAAGGTGATGGACTCTTAAGGGTTGATAGACATATTGTCTACACCAATGACTTGCACCATTATGCTATTTGAGCTTCTCTATATGGCCAAACATGTGGGCAACAGTTGGAAAATGATTAGAGAAGTTTGGGGTAAAAGATACAACATCACAGATACACGAAGGGATCAAGGAGTTGGAAAAGCCTCAAATAAACACGTGACCAATATCCTTAAACAAGGTAGAAGAGTATGGTGAAGGCGAGGATGGTAATACTATGCTTTCAGTCGTATTCGAAGTATTTCAACCATGGCAATTCTTGATAGTGGGGCTGGTGTGGCCTTTGCAACCAAATAGATATGGAAGAAATGGAAAAAACCTACCTTGATGAAATTGCAATTAGCAGATGGGTATATGGAGAAACCTTGAGGACTTCTAGAGAAAGTGATTGTTACTTCTTGTGGCATTGAGTATGAAAATACCTTTTCTATAGTGGATTTTGGCAAGAAGAGTAGCTACGATATACTTGAACGACCATTCATGTGACAACTGAAGATGGTCCAAGAATGGGGTTATGATCATACATACCAAGATCATCGAAACCACAACGTGCATAAATTGTAAAGAACATAGTTACAAAGATGTGAACCGAGTTTCGTTTAGCTACATTGGCAGGATCTGAGCTTCCAAATTGGTTAGGTAATCCAAAGGAGCTATGGATGTGCGGAGAATCTCAGTGCAAAAGCTTAAAATGAGAAAAGTCTATTCTGGAAAGGGTTATTGAAAATAAAGAATACATTCTTGAACCCTTCCTTGAAGAAATTCTAGAACCTTTAAAATGGACGCATATTCTAGCAACCCAGATGTGTGTGCTATTTTGGATGGTCCCAAGGTAAATTTTTGTGACAAAGATGGCTACAAAGTGGTTCCATACTATATGGTGAGCATGGTAAAAGGGAAAGAGGCAAAAACAGTCTCTAAACAATCCAAAAAAGATGAATTGGTGGAATAGACGAAAGGGAGTTGTTCTACAAGTCATACAAGTCACCAGAACATCTTGAGGAGCGAGATGAGGAAGCAGATAATGAATGCTCTGGCAACCCAAGTGAACCATATGAAACAATAGCAGATGTAAACCAAAAATGTAGATGTCAACAACGCTATAAGAGTAAGAGAGTTGAACTCGAGGTTAGATAGAATCCGATGCCTAAACTAAGGGGGAAAACATATTTTTTGATGTTTACAAAAGCTGAAGATTGTGTTAAGGACCACGTTTCAAGGAGATTCTCTAGAGCTTGGGAACCAAAAATACGAAACAACAAAAAAAACCTGAGAAAACAAACTCAAAAGTCCAAAACTGAAACAAAACCAAAGAAAACAAAAGAACAAGGACTAGACAAGCTTGGAGAAATTAAATGGACTAAAGTTGATAGAAAGCATAAATACAAATAGCTCATGAAAACTTTGAGGGATGTGTGGACAACAAAAGTAGAGAGTCATAAAAAGAGGGTGAGAAAAATGACAAAAAAATGAGTGTACCTTCACACTACAGGAAGTTTACTATCCAAGACATAAAGGTAGTGATGACACAACCCATACAAAAGCAAAAGGACAAGGAGTCTTATGGTGGTCCAAAAGACGCGAAGAAGATAGCTTGGAAAAGCTAGGAGAAGAGCCAAGGCTGGTCTACATATCAACTGATCTGGGTCCAAAAGAAGAGGAGAAGCTCATAAACCTTCTCAAGGGGTACAAGGATGTGTTTGCATGGTCATACAAAGACTTAAAGGGAGTAGATTTGACAATATGCCAACACACGATCCCATTGAAACCTAATGCAAATTTTAGCCAACAAAAACCGTACACGTAGAATGATACGTTTTCTAAGCGCATCAAGGAAGAGATTGATAAACTAAAGGAAGCTGAGTTCATCTATGAGATAGAACATACGGATTGGGTATCTCCAATTGTGGTAGCTCCCAAGAAGAATGGTAAACTTTGATTGTGTGTCAATCTAAATAAGGTTAATGCAGCCACAATAAGGGATAATTATCAATAACCATGTCTTGGAATAAGTGGCACACAAGTGGGCATATTCCTTCTTAGATGGATTCTCTGGATACAACTATCTTGCAATCACTCATGAAGATCAATATAAGACTACATTTGCAATCGAGTGGGGTATATATGCATATAGGGTAATGCCATTTGGATTGACTAATGCTCCAACAACATTCCAAAGATTGATGGCACATTCTTCTAAAGAATACTTGTGGATATTCTTGGAGGTTTATATGGATGATCTATGTGTACACTCTCTCTTGAGAGATGAACATACAAAACACCTCAGAAAAGTATTCGAGAATTGCAAGACGTATAAGATCTTCCTGGACCCATAAAATTGTGTATTCATGGTTAGACAAGGTAGAATCCTGGGACATATTGTCTTAGAAAATGGCATATTTGCGGATTTGAATAAGATAAGACTGATTGTAGGGATGCCTAGACCAAACAACACAAAGCAAGTATAATTCTTTATGGGACATTGTGGCTATTACAGTAGATTTATACATATGTATGCAGTCATTGCTCAACCCCTATATCAACTTAAAGTAGTCTTTGTGTGGACAGATTAGTGCGAGGAGTCATTCAAAAAATTAAAGAGAGCACTCATATCCTCTCTAGTGCGAAAAGCACCAGATTGGGAAAAGATCTTTCATGCTCATATTGATGCTTTAGCATTTTCTATAGAATGCATCTTGGCTCGGTCTTGAGAAGGAAATATGGATTTCCGAGTCTGTTATGCAAGCATCAATCTTAATAGTGCTGAAGAGAACTACACTACCACTGAGGGGGAAGGGCTAGGGATGATATATGTTGTTAAGAAATTCGGATTATCTCCTTGCAAACCAGTTTGTGTTTTTCAGTGATCATCAAGACCTCTTATACCTTGTAAACAAACCATGCAATATTGGCCGCATTGTACGATGGTTTATCATATTACTAGGGTTTGACTTTACAATAGTGGTTAAAATGGGGAAGACACACCTTCGAGCAAATCATGTGTCCAAATTGCCAAATGGAGAATCTCTAGAAGACATAGATGATGACATCCCTTATGCATATCTTTTCAATGTTGAAATGGTACCCAAGTGGTCTCAAGAGATAGTTTAATGTCCTATGGAGGAGAATTCGATAGGACTCGGCAATAAATTAAATGACAAATGATTCGGAAATCTAAGAATTTTCAGATAGTTAGTGGACGTTTGTATCATTTAGGCTCAAATAACATTTTACAATTATGCATAAGTCCCAAAGAATACAATTGCTATCTTCTAGAAGCACACGTTCAGGACTTAGCATTTCATTAGTTGCAAACAAAAACATATCAGCGCTAAAAAAATTTAGGAGTTTATTGGCCAAATATGTACATGTGTGCTGACGTTCATGAATATGTTACTAACAATGCTACATGTAGATCGACACCACCAATAGAACATGCAACACTGTTTCAGTTGACAATTGAACCATAATGGAGTCAACATATAATTGACTACCTGACAACCAGTGTATTTTTTTTGGGGCAGACCCTAAGCTTTTTACTCAATTGTTTTAAACTATAAATTTTTGAGCAAAATTGTCAAATTTTTTTCAAGGTTTATACTAGTATTAGAAACAAAATTATCTTCTCAAACAATCTTTAAGCCAAAATGATTAAAAAGTTATAGTATGATTTTCATTTAGAAGAGGTAATTTTCTAAATTTTAACATATTTTTTCTAATTTAATATATTATTTCTAGATAAAAAGTTACAAATTTTGCTATAAAAGTGTATGCATCTTACTTAATGCTCATATTTTTGGCAATAACATGTAAAATTTTATTCCTAATTATAGCCAAAACCCTAGGGTTAAAATTGTGTTTTTAGCCAAATAAGCGATATTTTGCCAAAAAAAATTTACACTGCTGACAACAAGAATTTTTTTAAAAAATACCTCTAGAGCACGTGAAAGAGCTATAGAGATAGAGGGTTGAAACTTCACAATGATTGAAAAATCATCTCTATAAGAGAGGAAAATATAATCAGTTCAGGATATGTGCAACGAAAAGCATGTATTTGCCAATCCTAGAGCAGGCACATGGAGAAATAAGCGGAGGCCATTTGTCACGGGATAAGACATCAAAATTTATCTTTACCACGGGAATACGGTGGCCTACATTACGTATGGGTGCTGACGAATACGTTAAAAGATGTGAGGCTTGCCAGCATACCGAAGTGCCAGTAAAGAGGTACGAGATGCCATTAAGGCCCATGAAGGGAGCTGAAGCTTTTTCTAAGTGGGGTATAGACTTTGTAGGACCAATTTCATTGCTCGCTTACGGACTATCTCACTAAATGGTATGAAGCTAAAAACACACTACAAGCCGATGCAAGGACCACTGCACAATTTCTATACAAAAATGTCTAATTTGTTAGATATGGTCTATCAATAGAACTTGTTAGTGATCGTGACACACATTTCATTAATGAAATTATTGAAATTCTTCATTGCTCGATCAGCCATGGAAGAGAAAGTACAATGTACAAATTGATTGGAGCTTTGATAAAGTCCATATTCAACATACTAAGGACATCCAAGTGGTTCCATTTTCTGTAGAGATAGATGACAAACCAAAGGTAATGGACTCAAGAGCTAAGGACAAACACCCTTCCCTACAATGGTTCAATAATGGATACCAAAGAGCAGTGAATATGTCATGGCAACAAACAAAGAAAAGGTAGTTGTCATAGCCTACAATAGAACCTAAGAAGGTCTAGATAAAGAAGGATGAAGTCGCAAACTTTTGGTAGATCATGCTCAGGGATACCTCTCTAGTGACATATGATACACCCAACAAACAGAACCCTCAGTGTATCACAAAAGTGTGGGACCAAAGAAATTATTTGCGTCCCAAGGTAATCAGGAATAGCTTTAGATTCCAAAGCAACAAAATAGGGAGCTCCCTTCAGTATAAACACCAAGATCCAACCAAAACCAAAGCCATGATAGCCACAATGATTTGTTAAACAGATTTGGGTACCCAAGAGCTTATGGCAAATTCAACAGAGTCAACATAAAATTTGGATTTCCAAAAATCGAGCAAGCCTACGATAGATTTTTTCTTTGGAGTCAAACAAATGTGCAAGCACACGACACACCAAAACAACTCAACATTGAATGCCAATAACCATACTGCTTATACCCTCCTCTCACACAACTAATTTTTCTTGTGCATTGACCAAGTATGCACATAAGGCTACATTACATGGCTTGCATTAGCACAATGTTGATACCCATGCACAACACATACCCTAGGGCAATACACCATCGTCTGAGAGGACTCCAACTAGAAGGGGGAGAGGCATTCTCAATGCAAACTCGACAGACTTAAAAAGTACTAAAAGGGCATTGTTTTTTATGATTATGGGATTTTTTGCGTTTGATTGCGGAAATTTTTAGTAAACCCAAGTATATATGCTTTTATCTAATGTGGTTCTATAGATATATGAGGACAAATGCCAAACATGAGCCTCTAAGTGTGTGTATTTAGACAAAAATAGTAGTTTTTTGAACTAAAATTTGATAAAATGGAGCAATCCGGTCAAAAATATTACAAATGAGTGTACATAGCATCTTATTGCGTATTTTTAAAAACCATTTTGATTTATTGGTTACTTTTTGGATTAATTTAGCTATTTTCTTTTTTTAAAAAAAATATTTGGAGAAAAACAAAGAAAAATAGAAAAAGCAGGTGAGATGATGACATAATGACAAAAGAAAAATACGGGAATAATCAACAATCCAAGGGAAACATATGGTGAAGTCAGGGTGCAATTATGAAAATCTTGCGAAAAGTTCAATCCGACCAGTTTTTGGACGAAATGACAAATTTTCCGAAAATGGGACAAACGAAGTCCAAATGGAGAAATTTGTTAGTCTAAAGTGCATTTTGTAACAAGATAGAAGCACATGTCAAATTTCACTAGTAAGTGGTCCGGGGACCCCCAACATAAGATATTTTGGGCCCACTTACTACCTCATTTCCATTAATCAGAGTTAGAGGAGAGCTTGAGAGACCTAGAGCGTGCAAATCTTCTACGGCTTCATACGACACACATGAGACACTGATCGGCACCAGACATGAGAGGTAGGCTCATTACCATGTGCTCTTCTTGTTCAACGCTAACTTCAACGCAAAAAAACTCACAAAAGCGACAATGTGGCATCGACGGGTAGAGACCGAAATAGGACCGTAACTAAACAACCACTAACCTGATAGCTAGAAGACTTGATAGGGTGTTAACACTAGGCTAGATGAGAATGTCTATGCTTTCCAATGTCGATTTAGGTCAGAAAGACAAACCCTAACTTCTTGGGCTCCACAAAAGCCAGTTAGAGATAAGTCGGCAAAATGGCACGAAACTGCAGGGATAGGTTCTTCCCAAGATTGTCGACAAGCTTGTGTAACTCTCTCCGAGATCAATCATCAAAAAGTGGGTCAAAACATCTAGTGAGGCTTTGGGCACGCAAAGCACCATTTGGCTCTCACGGCCAAACGGTGTGTCCGTTTTCCACCAAACTTCACGAGCATCAACAACATACCATCGACAACCCAAACATATGGTCAAAAATTAAGGAAAGTTGTTGCCAACCATCACCTAACTAAAAGAAACATTTTGAGAAACAAATTGCCCAAAACGGCATCCGTAAGGTCAAAGGCTACACCGAAGCCATGGAAAGGTGCCCCATAGCATCTACAAGCTTGGGTGATCAAGCTCAAGTGAAATAATCGCGAAAAGTCATCTCCAAATGCGAAAATCCATTTCAGAGTCCGAAGTACCAAACAATGAGTTTTTAAGCTAAACTAGTGAATTTTAAAGTTGAACTAGAGGTAAAAGGGCTTAGGGCACTAGCATCGATCTCCCCAATGCTTGCAAAAAAAAAAAAAGCATTGTAGACCTCATACACATATGATGTCTGACTGGAATTTTTACACATGCAATTGGTAATTTCTCCACACCAATCTCTTCAATACATTCATCACAGCTCACATACCAAGTCTCATGCAAATTGGACCACATAGAGCCACCATTTGGTAAAAAACCACTAAGTTGGAGTCCTCAAGCAAGATATGGTCTTATCCATAGAAATAATTCTTCAAACCTAGGGAAACTTGACACAAAGGATGCACATAGCATAAACATCCTATCCCCATGCTCACATTTCAATTTTTCAAGAATAGACATCATACGCGTATGATGCCTAAACATGTCATAAAGAGGTGTTGTCAGCATTTTGAGTATCCATAATTCAATAGCATGTCACATATAGCCTCTACAACAAGTTTGGGCATGGATGGACATATTTTGGTCATTATACCTCCCCTATTTCAAATTCAAGTGCCAAACACACCATTTATGGCCTTGGGCACATGAGCACTTGTCCAAATTCAAATATGAACACACAAAGTCATGCATACATCATGAGCAAGCTATACATCAAGTCTGATCCAAAAACTTCAACATAGACATTATACACGTATGATGTCTAGTCCCCTAAAATTGACATGTTGTAGTGTTTCTCACAACCCAAGCACTTTTATCACATTTTTATTAGCTTGCCAGCAAATTCTCATTATAATTGGATACCATTTGACCTTTTTTTACCATATGACGGAAATCTAAGTGTACAAAGTTCATTCTTGGCCATTGACATCCAATTACAGCTCAAATCCAATCCTAATGTTATATACACTATACTCATGCTATGGACATCCTATCATATGAGTTTCACGTCATTTGGGCACATAAGACATCATATGCGTATGATGTCTCGAATGTCAATATTGGCAATCTGAGGTGTTTTGACCTATCCAATGCTCTTACCATATGCTCATGAGTCCAAGCCACAAGCTTCAAGCCATTTGAATCTCATATACCCAAAATATAAACATATTACCATTTCAGAGTCTGAAAAGATTTTCTAGGCCAAAATCCTGCTCATTACTTGTTCAAACCACATTCCAGGCATATATGTGTGATGTACAAGCTATAAGCTATACCATTAGGAAGAGATTGGACACTAGGAGGGCCTCTTTATTTGGAAATTTAAGGGAGTCAAACCTATAGTATTAAGAAAGAAATCAAAGGAAAAATTTTGAATTCAAACACGTAAAACGGCTAGTTTATTTGAATTCAAAATTTTCCCCCAAAATTAAATTTAAAATCTAGTGGGTAAAAGTATATAATGTAACATCTCTATGGAAAGATCTTGGCATGTAGATTCTAGATCTATAATCTCCACTCAAATTGGAGATCATATGTAGGAGTTATGGAAGGCCAAAAATCATAAACTTATCCTCCCTTTTGTGGGGAAAAAAGTGCATCCTTTGACCAGTCTTACACACCCACCATTCTTGCACACATGGCATGTATCTATTCGTCCAAATGTTAATCATCTCCATAATCTCATGGCAAATAAAGACGCCCTCCTAGACCCCATCCTCTTCCTAATTCATATGTCAAGTTTCACCTCATTCAGGGCACATAGACATCATACGCATATGATGTCTATGTGCCATGTAGACATCATACACGTATGATGTCTAACAGCATAAAATGAGAACCCAAATGCACTTTTGTCAACCTACATAGCATACTTAGGCCCTAATTACTTTGAAATTCAATTTTGAAGTCTTTGGATAGTTAGAAGTTGATCAATTGCCAAATTTAGTAAAAGATGCCAACTTTTGGACTTGGTGAGTGCAGGATCAACGGAAGTTGGCAAGTCACCAATAAATAAGAAAAGGATTGCCTTGAAAGATATCATAGCAGCAGTTGAGCCCTTCACCATTCCACCTAAGACTTTGAAGCTGACTAAAGCATGGATGGACGAAGCTACTCTAGAAGCTGTGAAGGCAAGATATACCGAGGGACATTCTGAGATTTACAAGGAAACATTGTGGATGTGCCAATGATTCCAAGCGATATCAATGAATATGCAAGCAAAGAGGGCATCCTCAAACACTTAGAAATATTGGACCTACATGGATTTTTTGCATCAGTGCTCCCAGCTGTATTGATTTCCAAAGAATTTATGAGTTGACCACCACAACCAAGAAAGACAACACAACAATCCTTACCACACTTGAGGTGGAAAGCAAAGAATTTGTAATCACACCACAAATCATTGCCAATGCTTTGGGACTACACAACAAAGGTGTCTCCATCCAAGAAAGAAGAGACAAAGTAAAGGTATACTCTTCGAAGAAGACCAGTCAAAGTTTTGAAGACCTAGTGGACCCAAGAGCAAACAGAATCTGCAAGTTGTACAACCAATTTTTCCATGTTTGCAACAAGCGTCCACAAAAGTACATGACCCCACCTCACGCCATTGCCACCACTTTCACTTGATCATTAGGCAACAATGTGCCAAAGGATGTGAACTACACCCATTATATACGTAAGCAGGTAGTGGCCTTGGGGATTGATAACCCCAAATACATCGATGGAGCAAAGGTCTTGACCAAGATTTCATATGAATCTATTGGAGCAAGAGGGAAGTGGCCAGACCCACCCACTCAAAATTAGTGGCTGAGATTAAAAGAAGATATAGAAGATGAACCTTCTACAGCAGAAGCACCTCCTATCTCTACATGGCTTCGAAGAAATCTTGAGACAGTGCAAGAAGAAAAGGTAGAGGAGCCACCAAAGAAGAAGTCAAAAGCTCTAAAACCAAGGATGAAAGACCAAAAGAAACAAGCAGTCAAAAGGAGGCCCGTATTGAAAGGTTAATAGAGAAATTAAAGGCTGAGCTAGCATTGAAAGGGAATTTCAAAGAGTATTGGGTGCTAGACCCAAAGAAAGTGGGCATCAATTCCTCTCCACCCCTGGAGGACCAATCTAGCCACTATATTAGGGCTTATGAAGAAACCAAGCGGGTGATTGAATAGCAGAGTCTAGAGCCATTCACAATGAGGAAGTCCAAGACATCAAGAATAAGCTACAAGAGCAACCACTCAAGGTTGTTTATGGCACATCTAAACCACCATGGGTAGTAAA
Organism: Adiantum capillus-veneris; assembly: GCF_014529385.1. Classification (NCBI taxonomy): domain Eukaryota; kingdom Viridiplantae; phylum Streptophyta; class Polypodiopsida; order Polypodiales; family Pteridaceae; genus Adiantum; species Adiantum capillus-veneris. The sequence continues at coordinate 101,944,174 of NC_140960.1, read as the reverse complement.
GAAAGAAGAGAAAGCTAAGGAGAAGTCTAAGGATTGAGCTACACAAGAAAGGGCACCTGAAGTGCATTTATCATCACCTGGGGTAACAAGGATGATGCCAGTCTCACCAATGCTGCAATGGAGACCCCTGGAGAGACCGTGGTGTTCCCCTCCAGTAGGAGTGTTGTTAAGCATGGGCCACCAAGTCCCCTTAGCTAGACCACTGCCAAAGCCTGCAGCAAGAAGTGTGGTGCTAGCTAATGAAGAAGATGTTAGAGATGCCCACCAAATTTTAGACCAAATTAGAACAAGATCCCTCTCAAAACAGTATGCTCAAAATGAGAGAGAGGAGAACATGATGAAAGAGCACGACAACCTTGAAAGAGCACTGCAAAGATATATTCAGAGAGCAAAAAGTGTTGAGAGAGAGCAAGATGCACAAAAAAGCACTATAGGAAGCTGAAGCTGAAAGAGACACCCTCACACTGTAAATAGTTGAAGTGTCAAAGGAAATTGCAAATCTACAAGAGGAAAAAGACAAGACTAAGGAATCAGCTTGAGACAAAATCATGGAGCTGAAGGACAAGTTAGCACTCCAAGAGCTAACAATACAAAGATTGAGAGGACCCCCAAGGGCTACTAGAGCAAGCACGGGAATAGATAACCAGGCTGTACAAGCCTTGGAAACCCAAATTGCAGCTCTACAAAGGGAATTAAATTTAGAGCAAACATAGTGAATCCACATTGCAAAAGGGTCTTTGGCAGCTAAAGATAGATTAAAAGAATAGCAATAAGAGCTACAGAAAGAGAATGGTGAGTGAAGACAACAACTAGAGTTGTTGCAAGACTTGCTAGTTAAAAATGCAGAAGAGGCAACAAGAAGGGATGAGAAGGTGTAGCAGCAATGAGTAGACCTAAGACAAGAGGTAGAGTGGGCACAAGGTCAACCTACAAACCCGGATCCAAGCAACTCTAGAGTCAGCACCCAGTACAAGCCTTTGGAGCTCCCAAAAAGTTCAAAAGAACCCGTACTGGTGAAGATACCTCCACGGATCCAAGAAGAAGGACAGATGCAAACTACAAAAGAAGAGGCTTGCCTCCTTACTTCAATAGAGAAATACAAGGAAGAAAGTGCTAAAGCTGCAATAGAATGGGAGTAGCGGATGCTACACTCTATATGCGTCCTCAAGATTTATACAAATGTGATCAGAGAGGAATGGATGAAGCCATCCTTGCCCTGCCCTTTACTTAAATACTAAGTTCTCACAATGAAAAAGTGTATCTAGGTAGAGGAGACAACACCTCTCTTTGATGGTGATATCCAAGATCAAGAGGTCTCCAAAAGAATAGTAAACTCATAGCCCAAATGGAGAAAAGGTTGGCTCTACAAGTACCCAGCATACCTTGTTGATGCGCCAAGTCAATACGGGATGATGTTTCTTTTTTCCATGTTCCAAGAATGAGAACGTAGAAGGATCACTCCGGAGAAACACCCCAATTGGCCTAATTATCCTAAGCTTCCACTACCAAAAGAAGGAGAGAGAATAACTTATATGGTGAAAACCCTCACGGGTGCCATTAAACTTTTCACTGGATCTCCTGACTTGATTTGGGATATTTTTTAAGAGTTAAAAGATCATTTTTGGTGGGAATGAACCTCTAAGGAGGATTGTATATAATCCAATGTTTGTAACCCTAAAACAGCTTTTGGAGTTAATCAAACTATTAAATTCATTGTGCACTATCTATGTAACTAAGAGAGAGAGAGAGAGAGAGAGAGAGAGAGAGAGAGAGAGAGAGAGAGAGAGGTCTTATCTCTTTTCTACACATGCTATGGAGCAAGAAATTATCAATAGTGAGGGATAACCTCCGATGCCAAGCTTGCAAAGTTTTGGCTCCATCGCAAGGCTAGCTCCTACGAGCTTCTGCGTGAGTTATCTTGCAAACCGTGTGTTTATTTCAAGAGTTAGGATTTAGGTGAGTAGAGCTACATGTTAGGACCATACATGATGAAAAAACAATGACTTGTATTACATTGTATGTCTTCATATGCGTTTGTTACACGGAGTGTTTATAGGTAGGATATTGGGTTAGAGTCCATAGGGTAGTGACCTCTTGGTAACTAGAGTGTGCCCTATGATTTTTGGGGCAATTCGAGCACATTTGGTCTTGATTTAGAGAGTGTGATTGTTGTAGGTTGAGTTGAATTCATGAGCACATACTATGTCGAAGTTTGATTTCCTTGAGTAGTGATTGTTTCAGAAGGTTGAGTAGGTGATTAACAACCATCCACTTGTTTCCATGCGCCTACGGGTTGAGCTTTGCCCTTTGCTGATATTTAGTTTGTTGGCCTTGTTCTCACTGTGTTAGCGTTTGCTCATGGCATATCCACCAACAACCTATTGCAACATCCTTTAATGTCACATGTGCTACATTTTTTCCTTGAAGCACCCATCATCTTCCTCTTTTGCACTGCATGCTTTTGTTAAACAAATTTATCATATGCATATAGAGTGCCCCATAATTGACACTTGCATTAGGCACTCTTCCTTTGTTTCTCCTAAGCACTCACCTTGCACGACATGTACTTCAAGTAGAAATACTCAAATCTAATAAGAGTGTAAACCAAAGGCACTCTTTTTTCACCGAGTTTTTTTTCTTTGGTCATTTGAGGTTTAGACCCTAATCTAGAAACCCCCTCATTATCATCTTCTTGTACATTTTTCTTCTACATCAGCAAGGAAATGGCTACCTAAGCCAATCAATAATGACTTGGAGCTATAGGTGTAGATCCCAACATACTTATCAAGAGAAAATCTTAGATTCAAGGACAACAATCAAGCTTCATCATAGGCAAAACAAAGAATGGCATACAAAGACAATGGACAAACTCTCAGTAGCATACATAAGGAGCTCAACAATATTGAAGTTACTGAAGTATTGCAGGATACCAAGAGTGAGTCCATTATCAAGTCAACGATAAAGGGAGGCACATCAAAATCCATCTTCACAACCAAAAGTGGCAACAAAGAGAAGAATGAGCAACAAGATGTAAAATTGCCTCAACAGTTGAAGTCCAACACACGTTGGAGAGGGGGAATAGGGAACACACCCAACACACAAAATACTTGCCTCTCTATAGCCCAGGGATTCCATAGCACCCCTAACCTCTCAAATAACACCTTCAAATTGGCTAACAACTCCTCTTTAGCATACAAAAAACCTACCTCACACCTTGCAAAAAAACACCAACAACACAAATGCACCCCCACTGCTCAACTCACCCTTTCCGACTCACAAAACACTCCTAATCTGCCCTCTCGGTAGCATTTTTCAAGCTGCAAGAAAACCCTCTGCAAGCAATGGCCAATACAAGAAGAGCGAGAGAAGAGGAGGGGAGTGGGAAGAAGAAACACAAGAGATTGGGGCAAATGAGTGGTATTATTGCATAGAGAGTAGTACAACCAATGTATGCAGCTTCAATGGCAATCTTAGCAACACACAAGCTTCAAGCTTTCACTTACTCACACAGGCAAAAAAGCCCACCTGGTCCAAAGACCCTAAAAAATGAACATAAACCTCCTTTTATAGGGGTGTGCCTAGGAATCCCAAAAAAGAAAAATGGGGTGATCTTCCATGTCGTGCACTTCATTTGGAGCTCTATTTAGAATTTTGATTGCATTGCCCACACTTGGCATAGTTCATTTTGGAAACCTTAGAATGCTACACCTCTTGTCCACCCTATTCGGCCGCCTGGTCTTCCCTTTGGCCTTTGAGTGCCCTTGGCCTTGCCCTTTAACCTCCACTTGTCGGCACCTCTTCCTGCAGCGGGACCCCTCCCCTGTCGAGGCAATAGTGATGTCGCTATTGGGGGGGGGGGGGGGGGGGGGGGGGGGGGGGTTACACCTTATTCTCAAAAAAAATTTCGCCCTTAGCGGGCGCGGGCACCGTCCCATACCACATGCCACATCATCATAGACCTTAACCACCACGCGGCCGCCCCTTGTCAAAACCGGTGCCAACGGTCAACACCCACGTGCCATGGCCAAGGGAGGGGAGCTCCCCTCTCCCTCCTCTCTTGTGTAACAATGAAGGCCTCATGCTCTGATATATATAATGTCACCTACGGGCCATACACTGCACATATGGGATATCGTTGGGCCACGTGTCAGCTGCTCAAGCTCCAAGCCTTAAGGCCTTCAAAAAAAAAAAAACCCATTAGTTTTTTAACACAAGCTCCTTTTGGCCTACCTTTACCTGACTCCCATTTTCTGCTCCCACCTCCTACTGCCAAGCCACAAAGCTCGGATGGAATCTTGCATTGCCGGCTTGCTTCTCCATAATCCGCATCGCTACTCGACCTTTCCAGTCCCAAGATCCAAGGCCGCCCAAACACGATCAAATCGTCTGCAATCAATTTTGGGCAAAGGCACTCCGTTTTTCGACTGCCATAACTTCTTGCTCCGGACTTCGTTTGGCATGCAGTCACTTCTTTCTAGCTCCATATGATGCACACCCTGCTCTAGAACTTTTTTGAGGCTCAAAAGATGCCAGATGGCACATTCTCCAATGCGGCCAAGTGGGCTCCCGAAAAAACTTCAACTGACCATATCTTGCAAACCAAAAGCTCCGATCCGCAATCCAAAAAGATGGGTAGACTCCATGAATTGAGCTCTACACATCTATACCTTGACTTCCACTTGGATCACCTATCTCCAGCTGCCCTGTCCGGCAATAATCTACAAACCACTAAAGCTTCAACCTTCAATAACTCGGGCTCCGTAGCTCGGTTGGATGAACCGTCTGGACCTAATCCTTTAGCACTTCAAGCTCTTCATTCTTGGACCCAAAAGCTGCACTTTGCATCACCTTCACCTGCTACCCCAATTAGCCCCCCATGGAGCCTTCCTTGGCCTATAAGCCGCATCATACATACACCTCCGATGCTACCTGCCATCCCATGACTCTGCTAGCTGCTTCAGTCCTTTGCCATGCTTCTGCTTGCCTGTACACACCTGCCCATGCCACCTTCTAGAGTCGACACACTTTGGTTGCACCATCATTGCCCACCCCCCTGTTGAGCATTTGTGTTCAACCACATAAAAGCTTTATTTCACTATAAACTGCAAAACCTGGCAAACACTATGAGAAAACTAAAACACCATATGTACATTGTTTTATTGCACTCTATTGCCAAACCTTCAAGTGGGTTGCCCCACCCCCTACATCACATAGCTTCCACCTAAATCAAGCACCTGGCTCCGTTCACTTTCATCCATCTGCAGCAACCTCCCATAGTGCCCTACCCAAGCACCTAGACCATCATGTGTGTAGGTTGCCCATAGCCTACCTTCTGTACCCCATGCATTTCTTTGCAACCGGTCTACTCCATACCAAGTAGCACCAAACATATCATCATCAAAAACACATGTACCTGACACCAAGCTACAACACATGTCTGACCCTCCCTCCCAACCAAATAAATTGGAGGCCTTGAGCCTAGAACTCTGCACCTGCTGAACTAGCCTCCATAGAGCTGTACCTACCATATTTTTCATCAACCATAGCTTACATACCTGCACTGGAAGCAAAGCCACTATGTGAGATTCTCCTTTCTCCACCATTGGACATGTCTGCCGCATCGGAATCTCCTCCATCTTTGGTATCACAACCTCCTCTTTGGCCGCACACTCAATTCCAGTATCATTGAGCCCTTCCTCGTCAACCAGCACTTCAAGGTCAATCAGCACCATCTGCTCATCAACTTTAACCAACTGCTCTTCAAGCACCTCTTCTACCGCTGCATCATGCTCCTCTATGGAAGAGAGAAACTCGTTCTCTACCGCATTCATCTCAAGTTCCTCCATAGGCATGGCCGCTTTATCTCTGGGCAAAATTCTACATATGTCGCACCACCGTGGCACATTCCATCGCTACTTTCATCAGCACAGCCATTAGCATGGCACCACATACCACCTTCACCTGCATTTCCTCATCGGTAGGTCTAGAACGCATCATTTGGCTTTCATCAAGTATCTCGGCTTGCTCTGTTCCTTGCTCTTCTTGCACATGTGCTATTACCATATCATCAAACATATACGAGGGCAGATTTACCTTTACCAGTTCGGTTTCATCAGATTCCGTTTCCTCGCCATAGGATGTCTACTCATCGGCACTATTCTCCTTGCTTGTCTCCCAGCTAATCGAGCTTGTATCATCATCGGCATCGGCATCATATACCGACTCCGTACCAGCATCTGCATCCACTTTCTACTCCACAAAAGCTTGACCATCTTCACCACTTTGCAAACTTTCTTCATCAGCTTCTGAACCCTTGGTATCTGCATCTCGATTGCATTCTGCTACCTTTTCATGCAAACTTTCTTCATCAGCTTCTGAACCCTTGGTATCTGCATCTCGATTGCATTCTGCTACCTTTTCATGCAAACTTTCAACAAGAACATGCTTTACCTCTTCAATCCGTACTGGAACCTCCGCATCCGCTACCTCTTTTGCATCTTGGTTCACCTCGACATGGAGCTTCTCCTCGTTGACAAGCTCTTCCACCCTCGGCACATGCACATCACAAATCGAAAACCTCCAAGGAATATAACCAATAGTAGGTTTTACCTCCATAGGCCTTGCACTTTGCACAATTGGAATCACCTTTGGTTGGACCCAAGAGCACTTCGCTACCTCCGCAACAACAGGCATATAATCTGCTGGCTTTAGCATTCCCAACTCCAACTTCCGCTTCACCTTTCAACTCTTTATCTTTGCCAAATAGACCATGTCTTCCTAGGTATCGGCACCATCTTTGACCTTTTCTTTAATCCTCGGATGCAAGCACTCCAACAGCTTTGACAGATTCAATGATTGATTGCTTTTGACTCCAGTAGCAATCTCTAACTACTTCCAACAAGCTTCAAACTGCTCAATGAAAATAGAGAAATCTTTACTTACATCCCGGTGTACCGTCTTCATCCTTGCACCGGCTTTTTCCGCTGTGAGCACCTATCAAAACTGCTCCAGAAACTGACTCTGCAACCTTTGCCATGATTCTCGATCACTGATCTTTAGGCCATAAAACCACATGTTGGCTCTCCCTCGCATCAACAACGGCACCGTCTGTAACCTTTTTGCATCCATCGACATACGCATCGACAGCAGCCATAACTCAAAATCTGCTAACCAATCCTCGGGATCTTTGATGCTCGTAAATATGGGGCCAAAAGCCGACTCCACCATCTCTGTCACCTTCAACCTCAACCATCAAACATCTCGACCATTCGCCAACCGCTTTGTTGGAAAAAAAACACCACTTCAAACCGCAAATTGGAGCATCAGACAACTCCTCAATGGGGGCACCAGAAGATGGAGAGGGGGAATAGGGAACACACACAGCACACAAACTACTTGCCTCTCTATAGCCCAGGGATTCCACAGCACCCCTAACCTCTCAAATAACACCTTCAAATTGGCTAATTTTGCACTAACAACTCCGCTTTAGCATACGAAACAACTACCTCACACCTTGCAAAAAACCACACACAACACAAATGCACCCCCACTGCTCAACTCACCCTTTCCGACTCACAAAACACTCCTAATCTACCCTCTCGGTAGAACCTTTTGAGCTGCAAGCAAACCCTCTACAAGCAATGGCCAATACACGAAGAGCGAGAGAAGAGGAGGGGAGTGGGAAGAAGAAACACCAAAGATTGGGGCAAATGAGTGGTATTATTGCATAGAGAGTAGTACAACCAATGTATGCAGCTTCAATGGCAATCTTAGCAACACACAAGCTTCAAGCTTTCACTTACTCACACAGGCAAAAAATCCCACCTGGTCCAAAGACCCTAAAAAATGAACATAAACCTCCTTTTATAGGGGTGTGCCTAGGAATCCCAAAAAAGAAAAATGGATTGATCTTCCATGTCGTGCACTTCATTTGGAGCTCTATTTAGAATTTTGATTTCATTTCCCACACTTGGCATAGTTCATTTTGGAAACCTTAGCATGCTACACCTCTTGTCCACCCTATTCGGCCGCCCGGTCTTCCCTTTGGCCTTTGAGTGCCCTTGGCCTTGCCCTTTAACCTCCACTTGTCGGCACCTCTTCCTGCAGCGGGACCCCTCCCCTGTCAAGGCAATAGTGATGTCACTATTGGGGGGGGGGGGGGTACACCTTACCCTCAAAAATATTTGGCCCTTAGCGGGCGCGGGCACCGTCCCATACCGCCTGCCACATCATCACAGACCTCAACCACCATGCGGCCGCCTATGGGCACCCCTCGTCAAAACCACCGTCAACGGCCATCAAGTCCGCCACACAACGCCGCTGCACAGCGCCACACCCACGTGCCATGGCCAAGGGAGGGGAGCTCCCCTCTCCCTCCTCTCTTGTGTAACAATGAAGGCCTCATGCTCCGATATATATACTATCACCTACGGGCCATACACTGCACATATGGGATATCGTTGGGCCACGTGTCAGTTGCTCAAGCCCCAAGCCTTAAGGACTTCAAAAACAAAAAACCCCATTAGTTTTTTAACTCAAGCTCCTTTTGGCCTGCCTTTACCTGACTCGCATTTTCTGCTCCCACCTCCTACTGCCAAGCCGCAAATCCCGGATGGAATCTTGCATTGTCGGCTTACTTCTCCATAATCCGCATCGCTACTCGACCTTTCCAGGCCCAAGATCCAAGGCTGCCAAATCATCTCAAATCATCTGCAATGAATTTTGGGCAAAGGCACTCCGTTTTCCGACTGCCATAACTTCTTGCTCCGGACTCCGTTTGGCATGCAGTCACCTCTTGCTAGCTCCGTATTATGCACACCCTGCTCTAGAACTTTGTCAAGCCTCAAAAGATGCCATATGGCACATTCTCCAATGTGGCCAAGTGGGCTCAGATCAGGCCCCCGAAAAAACTTCAAATGACCATATCTTGCAAACGAGGGTTCCGATCCGCAATCTGAAAAGACAGGTAGACTCCATGAATTGAGCTCTACACATCTATACCTTGACTTTTGCTTGGATCACCTTCTCCAGCTACCCTGTTCGGCAAGAATCTGCAAACCACTAAAGCTTCAACCTTCAATAACTCGGGCTCCGTAGCTCGGTTGGATGAACCGTCTGGACCTGATCCTTCAGCACTTCAAGCTCTTCATTCCTAGACCCAAAAGCTGCACTTTGCATCACCTTCACCTTCTACCCCAGTTAGGCCCCCATGGAGCCTTCCCTGGCCTATAAGCCGCATCATACATACACCTCCGCTGCTACCTTCCATCCCATGACTCTCCTAGCTGCTTCAGTCCTTTGCCATGCTTCTGCTTGCCTGTACGCACCTGCCCATGCCACCTTCTAGAGTCGACACACTTTGGCTGCACCAACGTATCAACAAGAGCACAGTAGATATGAAGAACTCAAGGAAGGGGGAAGTGTCATCAATGATAGAGCTCACAAGGCTAAAGGCTAGTCTTGAAGATAGAGCTAAAGACAACCCTGAAAAAACAAGATTGTCTTGCACATGGTTGTGTCAAGGGATGACATGAGCTAGGAAGGGGGAATGTTAGCAGATTTACCGAACGGGTGCCCACCTATTCGAACACGTAGCTAGACACTACATTTGTGCTCTATTATTTTCTTGAGCTAGCGTAGACTAAGTGATACTTTGTGTAAATCCTTATTCTAGAGTAGCAGTTAGTATACCTTTTCCCTGAGTTGTAATTCTATCATGATATTTGTAAAGGTCCATGTGAGCCAGCCACTGGCCATTTAGAAAGCCCTTGGTATAAAGATCAATAACTTCAATGTGAAAAGGAGGCTTATCTTTTGAAGAAGAAAGGGCTCTATGGTAAGAACATTGAAGCGACTACAAAGCTCCAACTTGTAACCAACTTTTTTAATGACTGAGTAATCCAATTTCAATTTCAAAACTTATAATGTGTTCCTCTTTCATTCAAGTGTAAGCATTGTCAGTTTTGTTGAGGTTCGTGACTACGTGTTAATGAGCATAATCTTCATATTTGAGTTCTTTAATCTATATGTTTTGATGTTTTGACCATAGGCGATTGTTCCTAGACCATAGGGCAACATTTTTGGATAGTTTTTTTGTAGTTTTCAAGACCGTTTTCATGATGGATTGTGATTTTGGTACCTTGTTGGATTGCAACGAGACTTGGTAGGATAGTGTCCCTAAGTGTCTTAGACCTCCTCCTAAAGTTCCGTTGCATTTTGAGTCCATTCGAGTGCCAAAATGGCATGATGACCTAGAGCGGTGAGAAAGGACGAAGGCAGATTTCCTAATCATTGAGTGGTGGTTTTCTTGTTGAGTTGGTGTGTTTTGTTGTTAGGTTCACTTCTTGAGATTGACATCCACAAAGAATCTTTGTGACCCATTTGAATCACTTCCCTGAGTATTGACATTATGTTAGTGCCACATAGCTATGCTATAGATGTCCGTCGCGATGACCCGCTAACAACGATGGTGATCAAGATGTAGTTGGAGATTGGAATGGCCTGAGGTGGAAGATTGAGGGAGAGAGGTTGAGAAAGAGAGATTGAGGGAGAGAAGATACATATAGCTTCAATACAAGAAAGCTTTTGCTTCTGAGAGCTTCTATGTGTGTGTGTTGAAACTAGGGAAGAGGGGCCTTTATATAAGCTCTCAAAGGCAAAAGTAGAAGCTACGAGTAGTGAAAAAAAAGAAGGTAAGTCTGTGTGCGTTCACGGCCTTTGTTTTTTCTAAATGCATATACAAATTTGGTGCAATTTGGAGACTCTAATTTTAGGGGAAGCGAAGCTCAAATTTTGACTTACCTCCTTTGCTTCTCTAAAAATACTCTTTCTTTGCTGAAAATACTCCTTTTCTAAAAATGCTCTTTCCTTCCTAAAAATACTCCTTCTTTTCTAAAAAAACTCTTTCTTTCTTAAGGGTCAACTCTTATCTGTAAACATAGTCTTTAAAGCTTAAATTTCCCATAGAAACCTTTTGTTTCCAAGTGAGTAAGGGCCATAATTAATAGCCATGGAGTTCAATTTTTGATCCGATGGCTCTCTTAAAACTTTCTATGACTTAACAAAAATTCCAACCTCAAACACTTTTATAAAATAATTGAAATAGTTTTTATTAAAAAATATTGGGTATGCTACAATCTCCCCAACTTAAGGATTCAAGATGTCCTTATCTTGTGAAAAAGTGAGGATAATCTTCTCTATGGTGGCTTCATCTTCCCATGTTGCATCTTCTTCATGATAGTCCTGCCACTGAACAAGGTTTTCTTTGAGAACTCTACTTTGAAGAATCTTCTCTCAAGACGCCAAAATTCTAGAGGATTGGAGCTCCAAGATGTTTTGAGTGGGCATGACAATTTGTTCATCGTTGAGGAGTTGATCATCACTAGGAATATAGGGTTTCAGTAACCTTACATGGAACACATCGTGGATTTTGATGTGATCTTTCACCTTCAACTTGAACGATTGGGTACCTATGCACTTGATCACTTTGTCAGAACCACAATACAAAGACAAAGCTTCCTGTACTTTCCAAGAGATAAACTACTTCTCTTTGGGTGAATCCAAAGAAAAGTTTATCGCTTTCTTTGAATCCTCGGGGGATTCACGATGGAAAACTTATCGCACCACGTAAGTGCAGGGGAGGGGGGTTTTTTAACAAGTTACATAAGCGTATAAGTTAGGGGTAGGTCCCCAATAATTTATCTCCCAAGCTTAAAAATAAGGGAGGGGGGTATCATATTGAGAGGAGAGGGGGGGGGGGGGGGGGGGGGGGGGGGGGGACTTGACTTGGGTTGCTTACTTATAACTATTGGTCATCAATGTGCACTATAAGTTGGATGAATTTTGGGGAAGTTTTTTATCAGGTCACACACCAAATTTTGCATCAAGCCGGTCATAGATAAGGAATGATTTGGAGCAAGTCAAGGGTTGATTTACACCAGCTTTGGAACAGGTAAAGGGTTGATTTATACCAACGTTGGATGGATTAGAATTAGACGAGTAGCCAGAGTGCACGTTGATCAAGGACATAGTTTGAAAGTCAGACTAAGACACGTTGAGGGTACATCTAGTTATCAATAGAAGTGGTTCCTTAGGACTTTGTTCGTCACTATGCTACACACTCTTTGACTAGTTTTACTCAGTTAGATCATGTGAGGCATAAATTTTATATGTAAGATAGGGGTATGATAGTTTTCTTCATTGATTGTCGTATAAGCGTAGAAAGGGGTGGTCATATTCCCTAATATATATGAGTCGTATATAAGGGTTGTATCAGAGTTGTCCGCTCGTGGCATCCCATTCTGTATATGGAGTGAATCCCTTGAGTTTGAATCTTCACTCAGATCTCTTACCATCCACATATTGTTTTTTGTGATCCTGAGCTACTTGAATATCCTTTCATATGGCTTTAGTTTGGTTTTTCATTGCTTCAATCATCTTCTTAGATGCTTCAGCTCTTATGGTAGGATCTAAAAAGTTGAGTGGCAAGACACATTGTTGACAATATAAGGCACAAAATCGGGTCATACCAATTCTTTGTGATGATGAAAATCATTGTAAGCATACTCCACTAGAGGTAAAAATTGAATCCATCACTTAGGCTCCCTGATGTAATAAGCTCTAAGAATATCTTTGAGGAATTGGTTGACTCGCTATGTTTGTCTATCTGATTGAGGATGACATGTAGTACTAAAGTTTAATTTTGTTCTAATCTCCATCATTATTTTTGAAATCCTAACCAGTATGATGCATGCCAAGTCTGGAATTCCTTTGAATTGTTGAATGGTCAAGGATAGTGTATCCACCATATACGTCTTTGTGGGTGGGTTATTCAATTTTTGTTCATTCTCACCTAGGTAAGAAGGTAATCCCTGATTTGCAATGATGTAAACAGGTGATGTATCTTCAGGTGCTTGGTACATTGGCTCTACAGGTGCTAGTGTGGCTGACTATACCACTTCTCTTCTACCCTCATTGTTATTGGACTCATTTCAAGGTATGGAGTAATAGGTACTAGAGCTTGTTCAGCCACCTGTCCCTCAAGAAACATATACTTGTTTGGTATAGCATTATTCCTTGGAAGTGGTGATTGTTGACCTGACATAGGCTATGGTCCCTCCATATTCATCGGAAATCTTTGCATTGGTGCCAAATTTGGTGGGTATCTATACATGGGTTGTCCTTGTGGCCTCATTGGAATGTATTGGACATTTACATCATACTTGGGCTTATAGTAGCACTTGTTTACCTTGTGATTTTTCCATTTTCCTTCAATGGCACACCATTTCAATTGTCTTTGTTGTCCCATTGGTTGTCCCTGATTTGTTCCATGTCTCGGGCCTCTCATCGGCATCCTTTGCATGTTGGTCATCATATCTTTCATGTGTTTAATCATGTCCTCTAGAGCAACAACAACTGGTCCTACTTGTGTTGGTATTGTGTATGTAGTTATCTTGATCTATGTATCTTTATCTTTTCTTTCTTCATTGAAGATCTTGCAATTATCATTCAAGTCGATTGCATCTAGATTGCATGCTTCCCTAGTCATGTGTTTCTTTCTATACAAAAAAGCATGCAAATCTTTTTTGTATATCCCTTCTAAAAATAGTGGGACAATCCTATCCACGATTTGAATCACCAACTTTGGACATTTGTCTATGTATTGCCTCATCCGACTCATGCTATCTCTGAAAGTTTCTCCTTGTTTTTGTTTGAAACTGTAGATTTGTGCCACCGCACTATGCTTTATTCCCATTTTAGCACAAGCAGTAACAAATTTCATTGCCAAAGTTGGTAAATTGGTTATCAACCCAAGAAATATGTTCTAAAACCAGGTTAAAGCTTTTCCCTCTAAGGTCATCCCAAATCCCTCAAACTGTGTATGGAAGCCGATTATGCACTCAGCTCCCAAAATCTGTCTAAATCTTTCTAAGTGGTCATATGAATCCCCTGATCTACTGTATTTTTTGACTCATTTTTGAAAGTCTGTTGGTCGAACTCTACGTTATTCTCAACACATGCTCTCTCTCTTCTAGCCGGTGTTTCTCCCATAACACCTTAAAACCATTTTTTCAGTAGATGTGACTCATGTGGACCTGTTCTTGTCCTAGTGTCACCCATTCTTTCCCTTCTATATAGGTGGTTTTTGCATTTCTATCCTTGGTCCCATCATTGAGGTGGTTGCCCCTGGCTGTGCTTCCTCATTGATTGAACATGCTATCATAGGCTCTATCATTTGGGCCTACATTCTATTCAATTTCATGTATTGTTCCCGTAATCATTGCTCAATTGAGTGTCCTTGGTACATAGTCTATTCAATCTCCTTTGGAGTCATCGTAACAAAATTATTTTTAAAGTAGTCCCTAAAGAGATGGGACCAGTAATTTTGCAAATCCCTTTTCCTTGATCTTGAAAATATACACTATCTTCAAGAGTGTCAATTGTCCTGTTTGACATGGGTTGTCCAAATCAGGTATGTGACATTGTTGGCTTCCCAAAAATAGACTCCAAGCCTAGGGTTATCCGTGGGTACATGTTTCAAAGGTTTGGTATCTATCAAGTCATATCCTTCTAATTCAAGTACAGGAGGTTCTTCTTTCACAGCCTTATTAGAAATTAGGTATCAACCTCCAATCCCCATTTTTCTACTAAATCAAGATCCTATATCTTAAGATATTGCACTCCGTTTTGGTCCATATAGAATTTTTCATGTTTGTGGGCTCTAACCTCTTCTTCTAACTTGATGGTATGGTCATTGATCTTTACTGCAAACTCCTCATTAGGATCCAAATAAATATGGACTTCATACTTGTTGATTTTAAAGAAGGCCAAGATTTGCTTGAACTTGAGAGAGGTCCCACCTCCTGATTGTTTTGAAAAGGAAGACATCTCAAAGCTTGAGTCAGAATAAGTGTCAGGAACTTTTTATGCATTAGTTTCTAATGGTCCCCCTTCGTTTACACTCTCTTTTGTGGAGGCTCTACTCCTATTCTCCCCAAAGGACTCAAGTTTCCCAAAACTCTACCAGATCTTAAGTTCATATATGGACTCACATAACTTTATTAGATAGATACTTCAAACCTGGAAAGTTGTCCTTGGCTTCAGATATACAGTGCTTCCACTCCTTGTCCCTGCACATCTGTACTTCAAATCTCATAAAAATTGTCAATCCATGGGACGTAGTGTTGGAATTAGGGTTGCAGACAAACGCACACAGCTTGGAGAAGACGAAGGAAGCTCAAGGCACACAATAGAGAGTGTGTTACTTAGTGTGCAATGGAAAGATAGATAGCCCTAGAGTGATGGGTGTATATACAATGCTCGGGGGGGGAACCTCCTAAAGAGGGAAAAAATGCCTTGGCGGTCCTAGTGTGTTCACACACATCACTAGCACATGTATATGGTAACAAATCCCCCCTGGAGTGATGCGGTGAATGAGATCTGGCATATGAGTAAAGGGAAGTGCCATGCTCTGAGGACATGATCAGCCCACAAAGGGGAGTAATCCCAAAGCTTTGCGGAAAGCTTCAAGCTTCTCACCAAACAATGCCTTTGTGAAAAGATCTACAAGGTTGTCCTGTGTTGGCACATAAGCCAAGTTGATCTCTCCTGCTGAGATCCTCTCCCTGACATAGTGGTAATGCACCTCAATGTGCTTTGTGCGAGCATGAAAAACTGGGTTCCTTGCAACTGCCAATGCGCTCTGACTGTCAGTGTAGATAGTGTTGGCAGTGTCATGTCCAACACCCAAATCAATCATAAGGCGTCTAAGCCATACACACTCAACCGTAGCTGTGAAGACTGCCCTGTACTCAGCCTCACAACTCGAAGTGGCCACAGTAGGTTTCTTCTTGCTCAACCATGATATACATGAACTTCCAAGCATGAAACAAAGACCACTTGTGGACACTTGCGTGTCAAAACAACCAGCCCAATATGAGTTCAGAAAAGCATGTAAGTTTGGCGGCAATGATCCTCCCTTGGGATAAAACAAGCCAAGATATAAAGTGCCACTAAGGTAGCGGAAAATCCTCTTGACAGCCTGCCAATGCTTAGACCCTGGGCTATGCATAAATCTGTTGACCTGTGGGATTGCAAACTGAATATCTGGACTCGTGTTGCATACATAAATGAGGCAGCCAACATAAGTTTGGTAAAGAGTGACATCATCAGGATCTCCAGCATCATGTAGACTCAACTTCAAACCTGTTTCCATGGGAGTGGCAATAGGTTTGCAATCCTCAAGTCCAAACTTACATAGCAATGTCTCTATGTAACTTTTCCAACACAAGGCAATACCACCATCACACTGCTTAAACTGTATACCCAAGTAATGATGCAACAGCCCCAAATCTTTCATCTTAAAATTAGCATTCAAATCAGCCTTAAATTCAGCAATATGTCTCCCATTTGGTCCAGTGATCAGCAACTCATCGACATAAAGAACCACAATGAGAAGTACATCACCCTCACGCTTTACATACAATGTGCTTTATGTTGGAATATTACGAAGCCTCATTTAACCAAATGAGTGTCAGCTTTCTCATACCAAGCACGAGGAGATTGCTTCAACCCATACAAAGCCTTCTTACATCTGCACACTTTGTCCTCTTGTCCTTTTATGACAAAACCGCGAGGTTGCGTTACACAAACTTCCTCAAATATGTCACCATTCAAGAAAGTAGTAACAATGTCTGATTGATGTACATCCCAACCAAAATGAGCTGCCAATGCACATAGAAACGCACAGTAGTCATACGACAAGTGGGAGCAAAAGTCTCTTTATAATCTATGCCTTTTTTATGTGCATAACCTTTTGCAACAAGTCAAGCTTTATGGCGATCAATCTCACTATTCGGCTTGCGTTTCAACTTGTAAACCCACTTTGTACCAATGGCCTTTTTTCCAGGAGGCAAATCACATAAAGTCCATGTGTCATTTTCTATAAGTGCATCATATTCTGATTGCATGGCATCCAACCAATTTTCTAAATTTTGTGCTTCATCAAAAGACAGAGACTCCTCAATATCATGTAAGCTAGACACGGCCAAAGCATAACAATCCAATGCATAAGATGTTGAGATGTCGAGCTCTACACCTTGAGCTGGCATCCACTACGGGTCTTGGCCGCTTACGGCATTTACTCACTGGCGCGTTAGGTGACCGACACGGAGGATCTCTGCCAGTGATTCTACAGCTAGACTACACTTATAGTGCCAGCCTAGTACGCTTCTAGCGAGTTCACACTTAGTGACCGCATGTACATATGTGCTACTTTTCAGCTTTAGCACTTAGTCATTTTCTACTCTCTTTTCTGCGAAGAAGAAGAAGAAGCTTTCCATCTCTGTGTGCTTTGTGCTTGTCTTGTGTAGCTCTCTTGCATCCTCATTCTTTACATGGTATCAGAGCTTGGTGCAGGCAAGAGAGGCTAAGAGAGCAAGAGCATCACAATCCCTTCGTTCGCAATCCACGACCAGATGCAAAGTTTCAGGGGTTTTTCTCACAAGTTTCTGAACAGGTCTCCAAAGTGCAGTATACAGAGATTTATTGTACAAGTACAGTGGTTGTATGTACGCTTGATTGTGGACACTCGTTGAGTGTAGAAAGCGTTACAGGTACCACGATAGCAGGTTCAGCAGATTTGCAGGTTTTTACAGATTGCAGCTATTTTGTCTTAGTGCTTCAAGATGTCTGACGGTTTCAGTCAGATTGTTACTGAGAAGGTTGAGAAAAATAACTACCCTGCATGGAAGTTCAGAATAATAAATTTCCTAAAAGGAAAAGGTTATTGGGACTATGTAGAAGGAGAAAATGAAAAGGAACCAGAGATTCCCGAGGCAAATGCTACAGCAGAACAAAGGAAATCTTTGAGGGACCGGCAACAAGGCCAGAGCAAAGTGATGTATTGGCTTTCTATGAGCATCACAGATGGCATGATGGGCTATCTACAGGATGCTAAAACCCCCGCCATTGCATGGAGAAACTTAGGCAGAGTGTTCGAGGTGAACACCAAGGCCAGGAAGCTTCAACTTAAGTCGGAGCTAAATCAGGTTAAGAGGAACAACCTCTCAATCAATGATTATGCCTTGAAGATCAAGAGTATCATTGAGGCTCTTGGATCTATTAAAGTCTCAGTGGAAGACGATGACATTGTCCGTGCATGCTTGGATGGTCTAGGAGATGAGTATGTACATTTTAGGTCTTCCATGAATACAAGAGACGACATCCCCGTGTTCGAATATTTGATTTCTATCCTTATTCTTGAGGAGAAGAACCTTGACACATCTTCTTCTCATGGCAGAAATAATTCTGAACAGGCCTTCTATTCTAACTCCAACAAAGGTAGAGGTAGAGGTCGTGGTCGAGGCCCAAGGGATTGCAGGGGCCAATTTCTGGAAGGTCAATCCAATCAAAACAATACATGTGGTAGGGGAAACCAATCTCAAGGCAGGGGGAGTCAAAGAGGTCGTGGTGCAGGATCAAGCAGGCAGCAACATACTCCAGATAGCAGAGAATGTTGGACTTGTGGTGAAAGAGGTCACATGTCACGTGACTGTCCAAAGGGAAAAGCAAGTGGAAAGAGAGAACAGGGCAACTATGCATCTACTAGCAGAGATGCAGATGACAGCAAAAACGAGCGCATGTTTGTTATGCAGCATGTAATGAATACAATGACTGCAGAGAATTCCACCCAAGATGATGTTTGGTATGTGGATTCAGGTGCCTCTAATCACATGACGTCTCGTGGAGAGTGGTTTAGAGATATGCGCAAACCAGATGTGTCAAGCTATGTGCAGACAGGAGATGACACAACTCACCCCATTGCTCATGTAGGGGACATACCTCTAAATACGAAGAGTGGGAAATCAAAGTACTTAGCAGATGTACTTCATGTCCCAAACATTACAAAGAATCTTGTTTCTGTTGGACAAATGGCTGAGCAGGGTTTGCAGGTTCGCTTCAATCCAAATGGCTGTTATGTAGAAGATTTCCAGAATGGCTGTAAGCTGATCACAGAGGGCAAATGTGTGGGCAAAATGTTTACGGTGAATGTAGACATGCCTGAGGTAAAAGCTGCATTATTTGCACAGGGCACAGGTGTTGTGGCTGATGTTGACATTTGGCACAAACGCATTGTCCATGTCAATGAGCAGAGATTGTGCAGCATGCAATCAAAACAGATTGTAAAAGGTTTGCCCAAATTCAAGGTGGATGGTATGCATAAAGTGTGTGCAGCATGCCAGTTTGGAAAACAGTCAAAGGGCTCATTTCCACATGAGCGCAATGTATGTTAAAAGACACTTGAGGTGGTGCACACAGATGTTTGGGGTCCAACCGATACTGCAAGTATACATGGTTGCAGGTATTATGTCTCTTTCATTGATGACCATACAAGGAAAGTATGGGTCTACTTCATGCGTAACAAAAGTGAAGTGTTTGGTCACTTTCAAGACTTCAAAGTCATGATTGAGAAGGAGACAGATATGCAAATCAAGACATTGAGGTTAGATGGAGGGGGAGAGTACTTCTCCAATGATTTTTCAAATTTTTTGCGAATGCATGGTATACGCAGGCAGTTTACATGCAGATATAGTCCACAACAGAATGGGGTCACAGAAAGGAAAAACAGGCACATTGCAGAGGTTGCACGTGCATTGATGAATGAGAAGAACATGCCTCATCATTTCTGGGCTGAAGCCGTAAATACAGTTGTGTACATTATGAACAGGACACCTACAGCTGCGGTGCATGATGTAATACCTTAGGAAAAGTGTACAGGTACAAAGCCTGATTTGGCACACTTGAAAGTGTTTGGCTGCATAGCTTACGTGCATGTACCAGATGAGTTGCGTAGGAAATTGGATCCTAAAGCAGAGAAATGTATTCTTGTGGGATATTCCCTTGAACAAAAGGGGTACAGGTGCTACAATCCTACTACACGAGAATTACGAGTGAGTAGAGATGTAGTCTTTGATGAGATAAGCAGTTGGTACAGTAATGCACATGGCACTATTGGGGCTGATGTAAAGATGATGTGGTTGTACAAAATGTGAGGCCACAGTCACAGGTTTTGAGTGGACCACAAGAGTCCTCTTCTCGTGGCTCTGTTGAGAAACCATGGAATGGTAGACTACGTACGCAGGTTACTCCACCAACAGGTACAGGGAATGTATCACGAAAAGGAAAGGAAAAGGTTGATGAACCTCCCTTTATGGCTGATGCATCATCAGGTTTTTCACATGTAGACATGCATTCAGATGGTTCTGAACAAAGTCTTGATGAGGAATTTGGAATTCCGACTGTCAGGACACCTGGTGTAAGGAAAGTACAAGAAGATGCTAGAGGGCAAAGGAGTGACCCAGGACCGCGCAGATCTAATAGAGTTAGAAATCCAGATCAGAAATTGACTTATGATGGGTATCTAGCGCATCACCAAGCCTACATGGCTAAGGTGATACAAGATGTGGAGCCCACATGTTTTGATGATGCAGTTGGAAATGTGCATTGGGATGATGCAATGACTGAAGAGATGCTGCATTGGAAGCAAACGACACATGGGAGTTGGTGCCATTGCCAAGTGGCAAGAAAGCTATTGGGTGTAAATGGGTGTATAAAACCAAGCATAAGGCTGATGGTAACATTGAGCATCACAAGGCAAGGCTGGTCGCAAAGGGTTATGCACAGACGTATGGCATAGACTATGAGGAGACCTTTGCTCCAGAGGCAAAGATGACGACTGTGAGAGCTGTCATAGCAGTGGTTGCATCTAGAGGATGGATTATGCATCTAATGGATGTAAAGAATGCCTTCTTGAATGGTGAGTTGCAAGAG
Organism: Adiantum capillus-veneris; assembly: GCF_014529385.1. Taxonomy (NCBI): domain Eukaryota; kingdom Viridiplantae; phylum Streptophyta; class Polypodiopsida; order Polypodiales; family Pteridaceae; genus Adiantum; species Adiantum capillus-veneris. The sequence goes on along the minus strand of NC_140960.1, from coordinate 101,923,345 downwards.
GAAGTGTATATGGATCAGCCACCTGGTTATGTCGATTCAGGTTACCCAGATTATGTATGCAGACTTCTCAAAGCTTTGTATGGTTTGAAGCAGGGCTCTAGAGCATGGTATGACAGGATTGCCAAGTATCTTGTCAGTATTGGTTTTAGGAGAGCTCATGCTGATCATTCACTCTATGTACGTGAGAGTGATGTGGGGATTGTGGTCATTACCATATATGTAGATGACCTTATTATTGTTGGTGACAATGCTATGGAGATTGACCATGTGAAGGGTCTTCTCAAACAGGAGTTTGAAATGAAAGATTTAGGCGAGCTGCACTACTTTCTTGACATTGAGGTGATCAGGACTCCAGAGGGTGTATGGCTATCACAGAGACAGTATGCTTTGGACATGTTGTCAAAGTATGGTATGGCTGATTGTAACCCAATTTCTATTCCCTTGGATGTGAATGCAAAGCTGAGTGCAGAGAAGGGTGATGTTGTTGAGGATGTCAACATGTACAGGAAGATTGTGGGTAGTTTAATCTACTTGACTATCACGAAGCCAGACTTGAGCTACACAGTAGGCTTGGAGAGTCAGTTCATGCAGCTTCTGAGGAAGCCACATTTGGATGGAGTACGACACACACTTAGGTATGTGCGAGGTACTCTTGACTACGCATTGTTCTATGCAGCAGATGCACCATTAGCATTGTATGGGTATACAGATGCAGATTGGGCAGGTAGCATTGTTGATAGGAGATCTACGAGTGGCTTCATGTTCTCTTTTGGGAGTGCTGCTATTACTTGGAGCAGCAAAAAGCATCCTACGGTTGCTTTATCGAGCACAGAGGCCGAGTACAGAGGTGCATCAGTTGCGGCGTGCGAGGTAGCTTGGCTACGCACATTACTTGAGAACTTGGGAGTGCAGGTGGACCAACAGATTTTCATCCATTGTGACAACCTCAGCAGCATGCAGCTGGCTAGGAACCCAGTGTTCCATGCCAGGACCAAACACATAGAGGTCCATTACCACTACGTTTGAGAGCGAGTGTTGGCGGGCGACATCGACTTGGTCTACGTCAGCACAGAGGAGCAGATAGCGAATATCTTTACCAAGGCCCTCGGAGCTGAGAAGCTTCGACGTTTCCGAACTATGCTTGGACTCTGCGACATGCAGAGCTCGAGGGGGAGTGTTGAGATGTCGAGCTCTACACCTTGAGCTGGCATCCACTACGGGTCTTGGCCGCGTACGGCATTTACTCACTGGCATGTTAGGTGACCAACACAGAGGATCTCTGCCAGTGATTCTACACCTGGACTACACTTATAGTGCCAGCCTAGTACGCTTCTAGAAAGTTCACACTTAGTGACCGCATGTACATATGTGTTACTTTTCAGCTTTAGCACTTAGTCATTTTGTACTCTCTTTTCTGTGAAGAAGAAGAAGAAGCTTTCCATCTCTGTGTGCTTTGTGCTTGTCTTGTGTAGCTCTCTTGCATCCTCATTCTTTACATAAGATGCATGGCGAGAGACTGAACGAGTACAACTAGACAAAGGTGCATCCAATTTACTGTCACGCAAAGTGTACACCAACCATTTTGGCATACCTCTAGCCTGCTCATTTTCAGCCCTTTCCTCATCAAGTACATCATGTACATCTGCATCAGTAATAGGCTGATCTGTAACATTTTCAGAAACCCCCATAGGATGTACATTTGCCTCATTGGAACTTACATTCGTATTTCCACCACCGAAAAGAGGTAACAAAGTGTCATATATGTCATGTGAGCTTACATTATTGTCTCTAGTACATGACAGCAAGGGCTGAACAGAATCTTCCACAAACACTACATCCCGTGAAACCAGAATACGTTTTGTTTGCGGATGATACAACTTGTAACCTTTGCTTTCAGCACTATAACCAACAAAAATACATTTGACAGCCTTATCATCCAATTTTCTGCGCTGTGTCTGTGGCACCAAAACATATGCCAAACAACCAAAAACACGCATGTGCTCAATAGAAGGCTGTCTATCATGCCATGCTTCATATGGAGTAATAGACTAGAAAGCTTTCGTAGGACACTTGTTTAGTACATACGTGGCACACATGATGGCCTCAAGCCAAAAAGAATGCGGCAAAGCTTGACTTTTGACCATACATCGTGCCATTTCCGTCAATGACCTATTTTTCCTCTCAACAACACCATTTTGTTGAGGTGTATAAGGCACTGTACATTGGTGTTTTATCCCACAACTAGCCAGAAATGCATTAAATTCATGAGACATATATTCGCCCCTCAATCGGAATGGAGGGTGCCCATAGTACATTTGGAGACATTTTCAGCCATAGCCAGAAATTGTTTGAAGCACATAAAAACTTTCGACTTCTCTTTAAGCGGAAATACCCATGCATGCCTGGAGCAATCATCAACGAAAGTCACGAAGTAAAGGTAATTTCCCAAGGACGGAGTTTGCATGGGCCCACACACATCACTATGCACAGGCTGCAACCTGCATGTGGCCCGAACTAAACCATCCTTTGGAAACTTAGAACGTTGCATCTTACCCAAGATACAGCCTTCACAAACATGTTTGGCAGGTGATTCAAGAGGCGGCAAAGAAGCAACCATATCAAATTTTTGCAAACGCAGCAAACTCGCAAAATTCAGATGACCAAAATGTGCATGCCAAAGTTTTGCATCTGAAATAGCCCTTGAATCTGCAACAGCATTTGCAAAATTTTGTCCACACTTGTCATACAAAGTGATCTCATACAGCCCATGGCATAAAAGGCCAGATGCAACAATTTCATCACCAAAACTAAGATCATGGACTGTACATCTGTCATCCACAAATTTGACTACAAGTCCAAGTCTAGCAAGTGCGGATACAGATAAGAGATCCTTCTTGATCCCAGGTACATAAAGTGCATCAACAAGTGTGAAAGAACTGCCATTAGCAACAGTAAGCACAATCTTTCCAACTCCTTGAACTGGATAAGAGGCATTGTTGGCACAAGTGACTGAATTCCCATGAGGGACAGACTCGAGAGAGGTGAACAATTCACGATGTGAGGTAATGTGCTTTGTAGAACCACTGTCAAAATACCACACATGTGAATCTGCAGCAACAACTGACAAGCATGCATCATGGACAGCAGGGTTGTAAGTGCACTCTGCGCTAAAAGCCCATTCTGCATTGACATCAACATCACAGTCTCCTTTCACAGAAGACTCAACAATGGCTGCATTTGTAGTGGAACCACCCTCTTTCTTCTTAGCCTCTTTGGCCTTCAACTTAGGACACTGCTTGATCAAGTGATCATTAGCTTTACAATAATGGCAACACATCCTCTTTTTGCCTTTATCACCAAAATTTCCAGACGAAGTGCTGCCAATAGAAGCATTGGGAATAGAAGTTTTGCCACTCGTAGCAGAACCAGAAGAAGTGGCTGCATTGCTGTTACCACCCTTTCTTTGAGAAGCAATAAAAGCCTGTTCAACTGCACGTTGTCTAGTCCTTTTTTTTTTGGAAAGTGACTCTTGCAACAACAGCAATGTGCATAATGCATCAAACTTGAAAACTTCTGGATTTCCTTGGGTCATAAGTCTCCAAGTACTAGCAAAAGTATAGTAAGAATCTGGTATGGAATCAAGAACAGTCTGCACAAGGGAACTGTTTGAAATGACCTCACCTGCAAAAATAAGCTGCTCATTGATATCCTTGATACTAGTAAGGAAAGTGTCCATATCATCTTCCTCATGCATAATCTTCGACTCCAGCTCTTTATGCAGCAAAGCAATTTTAGCCTCATGGAAACTTGCATAAAGACCAGCCAATATATCCCAAGCCTGGTTTGCAGATTTTGATGAAGGAATGTGAGGAACAATGGTGCGCTTCACAGGCAACGCAATGCATGAGCCTGCGCATCCTTTACATCCCAACGAGCTTGCTCTGTCGTAGGCAAAACAACTCTAATAGCAGCAATCCTTGCAGCAAGACCTACAACATCCTCAACATCGCCTACATCCTCAAAACCAGGACGTACATCAATGCCCTGCACAATATTCCATACTCCCTTTGACACAAGAACGTGTTGCATCATATAAGCTCACATAGGGTAATTGTCCCCATCCAACCTGTCCTCAGCAGTAAACATCTTGAACACATCTGTGTTGTTGTTGTCAGCCATGGTAAATGCTGCCCGAAAATAGGAGAAACGAAGCGAGAACAACACATGCTACATAGCACAAACCGTAGAAGACTATAAGGCACCTGTTATGCCGAAAACGGCACTAACAGGAACTCTACACAAAATGATGAAATAGCTTGTGCAGTACTGCCTGTACTGGAAACGGAGGCCGAAATGAGCCCGAATCAAAAATCTGAGCAGACTGGGCTCTTCGAGTTCATTCGAAATTTTTGTTGACCTGCAAACAGTTGCCAAAGCTCACTGAAATTGGAGAAAGTGAGCAGGCGTGTGCTGGAGCAACTAGCGACTAAGCCCGAGAGGATGCAACCTGCTCTGATACCAATTTTTGGAATTAGGGTTGCAGAGAAATGCACACAGCTTGGACTAGACGAAGGAAGCTCAAGGTACACAATAGAGAGTGTGTTACTTAGTGTGCAATGGAAAGATAGATAGCCCTAGAGTGATGGGCGTATATACAATGCTACCGCCTAAAGAGGGAAAAAAGGCCCCGACGGTCCTAGTGTGTTGTTTGGCGGACGAAGTGACAAGCGGCCGTTTCCAGAGAAGGGTCATATTTTTATGAGAAACCTTTGTAAAATTCTTTTGTAAGGGAGCATCTCTAGGCCGAGAACTTGTCAAAGGATTTATGATTATTCTTCTGGGAGCAATTGTATATTAGAGAACCAGTTAGAAGTTTAGGAGCTTTTGGCCGGACAAGCCATTTGTAAAGACCTAAACTATAAAGGTCATTTTTTGTAAGTTTGAACATTATCTTTTTCATAGAAAATTGAGAAGACAGCGTACGTTTGAGAGCTCCTTCTTGCTCCAACTTGTAATCTTCACCATTGTGGCTACGATAATCCAAATTCAGATTCGTTTATTGCATTGTGTTCCTCTTACCTTGCTCTTCCATTCAAGTGAATCATTCAAGATTTGGTGTAGGTTCTTAACTATGAGTTTGAGACCTTAAATCGCTGTATTGAGTGTCTATATGTATATTTTATGTTGTTTTGACCCTAGGAGAGGCTTTAGGGACCCTAAAACGACTCATTAGGATCACCTGTTCGTGTTGTTTTTTTTGACTTTGGGACGAACGATCGCGATCTTTGTACCTTTCTAGAATGCTGTGACAGTGATAGGATACAATCCTGATAGTCCCCTGTAGCTTCCCTTCACGTTTTGTGCGCTTCCGAATAGATTTGCATGGTAAACGGGCATGACGACTGTAGAGCTGTGTAGAAGGACATAGTCAGATTACTTGGCGATAGTGCGTTTGATTTGCTTGTAGTGAGGAGATACATCTCATCGAGTTCACTTCATTAGGAGTGACACCCTAGTGAGTTTCCATGCCTCATCCTGGTCGCTTCCCTTGCATTGATAAATATGTTGATGCTTGAGAGCTATGCTATGGACGTCCGTCGCGGCGACCCACAAACATTGGCACCGTTGCCGGGGAATGCACCTTAGGTGATGAGTGACCGAGTGCGCAGTTAGATTCTTTAAAAAGAAGATCAATCCACAAATCCATTTTACACCTTAGTTAGGTTGCTAGACAAGGGTTTAGAGCTTAGTGGAGTCTAGAGTCAGTGGACCGGCTAGATCCTCTCTTAGGAGATTTAGGGAGCTGTGAGTGAGAGTGTTCAAAGCATTTTTTCTCTTCGATTTCTCTAATTCGATTGAGTAGTGAAATCTCACCCAAAATCCGTTGTGTTTGTTTTGATTGATTCATTTTGTTATGTTCTTTCATTTCTCTACTTAGGAGTAGGATAAGCAAATCACATTCCAATCAGATTTGGGGCAAAAGTTAGAGTCGAGAAACCAGAAAACCATAACTTTGGCAAAAAGGCCATAAGACTCTGAAATTTTGAAAATCTGACCAAACAGAGCTGAAATTGTTTCAAATCACAAAGTGGTAGCACCAAACACTGGGAAATACTTGTCAGAGGGAGCAGACCAAATTTCATCAGATTTGGCCCACGTACTACGATCGCGATCGGTGTACCTATGTGCCAGATTTTGACCAGATTTGTTGTGTGCCTTCCTGATAAGATTCTAAACAAGTTTCGCTAAAGCAACAACACCCAAAAACATCAAAAATCAAGGAAATTAGGCCACTTGGATAAAACTATCATGACAGACCCAGAAAGTGCAAAGTCTTGGCTTTTAATGATCCAAATGCAAAAAGACTTGGGGGATAGCTCTAAAACATCAGTGTCTACAAGCATGTCAAATTTGGTCTAATTTGGGCTCAGAACTATGATCACGATCGATGTACCTAAGTGCCACATTTTGACCAGATTTCATCTATGGGATCCTCAGGTGTATACAAACATAAAAGTATAAAGGACCTAGAGCCAGAAACCTCAAAATACCTGTCAAACCATCTGAATACAGATCCAAGTCAAAAACTTCTAAACTGGCATAGAAATTGAATTTCAGTAGACCAAAATACATCAAAACTAGAAAGAAACCATACAGAGGGATAACCTGTACATAGGACAACCCCAGATAGCTTCCAAATCCCTAATCAAGCACCAAAATCAGATCAAACTGACAGATTTTGGAAAACAGACACTTCCAACCAAGAACTAGTAAAAGCTTGACTTTTTAGAGTCTGATTACAAAAGTATCAGAGAGGTAGCCTTAAAATAGCCTAGTGAACAAGCTGATGAAGTTTGGTGAAATTTGGGCTCAGAAGTACGATCGCGATCGGTGTACCTCTGGCCCAGATCTAACTCATTTTTAAATTGTTCATAGACCTAGACTATTTAAGATACCAGGAGTTGTCAAAACTCAAATTGGACATACTGTCAATAATCTTCAAGCAAAATTGTGTTGAAGTCATTGTGAAAGTGTTGAATCTGCTGACAGTTGGAATGATATAGTGATCTCATAGCCATCAAGTGTATTCATTTGCAAAGACCGATCAAGTAACAATCCATGCAGTCGCAGGTTTTGGAAGATCACTCCATCTCCAGGTTAGAGGTTTGGATTCAGTCAGTAAATCCCACATTCTTCAGGTTTTTGAGATCGGGAAAACAAATCAACATCCAACACCGAAATTTAGTGGATCAAGCAAGTGTTTTATCAACGGAGGAGAGTGTAAACCAAGGTGTAGTACAACCGTTAGAGCCGATCCTTGAAGAAGGCATCTTCGATACTTCTTCAGAGAGATCTTATGAGTATTTCACAGAACACTTGGGACAATTAAAACTAAACAGAGGAGAAAACATGGCAGCAGGACCATCAAACCCCTCGGCCACACTGAAGCTATTGCTCATCAAGTATCAATATGACAACAAGCAAGGTGCCAAGATATACAAAGATAGTATGGACCGCTACTATGTGAAAATAGAAGATATACCAAGTGAGTTCAGCGACTTAGTGCCTGTGAGCTATAGCGGAGATAGGTACCTAGATGACGAGGGTATCATGTACTTGGTAGTCCTCAATCCTAACATTGTAGACAAGTGGGGATTGATGGGGCACGAAAGCCAAAATAGATGAGGAATGTTAACCCTCACGGCTCACGGACACCCCATCACCTACGACGGACGTGTATTATGTATTTGGTAGAGTCAGGTACTGGGCTTGTCGGTCCAATAGGAAAAGGGTAAGTGTGATCGCCGATGAGAGGCGCACTCTAACTGGGACATTCAAGGGATTAGTTGGCTAAGCATGGGCACCCAAGTGTGAATGGGGTGAGCTCATATAAAAGCCAACTAAACCTAAAATTCACTCATTCTCACATTTGTGAAATGCAAGAAAGGTGCTCTTGCTCCATCTCCTTGTGTACTAGTGTGTGTGTGTGTACTTGAGAGAGAGAGTGTGTGTGTGTGATCGAGCATTGCGGCGGCACGACGGCGGTGAAGCGGTTGAGTGCAACGTAGCGGCGTCTCCTTCTTCTTCGCGGCGAGGAATCCTCCACGGCAGGAGCATAGAGCGGTGAGTGACACGCCATTGCCCTCTTTTGAGCTTACTAGTTAAGCTAGTTGTGTGCTTGGAGCCGTGTGTGGCTCGCACACAGTGTTAGGCAAGTCCCTTGCTTCGACAGTGTGTCAAGGAGCGCACATTTTTGGCGCCGTTGCCGGGGAATTGCCCTGCACTAAGCCCAAGAGGCACTTTGTGCTTCTTTTATGAGTTGTTTGTAGTAGGAAAGAAGAGGAAGATGAAGAGGAATGAGTTATTTTTCTGCAAGTTTTTAATTTCTATATTGTCTGCAAGTTCTGTGATTTCTGCATAATCTTGTGTTTTCTGTTTGCACACAGTCTTTGCACAATTAGTAGTCGCTAGCTTGTTCGCAGTGAATGAGTAAGTAGGTAGGCAGTTAGCAATTTCTGTTTGCACACAGTCTGTACACAGTTTTCTGTCAAGGTTTGCCTGCACACAGTCTTTGCACAGTAAGGTAGTGAGAGAGGAAGTAGGTGGACAGTTAGCTCACTGTCAGTAAGCAGTTAGCAGAGTGGTTAACAGATTAGTTAGTAGATTAGTTAGTAGATTAGTTAGTGGTTAGCAGCACTATTAGTAAGTAGATAAGGTAGTGAGCTGTGAGCTGTTGACAAAGAGGTTAGGTAGGTGTTGACAGTGTGTGTGGCCAAGAAAGGGCCGCGCACGGTCGTCGCCTTTTTTTTAAAAAAAAAATTAATTAATTAATAAATTAAAAAATCCAAAAATATTTAAGCGTGAGTGACTGGGGGGCTACACTAAAATTTTGATCGGGATCGGGATCATTTGCCCAAGCCCAAGCCCAGGCCCAGGCCTCAGTCCTATGATATATACTAGACTCACTCTTATATATATACCCTATCCCCTCAAGGAGGAATGAGAGCATGTGGGGCAAGTCCTCCACTCTCCTCCCTTCTCTTCCCACTTGCACCCTTAGACTTTCTAATTTGGGCCTAGTTCCCTACTAGAAATTGACGGTTTTAGGGATTCCGAGGGCATAAAGTGACCAAACAGAGGGCTGTAAAGCACGGCACGTCCCTCTGACCGAGACGCTCGTTTTGAGCTATCATACGTTCTATTCTATAGCTGGGTCAGAAAAAAAAGGACCAAAAAATCAAAAAAAATAAAATTAACAAAAGACTTGGGTTGCAAAACACCCAAAAATACAAGGTGAGAAGCCTTCACGGGCACTCACTGACACTTCTAGGGGATCAAAGTCATATGAACCTACGCTCTGGACAAGAGTTAGAGCACGAGCATATTGGTAGTGCCTCCATTTACGCGGGCACCCATTATTCCTCCACCCTAGGTTCTGGACCTTCGGCCGGGACTCAAGGTAGCGCGACCCAAGATCCTCATATCGCGTCTAGTGATTCTTCCTCTGACTACGAAGTCATGGAGGGGTACCCTACACCAAACCCTGATAGTTCAAGTCAAGACATGCATGCCATGGGCCCACGGCCCGGGTCCAGCATGTTTAGCCGCTTAAAAGAGACCCTTAGTAGAGCTACTCGCTCCGAACATGCGGTTAATGAAATAAATGAAGGGAGTGGGGAAGTAAATTCGTCATTCATGCCTAAAATAGACCCTATGCTTCTTGAGAGTGTGCATGTGAATTTTCCATCCACTGCACCTCCTGATCCTTTAGGACTATCTCCCTCTGAGGTTCTACTACCCGATGGTAGGAGTCTTGCCGAAGTACAAGAGATCGAACGCTATATGCAAGCAACAAGGGAGAGGGAAATTGAGAACCTACGAAGGCTAGAACAAAGTCGAACCCTGAAAGCAAAGGCTCCTATGACAACAATCATGCCAGCCGAGCAACCCAGTGCTCCCAAGGTAGCACTCACGGAGGGGCAAGCGATAGGGAGCAATAATGCTTCCACTTCGAGGGAAACCTCCAGCACGCCAGGTCTAGATGGGATATTCCTAAACGAAAATTGGGAGTATGACCTACAAGCAGAAGCTTTAACTGATCGGTACACAGGACACATCTATCATGTGGGTTAGTTAGATGTTCTACAATCCACATCGTGTGCTACTAGCATAGATGAGCAACAACACAAAGTCTGTGATGTCCTCCATAGGATTGTCGAGTTAGAAAGACAGAACACAGGGATCAACATGCCTTCAACAGGCCTAATGAGATTCTTAAATACGGGAAAGGCCAACCAACCAACCCTATCACAAATGGAGACTCCCTCAATGAGCCCCATTGATCCTCCATATGTTGTTTCGCCAGGAGCCTCAGCACAATCTGAGCCCACAAGTGGCAGCTTTACCTTCCCAGATCTAGCTCATCTTTCTCTTAATGACACTACAGCTACCATGCATATCCCAGTGGTGAGCATGACAAGAAGTACACCATGGAGTTCATTTGTTAATACTGCGCCGATGCCTAGTAGCACAGTGCCCCCAACTATACCTACATATATGTATCAATCATGTGCACCTGTCGTACCTCAGTCTCATATAGCTCCTACACCTCCGATTATTCCAAGAGCTTACAATCCACAATGGTAGTATCCAAGCTCTTATACAAGTGGAGCCATGCCATTTAATAATAACATGCCATATCAGGCACCCCCTATGCCTAGGGCCACACCTGTAAACTTTGGACCACCGTCTGGTACACCACCATACGAAATATGGGACCCAAGAGCCGCGTGTATGCCAAGGCCAAGGCCAACTCCCATCTCACATGTGGTTCCAGGAGCACATACACCCATTATACCTGCTCAAATAGGAGATTTGGCAGAATTTGCTCAAACTATCGGTCGCTCTATTGCGGAAAACATGCGTAGTGCACCTGATAGAGAGCCTAGGAGCAAGGCAGTTCAAGTAGCTAAGCTCACACAGAAATTCAGTGAAGACGGAGATGCTAGAAAGCATATGGAAGTCTTTGAACATGTGTGTGATTCCTTGGAAGAGCACAATGAGCTACATAAGTGTAAGGCTTTGAGTTTGACCCTAAGCGGAAAGGCTGGAGATTGTTATAGAACCTTAAGAGTAGAAGAGAAAATGATCTACTCTACTCTTAGGAGATTGTTCTTGAAAGAGCACATACGAGAGGGAGTACTTTGGGGTGTAGCCTCTCAGCTCTAGAAAGCCCAACGAGAAGAAGGTGAATCCATGAGAGACTTCATTAGTCGCCTAAAGAATTTGAATTCTCATGCAATCCAAACGAGCGATTCAACAACAACCAATTGCTCGATAGATTCATTAGGGGACTACGACATGAAAGTATCTATAATGGCCTAGTCATTAGAGGTATCACTACTTGGGAAGCAGTCACCATGAATGAAATCCAATTGGAGGATAATTTAATGATTGCAGGAGAAAGAGTGTCTACCTAGCCGAAGTCTAGTAGCTCGCAAGCGTCAGGGCATGAGCCAATGAAGATAAAGCCAATCGTGAAAGAGCAAACGATATCTGAGATGACTTTGGCAGATCTCACCAAGGCCATCCAAGAAATCCTTAGGGGTAATCGTGCTCCACAAAACACTCATATGTATCAAAGAAAGGAGAAACAATGGTGCTCAATTTGCTTGGGCCCACATACTACGAGTGAATGCCCTACTTTCAGAGTAAAGTTTAACGGGACTTGTAACGCGTGTGGTAGGTATGGCCATCAAGCGAAGGATTGCCTAATGCTTAAACGCATCATGGAAAATAGACCGCCTATAGCTTGGGCAGACTCACCTCGAGTTCCTGCATTGATGCCTACCCCACCCATGGAGCAACAGTTGCCATTACAGCACATGGTCCCTAGAACCCAAAATGTGGTCCAAACCACACCGTTGCCACCTCCAGTGCTAGGACCGCAACCCCCTCATCCAAGAGTTACACCTATGAACCAAATAGGTTGCGAGTCATCTAGTACTTATGTAGATTGCGAAGAGGACATAGACTCTAGTATCACCTATGGTGTCGACATGCTTGAGGAGTGTCCCATGTACTATATGGAAGACCATTGGGGACAAATCAAACCGGTATATCAAGCTACTGCGCTAGCAGCAAGAGGCCAAAACATTATTAGTTTTGCCAGGAGACCACCTCTTCAGTGCTACGAATGTGGTGGACCACATCGAGTAGCTGAGTGCCCCATTAGAATGCAAAAGAATGCTGCACTAATGCAAACAAGTCAAGGGAGTGCATTGGCAATGCCAATACTCACTTGTAATTGTTGTGGCATAGATCATTTGATCGCACAGTGTCCTAACAATCCAAACGCACCGAAAATCACACCATTGAACTTAATAGAGGTTGTTGATGGGACACCACCAACTATAAACATAGTACCAGTAAACACACTCACACGATCGATGCTCCAAAAACAAAATTATATTCTTGAGGAAAGAGACACGGCATCAATTGCCCAATCTCAGAAAAATAAAAAAACACGAAGAAAGAGATCGCAAAAAGCAGCGAAGTCAGAACCTAGCTCAAAGACCAACATAGGGACTGGTGATGACCCCGTATATATGAACGACGCTGAAGAAGATTCTGATTCAGGTGAAACCATGGAGACCAAAACGACCACTAACATAGAAACCAACAAGGAAGATCTTCATGAGCCACAATGGCCAGGATCCAAAAAGAAGATAGGAACTTACCCAAACCCTACAGAGGATATTGAGCGAGTCAAGCAATTAAGGAGTTTGGTAGAAGATACCCAAAGGGATCTAGAACCAGCACCTAGGAAGATCCAAATTACAGACACCGTGTTCCCTACGCAAAAACAACCTCACCAAGTCCATAGACCCTTGGACATACCTAGTGTCATCGAAGAAGAAAGTGACTTAAAGTCATGGGAAAGTGGGCGTACTCACTTCTTGATGGAAAGAATGTTTAAAGAGGGACTACCTGATCCTATCGAAGAAATGCAGATCCCATCTTCCCCACGTCAAGGGAATGAAGTCCAAAAGGTGTCGTTAAACATTGCGAAATTGATGGATTTCATGTCTTCAGAAGTTAGAACCACCATCATGTCCAAACTATATAAAGACCCTGAGCTAGTCTCAACTCTTCGAGCCTTCCTCAATGGAGAACTAAAGTTTGGGCTACCACAATTTGCACAAGTGGATGGAGCTGCGGAGATGCCAATAGAGGAGGAACACATAGATCCACAACCCAGCCTAGAAGAGAACCTTGTTATAGAAAATACCTGTTAACAAGTTGGGGCAATACTTTGAAGGTGATGAATCTAATGCTACTCTACCAATCACTACTAAAGGATTAACTGTAAAGGGGGTCCTTGACGGTGGTGCGGGAGTCAGCATGGTGACAAAGAGTTTTTGGGAGTCTATGGGGAGACCTCACCTTGAGGCCACAAGCGTAGTGGTAAAAATGGCTAATGGATCTATTGTTACGCCTATTGGAATGCTTAAGGATCTCAGGATCAAGGTCTTGGGACACAAGGTAAGGAAGACTTTCATTGTTATGGATTTTTCCAAGCATCCTATGTCATTTGAGATGATCTTAGGGCGTCCATTCATGAGGGAAGCAAAAATGGTGCATGACTGGTCCAAAAACCACGCCTACTTACAGTTCCAAGACTCTGTCATTCGAGTTGATCTTTTAAGTGGTCGAACGCATCCTCTAGGAAATAAATTCACCATTGATAATCAATCAGACACAACAATTCACTCAGCTCCATTACAATATTGTTACACGTGTAACAAAGACACGGATATTAGGGAGAACTCTCCTTATATGGATATCCTACCCGGAATGGCGGAGTCAGACAATGTCGATTAGGTACACCTAGCGGCAACTATAGATACATGGGGATCTAGAGGAACAAACTAGGTAACACCAGATGGGGAAGAGATACCACACATTGCACCAGTAAACATGTTACGTGTAGCGCATGTAACATCCGATGATCAGAAAGAGGCACGCCTACCTGAGAGTGAAACTGATGATTCCTCAAAGTCTTTAGGCCAATACACATCAGAAACGGAATCTCAGGGAGAAATGGATTCAGAACCTGAGGAAACATCGAGTGAACCAAGTATAGAAACTAAACGCTCAAGGCCTAGTATGACCGTCTATGGTAATTTATATGAGAGTGAAGAAGATACAAGCGAAGACCTATCAGGCGAGTCAAGTTCAAAAATTTACCAAAATCAAAACCTTAACAAGAAACAAAGGTCATATAAGAGACGACGATATCGAGCAAATGTGAGAGCTAGGATAAACAAGGAAAGATCTACTGCAGAATGGCTTAGCTATCTAGGGGCATGTGATGCTCATCAAAAGCTAGTAGACAATTGGGGTGAACATCTCCAGAGTGTCATGTGGTGCAACCCGCCACCCATTGACCTCGCTCAATTGGAGGTTACAGAGCCGAAATTGATTCGAACTATAAGAAGACGTCAAAACCGAGAGTTAGCACAACAACAAAAGGAGGCAGAACTAAAAGAAAGGTCTCTATCAGGACAAGAGCCTGCTGACTTACATACGGCTCCTGAACATTTTAAATCTTATACCATGGGGGAGCGAAAGGTTGTGTATGCCAAAGCCCAATGAATACCTACCAATGGAAGCAGTGGAGTCTATGATGGTCCAGCGGTAGTTAAAGAGATAGAATTAGCAGAACCAGTTGAGGAGTCTAAACCAATCTTTATTGCTCAAGACCTTACCGAAACTAAAGAGGCTGTACTTAAGGAGCTCATCAAGGAATACAAGGATATCTTTGCTTGGACATATCATGACATGAAGGGCGTTCCACCTTCTGTGGTGCAACATACAATTCCCATTATCAACATTGCTAAACCCGTCCAGCAACGATCCTATCCAATGAATCCTAAGTACGCCAAAATTGTACAAGAGGAGATTGAAAAACTTATCCAATGTGGATTCATATACCCTATTGAGCACTCAGAATGGGTTTCTCCAATAGTCATTGTGCCAAAAAAGAATGGGAAACTAAGAGTGTGCGTGGACCTCAAGAAAGTTAATGCAGCCACTAGGAGAGATCATTATCCCTTGCCATATTCAGAACATGTTCTTGAAAGAGTTGCGGGCAAGGAAGCTTATAGCTTTTTAGATGGGTACTCTGGTTACAATCAAATCACAATTGCATTAGAGGACCAAGCTAAAACTGCTTTTATCACAGATTTTGGAGTGTTTGCATTTCGTGTTATGGCTTTTGGCTTAACAAATGGCCCTGCTACATTCCAACGATTAATAAACACTGCGTTTAAAGAATTTCTAAGGGAGTTTTGTGAAGCTTTCCTAGACGACCTTTGTGTTTATTCTTCTTGGGAGAAGCATTTGTTATATCTACGAAAAATATTTGAAAGGTGCACATTTTATCGCATCTCATTGAACCCTTTCAAATGCCAATTTTGGGTTAAGCATGGAGTCATTCTAGGGCATATAGTGTCCAAGAACAGGATATCCACAGATGAGAGTAAGATTAAAGCCATTGCCGATTTGCCACCACCTACGAACTATAAAGGAGTTCAAAGATTTATGGGCCATGTTGGTTATTATTGAAGGTTTATTTTAAACTTTGCCGAGATAGCGCGTCCACTGTACAAGCTTCTTATCGAGTTTCATTGGACGGAAGAATGTCATCAATCTTATGAGTTATTAAAGAAGGCCCTAACAAGTGCTCCAATCCTGCGAACACCTGATTGGAATGTACCTTTTCATGTGCATATTGATACATCAAACTTTGCTATTGGGTGTGTTCTAACTCAACCAGGAGAACATAAATTGGACTACCCTATTATCTTTGCAAGTCGCCAATTAAATGATGTCGAGATGAACTACACTACTACAGAGCGCAAAGGTCTAGCTATGATTTATGCAGTAAAGAAATTTCGCTATTACCTTCTTGCTACCAAGTTTGTATTTTATGTTGATCATCAAGCATTGCTATATTTGCTATCATGAAGCAGTTATGCCATGGGAGTCTGTCATTCCTAGTCTTCGAGTAGCTTCTCAAGAAGGTTGGGATGGTAACCCCTTAGTTGAGCGATTATATATCCTGGAAAGGCTAGATGAAGAGAGGCAATTAGCTGTGCGAAATGCTCTAGTGGAGAAGGATAGGAGAAAGAAGTGGTTTGATAGCCATTTAAAGGATAAAGACATCAAGGTTGGTGATAAAGTTCTTATGTACGGGGTACGTAATGAAAAGAAGAAATTGAAATACACTGGTAAGGGACCATATCGAGTGTGTGAGATTACCCCGCAAGGTACCATTCGTGTGGAGACTCTAGATGGAGTTGAAACCATTGGATTCCTTAATGGGAGTAAATTCAAAAGATATTATGATCCTCTAAGCTAGGAAGAGTTGCAAGTCATCCATCAAAAGAAGGCTGCCAAGGAACAACCAGAGCTTAGAAAAATCCAAGCAAGAGTTGAGGCTCGAGAACGACAACATTGTCTTAGACGCCAACGAGAGGCTAATCTGGGAATCACGCAAGCATTTTTTGAGGTTAACTCGTCTTTGCCGGCTACCCATGAACCTAGCACTTCAACACTTGTAGTTGCAGCAAGCAGTAATATTGCAAGTATTCAACCTGCACGACCTAAGAGTACATATCAATGGGTCCCCAAGCCCTTACTTCCAACTACCTCAACCCTCCCATCCATTTCAAGAAAAATTTCCCTGGAAAGCCAAGAGCGCGCTCTAGGAGAGTCAAGACCAAATCACAATGGATTCCAAAACGACTATTAGAAGCCCAAGGCTACTATGATGGAAATGAGAAAATTTGGGTACCTAAACGTAAAATGTGTCCTTCCGTATCGACAACAAACCCATATGAGTCAAACAGTGTAACGCTAAAGCCAATGGCAGACCGTGGGAAGGGAAAGATCACAGAATGCTACACACCTAGTCCAGAGCTAGTTTGGGCTCCAAGGCAAAACCAATTTATTCCACCTAGCTCAGGAAGGGGGGAGTTCCATGAAGCTTCTAGCTCCTCATGTAATACATCCATAGAGGTAAAAGCTTCTACACAGCCTCCACCTACAATAGTGGACCTCCATGAAGCTACAAAGGAATCCACACCTTCCAGTGTGTTGGGGTATAAAGCCCAATGTGGTCGCCCAGGTAAGTGGGCGGGCCGCCAGGTATGTACACATATTCTTTTGTAAAAACCTAATAAGAACTCACTATGCTCTACACATTACAGTAGAGCGAGTTCACCATATCATCGTGCTCTTCTTCTCGCACTCTCTCTCGCGTCGCACTTCCGCTCGTACTCCTTCAACTGGTATCAGAGCTCAGATCGAGGCTCGGGGCAGCACTGCAGGAGGCTAGAGTCACCAGCTCAGATTGGAGTGAAATTCGACAGGCGAAGACACGGCCCCAAATCTCGTTGGAAGCCCGATGGGCTTGGTGTCGTCAGAATTTCATTCTGAGGTCATCTCAGCCACCGTTCGGCTTCGACAAAGGTCTGTGCAGGCCATTTTTTACTACGTGGTCTCGGCGGGTGCAGATCCGACTCTACAAATTTGGGGTTTTCGGCCTACAACTGCAGGTGCTGAGGATATCGACACTCCCAGAGTGTTGATTTGTGGCTGTCTACACATCGAAGGACGGCTCACAGTTCTTGGAGGCGTGTCACATACGACACGGGCGCATCTACACACAAACTGTAGGCGACATCCACTAGTTCATCAAGTAGCTTGTGTTTGCTGCTTGATATTCCAAATTTCATCCTGACATTGCAGGTAATTCCACATGGGATGTATTGTCAGAGAGGATGTATGTTTGTTGAGGGTTTGCTGGCTGTGAGTCACGCAGCAAACAACCGCCATAGCAGTTACAGCATACACTGGGAAATTTGTGGATGTATGACTTTGTGGGAAGTCTATGTACTGTCAGATTTACTGCAGCCTTTGTTGAGGGTCGAGTGAGGTTTTATTGAGGTGGGGGATTCTCGAATGTTGAGATCCTTTCGGTGATACAGGTCTTGGAGCGATCCCTCGAGCACCCTTAGATAAGCAGCTAGGATGTATTGACTATGAGTTAGACAGTTGGGATTGCATCTTTGCTTTACTGCCGTTGAGGCATTGTCGCAGTCTATGCTTATAGGACAGTGACAGGACAGTGACAGACAGTACAGGTGCAAGAAAGGTTTACCCGCAGCTTACAGTGTCAGAGAGACAGTGTTTTTTGAGCTGTTTTTTGGTCTGTTTTTTGAGTACACCAGAGCCATTTTACAAAGGAGACTCTTCCGAAATTTATGCAGAATCTGAAGCTTTCTTGGTTCATTTGACAGGTTGATATTGGTTCAGAGGTCAGTTTACAGGGGAAACTCTGCCGAATTTTTCCCAGGAAAGTAAACCGCTATGAAGCGTAGCTATGGCTGGATCACAGGACACTGCTCTTTACAATATCAAGAAGCTAGATGGAACCAATTTCCCATTGTGGAAGAAGCAGATTTGGCACGTGTTGGTACAAAAGAAGCAGATAAAACCTATAAAGCTCAAGGGGATAAAACCAGAAGATATGGACGAAGATGAATGGAGCGAAATGGATGAATTGGCACTTTCTACCATTATGCTGACTTTGGCAAAAAGCGTTTACTTCAATGTAGCAGACGAGATGTCGGCTTATCAAGCATGGTTAAAGCTGAGTGATCTTTATGAGAAGCAGAGTGCAACTTCACAGGTATACTAGCTTAAGAAGCTTGTTGACTTGAAGATGAAAGAAGGGACACCTATGTCCAATCATCTGAATGAATTCAACACAATCTACAGTCAGTTGTCAGCTCAAGGTGTCAAGTTTGATGAACCTATTAGAGCTATGTTCCTGTTGATCACATTGCCGGAAAGTTGGGACACTTTTCGCATAGCTTTGAGTAATTCTGCACCTCCAGATGGTTTGAACATAGCAGGTGTAGAAGGAAGTCTGCTTACTGAAGAAACCAATAGAAAGACAATCGACAAAGGCAAAGGAATAGCCTTAGTTGTCAGGGGAAGGACCAAAGAAAAGTACAAAGGTGGAAAGAGGAATCAGTCTCGTAGCAAGTCCCGCAGTGCTAAAGGCAAGAGTGACATAGAATGCTACCATTGTGGCAAGAAGGGTCACATGAAAAGAGACTGCAGAGAATGGAAAGCGGAAAAAGGCAAAGAGAAAGCTGAAGACCATGGTGAGAAGAACAAGTCCTCAGTGAAGATTCAAGAAATAAATGTGACAAACACTGTTGCAGAGGATGACAGTCTTGTGTCAGGAGACATCTACTTCTTGAAGAATACAATGGACTCATCTCTTCTTACAGCATCTGATGGAAATGCACTGAGTGACTGGATTATAGACTCAGGGGCATCACTTCATGTGTCTCCAAACAAGGAGTGGTTTACCTCTTATGTGACCACTAAAGATCATGTTCGCGGCTAGGCAATGGGCAGACATGTGAGATCTTAGGTGTTGGAGATGTTCAATTGAAGTTTCAGAATGGCTCTTCTTTCACGCTGAAGAATGTGAGACATGTTCCCGCAATTACAAAGAGCTTGATCAGCACAGGTTTACTTGATGATGCTGGCTACGTCACCATTTTTGGACAGAACATGTGGAAGATATCCAAGGGTTCTATGACAGTATCACATGGAGTAAAGTCTGGAGGACTTTACATGATTTATGTATCAAATGTCTCTAAAAATGTAATCAATGTAACCGAGCAGCCGAACGTTTCTTTGTGGCATAGCCGGTTAGGACATATGTCCAAGAAGGGAATGGAAATCTTGTCTCGTTCTGGTTATTTGCCTGGATTTTCATTTAATGATTTTGAATTCTGTGAACATTGTCTGTATGGTAAGCAAACACAGCAGCCACATAAGCATAGAAGTAGTAGAAGAGATACACAGTTGGCACTTGTTCATAGTGATTTGTGTGGACCTATGCCTAACCTATCTCTAGGGGGAGCTTCTTACTTTATGACATTTATAGATGATTACTCGAGGAAAGTATGGGTTTACTTTCTCAAGCACAAGGAAGAAGCGTTTAGTGTTTTCAGAACGTTTGTGACACTTGTGGAGAATCAGAGTGGCAAGAAGCTAAATTTCTTACGCACTGACAATGGTGGAGAGTATGTTTCAAAGGCCTTTCAGGACTTTTGTGAGTCAAAAGGTATAAAACGTGAACTTACTGCTCCTTACAATCCTCCTCAAAATGGTGTTGCTGAGAGGATGAATAGGACCATACAAGAGAAGGTCAGAAGTATGTTGTCTAATGCACAGCTACCAAATGGGTTTTGGGCTGAAGCTGTATCAACAGCTGTTCATCTTGTAAATAGATCTCCTAGCAAGGTTTTGCAGAAGGATTCAGTGCCAGAGATGGTATGGTCAGGCAAAATGCCCTCATACAAACATCTCAGAGTCTTTGGCTGTGAGGCATATACTCACGTTCCAAAGGAATTTAGGAAAAAACTTGAGCCAAAGAGTAGAAAGTCCATCTTTCTAGGCTATGGTAATTCTGGTGAGATGGGGTACAGACTTTGGGATCCCGAATCCAGAAAGGTTGTCCGCAGCAATGATGTTCACTTTAATGAATCCAAATATCATTCTAAACCAGAGAGGGTTGAGGAGATTAGAAGAGTTGTCTTCCAAGAAGATGGACCTACACGTGCAAGACAAAATGTCAGGGCTCAAGAGGAGCAAGGACGGGATAGAGTGGAACCACAGGTTGTGGCTGAGCCTGAGCCACCTATTGTGCGTAGATCTGGACGTGTCACACGACCTCCTGATAGGTTTGTTCCATCTATGAATTATGTCATGTTGATTGATTGCAATGAGCCTTCATGTTACAAGGAAGCAGTGCAAATGAAGGACTCCGGGAATTGGCAATTGGCCATGCAGTCAGAGATGACAGCTCTGCATAAAAACCATACATGGAAGCTAGTTAAATTACCACGGGGCAAAAAGGCTCTACCTTGTAAATGGGTTTACACGTATAAGATCACCGCTCATGATAGTCAGCCAAAGTACAAAGCAAGGCTTGTTGCCAAGGGCTTTAAGCAAGAACAAGGCATTGACTTTGATGAAGTCTTCTCTCCGGTGGTCAAGATGACTACATTGAGATGCTTTCTTGCATTGGTTGCCATATTAGATTTGGTGTTGCACCAAATGGATGTCAAGACAGCGTTCTTGCATGGTGATTTAGATGTGGAAATTTACATGCAGCAGCCAGAAGGGTTTGTTGAGAAAGGCAAGGAAGATTGGGTATGCCAGTTGTTAAAGAGTCTTTATGGCTTAAAACAATCACCGAGGGCATGGTACCATAAATTCCACAAGTTTATGCTTTCTCAAGGCTACAAACGTAGTGAGTTCGATCACTGTCTATATACAAAGAAGGCTAAGGATGGCAGTTGGCTGATCCTTATTTTGTATGTGGATGACATGTTGATTGCTGGCAAGCACTTGGAAGAAATTTCAGCTTTGAAGTCAAAGATGGCAAAATCGTTTGACATGAAAGACATGGGTGAGGCAAGTCATATACTTGGTATGCGCATTGAGAGAGACAGATCAAAGAAGTTGATTTGGTTATCTCAAACAGAGTATATTGACAAAATTTTGCAACGTTTCACTGTGGAGAAGGGAAAGGCATTGAGTGTTCCATTGCCACCATATGTGAAACTTAGCAAACAAGATTGTCCTGTGTCTGAGGAAGAACAGGCTGAAATGGATAAGATTCCATATGCGTCTGCAGTGGGTAGTTGGATGTATGCAATGATTGCTACTCGCCCAGACATTGCATTTGCAGTGGGAGTAGTAAGTCGATACATGTCAAACCCAGGCAAGAAACATTGGGAGGCAGTGAAAGGAATATTGAGATACCTGAAAGCTACAAAGAGTATGCGTATATGCTATGGGAGTCAGGAGCTAAGTGTAAAGGGTTTTACAGACTCAGATTATGCAGGTGACTTAGACAACCGAAGGTCTACGTCAGGGTATTTCTTTACATTGGCTGGTGGAGCAGTATCATGGCGTTCTAGATTACAAGATTGTGTTACTCAGTCTACTACAGAGGCTGAATATGTTGCAGCATCAGAGGCATGCAAAGAATCTGTGGTGTGAACTTTGACAAGCTTCAGCTTGTCAAAGTTCACACCACAGAAAATCCTGCTGATCTACTTACAAAAGGACTTCCCTCAGAGAGCTTTGCGCATTTTCGCAAGCAGTTAGGTGTAGGGTAGTACATCACTTCTCTACATCTCTTGTATATTAGCTTGTATAGTAGCTTCTCTCACACTTAAAGTACCACATTGGACTTTAAGTGGGAGGTTGTTGGGGTATAAAGCCCAATGTGGTCGCCCAGGTAAGTGGGCGGGCCGCCAGGTATGTACACATATTCTTTTGTAAAAACCTAATAAGAACTCACTATGCTCTACACATTACAGTAGATCGAGTTCACCATATCATCGTGCTCTTCTTCTCGCACTCTCTCTCGCGTCGCACTTCCGCTCATACTCCTTCACAGTGTTCAAGAATCACTTGATGAACCACTTCAAGTTCGATCCTGGGAGAGTACCTTACCACCCTTGCAACTCGACGAGGCACCTAAGGTAATAGAAAACTACTGGCAAAAATCTTCACCTATAACAACTTGGAACAACTGGTTTCAAAGGGTGATGACATCATTTGAAACGGTATGATCTACCCAAGGAAGGGGGGAGTGTTTGTTGACATCCATTATTCACTTGCTTCCCTCTCAACCTTTCTCCCTGACCTCTTAATCTCCAATCTTAGGGAATGAATATGTAAAGCCTTATACTCACAAAAACAAGATAAAAAAGTAAAAGAGCAAGAGCCATAACACAAAATCATAAAAACAAATTATGCACAAGAACACGACCCTTGTAATATTTTCACTCTAACCATCATCTATTTGCGTGTACAGATATGGCTAGTACGCTAGAGTCATCCACTCCTGCCTTGGGTGACAGGTACCCTCGTTACTTTTCACAAATGTTTCACATGGTCTTTCCAGTGCTTGCATGTGAATGGGATTTGATAGGTACGCTAGCATGTGAGAGGAATTTTGAGGAGTTAGAATGGCTGATACGTCTCTTGACCACGTCTGATCCATACTTAGTAGAGAGCGTTTCTCCCATTGCACAAGCCTACCCTTTTGACCAAGATGACTATAGGCGTCTAGTGACCTTAGTAAACATGGGCACCTATGATGAAGAAGAAAATTTACATGACTACACGGATGGCACATATGGTCTCATGGATGATGACTTTGTTTATCTCGACGACGAGGATAGGGGTTTAGCCTTAGGGTTTCCCCCCAACCTCTACAAAAGCCTATTCCCTTGACTCTCTAGGGAGAGTGCAAATAATTAGGTTAGGGTTCCTTATGTTTTTTGTTGTGTTCAATAAGTGTTGGTACCTTTCCCACTAATGTGCCTCCTGGAGGTATTCCTTTTGTTTCCTAGTGTGTACAGGAATGTGTTGCTATTGATAGGATTTGGACCTTCATGGAACCTTTCTCTCGTTCACACTTCAGATCAAGCGCGACCATCAACACAAACAGGTGTTTTTTGTCCATTAGCATTGCCCCTATCTATTTTGCATCTATGTTTGTCTGCTTTAATTGTGATTGGTAGCCTAATATTCACCGCATTTGCTTAGTATCAAACATTTAATTCAAGGTAATTTTTTGTCATAATCACTTGTCTAGGTTTAAAAATCAAGCAGTCCGATTAAGCTAGTTTGACCAAGCTAGGTGTTAGAAATCTTCTCTTAATACCATGGGGAATGCCTTCCTAATAAGCAATGGTTACTTAGGTTCTTAATCCGATTTAGGCAGCATTGTGTGAAATGTACTAGGGCTTTCTAGTGGGCTTGACCCTATTGACCTTTAGCTTAAGTATTATAAAGGGAGTTTACTAGTGTGATGAGCCTGGGGAGGTGTATCAGAGTTATATGACCCCCCAAAGCTACAAAATTAAAATGATGAAAACAAACAAAACAAAAAAAATCAAAGTGCCACAATGTAAAATTTTAAGCTGGAAGAGAAATCCCTACTTAAATTGGTACTCCACTCACATGTATCGCCTATGGTACTAGAGCCCTAGAGGTTCCCAGTGTGGGCGCTTTTTCTTGAAAAGCAACAAACCCAAGGCATACAAAATAAGCACACACATCACAATTGAATCACTGTGAAAAGACTTTGGGGGGTCAAAGCAAAGGTAATCAGTCAGGCGATGATTTCATGAGAAATTCCTTTTATCGTAGCTTAACTACAAGGTCCTCTAGGTATAGCCTCTAGTCAGCCCTCGAACATGAAATACTTGGCTCTCGCGATTAAACAACTTAATTAACCAGAGAAAATTAAGAAGCTTACCAATGGTATTAATAGTCGATCTCTAGTGCCTTTCGACCGTTAAATTAGTGACCCCAGACTTGTTTAATTTTTTACCTTTACATCTATTTATGCATTTGATTATATTGCAATTTAATGTTTATTTGCTGACAAATTGTTTAAATTTCTATTACCAATCGATTTGTCTGCCTAAATATGCATATGCTTTTTAATTGCTTATGAGAATGCAATTACTGTACCAATGTTGTTTGATTTTGCAGTGATTGAAGAAGGCTAAGGACATTTATCTCAAATGCTCTTCCACCTCGACGAACGAGCTTCAACTCAATAGCTTCCGAGGACGGAATCTACATCAGGAAGGGGGGCATGTTAACCCTCACGGCTCACGGACACCCCATCACCTACGATGGACGTGTATTATGTATTTGGTAGAGCCAGGTACCAGGCTTGTCGGTCCAATAGGAAAAGGGTAAGAGTGATCGCCGATGAGAGGCGCACTCTAACTGGGACATTCAAGGGATTAGTTGGCTACCACGGCAGGAGCATAGAGCGGAGAGTGACACACCATTGCCCTCTTTTGAGCTTACTAGTTAAGCTAGTTGTGTGCTTGGAGCCGTCTGTGGCTCGCACACAGTGTTAGGCAAGTCCCTTGCTTCGACAGTGCGGCAAGGAGCGCACAAGGAACATGAGGAAAAGGCACCAACAATGAGCTTACCTAATGCGAGGTTAAGGCGAGAAAATGAAACGTTGAGAGTCAACACGGATAATGTCTACTTGGGGTTATACAATTATAATAATGGAGATCAAGATCTCTATTATAGATGTGAGGAACCCTACGTCGGAGAGATGACGGAGCGGAAAAGACATTATGTCTTCACCTACACAGAGGGAGCAGAAACGAAAATCGCCGCATACGACAAGTATGGAAGATGATACGCAGCAAAATGATAAAAAGGAGTTGGAAGGATATATGTACTTTGGGGGACCACTTCACCAGTATTATGTCACTCCAAGCCCACTAAGACCAGCATCTACAATTGTCGTGCCAGACCCGATGACAACGGGTGGAGAGAGGACTAATGTAGCTGATTCTGTTAAGTATGGAGACTGATTTACCCTTGTAATTTTCTGTGGTAAAAGCGCACATTTGTAAGGCCCCCATTATGAGGAGAAGCCATCGTGCGTGAAGGAAAATCACTCATCGAAAACCAAAATTTTCACGGACAAGAATCAGGGGCCCCCGAGACTTTTTTTTTTTGCCGGAATATTATGGCCGGACGGCGGCCGGAAAGTGGTCGGAAAACAACCGGTCGGTTGGCCGGTGGCCGGTGGTCGGAAGTCAATGGCCGGTGGCCAGTGGTCGGAAGTCAATGTCCGGTGGCCGGTGGCCGAATTCAAAAGCGGACTTGTCTTCTCAAGGGCGGCCACACATGGGCGGATTGGAGGGTCCGATTTGGACTTATTCGCACAAGGGCGGCTACACATGGCTGTCTCTCATAAGAGAGGGCAGCCCTTTTGGCCTATAAAAGGAGGCCATTTCTACACACATTTCATAGTGTGAAGTTGATGCAACAAGGTGAGTGTGAGGTGGTGAGAGTGAAGCAAGGCGGGAGCTCCATTAAGGGTATAATCCCTTTGTAAACTACTTCTTGTTTTGAAGTACTAAAGCCATTGAGTGGCTGCTTTCTCGTGGACGTAGCCCACATTGGGTGAACCACGTATATCGTGTGTACTCTCTATCTCTCTCTACTCTATAATCTTGTGTATATAAATCTGTCTCTCTCCATTAAGTAATCTACTCAATTATCTATTTAGCTACGTCTTATTTCTTAACAGATTCTTTTAGTCGATCTCATTATTCTATGCCAAGCTCCATGGGAATGTTACATTCCAGAGAATCAAAGGCTACGAATCGAGGTAGTGCGGTTCCTATCTCTACACATACAGCAGTAGGTTCGACATTTGCAGCCACACCATCACATTTGCCTCCTAGTAGTAGATTCGGGGCAGGGGAGCCAATGAGATCAACCCACGACATCCATGATGCACGAGAATGATTAAGTCGAGACACGGGAGCAATGAGACTGGTCGCAGACCATAGACGGATTAGGCCATCCCAAGCAGCAAAGTGCATGCTGAAGAAGTATAGCGGATCAGGGGATCCATATGCCCATGTATTGCTCTTCAAGCAAGTCTTAAGAGCAGAGCAGATCACGGATTTCCATACTCAATACAAGGGATTCGGGCTAACCTTGGAAGGGACGGCCTTAACATGGTTTCAACCTTTGAACCCTGAAACTTGTCTGAATATTGAACATGTATTGCGCGAGCTCGCGGAAGAATTCTCAAAACGAGGTATAAAGCATAATACTGTATCACAGATATATGCTTTTAAACAAAGGGAGAATGAAAAAGTGAAGGAAGCATCCTTGAGATTCAAACAATACATTGAGAGGTGCCCGAGAAGAAAATTACCGCAGGACGAGAGATTGTATGTGCTCTTCATTGAAGGACTTAGGAACGAAACCTTGAAAAAGGACCTTCACTTGAAGGCCTGTAGCACATTTCAACAGGTTACAAGGGAAGCATTATATCTTGTTGATAACTGCAAAGCATATGGGGAAGTGTCAGAGGATACTGATTCAGTAACCAGTGGCTCTTCATCTATTAAGAGCGAACCCTCTACCAAGAAAGATGATCAGGCTTCCTTGATACCGACAGCTGACCAAATGATAGAGGAGGTGACGAAGGGAATGCAGCAACATATGAGATCAAATCCGGTGATGAGACAGTCTCAGACAAGGAAATGTGACATATGTGGGGGGGATCACCCGACGCCGTGGTGCACACAACAGCCGAAAGCACCAGTTACGAATGGACGAGTACTGAAATGGTGCGCCATAGAGAAAAAAATGGACAAATCATGGCACGGAAGAGTGTTTTTACAACAAAAACTATGTGAGGGAAAGACCATATAGACCTCCAACAGGACCACCCCAGCCATCTCCTCCAAGATATCAAGTTGGACCAAATATGAATATGGTAGTAGGAGCAGACAAACCTCAACCTGTGTTGGGTTAACAACCTCCATTACCACAGGAAAATAGAGCCATGATTAGGTATGCTCAACCTTGTGAAGCATTACCAGGAACAAATAGTACACTTCAAGTTTCTTATTATGAGGAACCGAATGAGCCTTACGTAACAGAACCTGAATCACAAATGTACGTAGACGAAGCCTATCAACCATGGGGAAATAGCGAGGGTATGGCACCACCAATGTATGTAGCACAACCTTCGAGAGATCAATATTTGGTGGACGAAAGAACGCTAATGTTCATTGTGAACCAGAACTACAAACCAAGAGGATATCCTAATAGGGCAGGACAACCTATGGGACCACCTCCTCAAAATCAACCACCAAATGGATAGTGCTATAACTGTGGAAGTACGGATCATTGGGAGCGTAGTTTCCCTTTCAAAGGCAAAAGAGTGAAAATTTTTGGGTTTTGTGACGGATGTGGTGTGAATCACATATTGCTAGATTGCCCAAGGAATCCGGACAACAAGGGAAAAGCAACTGTAAATATTGTGGGTGTGTTACCAAGTGCAAGCAGTGGATCAGAAACCGATCCCATGATCCAAATCAATGCGATAACCAGAGCCCAAGCCAAGGACTTAGAGAAAAACAAGCCATTGGAGGAAAAGGTCGAGTTGCCAATACCCACAGAAAATGAGAGTTTATATGTGAGAACCCAGTGAAAATCCTAGAAGGCAAAACGAAATAGAATGAAAACAAGAAGGTTGAAAACCCAAATTGCCATGAAAAATTAATTACATGAAACGAAAGAGCAACTGAAACAAGAGAGAGATAGTAAAACTGTTGAGGATAACAACAAGCCGAGGAAAGCGTCCTCAGGAGGATCAGTCTTGGTTGAGAAAGTGCTAGAGCCTTTAGATGCTCTATTACAAGCATACAAAGCAAGGCTAAAAACAAACCAAACCTTAGAGCAGAGATGGTTAACTTATCCTCAATCAGAAGTGGAAACGAAGAGTTTGGAAATGTGTAAACACCTCATTGAAACAGCCCAGGCATTGATGGAACCTAAGGTGGTTAGAACCCCAGAACAGGAAATGCTAATTCACAAAGAGCGAGAAAAAATAAAAATCGATGAAACAGAACAAGTAAATGGACCCAGGCCTGAAACGATATTGTCATTGGATGACCGAGTGGTACCGAACACCACTGATGATGCTAAGTCAATGACTATAATTCCAATTCCAGAAGTTGAAGAACCATGGCCACAACACTTATGGGAAACCATTAGAAATAGAAAGAACGGAAGCGCGATGTTACAGTCTGCTCCAATTCCTGAGATTAACTTCGACAACGGATTTTATCCAGGAGATATACAATCGCTATATGGGGATGCGGGAACAAAGGTTTTGATGGAAAGCAAAGCTCAATCCTTGAAAACCCTGCCTTCATTTATAGGTGAACACGAGGCACAATCGGAGATAAGGTTCGTTCCATCCCATGTGAGAACTATTCCACAAATGATTGACTCAAAAAGTCTTCAAGAAATGCTGTCGACACCTATAACATGCACAATCACACTGTCAGAACTCTTGAGAGTCAGACCACACTTAGAGGAAGACATGGGGAAACATTTGGAGAACAAAGGAGTAAAGATTCCTCTTCAGACAAACCCTACGGGAGAAGAAAACAGACGGGAAGGTCAGCCCAAAGCCCAACCAGTGCCCATAAACAAGGTCGGAGATTACTGTGAAGGCAAGGAAGGTAATACAACCTTACCTGTTGAATATCAGGATATAAAAACGATAGCTATCCTAGACAGTGGAGCGGGAGTGGTGATTGCTACAAAGCAAATCTGGGAGAAATGGGGCCGTCCAACTCTCAGAAAGACAATAATGAAATTGCAACTCGAAGATGGGTATGTAGAGAGACCATTGGGAATCCTGGACCAAATAGTTGTAGCTTCGTGTGGAATTAACTATGAGCACACCTTTGTTGTGGTGGATTTCGGGAAAATGAATAACTTCGACATTATTTTGGGGCGACCTTTTATGCGTCAACTCAAAATGATACAAGATTGGGGGTACGACCAAATTTACCTAAGGCACGAAGAGCTAATAACAAAAATCAACATGAAGGATCACAATTATAGAGACGTTGCAAAAACACCAGTGCAAGAGTTTAATTCAACCACAGTAAATGAAAAAGAAATACTTGCATGGATGCAAACAAAAGCACATGTCTGGATGTGTGGAGCATCTGATTGTGGAGACATAATCAAAGAGGAATGCGTATTGGAAAGATCCGTAGAAGATGAGGATTATCTCCCAGAACCTTTCCCTGAACATTTATTTGAGCCATTTGGGTGGACTCAAATATTGTCAACCTTGGACGTATGTGTTAACGAATGCACGCCTACAAAATTTTGTGACGATGAAGGATACGACCTAGTAACGTTGAAAATGGCTAGCGTCATCCTTGAGTCAGGATCAAAGAGAGAGGAACAAGAAGAACCACCATGTGAGACTGAGTGTAAAAGAATAATTGATGACATATCTATAGTGAACAATAGGAATCGAACAGAGGAGGAATTAACGGATTCACTAAGCGGTGACCTTCCATCACTGGGTGATGAAATCCAAATGGTAGATGCTGATGATGAAAGATCAAGTGGATCAGAGACAAATAGGAACTATAGGTCGAGACAAGACAGGTTTTACGAGTTTCCTAACCAAAAACCTAGTCGACAAGAGCGGTATAAATCCAAGAGAACAAGAAAATCAAGAGCGAATAAGCATAATCCAATGCCTCTTGTCAATGACAGAACGGGATATCTAAAGCTTGTCAAAGCTAACGATTGTGTCAAAGACGAGGTCACTGGCCGCTTTATCAAAACTAAATCATGGAAAACAACAAGAAGAACAGGCACGAAAAGCAAACGACTAAGTTACATAAAGGGGGGAAAACAGGGTTTGGAATGACCAAAACAGAGAGAAAAACGGAGTACAATAAGCTCAAGCAAACCCTCAGAGACATATGGACGACTGAATTGAAAACAAATGAGAACACAAATTGTGACAAGATGGATGCACCGTCCCATTATAAGAAGTCACCGTCCCATTATAAGAAGTATACCATACAAGATAGGAAAATCATAGTGCAACAACCGATGAGGGAATTGAAGGAACCTCGCACATCATACGACGGTCCTAAGAAAGCCAAACGAATAGATCTAGCAGAGCCGAGAGAAGATCCAAAACCGGCATATATTGCCACGGATCTTACTGAAGACGAGGAAAAGCTTTTGGTAGCTACTCTTAAATAGTATAGAGATGTGTTTGCATGGTCATACAAAGATCTTAAGGGGGTGGATCCAAGTATCTGTCAACACACAATACCCCTTAAGAATGACTCCAAACCCAGCAGACAACGTCCGTATACTTACAATGAGACGTTTGCAAAAAAGATCAAGGAGGAGATAGATAAGCTTAAAGAGGCAGAGTTTATTTATGAAATTGAGCACACCGAATGGATTTCACCGATTGTGGTGGTCCCGAAGAAAAATGGAAAGTTAAAAGTGTGCGTCAATCTCAAGAAAGTAAACGCTGCTACAATTCGGGACAACTATCCCCTACCCATTACTGATCATGTAATAGAAAGAGTGGCAGGTAAAGAAGCTTATAGTTTCTTAGATGGCTTTTTGGGTTACAACCAACTCGCAATAAAGCCAAAGGATCAGCACAAGACGGATTTTTCAATTGAATGGGGTATTTTTGCATTCCGGGTAATGGCTTTTGGCATAACAAATGCACCAGCCACATTTCAGAGGCTGATCAGTCATGCTTTTAAATAATATCTAAGACAGTTCCTAGAAATTTACATGGATGACTTGTGCGTTCACTCTCTTGTAAGATTGGAGCACATAGAGCACTTGACCAAGGTGTTCCAAAAGTGCAGACTGTATCAGATTTGCCTAAATCTAGAGAAATGTGTCTTCATGGTAAGACAGGATATTGGGACATATAGTGTCCAAAAACGGTATTTCGACAGACATGGAGAAGATCAGCGTCATTGTTGATCTACCACGATCAGTAAAGGTAAAGGAGGTACATGCATTTATGGGCCATTGTGGATATTATCGCAGATTTATCTACTCATACGCTATAATTGCAAAACCACTTTACGCGCGCTAATAACTAAATTTGAGTGGACAGATGAGTGTGAGAAAGCTTTTCAAAATTTGAAGCAAAGGTTGATTTCCGCTCCAATTTTGAAGGCTCCGGATTGGGAAAAGATATTCCACATCCACGTAGATGCATCAGCATATGCTACAGGATGTATACTTGCACAACCTGGAGAGAACAACATGGATTTTCCAATCAATTACTCCAGTAGACAACTGAACAGTGCAGAGAAGAATTACACA
This sequence comes from Adiantum capillus-veneris, assembly GCF_014529385.1. Lineage (NCBI taxonomy): Eukaryota > Viridiplantae > Streptophyta > Polypodiopsida > Polypodiales > Pteridaceae > Adiantum > Adiantum capillus-veneris. Next base: position 101,891,464 of record NC_140960.1, on the reverse strand, counting down.
ACAAACTGAGAGGGAGGGTTTGGGTATAATCTATGCAGTGAAAAAGTTTAGACACTACTTACCTTCCAATAAATTTGTATTCTTCGTTGATCACCAAGCACTGCTGTATTTAGTAAACAAACCTTGCAGTACGGGGAGGATTGTTCGATGGTTCATCATACTGCTTGAGTTTGACTTCACGATAGTAGTCAAAAACGGAACTACATACCAAAGAGCAGATCATTTATCTAGAATGATGCATGGAGAAAACCCGGAAGGAGTTGATGATGATTTTCCAGATGCATATCTTTTCAACATAGAAATGGTTCCAAGATGGAGTGAGGATGTAATTCCTTTGCTGACTATCGGGTCATTGAATGTGACAAGACAAACATCTACCATTGTAGCATCTAGATCATTGGTAATGTTGGCGGGAAGGCTATACAAACAGGGATCGGATCAAATCCTTAGGCTTTGTGTTGAATCGAGTGAACGGGAATTATATCTAAACCAACCTCATGTACAAACAATGGGGATTCACAATGGGCATGCACAGACGTATCAAATATTGATGAGAATAGGTGTGTATTGGCGGAAAATGCAACATAGTGTTCATATGCATATCAAATCATGCGTTAGATGCACATTTCAAAAGCCAATAGAACATGCGACTCTATTCAAATTATCTATAGCACCCCGATGAAGTAACTACATTGTTGAATACCTCACCACCAGGATACTACCTAAAGGGATGAGTAGATCACGTATCAAAATGATCACGAAAGAGGCAGAAAACTATGTACTGATTGAGGACAATCTTTACAAGAGGGGAAAAGACAATCAATTGAGAATGTGCGCGACTGAAGAGGAATACATTCCTATCTTAGAGCAAGCACATGGCGGGAATTATATATAAACCAAGCAATTCTTATTGTAGGCATATGGTGGCCTACACTATTCATGGACGCTGAAGAGTTTGTGAAATGATGTGACGATTGCAAGAAGACAAAGATTCCTAGAGCACGAGATGATATGCCCTTGAGGCCAATGATGAGGGCAAGAGCGTTTGCGAAATGGGGAATAGATTTTGTAGGACCGATTGCACCTCCTGGATATAAAACGAACGCTCAATACATTATGGCAACAGATTATCTAACAAAATGGGTGGAAGCAAAAGCAACAACCAGAAATGATGCAAAAACGACAGCACAGTTTTTGTATGAGAACATTTTTACCAGATATGGCTTACCAATAGAGATAGTGAGCGATAGAGAGACTCACTTCATCAATGAAGTGATCGAATTCCTATTGGATGAATTCATGGTAATTCACAGGAAGTTAGCTCCCTATCACCCACAAGCTAACGGCCAAGCAAAAAATACAAACAAGATTTTGGTGACAATTCTCACCAAAATTGTTAGCGAATCGAGAGCTAATTGGGATCAAAAGTTGCATTCAGCTTTATAGGCATATAGAGTAGCTTACAAAACATCAATCGGAACGACTCCGTTCAACATGGTTTATGGAATTCAAGCGATTTTGCCACTTGAATTTCTCATCCCCATGCTTCGGGTCGCTAAAGAATTAGAATGGACCGGCCATGAACTATCCAATCAGGTAGATATCCTGGAAAAACTGGATAAAACTAGATTGAGAGTCGTTGCATCAATCTACGTGCAAAAACAAAACATGAAATCATTCTTTGATCAACATGTTATCAGCAAGAAATTTGTACGGGGGATTACGTCTTAATATATACCCTGAAACAACATTCCTGAAAACTCAAAAAGCAAGGCAATGGACCCTATGTGATTCATGACATATCATCTAGCGGTGCCATTAAACTTGCGACATTAGAGGGAGAGGAAATGCCTAACTGGATTAGTGGTTGCAGACTAAAGAAGTACAACCTACCACTAACCTCAGAGATGCTTGCCAAAATACACGCTGCGAAGAAGGGCAAGAACAAAGCAAATGAGACAAAAGCTCAAGCGCAGGAGGAGGCAAGAATCAGGATTTTAAAACGAAAACAAAACTTACAACAACAAAGACTTCCTCAACCAGCAGATACGGCTCAAATTCCTCTTTCAATAATTCACACTGATGAGCAATGGGAAACACGAATCGATGTTCGCATCAATGTCAGACTTCCGCATGGCAGATATCAATGAGCATTGATTGACACAAGAGCAAGAGTCAATGTGGTCAGCTTCTCCACTTACAAGATGCTTACAGATGAACCCCTAGTGCAATCCACACGTGATTTACAAGCCGCAAATGGAGCAACAATGCCAACATTGGGGATAGTAAACTTACCAATCAATATTGATGGAAATAGTTGTCCTCATCAATTTTTCGTAATGAAAGACGGAGAAATCAAAGAATCACTATGTTTGGGAGTTCCACGGATGAGAACGTACAATGCAGTCTCACTGAATGGTCAGAACATGCGTTGATGTACACACACAACTCTAACACGTACATGACTCCATTCGCCAAAACAGATCACTCGTGGCCGAGTATCCCCATCGACAAAAAGCAACCAGCTCATCAGCCAAAAACACCAAAAAAGGCTGTTCGGAAAGTATGGATAAAGAAAAAAAATCATGTCGAACAAACAGGGCCAGATATGGCTACCCAAGGACAAACTCCCGACGAAAGCAGCACCATATCAAAGACCTTCAGGAGTTAGTACAGAGTGGAAATGGCAACCAAAACTGGAGAAAACCAAAGATTTGGCGACAAATCTCGAAAGGAAACCCAAAACTCAAAACAGGAAGCCTGAACCTCCAAAATGGCACTAGAAACCTATGAAAATTCAGAAAACTAAATTTGAATCTGTAAAGATGCAACAAACCGCATACAAATGGGTTCCAAAAATAGTTGCCATCACAACACCAACAATCAGGGAAAGAGCAATTCGACTGCAAGCTCTTCTATTCCATACACAGCTACCCTCGCCATCAAAAGCCACTAAAAACTACATTCAGTCCCCGCATCTTGCACAGCACCTTGTTACCCAACGCATTGTCTCAAACATGAGAATAGGGCCACATTACAAGGCCATGCATAGACACAGATTTCAAAACCCATGCACATGCACCCAACCTTCGTCCGGGACGACTCAATCAAGGAAGGGGGGAGTAATTGATGAATCTAGCAGCAGTCAGGACCAGTAAGGGATCCAACGTGTATATATGTACATAATGTGTGTGTTTTTTCATTATTTTAGAGTTCAATTTGTTCAATTTCGAACATATTTGATCAAAATCTGGCATTTTTAGCATTTTTACCATGCGACCATCATAATAATGAGCTGTAATGACAAAATCCGGAGCATTGGGATGCTTCTAGTGAAAATATATGCTTAGGGGTGAGTATAATAATTTTGGCTAATTTTTATCTGGCATTTTTAGCGTTTTTTCCATCCAACCAGCATAATAATGAGCTGTAATGACAAAATCCGGAGCATTGGGATTCTTCTAGTGAAAATATATGCTTAGGGGTGAGTATAATAATTTTGGCTAATTATTGCCAGTTAATAAGTATTTTCAATTTATTTTGTTTGATTTTTGTTAATAAAACATCAAAAATTAAAAAATATCGCTCACAAGTGTCGAAATCAAGTTCTGGAAGCAAACGCCGAAGTATCATGATAAGATTATCAAGCATGGAAGATATGAAGCTAATCTGAAGATGTCGAATTTCAGCCTTAATGATCATGGACTACATTTCGTCGAAATCGCATCAAATGGTCATACGACGTCGGAATGACAAGCGGTTCGACCCACAGGTGGTATGCAGATTATATCAGGATCAAAGGTAAGAAAAAGCAGCCCTATGTCACGAAAACTTCGGGAAGATATAGGTCAGGTAGGCCAAATTCTAGCTCATTGTTCATTTTCACATTTTGAGAGAGAAGAAGAGAGCTTCTTGACCTAGAGCGAGCTGCCACATTTCTACCCCGTACGAAGGGTCGGAGCCAGCATTTCATACCACATTTCACAGGTATGTTCCTTATCAAGTAAAGATCAAGTCTATTACGCATGCAAGCGCGAATCATTGCACAAACGAGCGAAGGGATCAAATCAAAGTCAGATCGGGTCAAATAGGTCAAGGGCCCTTAGAGGCATCCAAACGAAACTTTTTTCAAGCAAAGAACACATCAATGTGCTCCCCACAAGGTCAAGAACAAACCCATATGATCAAATCTTGGTTTGGTGGTGGTACACCGATCGCGATCGGTGTACCTCACTGACAAAACTTGGGACAGAATCTGCAAAAAACCTCCCCTCAACCTCGCCTACAATCTGCAGGTGTCAAAAATCATTTTGGCCTATGTGGTACGATCGAAATCGATGCCCCCAGATGCAGGTTTTGCAACTTTTGATTTGGCCCAGACTTGGAACTCAATTAAAGATACTCTCGTGAATTTTCAAGGAAAATGCAGCTCATAGAATGGGCCTAATTTGTCAAACACAACCGAAACGGGAAAATTTGACCTACAACTACCAAAATCCGGTTAAAAATAATGATGGATAGTTTGAAGGGCATACCTGTCCGACTAAGAGTCAGTACAGTTGTAGAAAACCTCGAATGGATCTCAGAATCTCCTACAAGTACAGATATGATCTTTTCAGTCTTGAATGATCACACAAAGGGAGAATTGTGGCCGAACCAATGCCAAAGACCAAAAGGTGACTTAGGGATGCTCAAATATCACATTGGTATCCAAAGAATTCCTGAAAAATGCACAAGACTGGAAAATCTCCCAAGACGGGGGATAAAGTGCAAGTCAAAATCAGACAGTGGAGTAGGCTGATGGTAGCAGCACATCATGGAAGCAGTGAAAGCTCTAAAACTAACTTCAACTAACTCCAGGCTCCAACCAAATTTCATCAAGAAAACCCAATATGGTTAGACTTAGTAAAATAAGGTCAAACAGTGAAAAATTGCTCTAATTTGTTCATTTTAAGTCCAAACTTGGAAATAAATCATCAGTGGGCTAGGCAGGCATAGGGGTCCATGACCATCCAGTTTTCACCCAAAAAAGCTCAGGTACTATGATCACGATCGGTGTACCTCAGCATCAAATTTTGACCAAAACCTAACAGATCCCTTGTATACATCTTGTTCAAGTCACCCACCAAGTTTCAAGCCATTTGGACATCAAAAACTCATGAAAAGTCAAAGTCTACTCCAAAACTCCCTTGCAACCCAAAATTGGTACCTATAAACTCAAAAGTGGTTCAAATGAAACACAGGCTGGACCAAAATGACCCTCCAACTGTCAGCAAACCACTCATAAGATCAAATCTAATTTTGGCCTCTGTACTACGATCGCGATCGGTGTACCTCAGGCCTAGAATTGGCTCAAATTTTAATCAGTCATAGCTCTAGTCTTCCTAGTCCCATTGGTGAAATATGGACAAGAATGGATGAAATTTTTTCAAGTTATGATCAGTTTTAACTTTTGAACTGTTTTTTACTAAAAGTCTAAATGCGACTGATTGCCAAAGGAAAATCCTGACAGCTTGTGATTCTACTAACACAGAATGCCTCGCCAAAAGAAAGAAAGGCAGTGGACAACAACACCATATAAAGTGGATGAGCTCACTACAAATGAAAAGTCTCACATCTCGGATGAAATACTAGTGACGGGGACGCAAAGCGGACCCCAAACCCCGACAGCCTCTAAAACGCCGAAGGCCGAATGGCGCGCCTCAAGCCTGCCACGATAAAGCAAAAAGGGGGCACCACCTAGCTTTGAGCGGCTAGGATGCAAACCGCGATGATATGACACCGCAAACTTACACAGAGAGAGAGAGAGAGAGAGAGAGAGAGAGAGAGAGAGAGAGAGAGAGAGAGAGAGAGAGAGAGAGAGAGAGAGACAGAGAGAGAGAGAGAGAGAGAGAGAGAGAGAGAAATTTGCAAATGATGAAAACCCTCGGGGGTGTGAGGGTGAATTATTTCTGCAGTATTTACAAAGTGGCACGCCGTGGTGGTAGAGAGGTAGGGAGAGGAGGTGGTGCAACCTACTTGGTGCGTTCTCTAAGATGACTCAATGATTATGAAACTTACTACCAAGTGCGTGTATACTTGTGTGCATCGACCATTGGAGTCGAGAGATGGGTGTGGTTCCCTTCGCATGGTGCAATTCCCAAGGCAAACCCAACACACAAGCCCCCTCCCCGTGATGGTGATAGTGTCAATCCTTCCTACTACACTCTACCAAATGCTTGGCTCCTCATGAATTGCCCCCCCCCCCCAATAGTGACCTCTCAGTACCAATTTATAGGTGTTGGCTGCTTGGATTATGGTAATCCCATTGCGGTTAGGATCGGGGAGACAAAGCAAGTGGCGGGCCCGGTGCGGTTGACCCTTGCTTTGTTTTGGGAGGTTTATTAAAAGATGGGAATCTCTAGGTGGGCCTTTGTGACCATCACTTAGAAAGAGGATATTTACAAAAAAATGGGAATTTACAATGGCTCGGGTGATAACTGAAGAAAATGATGAAAATAATCTATAAATTATTGGGATGGCGTCGTGGTTGCGTGTTGCCGGCGAATGGTGTGTTGCCGATGCGTCGGTGTCGAGCGTACTTCTTTTCGAGGTCCAGACGAGGCATGCCTTCGGCGCGCTTTCTCTTTTTGTTGTTGGCAGTGCGTGCTTTGGATCCTTCTTCTTTTTGTGGTTGTCGTAGTTGTGAAGTCCTTCGTTTTTCCTGAATTCGTGGTGCGTATACGCGTGTGTGTGTACATATGTGCATGTGGGCGAATGTGTATATATATATATATGTATATGGGTGTGTGTGCGTGAGTGCATGTGTGTATTTGTATGTGTGCGTGAGCGTGTGGTGGGAACGGGGGCTTATGTACATAATGTATATATGTTTTTATATTTTTTTATTTTTTTATTTTTCTTCTCTGTTCGGCGGCCAGCGGCAGCTACGCAAGCTTGGGGTGGGGGGGGGGGGTGTGTGGGGGGGGAGGGTGGTGGTGGTGTGTGTGGTGTTGAGAGAGAGAGAGAGAGAGAGAGAGAGAGAGAGAGAGAGAGAGAGAGAGAGAGAGAGAGAGAGAGAGAGAGAGAAAGAGAATGCGCTGCGCCTGTACAGGCCGAGAGGGAGAGAGAGCGGGAGGGCGGGCGACTGCTGCCGAAACAGAGCGCGAGCGAGGGGTTGGGTGTGTGTGTGTGTGTGTGTGTGTGTGTGTGTGTGTGTGTGTGTGTGTGTGTGTGTGTGTGTGTGTGTGTGTGTGTGTGTGTGTGTGTGTGTGTGTGTGTGTGTGTGTGTGTGTGGAGTGCTCAAAGCTTGCGCCTGGCCGAGGGGTGGTAAATTTGGGAGAGAGGATATTAGAGAGAGGTACGTACATAAAATGAGAGAGAGAGAGGGGGGGTGTTATTTCATCCAATGCCCATCGGGCGGGGGGGGGGGAAATAAACTACAGGGGGGGGAGGGGGTGTGAGAAAGGGTATCTGAAACCGAGGGCGGTCGGCTAGGCTGGGGTATGGACCAACGGGCTGAGGGTGATAAGGCCGGAAAATCGAAGGGGGGGGGGGGTGTCATGCCCGTAGGGGTGTTGGGAGGACTGACTAGGTGGTGCCGAGCCTTCCAACGTTGTTGCCAAGGCTTCAAACAGAGGAAAAATAAGTTTTTTTTTTCTTCTTTTCTTTGATTTTCAAAAGTCGGCTATCATTAGCCCTCTCCCTTTGGCTAGAGGCATTCATGCTTCTAGCCCTTCTTCTGCTTCTTCAGCTGAAGAGTTAGAGGGTTCTCCCTCCTCTGGAATGTTTAGTACAAATTCTGGGTCAAACCTAAGAAAATACCTTTTCAGTCTCCATCCATTGACCCTAGTCTTGTGAATTCTCCCATCTGCTTCCATCAGCTTATAGCTGCCGTTGTCATAGTGCTTCTTGATGACGAATGGCCCTTCCCATCAAGGTTGAAATTTCTTATCCTTCCTAGTGTCAAATCTGTTGTCGTATCGCAGTACTAACATGCCTTTTTCTAGTCCCTTTTCTTTAAGCCCTTGATTGAAAGTGAGCCGGCGTCGCTCTACCTGTGCTGCATAGTGATTGATTGCTTCTTCCCTATCCAGTTGGAGTCTCTCCAGATCCAAGATGTGGCTTCGGAGGTTTACAATCGGACGATGTGTCTAGCTAGCCAAAACTCGTAAGCTGGCTATCTGTACCTCAATGGGTAGAATTGCCTCCTTCCCATAAACTAGATGGAAAGGGGTGAAACCTAGTGATGTTCGGAATGTTGTTCTATAGGCCCAAAGAGCTGCCATGAGATGTTTATCCCAGTCCCCTGTGTGATTGTTCACCTGTTTTGTGATGATTTTGCAAATCATTCTATTTACCTTCTCTACCAGACCATTGCATTGTGGATAGTATGGTGTGGAATGCCGACCTGTGATGCCCAACTTCTTCATCAGTTCTCCCACTAAATCACCTCTGAATCCTGGTCCTCTATCTGATATTATCTCAAGAGGAGTGCCAAAACGGCAAACGATATGCTCAAAAATGAACTTTGCCACTTCTTGGGCTGTAATGCAGGTGGTGGCCGTTGCTTCTGTCCATCGAGTCATGTAGTCTACACCCACTATGATGTACAGTTTACCTAATTGGGCCCTTGGTAAAGGACCAATTGCATCTATTCCCCATTTCTCAAAAGGACCATATGAGATGATAGGGGTTTGTGGCTCGTAGGTTAACGTATGATCACTAGCCACTTGACAAGCCTTGCATGTTTTACACCAATGGTGTACATCCCTGTTCAAACTAGGCCAAAAGTATCCTGCCTGTAGAATCTTCCTACTGGTGATACCTAGAGTAAAATGACCGCCGCAGACGCCATCATGGCAACTTGAAATTACCTCTGTGATTTCACTGGAGGTTGGCACCCGCCTGAGAATTTGATCTTTGCCCTTACAATGCAAGTGGTCGTCTATAAGGCGGTACCTAGTAGCCTTCCTTACCAGCCACTTTTTTTGGCCTTTGGTGTGTCCTGCTAGACATTCTCCTGTATCTAGAAAACCGATGATATCATGCATAGCATCACTACCTTGGAAGAGGGGTAGCTTTAATTTGATCGCCCCTACAGGGACGTCTTGTATTCTTTCTTTAGCTAGAGCATCTGCCTCTTGATTTTCTACTCTGGGGACATGGAATAGTTTCACTGCTTCAAACTTCTTTAGAAGGTCCTTAACTTGGCAAAGTTGACCAAGTAAAACCTGATTTTTACAATCCCAGGTGCCATTTATCTGCCTTATCAAAAGCAAAGCGTCGTCGAACACATTTAGGCGCTAAATTCTTTGTGAAATACATTGTTCCAACCCAAGAATTAGGGCTGGATATTCTGCTTCATTGTTGGAGTGGGAGTGTAATAATTGCCCAATGGAGAATACTCTTTCTTGTCGTTCATTGAAAATGACTATGCCTGCAGACTGATCCATTGTTCTCTTGTATGCTCCGTCAAAGAAAAGAGAGTGAGCTTTTTCTAGCCTAGGACTTTCTACCATTGGTGTTTCTTCCTTTGCTTCCTTCAGCTTCTTCTCATAATGGCGATGAGTGAGAATTCCCGCTAAACTAGCCCTGGTGGAGTTTTCTACTTGCATGGTGTAGTCAAACTCTTGTAGTCTAATTAACCACTTTGAGATCCTAGATGAGACATCCATGTGTCGCATTACATATGGGAAAACCTCCTCCATTGTCAGGATTACAAAGGGTCTAGGCAAGAGATAGGAGCGGAACTTTTTGGTAGCAAACATTAGTCCCAGAACCATGTGTTCTACTTCGGTAAATCCTTTTTCTGACGGGGTCATGACACGACTAGAGAAGTAAATAGGGCGCATGAAAGAAGTTTTGGGGTCCTTTCGCATTAGCACTGCTCCGAGTGTATCACTCCCCACACTAGGGTTCACATAAAATGGCTCGTCCCACTTATGAGGTGAAATAGTGGGAAGCTTAGCCAGGATTTGCTTTACCTCAGTAAACTACTACTCATTCTCTTCACTCCATGAGAAGACATCCCTCTGGGTGAGTTGTTGTAGGGGAAGAACCACTTGCAATAGCAGGTGAATGAACCTGCTTAAGTATCTTACCTTCTGAAGGAAAGAAACCAGCTGCTTGGCGGTGGTGGGTGACGATAAAGATACCAGGGCCTGAATCTTGCTAGGGTCAGCCTCGATTCATTTTGCTGAAATTACATGACCAAGGAGAGTGACTTTGCTTTCACCAATGTGACACTTGTCCACGTTGAGTTGGCCACCCAAGGTTTGCAGCCTGGTTAAGCCATCATAGATTTTGCTTAAATGAAGGGCTCGTGAGCTATAAATGCAAGAATTATCTATGAAAACCCGTATTGATGTTCCAAAGTAGGGTTGGAAAACAAAAGTCACATAGCGTTGAAACATGGTCGGGGCGTTAGTGAGGCCAAACGGCATCACTTTGTAGGCAAAACATCCCCAAGGTGTGATGAAGGTTATCTTCTTCTGATCCTCCTCCGCAATGCTAATCTGGAAGTATCCTGAGTAGCCATCGCATAATGTGTATCGCTCATGACCTGCCACTTCAATGAGTATTTTATCCTGGGATGGGAGGGGAAAGTGGCCCCTCTTTGTGGCTGCATTGAGAGGTTTATAATCCACACAGACTCTCCACTTACCATTTTTTTTTGGTGTGACTACTACTTGGGAGACCCATTCTAAGTCTTTGACAGGGTAGATGAAACCTACTTGTAGCAAACTTCTCACTTCTTTAAGCAACGCCTCTTGTTGGATTACTCCAAGTCTTCTGAGCTTTTGTACTACGAGTTTACTTCCTTCCTTGAGCTTTATGTGGTGTTGTACTACTGTAATTCTTGTGATCTTATCATAGCCATCAATGAACAAAGTAGTGAAGTTACCTAGCATGGAGATGTACTCCTTCCTTTCTTCATTGGTTAACTCATTTGAGAGCATTTTTGGTAGCTTACCTACATCCTCCAAGGATTGCATACCTGATGATCCCTCTTGGTTTGTCGAGGTTGTTTCAGATTGTGTTAATCTGTTCGGGTCCTTAAGAATGACCCCATTACTTCGATGCTACTGTCACTTCCGTCGGTGGTGGTCGTCTCTTCTCCTGAGGTAGAGTCGCTGGTGGACTCATCTTCTGAAGCCTCCAAGATCATGTTGAGCTGCTTTCTAGTCCTCATGTCGTAGAATATGGACTTCCCTTTAGCATCCTTCATCTGGATCATCCCGGTGCTCCAGTCTTGTTTAGCTTCCATAGCCATAAGCCAAGGCCTCCCAATAATGATGGGGTAGCCCTCCCCTTTGTGTGGCATGATGAAGATGTCTACCTGCACTTCTGTATTGAATGCTTTTACTTTGACCGCATTTATAATGCCTACGCATTTCACTCTTACATTGTTTGCCATCTTGGCTCGTCAGGGTGCCGGCCTACTTACCTCTAGACCTAGATGGTGCATCATCTTTTCACTCATGATGCATATTTGCGCGCCACCATCTATGTAGACGTTTGAAATTTGTTGCCCCTTGATGTGAGCGTCCATGGTTGGCAGGATGTCATCGAGATCCCTCCCAGAGATAGCCCCAGCTATCCTGGGCCTTGATTTCCTGGTACTTACCATTTTTGTCCATTGCCTCCTCATTCTGGGTGCAAGGTGGAGTAATTGGGGCCAAGTTATCTTCGGGCTCTTCATTAACACATCCTGAACTAAGTCATAGGGTTTTGCATACTCACCTAGTGAGAAGTCCACGATGTCTATCTTCCGCCGCGGTTTAGCTGCTTGCTTGCTAGACTCGGCCTTTCCTTTCATCTTCTCTTCTCTTTGAGATGCCTCCTCGTGCCTCGCACGCTTCACTCCCATAGCATCCACTTCTTCTACCTTCGCTTTTCCTTTGTGCTTTTCTCGAGCTGATTCTTCTACCTTCACCTTCCCTTTAGCTTCCAAGCTAATAACACTCATCGCTTGGTTCACAGCAGGTGGTGGGGATAGTGGTAGAATGAGAGGTTGGGGTGGTGGTTGCTCTTGTACATGTGGTCAAATGATTTGGACCGGTGGGATTGGTCCCGGTTGCCTAGGTGGTGGTGGTCTTTCTCTTGGGGGAGAGATCTGATTGTGTCTCCCCCCTCTATTGAATTCTGCCTCCTCGGGTGTGGGCAGTAGTACATTCCATGGCCATCTTCCCCGCAGTTGTAACAGTGGTACTCTGGGTTCTGCCTTTGTTGTCCTCTTCCTTTTTCTGGGTTCCTGCCAGATGCATGCCATTGCTACACCAGATGCACAGATAAACTCTCTAGTTGGGTGGTGATGCGACTCAGCAGGTCTTGCTACTCTTCTGATGCCTCCTGCGGTTGGACTCTATGATTGGCTGTTGCAGCCACTGGGGTTGGTCTGGCTGAGCTTGTTTCCTCTTACTCGTTTACTCTTGCTTGCATGCGCAGCTTCTTGTCTTTAAGGCGGGCTACTTCGACTACCAACTCATATGTTGCAGGAAATCTTCCCTTCAGCTTCTCTCTAAGCGGCGACCATAGACCAGCAATGAAACGGTCCTTCTTTAGGAAATTAGGCGCTCCTTCACATTCCTCTAGTGAGGCAACCCATCTCTCCCATAAGTCCACAAATTTGGACTCGTAGGTGGCATACTCCAGCAGGCCTCCCTGCTTTAATTTTGTCAGTAGCTGCCATAGCTTCTCCGAGGTTGTGCCTCCACCAAACCTCTTTACAAAAGCAGCCCTTAACACATCCCATGCATTCTTAGTAGCTTGGGGCAATGCATTATACCAGGACATGGCCTCTACTTTCATCAGTAGAGGAAAAATTCTAAGTCATGAAACGTCGTCATCTTTGTTGGAGACGACACAAGCAATGTCGAAATCATCCAAAAAGTCGGTGGTGAGATCCTCTCCCTTCTTTCCACTGAACGTGGGGAAAGAAACACTTGCCATGGTAGTGACTCAGGAAATTACAAACCTTTCTTTTTCTTTTTCTTTTTCCTCTTTTTCTTTTACATTACATTAACAGTAGCGACTCATAGCGGCTTTTCACAGGGGTGGGTGGATAGGTTAAAACAGGATAAAGATAGAGAAATTAAAGGAATGATGGTAATCTAATATGGGGAGAATGATAGGGTTCGGGTAATTGAGGATTTCTCCTAGTACCGCCGCACCGAATAGGTGTACGATCTTCTGTTGGTAGAAGACTTTCCTATCTACATAGATATTCACATGCATATGCTGCAGGAATCTGAACGGGAATGTCGTCGGTCCGTTTTCCATCATGGATAGAGGGTGGAATACTTACTTATACTCTTAACGTGCCAGTGTTGATGAGTTGGCACATCCACAAGAGGTCGTCTCCTTTCATGGGCTCTACCTTTCCTTCATTGATCAGCACGTACGGGGTGATGGCGACGCGTCTAACCACTCCCAGCCTCTTGGCTAACAGCAATTGCAGGTAATTTCCGTAGTCGGCGTGTTTCATGAATTCTACTCCATTCAATTGCAACTCGTCCCCAGCCCACTAGGTTTCTCCCGTGGTAGAGAGTTTCTTCAGGATAAGTTGTACAGGGAGAGGAGGAAGATCCTCCACTCGCTTTCTAAAACAGCGAGAGCAGTAGCCGAACCACTCTTCTCTAGGACATGGGAATCTTCTTACCACTTCTTCTTCCGGATTGTCGAAGTGGATTGGTAGCACTCGCATGAGTCGTGAAAATCGGTAGGCGACCTTTTACTGCTTAGCTTCGGATGACTTCTTCTTTGGCAAAGTGGGTACAACCCGGCTTTCTGAGCTTGAAGCACTTGCTTGGCCAGATGCTTCTCCCTTCGGGGTCATGTGTTTCCAGACTGGCTTATCTTCTCCTTGCCTTTGGCTTGAGCAACCCCTTTAGGCCACTTTGGAGTTATAACTTTGACTGCAGTTTCTTTAGGGAAAAGAGGTCTCACCATTTTCTTCCCTTCCTTGATGTGAATGACTTCTTCGCGATGAATGTCGATGTACATGACTTCAGCCCTGACTTCAGCCCTTCCGCTGCCTTTGTTGGCTAGCACTCATTGACAGTGTGCCTTGGTTGACAACAGTGATGGTACTTTACCGACCTCCCACCTGATGCTCTCAATTTATAGTTAGAGCGAGCGACACGAGATGGAGAATTTACCTCTTGAATGCTGCAACACTGCAGCCAGGCAGTAGCACCTCAATGAAGGCAGCTAGTGCCTCCTTCGTCTCCTCTTCTTCAATCCTCCAGTTAGAAAATTCCTTCAGCCATTCGTCCATGATTGATAGCGGGCGTCACTTTCAGCATTGTAAACTGAAGGGTCTTAGAAATCCCTCCTCAGTGGGGGCACCAAATGATGGACGCAAAGCGGACCCCGAACCCAATGGCCTCTAAAACTCCGGGGGCCGAATGGCGCACCTCAAGCCTGCCACGGTAAAGCGAACAGGGGGCACCACCTAGCTTTGAGCAGCTAGAACGCAAACCGCGATGATATGAACACCGCAAACTTACACACACACACACACACACACACACACACACACACACACACACACACACACAGAGAGAGAGAGAGAGAGAAAGAGAAAGAGAGAGAGAGAGAGAGAGAGAGAGAGAAATTTGCAAATGATGAAAACCCTCGGGGGTGTGAAGGTGAATTATTTCTGCAGTATTTACAAAGTGTCACGCCGTGGTGGTAGAGAGGTAGGGAGAGGAGGTGGTGCAACCTACTTGGTGCGTTCTCTAAGACGACTCAATGATTGTGAAACTTACTACCAAGAGCGTGTATATGTGTGTGCATCGACCAATGGAGTCGAGAGATGGGTGTGGTTCCCTTCGCATGGTGCAATTCCCAAGGCAAACCCAACACACAAGCCCCCTCCCCGTGATGGTGATAGTGTCAATCCTTCCTACTACACTCTACCAAATGCTTGGCTCCTCATGAATTACCCCCCCCCCCCCCCCCCCCCCCCCCTCCCCGCCCCCCGATAGTGACCTCTCAGTGCCAATTTATAGGTGTTGGGTGGAAACTTGGATTATGGTAATCCCAGTGTGATTAGGGTAAGCTTAATCGGGGAGACAAAGCAAGTGGTGGGCCCGGTGTGGTTGACCCTTGCTTTGTTTTGGGAGGTTTATTAAAAGGTGGGAATCTCTAGGTGGGCCTTTGTGACCATCACTTAGAGAGAGGATATTTACAAAAAAATGGGAATTTATAATGGCTCGGGTGATAACTGAAGAAAATGATGAAAATAATCTATAAATTACTAGGATGGCGTCGTGGTTACGTGTTGCCGGCAAATGGTGTGTTGCCGGCAAATGGTGTGTTGGCGGTGCGTCGGTGTCGAGCGTACTTCTTTTCGGGGTCGGGCGAAGCTTGCCTTTGGCGCGCTTCCTCTTTTTGTTGTTGGCGGCGCGTGCTTTGGATCCTTCTTCTTTTTGTGGTTGTCGTAGTTGTGAAGTCCTTTGTTTTTCCTGAATTCGTGGTGCGTGTACACGTGTGTGTGTGTGTACGTATGTGCATGTGGGTGGATGTGTATATATATATATATATGTATATGGGGGTGTGTGTGTGTGTGTGTGTGTGAGTGCATGTGTGTATTTGTATGTGTGCGCGAGCGTGCGGTGGGAACGAGGGCTTATGTACATAATGTATATATGTTTTTATATTTTTTTAATTTTATTTTTTTTCTTCTCTGTTCGGCAGCTAGCGACAGCTACGCAAGCTTGGGGTGGGGGGGGGGGGTGTGAGTGTGTGTGTGTGTGTGTGTGTGTGTGTGTGTGTGTGTGTGTGTGTGTGTGTGTGTGTGTGTGTGTGTGTGTGTGTGTGTGTGTGTGTGTGTGTGTGTGTGTGTGTGTGTGTGTGTGTGTGTGTGTTGAGAGAGATGGAGAACGCATTGCGCCTGTACAGGCCGAGAGGGAGAGAGAGCGGGAGGGCGGGCGGCTGCTGCCGAAACAGAGCGCGAGAGAGGGAGAGGGGGTTGGGGGGGTGTGTGTGTGAGTGTGAGGATGAGGGAGAGGGTGAGGATGAGGGTGAGTGTGTGGTGTATGAAGGCGTGGGCTCCATGGTCATGCGCGTTGCACCTTCGGGCTTGAAATGGAAGAGAGAGAGAGAGAGAGAGAGAGAGAGAGAGAGAGAGAGAGAGAGAGAGAGAGAGAGAGAGAGAGAGAGAGAGAGAGAGAGAGATGCGGTGGTGCTAGAGGGAGGGGGAATCTCCTAGGGTGGGTGCCCACCGTGGGGGGGGGGGGGGGGGGGGGGGGGTGTTGTCTTATCCTCCGTTTTGTATGTTGTCTCAAGGATGAGGGGGGGGGGGGGGGGGGGGGGGGGTAGAAGTCAATGGTGTGGGGGGGATAGTGGGGATAGCGTGCCAAGGGAAGGGTGAGTGAAGCCGAGGGGAGAGTGAGGCGAGCGGGTGGGGAAGAGGGGGGAGGGGTTAGGCGAAGAATATTAGCGGGCCAAGGGGGGGGGAAGCTGTAAAGGGTGAGTGTAAGAATACGGGAGAGCGGAGGGAGGGTTTCCATGCAGCTCAACATAGAGGGAGCACGAGAGAGGTCGGGGTGAGTGCTCAAAGCTTGCGCCTGGCCGGGGGGGGTGGTAAATTTGGGAGAGAGGGAGAGAGGATATTAGAGAGAGGTATGTAGGGAAAATGAGAGAGAGAGAGAGAGAGGTGGTGTTATTTCATCCAATGCCCGTCGGGCGGGGGGGGGAATAAACTACGGGGAGGGGGGGGGTGAGAAAGGGTATCTGAAACCGAGGGCGGCCGGCTAGGCTGGGGTATGGACCAACGGGCTGAGGGTGATAAGGCCGGAAAATCGAAGGGGGAGCGGTGTGTGTCATGCCCGTAGGGGTGTTGGGAGGACTGACCAGGCGGTGCCGAGCCTTCCAACAGTGTTGCCAAGGCTTCAACACAGGAAGAATAAGTTTTTGTTTTTCTTCTTTTTCTTTGATTTTCAAAAGTCGGCTATCACTAGCTCAGATCCCTACTCACATTTTCATCTCGAAGTTTAAGGATGTTGATGGTGACATGGTAAAGACAACTATCATGCCACGGGAAATATGGAATCTCCACCGAAGGCCGGAGGTAATAGAGGCAGTGCGAGCTGTGCATTTGGAGCAGTTTTTTAGATTACAACCATGGGGAACTGATTACATGAGGGCCCACGAGCTCATGAGCTCGATACAATATGATGGGCAGGAAATGCTCACGGACAAGGATGGATCGAAGGTGAAAGTAAAGATCATGAAAGAAATCATCAACGAAGCTTTGCATTTCCTTCCAGGGAAACACGACTTGCTGGCAAAGACAAAGTCCCTAGATAACGAGAAGGCATTCGTCAAAGAAAAAGGAAAAAAATACAAATTCAGTGACATGATATACGGAGAGCTGGAATTACCGATGAGATTGATCTCTCAGCATTTCAAAGTACAAAAGCCTCCTCCCTACACCGAGCCAATCCTGCACATTGTCGTGGTCATGGCTCTAGCAACAACCGAAAATAGAACCATTCGCTGCGACTATGGTTCTTACATTTTGGAAAACTTGGTCGAAGCAAATTTGAAAAGCTCGGCAAAAAACAAAAGCTACATGAACGCAGGGCCAATGCTAACAAGAATAGCATACCAAGCTTTGGGAATGATTGAAGATCTGCCAGCTGCCAGTTCTCAAACGGGCCTGATTCAGAAAGCAAAGCATTTTGCTCATTCAGTAAGGAAGACCCTTGGTGCGACATCATCGCGCTCAGCAAAGGCATCCAACAAAATCTCGAGTGATGAATAAAAGACGGAGACTGATGAGGAAGGAAACTCTCAAGGGTCGAAATACAAAGGGCCATCAGAGTTTGAAGAAAGCGAGGAGGAAGACTCCACAAAGCCGCTCGAAAGAAAAAGGAGGGAAAGAAGTGCAGTACCGCAGTCTGACCTTCAAAAAGCATATGCAAAAGCCCAACAAAGAGTCAAGGAAAGAAGGACCAAGTTACGGGCTGACAGACATCCAAGAGCTGCTACAACACAACAAACACAAAAAAGAAGATTCGAAAAGGAAAGACAAGAAAGAATAGAAAATGCAGCTTGCATACGGGCTGAAAAGCAAAGGTTAGAAGCAGAAAAAAATGCTGCAGAAGTGGACATTTCTTCGCAGTCCACTGAAGGAACGAAGGAAAAAGAAGCAGTTGATGATACAAACCAAGCAGAGCAGCTAAAGAAGACTCAAAGAGAGAGGAATGTGGAAACGCGACGGGCGGCGGATCTGACCCGCCAAAGAATCATCAAGATTTTAAAGAAAAGAAAAGCGGAAGCATCTGCTTTGCAACGAGGGAAAGATACTTCCAAAAAGAGGCGTGTACAAGAAGAAGCAAGCAGCTCGCCTCCTCCCTCGCCTAAATCATCACCTCCTCCCTCGCCTAAATCACCACCTCCTTCCTCGCCAAAATCTCCTCCTCCTCCTCCTCCAATCAAACAAAAAACCGCCACCTCCTCCTCCTTCAACCTCGCAAAAGGAGTTTATACCTCCTCCGGAAGCAATCGGATACCACGAAACCTGCCAGGCTGTTGCTGGTTTTGATTACAGGCAAACTTTAAAGGAATTAGAAAGACAGTTCCAGTGCCAGCACGTGGTGCTGAATGAAAAGGAAAAGCAGGTACAGGAGGCCCAACAAAAGCAAGCATCTGGGCAAGAGGAGTTAGAGACCCTGAGGGCACGACTAGAACTCACAACAGAGGAAAGAGACCTTGAGCGACAGCAGGCTCAGTCTCTGATCAGAGATTTGGTGGACGTCAGTACAGATTTGACCGCCAAAGAAAAAGAATGCCAAGAATTGACGGCAAGAGTACAGAAAGCAACAGAGCAATTTGCTTACGAGAGCGCAAGGTTTTAGAGAGTTAACAGTTCGTACAACACTATCAAAAGCACTCTGACAACCTTGATGGCAAACCAGGAACCTGCTGGAGCATTGGTCTCCACATCGGACAATGCCACATTAGTGAACACCATAGCGGCATTGAAATCGGAGCTAAAGCAAGAAAAGCTTCAAAGACAGCTGCTCTTATCAAGAATGATGGCCCAGACGGCGGCAAATGAGCAAAAGATAAAAGAACTGGAGCAGCAACTAGCACAAGCAAGAGCTGAATTAGAGACTCAGAAGCAGATCGGTGACACAGTGATGAAGGAAAAGGAAGATCTGATTTTTCAACAACAAATCAGAGCAGACAAAGCCCAAAGTCAACCGCAACTGCTGCCCAAACAACAAGTGTCTGATTTGCCTGAAACATCACACCAAGGGGAACAAGAGCACGAATTTGCCGAGCCAGATCTAGATATTAGAGATGAGCTCATTGAGAGCATTAAGGACATGCCAGAGGGACCAGCAAAGGATTACATGCTCTATGAAAAGAAGATGATGGAGTCAGCGGCCCTGGCCTACTTACAGCCAGAAGAGCAGGTGGAAGGGTTTGGCCATGAGTACCTACCATTTCCTCTGTTATGGCATGAAGCAATTTTGTGGAAGGAAAAGATGCGGCCAGCCCTGCCACGAAACAAAGATGGGGGTTACGAAGGCATTGCACTGACAGCGGAAGAAGCCCATATTCTTGTCGACGACCACCCAAAGTGGAGGCAGAAGTGGTTGGACAAACGTCCATAGGGTCTAACTAACTACCACAATGCTCCTCAGCATATACAAATAGATGTTACTTTCTACCCAGTCCCTAGAAGACGCACGTGGAGAGATTTTGCCACATGGAAAGGATCAAGGCAGCAAAAGTTGAACTACCCAGTCTTGACAGCGCAGCAGCCTCCTACAGTAGCCTACGTGGTCAACACGTTGAATTCGACAGTCGCCTTGCTACGGGATGTCCCCGACGTGGCTTGTCAAATGCTAGTAAAGATAGCCCGGATGATCATCACCTGCATCCAGGTGTTTAAAGACACTGAAGGTGACGATCATCCGTGGAATCTGTTCTTGGAAGGGCACAGAGGGATCTGTTGGAATCTCCAGGATTCTCCGCCATGACACATTTTGATGGCAATGTACTCCAGGCTAATGTACTTGCCTTCACACTACTTGCATACATTCGAAGAGGCCTTCGTCCACAGGGTTCTTCGAAATCGACTCAAGGATCTTCCATCCTATGGCGAAGGACCTCAAGGCATGGTACGTAGCATACCAACACACGTTAAGTGAACATCCTTTCAGACAGCATCAAGAAGCCCTAGAAGCTATCCTTCGAACAAGAAGTTTTTCAGCAACACTTGCTTCATTGGAGCCACATCAACGGCCAAAGCACTAAACATGCACGAGGGCATGCAAGGATAAGGAAGGGGGGAGTGTTTGGCGGACGAAGCGACAAGCGGCCGTTTCCAGAGAAGGGTCATATTTTTATGAGAAACCTTTGTAAAATTCTTTTGTAAGAGAGCATCTCTAAGCCGAGAACTTGTCAAAGGATTTATGATTATTCTTCTGGGAGCAATTGTATATTAGAGAGCCAGTTAGAAGTTTAGGAGCTTTTGGCCGGACAAGCCATTTGTAAAGACCTAAACTATAAAGGTCATTTTTTGTAAGTTGAACATTATCTTTTTCATGGGAAACTGAGAAGACAGCGTACATTTGAGAGCTCCTTCTTGCTCCAACTTGTAATCTTCGCCATTGTGGCTACGGTAATCCAAATTTAGATTCGTTTATTGCATTGTGTTCCTCTTACCTTGCTCTTCCATTCAAGTGAATCATTCAAGATTCGGTGTAGGTTCTTAACTACGAGTTTGAGACCTTAAATCGCTGTTTTGAGTGTCTATATGCGTATTTTATGTTGTTATGACCCTAGGAGAGGCTTTAGGGACCCTAAAAAGATTCATTAGGATCACCTGTTCCGCTGTTTTTGCTGACTTTGGGACGAACGATCGCGATCTTTGTACCTTTCCAGAATGTTGTGACAGTGATAGGATACGATCCTGATAGTCCCCTGTAGCTTCCCTTCAAGTTTTGTGCGATTCCGAATAGACTTTCATGGTAAATGGGCGTGACGACTGTAGAGCTGTGTAGAAGGACATAGTCAGATTACTTGGCAATAGTGTGTTTGATTTGCTTGTAGAGTGAGTAGATGCATCTCATCGAGTTCACTTCATTAGGAGTGACAGCCTAGTGAGTTTCCATGCCTCATCCTGGTCGATTCCCTTGCATTGATAAATATGTTGATGCTTGAGAGCTATGCTATGGACGTCCGTCGCGGCAACCCGTAAACATGTGCTCACACACATCACTACCACATGTATATGGTAACACATAGCTGACCCCCGACTAGAGCATGGAGGCTACAAGACAAAGCTAATCTCTTGAAAAACCCAAGTCTAAGTGGTTTCCACCTAACTCAGTCTCAAATGTGTGTCAGACATCAAAAGCTACTTTCCTTATCACAACCTTATCCAAACAAATTTGTGTATCTAGACTTTGAATGCAACAAAACTTAATACCTAGCATGAGAAAAGTATCCTTAACACTTTCATGTAATCAAATATCATTTTTGACACTCAGACAGAATCGTGCATAAGATAAACAGCCTATTTTAGGTCAATCAATTTTGGCATCCGAAGCACTCTATGGCTTCCTCTAGACGTGCTCTATCTATTCCTAAGGTCAAAAACTAGTTTTGGTGCTTGCATTGTGCATAGGAAGCAAAAACAGCTCCTAGACGGGCATGACTAAAAACACACTTTTATCGCAAGAAACTTACGTTAAATGAATGAGATTTCACATGTGAATGCATTGGTATGCTTGGAAAAGCAATGTAACACCGTACAAGAGAGACAAGAAGAGTTGAAGAAACCGTAGAGTCACAGAAAACTTTTGCAGCGTACGCTCACTTCATCAACCAAAAAAAATGGCTTTCATACCTTAGCCCAAGTTCAAAGAATGGATTCAAAGCTTTTTGGTCTCAATAACAAGGCTTAAGAACTACATATAGTTACACACTTGAAAGCCCTCGGCTCCTTTAGACTCATTGGTAATCAATAATGTTACAATGGCCTTGGACTTTGCAGGATTTATCATTAATACAATGGGGTTTAATACAATCAATTGGGATAAAAAATGAGAGTGATGTCCCTTTTGACGCTCTTTTTTTTGTTTTGTTAGCTAAGAAGCGAACAACAGGATGACAATGCCAAGCAATTCACTCAATCCCAAGAATACTGCAGACTATTGAGGAACCAAAGTTTTTACCTAAGGCTCTGATACCAATTGTGAGATCCTCAACCCGGGACATTAGGCTTTGCCTTCATGCTCATTCATTCATGCATCGAACACAAAAGAGAAACAAGCAAAATGCACACGCACATGCTTGCTGTAATTTTCTGCACATAACCTGAAATTCTTACCTGTGCACACCCCTACGCCGAAACAGAGGTCTTCTTCGCGATGGAATCGCGCCAAACTTGATGTAGACTTAGGATAAGGAGAGAGAAGAGAATTTCTATGGTTGATCTGCTGAAAACAGCCCTAATCGAGGTGATTAGGGGCTAAAAACAGAGAATTACAGCAGCCGCACTCTGCTAAGAGAGCGTCTATGGTAGCTTCTCGCGATGAAACTTCACCAGAAGGTGTCTATGACTGTGAGATCCCTTGTTCTTGACAATGGGAGCACAAGGCTACCACATATGTTGCAAGGGTCTGCTCTCAAGCTTCAATGGAGGGCTCCACCGCGTAGAGCACGCTCACATTAGGGGGGGTAGGTGCACTGCCAGCCCTGAAAATGGGGGAGGGGGGGCTCCTAAATAACCATCAGGGAGAGGGGGCGCTAGGAAGAGAAAGAGGGTGAGAGTGAGATTGAGAGAGAGTTAGTTTGCATTGGTAAGTGTGCCACTTGGCACACTTACTTTAAAAACTTAAAAACCATTCAACTTTTGACTTTAAAAACTTTTAGCTCATTAATTAAAAATGTGCAACTAACTAACAAATGCTACCAATGATTCTTTTATGAGAACACCAAAGGTCTGCCGGCGCATTGCCGCACTGGCACTGCACCGCCTTTACCTGTTCAAACTTGTCCGGCCGCCTGCCCGGGCATGGCCCGTTAAATTTAATTTAACGAAACTTACCCTAAGGCTTTATTAGCTTTATTAGCCTTAGGGTCACTGTTCTAAGGACCCCATCTCATTCATGTGCTTGTACTGACGCGCGTATTTTTCCTGAGCCTAAAATCTGAGGCTACTACTTACCCCTTTCTGAAGACCCGATTTCCCAATCACTAGGGCTTCAAGGTAATTTCTGCTAAGGTCCCTCTGAGGTGTTGTAGCCCGCATTTAGGCTCACCTGAGGCCTTAGAACTGCTAGGTCTATTCTGGTGTACACACAACTAATTAGATGATTCTGTTCTCGTAAATAAATTAATTATTTACAAAGTCTGACTTAGTTACATCCCTCTTGGTTCTAAACAGTTGACCTCAACTGTACAGCGTCAACATAACTGTGCAAGATGTCAGGGTAGTCCTTAAGATCGGACTCAGTCATCCACTTCGCATCTAAAGGAGTGTAATTCTTGAACTTGACTAAATACTTTCGATGTAGACTCCCCGACTTGAGTTGTCTCTCCGAGTGGTGTATTATCTGTTCAGGTTGAAGGATTTCCTCAGTCTCTTTGACTTCTGGAGGATCTTCTTGTACGGGCGCCACTGGAGGAGGTCCAACATATGGTCGGAGGAGACTGACATGAAAAGCATTGTGGATGCGCCAGTTAGAAGGCAAATCCAATCTGAAAGTCACATCATTGACTTTATCTATAATTTTGAAAGGGCCGTAAAATCTATGGGAAAGTTTGACAACTTTCCCTTTGTCGACCCGCTTTTTCAATCTAGCTTTCTCAAACCGAAGCAGGACATATTTTCCTTTTTCAAGATTGAGATTCCTTCTGTGCTTGTCTGCTTTTCTCTTCTGTTGCTCTTGAGTACGAAGAATCGCTTGCTTTACTTGTTGATGGGCAATATCAATATTGCGCACAAATTCATCTACGGCAAAGATGTTTTCTTTGGTCACCATAATAGGAAGTAAGAGTGGCTTCCCATAAATAATTTCGAAAGGGGCTTTACCAGTTGAGGAATGTATGGTATTATTATACGCAAACTCAACTATTGATAAGTACTGTTCCCATTCGGATTGTCGTTCCGAAACATAGCACTTGAGGAGATCTAAAACAGTGGCATTAGCGATTTCGCTTTGACCATCCGTTTGAGGATGATAAGCTGATGAAAAATCAAGCTTAGTTCCCAAGTTTTCGAACAATGCCTGCCAAAATAGACTAGTCATGCGGGGATCTCTGTCGCTCACAATAGTCTTTGGCAATCCATGGTGTTTAAAAATCTGAGCTAGAAATATTCTAGCCATGTGATCAGCTTTGATCGTCTTCTTTACTGGAAGAAAATGGGCTTGCTTATTGAATCTGTCTACTATAGTCCAAATTGCATCATTTCCATTCTTGGATCGAGGAAGATCCGTAATAAAATCCATGACAATACTTTCTCATGGCGTGTTAGGCACAGGGAGCGGCTGAAGCTTGCCATAAACTTTATGTATGTCATATTTTACCTTTTGGCAGACTAAACACTCACGTACATGTTTTTCAATGTCCGCACGGAGTGTTGGCCAAAAGAAATACCTTTCGAGGGCACTAGTGGTGGAAACAATTCCCCGATGCCCGGCATAAGGAGAATTATGTGCTTCATCCATCACCTTTTGTCGTAAGGGCTGAGCTATGCATATTGCTTGTTGACGATAGAGTGTATTATCCCTAATAGAATAAGGTGGCTTTGAGTGACCAGCTTGAAGATCTACCCAAATTGTGGTGAAGTCTGGATCTTGAGGATACATCTCGCTGAGAGATTCTAGTTCCTCATGATAAATTGTTGTTAGTGCATTGATCTTTGGACGCCTTGAGAGAGCATCTGCAACAGCATTCTTTGTTCCAGAAGTGTGTAAAATCTGAAAATGAAACATTGAAAGAAAGTTGGCCCATCTCATCTGCTTTTCTGATAAATTTCTCTGTGTGAGAAAGTAGCGAAGACTTTGATGATCTGTCTTGATAATAAAATCAGCTCCTAATAGATAGTGTTTCCAAATGGAAAGAGCATGAATTACTGCCATTAGCTCTTTTTCGTATATGGAGGCATGCAACTCTGCATCTTTAAGGCGCTGTGCGCTCCTTGCCGCACTGTCGAAGCAAGGGACTTGCCGATACACCGTGTACGAGCCGCAGACGGCTCCAAGCACACAACTAGTTTAACTAGTGAGCTCAAAGAGGGCAATGGTGTGTCACTCACCGCCTTATGCTCCTGCTGTAGAGGATTCCTCGCCGCGAAGAAGAGGGAGACGCCGCTACGCCGCGCTCAACCGCCTCGCCGCCGTCGTGCCGCCGCAACGCTCGATCGCACACACACTCTCTCTCTCTCACACACGCACACACACAAGGAGATGGTGAAGGAGAAGGTGGAGATGGAGCAAGAGCAGCTTCTATTGCACAATGAGAGAATGACTCAATTTTAGGTTTAATTGGCTTTTATGTGAGCTCACCCCATTCACACTTGGGCGCCCATGCTTAGCCAACTAACCCTAGCATGTTCGTGTTAGAGTGCGCCTCTCATCGGCGATCACTCTACCTTTCCCTATTGGACCGACAAGCCCGGTGCCTGACTCTACTTAAATAAATAATATGGTTACAGTGTCCGTCGTAGGCGATAGGGTGTCCGTGAGCCACGAGGGTTAACATTGCCCCCCTTCCTGATGTAGATTCCGTCCTCGGAAGCTATTGAGTTGAAGCTTGGTATGTCCATGTTGTAGAGCATCTAGATTTGAATCTGCAAGGCAAAGTCACTGTTTTAGCAAGCGGAATTATATTGCCATAAATCATGAGGGGAATGTAAAGTACATGTGGAAATGAGTAAATGCAAGATTTATGAAATGTTAGACTGCCATTAAGGACAAATAAATTGCACTTTGAGTAAATTAATTAATCAAGAGTTTTGAGCTTATGGGTGAGTCTATCAATTAGTTAGCTATGACTAAGGTTAAAACAACTACTCTAGTACTAGCTAAGCTAAGAAGATTATCTAAATGCAAGATTCCCTAATTATGCTTTTCAGCTTTGATTAGCCAACTCGCTCTCACAACTGCAAACAAAAGCTTGAAATGTTAACTGTAAGCTCAATGGAAGTCTTTTAATTTTATTTTATTATTATTATTATTTGTTTAATACTTTTTTACTTTGGGTCACAATCATGTGACGTGTGTGCTTATTTTGTATGTCCGGGGTTTTTTGCTTCTCAAGGAAAAGTGCCCACACTGGGAACCTCTAGGGCTCTAGTACCATAGACAATACATGTGAGTGAAGTACCAATTCAAGCCAGGATTTCTCTTCCAGCGTAAGATTTTTCATTTGTGGCACTTATGTTTTTTATTTTTGCTTCCATTTTCTTGGTATTCGCACTAGTGTTTTTTGTTGTTTGAGTGAGCAAGCCTTTCTCTGCCTAAAACATTCCTAAGGTCTCAAATACTTGGATAATTTTATTAGCTAGGCCTAGTGGTCAAGTAAATGAGTTAACCTAAAGTCACGGTCTCCTAATCTCCAGGCTCATCCATAAGATTAAACTGGAATTCAATCAACTTAAGCAAAGACAAATTTATACATCTATAATGGCAGATAACAATCATAACTATTGCACTCAAACAAAGAATGAAAAATCATTATTAGCAATTACACATATCCACCAACATGAATCATGGAAAGTAGTACACCTGGAGGTATGGAGTGGCTCATTTCGTTGAAGCAGATGTCCTCAACCATGTGGATGGAGATCCATATAAGTCCTACCTAACACATCCAAAAACAGGCACTATACCTCTAGGAGGCATGTCAATGTGAAAAATTAAAACTCCTAAAAAACAAACTCAAAACACAATCTAGACCCCTAACCTACCTATCTGTCACCCCTTTTAGAATCAAGGAAAGAGGATATTATATAAACCGGGTGGCCACCCTAAGGCTAGGCCTCTATCCTCATCATCTAGATAAATAAAATCATTGTCCGTGAGGCCATAGTCTTCCTCGGTCTCTATTAGTTCCTCTTCATCATCCTCTTGTGCAAGCATGCTAATCAAGAACCTCGCAATGCGTGGATACTCATCTTGTGCAAAAGAATAAGCATGTGCCATTGGAGACACATTCGCTACTGGGTAGGGATCACTAATTATCCATAGACGTATCAGCCATTATAACTCCTCAAAATTTCTCTCACATGCAAGGCTCTCTATCAAATCCCATTCGCAAGAAAGTATAGGGTAGCATACGTAGAACACTTGAGGAAAAGACAAAGGGTACCTTTCATCAAAAATAGAAGTGCATGCCTCTGGTGAAGTATCCATTTCTGACAAGACAGATAGATTTGGTTAGGCCTTTAAAACATAAGAGTTGTTTTTGTGTGTTGCTTGAATTGACACGGTGAATTTGGACTTATATGTAAGATCTGATAGGGTGCTCTCTCGTTGTTAGTCGCCCTTGCTCTTTACTATTTTTGTTTTTTGTGAGTATAAGGCTATATATATACATTCCCTAAGATTGGAATTGAGAGGTCAGGGAGGAAGGTTGAGAGGGGAGCGAGTGAATGATTGAGGTTAGCAAACACTCCCCCCTTCCTTGGGTAGATCATACCTTTTGGAAGGAGGTCGTCACCTTTTGAAACCAATTGTTCCAAGTTGTTATGGGTGAAGGTTTTAACCAATAGTTTTTGACCGCCCTATGCGTTTCATCTAGTTGCAAGGGTGGTAAGGTACTCTCCCATGATTTTATTGGCAACGTTGTTGTAGCTGGTGAACTTACCCCAGGAGGTGCAAACTCTTTCGTGCTTGTATGGATATGTACAGTGGTAGGTGGAGGTTGTGTCGAAGCTTCTATGTGCGTATAGGAACTACATGAAGAGCAAGAAGCTTCATTTGATTTCCCTGTTCCTGAGCTAGGTGGAACAAATCGTTCTTTCTTTGGTACCCAAACTAGCTCTAGATCGGGTGTGTAACATTCCATGATTTTTTCTTTTCCGCGATTTTCAATTTGTTTTGGAGCCACAAGATTGGGTTTACATGGGCCAGGTGACAGGTAAGAGTACACTTTACGTTTGGGCACCCAGATTTGATCATTTCCTTCATAGTATCCTTGGGCTTCCAATAGTCGTTTAGGAATCCAACACAACGTTTCTTTACATTTCTTGGAGTGAGTGGTACGGTTCTTACTAGGTTTCCGTTTTTTTGCATCAACCATGCTCACTACAGAGGCTTTAGGGACCCACTTGTATGTTTTCTCTGTTATATTAGGATGGTTCTTGTGTGTCTCAAGCTTTCTTTCAACTACATCAGTTGAAGCTCTAGACAGTTGGGCTATGGGGACGTATGGTTCAACCTCCTGGACATGCAATGTCTTGGGTTTTATTTCCTTAGGCAATATCTTAGGGACTATGGCTTGAGTGGTAGGGCTAAGAGTTGGTTTTTGCGTTGTAACACCCCCAGTCCCCCAATCAATAGTGCATTTGGTGGCTATCATCCACGTGCGGCCTAGGTTTATATTACCCTCCATAGTTCCAGTAGGCATGACCAAAAAGTCTTGAGCTACAATCCCATTGTCATAATTGACAGAAGTGTGCCAGATTCCAAAAACCGTAGTTTTTTTCTTGTTGACACCCTTGACTTGGATAATACTCTCAGATAGAGGTGGCTTCCCTAACTGACACCACACCCCATAGGATAGCAGATTATATTTAGCACCCGTCTCCAATAAGGCGTTATATAGCACTTTTCCATAGGCATTATTTAACTCAATAGGGTATCGTAGAGGTGTGTCAGAGTCCAACCCATCCTCTTTGATTTCCACGTGGAATGCATTTGTGACTCCAAGGTTAGCCTCTCGTTTTTGTCTTATACGTTGTTGTCGCTCCTTAGCCTCAGCTTGAGCTTGTATCTTGTTTAACTCGGTTTGTGCTTTGGCGGCCTTTTTCTGATGAATGGCCCGTAGTTCTTCTTGGCTTAAAGGATCATAATATCTTTTGAATTTACTCCCATTGAGGAATCCAATGGTTTCAACTCCATCAAGAGTTTCCACACAAAGGGTACCTTGTGGGGTAATTTCACATACTCTATATGGTCCTTTACCAGCATATTTCAACTTTTTCTTCTCTTTACGTACTCCATACATAAGGACTTTATCACCAACTTTGATGTCCTTGTCCTTCACATGGCGATCAAACCACTTCTTTCTCCTATCCTTTTCCACAAGAGCATTTTGCACAGTCAACTGTCTCTCTTCGTCTAGTTTTTCTAAGATATACAAACGCTCGGTTAAGGGGTTACCATTCCATCCTTCTTGAGAAGCTACCCTAAGACTAGGAATGACAAACTCCCAAGGCATAACCGCTTCTTGGCCGTATACCATTTTGAATGGCGTACAATTAATAGCCACTTTATAAGCAGTACGATAAGCCCATAGAGCAGATGTCAACTTTAAATCCCAATCAGTGCGATGAGCTTCTACCGTCTTGGTTAAAATAGAGATTAGAGTCTTGTTGGTGCTCTCGGCTTGTCCATTAGCTTGCGGGTAATAAGGTGTAGACTTATGGTGGGATATCATAAAGGTCGTGGTAAGCTCTCTTATTACCTCATTTATAAAATGGGTACCATTATCACTAACAATTTCAAAAGGGCAGCCAAATCTTGTGATAATGTTCTCAAAAAGAAACTTAGCTGTTGTCCTCGCGTCAGCTTTTTGTGAAGCCTTAGCTTCAGCCCACTTTGTTACATATTCCGTAGCAACTAGAATATATCGAGATTGAGTGTTGCGAGCTGCGGGACTAATTGGACCTACAAAGTCTAAGCCCCATTTTTCAAATGGTTGGGTTACTTTAATAGGATGTAAGGGCATTCTGTCTTTGCGCTGTGTGGTCTTGTAACGTTGGCACTCATCACACCCTTTTGCAAAAAGTGATGCATCCTTAAATAAAGTTGGCCACCAATAGCCTGATTGCAGCACCTTTCTAGCAGTCAGGTCTCCCGAAAAATGTCCTCCTGCTATGCCCATATGTGCTTCTTGCAAGATATACAAATATTCATCCTCGCGGGCACAACGCCTAAGAATATCATCCTTGCCTAATCTATACAGAGTTCCGGCAATCAAACAATAGGGTTCAAATTCTTTTACTAGCCTTCGAGCGATATCCTTACGAAGTTCCTTGGGTGGAAAACCATTAACTAAAAAGTTAACAATGTTCTCACTCCATTCAGGCATAGTCTCAACTATGAATAGGGAAGTATCGGGTAATTCATCATCAACTCCTGTAGGGGCTTCACCATTGGGTATGCGAGACAAATGATCAGCCATGACGTTGTCGTGCTGTAACACGTACATAGTGGGAACGCATGCTACAAGAGTT
This sequence comes from Adiantum capillus-veneris, assembly GCF_014529385.1. Taxonomy (NCBI): domain Eukaryota; kingdom Viridiplantae; phylum Streptophyta; class Polypodiopsida; order Polypodiales; family Pteridaceae; genus Adiantum; species Adiantum capillus-veneris. The sequence goes on along the minus strand of NC_140960.1, from coordinate 101,861,043 downwards.
ATCTTGTAATTTTTTAGATACATAATTATCTTTCCTATAATGTACATATGCATATTTAAGTATAATAATGAGCCTTCTATCTCATCCTATTATTTTTCTCAAGGGTAACATATTCTTACTTCACCATCAGTAAATACTATGGGAAAAGCATCAATAGCTCCGTCTCTTTAACTTGGGGCAAAAAGCATTGATTCTTTATTTCTACTATTTCATTATCATCTCACACCCTAGCTAGATCTTATATCTAGGGTAAACTCCAATATATATATATTCTATGTATTTTTTATACTTTTTTTATATTTCTTTTTAAATAGCTACTAGGAGAGAATCAAATCCTAGTGGGACACTAGGTGGCATGATTTCAAAGATACACTTATTTTAATGCATTATTGCAAGCATGATTACAAAACTTTGTCAAGGAGCAATGTCATGCTTTCATATGGCATGAGGTGTCCTTTGGAATTAAATGAAAGTCAAGGCTAAGGAGACCACATGAAAACTTTTGCTGCCATCAATGGACCCTATTTTGATGAATTTTTCACACAAGGTTCCAATCCGAATTGGAGAATGATTTTAAAACGAAAATCGTAGCTAATGAGCTGAAGTTTCTGCCCATATTTTTACTTTTTTATTTGAAGCCACAGTTGAGGAGATATGATCAAAATACTGGACCCCAGTCTGCCCACATCATGCAGGGACAGCTCATTTCCAACTTTTCCAATTCCTATTCACACTGGCTCCTCTCTTCTTGTGTAAACCCTTGGGGGTTCCCTTCACCTATAAAAGGGGACCTCTTCTTCCTTGAAAAAAGGGGGAACTCAAGCATTCAAGCCATTGATGAGAGGAATTCTTGAGGGAGTGAGTAGTAATGCCTAATTGTACTTAGCCATTAACATAAGCCCAAGCCTACACTTTCTCCTAGAGGAAAACTAGCCATTCTTGTACGCTATCTTTGGAAGATCAACTCTAATCAAAGAAGATATTGGACTTGGTGTATCAATCAAAGTGGAATTCTCCACTCTTCTTCTCTCTCCATCAATAATGGTGCCGAAGGATTTGTGAAGTAAGATGTGTTCTACATTGATGTTTTCTTGATTTCTTGTTGTTTTCTTTTCAATCTCTAATCCAACATATATATATATGTATCTAATCTCGTTAACCAAACCTATCTCTCTCATTCTTAGTAATTCATCCTCTCTACAAATTCTAGGTTCTCTTTGCTACAGGTACATCTCTCCCCGCAGTATCCTTATTGCCTACGGGCAAGAATAGGGCTTGGGAGGGAAACTTCTCATCTCTTTGCTTCTCTCATATCTACATTTCTCACATACTATCCTAGATGAATAACCCACATGATGATCATTTCTATCGCTTTCACTCTGTACAATCTATTAGAATTAACGTATGGATTAGCCGTAAAATACACTTTCAACAACGTATAGTGTTTCTCTTTGGCCCAGAAAGGCTCAATGAAATACTTCTATCACCGGATCCCATTATACTACCTCTCATAGACTATAACTTTTCTTTTGACGTAAGCGTAGTTATCTTGCTATGAACCAAGAGGATTTGTATACACAATCAATTATGATCATAGCCTTGATGTTTTCATCTTTGTGTTGTTTTGACACTTTCTTTTGTGCTCTTTCTTTGTGTGTGTGAGTGTAAGAGAGAAGAGTGGGGCTTCTTTGATTGCACTTCTTTCCAAACCCTAGTCTTCATGGCATCCATGGTTTAACTCCTTCATATAGTTTTTGTCGAGTTCTCTCACAAACTCTCACAGCCATAAGCCCGGTGCTTTCCCGGCAAGACCGCAAATTTCTTGACATATTTTTGGTGAACCCGACGTGAACAAGCCGGGGTGAGAGTACATAAAGATGGTTAGCAAAGTGGAGCAGCTATATGCTGAAATGAAAGAGCTTGAAGACAGATGCAAATGGCTTGAAGAAGAAGACCGGATTCAAAAAGCGATTGAAAGCGCTATGCAATCCGTATATAATGAGCTTAATATATTCGAAGGCTATGATCCAGAAGGATATCTTGAGTGCTATGTGACAGAGATGTGGCTTCAAGAAATTCCAGAAGCTCGGATGATTTCAGCATTTGTTGAACTTGTGAGTGATGATTTCAAGCACCAAGTTCAAGACTATGCAAGTGTATATGCAAGCAACTGGGGTGAGTTTTCTATAGCTATAACACAGGTATGCTTGGAACATCAAGACCAAGAGATGGAGCAGAGTGGAAGTGGATGTGACCAGCTAGAGTTGGTGTCTTCTGTAAGCCATGCAAGTGTCAACATATCCATACAGGCCAATTTAGAAGCAGTAATAGATGCATATCTTTTGCAAGATGCAAATTTATTGTATGCAGATGAAGCAGACATAGTGCAAGCTATTTATGCACGTTTGGGTCTTGTAACCTTCGTATCTCAAGATAATGACTCTCATGATGCTATCCAAGCGCCTGAAACGGCTCAAAGCGACTTAGAGGATGATGCAAACTCGTCGGCTATGATAGATGATTTGGACGCTCCTTTTGATTCGTTTGAAGATGCACATGAGTGTATATACAAGGATGAGGATGCTATGGTTTTGACAGAGGATGTGAAGGGAAAACAGGTGGAAGACGGCTATATTAGTGATTTGCTACAATCTACTTTTGAGCAGATCCAGGAACTTTTACCAAGTTTAGAAGAGTCGGATGCCTATACTGAAGACATATACCAGGATGAAGAAGCCATTATCAATGCTTTCCTATGCGAGTTTGATACATGTGGTACTACCCAAATGGATATGCCTAGTTGCAAAAGTGCTAATTTAGAGGGAGTGACTGAAAATATCTTCCTTTGTGAGTATAGCTCTGCTAGTAGCATTGCGGATTGTGAAGTACCTCAGTTAGACGAGGTGGAAGAAGAGGAGTGCATTGACAAAGTAATATGTATGTCTTGTATATATGGAGTAGCAGATGTGATGCAGATGACTCATGAAATTGTGCCTTATTTAGAGCTAGATGCAGCAAGCTTTCACAATTCCATGGTAGAGGAAGGAATGACAGATGCAGATTCTCTGCATGAGGATTGGGGTTCTGCAGATGAAGCTATGAATCTTCAAGATTCACAAATCAAAGATAGAAAAGTGTTTGGTTATGCTATACAGGTTGAAGTGACATTAGAGGATAGAGTAGAAGAGCAAGAAACCTCTTCGGATATGGTCTGTGATTGGGGTGATATATCTTATCTGTGTGAAGATGCAAATAAAGATGCTTGCCATAAAGTGCCTACTATACAGGGTTCTAAGAAATTCGGTTGCCTGCAGGTATGCAAACAATATCTGAGGCATAAAAGGGATTTAGGTCTTGTGTCACAGGGTATAAATTGCAAGCAGGTTTGTGAGCATCTATCTGCTATGGATAGGAAGGGTATACATGGTGATGCCTTGAAGCAAGAAGAGGATGCTAGCTCTATGCTGACACCAGAGTCATGTAATGAAGAAGTGTTCTCCCTATATAAGTGGAGACATGATTCAGTTGAAGATAATTTAGCGATGGGTCAAAAAGGAAGAAGGGGTGAAGATATTGTGTCAGAGACTAACTCCAAGGAGGTTTTTGAGCAGTCAGTTACAAGTGACCGGGAGCATACCTACCAGGATGATTTGGAGAGGGAATTAAACACCATATTTGAGAGGTATGCAAAGTTTTATGATGTAAAGCTGGATAGGTATTTGGTAAAAGGTGAGAGAATTGATGAGAGGTTTACCATGCATATTTCTGAGGTTTCTCTTGATGTTGAGAAAGGCTATCTAGAGGATTCTTTTGAGAATGAAGATGCAGATTCAGACTTCTGTGCGAAAGAGGTACATATGGATTTAGAGGTTGGTGAGAAGGTTAAAGTGCAGTTTAAAAAATCTTTCAAGTATATTATCGGAAGCCTGGAAGTGTTTTTTGAAGAGGAGGATGAGGAACTTATGTCTCTACTTCATGAAGATATTGCCCATAATGGAGATTTGTTACAAATGTTTTGGAGACAGATGTATATAACAATTCCTTCTCATCCGAGAGGAATTAAAAGATGCGGAGAATCTCAATGCTTAGTACAATACAAGTTTTTGAGTTACCCATATGATCCTGGAAGAGGTCATGGGATGACAGGGGATACAATTGCTTTCACAAGATACCATGAGGTTGGCACATGCCAGAGGATGTGCAGGTTTAGAGGGGGTGGATGTCGTGTTGTGACACGTACATAGTGGGAACGCATGCTACAAGAGTTATCTTGTAATTTTTTAGATACATAATTATCTTTCCTATAATGTACATATGCATATTTAAGTATAATAATAAGCCTTCTATCTCATCCTATTATTTTTCTCAAGGGTAACCTATTCTTACTTTACCATCAGAAAATACTATGGGAAAAGCATCAATAGCTCCGCCTCTTTAACTTGGGGCAAAAAGCATTGATTCTTTATTTCTACTATTTCATTATCATCTCACACCCTAGCTAGATCCTATATCTAGGGTAAACTCCAATATATATATATTCTATGTATTTTTTATACTTTTCTTATATTTCTTTTTAAATAGCTACTAGGAGAGAATCAAATCCTAGTGGGACACTAGGTGGCATGATTTCAAAGATACACTTATTTTAATGCATTATTGCAAGCATGATTACAAAACTTTGTCAAGGAGCAATGTCATGCTTTCATATGGCATGAGGTGTCCTTTGGAATTAAATGAAAGTCAAGGCTAAGGAGACCACATGAAGACTTTTGCTGTCATAAATGGATCCTATTTTGATGAAGTTTTTACACAAGGTTCCAATCCGAATTGGAGAATGATTTTAAAATAAAAATCGTAGCTAATGAGCTGAAGTTTCTGCCCATATTTTTACTTTTTTATTTGGAGCCACGGTTGAGGAGATATGATCAAAATACTGGACCCCAGTCTGCCCACATCATGCAGGGACAGCTCATTTCCAACTTTTCCAATTCCTATTCACACTGGCTCCTCTCTTCTTGTGTAAACCCTTGGGGGTTCCCTTCACCTATAAAAGGGGACCTCTTCTTCCTTGAAAAAAGGGGGAACTCAAGCATTCAAGCCATTGATGAGAGGAATTCTTGAGGGAGTGAGTAGTAATGCCTAATTGTACTTAGCCATTAACATAAGCCCAAGCCTACACTTTCTCCTAGAGGAAAACTAGCCATTCTTGTACGCTATCTTTGGAAGATCAACTCTAATCAAAGAAGATATTGGACTTGGTGTATCAATCAAAGTGGAATTCTCCACTCTTCTTCTCTCTCCATCAATAATGGTGCCGAAGGATTTGTGAAGTAAGATGTGTTCTACATTGATGTTTTCTTGATTTCTTGTTGTTTTCTTTTCAATCTCTAATCCAACATATATATATACGTATCTAATCTCGTTAACCAAACCTATCTCTCTCATTCTTAGTAATTCATCCTCTCTACAAATTCTAGGTTCTCTTTGCTACAGGTACATCTCTCCCCGCAGTATCCTTATTGCCTACGGGCAAGAATAGGGCTTGGGAGGGAAACTTCTCATCTCTTTGCTTCTCTCATATCTACATTTCTCACATACTATCCTAGATGAATAACCCACATGATGATCATTTCTATCGCTTTCACTCTGTACAATCTATTAGAATTAACGTATGGATTAGCCGTAAAATACACTTTCAACAACGTATAGTGTTTCTCTTTGGCCCAGAAAGGCTCAATGAAATACTTCTATCACCGGATCCCATTATACTACCTCTCATAGACTATAACTTTTCTTTTGACGTAAGCGTAGTTATCTTGCTATGAACCAAGAGGATTTGTATACACAATCAATTATGACCATAGCCTTGATGTTTTCATCTTTGTGTTGTTTTGACACTTTCTTTTGTGCTCTTTCTTTGTGTGTGTGAGTGTAAGAGAGAAGAGTGGGGCTTCTTTGATTGCACTTCTTTCCAAACCCTAGTCTTCATGGCATCCATGGTTTAACTCCTTCATATAGTTTTTGTCGAGTTCTCTCACAAACTCTCACAGCCATAAGCCCGGTGCTTTCCCGGCAAGACCGCAAATTTCTTGACAACGTGCCTTTTACCGGGTCTCACTACAATCGTGAAATCAAACTCCAGAAGAATTAACAACCATCGTGTGATTCGTCCTGTGGAGCATGGCTTGTTTACCAGATACAGCAATGCTTGATGGTCCACATAAAATACAAACTTGTTTGCCAGAAGGTAGTAGCGAAATTTCTTTACTGCATAAACCATTGCCAAACCTTCTCGCTCTGTAGTGGTGTAGTTCCTTTCAGCATCGTTCAATTGACGGCTTGCAAAGCTAATAGGATAGTCCAATTTATGTTCTCCTGGTTGAGTGAGAACACACCCAATAGCAAAGTTTGATGCATCAATATGCACATGGAAAATGACATCCCAGTTAGGTGTCCTTAAAATCGGAGCACTTGCTAGTGTTTTCTTCAATTGTTCATAGGCTTGGTCACACTCTTCAGTCCATTTAAATTCAATGAGAAGCTTGTACAAAGGACGTGCTATCTCAGCGAAAAATAAAATAAACCGTCGATAATAACCCACGTGTCCCATGAACCTTTGAACTCCCTTGTAATTGGTTGGTGGTGGTAACTCTAGAATCGCTTTAATTTTGCTCTCATCGGTTGAGATACCATTCTTGGATACTATATGCCCTAAAATAACTCCATGCTTGACCCAAAATTGGCATTTGAACGGGTTCAATGAGATACGATATAACCTACACTTTTCAAACACCTTCCGCAAACATGATAGATGTTCTTTCCAAGAAGAGTAAACACAAAGGTCGTCTAAGAAAGCTTCACAAAACTCTCTCAAATATTCTTTAAAAGCAGTGTTTATTAATCGTTGGAATGTAGCAGGGGCATTTGTTAAGCCAAAAGCCATCACACGAAATGCAAACACGCCAAATTCTGTGATGAAGGCAGCTTTAGCTTGGTCCTCTAGCGCTATCGTGATTTGGTTGTAGCCTGAGTACCCATCTAGAAAGCTATAAGCTTCCTTGCCTGCAACTCTTTCGAGTACATGTTCGGAATATGGTAGGGGGTAATGGTCTCTTCTAGTAGCTGCATTAACTTTTTTGAGGTCCACGCACACCCTGAGTTTCCCATTCTTTTTTGGCACGATAACTATTGGAGACACCCATTCAGAGTGTTCAATAGGATATATGAACCCACATTTGATAAGCTTTTCTAGTTCTTCTTGAATGATCTTTGCGTACTTAGGATTCATCGGGTAGGGTCTTTGTTGTACGAGCTTCGCAGTGCTAATCATAGGGATTGTATGTTGGACCACAGAAGGTGGAACACCTTTCATATCATGGTATGTCCAAGCGAATACGTCCTTGAATTCCTTGAGAAGCTCTTTGAGGACCGCCTCTTCAACTTCTGTGAGGTCTTGGGCAATAAAAACAGGTTTTGATTCTTCACCGGGGTCAGCTAATTCTATTTCCTTAACTATTGCCGGACCATCATAGATTCCATTATTCCCATCGATAGGTATTCTTTGGGCTTTTGTGTACACAACCTTTGCTTCCCCTGTGGTGTAAGATTTGAAATGTTCTGGTGCAGGATGCAAGTCTGTGGATTCTGGTTGTGCTTTGGTTTGTGCTTCCATTTCTGCTTTCTTGTGTTGTCGAGGTAACTCTTGGTTTTGACGCCTCCTTGCAGTGCGGCTCAACTTTGGCTTGTCTATGATCTCTAATTGGGCTACGTCATGGGGTCGTGGTCTACACCACATAACATTTTGGAGATATTCACCCCAATTGTCTACCAATTTTCGATGAGCATCACATGCCCCTATATAACTGAGCCATTCTGCTGAGGATCTCTTCTTTTTTATCCTAGCACGTACATTGGCTCGATATCGACGCCTCTTAAGGTTTTTATTTTTCTTATTTGAGACCTGCTTTTGATTTGCATTTAGATCTGGCTCACTAAAGGAGTCCTCGTTGGTGTCCTCTTCACTCTCGGGGGAGCTATCATCGGTTGATGTGCTCGGTCCTTCCGAATGTTTTGACTCTGAACTTGCTCCACTCTCTAATTCATGAGATTCAGAATCCGTTTCACTCTGGGAGTCAGTGTCCAAGTCGTGTTGGTCAAAGTCTTCTATTGAGCTATCGGTGTCACTGTCAGATTGGTCCACAATTGCCTTGCCCTTAGAAGATGCATATATGGCACTTATCATGTTCAGAGGTGCCATTTGTGGTACCTCTTCCCCCTCTGGTGTGACCCAAGTGGTTCCTCTATTTCCCCAGGTATCTATGGTTGCAGCTAGGTGTACCCAGTTTACGTTGTCTGATTCCGTCATACCCGGTAACACATCCATGTAAGGAGAATCTTGGCCAATGTCTGTATCCTTCTTACAAGTGTAACAATATTGTAGTGGGGCCGAGTGAACTGTGGTGTCAGAGCGATGATCAATAATGGTTTTACTCCCTAAGGGGTGTACCTTACCAGTCACCAAATCCACTCTAAGGACAGAGTCTTGGAATTGCAAATAGACATGATTTTTAGACCAATCATGAACCATTTGTGCTTCCCTCATGAATGGTCGTCCTAAAATCATTTCATATGACATAAGGTGTTTAGAGAAATCCATTACAATGAACTTATGTCGTACCTTGTGTCTTAGAACTTTGATCTTAAGATCCTTGAGCATCCCCATAGGTTTGGCTATGGTACCATTTGCCATCTTTACCACAATGTTAGTAACACTGAGGCGGGGTTTTCCCATGGATTCCCAACAATCTTTTGAAACGATGCTAACTCCCGCACCACCATCAAGAATTCCCTTTATAGTTAATCCCTTGGTAGTGATGGGTAGGGTCGCATTAGACTCGTCGCCTTCAAAATACTGCCCTAATTCGTTAATGGGTACCTCGATCACAGACTCGTGTCCATCTAAGTCAAGTGATTGCACATGATTTTCCTCATCAATCATAATCGAGTCAGGCCTATTTGGTTGCGCAAACTGCGGTAATCCCGTTCGTAGCTCTCCATTAAGGAATGCTCGAAGTGCAAGGAATAACTCAGGATCTCCATACAGCTTTGCTATGATCGTGGTTCGGACCTCAGAAGACATGAAGTCCACTAGTTTGGCAACATTCATTGGCGTTTTGCACGGTGTAGGTCCTTGACTAGGAAATGGTGAGGATGGAATCTCATATTCCTCAATGGGATCAGGTATTCCTTCGTTAAACATCCTTTCCAACAAGAAGGGTGTTTGCTCACTTTCTGATGTCCCGTCCTCACTCCCTTCTTGGATGATACTAGATATGGCTAACGGTCTATGGTTCATGTGGGGTGGATGAACTTGCGTGGGAAACACTGTGTCATGAATTTTGACATGCATGGGTTCTGGTTCTTGTTTCCTTTGAGCCTCCTCCACTAAACCTCTTAGATGTTTCACCTGCTCAATCTCGTCTACTGGGTTTGGATACGTCCCAATCTTCTTTTTACGATTCTTCCCTTTTTGCCCCTGCGGTTTATCTTGGGGGTCTTGGATTGGATTTGGAAACACTTGTGGTGTTTTCAGAGGCTCTTTATGGTTTTCTCTTATTCGGTTTTCATTTGGTTCCATGTTACGGTTTTCTTTGTCGGTCTTTCCCTTTGTGGTATTGGTTCTAGTTTCCATTGTCTCGATTGAATCTGAATCATCCTCGAGTTCATTCATATACACGGGGTCATCTCCTATTCCTATGTTTGTTTTGGAACTTGGCTTTGAATTTCCCGTATTCTGTGACCTCTTCCTTCGTGTCTTCTTTTTCTTTGCTTGGATAACTAACGCGGTATCTCTCTCTTCGAGGATATGGCCTGGCCCTTGAAGCATGCACCGTGTAATCGCATAAGCGGGTGCGACGGGTGGTATTGGTGATGTCACACTAGCAATTTCGACCAAATTTAGGGGTGTGATTTTAGGCGCATTTGGGTTATAGGGGCATTGGGCAATCAAGTGATCTATGCCACAACGATTACATGTGAGTATTGGCATTGCAGACGTGCTCCCTTGATTCATTTGCATCTGTGCAGCATTCTTTTGCAGCCTAATAGGGCACTCCGCTGCCCGATGTGGTCCACCACACTCGTAGCATTGAAGAGGTGGCCTCCTAGCCTCGGTGTTGATATTTTGACCTCTGGATGCGAGAGCAACAGCTTGATAAACCGGCTTGACTTGCCCCGCCCCCAACAATCTTCCATGTAGTATATAGGACACTCTTCCAATGTATCAAGTCCGTAGGCAATACTAGTGTCTATTTCCTCCTCACAGCCATCTGCATAAGCATTTGATGGCTCGCAACCCACTTGGTTCATAGGGGCGACTCTTGGATGCGGGGGCTACGGTCCTAGCACAGGAGGTGGTAGCGGTGTATCTTGTACAACATTTTGAGGTCTAGGGACCATGTGTTGCGGTAGTTGCTCAACAGGTGGAGCAGGCATCAATACAGGAGCTCGAGGTGCATTCGTCCAGGCTATAGGTGGTCTATTTGCCATAATGCGTTTGATCATTAAACAATCCTTAGCTTGGTGACCATATCTACCACATGCGTTGCAAGTTCCATTAAATCTTACTCTAAACGTAGGGCACTCACTAGTGCTATGTGGACCTAAGCAAATGGAACACCATTGTTGCTCCCTTCTTGGATACATGTGACTATTTTGAGGGGGTCGATTATCCTTAAGAGACTCTTGGATTGCCTTGGTGAGGTCTGTCAAGAATGTCTCAAATACCTTTGGCTCATTGGCAATGGGCTTTGCAGTCATGGGTTCATACTCAATGGCTTGTGAGCTAGTGGATCTCGTGTCAGTAGACACCCTCATGCCTGCTATCATCAAGTTGTCCTCTAGTTGGATTGCATTGACAGTGACATCTTCCCAGGTTGTGATACCTCTAATCACTAGTCCATTATAGATTCCTTCATTCCTCAACCCTCGAATGAATCGACCAAGCAGTTGGTTATTGTTGAAGCGCTCATTTACAGGGCAGCGAGAGTTTAAGTGCTTTAGACGACTAATGAAGTCCCTTACTGACTCTCCTTCCTTACGTTCGGCCTTCTGTAGCTGAGATGCTACACCCCAAAGCACACCTTCTCGTATGTACTCCTTTAGAAACAACCTTCGAAGGGTAGGGTAAATTGTTTTCTCGTCCACCCTTAGGGTTCTATACCAATCTCCAGTCTTCCCACTTAATGTCAAGCTTAAGGCATTGCACTTATGTATTTCGTTGCGTTCCCCTAAGGAATCACATACTTGTTCAAACACTTCAATGTGTTTTCTAGCATCTTCGTCCCCATTGAATTTTTGTGTGAGTTTGGCAATTTGTACTGCCTTACTTCTAGGCTCTCTATCATATGCATGACGCATATTTTCCGCGATAGATCGACCTATGGTTTGAGCAAACGCTGCCAAGTCACCTATGTGAGGAGGCAGGGCCGGTGGAGGTACTCTTGGAATCATATGTGGGAGAGGGACGGGTACCGGTCTTGGCATATGTGTAGATGATGCAGGATATGGAACATAACCGGGCATAGGTCCACTCGGATAAGGGCTAGGGAGCGGCACTCGAGGAGCATAAACAAGTGGTACAATTGGAGGTGTGGGGGCCATGTGTGCATAAGGGGCTAGAGGCACATACGGTCGAGGCCCCATATTAGGTACTACGACACTAGGTAGAGGCACTGCGCTAACCGTAGATGTCATCGGTACATTCTCTGTCAGGCTTACCCCTGGAGTGAGCACTGGGTTTTCCTTAATAGAGGGTTGAGCCAAGTTAGGGAAGCTAAAGTTGTCGCTCGGAGGCTCAGATTGCATAGAGACCCCAGGTGAAATGGCGTAAGATGGGTCCATGGGGCTCATTAGAGGAGTCTCCATTTGTGATAGAGTAGGCTGTTGAGCCTTGCTCGTATCCAGAAATCTCATGGGGCCAGTTGAGAGTATATTTACCCCTCGGTTTTGCCTTTCTGATTGAATAATGCCATGGATAACATTACAGATCATTTTCTGTTGATCTTCGATGCTCGTGGCACTAGAGGTGGATTGTACAATCTCTATCCATCCTACATGGTAGGCGTGGCCAGAGTGTAGATCCGTCAACACCTCAGTGTGGAGGTCGTATGTCCAATGATCATTAATGAACAATCCTTCTAGAGTCGACGTGTTAACGGTTTCTTGTGAGGTAGAAGCAATAATGCTCCCCGTGGTTTTACTTGTCACCAACGGTACTCTAGAGGGAACTTCTGAAGGAGGCAGCTCAACAGGGCCTTCTTGGGTAAGAGGTTGGCAGGATATCCACATGGACACTCTTTGGGGGTGTGGGGTCCACATGCGATGTGAAAGGAGAGTCCACTTCCCCACCCCCTTCGTGTGCTTCATTTGCATCAGGTTCCGAGCGAGTAGCTCTACCTAATGTTTCCATGAAACGGCTAAACATACTAGTACTAGGCTGTGGAGCTTCGGAAGGTGCATGGCCTTCTCTCTCAGTGTTTTGGGTAGGGTATGCTTCCATGATTTCTGAGTCGGAGGAGGAATCACTAGCGGCTATTTTAGGGTCTTGGGTGGTGCTACCTTGTGTCCCCGCTGAGGGTCTAGATCCTATCGTGGATGGGTAATGGGTGTCCGTATGAACAGAGGCACCCTCAATATGCTCGTGTTCTAGCACCCGCCCAAAGCGTAAGTGCATGTGCTTTTGATACCCTAAGGTGTCAAAAAGCTGCTCTAGGAGGCCTTGTGACTAGTTTTTAGCGTGTTTTTTGTTTGTTTTTTTGCTAGATTTTTTAGAGCGTGTCGTGGAATGGACCGTGTGATAGCTCGAAACGAGCGTATCGGTCAGAGGGTCGTGCCGTGCTTTACAGCCCTCCGTTTGGTCACTCTATGCCCTCGGAATCCCTAAAACTGTCAATTTCCAGTAGGGAACTAGGCCCAAACTAGAAAGTCTAAGGGTGCAAGTGGGAAGAGAAGGGAGGAGAGTGGAGGACTTGTCCCACATGCTCTCATTCTCTCTTGAGGGAGTAGGGTATATATATAAGAGTGAGTCTAGTATATATCATAAGACTGAGGACTGAGGCCTGGGCCCGGGCTTGGGCAAATGATCCCGATCCCGATCTATCTTTTATACAGACCAACCAGTACGTTTTTATAACTCAAGTTTTTTATTTTCGAAAATTTAACCTCCCACTCACTCGCGTTTTTATTTTTCGGATTTTTTTTTCCACAAATTTTTTTTTTTTTCGAAAACAAAATTTTTTGTTTTTTATTTTTTTATTTTATTTTATTTTTTTGGAGATATTATTTGGTACGCGTTTTGGTGCGCGTTGACCTCACCTACCTATTTACTGTCCCACCTACCTACTGACCTGCTAATCAGTGGTTCACCTAATTACTAACCTACTTAATTAACTATCTGTGCGCCTAACTGTGCACAAACCAAAAAACACAGAAAACACAGAAAATGCAAAAATTGAAACTTGACAAAACTGTGCAGTGAAAACACAAAAAACGCAAATAACGCAAGAAATGCTAACTGTATGACTAATGCTAACTGTGTGCAAACAGAAAAACAGAATTTTGCTAATTGTCTAACTAATACTAAATGTACGCAGCAGAAAAACAGAAAATGCTAACTTCCTCTCCCTCTTCTTTCCTACTGCAAACCACTCATACAAGAAGCACAAAGTGCCTCTTGGGCTTAGTGCAGGGCTATTCCCCGGCAGCGGCGCCAAAAATGTGCGCTCCTTGCTGCACTATCGAAGCAAGGGACTTGCCGATACACCGTGTACGAGCCGCAGACGGCTCCAAGCACACAACTAGTTTAACTAGTAAGCTCAAAGAGGGCAATGGTGTGTCACTCACCGCCTTATGCTCCTGCCGTAGAGGATTCCTCGCCGCGAAGAAGAGGGAGACGTCGCTACGCCGCGCTCAACCGCCTCGCCGCCGTCGTGCCGCCGCAACGCTCGATCGCACACACACACTCTCTCTCTCTCTCACACGCACACACACAAGGAGATGGTGAAGGAGAAGGTGAAGATGGAGCAAGAGCAGCTTCTATTGCACAATGAGAGAATGACTCAATTTTAGGTTTAATTGGCTTTTATGTGAGCTCACCCCATTCACACTTGGGCGCCCATGCTTAGCCAACTAACCCTAGCATGTTCGTGTTAGAGTGCGCCTCTCATCGGCGATCACTCTACCTTTCCCTATTGGACCGACAAGCCCGGTGCCTGACTCTACTTAAATAAATAATACGGTTACAGTGTCCGTCGTAGGCGATAGGGTGTCCGTGAGCCACGAGGGTTAACATGCGCCGACTTTCATAGGCTATCGCGTGACCCTCTTGGTTCAAAACTGCTCCTACACAATCTCCAGATGCATCGCAGTATACCTCGAAAGGTTTGCGAAGATCAGGGACGGTGAGAACAGGTCCATGACTGAGTAGATACTTAAGCTTTTCGAAAGCTTGTTTTTGTCCAGACCCCCAATGGAATGGAATCCGCTTCTTTGTCAGGTCATGGAGGGGACCTGCTATCGTGGAAAAAGCTCGAATGAAACGCCGATAATAAGAACAGAGGCCAAGGAAACTTCGTACATCATGTACTGTAGTTGGCGTAGGCCATTCTACAACTGCTTGAATCTTATCAGGGTCCATTCTCACCTGGTTGTGAGATACTATATGGCCCAAATAGTGGATTTCTTTTAGAAAGAACTCACTCTTCTTAGCATTCACAAATAATTTGTGTTTGCGTAATTCTTCAAACACTAAGGCGAGATGCTTATAGTGTTCGTCTTCCGTCTCTGAGAAGATTAAGACGTCATCAAAGAAAACGCCTGTAAAGCTTCTGTATGAGTGGAAGATTCTATCCATCATTCTGTTGAATGTAGCTGGTGCATTAGTGAGCCCAAAAGGCATCACTAGAAATTCATACAACCCAAAGGTTGTTCTAAATGAAGTCTGAGCTATGCGGATTTGATGATAACCGCTCTTCAAGTCTATACGACTAAAGACACTGGCTCCTTGTAACTTATCAAGAATGTCGTCAATCCGAGGGATTGGAAATCGATTCTTGATTGTGATCTTGTTTAGAGATCTATAGTCTATGCACATGCGGAATGTGCCATCCTTTTTCTGTACTAGCAAGACAGGTGAACAATATGGAGAAGTACTAGGCCTTATTAAGCCCTTCTCCAAAAGTTCGTTAACATTCTTGAGAATTTCCTCTTGCTGCATGAGACTAACTCAATAAGGGGGCTGATTTGGAGGAGAACTTCCTGGGATCAAATCAATTGTATGATCCTCAGGTCACGAAGGTGGGAGTTCATTTGGAAGTTCATCTACAAAACAATCTTTATATCTTTCTATTAACTTAAGTCTTTTTTGCTCTAAAGAGGAAGAAAGTTGTGAAACAGACACATCTCTCTCTCTTGCAAAAATCAAGTACGCTGAAACACACTTTTTCATTTCTTTCTTGATGGCAATGTGATTGGCGATAGGAATACGCCAATCACCTGCATCTGCAAGTACAAGATACTCCTTTCCTTTATGAGCAAAAGATAAGGTTTTCTGAACATAGTCAGGAATGGGATGTATCTTGTAGTGCCAAGGCATTCCCAAGATAACATTGCATCTTTCAAGTGAAGCTAGTAAGAAAGACTCTTGATCCTTGTAGTCGTCGACCTTTAGATTCAACTTCCCTATGATTGGAGTAGAGTTTGAGTTCTACCCTTTGAAAGCAGATTGCGCTTGAATAGAGACTCCAAAACGATTGGGCTGCAAGTTCAGGTCGTCAGCTAGCTTGGTAGAGATGAAGTTGTCTGTACTACCAGGGTCAAACAAAATAAGAGCCCGCTGGTTGTTGATACTACCCCATGCTTTGAGAAGAGCTCTTTCTTTTCCATCCTTGGTTGTATTTCCCTGTACATCTGGGACTGCATTGGAAGAGGGTGGTTGTGGAGGTTTGGTTGGACAGTCACCCTTCATATGACCAACTTGTCAGCACTTGAAGCATCTTCCTTCACTAATGTAGGTTCGCAACTCAGCAAGAGAGAGATATCTCCCTTTCTTGGGCTGATTTGGCTTTGCTTCTGCTTCAGAGGCGGTTCTTTTCTTCTTTTGAGAAGAATTAGAAGAGGTAGGCTGCTCATGGAGAGCCTTCTGCTTGGCATGGTAAGTGCTTTGCTCCATCTTCCTAGGAGTACCCTTGTCATGTATTCCATCAGCTATGCGGGCTGATTCCATAAGTATCTGCAAGTTACCTCGAGGGTAAAGCTTCATAGCCTTTTGCAAGGCTTCATGCAAACCTGCTTCAAACTTGCGCATCTTCTCCGAATCGTCAATCTTCTTGAAAGGAGTGACTTTCAAGAGAACGTCCCAAAACCTATCCACATAGCGTGGAACAGTTTCGTTCTCTGACTGTGAAAGTCGATCCCATTCTTTCTTTACCTCTTCCTCATAGTCTGGAGGAAGGAACTGTGCGTAGAACTCCTTCTTGAAGGCAGTCCAATCTTGAGGTTTGCGATCTTCCAGGATAAGGGTTAACCACCAATTGCTGGCAGTGCCTTTCAGGTACAAACTGACATGGAGAAGCTTGGATCTTTCCTTGAAATTCCCTTATGCAAATGCAACTTCAAATTGGCGGATGAAAGCCAAAGCTTTGTCATTATCACGCCGTCCATTGTAGGTGTCGAATTTCACATCTTTATCTCCCGACTTGAATGTTTTCTGCCTATGGTGTTTCTTCTTATGGTGCTCCTTCTTTCTATGCTTAGACTCCTTGTGGACAGGAGTCCTTTCCCTTGAATGCACTTCTTGCTGCGACGGATCGTCGAGAAACGTGTCTTCCGGAGCAACTATGTCATCCAAATCCTTCATGAAAGAGAACTGAGGGGAATCAGGGGGATCCTGCTCTTGAACTTTTGGATTAAACCGCACATGACGTTCTGGAGGTTTCTTCGACCTCTCATGCATGTTGGAGGTTCCAATCAAAGGATCTTTCCTTGGTTGTGGCGCCTTTGAGTTCTGCAGGATTTCTCCCGACCCCATCGGCATTTTCTCCTTCCCTTTTTCAAGAGTATGGAGAATCTTTTGGACTTCTGGATGGGAGAGAGCTTTCTGCAACTCTTCCACCTGTGTTGAAGGAGAGAGAACTCTATCTCGTGTCCTCCCATTTCTGCAGTCCACCAAGAGTCGTCAATCCCTTCAGGAAGAGAGAGAGGATCTTGCTATGATACCACTGTCACAAAAATACGGAAGCGTAAACTGACGTTTAATTGCACTTCAAATACTCAAGAGAATTAGAGGGAGAGAGAAAACTTGACACTCCATTGGGGACCAGAAGATGGGCTGGTCCCCCCCCCCCCCCCCCATTAAGAGAATATCTTTATTACTAAGGGAGAATCTTTACAAGCACAGGAACGGGGCATACGCCCGTCCTCTATTCTAGCTAACTTGATAGTTAGGCTTGCTTTATTCTCAAGTTCCATTGACAACAACCTACTCCAATTCCACAAAGCAAGGATACATGAAAATAAAGAGAAGAAGACCTCTGTCCATAGTGATCATGGTTGTATGATTCATACACCACAAGCTAGGTCAAAAAATCAAAGGATTCTAATGGAAGATAATCCCTATATCATAAAAATACAATCTCATTGACATAATTAGGATCTATAAACAACACCTTTTTCCCCATGTTGAAGAGGCATGGTTGCCATTCATAAGCCTTAAATATGATATGAGACTTATGTTTATCTCACTAGTATTTCTGTGAATTAAAGTACCCAATTAATCGGGTCCACCCATCCATAGACTAGTTCTCTTTGGATATGAGTCTCCCACTTTCCAAACCGCACTCACCCATTCTTCTTGTTTTGTAATTACTACCATATTGTTTTATATGTACATAGAATGTTCTTTTTTTAATTTCAGGCACAACTTCTTTCATACAGGCATTCAAACATCACCAAAACAATCCTTTCTTAGTCAGGGTCTAATAAAGACAATCCTAGATTTCAAAAAAATTAATTAACTAAGTTTCTTATGAGTTTTGTGCTACCCACGGCATTTCTCTCTCTAACCAACAGAGCCTTTGCAAAGGATTTACTTATTTGCTAACATGCAAAATGCAACTTAATCGCTAACCACAAGACATCTTGCTAACTACAAGGGACAAAAAGAGAGCTGATAATCTCAGCTTATTCTCCTCTAACCACGGAATTATCTCGCTAATCGTGAGTTCCATCTGGAAATAAGATATTCCTTCAGTAATTATTTTCTTTAAGTGCTTCTTCAAGCATGATCCCAACTCCTAATATCAAACAGTAACAATTTGTCAAATAATTCTTTCACTACTCTACAAAACCATATGCTTGTTTCTTGTGATATAATCACGTTTCTTGGCTTGACTTATCAGTAAACATGTACAACGATTCATAATTATAAATTTATCTTATCAAATTAGCGACACAACTGACTACCTCTTGTGTTGGAGGTCGGACAACTTCAACTTCTTTCGCAGCTGATACCTTTGCTTGCATTACGATTGAAGTAGATGATACCTTCCTTTGTATCTTCCTTGGAGGTGGAACAACAAGAGCATCTTTGGAGACCTTTTTCTTTCTTTTTTTAACATTGCATGCACGCATCTTGATGCACGATTTGGAGACTCTAATTTAGGAGAAGCTTGTCTAAAAAGAAGAAAAGAAGTTCTAATCTTGACTAACCTACTTTGTTTCTCTAAAAATACTATTTCTTTGCTAAAAATACTCCTTCTTTCCTAAAAACACTCCTTCTTTTCTAAAAACACTCTTTCTTTCTTCTTGAGGATCAACTCTTATCTTTAAACATAGTCTTTAAGGCTTAAATTCCCATAGAAACCTTTTCTTCCCAAGTGAATAAGGGCCATAACTAATTTTCACAAAGTCCAAGTTTTCTTTTGATGGTTCTGTTAAAACTCTCTATGAATTAATAAAAATGCCAACCTCAAATACTTTTGCAAAATAACTGAAATATTTTTATCAAAAAATCTTAGGTATGTTACATCAAGCACTAATGGCCTCATGCTCTTTCACACTAAGTAAGTCTTCTAGGGTCACCTTCTTGGTATTGGGAAATCTGTTGGGTGGATCCATAGGTGCTAGGGATAATTCTTGTAGGTTGTCTCATCTTGGGGCCTCTTTTCAAACCATTTTTGGTGCCGTAGAGGTTGACTCTCCAGGATGAGAAACATATGCTACGTGGTTATTGGGACTCCCTCATAGCCTCCTTTAGCATTTGGTTCTAGTTCTAGAAGTATCTTTCTATTCCACAAAATAGCCTCTTGCTTCATCAATGCTAGTGGAATCATCTCATGGCTAAAATTCTTGGCATGCTCATTTGGCTTGATCATTAGTAGAGCAGCTGATTCTAGGACCTTGAGCACGTACAACATGTATTCTTTGTGTGCACCTTTGGGCATATCGTCAATCCATTTCCTAAGCTCATCCGGTGCATCCATTTATTCTATCTCTTCTTCAAGCTCTTGCATTCCTCCCCTGGATGAAGTGCTTGGTAAGTCCACCAATAATGGGGGTAGGTCAACACTCTCAAACTCAACAATCTGGTTTTGTATGATCGGAGCTTGAGTCTGTGTTTGTAGAGCAATCAATTCTTCAACTCTAGCTTGCAACTCCTTGTTGTGCATCTCCATTTGTGCCATTAAATTTGCTCTTGCCTTACCAAACTCCTCTTGAAGCTCCTTGATCTATTTCTCTCTTTATGATTTTGTTCTAAGTATGCCGGTCATCAAGAATTTCTTTTGCAATTTCTCTTGCTCTAGCTCTATCTTTAATGCTTTTATCTCTTTTATAGTCATAGTGGAGGATTTCAATGTAGAAGTAGATGCAACTATGTCTTGAGTTTCTAGGAGGGTGGAGAGGGTGTGCCTAACCATATCATAGGAGTTGCACATCTTGGAGGATCGTTTCTTTTCCCCCCTCTAGATCCTCTTCTAGTGCTTGTTGTTGCACTTGGATCTCACTGTTCACTTCAATATTCTTCTCTAGATCTTGGTAGATACTTGCAGCATCCTCCTTCTCTCTCTTCAAAGAGGTTTGCAATTGCTCCTTATCCTCTTGCAGTCTATTTACTTGTTGCTTGAGCTGCTCTATCTCTTGTTGTGAGAATTGAGTGTCTACTTTAGCATCTTTTGTTCTTGTATCCTAAGTTGTTTTATAGCCTTTTGACATCTAAATTGTAGTTCAATCATTTCAAGATGCTTTGAGATCAAATTCTTCAAGGATTCTTTGTGTCACCACCTCGTCATCTTGGTTTGGAAGTGGGACATCCCTCTTTACTTGGTTCTCTCTTTTTGGGAGGTCTCCACTTTTGTTTGTATTTGGCGTTGCATTTCTAGATGTTGTTGCCTTTCAAAATTTTGTTGTTTTTTCCTCACGTAGTCTTGATCTTCCTTTCTAGCTTGAGATTCTCTTTTCTCTTTATCAGCAGGAGGTGGAGATGGCTCGAAGATGGTGGCTTTGGAGAGACCATCTACTCATTTTCCTCCGCATCTTTTGTCGTTGTTGTGCCTTGAGCAGTCTCATCATGGTGTGATTGTTGACTTTTAGGAGATCCCAAAGGTGAATCTAATTCGATTGTCTTTTGTCTCTTGGACTCCTTATCTTCGATTTGTTCAAATTTCCTCTTCAGTACCTTGTGGATTTACTATCAGGTTGAGCTAGCCAATTTAATTTTTGCTTGAGCTTTTTGTCTCCTTTCTTCCTTAAGTTTCTTGATCCTTGCATCTGGATCAAAATCATCAACTTTGGATGTAGAGTACTCTTCCTATGTTTTCTTCTTTCTTCTTTTCCTCCCCTCTCTTTCCCAGGATTTCCTCTCTTAGTAGGGATGAGCTTCCTCCATGGATCATTGTACTTGAGATTTTTGGATATGCTCAATGTGTTGTGGTTTCTTTCTGACGAAAGGAATCTCGACCTCTTCTTCCTTTGAGGAGTGATATTTTGATAGAACATCCTCTTTCTTCTTGATTTTATCTCACGAAGCTCAAAATTCAACTCCGTAGCTTTGATGTCGGTTGTTAGTGCTTTGGTGATATGGCCATGTGTTCTTCTCTTTGTGGGAGTTGTGGAAGAGTTTCCCACTACTTTACTAGGTTCTTGGCATTGTGAATTTGGTCCAACTAAGACTCTGCTTTTGGTAAATCCCCTATCATGCCCAGGGCTTGGTAGGCAATCCGCATTAGCATTTTTTTCAACATTCATGTAGACCTTGTTCCTCTCATTGATTTTTAAGTTGGCTTCAACTAGATTGTCAAGGATACATTTTCCAAGGTCACTCTTCATGACTCTTCTCTCTGCCAACCCAAAAGCCATGACCACCACTACATGTACTAAGGGCTTTGTATAGTGAGGTTCCTTCTATACCTTGTGTTGTGAGATGAGTTGTAGGGGCAACTCTATCTCTAAGTGAATCAAATCCTTGTAAGTCAGCTTGTGCCCTTGTTGTTTGAAGAAATATTTATCATTGTCAATGGATTTTGACTTAAATAGTAGGTTGTGGCTACCTGTGCTTGGCAGATAAGGTCACTTGTAATTCACTAGAGGCTCCATCTTTGTTTGTTAATGTGACTTATTTACTATAGTGTATGGTGCTCATTATTTCATGGGTCATCTAGAAGTATCTCCCCCATGGCATTAGTCTGAAGAAACTATCTAATTCTAGAGAGTGGGCACTATCAATGACCTCTAGCTTTTGGTGATGTCCAGAGCTCCTTTGTAAAAATGGTGGCTTTTACTTTAGTGCCATCAACTACCTAGGATTAGTCAATGAAGATAATGGTCGGAATTTTCCCTAGCTCCTCATCTATGATGTGTGCTTTTTCATTTGATGGTATGTCAATGATCTCATACATGGTATCTTGCTACTCAAATTTTAGTTGTTTAGTGTCCAAAAATTGATCATAATGTTGGTAAAAAATTCAATTCAATGCAAACTGACAATCAAATGAAAAATGAGAATAACTTGAGAAAAAGAGATCCAAATCTGACAAAACTTCACCAGTGTGTCTAGGACAACTACATACACTAGGTCAAACTGGCTCAAGTCAATTCTAGGTCATATGTACATAGATCACAATCCATGTTGGAGCACATTTTGGAGTGATCTTTGCACTGTTTAATTTAGCATGATCAAAGGATGCTATGGGTCAAAACTTTTGTGATTTGGATCACTAGTTGGGTTTCTAAACCAAATTTTGTAAATTTTCTGTAGACTTGAGAATTTTGGCATTCTCACAAGGATTTTGTTATTCAAATGGATTGAAAACTTGAGGTTAGGCTTTAAATAGCATGTGGGTCAAGTAGAACCTAACCCACCTGAAATCTAGAAAAGGTGCATGGATCGCAATCCATGTTGGGTCACATTTTGGGCTAAGACTTTGTGGGCATGTTCCATTAGCCTATCCTAGCACACTAGTGGAATCTTTTTAAATTTAAATCTAGTTAACCCAATTGCCTAGTTTATGGCCCTGTTTTCATGACTTTAACCATGTATTTTTTTGAGAACCCACTTTGATTTATTATTGTGGGTAATGGGTGTTGGTTATTGTGTTTCTAATACTTGGATGTTGATTAACACATTTATACCCACTTGTCCTTAAAGTTTTAGTGCCATCTGACTTTGATTGACCTTCCTAGTCTTGCTATCAAAACTTACACTTTTTCCAAGCATTTATTGGCTTCTCTTTGAAACTTTGAATATTCAAACATATCTGACTTTAGTACTTATGGTCTTCCTTTCTTTTAAAACCCTAGGCACTCTCACTCTTTAAAATCGCAAGTCTCTGGAAATTTAGACCAATCTTGCACAATTTCCTCATTACTTGATGATTTGGACACTTCCATACACTTGGGACCCAAAATTTGTAAACTTTGCACCTGGGAGTCATGGATTGCAATCCATGTTTGGAACCCAAGTTTTACCAAACTTGTGGGGAAGCATCTCAACATGTTCCCTACACCTTTGGTCATCAACTTTTGAGGTTTGGGTCTTTTCTTCTTGAACTAAGTCAAAATGACCATTTTTAGATTAAAAGTTTGAGAATTTAGGGTTTTGTGGTCTAATGATATCCATTTTGGCCCAAACTTCAGGGCACTTTCCCAAAGCTTGATCTAGTTGTGAATAATTTTTGGTCCCATTTTGACATGTTGAGGGACATGAATTGTGATCCATGTCTAAGAAGATTTTTGAAATGTGATTGAAAAATCTGATAGGCATTGTGTAGGGTATTCTATAGGCAAAAACTCTCTGGATGTTGGGAAACATGGATCGCAATCCATGTTCCACCACCAAACATGGTTGTGTTTGCATGTACTTGAAGCTCTTGCTTGAGGAGTCTTTTGGTCAAAACTTCTTGAAATTGGAGAAGTTTTACCCCCTCTATCAGCCTCTGATAGTTTGCAAGTTTTGTGGATTTTATTTGATTAATGTGTCTAATCTTGTCTCATTTGTGTGGTGTGGCTTATAGGCATTTGTGAAGGGAGTTTAGTGAATCATACATGTCAAATCTGGTCGAGTGGTGGCTCTGCATGCCTTGCTTGAGGAGTCTTTTGGTCAAAACTTCTTGAAATTGGAGAATTTTTACCCCCTCTATCAGCCTCTGATAGTTTGCAAGTTTTGTGGATTTTATTTGATTAATGTGTCTAATCTTGTCTCATTTGTGTGGTGTGGCTTATAGGCATTTGTGAAGGGAGTTTAGTGAATCATACATGTCAAATCTGGTCGAGTGGTGGCTCCGCATGCCCATAGCAAGTAGAAATGTGCTCCTATGGGCTAGGTCGCAAACAACAAAGCTCTCTCTCTCTGTCTCAACTCAAGCAGATGTAAATGAGGCCTTTTTGGTCCTATTTTTCCTATATGTGTTCGACTTACCCGAATTCTCAAGTGCACAGTTACCTTCCTTGACTTGATTTCTCATGGCATATCACCTATGACTTAGCATCTCATCATTTGGACATTAATCACTGATTGCCCTCGATTTTGCGAATTTTATTTGTCGTAAGTTTGCCAAAATTTGATTTGCCATGAATCTTTTAAAACTTGACATGCTTGAAGCTCTTGCTTTATTGATCCGATGTTCTCTTTTAGAACTCAATTTTTGCTCTCTTGATTGATTTTATTAATTTTTTAATTTTACTAGCTAAAAAATAAAGAAAATTATTATTTCTTGGTCAAAAATTATCAGAATTTATTTTACACTCTTTGTTTATATACTCTCACTCTAGGAATCTTGATTGTCAAAAATCTATTAATATGGCTCATTATTATGCTTGATAAGAGGTAAAACTAAGTAGAAAGCAACTAAAAAGCAAAAATTAAGCAAAAAAACACACTTTTTTACATTATACACATGAATTCTTATCATCTTGTAGCATAATCCCCCCTTCCCATTTTGAGTTATCTCGAAGGAAGGTTTGTACAATGTGCATGGACGAGAAGACCGTGTCTATGCAAGGACCTAGAATGTGGCCATATTATGCCAATGGAAGAGATGCATGGGGTAACAATATAATGTGCAAGATGTGGGTACTAAATGGATTGTTTAGTGGATTTTGTTGGTGAGGCTCCATCTATGCTACGTAGTCCAAACAAAAGTATTTGAAGATGGCATACTCTTTCTCTCATTGTTGATTTGTGGAGTACCATTGTCTTGATTTCCATGGTTTGTGGCATCTTCGGTGCCCACTTGTGTTTGGTTAGTGGATATTGTTAAATTGAATGTAGAATGGGTTGCTTTGGTCTCCTTTGCCAAGTTGTTCTGCTTTAATTTGGTTGGTTGGATGGTTTGCGCTTTAGAATTCATTGATATTTGGGTTGGTTTTGTTTTTAGGCTACCACTTCCAAGTATAACTATATTGAGGTTGTCCAGATTTTGCTGGTAAAATTTGTTTCTTTGGTTTGGTAGCCACATGTATATTGGTTGGCTTTGGTATCCATATTTGCTTAGGCTTATTGGCCATGATGGATTTCTTTACCCGTACATGTCTTGTGGTTTGTCCATTGAATTGTCATATTAGCTGTTGTTCTATAGCAATGGGTTGTGCCTCCCACATATGATCACTTTGTGCCAATGGAGTGACATAAGAGGTGTTGCTGAGTTTGAACTTTAAGGTATCCTCTTACCAATCTAGAATTTCTTTGTAAGTTTGTATCCATGGTACACCTAGGATGATTGTTCTTTTGAGTACTATATCTGCCATAACGTGAAATTGATGTGTGCATTCATGTCCATCTATGTTGATTGGCAGATTTTCCTGACCTAAGCTGACCATCTTTCCTCGGTTTGCATCTTTAAGCTCTATTTGATTTTTTGTTAATGATACATCTGACATCTTCATGTATGTAGAGTACTTGATGGCACTGGCTCAAGCTCTAGTGTCTACAAGTTCTCTCTCTATCGATCCATCAAAAAGTTGTATTCAGATGCATACATCTATGCCTCCAAGCCAATTTTTCTTTGTCTAAATTGCTTCTATGGAAGGAGGTGCTATTGTAGGTTGTGGTAGAATGCGTATGTGGTTTTGTCATTCCTTGTTCTTTAAAATGCACAATTTTGCTTCCTCTTGAGCCTTTGACTGATTAGCTTTGGCTTTGCTTCCACCTTTGTGTTGTGTTGTGGATCTTTGCCAACATTTCTCCAACCAGTGGTAGATGATATTTCTTCAACCTACAGCCATTAATCTAGTTGGGCATCTCTTCTCCCTCTAATGTTGCAAGTTTTGTGGCACCACTTGATGATATGTCATGAATTTTGGAGTGTTGTTTTAAGGTATAGACTAATTCATAGTCACCATTTTTGAACACATGTTTATAACATGTTGATTGTGACACTCTTTCATGTCTCATTTTTGTGCGTAGATGTTTGCAATAGCTCGTAAGCATGTCTTGTCTAGCTGCTTGAGAACATCTAACTTCTCTCATAGCTCATGGCCAGTTCACTCTAAGTTCTTGGCTACTCAAAGCATGGGAATCAAGAATTCCATGGGCAGTATTGCATTAAATTCAAACGCTAAGTTAAAAGGTGTCGTTCCAATCAATATTTTGTAAGCTATGAGGTATGCCCATAAAGCTAAATGCAGCTTGGTCCCCATCCACTCTTGACTCATTCACTATCTTTGTGAGCATCGTGCATATGATTTTGTTCGTGCTCTCCACTTGTCCATTAGCTTGAGGGTGATAAGGTGCTGATTTGCGATGAATTACCATGAACTTTTTCAGGAAGAATTATATCACTTCATATAAGAAATGAGTCCTTCTGTCACTAACTATCTCAATTGGTAGCCCATAGCTTTGATCCATTTGATGAGATAGTCAGTGGTCACTATAATATACTAAGCATTCGTACAATACACAGAAGGGGCTATCGATCCTACAAATTCTATGCCCACTTTGTAAAATCTCTTGTCCCTATCACTGGTCTTAGAGACATTCTGTCTCTCTGCATAGGTGCTTTTGTTTGTTGAAATTTGTCACATCTCTTTACATATGCTTTACCATCCATAAACAAGGTCGGCCACCAGATTCTTGCAGCAAGAATTGCTTTCATGGTTTTGTCAGTAGAAAAACGTATGCTTGCTTGTCCAACATGAGCTTGCTCAAGTATCACAATGTATTTGCCTTTTGTGGTGGACATCCGCACTTGATTGTCCTTTCCTCTCTTGTAGAGGTTGCCCTCAAGCAACATGTAGCTCTCCGCTTTGACCTGAGTGGATTTCATTCTTGCTTTGCTCAAACCCTCTGGTAAGGTTCCATTCATTAGGTAATGCACAATTTACGAGCTCCACTTACGTGGAATCGTGACTTTGAACAATGTTGCATGTTCTACAAGTGCCTCAGTTGCACAAATATCATATGAACTAATGTAGTCATGAACACTTCTCTACATTCTAGGCCATTATACACCTAGTGTCATTAATCTCTAAAGTGTTTGCACTTTTTCATTGTGAACTTCCATGTTTTTCACATGTACTTGGATCAAGTACATGTTTCTATCATTTGGCTCTATACATAGCCTCAATATACTGTCAGTTCCTTGCTTGTATAGTCTCCTAGCTATCAGCACAAGTGTTTGTGTTGTTTTGATGGTTGATGGTTGCCTTTCAATTTGTAGTGATCCATTGGTGAGCCTTTGAAGGTATGACATGTTCACTCCACCTTGAAGCCATTTCAGTGTCGAATAGGTAAGAATCTGGCAAGGCATCATCAACTCCGATTGGTGCTTCTCCATGTATCAATCTTGACAAATGGTTAGCCCTCTCATGTGTGGTTCCTTTCTTTACCACTACAGTGAAATTAAACTCAATCAATTTAATGAACCTTTGTACATTATGTCCTATAGTGCAAGGTTTGTTCATCAAGTATAATAATGCTTGATGATCCACAAAAAACACAAACTTTTTACAAGAATGTAGTGTCTAAACTTCTTTACATTATAGACCATTCCTAATCCTTCTCTCTCCGTGGTCGTGTAGTATTTTTTTGCACAATTCAGTTGTCTATTGGAGTAACACATGGGAAAATCCATGTTCTTCTCTCCAAATTGTGCTAAAATAAATTTTATAGTGTAGGATGATGC
This sequence comes from Adiantum capillus-veneris, assembly GCF_014529385.1. Classification (NCBI taxonomy): domain Eukaryota; kingdom Viridiplantae; phylum Streptophyta; class Polypodiopsida; order Polypodiales; family Pteridaceae; genus Adiantum; species Adiantum capillus-veneris. Next base: position 101,833,372 of record NC_140960.1, on the reverse strand, counting down.
ATCATTGTGGACATGGAAGATCTTTGTCCAATCAAGAGCTTTTAGAACTGGAGTAGAATCAATTTTTTCTTCAATAATTGGAAAAGTCCCATGAAGACTTGCACCTCCCTACCTTTTGTCAATCGTGGTAGAGCTACAATCACTTGAATCTTCTTGAGATCTGTAGAAATGCCATTCTTGAAACACAATGGTACCTTAAATTTTTCCTTGTCTTACCATGAAGACACGTTTCTCTGGGTTCAAGCAGATATGATAGGTTTTGCACTTCTCAAATATCCTCTTCAAGTGTTCTATGTGCTTATTTCTCATGAGAGAATGTATGCATAAGTCGTCCATGTAAATCTCTAAGAATCGGGCTCTCGCATTTGGAATCTCCACACATCTAAATATATGCTTTGGTTTGTAACCATGTTAGGTATCTTTTTCTCATTGGTTGTTGTTGAGTCAAATTTCTCTAAAAGAGTTCAACTAATATCTCTAGAGTTGTGGTCCTTGACACTGATCCTCATTGTAATCTCCTTGTGTCATAAGTAGATATGATCATAGCTCCAATCTTGTACCATTTTAAGTTGACGCGTGAATGGTCTTTCTAAAATGACATCGAAGTTGAAGTTGTTGCTCTTGTCAAAATCCACTATGGCTAAGGTATGCTCTTACCCTATCCGGAATGAGGATACTACGATTTGTTCCAACATACCCACATCTCTCTCTATGCATCTCTCTGCAAGGTTTAGATTCATTTTTGTTTTTTTGAGAGTTGGTCGCCCCTATTTTTCCCATATTCCTCCTCCTTTGTGTTCCAACGATAGGGTGGTATTTCCCTCTTCCCCTTCACACTAATCACCCAGCTTGTTGATAGGTACTGATTTAGTTGTTTTGTGTCATTTTACCCATGCATTCATCTATAGGGATGTCCGGATAAGAAAATTTCAACCCCATTTTTTCCAAGTTTTTTCCTACTTCTCCCCATAAATACAATCTAGTTTTTACAGGTCTAAGAGAGTGATCGTGCATTGTATAGGATTCCACGTCAATTCATGAATTTTTTTGGTGTCCATCATCTTTGGAATTGACTTCCATTGAGAAAGCACTACCTTGACGTCTGGTTTTGTTTCATACTCCAAACTCTCAATTTTTTTTGAGCTAGCACTTTGCTTTTGTCCTCAACAAGTGTGTTTTTTGCAACTTCTTGAGCTTGAGATCTAGTGACCACATTTATTGGAGTTGTTGGCTTGGTTTTGGATCCACTTGAACATGGCAAAATTATATTGGTGTTTATTGTCTCTTTTTCCTTATTGTCAAGATTTTGGAACAATTTGGAAGAAGATTATCTATCCCACATCAATCACAAAACCCAAAATTCTTCTTATGTTCACCCATGTGTGGGCAAACTCTTGCCCAATGATCACCTCCACATCCATAGCAAGGGCCTTCTAGTTGACATTCTTGTTGAGTCCCCCATTGGTTGTCTTGACCTAGGAGGATAACCTCTTTCTAATTTTCTATGAACATGAGTGTGTTTTTGTTCAATGTATAGTGATTCCTCATTGATTGAGCAACATATGATGGCTCTATAGCATCATCTATCCTTACCCACGAAAGATATCCTTCATCGGCATATGCAATTCTCTCAAGCTCTCTCTCATAAGTCTCACTTGGTTAGTCGATGGCAACATTCCCTAGTTTACAAGTGTTTCTACAGGTTATGTATAGCTAACAATTTCTCACTTATCTTGAGGTAAAGGAGGTTGTTGGCCCAATACTAGTTGAGGCTAGTCTCCCATTTGGGTTGCGTTATATGGGCCTATTTGGTCCCTCGATGGTTGTGCCAAAGATTGCACCCCCGGAGGTCTATATGGCATTTCCCTCACATAGTTCTTGTTATAAAAACACTCACTTGTTTTGTGATTTGTCCCCTTCAACACATGTGGTACATTTGCTACTAGTGGTGGTTCTCATATATTAGGGTTTTTTCGATAGCTGTGGTTCATCCTTCTAACCACTGGTTCAACCATTTGATCAACATTCAGTCCGGCTGGAGAGAACACTCCACTTTGTTGTGGATTCACTAATAGTGAAAGAGGTGCTACTCTTGCGTTACCTCCCTGTAAACCTTACATTTGTCAACTAGATATGTAACCCTTGCAGGGGGGATTCCCATGTAAAAGATTAATATCAAGCCATTTTGGTCATAAATAGAAAGTTTCTATTTTTGGTAGTTTTTCCACCTTTGATGTACTAATAATGAATATATTGATGTAAGCTTTTCAAAAATGAAATTTTTAATTTTTTGTCACATTTTTCTAAATATAGTAAGTTTTGAGGTGCTTACACCCACCTAAACATGGCCCACCTTCTTATCAAAATCTACCCCGTCTTGAATTTTCATAAAAATAGCTACCTGGTCCAAAATACAGCAGGTATGTGCATCTAACACCTTAAATTGTCATCCTCAAGCATGTCTTTTAATAGCGACTTTCAAAATTAAATTCTGATAAGCGCCCAAGCTCACTCTAGACAATTAATTTTCATCATAGTGTTAATAAATTAATTCATGATTCTAAGGTATGTATGTGTATGCATGTGCATGGGTATGTATGTGCATGTGTATGCATGCCAATGGATACCCATAAATGATACATAGCCATGGACCCATCTCTTATAGAATAATTGACTATGAGCATGGGGGCACTACATGAGGTGTATCACCCAAAAGGTAAAGAGGGACACCTCTAATGACTAAGTGGGAGCTTGTGACACCTCTACACATGCTTTTAGCAAGAGGGGGCAAGTTAGGGAGGTATGGGGCTGATTTGGGCAACAAGACACTTCCAAGTCTCTATATAAAGGGCATTCCCACTCAGTTTTACACACACTTGGGAGAAGGGAGCTCTGTTGTTGTGAAAAACAACTTGGTGACTACCGCATCAAAGCTTTGAGAGATCAATAACTCCAAAGAACATTTAAGCAATGTAAATCTATTATTTGATCAATTTATTATCAATCTCTTTTCTCAATTGGAATCCTTTCCAATTGCTGCCATATTAATATTCAATTGGAATCCTTTCCAATTACTACCATATTATTACTCAATTGGAATCCTTTCCAATTGCTACTCTATTATCAAATGCTTTACTCTTATTTACCTATCCTCAATTGGAAATCAACAACCATTATACCTATTTTATGGTAATTTCTCTACATTACAAAATAATGAAGGTCTCACTGCTCAATTACATAATCAATTGTGTTCACTGTATGCACAATTCTTCATCAATGTAACCTAGATGCTTGCATGAATTAGCTAATCATATTCAAGAATTTTTTTTGAGTAAAATGATGGATTGTTCTTGCAAGTAGATATAAGTGATTAATCATGTGATTAGTATATGGGTTATAACGCATGTTTATCATAAGATTATGGCAAGATTAAGCAAGCATATGTTTTTGGTTTGATGTGTGGAATAACCATATATGCTTTTGAATTAAAACGCTTATTATCATTTACCCTACTTCCATTGGATCTTTATACTTTAGCTTACAACTTCTCAAGTTATCTAGTAGTGGGAATGGCAACCAAGAGAACTCGCTATGGTGGATCACACGATCATGAAGCCAGAATCAGTGATGGTAAAGGAAAAAGAAAGACCTCAATGAATAAGGATGTTCCATTTATCCCATGAAGTGATGTTATTGCTCAAGAACAGGTAGGAAACTTCTTTTTTGTTCGATGCATCATGAGTAATTAGGAAGGAGAAAACTACCTAAACATTGGGCCAGTCCCAATTCGACACCACATCAATTGAACTTGTTAAATTCCTTTAAGATGTATTAATATGGAAGGATTGTTTGAGGATATATTATTTGAAGTAGGAAAGAAATTTTTTCCTAGTAGGAAAACTCTCGAACCTTCTTCATTCAAAATCCTATATTGATATAGTCAAAACTCTCTTTGATATCCAGGGAGGAGGGATTAGCGGAGTGAACGCTAAAGCAGTGCATATGGGTGCACACATCTTACGGGTTTGTGCCCAGCTTGTAGGACAATTTAGTTGTATGTGCAACTAAAGACACCGGGAGCTATAAACTCTCACCAAGAGGAGTGAACTCTTGAGGTTGGTATATTTTAATGAAGAAGGATCGTCTGTTGTTTTTCTTCTAGAAAAGATTGTTTTGGTGCCACTTTGATCATGTTTAAAGGGTTGTTTTAATAAACTTGTGATGGGAGCCATAAAAAGGAACTTTGTGTATGAACAATCATGTGCTAGTAATTAGAAAACAAGCTAAAATGTGTGAGTGTGGGGTGGAAAGTGGGGGCTGGCTCTGCCAGTCAAGGATGGGTGGTCTCGATTAGTCAAGAAACTCTCCACTCTCTCTTATTAAGAGAAGCAAAATAGAGACTCTTTGTGCCAAGAGTCGAGAAGTTCCAAATATGCGTGCCCCTGAAAGCTATGGGTAAAAATTATTTGGATTTTCATCTTTTGGAAGGTGAGAATTTGGGACATATAAAATTCTTGTATTAGCCTGCAAGATAGGGCTAGGAACCCTCTTCAATGGTTCGGACTCAAGTTACTTGATGACGAGAGACCGTCCATTGGAAATCAATTCCTTCTTGACTATGTTTTCTCAAGCGATTAAGGCCTAGCAACCTGTGAGATATCTTCCTATTTCCAAATGGATATGGTAACGAGGTGGGGACCTCACACGTCGTATTAGAGCTTAGGTTAGGAAACTAGAAAAATCATTATTGTTTGAAAATTTGGAAAAATGGATTGGAGACTTAAGTTTGAGAACTTACCAGCATCGATGTTTCAAGAAGATGTCGAAGTTGAGTATCGCAAGTTCAAGACCTTTGAGATAATGTATTTTGAGGCTTGTCACTCTTCAAATTTTTCTTTTGGATGCAACATGATGAAGATTTTGATGAAGGCTTTCTCTCCTCCATCAACAAGAATTCAGAGGGGATGGGAACTTGCGTGAGGATGCAGCGGTGGCATCTTTTACATCAATATGAAGAAGCTCGAATGCCTCTCTTCTGATTTAAAGAAGCTTTGGTGGGGGAAAGAGCTGCGAGTTATCCAGCTTTACTACTTTATTGGTATTGTTAGAGATGACTACAATGTTAACTCTGAAGATGGCATTCACATGACCGTAAATGAATGGGTTTTCAATCAAGTGGTGAAAGTAATCCTTACTTATAGGATCAAACCCATTTCTATCCCTGACATCTTTCCGCAAAATAAGAGTCTTGTATTCTATGAACCCCGCAAAGATGTGTATAAAAGCTACTACTTAGACAGAATAGTGGATTGTAAAAACTTATCCACAAATACCTATCAATTATAACACTATGTCCTTGGGAATCCATCTATAAGAATCATATAGATTTTTAGTAGAGCTAATCTTTTTATACATCGTAATAGAATAAAAAGATGCTCATCTAGCTTCTTGATGAGATCTCAAGCTTGTACGTATCTTGATATAAATAAAGTTATGGAATCTTGAATTTAATTAAGATAGTTGCTTTCCAAATTTTGCCTTGAGTTGTGGAAGTTTAAAGCAATTGATATTGCGATAAGTCTTAAATCAAACCATCGACAAGCATATTATTGTGTAGGAACCGTCAAATGCCTTATACACTACCGTATAGGAGAAAAAATTTCTTCTAAAACGAGCCCAACCACCCACATTCAAAGGCAAGGGAACCCATATCGAGCGCAATGCTAAAGCCTGGATTGAGTCAATGGAAGACTATTTCGAAGTTGCAAGGACCCAACCTAAAAATCAAACTATGCTTGAAATGTTTCATCTTATTGGCGATGCAAAAATATGGTGGAAACAACATTGCAAGAACTTGGGTGTTTCAGGACCTTATCAGTCTTGAGAGGATATTAAAGAAGCGATTACAACACGATATCTTCCACTCGCTCATCAAGACGCCAAAATGAATGAGTTCTTTGCTCTAAAACAACTATCCTTATCGGTGGCAGAGGACTACTCCAAATTTGTAACCTTGCAAAGATATGCCCTAAAAATGTCCATTGAGCAACAAGTAGCACGGTCCTGTCAAGGATTGAATCATCCCTTGGATACTGTCTTGAAGCAATGAGACCCACATCGCTGCAAGATGCTCTCTTAAGGGAAACACCTTTGGCTAAATAAATGACCACGAATCAAGGGAGAAAATATTCTAAAAATCAAAGGGGCATTCCCAACAATTGGAGCCCCATACTTGTTGATCAAACTTATCAACCTCGCATTTTAGCAACCGCAACTACAACAACTCAACTTGAGCATCTTGATGTTCGTTGTTATGAGTGTAATGAGCTAGGAAACTATAAAAGTGTAGCAACTACTGCAAATGCAATTCCTGTAGCACCGAATGGTAGAGGTCAACCGGTTCATCGTGGAGAAAGGAAGCAGGAAGAGGTCATTGAAGAGGAGTTGTGGCTCAAACTCATGCCATTATTATGAAAGAGCCAACATTAGGAGACCTAGCTAATGAGAGATTAACTTTTCACCCTCGAAACTTGAGAAAGGAAGCTTAGGAATAGAAGCATCATCGAACACCTTGTCAAATGGAAAGATTTTCCTGAAGAAGATGAAATGTGGGAAGACGAGAAATATCTCCTTAAACATCATCCAGGCTTACCTTTGAGATGAGAACATCTGAATTCTTCAAGTTGGGGAGAGTGTAAGTTCTCTGGCACCGTTGCAGAGGGGATTCCCATGTAAAGGATTAATATCATGCCATTTTGGTCATAATTATTTTATTTTTGGTAGTTTTTTCACATTTAATGTACTAATGATGAATATATAGATGTAAGCTTTTCAAAAATGAAATTTTTACTTTTTTGTCACCTTTTTCTAAATATAGTAATTTTTGAGGTGCTTACACCCACCTAGACGCAACCGTCTCGTCAAAATCTACCCCATCCTAAATTTCCATAAAAATAGCTATTTGCTCCAAAAACTGCTAAATATAGTAGGTGTGTGCAGTCAAGTAGTGCTTAGAGATCAATTTTTCCAAATGCGTTGTGGTTCGCTAGTCATTGCGAGAGGAGCCAAGATTGGCTTGGTCTACCCTATGCATGTATTTGAGGTGCGAGACGGTATAGTCTCGATTACATTACACTCATGTCAACGAGAGATTAGACACATATCTTTCGCAGATGAGCTCCACAGTGTTATGCACAACATGTTTGTAGATGCAGAGTTAGAGCGGCCATGCTCTAGCGAGACACAGCAAATTGATCCTCTTAGGCTAGAGATGCCTCCTACCACGTAGATGAGCGATATAGAGTTCTTTGACATGCTCTTGCTAGAGGGTGATATGGTGAAGCCAGGACATGTGGATACAATCACTATGGACAATGAGGGAGTGACAACTACCCTAGACCAGGATTGACGTGTCTATACGCAACTAGTTCTAGTGGTGATACAAAATGAGCATTGAGATACTTATACTGCGGATAGATTGGTAGAGGTCATTGAACATGGTGTTGATCCGATTGTCGTGGATATGCTAGTAGAGATTACTTGTGTATCATCAGCCTTCAAAACTCTCATGTACGACCTCTTAGTATCGAGATCCAATATAGCAGCTACAATGGGAGCGTTTGCAGTTGGGATTCTCAGTTGTGCGATGACTGACATTAGCATGATGCGTCATGGAGTAGTGAAGATCATTACAGGATACGTGCATGGTATGCATGTTGATTCTAGCAGGGATATTTTCTGTTGCACACCGCTAGAGCCTATACAACAACATCCATTGACTTTGAGAGAGCCAGTGGGTGTAGATTGAGACGAGTTTCCTCCCTATACCTCTTGTACATAGTACTAGGCCCTATAGTAGTAGCACTTATCGTCACATTCGCCTTTAATTGGGAGATTGTTGGGGTAAAGGCAGTGTGTCTCTTACCCCCCCAGATGGCCAAAGGCATTCAACCCTCCATCAATTGTACACACCTTATTCTTTACTAGATAGAAGAATAAGGGGCTCTATTACACATTGTGGTGATTTTTTCCACCTACATTGTGTGTTCTCTCTCTCTCTCCCTCCTTCTCTCTTTCCACACACGTACCACATTTGTGCACTCTAGACCACTTGGGCCACGTTGGACTTCAAGTGGGAGATTGTTAGGTTAATTCAAATCCTCACTGAGAGCTCTTCTTCTCCCTCTCACTCCGCACGCATCGTGCACTCTACAAAGAGAGGAGAAGAAGAAGATGGTGTTGAAATTGTGTTTCTAGTATGAAACAACACAATCTATCTCATAAATCGCTCCTTTGGAGTCAAAACTATGCAACCCATGAGTATTTTTGAGGTTTTAATACATTTGGGACATAATAAAGATTTGTAATTTTCTCAGTGTAGAAGTTTTCAATAGCTTACAGCAATACTTTGAAGGTTTAGACACCGCATCATGCATCATTGTTTTTGTGTGCTTTGTGCTTAAAACTTGTTTTAGGATACTCTGAATCATGAAGATAGCCATTTGTGAGCTCTATGTTGAACATCATCACTTAATCTCCTTTGAACTTCTTGGCATGTTTCTTCCTTATGCATTAGTCTACCTAAAAAACTTTGAGGGCATGAGAGAAAGGGTGTGATTTTCAATGTTGGTTGTGGTGTTGAAGGTTGGTGTTTTTACAAGGCATGTGTGTAGGAGAGTTGCAGAGACATTGGGTTCTACTTCCTCACAACATGTGAGATGGATGGTTCGACACTAAAACAATACGCTTCCATGTACTGAGCTATCATTTCAAGTTGAAGAATCTTAATTATTTTTTAAAAGTGCATGGGTTTATACACGGCCTAGATAGGGAACATTGGCGTAATGTACATACGTAAACCCTAAAATCATGCAAGGTGCAATTAAAAGTGCAAATATATGGAATCTCGTCCCCCGCCTATAGTAAAGCTAGCTAAGAAGCCCAAAGTCTTGAGCACTTCGACTAAGCAATGCATGCCATCATTTTCCTTTTCAGAGATGGTGTACTCATAATTGTGTTCTTAATCGTTCTAACACTAACAAGAGACTCTCCTCACCAAGAGCATTCATATTGCTCTAGTCGTGGGGAAAGAGGGTCCAGAAAAATTGAATGGCAATGGATTTCACACTTGGCACACCAAGGTGAAGGGCTATTTGGTGAGGAAAATATATGGGCAAGTTGCTCAAAATGGGTTAAAAAATACACGCAGTAATATTTATTTTAGGAAAAAGAGGTTGTGCTTGGTAGTACTTTGGGCAATATGTATTCCAAATTGGTTTATTTATGTTGGAATTTTTGAGACCTTCGAACTATTTTTTACGACGCAATGCAAGGACCTCCCTTCACAATTAATACTGACATCAAACAAGTTATTTTCACTTTGAAAAATTGCTATGTATCAAGCTCTTATTTGTACGCCACCATAGTAGCATTGTTTGTTGAAGGGACTTGGCTATAAGTGCTTTGAAGATGGAACATTGCAATATCTTTTCTCTAAATATATTGTTAGTGAACGCTTAGCATGGAATTTTTCAGGAATGCATAGTAGAACTATTCTCATACCATTACCTTAGATTGCCTCTTGAGAACTCGTGGCAGCATACAAAGGCCAAAAACTCATTGATGAAGTTGTGGGACATGAAATTTTGCGATCGAATCCTAAGCACTCGTGTGTCTACAAATCTAGTATTCTAATCAAGGTGATTTAGCTTGAGTGGGTGCGGTTGCAAATGCATTTATGGACAGGAGCTAATGGAGTTCACTTGAGGTACTACAAGTAGTTGTTTGTAAGCTCTTCGTGATTTCGGCACAACACCATGGGACCTATAGAATACTTGAAATAGGTGTAGGCTATAGTCTTGTTCTTAATGTTGTCACCTTTGCTTGCAAGTTGAAAGCCTCTGGCTTTGTAGGAGATTTTACAATAGGTCCAAGAAGCACTTCTTCTAGTTTTGAAATGGCATGTATGGGCTAAGGACACTTTGCTTGCCAATGTAGTTGTAAATATGTAAGCCCAATGTGGTGCATTCTAAGAAGCACAAAAAAGTGTTTGTTGAGCTTTCTTCTTGGAGCATTATCTCATGGGTGGCTTTGATGGACTGATATCCTCAACATGGACTTACTTAAGAATTCTTGAATTGAACTGATATCCTAAGCATGGACGGACTTGAGAATTCTTGAATTTTTTGGCAGACTCATCAATAGGGGCTCTCTCCACATGCAGTTACTTGAGTTGGCTTCTTTAGAGCTTGTGGCAACATAGGACCCACATCAAAAGGGCCAAAAACTTCAAGTTGAACACAAGAGTGTATGTTGTTCCATAAAGGCCCACAACACAAGCTCTAGAAGTTTACCTAGCCCCTAGCCTCAAACCTTGCCCTTACTGAAGTCAAGTCAAGCTTACTTCAAATAACCTCTAGAAGTTTACCTAGCCCCTAGCCTCAAACCTTGCCCTTACTGAAGTCAAGTCAAGCTTACTTCAAATGCTGAGCCATCCATTTTGACCAAGAGTAGAGCAACCATGGCTTGTGTTCACCCATGAGGCCACCCACATAGCGTGTTCTTGACCCATGCTTAACATAGAGGACGCAAGTATATCAGAAGCATGTTTTGGCGTCGGATCATGGATAAGCATAAATACATACATCCACATATATTAAACAACCAGCATGAGCATTTGCTAATCTTATCACTCAATAACAAGATACATTTGTTGCCAACTTGTACTCCTAACAAGTAATATCTAAATTTGGCAACATCTGCTGACTACATTTTTTTAACACAAAAATGACACTCTAGGCACGGTGTACATGCAAGGCACTCCCTATCCCCAAACATATGCTAAAAGCTCTCACAAGATCGCTCTTACCCCGATTGCTGCAAATGATCATGGTCTTCCCCCTACAATTTGTTTATAATGCAATGCATAATCAAGCTTAAGAGGCCTTAAATGCTGTTGAACTACAAAAGTTAGTTAAGTAGACAGGCAAGGTGTATCCATGTCTGAACCAGTAATTTCATTTAGCACCAAAAACAATATCACTAACCTATCATCATATGCCCACCAGCCAGCTATGGACGAACGACCCTGCGCTTGTTTAATGCAAGTTGCACATTGGACAAGCTTGCTTTATACACTACACCATCTAGCATCAAGAGAAGGCAAAACCCCCAAATTCACTCTCAAAATTACTAAGAATGAGCAAGTTGAGCTGTTTTATCAAGTAATAATCTATATCTCCCAAGTCATACCTGTGAAAGGAACAAGAAAGAACCTCGGGAAAGTACAAAAGGTAACAGAACAAACAGAATATGTAACTCGCCGACTGAACAATGAGCCACTATCGCCCCCAATCTGCTAACGGGGATGTATGTCTTCACGCAAGAAGGATGGCCTCTGCTAACAAAAGACAAAAACTTCAATCCTTTTTCTACAGAGGAAAAGCTTTACTCCTTGTCGTCACTGCAAGGTCTCTTATGCGTTAAGCTGCCCCTCATATCATGAGGAGACTCTGGGCTCCTCTTCCTAATATACCTTGGGTGAAGAGGTTTTGGTTTGAGAAATGAGAATTGGCTTTTCTGAACACCCGCACTCGCGTACTCTGGATGCTCTGCCAAAAAACTGGAGGTAAATATATTAGACAGGTTTTGCATCTCTGTGATCCTCTACATAGCTTTCTGAAAAATAATATGCTAGACATACCGTTCGACATCACGCATGGACCGCAACCTTGTACCAGTTGGAGATCTATAATATCTGCAACATGTACACACAAAATGAACACCTCTATCATTATGGCAACAAATTATTTGATACAATTACCAATAGCAAACACGGATGTTCATATGCAGCTTGCAAAGGAGACTGTCAAAGTGGCCCTTGAGACCAAAACAAACTACAACTTTTACAAAACGGAGAGTGTATCACAATATCACCACCTAGAACTCAGACTTTGTGTGTGTGGGGGTAGGTGGGTGGGTGGGTGGGGGGGGGGGGGGGGGAGGGGGCTGCTTGCATTGCCCATTCTTCCCCACACACAGCCAGCTAGCACTCATCGGACTGTTCGTTGGCTCATTGCCTCCCCTTCACGCACAGCCCACTGCTTGTCTCAGCCCAAGCAGCTAGCTGCTGCACGGTACTCAGCCACAGCTCCCATTACTGCTGCTAGCACCCACCCTCAGAAAGAGGGATGGAGATGTTTCGAGATATGGCGCCATATCTCGAAACATCTCCATCCCTCTTTCTGGGCCAAGCAATAGATGATGAACTATGTGCAATATACAGACGTTGTTCTACTTCCCAAAGTGTGTGGAAAGCACACACCGAGTACACATATATAGTGGGGACTCCTAGCTATATATAGCATGAGTGTGGGCTCTCTATATAGCTCCAACACGTACACCCATTCACTTTCACACAGAGGGTTTCTTACTGCAAGCTCCCTCTTGCCTTCAAATAACAGACACAATCTTGTCCAAATCCCTGCTGAAAAAGACAAAACTCCTCTGTCATCTACCAGCTGAAAAACGCAGGTTCTGAAGTGTTCTTTGCAACAAAATCGAAACATAGCACCATCAGCCCTGTCACAATGCAAAAACGCAATCTGGAGAGACTTTTTTTTTCTCTCCACTTCCATTAGTTACCCAAAGGTCTACAATTTGTCACAGAAACAGAAGCATGCACTTAATACTTTCGAATTAATCAACCTTTTTCATATGAGATTACACACATAAAGATATGACGCAAAAGACGGACACGGCACTAGGGACCAGAAGATGGGCTGATCCCCATCCTTGAAGGAGATTTCTTATTATTTATGAACAAGGGGGGGGGACCAGAAGATGGGCTGGTCCCCCCCCCCCCTTGAAGGAGATTTTTGTTATTTCTGAACAATTACAAGCACAAAAATCCGAAACAGCATACGCTGCTCGTATTCCAGATACTATTCTAAGTATTCATAAGCTTATTGGCTGAAATTTTCATACCTGTAGTTGTGAGTGGCTAATTCTGCTTCATGCTGAGATTTCCTAAGCGGGAAATACGTTTGCTATTATCTGCTCACATAGGGAGTACCCACATGAGTTCTCTTGGCTGAATTCTGCTTCTGAACGCAGTCGGAGTGCTGAAATTTGTGTGGACAGCCGGTTCTACCCTTGTCTGAGTGCGTCTATTCCCCGCAGGGACGCACACAAGCTCTGTGGGCTTCCCTACACCATTCCCGCGCTTCGTGGCCTCTAGCAAATCATTGGAGAGAGAGAGAGAGAACAGGCTGAACTGAGAGCGGAAAGAGGAGAGCCTCTACGTGGGTGAAAACTGCTGCAGAGAGTGTCCAATGTGAAGCGCTACCTCCTTTTATGGCTAGCACTGGGTTTTTGTCTACTAGATGGCGCCAGCGCTGGAGTTTTCTAAATCTCACACTAGGAGTTCATTTTTTAAATACTTTAATAATGTGGCTGCGTCGGGCACTAATTTTTAAATGTTTTAAACCTTTCACTTAAAAATAGGCATAAAAACCCAGTTTCTTGACCGAACTGGAGCATAATTAGCTTGGCCATTTTCATGCCTCTACCGACTCAGCATGTCTTCTCCCGCCGGGACATATTTACATTGTGCCCGGCCGGCCATTTGCGTGGGCGGCCACACTGAATATTTAATTATGACTTTTTTGAGTCCACTAGGGACACCATCTTATTCATGCACTTGTCCGAATCTGTTCTGCGCTGCGCCTGGCTACTGCTCTACTTATCATACTATCAGAACACGAATAAATTCCCAGATTACACTGGAAAAAGTTACCCGTTCTATTTTAAGTAATTAATTGGTACCAATAAATTCATAAGTTCATAGATTCATTCTGTGTGCACAAAAATCATTTTCATATTATCTGAAGCCGTAGCTAAAATATTACATCCCTTTGGCTTCTATACAGTTGTCCTCAACTGTAAGGCTTCATGATACTTATGCAGGATGTGTCACGTGCACATCTAACCCTATGTGCATGTGGACAAGCTATCTCACGTCTAGGGTTTAAATCAGCCTAGGAAGAGTTCTGGCACCTTTGTGAGCCTGTGCATAGGCCGTGCATGTCCAGGCACTTAGATTAGTTATCCTTTGATTGCACACAGCATAATCATTAGCATGGCATTCAATACCCATCATGAGCATTTTACAGAGCATAGACCCCTTTTTCCCAAAATACACATTTTTCACTTATTTATTAATAAGTGACTTTTGTTGGAAAAGTAAGTAGGGCAAATTGCTAAGGGAATATAAAAGAAACCCAGTGGTTACTCAATGTTGGCCGCGCACCTAGAGGAAGCCGAGGAAGGCGTGCCTCTTTCTTTCAATTGGGGCGACTTCCAAGACAAGCTCAAGGCGCGGTTTATGCCACCTCAGTACCTAGCGCGGTTGATAGAAGATTGGTGCAATCTCAAGCAAAATGGTATGTGTTCCCTTTTCACAAGCAAGGAATTCACTTTGTTTCCCGATTTTCCGTTTCGTCGATCGCTTTGACATGTTTCTTCCTTGGCATGCCACAATCTCAATGTAAGGTGCAGCGGAAGTGAATGTTGAACTGTGCTCAAGACGAGTGCTCCGAACTGTGCTCAAGGGTTCCTTTTACTTACGGAAGGGAGAGCCTTCCGTTCCTTTAGTGAGAGTGCAATGGACACAAACAAAGTGGTGAACACTGTGAATGAAGATGCTGAGACTGAGAGATAGAGACAGAAGAATACGACACCATAATGTTGTCAAAACCCTCCTCCGAAGGCCCCACTCTCTATGGCGAGAGCGGTCTACTATTGATTGCACATATCTCTACAATGCTTGGACTTGCCGACGATGTCGCCGACAATGAGGACGACGACAAGATGGGCTGAAATCTGAAAATGCTAAGGGCTGAAATCTGCAAATCTCTATCTGCTGAATTCTGACTCTATGTCGGTGAAGATGTCGATGGCGACGATGCGACGACGACGCCTGAAAACGCAGATGTTGAAATCTGCGTTTTCCGGGCTGAAACTGCAAACCTTGGTGGATCTGACCGTGCGCGAGGAACTGTTGCGGGAAGGTGAGATCTGCGAGGTCTGGGACTTCTACTGCGGGGTCTAACTGCTGAAAACTGAAAACGCTGGTCTACTTGTTGGTTCTGTCGCGAAGATCTGCAAAAATGTTGGTTGGTCTTGCTGATCCAAAAACGCTAGGCTGAATTCTGTACTTGCGGTGGAAATCTGCTGACGCTAGGTCTGATCTGCTGTCATGCTGTGGAAT
The DNA here is from genome assembly GCF_014529385.1 of Adiantum capillus-veneris. NCBI lineage: Eukaryota > Viridiplantae > Streptophyta > Polypodiopsida > Polypodiales > Pteridaceae > Adiantum > Adiantum capillus-veneris. Next base: position 101,818,104 of record NC_140960.1, on the reverse strand, counting down.
CTGCTAACGCTAGGGCTGATCTGTTGTCATGTTGTGGCCGGGGTTGATCTGCAATGCAAAAACGCTGGGGGCTGATCTTGATGCAAAAACGCTGGGCCTTCTGATGGCTGAAAACGCTAGGTTTTACCGCCGGTGGGGAATCTTGTTGAGAAGGTGCCTGTTGAACGCGAAGTTCCTACTGCGTCTTCTGCCAGAAAGTGCTAGCGCTAGGTTTCCTTATATATTTCCTCGCTGAATTTGCCCTACCCAGTTCCCAACAAAAGTCGCTTAATAAATAAGTGAAAAATGTCAAAAATAGGGAAAATAGGTCTATGCACTTTAAAAATGCTCCAGATGGGTTCTGATGGAAATCTGATGATCATACTGTGTGCAACCAGAGGATATGCATCTAATCTAAGTGTATGGACATGCACGGTCTGCGAACAGACTCACAAAAGTGCCAGATCACTTCCTATTCTAGACTGACTTGACTGAACTGAACCCTGGTCATGCTGGTCCACGGACACATAGGGTTGGATGTGTCACGTGACACTTAGAAAGAGCACAAGCAAGATTGTCCATCAAACATCAGCATTTCCGTTGTGATTTGCCACAGTTGATAGGTTTACATTGAAAGGTCAAGATTCAACCTTCCTTTTTGCGTGTGTAAGGGTTTGTCACTCCGCCACTTTGTTCATCTGCATTGCATGCATAATCATTTAGGAAGAATAGTATTTTTCCAGTCACTCTACATGGAATGGATATGATTATAATTTCGTGTTGGAAGTGGTTTCAAGAATTTTCCTCCTTGGGGATTCTTGTAGAAGGTAGACACACGACCATAGCTGAAGTTCGAGCATTGAAGCCGCAACAGATCACTTTTTTCGCTTTCGACGTGGCCCAAATAAGCAAGCATTGCAGACCTTCATGAAGTTCGAGTATCGCACGACCCACGCATCAGAGTGGGCGGACGAAGAGTTCTTCGCAAGATTCCAAGAGTTGTTGGCGCACTCTCTCGCCACCATACAGCTCTGTATCGTGCAACGGAAGTGAATGTTGAACTTTGCTCAAGATGAGTGCTCCGAACTGTGCTCAAGGATTCCTTTTACTTACGGAAGGGAGAGCCTTCGTTCCCTTAGTGAGAGAGTACAATGGACACAAACAAAGTGAATGACACTGTGAATGAAGGTACTGAAAATGAGAGATAGAGAGAGAAGAGAATACGACACCAGGGAGTTGTAAAACCCTCCTCCGAAGGCCCCACTCTCAATGGCGAGAGCGGTCTACTTATGATTGCACAAATCTTTACAATGCTTGGACTTGCCAACGATGTCGACGACGATGAGGACGACGATGAGACGGGCTGAAATCTGAAAATGCTAATGGCTGAAATCTGCAAATCTTGTATCTGCTGAATTCTGACTCTATGTCGGCGACGATGCGACGACGACGCGCTGAAAACGCAGATGCTGAAATCTGTGTTTTCCGGGCTGAATCTGCAAACTACGCAGGATCTGACCGTGCGGCGAGGATCTGCAGCGGGAAGGTGAGATCTGCGAGGTTCGGGGGTTCTACTGCGGAGTCTGAATGCTGAAAACTGAAAACGCTGAGTCTATTGCTGATTCTGTCGCGAAGATCTGCAAAAATGCTGAGGTCTTAGGCTGATGCAAAAATGCTAGGGCTTTTGCTGGTTCTGTTGTCGCCGGTTGTCTTGCAGATGCAAAACGCTAGGCTACTTTGTTGTTCTATTGTCGCCGGGAATCTCCAAGTGCAAAAACGCTGGCTTCTACTGTGGAAGAAAACGCTAGGTCTCTGCTTGGCAAAAACGCTAGGTTGGTCTTGGGGGGTTCTATTGAGAAGGTGCCTGTTGAGCAAAGGTGCTCCCGCTGCCTCTTCTGCCAGAAAGTGCTAGCGCTAGGTTTCTATTTATACAAACTTGGCAAAATTGCCCTACCTACTTTCCAACAAAAGTCACTTAATAAATAAGTGAAAAATGTCAAAAATAGGGAAAATAGGTTTAATGCACTGGAAAATTTCCCTTGGTGGATTCTGATGAATTCTGATGGGAATACTGATGATCATGCTGTGCACAACCGGAGGATATGCATCTAATCTAAGTGACTGGTCATGCACGATCTGCAAACAGACTCACAAACTTGTTTATCCAATTGACTATAATGATATACATACAAAGGTACTCCAATATCTACTCACTCTCAGTCAAAAGCAGTGTCAGAGAGTGCCAGATCACTTTCTATTTTAGACTGACTTGAGTGAAGTGAACCCTGGTCATGTTGTAGCTTGACCACGGACACATAGGGTTGGATGTGTCATGTGACATCCCCTCCTTTTCAAAGTGAGGTACTAGCACCGAACTGTATGGCGTCGAGGGAGATCGCCCACAATCGAAAGCACTCTTCGCCGGCCCACTCTGAGGTGTGGGTCGTGCGGTACTTGAACTTCATAAAGGTCTGCAAAGCTTGCTTCTTTGGGCCACACCGAAAGTGACACAAAGTCTCCTGTAGCTCCTTCGATGCTTCAACTTCGTCTAGAGTCATGCTTCTTTCTTCTTCAAGAATCTCCATGGCTGAAAATTCATGAAACCACTTCCAGCACAAAAACATGAACATACCTATTCCATGTAAAGTGACTGGAATTAATCTCGTCTTTTCTAAAGACTGTGCATGCAATGTAGATGAACAAAGAGACGGAGTGCCAAACCGTTCACCACACACACGCAAACAATGAGATCGAATCTTTCTCTTCTGATCTAAATCAATCAATTGTGGCAATTCACAACGGAAATGCCCATGCTTGGTGCTCATACTTTCTTGTGCTCTTTCTACAACTGTGTCGTGCCAAGGAAGAGACATGGAATGTGACTTCCTTGAATGCATACTTTTCAGCTTTTCATGAATAATCCGCATACATCCGTGCTCATTCATGAGTGAAACGTGCTCAACATACAATACGTGCTGACTAATCATGCGAACAGATAGTACTTCCTGTGAGGTTTCTTTGGACCTAGGCTCGAAGCCAAGATCGGTTCTTCCTGAGGGCGTTCTTGGGACCTAGGCTCGAGAGCCAAGATCGGTTCTTCCTGAGGGGGTTCTTTGGACCTCGATTCGAGAGCCAAGATCGGTGCTTCGTAATTGATCGTTTTTGCAAGGAGGTTAGCTTCACTAGAGAAAGTATCAACTAACACATCATCCTTGTGAACAATCACATCATCTTCATGCAAATCATCATGCTTGTCATTATCATGCAATGCATCATGCTTGTCATTGTCATTCAATCATCATCATACAAATCATGCGTGTCATGCTTGGGAGAAGAAGAGACGGAGAGAGTCTCCTTTTCCTGATCCTCTTTAAACTGTGCCTGCACAATAGAAAAGAGTCGCAAGAACTCTTTCATGTGTTGATCACTCTTTACTTTTCTTGCTTTGTTTTTACGATCAAATTCTGCTTCTCTTTCGTTGTTCTCGCGCTCGTGCTCATGCTCTATGGCTGCCATTCTGTTTTCGTATTCACAATCTATGGCTGCCCTTCTTTCTTCGTAGGCCTTTCTTTCTGCTTTTCTTTCTTCGCGTTCTAACTTCCTTTCCATAAACAACTGCTTCAACTCCTCCATCATCACCTCCAAACGAAGTATCCATTCCGCTTCGAGTGATGACCATCCACTGAAGTCTTGGGTTCTTGTGGGTTCTTGTGGTCTTGGGTTCTTAAGTTCACGAGGAACCTGGGTTCTTGGCTGTCTTGGTTCTTAGGGTTCTTGAGGGTCTTGAGGTTCTTGCGGTTCTTGAGGTTCTTGCGGTTCTTCTTTCGCTTGCAATATGTGTTAGAGAAGGATCTTCTCTTCACCCGAGTTCTGCTCTTTTCCGCGGACACACCCCTTGGCGGCCTTGCGCTCACACAAAGGTTGCTTTTTCCCACCTCACGTCGATTGGTTGGCCACTAAGTGCACGGTCCGCTCTCAATGAGTGAAAAGACGCAAAAAGGGGAAGCTGGACAAGCCCTTCTTTCTTGGGTTTCCTGTCACTCTTCAAAAACACGACTAGGAATCGACATGCCCAAGTGAACTTGGGTTCATGCGACCTCAACAAGCAAAAAAAATTATGTGGTTCTTGTGGTTCTTTCCTTGAGTGATACAGAACACTGCCAAAGCTCTACCAATGTAAGGTGCAGCGAAAGAGAATGTTGAAAATTTGCTCAAGATGAGTCCTCCGAACTATGCTCAAGGATTCCTTTTACTTACGGAAGGGAGAGCCTTCGTTCCCTTAGTGAGAGAGTGCAATGGACACAAACAAAGTGAATGACACTATGAATGAAGGTACTGAAAATGAGAGATAGAGAGAGAAGAGAATACGACACCAGGGAGTTGTAAAACCCTCCTCCGAAGGCCCCACTCTCTATGGCGAGAGCGGTCTACTTATGATTGCACAAATCTCTACAATGCTTGGACTTGCCGACGATGTCGACGAGGATGAGGACGACGACGAGACGGGCTGAAATCTGAAAATGCTAATGGCTGAAATCTGCAAATCTTGTATCTGCTGAATTCTGACTCTATGTCGGTGACGATGTCGATGGCGACGATGTGACGACGACGCGCTGAAAACGCAGATGCTGAAATCTGCGTTTTCCGGGCTGAATCTGCAAACTACGCGGGATCTGACCGTGCGGCGAGGATCTGCTGCGAGAAGGTGAGATCTGTGAGGTTCGGGGGTTCTACTGCGGAGTCTGAATGCTGAAAACTGAAAACGCTGAGTCTATTGCTGATTCTGTCGCGAAGATCTGCAAAAATGCTGAGGTCTCAGGCTGATGCAAAAATGCTAGGGCTTTTGCTGGTTCTGTTGTCGCCGGTTGTCTTGCAGATGCAAAACGCTAGGCTACTTTGTTGTTCTACTGTTGCCGAGAATCTGCAAGTGCAAAAAAGCTGGCTTCTGCTCTGGATGAAAAGGCTAGGTCTCTGCTTGGCAAAAACGCTAGGTTGGTCTTGGGGGGTTCTGTTGAGAAGGTGTCTGTTGGGCAAAGGTGCTCATGCTGCCTCTTCTGCCAGAAAGTGCTAGCGCTAGGTTTCTATTTATACAAACTTAGCACAGTTGCCCTACCTACTTTCCAACAAAAGTCACTTAATAAATAAGTGAAAAATGTCAAAAATAGGGAAAATAGGTTTAATGCACTGGAAAATTTCCCTTGGTGGATTCTGATGAATTCTGATGGGAATGCTGATGATCATGTTGTGTGCAACCGGAGGATATGCATCTAATCTAAGTGACTGGTAATGCACGGTCTGTGAACAGACTCACAAAAGTGCCAGATCACTTCCTATTCTAGACTGACTTGAGTGAACTAAACCCCGGTCATGCTGTAGCTTGTCCACGGACACATAGGGTTGGATGTGTCACGTGACATCCCCTCCTTTTCAAAGTGAGGTACTGGTACCAAACTGTATGGCGCCGAGGGAGATCGCCAACAAAATCCGGAATCCTCGAAAGGACTCTTCGCCGGCCCACTCTGAGGTGTGGGTCGTGCGGTACTTAAATTTCATAAAGGTCTACAAAGCTTGTTTCTTTGGGCCGCGCCGAAAGCGACACAAAGTCTTCTGTAGCTCCTTCGATGCTTCAACTTCGTCTAGAGTCATGCTTCTTTCTTCTTCAAGAATCTCCATGGCTAAAAATTCATGACACCACTTCCAACAAGAAAACATGAACGTACCTATTCCATGTAATGTGACTAGAATTAATCTCGTCTTTCTAAAGACTGTGCATGCACTGTAGATGAACAAAGAGACAGAGTGCCAAACCGTTCACCACACGCGCAAACAATGAGATCGAATCTTTCTCTTCTTATCTAAATCAATCAATTGTGGCAATTCACAACCGAAATGCCCATGCTTGGAGCTCATACTTTCTTGTGCTCTTTCTACAACTGTGTCGTACCAAGGAAGAGACATGGAATGTGACTTCCTTGAATGCATACTTTTCAGCTTTTCATGAATAATCCGCATACATCTGTGCTCATTCATGAGTGAAACGTGCTCAATGTACAATACGTGCTGACTAATCATGCGAACACATAGTACTTCCTGTGAGGTTTCTTTGGACCTAGGCTCAAGAGCCAAGAGCGGTTCTTCCTGAGGGGGTTCTTGGGACCTAGGCTCGAGAGCCAAGATCGGTTCTTCCTGAGGGGGTTCTTTGGACCTCGACTCGAGAGCTAAGATCGGTGCTTCGTGATTGATCGTTTTTGCAAGGAGGTTAACTTCACTAGAGAAAGTATCAACTAACACATCATCCTTGTGAACAATCACATCATCTTCATGCAAATCATCATGCTTGTCATTATCATGCAATCCATCATGCTTGTCATTGTCATTCAAATCATCATGCAAATCATGTGTGTCATGCTTGGGAGAACAAGAGACGGAGAGAGTCTTCTTTTCTTGATCCTCTTCAAACTACGCCTGCACAATAGAAAAGAGTCGCAAGAACTCTTTCATGTGTTGACCGCTCTTTTCTTTTCTTGCTTTGTTTTCACGATCAAATTGTGCTTCTCTTTTGTTGTTATCGCGCTCGTGCTCTTGCTCTATGGCTGCCATTCTTTTTTCGTATTCACGATCTATGGCTGCCCTTCTTTCTTCGTAAGCCTTTCTTTCTACTTCTCTTTCTGCTTTTCTTTCTTCGCGTTCTAACTTCCTTTCCATAAACAACTGCTTCAACTCCTCCATAGGAGTTAATGCAATCCTTGTCGTAGATGGGAAAGAGAGAGGGTCGGAAAAACCTCCTGGTGGGGAAAATTCTTCTTCACCACCCTCATGCTCATCACCTCCAAACGAAGTATCCATTCCGCTTCGAGTGATGACCATCCACTGAAGTCTTGGGTTCTTGTGGGTTCTTGTGGTCTTGGGTTCTTAAGTTCACGAGGAACTTGGGTTCTTGGGGGTCTTGGTTCTTAGGGTTCTTGAGGGTCTTGAGGTTCTTGAGGTTCTTGCAGTTCTTCTTTCGCTTACAATCTGTGTTAGAGAAGGATCTTCTCTTGTCACGTGACACATCCCAACCCTATGTGCCCGTGGACAAGCTACACCACAGCAGGGTTCAGTCAGTCCAGTCAAGTCTAGATTAGCAGTGATCTAGCACTTTTGTGAGTCTATTCGTAGACCGTGCATGCCCAGTCACTTAGCATAGATGCATATCCTCCGGTTGCACACAGCATGATCATCGGAATTCCCATCAGAATCCATTAGCATCAGTTAGGGAAATTTTCCAGTGCATTTAGCCTATTTTCCTTTTTTTTGGTTATTTTCACTTATTATTTTTAAGTGACTTTCCAACAAAAGTAGGTAGGGCAATTTTGCTAAGTTAATATATAAGCAAACCCAAGTTAGCACTTTCTGGCAGAAGAGGCAGCAGGAGCTTCTCGCTCAACAGGCAACTTCTCAGCAGTAGCCCCCCTCAGCACCCACAGCAGATACCCTCACCATCCTTCCACTTCCCTTGGCGTTTTCCCCTACAGAAAGCCATCGCCCACAACCTCCTTGTCCTGGTGGTTGTCCCCCACAGGCAGCCCCCATCACTTGCGTTTTCAGATCGTTAGCAAATCAGCCAGCTTAGCAGTTTTGCAGCGTTTTTCAGCATTGAGGAAGCTGCAGATATCAGCGTTTTCAGCAGGTACAGCCAACCCAAAAACGCAGCCAAAAAGGTGCCACAGCTCAACGTTTTTTGACCAGCCATCTCAGCATTTTTTATCAGCAAATTCAGCCTTGAAAAACGCAAGTTTTCAGCAGATGAATCGCAGCAGAACCAACCCAGATCGGTTGCAGAAGTCCCCCCATCTTTAGCCCAAGAAAACGCAGCCAAAACAGTCATTTTCAGCCACCGAAACAGCCATAAATTCAGCGATTAGAAGATCCCAGATTTCAGCCATTAAGTCGTCGTCATCATCGGCATAGTCCAAGTTGCATCAATCCATTGCATTTGCATTGTACACCTTTGTGCAATCAAAGTAGACCACTCTCGCCGACGAGAGTGGGGCCTTCGGAGGAGGGTTTTACAACCTCTCGGGTGTCGTATCTCTTCTCTCTCCTTCTCTCAGTCTCATTCACTTGCACGCACAATATCCACTCACTTTGTTCGTGACCACAGCACTCTACAAGACGGAAAGCTCTATCTTTCCCTAAGAACTAAAAGGAACCTTGAGCAATAAAGATCACTAATCTTGAGAAAATACAACATTCATTCCGCTGCACCTTACATTGGTATCAGAGCTTTGGAAGTGTTCTGCATTACTCAAGGAAAGAACCACAAGAACCACAAGAATTTTTTTTGTTTGTTGCGGTCGCACGAACCCAAGTTCGCTTGGGCGTGGCGATTCCTAATCGTGTTTTGTTGAAGAATCCCAAGAAAGAAGGGCTTGTCCAGCCTCCCCTTGTGTCTCTTTTCACTCATTGAGAGCGGACCGTGTACTTAGCGGCCGGCCAATCGACGTGAGGTGGGAAAAAGCAACCTTGGTGTGAGCGCAAGGCCGCCAAGGGGTGCGCCCGCAGAAAGGAGTAGAACTCGGGTGAAGAGAAGATCCTTCTCCAACGCGATTTGCAAGCGAAAGAAACCTCAAGAACCTCAAGATCCTCAAGAACCCAAGATTCTCACGAATCAAGGACCTCAAGAACCTCAAGACCCTCAAGAACCCAAGTTCCTCGTGGACTTAAGAACCCAAGACCCCAAGAACCCACAAGAACCCACGATTGCAGATTGGTCATCACTCAAAGCGAAATGGATACTTCAGTTCGAGGTGATGAGCATGAGAGAGGCGAAGAAGAATTTTCCCCACCAGGAGGTTTTTCTGACCCTTCCCCATCTACGACACCGATTGCATTAACTCCAATGGAGGAGTTGGAATTGTTGTTTATGGAACAGAGTTTACAACGCAAAGCAAGAAATGCCACAAGAATGGCAGCCATAGCGCGTGAGCGTGAGCAAGCACGCTTGGAAGCCAAAGAACGACAAGCCAAATTGGATCATGAATTCAAAGAAAGAAAAGCAGAAATGGAACGCAGACAAGCAGAGAACCAAGCAAGACAAGCATAATTTTATCGCGAGAACAAAGCACGACTGCAAGAGATGTTGCGACTCTTTTCTCAAGTGCAGGCACCGATGCAAGAGATTCGGGAAAAGGAGACTCTCTCAGTCTCTTCTTCTCCAAAGCAAGACGCACGGGATTTGCATGATTGTGTGAAGCATGATGATGATTTGATTGACAATGATTTGCATGATGATTTGAATGACAATGATAAGCATGATGATTTGGATGCCAATGATTTGCATGATGATTTGGATAACAATGACAAGCATGATGGTTTGCATGATCAAGATGTGATTTCTCACAAGCATGATTAATTGCAGCAAGATGATGTGATTGTTCACAAGGATGATGTGTTAGTGGATGCTTTTTCTAGCGAAGCTAACCTCGTTGTAGATTCAAGCAGTCACAAAGATCTGATCTTGGCTTTCGAGTCGAGGTCCAAAGAACCCCCATAGGACAATTTGATCATTCAGGACGAACCGATCTTGGCTCTCGAGCCTTGGTCCAAAGAACCCTCACAGGAAGTGTTGTGTGTTCGCATGACTGATACACACGCATTGTTCGAGTGTTTCATTCGTGACGGTTTCCTGTATTTTAGTCAGCATCGTTATGTGATCCCTTTTCCTAAGCATGACATATTGTATGTTGAGCACGTTTCTCTCATGGATGAGCACGAATGTATGCGGATTGTTCATGAAAAGTTGAAAAGTTTGTATGTAAGGAAGTCACATTCTGTCTCTTCCTTGGCATGACACGGTTTCCGAAAGAGCACATGAAAGTATGAGCACCAAGCATAGGCATTTCCATTGTGATTTGCCACAGTTGATTGATTTCGATCAAACAGAAAAGATTCGATCGCATTGTTTGCATGTGTTTGATGAACGGGTTGTCACTCCGTCTCTATGTTGATCTACATTGCATACACAGTCTTTAGAGAAGACAAGAAATTTTTCCTTCACTTTACATGGAATGGGTATGTTCATGGTTTTGTGTTGGAGATGGTTTCACGAATTTTCAGCCATGGAGATTCTTGAAGACGAAGGAAGCAGGTCTCTAGACGAAGTTGACGCAAGAAAGGAGATTCAAACGACTTTGTGTCGCTTTCGGCGCGGCCCAAAGAAGCAAGCGTTGCAGACCTTTATGAAGTTCAAGTACCGCACGACCCACACCTCAGAGTGGGCCGGCGAAGAGTCCCTTCCAGGATTCCAGATGCTGTTGGCGATCTCCCTCGACGCCATACAGTTCGGTACCAGTATCTCACTTTGAAAAGGAGGGGATGTCACGTGACACATCCCAACCCTATGTGTCCGTGGACAAGCTACACCACAGCAGGGTTCAGTCAGTCCAGTCAAGTCTAGATTAGCAGTGATCTGGCACTTTTGTGAGTCTATTCGTAGACCGTGCATATGCAGTCACTTAGCATAGATGCATATTCTCCGGTTGATCACAGCATGATCATCAGAATTCCCATCAGAATCCATTAGCATCGGTTAGGGGAATTTTCCAAAGCATTTAGCCTGTTATCCTTTTTTTTGGTTATTTTCACTTATTATTTTTAAGTGACTTTCCAACAAAAGTAGGTAGGGCAATTTTGCTAAGTTAATATATAAGCAAACCCAAGTTAGCACTTTCTGGCAGAAGAGGCAGCAGGAGCTTCCCGCTCAACAGGCAACTTCTCAGCAATACCCCCCCTTAGCACCCACAGCAGATTCCCTCGCCATCCTCCCACTTCCCTTGGCGTTTTCCCCTACAGAAAGCCATCGCCCACAACCTCCTTGTCCTGGTGGTTGTGTCCCCCACAGGCAGCCCCCATCACTTGCGTTTTGAGATCGTTAGCAAATCAGCCAGCTTAGCGTTTTTGCAGCGTTTTTCAGCATTGAGGAAGCTGCAGATATCAGCGTTTTCAGCAGGTACAGACAACCCAAAAACGCAGCCAAAAAGGTGCCACAGTTCAGCGTTTTTTATCAGCAAATTCAGCTTTGAAAAACGCAAGTTTTCAGCAGATGAATCGTAGCAGAACCGACCCAGATTGGTTGCAGAAGTCCCCCCATCTTTAGCCCAAGAAAACGCAGCCAAAACAGTCATTTTCAGCCAACAAAACAGCCATGAAATTCAGCGATTAGAAGATCCCATATTTCAACCATTAAGTCGTTGTCGTCATCACCGTCGTCGTCGTCGGCATAGTCCAAGTTGCATCAGCCATTGCATTCGCATTGTACACCTTTGTGCAATCAAAGTAGACCACGCTCGCCGACGAGAGTGGGGCCTTCGGAGGAGGGTTTTACAACCTCTCGGGTGTCGTATCTCTTCTTTCTCCTTCTCTCAGTCTCATCCACTTGCACGCACAATATCCACTCACTTTGTTCGTGATCACAGCACTCTACAAGATGGAAGGCTCTCTCCTTCCCTAAGAACTAAAAGGAACCTTGAGCAATAAAGATCACTAATCTTGAGAAAATACAACATTCATTCCGCTGCACCTTACACGTGCACTTAGTGGCCGGCCAATTGACATGAGGTGGGAAAAAGCAACCTTGGTGTGAGCGCAAGGCCACCAAGGGGTGCGCCTGTGGAAAAGAGCAGAACTCGGGTGAAGAGATGTAAGGTGCAGCGGAATGAATGTTGTATTTTCTCAAGATTAGTGATCTTTATTGCTCAAGGTTCCTTTTAGTTCTTAGGGAAAGATAGAGCTTTCCGTCTTGTAGAGTGTTGTGGTCACGAACAAAGTGAGTGGATATTGTGCATGCAAGTGAATGAGACTGGGAGAAGGAGAGAGAAGAGATACGACACCCGAGAAGTTGTAAAACCCTCCTCCGAAGGCCCCACTCTCGTCGGCGAGAGTGGTCTGATTGATTGCACGAAGGTGTACAATGCGTATGCAATGGACTGATGCAATGGGACTATGCCGATGATGACAACGGCGATGACGACGACGACTCGATGGCTGAATCTATGATCTTCTTAAGGCTGATTCTTGAACTGTTTCGGGGCTGAAATGACTGTTTTTCTTGTTGCTTTACTGGCTGAAAATGACTGTTGTGTCGGGGCTTAGGGCTGAATAAAAAACGCTGACCTTCTGCCGTGTTCTGGCTGCGTTTTTATGTCCCTGTAAAGGGCTGGAAACATTGGTTGCTGCCGCTTCCTCAATGCTGGAAAACGCTGAGATGGCTGACTGTTTAGCGTTAGTAAAACGCCAAGGCTAGATGTGCTTGAGGCTGAAATCGCTGAGGGTGATCAAGGGTGGTTAGCGTTAGCGATGACTTGATGTTGCTGCCGGTAAGGGCTGAAAAACGCCAAGCATTTGGAGGTCTATGGCGATGGCTACTGGAGATGGAAAACGCCAAGGGAAGTGGGAGGATGGCGAGGATCTACTGCTGGGGAGGGGGGGGGGGGTACTGTTGAGAAGTTGCCTGTTGAGAGGGAAGCTCCTGCTGCCTCTTCTGCCAGAAAGTGTGAACTTGGGTTTGCTTATATATTAACTTAGCAAAATTACCCTACCTACTTTTATTGGAAAGTCACTTAAAAATAATAAGTCAAAATCCCAATAAATAGGAAAATAGGCTAAATGCATTGGAAAATTCCCCTAACTGATGCTAATGGATTCTGATGGGAATTCCGATGATCATGCTGTGTGCAACCAGAGGATATGCATCTATGCTAGTAGTGACTGGGCATGCACGGTCTACGAATAGACTCACAAAGTGCCAGATCACTGTTAATCTAGACTTGACTGAACTGACTGAACCCTGCTGTGGTGTAGCTTGTCCACGGACACATAGGGTTGGGATGTGTCACGTGACATCCCCTCCTTTTCAAAGTGAGGTACTGGTACCGAACTGTATGCCGTCGAGGGAGATCGCCAATAGCATCTGGAATCCTAGAAGGGACTCTTTGCCGGCCCACTCTGATGTGTGGGTCGTGCGGTACTTGAACTTCATAAAGGTCTGCAACGCTTGCTTCTTTGGGCCGCGTCGAAAGCGACACAAAGTCTTCTGTGGCTCCTTCCTTGCTTCAACTTTTGTCGAGTATCCTGCTTCTTTCTTCTTCAAGAATCTCCATGGCTAAATGCAGGAAACCTTCACGAATGAAACACTCGAACAATGCGTGCGTATCAATCATGCGAACACATAATACTTCTTGTGATGGTTCCTTGGACCAAAGCTCGAGAGCCAAGATCGCTTCTTCGGGCTCTTATCGAATCTTCTTGTGGGGGTTCTTTGGACCTCGACTCGAAAGCCAAGATCGGTTCTGCGTGGTTGATCGACTCTACAACAAGGTTAGCTTCGCGAGGAAAAGCATCCACTAACACATCATCCTTGTGAACAATCACATCGTCTTCATGCAATTCATCATGCTTGTCTTTTTCATCCAAATCATCATGCAAATCATTAGCATTCAAATCATCATGCTTCTCATAATCATGCAAGTTATGTGTGTCATGCTATGGAGAAAAAGAGATTTGAGAGAATCTCCTTATCCCGAAACCTTTCAACCTTGTCCTGCATAGTAGCAATGAGAGATGGAGAAGGAGCAATGTCCTCTCCATGAAAGACGATAGGAGAATCACTGTCGGCATTAATAGTTATAGTGTTAGCCTTAAATTTCATGAGAGCATCATTATCACGAAACCATCGAATACCCAAAATCATATTACATCCTGAGAGAGGAGAAACAACAAATCTTCTAGTGAAGGCAGTCTGTTGAATTGCAAACAACACATCAAGGCATTCCTCGGTGATGAGAGCGTCCATACCAGGACGAAAGCTAGAGACCTCGATAGAAGATCTCGGATTAACTTCGAAGCGGGCTCTCTCAACAAGAGAAGAATTGATCACATCATGCATACTACCTGGGTCAAACAATATGACAAAACGGTGCCCCGACGTACGACCATAACATTTAATGAGAGAATCATCAATGGGAGGGTCCTGAGAAACTGTGGGCACAAACGCGTTATCATTCATTGCATTGACAAATGTAGTGGGTGTTGTGGGTTCTTTAGATTCATTCGATTCAAGCTTAGGACATGTTCTTTTTATGTGACCCTTAATGTGACAATGAAAACAACGACCTTCCTTAAAATAAGTGCTTTATTCTTCCGAAGTGATGTAACCTCCTACAATTCCTTGTGCTACCTTTTCATCTGGAGTAAGCTTAGGTTTAGCAATTGTGTTAGCCTTACCCTTAGATTCATTGGAAGAATTCGTTGATGAGATACTGTTGGAAGATTGGTTAGAAGAGTTATCATTCTTACCATTCTTACCGTTCTAAGGGTTCTGAGAAGTCTGCGAGGTACTTGTGGAAGTCTTGTTCTCCTTAGGCTTTCCCTTGTTGTGCTTCATCTCCTGTGCGAGAGCAATCGCTACCGCCTTGTTGAGATCGATTGGATCGAATACCTCGACATCGTACTTGATATACTCGTCCGATCCAAAGAGAAAAGCCTCTTTGCGCTCATCATCCGACATGCGTAATTGGGTACCTAGCTGCAAAACACGATTAGAAAAAGACATAACCGGCATACCATTTTGCTTGAGAGCGCGCCAATCGTCTTTCAACCGTGCGAGGTACTGAGGTGGCATAAACTGCGCCTTGAGCTTGTCTTGGAAATCAGGCCAACTAAAAGAGAGGGGCGTGAAATCGTCGGCTGCCTCTAGGTGCGCGGCTAGCTGTGCCTCTTGCCATGCGTGGTACCAATTAATGGCATCACCGGCAAGGTACATAGCTACCGTCAAAACTTTGTTATTGCTTGTCTTCTTAATTGTCGCAAAATAAGCATTAAATTGATGCAACCAAGAATGAATAACTGTAGCATCCATCTTACCGTCATACTTACTGAAAATCAACTTTTCTGTAACTGGATGGTTGGAATCCGCGTCGTGGCTGGCGCCACCTAACGAACTTCCACGATCTTTGGGTGGTTCGGTCTTCGAGGCTAGGACTTGGGCAATCAATTCTTGAGTGTGTAGCTCTCGTCGAGCCTCACGCTCGGCCTCCAAGGCCAATCTATGAGCGGCACGATCGGCCTCCAATGCTGCGTTTCGTGCTGCCGCTTCTTCCTTCCTTGGTTCTTCTCTTTCTTTTCTTGCGTCGCGCTCGCGTTCTAAGGCAAGGCGCTTGTCTTCCTCTCTATCCATCATGGCCATCATCTCCTTCATCATTGCCTCCATAGGGTCTGGCGTAGATGGCGAAGGGGGAGGGTTGGAAAAATCTCCTGGTGAGGAAAATCCTTCGTCGCCTCTCTCATGCTCATCACGTGAATGCGAAGTATCCATGCCGCTTAGGGTGACGACCATGCACTATGAGCTTGGGGTCTTTAGCTCGCGAGGAACTTGGGTTCTTGAGGGTCTTGAGGTTCTTGAGGTCCTTGATTCGTGAGAATATTGGGTTCTTGAGGTTCTTGAGTCTTGAGGGTCTTGGGTTCTTGGGGTTCTTGAGGTTTTCTTTCGCTTGCAAATCGAGTTGAGAAGGATCTTCTCTTCACCCGAGTTCTACTCTTTTCTGCGGGCGCACCCCGTGGCGGCCTTGTGCTCACACCAAGGTTGCTTTTTCCCACCTCACGTCGATTGGCCGGCCGCTAAGTGCACGGTCCGCTCTCAATGAGTGAAAAGAGACACAAGGGGAGGCTGGACAAGCCCTTCTTTCTTGGGATTCTTCAACAAAACACGATTAGGAATCGCCACGCCCAAGCGAACTTGGGTTCGTGCGACCGCAACAAGCAAAAAAAATTCTTGTGGTTCTTTCCTTGAGTAATGCAGAACACTTCCAAAGCTCTGATACCAATGTAAGGTGCAGCAGAATGAATGTTGTATTTTCTCAAGATTAGTGATCTTTATTGCTCAAGGTTCCTTTTAGTTCTTAGGGAAAGATAGAGCTTTCCGTCTTGTAGAGTGTTGTGGTCACGAACAAAGTGAGTGGATATTGTGCGTGCAAGTGAATGAGACTGAGAGAAGGAGAGAGAAGAGATACGACACCCAAGAGGTTGTAAAACCCTCCTCCGAAGGCCCCACTCTCGTCGGCGAGAGTGGTCTACTTGATTGCACGAAGGTGTGCAATGCGTATGCAATGGACTGATGCAATGGGACTATGCCGATGACGACGACGGCGATGACGACGACAACTCGATGGCTGAATCTGTGATCTTCTTTAGGCTGAAATTCTTGGACTGTTTCGGGGCTGAAATGACTGTTTTTCTTGTTGCTTTACTGGCTGAAAATGACTGTTGTGTCGGGGCTTATGGCTGAATAAAAAACGCTGACCTTCTGCCTTGTTCTGGCTGCGTTTTCATGTCCCTGTCGAGGGCTGGAAACACTGGTTGCTGCCGCTTCCTCAATGCTGGAAAACGCTGAGAAAAACGCAGAGATGGCTGACTGTCTAGCGTTATTAAAACGCCAGGGCTGGATGTGCTTGAGGCTGAAATCGCTGAGGGTGATCAAGGGTGGCTAGCGTTAGTGATGACTTGATGCTGCTGCCGGTAAGGGCTGAAAAACGCCAAGCATTTGGAGGTCTATGGCGATGGCTACTGGAGATGGAAAACGCCAAGGGAAGTGGGAGGATGGCGAGGATCTACTGCTGGGGAGGGGGGGGGGGGGGGGGGGGGGGGGGGGGGGGGGGGGGGGGGGGGTACTGTTGAGAAGTTGCCTGTTGAGAGGGAAGCTCCTCCTGCCTCTTCTGCCAGAAAGTGTGAACTTGGGTTTGCTTATATATTAACTTAGCAAAATTGCCCTACCTACTTTTGTTGGAAAGTCACTTAAAAATAATAAGTGAAAATCCCAATAAATAGGAAAATAGGCTAAATGCACTGGAAAATTCCCCTAATTGATGCTAATGGATTCTGATGGGAATTTCGATGATCATGCTGTGTGCAACCAGAGGATATGCATCTATGCTAAGTGACTGGGCATGCACGGTCTACGAATAGACTCACAAAGTGCCAGATCACTGCTAATCTAGACTTGACTAAACTGACTGAACCTTGTTGTGGTGTAGCTTGTCCACGGACACATAGGGTTGGGATGTGTCACGTGACATCACGGTTCGCTCTCAATGAGTGAAAAGAGGCACAAGGGGAGGCTGTACAAGCCCTTCTTTCTTGAGTTTCTTGTCACTCTTCAAAAACACAATTAGGAATCGACACGCGCAAGTGAACTTGGGTTCATGCGACCTCAACAAGCAAAAAAGATTGTGGTTCTTGTGGTTCTTTCCTTGAGTGATACAGAACACTGCCAAAGCTCTGATACCAATGTAAGGTGCAGCGGAAGTGAATGTTGAACTTTGCTCAAGATGAGTGCTCTGAACTGTGCTCAAGGATTCCTTTTACTTACGGAAGGGAGAGTCTTCCGTTCCCTTAGTAAGAGAGTGCAATGGACACAAACAAAGTGAACACAGAGCTGCAAAACACGATTAGAAAAAGACATGACTGACATACCATTTTGCTTGAGGCTGCACCAATCGTCCTTCAACCGTGCTAGGTATTGGGGTGGCATAAACTGCGCCTTGAGCTTGTCTTGGAAGTCGGCCCAATTGAAGGAAAGGGGCGCGTCTTTGTCGGCTGCCTCTAGGTGCGCGGTCAACTGTGCCTCTTGCCATGTGTGGTAATTAATGGCATCATCGGCAAGGTACATGGCTACCGTTAAAACCTTGCTATTTCCTGTCTTCTTAGTTGTCGCAAAGTAAGCATTAAATTGATGCAACCAAGAATGAATAATAGTAGCATCCATCTTACCATCATACTTACTAAATGTCAACTTCTCGGTGACGAGGTTGTTGGAGTCCGAATCTCGGTTTGCGCCACTTGATAAACCACCAACATCTTTGGCCGGCTCGGGTTTCGAGGTGAGTACCTGTAGGACCAACTCTTGCATGCGTTGGTCTCGGTGCACCTCACGCTCTAACTCCAAGGCCGCTCGTCTGTCTTCGGCTGCCACTCGATGGGCTCCGCGTGTTTGCTCATGCTCAAGCTCAATACCTGCCTTTCTTTCTTCGGCCGTAACCTTTCTTTCTTCGGCCCCCAAGCGCGCTTGCTCAAGCTCACGCTCCAAGGCTACCCTTTTTTCTTCGGCCACCAAGCGCACTTACTCACGCTCACGCTCCAAGTCGGCCTTTCGTTCTTTGCGCTCGCGATCCAATTCTGCTTTTCTTTCTTCGCGCTCGCGATCCAAGATTGCCTTTCTTTCTTCGCGCTCGCGCTCCAAGGCAGCGCGTTGCGCTTCTTGTTTTAACATCATGTCCATCATCGTCTTGACCAAAGCCTCCATAGGATTTGGTGCAATCCTTGGCGTAGATGGGGCGGGGGGAGGGTCGGAAAAACCTACTGGTGGGGAAAATTCTTCTTCGCCAATTCCATGCTCATCACCTCCATGCGAAGTATCCATTCCACTTCGGGTGATGACCATACACTTAAGTCTTGGGTTCTTAAGTTCACGAGGAACTTGGGTTCTTGTGGTTCTTGGATTCTTGGATTCTTGAGGTTCTTTCTTTAGATTGCAATCTGTGTTAGAGAACATGATGATGTGAATGACAATAACAAGGATAATGATTTGCATGATGAGCAAGATGTGATTTCTCACAAGCATGATGATTTGCATGAAGCTGATGTGATTGTTTACATGGATGATGTGTTAGTTGATACTTTCTCTAGTGAAGCTAACCTCATTGCAGATTTGATCAATCACGAAGAACCAATCTTGGCTCTCGAGTCGAGGTCCACAGAACCCCCACAGAAAGATTCGACCAAACACGAAGAACCGATCTTGGCTCTCGAGCCTAGGTCCAAAGAACCCCCACAGGAAGTATTCTGTGTTCGTATGATTAGTCAACAGGCATTGTTCGAGTGTTTCATTCGTGATCGTTTCCTGTATTTTAGTCAGCGTCTTTATGTGATCCCTTTCCAAAGGCATGCCATATTGTACGTTGAGCACGATTCACTCATGAATGAGCACGGATGTATGCGGATTTCTCATGAAAAGCTGAAAAGTATGCATTCAAGGAAGTTACATTCCATGTCTCTTCCTTGGCACGACACAGTCGTAGAAAGAGCACAAGAAAGATTGAGCATCAAGCATAGGCATTTCCGTTGTGAATTGCCACAATTGATTAATTTAGATCAGCAAGACAAGATTCGATCTCATTGTTTGTGTGTGTGTGGTGAACGGTTTGGCACTCCGTCTATTTGTTCATCTACATTGCATGCACAGTCTTTGAGGAAGACGAGATTTTTTCCAGTCACTTTACATGGAATGGATATGTTTTTGTGTTGGAAGTGGTTTCAAGAATTTTCAGCCTTGGAGATTCTTGAAGAAGATGGACCTACGTCCATAGACAAAGTTGATGTTGCTAAATTGACTTTATCTGACATAAAAATAATTCTAAATGAATTATTGGATTTATAAGTGAGAGGGTTTTCTCGCTTCGAACACCAAGGAAAAATAATTCTAAATGAATTATTTGAAATTTTAAGTGAGAGGGTTTTCCTCATTGGAGACATCCGAGTACAGAGTATCCCTAGTGCGTCATTCAAAGTAATCCTTTGAGCACTGTGAAAGGGAATATCTATAAGGCCACCACGAACGGGTACTTCTGATGCGTCACAACGGATGGGTGACAGGGAGCATCAGTAAGATGTATCCGACCATCCGGGAACGGACATCTCAGATGCGTCATAGGATGGTGACATAGAGCATCGTGAAGGGGATTGTACCTTAAGTTCGGTAGAAAAGGACTAGGTGATGGGTATTCCTGATGCGTCACAAGGTGGGTGACGGGTGCATCAGAAAGGGGATATCCATGGTCGAGAGGGAATCCGAACTAGAAAGAGGAATACGCGTAAAGACACAAGCACAAGAATAAAGATGGGTTCTGAGAAGCTTTTCTTAGAAAGCGGAATATTTTAACGAGTTTTCTAGGAAGATCAGACGCTTTCCCGCGAGGAATCTATGTCTGCATTGCATTTGTGCACGCGGTTGCATCCAGGGACGCCTGGGAAGTGTTGTGAAAAGCATTGTTTTAAACTTATAAGGTTTTATTGAGTTTTTGGAAAGGTTCATACCAATTTTAAAAAATGTCGGCCGTCCACTTAATAAGTGGGCAGCCACTTAGAAAATAAAGCAACAAAACCAACTAGCGAATTCTCTCTCCCTATTTCGGGTGGAACGGAAAAAAAAAAAAAAAAAAAAAAAAAAAAAAAAACGGCCACGATCTCTACGCGAGCAGCTATTCGTGCCATGGCCAAGGAGCTATAAAAGCACCACATGCCCTCACTGAAAGAGGAGTTACCAACGTCAGCAAGAGAAGACTCTGCCGCCAGATAACGCAAGAGATCGCAAGACTACGAAGCACGGAAGTCGGTTTTCTCGCACAAGAGCGACAGGTATCTATTGTGGATTCGCCATACGAATTGTTGTCGCGTGTTTGTGTTTGTGTTTGTGTTTGCAAGTACTTCATCGTCGCGAAGGAGAAGCGAGAAGGCTTCGGCCTACGCTTGGGAATTCCGGGAACGGAATTCGGAAATTGTCTGCGGAGTCTCGACTGCGAGTACAAATGGAAAAAGGATTGAGAGCTCGTCTCTCGGATTTCCCTTACGGGAAGGAACGACCATCGAGTCAAAGATTTAGAACGGAGGGGTTTTCTCCGGTTCTTGTGCTTGTAAAAAGATTCTCCCTAATAAAGAATTCTCTTTAAGGGGGGGGACCAGCCCATCTTCTTGGTCCCAAATACTGTGTCGAACTTCTCTTTCAACTCTGTTTAGTTGAAAGATTATTTATTGTCATCTTGTTGATTATTCGTGTGGGCTCCCGTTTGTGACAGTTGAAGCATTGAAGGAGCTACAGAAGCCCGTCGCTTTCGGCACGGCCCAAAGAAGCAAGCGTTGCAGACCTTTAGGAAGTTCAAGTATCGCATGACCCACGCACCAGAGTGGGCCGGCGAAGAGTCCTTCCCTCGACGCCATACAGTTCGGTACCAGTACATCACTTTGAAAAGGAGGGGATGTCACGTGACACATCCAACCCTATGTGTCCGTGGACAAGCTATAGCATGACCAGGGTTCAATTCAGTCAAGTCGGTCTAGAATAGGAAGTGATCTGGCACTTTTGTGAGTCTGTTCGCAGACCGTGCATGTCCAAACACTTAAGAGTAGATGCATATCCTCTGGTTGCACACAGCATGATCATCAGCATTACCATCAGAATCCATCAGGAGCAGTTTCCAGTGCATAAAACCTATTTTCCCTATTTTTGACATTTTTCACTTATTATTAAGTAACTTTTGTTGGGAACTAGGTAGGGCAAATTTCATAAGTTTGTATATAAGGAAACGTAGCGCTAGCATTTTCTGGCAAAAGAGGCAACAGGAGCTTCGGTTCAACAGGCACCTTCTCAGCAGGACCCCCAACCTAGCGTTTTTGCCCAACAGTAGAGCCTAGTGTAACAAACTGCTGACGTGTCAAAGCCTAAAGAATGGAGCCAACTTACAGATGCCGGCCGAGGGGCCTAAACCCTAAGAAGAACAAGTAACAGAAGAAGTCCTCCCAGCTTATGGGGACCCCGTCCGATGGGGCCCCAAGTGACACAAAGGATTAAAATAAAGCAAGACCCGCACACACAAAAACTGATGACGTGGCAAATTTCTGATAATTGCACTGACATGATGACATGGCATGTTGTACGGAATTCCGCGTTTTGCGTTGGCTGATGACGTGGCATGCTGTACGCATTTCCATAAATTACGCTGGCAGCTTTTGGCATTGCTTTTTGGACCAGAAGCTTTTGAGTTTTGAAGGCTTTTCATGTGAACTGCTTTTTAGGCCAAGGGCCTTTAAATATGAGGTTAGGGCTCATTCTCTGGCATGCATCCTGGAGAAGGTGCAGAGTCTAAAGTACCGGCTTGTACTGTGTTGATGCAGTATAAAGAAATACTGAAAGGGACGCCAAGATTTGGGGCCAATACTCTCTGGGGTGGAATTCCGCCACTCCGTGTCATGTCTCGTCTCTCTCTTTCATTTCAATTGTTATTGAAGTACTAAAAGTCTGTTCATTCTGTTCTTTTCTATTAGCACGTGGTGCCCGTCTTGTGACACCTAACGTTTTCCTTCCCAGATCAGCCTTGGCGTTTTTCGATTGCAGAGCTGCCCCGGCGATCACAAGACACAGTAGATCAGCCCTAGCGTTAGCAAATTCACAGTGTTTTTGCAGCAGGACCCATTTTCAGCCCTAGCGTTTTTGGATCAGTATACCATCCTAGCGTTTTGCAGATCCTTCGCGACAAAACAGTTAGAAGCATCAGCGTTTTCAGTTTTCAGCACTTAGGCATAGCAGAACGACCCCCCGAACCTCGTAGATCTCACCTTCTCGCAGCAGATCCTCGCCGCATGGTCAGATCCCGCGAGGTTTACAATTTCAGCCCGGAAAACGCAGATTTCAGCATCTGCGTTTTCACTGCGTCGTCGTCACATCGTCACCATCGACATCGTCACCGACATAGAGTCAGAATTTAGCAGATAAAGGTTTGCATATTCCAGCCCTTAGCATTTCCAGATTTCAGCCCGTCTCAAGGTCGTCCTCATCGTCGTCGACATCGTCGGCAAGTCCAAGCATTGTAGAGATTTGTGCAACAATAAGTAGACCGCTCTCACCATAGAGAGTGGGGCCTTCGGAGGAGGGTTTGACAACATTCTGGTGTCGTATTCTCTTCTCTCACTATCTCTCAGTCTCAACACCTTCACGCACAGTGTCCATTCACTTTGTTTATGTCCATTGCACTCTCTCCTTAGAGAACAGAAGGCTCTCCTTCCCTAAGTAAAAGGAACCTTGAGCACAGTTCAAAGCACTCATCTTGAGCAAAGTTCAACATTCACTTCCGCTGCACCTTACATGCATGTAGTAGGAGTTTGGGAGCTAAGTTGATACAAGATGGCCATGTGGTAGCAAAGTTGTCTTCTCCTGAACTCAAAAAGGGTTGCAGTGATACATGCTTTGAGTTCATGCAAGCTTGGTGCAGATTTTACAGCGCGCACACATCATCAAGAATTTGTGATGTCTCTTGTCCCAACCAAATCATCCAACTAGTCTACACTTTTAACCTACTTTTGAACCATCAACCTTGCCTTGATGGCAAGCTACAACCAACAGAAATAGCTCCTTCAGGCAAAGAGGTCAATTCCAATGTATTTCTTACAGTAAGGGCTACCATTCGCTCATCAATAACTAACCCTATTTAAAAGTTCCTACAGCCTCTTTAAAAGAACTGGATTGTTCGTCTTGCTATACCTTCGTCATGTATGCAAAATGATGTGCACCATACCAGGCATTTTGACAACACACCAGCACAGCATCTAGGCTGTAGTGGAGCAATTGTGGCAGCAGCAGCTGTCCACTGTGGACTCACTTCTGGGACAGCTGCCGATCATGATGTGAATGATTGGTAGCTCACACTGAATGGTGGTTGGTAGTTATTCTGCAACAGCATAGGGTGTGACATTAATGGGTCTCGAAGGCATTTTCCTCTGAGACTACTCGTATGTGCAGAAATATGGCTCAAGATTCTATGCCACATGCAAGCTATTTTACAAAATAACTGGGGAGCAGCAGCATGGTTGAGCTCGTCTGCCCAGTCCTCAACTACAAGATAGAGGCAGACAGCATGGCAAATTTGATTCAGGGAGGGAGCCTACCAGAGTGACCCACTCCAGACGTCTTCATGCAGGACTGGAGCCAAGAGCATGATATAGCCTGGAAGCTGAGTGCTGCCATCAAGGCACATGTCGTCTGCTGAAGTGTAGGTCACTGGCCTTCTACACTTTGGAACCGACTGCCGAAAAGGCAAGCTTCCAAAACTTCCCAGCAAGCAAACTGGCTTGAACTACCAGCAAATGTAATCTATCAGTTGCATGTAAGGCCATACCTATTTGGCCATGACTCAAACTTGATTAAGCTGCAAGCACTTGCAAAGGGTGTCAAACAATTGTGAAGACACAGCAACACCGCACAAAAGAGAGCGCTCCCTGTTAAGAAGACAAACAGAAGAACACTCCAGGAGATGAACAGACTTACACATCTGCAAACTTTCCTGACCCCTCTCCTCTGAAGCACAGCAAGCGTTCCCATCCTGCTGGAGCCAAAGGAATGTCCGGCTGGTCGATAGCCCATAACAGACTGGCATCTTGTGACATATCTGATGGGTCATTGCAAGAAGCATTCGCGTGCCACGAAGAGGCGCGGCTACAAACAAACGGGTTCTCTGTCACAGTTTGCCTTATCTCTTCATACAGCTCTTTTGTAGGGATGAGCCTCCATTTGAGACATGAAGAACATTGCGCAGAGAAGGCCTTTATTGTAGGCAAAATCCGAGGAGGAGTGTCATTGCAAGAATCAGGACTCTTGCTTGTATCAATCTGCTGGGTCTTTGCTGTGGGTGTGTGCGTAAGCTCCTTATGTTCCAAAACTGCACTCCTTTGGCACTGAGTAATCTTGGCATGCTGGGAGGATAAGGGAGCGGACGATGAACATGATGCAGAAGTGGGCGCCAACTGTTTCATGCTCTTGCACTCATATGGTCTACTGCAGAACATTAACATGCAGAGATTCAACTAAATTCATTGTACACGTACGCGGGCGACGTTCTGCTGCTCCTCTTGTCGAAGATCATGGGCCATAGTTTTCATTAAGAGGAAAATTTTACACATAATGAAACTTGGAGGTGCGAGGCCACAAATTGGAAATTCTGCCTAGGACTGTGGTGACTTTGTGTCTTAGCAATTATTACAATTTTGTTTCTAGGCTTCCTTCCGAGAGAGAGAGAGAGAGAGAGAGAGAGAGGGGAGAAGGAGCTCTTCAAAAGACTCAGCTTATGAGACAAATCAATGTACATGCATGTGTGCGTTCCTTGTCGCACTGTCGAAGCAAAGGACTTGTCGATACACCGTGTGCGAGCCACAAATGGTTCCAAGTACACAACAAGATTAATCTAGCAAGCTCAAGAGAGCAAAGGGTGTGTCACTCACCGCTCTACGCTCGTCTTCGTGGTGGATTCTTCGCCGCGATGAAGAAGAAGCTGTAGTCGTGCCGCGCTCAACCGCTTCGCCGTCGTCGTGTCTTCGTAATGCTCGATCGCACACACACTCTCCCTCTCTTTCTCTCTCACATACACACACACACAAGGAGGTGAAGAAGAAGAAGATGGAGATGGAGATGGAGCAAGAGCACTCTTCTATTGCACAAATGAGAGAATGAGTGAATTTGAGGTTTAGTTGGCTTTTATATGAGCTCACCCCATTCACACTTGGGCGCCCATGCTTAGCCAACTAATCCCTTGAATGTCCCAGTTAGAGTGTGTCTCTCATCGACGATCACTCTTACCCTTTTCCTATTGGTCCGACAAGCCCGGTACCTGACTCTACCAAATACATAATACACGTCCGTCGTAGGTGATGGGGTGTCCGTGAGCTGTGAGGGTTAACATGCCCCCCTTCCTGATGTAGATTCCGTCATCGTAAGCTATTGAGTTGAAGCTCGTTCGTCGATGTGGAAGAGCATTTGAGACGAATTTCCTTAGCCTTCTTCAGTCACTGCAAAATCAAACAACATTGGCACAGTAATTGCATTCTCATAAGTGATTAAAAAGCATATGCAGTTTTAGGTAGACAAATTGATTGGTAAAAGAATTTCAAACAATTTGTCAGCAATGAACATTAAATTGCAATGTAATCAAATGCATAAACAGATGTAAAGGTAAAAAATTAAACAAGTCTGGGGTCGCTAATTTGACGGTCGAAAGGCACTAGAGATCGAATATTAATACCATGGGTAAGCTTCTTAATTTTCTATGGTCAATTAAGTTGTTTAATCGCGAGAGCCAAGTATTCATGTTCGAGGGCTGACTAGAGGCTATATCTAGAAGACCTTGTAGTTAAGCTACCATAAAAGGAATTTCTCATGAAATCATCGCCTGACTGATTACTTTTTCTTTGACCCCCCAAAGTCTTTTCACAGTGATTCAATTTTGATGTGTATGCTTATTTTGTATGCCTTGGGTTTTTTGCTTTTCAAGTAAAAGCGCCCATACTGGGAACCTCTAGGGCTCTAGTACCATAGGCAATACATGTGAGTGAAGTACCAAATCAAGCTGAGATTTCTCTTCCAACTTAAGATTTTACAGTGTGGCACTTTGATTTTTTGTTTGTTCATTTTCAACATTTTAATTTTGTAACTTTGGGGGGTCATATAACACTGATACACCTCCCCAGGCTCATCACACTAGTAAACTCCCTTTATAATACTTAAGCTAAAGGTCAATAGGGTCAAGCCCACTAGAAAGCCCTAGTACATTTCACACAATGCTGCCTAAATCAGATTAAGAACCTAAGTAACCATTAATTATTAGGAAGGCATTCCCCATGGTATTAAGAGAAGATTTCTAACACCTAACTTGGTCAAACTAGTTTGTCGGACTGCTTGATTTTTAAACCTAGACAAGTGATTATGACAAAAAAATACATTGAATTAAATGTTTGATACTAAGCAAATGCGATGAATATTAGGCTACCAATCACAATTAAAGCAGACAATCATAGATGCAAAAAAGATAAAGGGCAATGCTAATGGACAAGAAACACCTGTTTGTGTCGATGGTCGCGCTTGATTTGAAGAGTGAGTTGAGATAAAGATTCCATGAAGGTCCAAATCCTACCAATAGCAACACGCTCATGTACACACTAGAAAACAAAAGGAATACCTCCAGGAGGCACATTAGTGGAAAAAGGTACCAACACTTATTGAACACAACAAAAAACATAAGGAACCCTAACCTAATTATTTGCACTCCCCCTAGAGAGTCAAGGGAATAGGATATTGTAGAGGTTGGGGGGAAACCCTAAGGCTAAACCCCTATCCTCGTCGTCAAGATAAACAAAGTATTCATCCATGAGACCATATGTGCCATCCGTGTAGTCGTGTAAATTTTCTTCTTCATCATAGGTGCCCATGTTTACTAAGAAGGTCACTAGACGCCTATAGTCATCTTGGTCAAAAGGGTAGGCTTGTGCAATGGGAGAAACGCTCTCTACTAAGTATGGATCAGACGTGGTCAAGAGACGTATAGCCATTCTAACTCCTCAAAATTCCTCTCACATGCTAGCGTACCTATCAAATCCCATTCACATGCAAGCACTGGAAAGACCATGTGAAATATTTGTGAAAAGTAACGAGGATACCTCTCACCCAAGGCAGGAGTGGATGACTCTAGCGTACTAGCCATATCTATACACGCAAATAGATGATGGTTAGAGTGCAAATATTACAAGGGTCGTGTAGTTGTGCATAATTTGTTTTTATGATTTGTGTTATGGCTCTTGCTCTTTTACTTTTTTATCTTGTTTTTGTGAGTATAAGACTTTATATATACATTCCCTAAGATCGGAGATTAAGAGGTCAGGGAGAAAGGTTGAGAGGGAAGCAAGTGAATGATGGATGTCCACAAACACTCCCCCCTTCCTTGGGTAGATCATACGGTTTGAAATGATGTCGTCACCCTTTGAAACCAATTGTTCCAGTTGGTAATAGGTGAGGATTTTTGCCATTAGTTTTCTATTACCCTAGGTGCCTCGTCAAGTTGCAAGGGTAGTAAGGTACTCTCCCAGGATCGAACTTGAAGTGGTTCATCAGGTGATTCTTGAACACTGGGAGGTGTGGATTCTTTTGTAGCTTCATGGAGGTCCATTACTATAGATGGAGGCTGTGTAGAAGCTTTTACCTCTATGGATGTATTACATGAGGAGCTAGAAGCTTCATGGAACTCCCCCCTTCCTGAGCTAGGTGGAATAAATTGGTTTTGCCTTGGAGCCCAAACTAGCTCTGGACTAGGTGTGTAGCATTCTGTGATCTTTCCCTTCCCACGGTCTGCCATTGGCTTTAGCGTTACACTGTTTGACTCATATGGGTTTGTTGTCGATAGGGAAGGACACATTTTACGTTTAGGTACCCAAATTTGCTCATTTCCATCATAGTAGCCTTGGGCTTCTAATAATTGTTTTGGAATCCATCGTGATTTGGTCTTGACTCTCCTAGGGCGCGCTCTTGGTTTTCTCGGGAAATTTTTTCTTGGAATGGATGGGAGGGTTGAGGTAGTTGGAAGTAAGGCCTTGGGGACCCATTGATATGTACTCTTAGGTCGTGCAGGTTGAGTACTTGCAATATTACTGCTTGCTGCAACTACAAGTGTTGAAGTGCTAGGTTCATGGGTAGCTGGCAAAGACGAGTTAACCACCTTGGCTTGTGAATGGGTGATATCCTTCAACTTTGCTAGAGTTTGCAACGTAGGTGACTTTGCTTGAATGATAGGGGTAAGAGTCGGTGGTCGCGTCGTGACACTACCAATATCCCAATCAATAGTGCATTTGGTTGCCAACATCCACGTGCGTCCCAGGTTTACATTGCCTTCCATAGCTCCCGCGGGCATGACTAGAAACCTCTGCACTATGCTTCCATTGTCATAGACAACAGGGGTCTGAAGGACTCCAAGAATAGCAGTTTTCTTTTTATTAATGCCCTTGACTTGCATCGTACTCGGGGAGAGGGTCGGTTTCCCTAATTGACACCAAACTCCATAGGATAACAAATTGTGTTTAGCTCCCGTATCTAATAAGGCATTGTATAGTACTTTCCCATAGGGGCTATTTAGCTCAATTGGGTATCGTAGGGGTGGCTCAGATTCTAATGAGTCGTCATCTGTGTCCTCGAAAAATGCTTGCGTGATTCCCAGATTAGCCTCTCGTTGGCGTCTAAGACGTTGTTGTCGTTCTCGAGCCTCAACTCTTGCTTGGATTTTTTTAAGCTCTGCTTGTTCCTTGGCAACCTTCTTTTGATGGATGGCTTGCAACTCTTCCTGGCTTAGAGGATCATAATATCTTTTGAATTTACTCCCATTAAGGAATCCAATGGTTTCAACTCCATCAAGAGTCTCCACAATGGTACCTTGCGGAGTAATTGCACACACTCGATATGGTCCCTTACCAGCGTATTTCAATTTCTTCTTTTCATTACGTACCCCGTACATAAGAACTTTATCACCAACCTTGATGTCTTTATCCTTTAAATGGCTATCAAATCACTTCTTTCTCCTATCCTTCTCCACTAGAGCATTTTGCACAGGTAATTGTCTTTCTTCATCTAGCCTTTCCAGGATATATAATCGCTCCACTAAGGGGTTACCATCCCAACCTTCTTCAGAAGCTACTCGAAGACTAGGAATGACAAACTCCCATGGCATAACTGCTTCTTGGCCATACACCATCTTAAACGGTGCGCAATTAATAGCAACTTTATACGCAGTACGATAAGCCCATAAAGCTGATGTAAGCTTTAGGTCCCAATCAGTGCGATGAGCCTCGACTGTCTTTGTCAAAATGGAGATGAGAGTTTTGTTGGTACTCTCAGCTTGGCCATTTGCTTGGGGATAATAGGGTGTAGACTTGTGGTGAGATATCATGAAGTTTGATGTGAGTTCTTTTATTACTTCATTTATAAAATGAGTTCCATTGTCACTCACAAGTTCAAAGGGGCATCCAAAACGTGTGATAATGTTCTCAAAGAGGAACTTAGCTGTTGTTTTTGCATCCGCCTTTCGTGTTGCTTTTGCTTCAGCCCATTTGGTTACATAGTCGATAGCGACAATGATATATCGTGATTGCGTGTTACGTGCAGCCGGACTAATCAGTCCTACAAAGTCTAAGCCCCACTTTTCAAATGGTTGGGTTACCTTGATGGGATGTAGAGGCATCCTATCCCTTCTTTGTGGCTTGTTGAAGCGTTGGCATTCATCACATCCCTTTGCAAAAAGTGATGCATCCTTAAACAGAGTGGGCCACCAATAGCCTGACTGAAAGATCTTTCGGGCAGTCAACTTTCTGAAAAGTGACCACCAGCTACGCCCATGTGTGCCTCTTGTAGAATATATAAATACTCATCCTCGCGGGCACAACGTCTAAGAACATCATCTTTTCCTCTCTTATAGAGAGTTCCAGCTAGTAAGCAATAGGGTTCGCATTCCTTGATTAATTTTCGAGCTATATCTTTTCGCAGTTCTTTGGGTGGAAAACCATTAACTAAGAAGTTAACAATCTTTTCACTCCATTCAGGCATTGTCTCAACAATGAACAAAGGAGTATCAGGCAATTCATCATCAACCCCCGTAGGAGCTTCGCCATTAGGGATACGAGATAAATGATCCGCCATGACATGTTTCCTCCCAGGCCTCACAACAACGGTGAAGTCAAACTCAAGAAGAATTAACAACCATCGTGTAATTCGACCTGTGGAACACGGCTTGTTTACCAAATATAGCAATGCTTGATGATCAACATAAAACACAAACTTGGTAGCAAGAAGGTAATAGCGAAATTTCTTTACTGCGTAAATCATAGCTAGACCTTAGCGCTCTGTAGTAGTGTAGTTCATCTCGGCATCATTTAATTGGCGACTTGCAAAGCTAATAGGGTAGTCCAATTTATGTTCTCCTGGTTGAGTTAGAACACACCCAATAGCAAAATTTGATGCATCAATATGCACATGAAAAGGTACATTCCAATCGGGTGTTCGCAGGATTGGAGCACTTGTTAGGGCCTTCTTTAATAACTCATAAGATTGATGACATTCTTCCGTCCAGTGAAACTCGATAAGAAGCTTGTACAATGGACGCGCTATCTCGGCAAAGTTTAAAATAAACCTTCGATAATAACCAACATGGCCCATAAATCTTTGAACTCCTTTATAGTTAGTAGGTGGTGGCAAATCGGCAATGGCTTTAATCTTACTCTCATCTGTGGATATCCCGTTCTTGGACACTATATGCCCTAGAATGACTCCATGCTTAACCCAAAATTGGCATTTGAAAGGGTTCAATGAGATGCGATAAAATCTGCACCTTTCAAATATTTTTCGTAGATATAACAAATGCTTCTCCCAAGAAGAATAAACACAAAGGTCGTCTAGGAAAGCTTCACAAAACTCCCTTAGAAATTCTTTAAACGCAGTGTTTATTAATCGTTGGAATGTAGCAAGGGCATTCGTTAAGCCAAAAGCCATAACACGAAATGCAAACACTCCAAACTCTGTGATAAAAGCAGTTTTAGCTTGGTCCTCTAATGCAATTGTGATTTGATTGTAACCAGAGTACCCATCTAAAAAGCTATAAGCTTCCTTGCCCGCAACTCTTTCAAGCACATGTTCTGAATATGGCAAGGGATAATGATCTCTCCTAGTGGCTGCATTAACTTTCTTGAGGTCCACGCACACTCTTAGTTTCCATTCTTTTTTGGCACAATGACTATTGGAGAAACCCATTCTGAGTGCTCAATAGGGTATATGAATCCACATTGGATAAGTTTTTCAATCTCCTCTTGTACAATTTTGGCGTACTTAGGATTCATTGGATAGGGTCGTTGCTGGACAGGTTTAGCAGTGTTGATCATGGGAATTGTATGTTGCACCACAGAAGGTGGAACGCCCTTCATGTCATGATATGTCCAAGCAAAGATATCCTTGTATTCCTTGAGGAGCTCCTTAAGTACAGCCTCTTCAGTTTCGGTAAGGTCTTGAGCAATAAAGACTGGTTTAGACTCCTCACCTGGTTCTGCTAATTCTATCTCTTTAACTATCGCTGGACCATCATAGACTCCACTGCTTCCATTGGTAGGTATTCGTTGGGCTTTGGCATACACAACCTTTCGCTCCCCCGTGGTATAAGATTTAAAATGTTCAGGAGCCGTATGTAAGTCAGCAGGCTCTTGTCCTGACGGAGACCTTTCTTTTAGTTCTGCCTCCTTTTGTTGTTGTTCTAACTCTCGGTTTTGACGTCTTCTTATAGTTCGACTCAATTTCGGCTCTGTAACCTCCAATTGAGCGAGGTCAATGGGTCGCGGGCTGCACCACATGACACTCTGGAGATGTTCACCCCAATTGTCTACTAGCTTTCGATGAGCATCACATGCCCCTAGATAGCTAAGCCATTCTGCAGTAGATCTTTCCTTGTTCATCCTAGCTCTCACATTTGCTCGATATCGTCGTCTCTTATATGACCTTTGTTTCTTGTTAAGGTTTTGATTTTGGTAAATGTTTGAACTCGACTCGCTTGATAGGTCTTCGCTTGTATCTTCTTCACTCTCATATAAATTACCATAGATGGTCGTACTAGACCTTCAGTGTTCAGTTTCTATACTTGGCTCACTCGATGTTTCCTCAGGTTCTGAATCCATTTCTCCCTGAGATTCCGTTTCTGATGTGTATTGGCCTGAAGCCTTTGAGGAATCATCGGTTTCACTCTTAGGTAGGTGTGCCTCTTTCTTATCATCGGATGTTACATGCGCTACACCTAACATGTTTACTGGTGCAATGTGTGGTATCTCTTCCCCATCTGGTGTTACCCAGGTTGTTCCTCTAGCTCCCCATGTATCTATAGTTGCCGCTGGGTGTACCCAATCGACATTGTCTGACTCAGCCATTCCGGGTAGGATATCCGTATAAGGAGAGTTCTCCCCAATATCCGTGTCTTCGTTACACGTGTAACAATACTGTAATGGAGCTGAGTGAATTGTTGTGTCTGATCGATTATCAATGATGAATTTATTTCCTAGAGGATGCGTTCGACCACTTAAAAGATCCACTCGAATGACAGATGCTTGGAACTATAAGTAGACGTGGTTTTTGGACCAGTCATGCACCATTTTTGCTTCCCTCATGAATGGACGCCCTAAGATCATCTCAAATGACATAGGATGCTTGGAAAAATCCATAACAATGAAAGTCTGCCTTACCTTGTGTCCCAAGACCTTGATCCTGAGATCCTTAAGCATTCCAATAGGCGTAACAATAGATCCATTAGCCATTTTTACCACTACGCTTGTGGCTTCAAGGTGAGGTCGCCCCATAGACTCCCAACAACTCTTTGTCACCATGCTGACTCCCACACCACCGTCAAGGACTCCCTTTATAGTTAATCCTTTAGTAGTGATTGGCAGAGTAGCATTAGATTCATCACCTTCAAAGTATTGCCCCAACTTGTTAACGGGTACTTCAATTACAGATTCATGTCCCGCTAGGTCAGATGGTGGTGCTAAATGTTCCTCATCATTCATTACCGAGTCAGGTTTGTTCATATGTGCAAACTATGGTAATCCGGCCTGTAATTCTCCATTGAGGAAGGCTCGAAGAGCTGAGACTATCTCGGGGTCTTTATATAGTTTGGACATGATGGTGGTTCTAACTTCTGAAGACATGAAATCCATCAATTTGGCAACATTTAATGGCATCTTGTGGGACGTAGGACCCTGACAAGAGAATGGTGAAGATGGAATCTCCACTTCCTTAAGGGGGTCGGGTATTCCCTCACCAAACATTCTCTCTAGTAGGAAAGGTGTGTGTCCACTTTCAGATGTCCTACCCTCACTCTCTTCCCGAATGATACTGGGTATAGCTAACGGCCTGTAGTTCTTGTGAGGTTGAACTTGTGTGGGAAACACTGTGTCCGACATCTGGATATGTTTGGGTTCAGGTTCTAATGTTCGTTGAGTTTCTTCCACCAAACCCCTCAGTTGTTGGACTCGTTCAATTTCCACTGTTGGGTTTGGATAGGTTCCAATCTTTCTCTTGCAATCCTCATTTTTTGTCTCTCGTGGCTTATCTTGGGGGTTCGCAACTGGGTGGTTTAACCTTGAATACTCTTTTGGTGTTCGTCGTAATTCCCTCTCGTAATTCCTCACTGGCTTTTTCCTTTGTAGTAACAGTTTTGGTCTCCGTGGTCTCTATCGAATCTGAGTCATCCTCAGGGTCATTCATATACACGGGATCCTCTCATGTCCCTATGTTAGTCTTTGAACTAGGTTTTGAGCTAGAAGCATTAAGGGATTTCTTTCTTCGTGTTTTCTTCTTTCTCGCTCGGCCAATGGATGCAGCATCTCTCTCTCTTCGAGGATGTAATTTTGCTTTTGGAGCATCGACCGTGTGAGTGCATTCACTGGTGCTATGTTTATAGTTGGTGGTGTCCCATCAACGATCTCTATTATGTTCAATGGTGTGATTTTCGGTGCGTTTGGATTGTTAGGACACTGTGCGATCAAATGATCTATGCCACAACGATTACAAATGAGTATTGGCATTGCCAATGCACTCCCTTGATTTGTTTGCATTAGTGCAGCATTCTTTTGCATTCTAATGGGGCACTCAGCTACTCGATGTGGTCCACCACATTCGTAGCACTGAAGAGGTGGTCTCCTGGCAAAACTATTAATGTTTTGGCCTCTTGCTGCTAGCGCAGTAGCTTGATATACCGGTTTGATTTGTCCCCAATGGTCTTCCATATAGTACATGGGACACTCCTCAAGCATGTCGACTCCATAGGTGATACTAGGGTCTATGTCCCCTTCACAATCTACATAAGTACTAGATGACTCGCAACCTATTTGGTTCATAGGTGTAACTCTTGGATGAGGGGGTTGCGGTCCTAGCACTGGAGGTGGCAACGGTGTGGTTTGGACCACATTTTGGGTTCTAGGGACCATGTGCTATAATGGCAATTGTTGCTCCATGGGTGGGGTAGACATCAATGCAGGAACTCGAGGTGAGTTTGCCCAAGCTATAGGCGGTCTATTTTCCATGATGCGTTTAAGCATTAGTCAATCCTTTGCTTGATGGCCATACCTACCACACGTGTTACAAGTCCCGTTAAACTTTACTCTGAAAGTAGGGCATTCACTCGTAGTATGTGGGCCCAAGCAAATTGAGCACCATTGTTGCTCCCTTTTTGGATACATATGAGTGTTTTGTGGAGCACGATTACCCCTAAGTCTTTCTTGGATGGCCTTGGTGAGATATGCCAAAGTCATCTCAGATATCATTTGCTCTTTCACGATTGGCTTTATCTTCATTGGCTCATGCACTGATGCTTGCGAGCTACTTGACTTCCGCTCGGCAGACACTCTTTCTCTTGCAATCATTAAATTATCCTCCAATTGGATTGCATTCATGGTGACTGCTTCCCAAGTAGTGATACCTCTAATGACTAGGCCATTATAGATACTTTCATGTCGTAGTCCCCTAATGAATCTATCGAGCAATTGGTTGTTGTTGAATCGCCCGTTTGGATTGCATCGAGAATTCAAATTCTTTAGGCGACTAATGAAGTCTCTCACGAATTCACCTTCTTCTCGTTGGGATTTCTGGAGCTGAGAGGCTACACCCCAAAGTACTCCCTCTCGTATGTATTCTTTTAAGGACAGTCTCCTAAGAGTAGAGTAGATCGTTTTCTCTTATACTCTTAAGGTTCTATACCAATCTCCAGCCTTTCCGCTTAGGGTCAAACTCAAAGCCTTACACTTATGTAGCTCATTGTGCTCTTCCAAGGAATCGCACACATGTTCAAAGACTTCCATATGCTTTCTAGCATCTCCGTCTCCACTGAATTTATGTGTGAGCTTAGCTACTTGAACTGCCTTGCTCCTAGGCTCTCTATCAGGTGCACTACGCATGTTTTCCGCAATAGAGCGACCGATAGTTTGAGCAAATGCTGCCAAATCTCCTATTTGAGCAGGTATAATGGGTGTATGTGCTCCTGGAACCACATGTGAGATGGGAGTTGGCCTTGGCCTTGGCATACGCGTGGCTCTTGGGTCCCAAATTTCGTATGGTGGTGTACCAGACGGTGGTCCAAAGTTTACAGGCGTGGCCCTAGGCATAGGGGGTGCCTGATATGGCATGTTATTATTAAATGGCATGGCTCCACTTGTATAAGAGCTTGGACAATTCCATTGTGGATTGTAAGCTCTTGGAATAATCGGAGGTGTAGGAGCTACATGAGGCTGAGGTACGACAGGTGCACATGATTGATACATACATGTAGGTATAGTTGGGGGCACTGTGCTACTAGGCATCGGCGCAGTGTTAACAAATGAACTCCATGGTGTACTTCTTGTCATGCTCACCATTGGGATATGCATGGTAGCCGTAGTGTCATTAAGAGAAAGATGAGCTAGATCTGGGAAGGTAAAGCTGCCACTTGTGGGCTCAGATTGTACTGAGGCTCCTGGCGAAACAACATATGGAGGATCAATGGGGCTCACTGAGGGAGTCTCCATTTGTGACAGGGTTGGTTGGTTGGCCTTTCCCGTATCCAAGAATCTCATTAGGCCTGTTGAAGGCATGTTGATCCCTCTGTTCTGTCTTTCTAACTCGACAATCCTATGGAGGACATCACAGACTTTCTGTTGTTGCTCATCTATGCTAGTAGCACCCGATGTGGATTGTAGAACATCTAACCAACCCACATGATAGGTGTGTCTTGTGTACCGATCAGTTAAAGCTTCTGCTTGTAGGTCATACTCCCAATTTTCGTTTAGGAATATCCCATCTAGGCCTGGCGTGCTGGAGGTTTCCCTTTGAAGTGGAAGCATTATTGCTCCCCATAGCTTGCCCCTCCGTGACTGCTACCTTGGGAGCACTGGGTTGCTCGGCTGGCATGATTGTTGTCATAGGAGCCTTTGCTTTCAGGGCTTGACTTTGTTCTATCCTTTGTAGGTGCTCAATTTCCCTCTCCCTTGTTGCTTGCATATAGCGTTCGATCTCTTGTACTTCGGCAAGACTCCTACCATCGGGTAGTAAAACCTCAGAGGGAGATAGTCCTAAAGGATCAGGAGGTGCAGTGGATGGAACATTCACATGCACACTCTCAAGAAGCATAGGGTCCATTTTAGGCATGAATGACGAATTTACTTCCCCACTCCCTTCATTTATTTCATTAACCGCATGTTCGGAGCGAGTAGCTCTACTAAGGGTCTCTTTTAAGCGGCTAAACACGCTCGACCCGGGCCATGGGCCCATGACATGCATGTCTTGACTTGAACTATCAGGGTTTGGTGTAGGATACCCCTCCATGACTTCGTAGTCAGAGGAAGAATCACTAGACGCGATATGAGGATCTTGGGTCGCGCTACCTTGAGTCCCGGCCGAAGGTCCAGAACCTAGGGTGGAGGAATAATGGGTGCCCGCGTAAATGGAGGCACTACCAATATGCTCGTGCTCTAACACTCGTCCAGAGCGTAGGTTCATATGACTTGGATCCCCTAGAAGTGTTAGTGAGGGCCCATAAAGGCTGCTCACCTAGTAATTTTGGGTGTTTTGCAACCCAAGTCTTTTCTTATTTATTTATTTTTTGATTTTTTGGTCCTTTTTTTTTGACCCAGCTATAGAATAGAACGTATGATAGCTCAAAACGAGCGTCTCGGTCAGAGGGACATGCCGTGCTTTACAGCCCTCCGTTTGGTCACTTTATGCCCTCGGAATCCCTAAAACCGTCAATTTCTAGTAGGGAACTAGGCCCAAATTAGAAAGTCTAAGGGTGCAAGTGGGAAGAGAAGGGAGGAGAGTGGAGAACTTGCCCCACATGCTCTCATTCCCTCTTGAGGGGGTAGGGTATATATATAAGAGTGAGTCTAGTATATATCAAAAGACTGAGGACTGAGGCCTGGGCTTGGGCTTGGGGGAATGATCCCGATCCCGATCAAAATTTTAGTGTAGCCTCCCAGTCACTCACGCTTAAATAAATAAATATATATTTTAGCGATGACCGCGCGCGGTTCAGGTGACCCTTTCTTGGCCACACACACTCTCACCTACCTAACCTCCCAGTCAACAGCTCACTACCTTATCTACTTACTAACAGTGCTGCTAACCACTGACTAATCTGTTAACTGCTTACTGACAGTGACCTAACTGTCCACCTACTTCCTCTCTCACTACCTTGCTGTGCAAAGACTGTGTGCAGCCAAACCTTGACAGAAAACTGTGTACAGACTGTGTGCAAACAGAAATTGCTAACTACCTTCCTACTTATTCATTCACTGCAAACAAGCTAACGACTACTAATTGTGCAAAGACTATGTGCAAACAGAAAACACAACATTATGCAAAAATCACAGAACTTGCAGACAACACAGAAATTAACAACTTATAGAAAAACAACTCATTCCTCTCCCTCTTCCTCTTCTTTCCTACTACAAACAACTCATAGGAGAAGCACAAAGTGCCTCTTGGGCTTAGTGCAGGGCGATTCCCCGGCAGCGACGCCAAAAATGTGCGCTCCTTGCCGCACTGTCGAAGCAAGGGACTTGCCGATACACCGTGTGCGAGCCACAAATGGCTCCAAGCACACAACAAGACTAATCTAGCAAGCTCAAGAGAGCAAAGGGTGTGTCACTCACCGCTCTACGCCCGCCTTCGTGGTGGATTCCTCGCCGCGATGAAGAAGAAGCTGCAGTCGTGCCGCGCTCAACCACTTCGCCGCCGTCGTGCCTTCGTAATGCTCGATCGCACACACACTCTCCATCTCTCTCTCTCTCTCTCTCACATACACACACACACACAAGGAGGTGAAGAAGAAGAAGATGGAGATGGAGATGGAGCAAGAGCACTCTTCTATTGCACAAATGAGAGAATGAGTGAATTTTAGGTTTAGTTGGCTTTTATATGAGCTCACCCCATTCACACTTGGGCGCCCATGCTTAGCCAACTAATCCCTTGAATGTCTCAGTTAGAGTGCGCCTCTCATCGGCGATCACTCTTACCCTTTTCCTATTGGTCCAACAAGCCCGGTACTTGACTCTACCAAATACATAATACACATCCGTCGTAGGTGATGGGGTGTCCGTGAGCCGTGAGGGTTAACAATGGTATAACTTCTGTCATTCCAAACTGAATGATTACTTCATGGGGAACGGTTTGATACGCTCATAAAGTAAATCACCATTGAATATACTCCAATGGACGCATAGATATGTACACATATTTTGGGTCAAAAATTGGTTCCAAAGCACATTACATAAGTTATGAATCATCCAAACCTCGCAACAATGAAAGGTTAGAAGTTAGTAGATGTCCATAGCAATAAAAAAAATTA
The DNA here is from genome assembly GCF_014529385.1 of Adiantum capillus-veneris. Taxonomy (NCBI): domain Eukaryota; kingdom Viridiplantae; phylum Streptophyta; class Polypodiopsida; order Polypodiales; family Pteridaceae; genus Adiantum; species Adiantum capillus-veneris. Next base: position 101,779,117 of record NC_140960.1, on the reverse strand, counting down.
TAGACATCATCTCAGAAGATCATGATCACTGCATCATGTGATGGCATTGAAGGGGATCGGGGAGCACCACAGACGGAGAGTGAGAGAGAAATGAAATGAAATGATATATTAACGTCTTCAAAAGGCCAAAATGACCTATGAGACCATCAAATGCAAAGTGGTGAATCTAATACAATGTCTGAAGTACAAGTACAAAAAGTACTGAAAGTAAAAATGAAAACTGAAATGAAGTGTGAAATGTGAAATGTGAAAATGTAGAATAGGCCCTCAATGACAATCTAGGTGTCGTGCTAGAATGCCTCTGATCCTCTGCTAGAGTCTCCGTCGATGTAGTGTGCTCCTGTGTCTTGGTCGTGGTCGTCTCGATCTCCCGAGCTCAATCGCCCTGTCAATGAGGGTGCCTCTGGTATGAATGCGGGTACAACCCTGTGCTGGTGGTTGGTCTCTTGGCTCCCTCGATCCAAAGAAATCTGTGATCTGTCTCTGCGACTGTAGTACTCCATGTCTCCCCAACAGACTGTCTCTATGTCGGTGTAGCTCAAGTAGATATAAGCCAAGGCATCTCTGGTCCTGATACCTCATGACTCTATCTAGGGGTCCAAAACCCTCCCTAAATAAGCAATGGAAGCGCCCTCGTATCTCATAATACACAGTGCAGTGGCATATGTAGTGTAGCTCTGTCTCTGGCTCTCTGCCGCATAGTTGACATATCCTAGACTCTGGTGGTATCCCTCTGAATCTACCCGTCTCAATCTCTAGCTGGTGTGAGGATGTGCGAATCTGACCAATAGCACATCGCAGACCATGAGATAAATGAGTGTCCATGGACGAGTCACAAACCCATCCCTTGAAAGTTGGAGAAGGTGCTCTTTGTAGAAAGCCATCTTCGTGCCAAACTCCTGTATCGGCTCTACCCATGTCCTCCCGGTGTCCAATTGTATAAGATCCTGACGAATGAGTCTAGTGATCTCCGTCCGTGTGACTGGCAGGGAGGGTGCATCCAGGGAATACTGAAAGGGAGGCAATCTATCCATGCTGAGACCATGCCTCTGAAACCATGACGTCATATGTGCATACCAACATGATGCATCTCCCTACATCGCTAACTGTCTAGAGGACTCAAGAGCCAGTCTAGTATATCTACCTCTATGTGTATCCCATAGACTGTGCATAAAGGACACTGATCTGGTAAGAGCCTCAATCTCTATAGGAGGGGCGGCTACCTCCGCTCGAATAATCGCATGTGGTATAGAGGCCTTGGCTCTAATCATCCGGGATATCATAAATACCAAGGGTCTCTCCATGTTCCTCCAACTGTCATGATTCACAGATGGTCCCCAAACTTGGACCCCATAAAGCATAGCTGAAGCAACCAAAGTATCAAAGAGCCATAGTTTTGTTCGTGGTTCTTGAAACTGAACCTGCGAACACATCCTCTCTAGCCCTCCTAATGCCGCATAGGCTCTGGATAGTCTAGTCTTTGCTGCTCTCCTCAGGGTAAACCTCGGTCCCGTGAATACCACCCCTAGATATGTATATTCATCTGTGTACTCCACAGTGTCCTGGTCATATACGAGTGTAGGTGCCGATCTCTTGACCCACTGTGGTGTGGTGTTAAACACCATAACCTTGGTTTTACCAAGGTTCACAGACAGTCCACTATCCTCTGCAAAGTTGTGCAATGCATCCAAATGTCTTTGAATGCCCTCTGGCGACTCTGACATTAACACAATATCATCAGCATATAATAATAAAGGGATCCATGTCCCTGCCAGCTGAGTGCCTCTGTCACCCTCTCTGTCAATGTAGTCAGAGACCTCATCTACATACATACCAAAAAGTGTAGGGGACAAAGGACACCCCTGTTTCACTCCAATAGTGGAATGAACAATGTCAGAAATCCCCTCAGGAGTGCGTACATGGCCAGTCACTGAGCCGTATAAAGCCATGATCCCCCATATGATCTCTGTGGGTACTCCCAACTTCAGTAGCCTGTGCATCAATTTGTCCCTCGGCACTGTGTCAAATGCCTTGCGGAAGTCCACAAAGCAACAATACATCCGTCTCCCATGTGCCCGACCCTCCTCAATAATGGCTCTGAGTGTAAGAATATGGTCCAAAGTGGAGAAACCACCCCCTCCTGAATCTAGCCTGTCCTGCTGCTCGTATGCCCTCATTTTCTGCCCATTTACTCAGTTGCTGTTCAAGAATGGATGCATACAGCCGTGCCAATGTGTGCCCTATCATAATAGTACGGTAGTTCCCTGGTACCGTGGGGTCCCCTGTTTTGAAAAGAGGTACAATAGTAGATAATCTCCAGGACTCGGGTAGTCCCTCACACATGACACGGTTAAACAACCGTGCAAGAACCTCTGACAGTAAATCTCTAGCATGTATCAAGTGCTCTGCCACCAAACCATCATGATCATATGCTCTCCTAGTCCTCATCCTATCAATGGCGTCCTTCACCATCTCAGTGGTAAAGAAGGTACTAGTGGCTGGACATGGCTCTAGAGGGTCTGGTAATGGTGGTTGCCCAGGTACTGTATATAATGATGCTGCATATTGACCCCAAATCTCGGGAGAGGTAATCACTGGAGGAGGTGAGTGCTCATGGAAGAGACGCCAGGCCTCACCTGAATCTCGGCTCAAAAAGAGCTGATACAAATCACGTTCCATCTGGGCTAAAAAGGCCCGCTTCTTCCATCGCACTAAACGCCGAAGGGCAATCCGAGACTGTCTATATGTAATGACTCCAAGTATAAGCTCGCTCTGAATCTGAACTCTCATCTCTCTGCACTCCTCATCATACCAACTATTCTGAGGCATGTTCCCAGAACGTCTTCTCTAATCTGGTTGAGTGTGTGGGTATGCCTCTGCTGCTGCCCCATGCAAGATCTCCGTCATATAAAGTGGTGATCTCCTCCACTGTATATACAGGCTCAGCTGCCCCCATCCGTCTGTAAATCTCTTCCACATAAACTGAATCTGTCTCTGGCGTAAAAGTATACCGTGTGTGTGTGCAATCCTCCGTGGTGTCTGAGAGACACTATACTGGAAAGAGACTGAAAAAGTTAGGAGAGCATGGTCCACTACTACTCCAACAGGCCTAGGGCCCACACTGAGATCTTGAATATGAGAGATGAAGCTCGGTGAAGTCATGACATAGTCCACTGTACTGGCCCCATGTCTGTGTGGAAAGCATGTGAATCCCCCAGACGAAGGAAAAATCTCTAGACCATTAAGTATGGCCAGACCATGCGTAGTTGTCATCTCCATGAGATATCTCCCATACTCTGTGTGCTCTTTATCCTGTGAGTGTCTGTCAAGTCCCATCTCCGATATATCCATCTCTCTAAGCATCTCCTCCGAGGTATCATAAAATACCGTTTGGGAGTTGGCCGTCCTGGCATTAAAGTCTCCCAAGAGAATGATATCTCCATCTCTGGAGAACTCCCATATGTCATCATCAAGTATAGAGAAAGGGGATTGCCCTCTAGGTGAGGTATAGACTGATGTGATAGGGGGAAAGTAACATATAGCAATGTATAAGAATCTGCCTGTCTCAGCTCTCAGTCTCACCCACATGTATCTCGCCTGGTCATCTCTCCGGACAATCTGTAATAGCGGCTGCAACTCTTCCTTGAATAAGACTGCTACCCCTCCTGAACCTCGACTTCCATGCTGGGATCTAGCGTCTGGCCGACAAGCTGTCTCCCATAAATAGCCAGTCACACTTGGCATCAACTGTCCAGATTTTTGATGTGTCTCCGAGTAAAAGACAATGTCTCTATCTCTGAAGCTATCTTCAAAGGCACCCACATCCAGCCTATATGATCCATTACAATTCCATGCCGCCATCCGGAGTGTGGTCCCATATGTCTCACACCGTCATGCTGTGCGTTTTTCCAAAACCACTACTTTCCCTCCTCTATAAAAGGCAATTTTTCCCTTCTCCCTTGCTGCCTTGATCTCTGGCATCAACTCTTGCATATGTGCTATTTGTGCTAAAGTAAGGTCATCCCCCATAAATATTCCAGTTTTCTTAAGTGCTGGTCTCTTCTTCAGGAATTCCTTTCTTGTTTCCAAACTCGGGAAACGCAAAATAAGTGCTTTCTCTTTGACGTTTCCCTTCTCATCCACTCCCTTCTTTCCTATTCTCCAAGCACTTGTGTGCATAGGTTCCGGGATGCCCATGCGCTGCAAGAGTTTCTTCACTTCGTCTTCTACATTTTCTCTGTCTTTGATACCAGTAATACGCACATGGAGGGCTCTAGTCCTCCTCTTCTGTTCCTCCTCAATGGTCATATTGATGATGGTAGAAGTTTGTGCGGCTTCTGGCATCCGGGCCTTCCCTTTCTTTGCACCTTCGATCCATTTTTCTGCTTCATCAACTTTCTCCTGTGTTTTAACAAGGCGCTCTGCCCATGAGGAAGCCTCTTTCGAGTTTTGTTCTTCTCCTTCGTGCAGAGTTTTCACCTGCTCCTTAATATCTTCAAGCTCCTTTAACATCGAGGGCTGATTTCCCCCTTCCGTTTTGGGTATAATTTTGCAAGCTGCAAGTTCCCCTTTAAGCTCTGCAATCACTGCATCTTTTTCCTTCATGCATTTTTCCATATTGGTTTTCCAAGATTCAAATCTTGTAATTGCCTCATCCAACTAATCTGCATAATACATTCCATTACATTCACTTCTGCATGCATTAGAGCCTGCATCTCCCCTTTCACAGATAAATACATCTCATCATGCCCACCAAGCATCGCTTTATCTAATTCTTTCCTCATATCTGCATACATAGAATTCTTATAGCTATCTGTGTTTGCGTACATCTCTTTCCTGATGTCATCTCTCATAAAGCTGAGCTGAGATTTAATCATCACTTGAACCCTTTCCATCATTAAATCATCTTGGACTCTGACGGTTTTCCCTGCTCGCAGTGAGCTTGGTGAGAGTATACTATCTCTGTTCCTACGCTTGAAAGTCGCTTTCATTTTTTGTGGGGTGGTGAAGCCACTTGCATCACCATCCTCGACTGGTTGGTCCATCAGCGGAGGTCTCGCCTCCACCCTGGTTGGCCTCGCCCTAGTCACCAAGTACTCGCCCTCGTCCTGGCTGACTCCTCGTCCCTAGCCCTGGCAGGCTAGTCTCGCCCCGCCCTCCTGACACAGGACCAGCAGCTTGCCCAAGCCTAGCAGCTCGTCCTTGATTAGGTTCAGCGGACCCTCGTCCAGCAGAGAGAGAGCTCGCCCCCTCGTCCCTCGTCCAGCAGGTTGGCAACGCGACTGCTCGCCCTCGCCTCAGTCAGCTCGCCTTCACCCGCGATCCTCGCCAAGAGCCTACTCGCCCTCGCCCTGAGCCAAGAGAGAGAAGGAGACACACACACACGATGTGGGTGGGGAGACTCAAAGAGTGAAGATCCCCCTATACACTTATGCTATGTATAAGGTATACACGTTAGTGGGCACCCAGACTCTGGGCGGCCAGGCAAGGCACAGACGCCTATACCCCAACAACCTCCCACTTAAAGGCGACTGTGCCTTTAAGCAAGGGAGCCTAGTCTAAAGACTACAAAAGGCGAGAGAAAATCACTCTCAACCGATACCCACTGGTTGGCTGTGATCGTGTGCATCCGGCTATCCTGCTCCCGTGTAAGTCCATACACCACCAGACGTACCGCACACGTACTGCAAGTATCTACGCAATACCTGCATATCTCCCTCGTGCACTATGCCATCATCAGTCAACAAACGACTGACAACCCCAACTGCAAATGCTCCCACTGCAGCTGCGATATCCGGTCTCAAGATCAATATCTCATACATGAGACCACCGAATGCCGATGCAATGCTAGCGGGCCCTGCTAGCTCTATGGAGCATGCATCAACATATATATCCCTGGCAATAGGCATCTCTGACTGACAAGGCGTGTCAGCCACATGCATCTCCTGACTGTCCGCAAAAGACGCATCAACCTGTCGTGCAACCTTAGAGCAAACCATCTACTCTAGGTGTCTGCTGAAAGACCTATCCTACACAACTATATCCCCATGCTCACTGTCAAGCATAGAAAGGAATGATTGCATAATCGCTGACATCTCAGTCTCCTCTGCAATCATCCACTGCAAACATGACCACTCAATCTGCTGTGACTCACAAGAGCTCTCATGCTCTAACTCCGTATGCATAGACTCTTGCACAACGTCCTCCTGTCGTGACTCACTAGAGCAAGACCGCTCTACCTGTTTATCCTGCATAGAAGTATCTCGCACAACTGACTCTCTGCTTTGCTCAGTCACTAGCAAAGCATGCATGTCTGACTTTGTCACCTCTCTGTGTGACTGCTCAAGTCGTGCCCCAACTTTGTGCACAACGAGCTCACTACTCTGCACTCCATGCAAAGCACCCTGCAACCCATGAGCAAAAGAGACTGTCCAGGTCTCTCGCTCTCTGCATGGCTGTAACAAGATTGAGACTCGACCATCTCGCACCAGTACTATGTGCAATGAGTACCATGTGCCAACTCTAGCACCTCTCGCAATCACTAGCGAACCCAAATGCAACGCAAAAGATCGCTCAAGCAGCGATACTCGACATCCACTATCCTGTAACTGTCTGACTGAGATCAAATTGCGTCTCAGATCTGGCACATAACACACATGACACAGGGTAAATCTCATACCACTGGGCAAGGACAAACATACGTCTCCTGCACCCTCAATGTCATACACAACACCATCAGCCATGTGCACACAACCAAGTCTCCCACTAGAAAATGTGCTAAACCACTCATGATGCGACGTGACATGGAAAGTAGCATCTGAATCTAGTAACCAATGTGAAGACAATGTGCAATCCAATATGCAATCTGTAGACATAAGATCGTCTGAAGACAAGCTAGATGTAAATGTGACATCGTCGTCACAAACATAGTCAGTAACCACCATACTGATCTCACTAGCATCTGTCGTGCCCAAATCTGCATCACGCATCTGTCGCCTTCGTTGTCTCAAACGCCCGAAACATCGACGCCTAATGTGCCCTCTATGTCCACAATGCCAACATGTCAAGTCTCTATGCCGTCGAGACTTGCGTGTGGGATCAATCTCTCCCATGGACATAGAAGTGGGACTAGACTCCCCGTAGACATGGATGTCATGTACATAGCATGTAAACTCTGCCATAAAGCATGAGTTGTAGTCTCCCTTGAGACCTACCAGTCAACAGACTCAACCAAATGCAAACGAATCGTAGACATTGCTAACTCATCAAGATCCTGCCAATCATCATCACGCATAGACTTGGGCTTTGCCGATAAACCACGCAAGGGTTTATCCTGCCCCAAATCCGCCAACGCAACAAGCATATGCTCCTTCCAAGCAACAAAATCTGCACCATCAAACTGTGCCAGACCATAACGCTGGAACTCAAATGAAAAATCATCCATAATGCTCGCAAAAGAGCAACCAACAATGAGTAGCAAATGTCAACCAAATCAGCTTAAAACTGGCTCAAATCGCATCAACAAAAGTCTGCAAATATGGCTGCAAATCAATCCCAAAACAGCCCCAAAATTCAGCTCTTAAACAACTGCATAAACAAGTCACAAACGTGTCCCAGATCAGCCTACAAATGAGCCATACATGGACACCTGCAAAGAGGAAACAATGGCTGAAAATTCAGCGTCCAAATAAGCCCTCAAACCTACCTGTAAACTTATAAACCTGTAGCTGAAACCTGCTGAAAAACCTCAAGCCATTAGTACTCGAATCCGGCTACCTAGCTCGTAGCCACACAAGCATACATCACAACATTCACTCTTGTGAGTGTGTCAAGATAACTGTACGCCTATTAAACCGTGAGCTAATCACCAAGCCCACACTGTGCGGTATCGATGCATACACACGCACAAATCTCCCACCTGCAGAGAACACCGCACGCAAATGCTGAGTGCAACCCACAATCTCTACCTAGATTGCATAAATGATGCGCATAAAACTCCTGGGAAAATTTCGCCAGAGTTTCGTCAGTAAAATGGCCACAAAACCAGTAACCAAACTGGCTGCACGCTCAAAACCATGAGCAACCAAAGCCCATCAAACCGCACTCCAAATGCATGCACCAATCTCCACACTTTGCATACATCATTGCAAACACCTGCAAATCTAGTACACAAATATCTGCTCTACCTGTGACTGTCAAAAAACATGCTCGAGGCATACATTGCCGAGCTCAAAATGCAATCACATTAGTCTCCTTGAGCATCAAACCGCATAAGGCATACATTGTATCCTCCCACCTGTGAGGAAACTTGCAGCAAATATCACTCTCACATCTGAGAGCAAACCATGTGTGGAATCCTTGACACATAATAAACAACTGCTGCTGTAAAAAATTCAGCGTTCAGAATTTTAAAATTCTGATATGACGAGCGCGTCCGCAGCGTGCCAAAACCCCAAGATAGACTCCTGGATCACATGTATCCGAGTCCGGGTGTGAAAGCTATGCCAAAAAACCTCTGTTTCGACCCAAAAACGCAGCATAAACTGCCAAAAGAGGGCTGAAAAATGCAGCTCCTCAACCGTAGCTCGAATGAAGTTTATGATGGCTCGGATGGCTTCGAAAGGGGCATAAAACGCCAGGATGGCCGGTGGAAACGCTCTCGGAAAGCTGAATTTGCCGATGCTGAAGTCGAAACCCTGTTTGCACTCTTGAAAGTGTGTGCGCGCGCGGAAGCGATTTCGGGAATGAAACTGGCTCTCCGCTGTCATCGTGACTGTGCACACACGCGCTCCCTCCGCACCTACGCTCTGATACCAATTGAAGGGGATCGGGGAGCACCACAAACGGAGAGTGAGAGAGAGAGAAGAAGACACACACACGATGTGGGTGGGGAGACTCAAAGAGTGAGTAGCCCCCTATACACTTATGCTATGTATAAGGTATACACGTCAGTGGGCGCCCAGACTCTGGGCGGCCGGGCAAGGCACAGACGCCTATACCCCAACAATGTTTGTGTCCCCCAAGAAAAGAGAAAAACCATACGTAAGTATGGCGGAGAGGTGGCGCCGTTCTCACCCAGTTATTACAAACCATAGGGAACGTGCCCTTCCCTCGTATACTTTTTATCTCCTCCGGTGTTCAAGGGTTACGATATGCTTCTCCTCCAGTGTTGAAGGGTCATGTTTGCTTCTCTTGCAATATAGGAGGGTCACATTTTTTGGATTTTTTATGCATAAAGAGGAATTCGTTACCTTTTGGTTTTCAAAAATAGTGGCGTCATGATGATCCTCTTGCAAAATGGTACGTCACAATGAGCACCCACAAGTGTAGTCGGGTGCCTCTACTATCTATGCGCACTTGGCCCCTATTTTCCCAACAAAATACTGCACACTTGTTCACCGGCAATGTGTTATATTTCTTCCATGTTTTGACATGGATCTCCCGCAAGAATCTTAACTCTATCGTACATTTGTGACCAAGAAATCAACAATCAATTTCAATAAAGGATGTTCTTGCAACAAGTCCACACAACCAGGCTCTCAATGCATAGCTTCTTATTTTTCTTGCGTAAATGTTGCCTCTGTACATCTACGCATTCTTTGCATTTCCTCCATAATCTAAGGTACATATCTCGCAAGAACCCCACCTTTGCAATACATTTATGACCATGCGATCAACCAAACTCATCAGCAAGTAGTTTTAGTCACAAAGGTTTTTGAAACGGCTCCACATGATAGCCCACATCATTTCCCTCCTTCATCCACAAACTTTAGCATGGTTGATGCCCTGCATTGCAGCAAGCCGCATCTACTTTCCACTTGATCATCCATGCCTATCATGTCATCATCCTCAATTAACATGATTGCCTCTCTCTACATCCACAAAAACACACTCCATTTCAAAGCTCAATATACCATTGAGACCAACACACACATGAATTGCCTCTCTCTACATCCACAAAAACGCACTCCATTTCAAAGCTCAACATACACATGATTGTCTCTCTCTGCATCCACAGAAACACACTCAATTTCAAAGCTCAACATACACAGGATTGCCTCTCTCTACATCCACAAAAATACACTCCATCAATCCTCAAAAACTAGCATACATGTGATTTTTGAGCTTTTTTTTGTTGTTGTTGATGTCATCGATAGACATGGATAGGAAATCACCTAGCTCAAGTGAGTTCATCACAACACAGAGACCTATTTATGTATTCAACCCACTGTAAACTATTGATCAAGAATAAAATTGCACAATTGAACACTATTGTGGCTGTTGAACGTCTTTTTTGCTCCAGCTATAGTAGAGCTCATAGAGACGCATGTAGATGTGCCTCCAATAGAGCGAGGCAAGGGAATACTTGTCTCTGCAAATCCAAAGACGCCATCAATTCGCTATTGCAATGGGTGCATTGTGTTCACTCGGGGCCTTGACAACCCTAGATGCATATAGAGAGTGTAATGGAAATGGCCTATGAACATTGAGAATATTGGAATTAAGAAAATTGTAGTGAGTTTTATGAGACTACTTTGAGAAAATAGAGGGTGAACTTGATTAGAGGTAGCAACATAACCATTATACCTAATTAACTTGGCACGAATAACACTTTGCAAGAGAAAGAATTAGATAACTTGACAACAATTGAGGACTGGATTTATGTGGAGCCGGTCCCCCCTCCAAAAGGCTTTTGTATTATAATTTCTCCCATAAAGAGAGACTTGGTATAATACAAGCTTTGTGTTCCTTAGACCTTGATGGTGCAATGAAGATAGAAAGCTTCATGCACCACAATCATGCCCATAACTTAGCTAAATGAAAGCATTAACTTGTCCCCGGTCTCAGTCCCAAGAACTCAAACACCTTCAAAGGTGGAGAGAGCTAGCAGGTAATCAGGGTAGGGAAGAGTAAGAAGAAGCATTCTTACGAGAAAGAAATAGTTCCTCACTTATGATCACTCTTGTTGCTTAGCATAGCATAATAGCATAGTAATGATGATGAAGAAGATGGCAAGCTTAAGCATTGAAGCATGGCTCTTGGTTGAATTTGCATTCCATAGCCAAGAGTGTTGGTGTAGGCTCTCAACTTCTCAACAAGCTTGGAGAAGGAGATTGTTAACCCTCACGCACATTCCTATCACCTACGACGAACGCTGTGTTATTTATTTGGTAGAGTCAGCTACCGGGCTTGTCGGTCCAATAGGAAAAGGGTAAGAGTGATCGGCGATGAGAGACGCACTCTAACTGGAACATTCAAGGGATTAGTTGGCTAAGAATGGGTGCCCAAGTGTGAATGGGGTGAGCTCATATAAAGGTCAACTAAACCTAAAATTCACTCATTCTCTCATTTGTGCAATTGAAGAGTGCTCTTGCTCCATCTCCATCTTCTTCTTCTTCATCTCCTTGTGTGTGTGTGTGTGTGTGTGTGTGTGTGTGTGTGTGTGTGTGTGTGTATGCGTGAGAGAAAGAGAGAGAGTATGTGCGATCGAACATTGTAGCGAGGCGGTTGAGCGCGGCGCGGTGACGGCTCCTTCTTCTTCGCGACAAGGAATCCTCCACGACAGCAAGTGTAGAGCGGTGAGTGACACACCATCTCCATCTTTGAGCTTACTAGTTTAGGCTTGTTGTGTGCTTGGAGCCATTTGTGGCTCATACACAGTGTATCGGCAAGTTCATTGCATTGACACGTGCGACAAACGCGTACATTTTTGGCGCCGCTGTCGGGGAATGCCATACACTAAGCTTGAATGGCACTCTGTGCTTCTTTTGTGGTGAAATTTCAACTGTAGGAAAGGTAGGGAAGGAAGGTGTGTGTGTTGAGAAGAAGGATTTTGTGTTGCTACTGTGTATTTCTTTATTAATGAAGTTTTGAAAGGTTAATGTGTTTTCTTTGTCAAAGGAATTAGTATTAAGGTTGTTAGTTTTGTGTAATGCAAAGTACAGTAAGTAGGAAGTAGATCTGTGAGAGCTAATAAAGTGTGTTAGTGTGTAACAGTAGGTGTATTAGTTGTAAGTAGGTAGGTAGAGTGTGTGTGTGCTTGCGCGCAGGCCGCGGCGACATTACCCTTTAAAAAAAAAAATAAAAAAGTAAAAAAATTTAAAGGCAGGACTGGGATTGGGAATATCTCCCAGACCCAAGCCCAAGCTCATGCTCAGGCTCAAGCCTCAGTCGCCCTTTAAAATTACATATTTTAGCTTTACACGTAGCTAAAAATCGACTTTTTTGAGGACCAACAGAGCTTTAGGTGACTGAACGTTGTGCTGTAAGGCACACCGTGACCCTCTGAGTGATACGCTCGTTTTGAGCTATCACACACTTTAATAAAAAAACCGATCATTAGAAAACATTAAAAACATTAAAAAACGAGTGAAAACGGATGCCGAAAAAAGTAAGCAGTTAACATTCGAGGTTATTCGCCGACGCTTGTAGGGTGCCAAAGGCACATGCATTTGTGCTCCGATCGTGTGCTAGAGACGGAGCAACTAGAGAGAATTTTGACTTACACAAGTTCTCAATATCCACCTATCTTAGGTTCCAGGCCCTCGGCGAGGACCCAAGGTAGTACAAACCAAGACCCGAACATAGCGGCTAGTGACTCTTCCTTTGACTACGACGTCATGGAGGGTTTCCCAATGCCTAATCTCGATAGCTCAAGCCAAGACATGCATGCCATGGGCACGCGGTCCGGGCCGAGCGTGCTTAGCCGCTTGAAGGAAACCTTTAGTAGAGCCACTCGCTTCGAACATGGAGCTAATGATGTAAATGAGGGGGGTGGGGAAGTAAATTCTCCATTCATGACCAACGTAGACCCTATGCCCTTAGAGAATGTGCATGTGAATACTTCATTCACTGCACCAAGGTCATATTACCTGATCGTAGAAGCCTTGCCGAAGTGCAAGAGGTTGAGCGGTATATTCTTGCAGCAAGGGAAAAGGAAATCGAGAGATTATGCAAGGTGGAGCAACGAAGAGAGTTAAAATCAAAAGCTCCTATGTCAATATCCTTGCTAGGAGAGCAATCGAGTGCTCCTGACTTAGCAACTGCTAAGGGCCAACCCCTAGAAAGCAACATTGCATCTAGCTCAAAGGACACCCCTAGCACCTCAATCCTAGATGGAGCGTTCTTAACTGAGAACTGGGAGTACGAACTACAAATGGAAACTCTAACCGACCTATACACAGGTCACATCTATCATGTGGGTTGGTTAGATGTCCTACAATCCACAATGTATACTACTAGTGTGGAGGATCAACAACAAAGAGTTTGTGAGGTCATCCATAGGGTCATTGAGTTAGAGAGACAAAACAAGGGGATCAACATGCCTTCAACAGGTCTCATGAGATTCTTGGATACAGGAAAGGCTAAACAACCGACCTTATCGCAAATGGAGACTCCCTCGGTAAGTTCGATGGATCTCCCATATGTTGTTTCGCCAGGGGTCTCAGTGCAATATGAGCCCACAAGTGATAGCTTTACCTTTCCAAGTCTAGCTCATCTTTCCCTTGATGACACCACAACTACCATGCATACCCCAATGATGGGCATGCCAAGAAACACGCCATGGACCTCATTTGTTAGTAAAGCACCGCTACATGGTAGCTCAATGCCTGCCAACAGTACCTACAAGTGTGTACCAATCGTATGCACCTATGGGTCATCGCACTCATGTAGTCCCCACCCCTCCCATTGTTTCAACTACCTATGCTCCACAATCACAACACCCAAGTTCTTATTTCCATGGGACCATATCGGCTAGCATTAGCATGTCACATTCAACGTCTGCTATGCCTAGGGCCACACATATGAACTATGGACCACCACATGGCACAACATCGTACCCAACGTGGAACCCAAGGGCTTCCTATGCGCCAAGCCCAATGCCAATACCTACTCCACATGTAGTCTCTGGAGCACCTTCACCCACGATGCCTGCTCACTTAGGTGACTTGGCAACATTTGCTCAAGCTATTGGTCGATCTATTGCTAAGAATATGCGTAACACGCCTGATAGAGAGCTTAGAAGTAAGGCAGTACAAATAGCCAAGCTCACACAAAAATTTAGTGGAGATGGGGATGTGAGAAAGCATATTGAAGTGTTTGAACAAATATGCGATTCTCTAGGGGAACACAATGACCTGCATAAGAGCAATGCTTTAAGCCTAACCTTAAGTGGAAAGGCTGGAGATTGGTATAGAATCCTAAGGATGTAAGAAAAAACGATTTACCCTACTCTTAGGAGACTGTTCTTGAAAGAATACATATGAGAGGGAGTGCTTTGGGGTGTAGCCTCTCAGCTCCAGAAAGCCCAACGAGAGGAAGGAGAGTCGGTGAGAGATTTTATTAGTCGCTTGAAGCATTTGAATTCTCGTTGTAATCCAAATGAGCGCTTCAATAATAATCAATTGCTTGATAGATTCATTAGGGGATTAAGACATGAGGATATCTACAATGGCCTAGTCATTAGAGGTATCACCACTTGGGAAGCAGTCACCACCAATGCGATCCAGTTGGAGGATAATTTAATGATTCAAGGAGAAAGAGTGTCTGTTGAGCCTAAATCTATTAGCTCGCAAGCATCAGGGCATCAACCAATGACCCTAAAGCCTATTGCTAAGGAGCCAAAGATATCTGAGATGGCTTTAGCAGATCTCACCAAGGCTATTCAAGAGAGTCTTAGAGACAATCGTGCTCTGCACAACAATCATATGTATCCAAGAAGGGAGCAACAATGGTGCTTTGTATGCTATGGACCGCATAGTACTAGTGAATGCCCTACTTTTAGAGTAAAATTCAATGGGAATTGCAATGCCTGTGGGAGGTATGGTCATCAAGCTAAGGATTGCATAGTATTTAAGCGCGCAATGGCCAATAGACCAACCTTAGCATGGACAGACACACCTCGAGTGCCTGCATTGATGTCGGCCCCACCTATTGAACAAACAACACAACACAACACAACACATGGTCCCTAGGGCCCAAAATGTTGTTCAAACAACACCCTTACCACCTCCAGTGCTAGGACCGTAACCACCACATCCGAGAATCACTTATGTGAATCAAGTGGGTTGTGAGTCATCTATTGCTTGTTTGGAAGGTTGTGAGGAAGATATAGATCCTAATATTGCTTATGGGATGGATGTGCTTAAAGAAAGTCCATAATACTACATGGAGGACTATTTGGGACAAGTCAAACCTGTCTATCAAGTAGCTACTCTTGCTGCAAGAGGCCAAAATATCAATTACACTGCTAAGAGACCACCTCTTCAATGCTATGAGTGTGGAGGTCCACATTGTGTAGCCGAGTGTCCTATTAGGCTACAAAAGAACGCCAGACTAATGCAAACCAATCAAGCGAGCACGTCTACAATGGCGATACTCAAGTGTAATCGATGTGGCATATATCATTTGATTGCCCAATGTCCAAATAATACAAATGCACCGAAGATCACGCCATTGAACTTGATTGAAGTTATCGAGGAGCCATCACAAAGTACACCTATGGTACCAGTAAACGTACTCACACGATTGATGCTCCAAAAACAAAATTATATTCTTGAGGAAAGAGACACGGCATCAATTGCCCAATCTCAAAAAAAGAAGAAAACACGAAGGAAGAGATCGCAAAAAGCAGCGAAGTCAGACCCCAGTTCAAAGACCAAGATAGGGACTGGTGACGACCTTGTATATATAAACAATGCTGAAGAGGATTCTGATTCAGGGTAAACCATGGAGACCAAAACGACCAATAAGATAGAAACCAACAAGGAAGATCTTCATGAGCCACAATGGTCAGGATCGAAAAAGAAGATAGGAACTCACCCAAACCCTACAGAGGAGATCGAGCGAGTCAAGCAATTAAGGAGTTTGGTAGAAGATACCAAAGGGGATCTAGAACCAGTACCTAGGCAGATCCAGATTACAGACACCGTGTTCCCTATGCAACAACAACCTCACCAAGTCCATAGACCCTTAGCCATACCTAGTGTCATCCAAGAAGAAAGTGACTTAAAGTCATGGGAAAGTGGGCTTACTCACTTGTTGATGGAAAGAATGTTTACATAGGGACTACCTGATCCTATCGAAGAGATGGAGATCCCATATTTTCCACATTAAGGGACTGAAGTCCAAAAAGTTCCGTTAAACATTGCCAAATTGATGGATTTCATGTCTTCAGAAGTTAGAACCACCATCATGTCCAAACTATATAAAGACCCTGAGCTAGTCTCAGCTCTTCGAGCCTTCCTCAATGGAGAACTAAAGTTTGGGCTACCACAATTTGCACAGATGGATGGAGCTGGGGAGATTTCAATAGAGGAGGAACGCTTAGATCCACAACCCAACCTAGATGAGAACCTTGTTATAGAAATACCTGTTAACAAGTTGGGACAATACTTTGAGGGTGATGAATCCAATGCAACCATACCTATCACTACTAAGGGATTAACTGTGAAGGGAATCCTTGATGGTGGCGCTGGGGTTAGCATTGTGAGTAAAAATTGCTGGGAAACTATGGGAAAACCTCACCTTGCGACCACAACCATAATAGTGAAGATGGCCAATGGGCCTATTGTTAAACCTATTGGGATGCTAGAAGATCTCAAGATCAAGGTCTTTGGACATAAAATAAGGATTACCTTCATTGTTATGGATTTCTCCAAACACACTATGGCATCGGAGATGATCTTAGGACGTCCTTTCATGAGGGAAGCAAAAATGATGCATGACTTGTCTAAAAACCATGTCTACTTGCAGTCCCAAGATACTGTCATTTGAGTAGATCTTGTGACTGGTCGAGCACATCCTCTAGGAAACACGTTTATAATTGATCATAGATCTGACACCACAGTTCACTCGATCCCATTACAGTATTGTTACACGCATAAAGCTGACACTGATGTTGGGGAAGATTCTCCTTATATGGACGTACTACCTGGGATGACCGAGTCGGACAATGTGGATTGGGTCCACCTAGCAGCAACCATAGACGCTTGGGGAAACAGGGGGATGACCTGGGTAACACATGAGGGGGATGAAATGCCCGTACCCTTAAATATGCTACAAGCAATGCATATAGCTTCTGACAAGACTCATCCTAATAAAACGAAGAAAACATACAAGTGGGTCTCTAAAGCTTCTTTAGCGACCATAGTTAGTGCTAAAAAACAGAAGCCTTGTAAGAAACGTCCCACTCGATTCAAGAAAAGCAAGGAAACATGGTGGTGGATTCCTAAACAACTATTGGAAGCCCAAGGCTACTATCAAGGAAATGATCAAATCTGGGTGTCAAAATGTAAGTTGTGTTCTTATCTGTCACTTGACCCATGTGCGCCCAATCCTGTAGCTCCAAAACAATTAACGATTGCGGAAAGAAAAAAATCACAGAATGCTACACATCCACTCCAGAGCTACTTTGGGTACCGAAGAAAGAACAATTTGTTCCACCTAGATCAGGAAGGGGGGAGTCCCACGAAGCTTCTAGCTCCTCATGTAATGCATCCATAGAGGTAAAAGCTTCTCCACAACCTCCACCTACAATAGTGGACCTCCATAAAGCTACAAAGGAATCCACACCTCCCAGTGTTCAAGAATCACCTGATGAACCACTTTAAGTTCGATCCTGGGAGAGTACCTTACCACCCTTGCAACTCGATGAGGCACCTAAGGTAATAGAAAACTACTGGCAAAAATCCTCACCTATTACCAACTGGAACAATTGGTTTCAAAGGGTGACGAGCACATTTGAAATGGTATGATCTACCCAAGGAAGGGGGGAGTGTTTGCTGACATCCATCATTCACTTGCTTCCCCCTCAACCTTTCTCCCTGACCACTCAATCTCCCAATCTTAGGGAATGTATATATAAAGCCTTATACTCACAAAAAACAAAAATAATAAAGAGCAAGAGCAATTAGCAAACGAGTATGCACAATAAAAGTCAAAACATTGACCCAGGCCTACACATTCACATTCAATACATTGAAACAGAAACCTATGTCATAAAACACCTTTGATCCTCATCACTCAAGTGATGGAGGGTAGGTAGGATTAGTACAATAGGAGTGTTTTTGTTTTAGAGTTTAGTGATGAGCAAAGTTCTTTTTTCCACTGATGTGCCTCCTAGAGGTATTCTTTGTGTTTCCTCGTGTGTACAGGAACGTGTTGCTGTGGTTAGGATTTGGACCTTCATAGAATCTTTCTCTCATCCACTTTTCAAATCAAGCACGACCATTAACACAAACAGGTGTTTCTTGTCCATTACCATTGCCCCTTATCTTTTTGCATCCATGTTTGTCTGCTTTAATTGTGATTGGTAGCATAATATTCAGAGCATTTTCTTAGTATCAAACATTAAATTCAATTTAATTTTTTGTCATAATCACTTGTCTAGGTTTAAAAAGCAAGCAGTTAGACTAAGCTAGTTTGACCAAGCTAGGCGTTAGAGATTTTCTCTTAATACCATGGGGAATGCCTTCCTAATAATCAATGGTTACTTAGGTTCTTAATCCGATTTAGGCAGCATTGTGTGAAATGTACTAGGGCTTTCGAGTGGGCTTAGTCCCTATTGACCTTTAGCTTAAGTATTATAAAGGGAGTTTACTAGTGTGATGAGCCTGGGGAGGGTAACAGTGTTATATGACCCCCCAAAGTTACAAAATTAAAATGCTAAAAAAGAACAAAAAATCAAAGTGCCACAATGTAAAATCTTAAGCTGGAAGAGAAACCTTAGAGTGATTTGGTACTCCACTCACATGTATCTCCTATGGTACTAAAGCCCTAGAGGTTCCCAGTGTGGGCGCTTTTTCTTGAAAAGCAAAAAACCCAAGGCATACAAAATAAGCACACACAGCAAAATTGAATCACTGTGAAAAGACTTTGGGGGGTCAAAGAAAAGGTAATCAGCGATGATTCTCATGAGAAATTCTTTTTATCGTAGCTTAACTACAAGGTCTTCTAGGTATAGCCTTTAGTCAGCCCTCGAACATGAAATACTTGGCTGGCGCGATTAAACAACTTAATTGACCAATAAAATTAAGAAGCTTACCCATGGTATTAATAGTCGATCTTTAGTGCCTTTCGATCGTTAAATTAGAGACCCCAGACTTGTTTAATTTTTTACCTTTACAACTGTTTATGCGTTTGATTATATTGCAACTTAATGTTTATTGCTGACAAATGGTTTAAAATTCTATTACCAATCAAATTGTCTGCCTACAACTGCATATGATTTTTAATTTTTTATGAGAATGCAATTACTGTGCCAATGTTGTTTGATTTTGCAGTGACTAAGGGAGGCTAAGAACATTCATCTCAAATGCTCTTCCACCTCAACAAACAAGCTTCAACTCAATAGCTTTCGAGGACGGAATCTACATCAGGAAGGGGGGCATGTTAACCCTCACGCACATTACGGACGCTGTATTATTTATTTGGTAGAGTCAGGTACCAGGCTTGTCGGTCCAATAGGAAAAGGGTAAGAGTGATCGCCGATGAGAGGCGCACTCTAACTGGAACATTCAAGGGATTAGTTGGCTAAACATGGGCGCCCAAGTGTGAATGGGGCGAGCTCATATAAAAGTCAACTAAACCTAAAATTCACTCATTCTCTCATTTTTGCAATTGAAGAGTGCTCTTGCTCCATCTCCATCTTCTTCTTCTTCATCTCCTTATGTGTGTGTGTATGCGTGAGAGAGAGAGAGAGTGTGTGTGATCGAGCATTGCGGCAGCACGACAGCGGCGAGGCGGTTGAGCGCGGCGCGACGGCAGTTCCTTCTTCTTCGCGGCGAGGAATCCTCCACAACTGCAAGCGTAGAGCGGTGAGTGACACAACATTGCCATCTTTGAGCTTACTAGTTTAGGCTTGTTGTGTGCTTGGAGCCATTTGTGGCTCACACACAGTGTATCGGCATGTTCCTTGCATTGACACGTGCTACAAACGCGCACAGAGATGAAGTTCTTGCACTTAGCACTTCACACGATGAGAGTGTGTGTGAGAGAGTATATGCCTCAAGCTAGCCCTCTACTTGCATGGTCGACCCCCTCTTCTAGCTCATGCTTGTGACTCATTGGCTCTCTCAAACCTAGCCAATCACAAGCCTTGGTCACAACTAGCAATAGAGGTAGCCTTTGGACATGTGCATGTCCTCCTTTCCCCTTTGAGAGAGAGAGGGCTGGTTGAATGCTTAAAAAATAAATTTAATTGGCTAAATTCTCATTGGAGCTCTCTAAGGGCTGCCTCTTTGAGCAAGGGGTGCCCTTTGGATGAGGGAGTGGTCACTCAACCACATCCCCTACTCTCATGGATTGCCCCCTCCTTTGTAGGCCTTGCTTTGACTTCAAGTACCTCAAGCACCTTAACCCCCAAGTACCTTAAGCATTTTAAGCACCTTAATCATCAAGCATGACAAACACCTTAAGCACCTTAGTCAGCAAGCACGACGAGCACCTCAAGCACCTTAGTCAGCAAGCACGACAAGAATCTCAAGTCTGGACCGGGTTCCCACGTCAAGCTTATCCCTAGCTTGCCTAAGGTCCTAGATCTAAGGACTTTTAACACTAACCTTTGGAGGTCTTTAATGAATCTAACCCTAAGGTCTTTCAAGCTCCATTAGCTAGCATTGCTCTTTGACATACCATCTCTCATTTGGACCCATTGACTTTAGTTTCGTGCTGAAATAGATCCATAAGCACATGTCTATATTCTAACTCTTGTTCCCGTTTATTCTCTCACATTAAATGATCAATTTAATATGATAAAATCATTTGGGTTAGTTAGATATTAGATTTTATGAGATTACCACTCTCTTGAAATCATAGTCGTCCTCGAACGACTATGAGGTAGAGGAGATAAAGTGTAATGGAAATGGCCTATGAACTTTGAGAATAGAGGAATTAAGAGAATTTGAGTGAGCATTTTTGTGAGATTACTTTGAGAACATAGAGGGTGAACTTAATTGATGGTAGCAACATAAACATTGTACTTAATTAACTTGGCATGAATAATACTTTTGCAAGTGAGATAGTATTAGAGAACATGACAATAGTTGAGGATCGGATTTACTTGGAGCTGGTCCCCCCTCCAAAAGGAGTTTGTATTATGGTTTCTCCCATCAAGAGAGACTTGGTACAATACAATCTTTGTGTTCCTTGTGACCTAGGTGATGCAATGAAGATGAAAAGCTTCATGCATCACAAGCATACCATAAACTTTGCAAAAAGCATTAACTATTCCAAGCCTCAGTCCTAAGGCCTCAAACACCTTCAAAGGTGGAGAGAGCTAGTGGGGAATGAGGGTAGGGAAGAGGAAGAAGAATCATCCATAAGAGAAAGAAATAGTTCCTCACTTATCATCACTCTTCTTGCTTAGCATAGCATAATAGCATAGTAATGAAGATGAAGAAGATGGCAAGCTTAAGAATTGAAGCATGACTCTTGGTTGGATTTGCATTCCATAGCCAAGGGTGTTGGTGTAGGCTCTCCACTTCTCAACAAGCTTGGAGAAGGAGATGGAGCTCTTGCACTTTGCACTCCACACAATGAGAGAATGTGTGTGTGTGTGTGTGTGTGTGTGTAGGAGAGTATACCCCCCTCTCATGCTTGGTCCACACCTCCCCCCCCCCCCCCCCCCCCTCTCTCTCTCTCTCTCTCTCTCTCGCGTATTATTTAAATATTTCATTTGGACATGTGTCCTCTTTTTCCTCTTTGAGAGAAAGAACTTAATTATTTATTTTTATGTATCTAAATTCTCATTGGACCCCTTTAAAACCTATCCAATAGGATTTAAGCACCTCATGAGGGTCACACGTGGAGGATCATTTGAACATGTGTCTTTTATGCTTCTTAAGTCATTTGGTTTGAATTGAATACTTCAAGCAGTTAGTCAATCAAACATGGAAACCATTGATGCCTTTTGAGAGTCTTTGAATTGAATACTTCAAGAACCTTAGTTATTTTAAGCATAAAAATCACGTCAAGCTTTGGGCAAGGTTCCCGCAAACATTTCAAACACTTTAGTTAGCAAGCCGACAAGCACCTCATGCTTGGGTAGGGTTCCCACCTCAAGGTCGGCCCGAGCTTGTCTAAGGTCAATGTCTAAGGTCAAAGGACTTTTTAACAATAACTTTTGGAGGTCTTTAATGAAGCTAACCCTAAGGTATTTAAGCTCCATTAGGTAGCATTGCTCTTTAGCATACCATCTCTCATTTGGACCCCTTAAACCTTGGCCCCGTGTTGAGACAGATCC
Source organism: Adiantum capillus-veneris (assembly GCF_014529385.1). Classification (NCBI taxonomy): domain Eukaryota; kingdom Viridiplantae; phylum Streptophyta; class Polypodiopsida; order Polypodiales; family Pteridaceae; genus Adiantum; species Adiantum capillus-veneris. Next base: position 101,756,874 of record NC_140960.1, on the reverse strand, counting down.
ATAAGCACATGTCTGTATTCTAACCCTTGTTCCCATTTATTGTCCCACATTAAATGATCGGTTTAATATGAGAAAATCATTTGGGTTGGTTATATATTAGATTTTATGACATTACCTCTCTCTTGAAATCATAGTCGTCCTCGACTATGAGGTAGAAGAGATAAAGTCTTAGTCGTTAGTCTATGTTTCTTAGCGGGTAGAGGATCCCTTTTCACCCTGCAACATCTTCAGAATGGATGGCTATTCCATTTGGTACTTGGGAGACATAGCTGTCGCAAGCATGTCTGCTCTTTAGTCCATATCATACTGCCAAAGTAGAGTGACAAATTCTACTTGGTGTTTGAGTGACATCATCGTCACAAACATGATTCTAAGCATGCATACTATTTAAATTTGTGCACAAAAAAGGATTAGTCTTATAAGAGAAAAACATTGTTCATTTAGAAAGCATTTACATTTGATTACTCTAGTGCAACATTGTAAGCATTGACAAGGTTCATAGTATCCTTAAGCTGTATTCCTTGCATCCATCTAGCATCTTCAAAAGGATAGTTTTTGAACTTAATAAGATACCATCGGATAATCTTACCATGCCGTAGTACCTTGTCTTCATGCTGAAGGATAGCTTCGGGTTGTAGCACCTCTTCTTGGTCTTTGATTTCTAGAGGATCTTCAATAATTGGTTCTCTTGGTGGCTCTCCTTTGTAGGGCTTAAGTAGGCTCACATGAAAAGCATTATGTATGACCTAATGGTTGGGCAACTTGAGCTGATAAGCCATGTCATTGATTGGCTCCAAGATTTGAAAAGGACCATCGTATCTTTTTGCTAATTTAGCATAATACTTTTGATGGCCCGTAGGATTTTTTATAAAGCCTAGGGTAGCTAGATCTTAGGATCCTCCTCCCAACCTCCCATTATGAAGGCAGGCTCCTAGCCTCTTGCCCTAGACACATCCCCTGTCCACATTTCCTAGCCTGGCCCCTGACCGCAGTCCATGACTCCCTGGCCTTGCCCTTGTCCTGACATTACTCCCACCTTAAGGCAGAGTTTTCGTCCTCAAAAACAAAAGTGGGAAACTTCTTCTCAAGAGCACTGATGTTTTTCCAAGTGGCACCTTCTTCAGGTCGATCTTTTCACTTGATTAAAGCTTGTCGACGTACATGATGACACGTACATAAATCATGATAGTCAAGAATTTGTTCAGGTTCATGCGGTAGGGTAGGAGGTTCAACAAAATCAACCAGAATCTGTTGGTCAATGACATTGTCGTCCCCATGTAATCGCTTATGTAAACGGCTTACATGAAATACCAGATGGACATGAGAGTGTGTGGGTAACGATAGTTTGTAGGCACAATCACCAACTCCCTTGATTATTTTGAAAGGCCCACAATATCTTGGAGATAATTTAGGTGTTGGCCCAGTTTTCAGACTTTCTGAATGCTGTGGCACACGTAAAAATACTTCCTCCCCTTCCTCAAAGGTAACTTGCCAATGTTTCTCATCAACATACTTCCTATACCGATCCTGTGCTTGTTGGACATTCTGACGAGCGAGTTTCAACATATCCATATGGTCTTAGAGAAAATCCTTAACCTGTTGGAGTTTTTCGGTTGCCAACCCCACCATAACGGGTGACCTAGGTTGAAAACCATACATGAGCATGAAAGGACTAAATCCAGTTGTGACATGCTTAGCACTATTGTAAGCAAACTCAAGAAGATGTGGATAGTCTTCCCAGTCTGTTTGTTTCTTTCTAACATATGCGCGTAGGATATCCTCTAGCACTTGGTTAACTCGTTCAGTCTGACCATCCGTTTTTGGATGATCGGTTGTACTAAGGTTGAGTTGTGCACCCAATCGTTTAAACACAACCCTCCAAAAATGACTGTTAAACTTGGGATCACGATCACTCACAATGTTAGTTGGCAAGCCATACGACCTGTATAGATTGTCCACAAATAACTTGGCTAATTTTGGAGTCTTAATCATCGATTTGGTTGGAATAAACTTACATAGTTTAGTCAATCGGTCGATGACCACCCATACTGAGTCATGACCTCGTATAGTGGTTGGTAAACCCACAATAAAATCCATAGAGATACTTTCCTATTTCCCATTGGGAATCTCCAAAGGATGTAAGAGTCCTCCTGTCTTTAGGCACTCTACTTTGTTTACTTGACTTTTTGGCAATGCAAGACATAATCTTGAACAAATCCGTGTAAACCTGGCCAGTAAAACTATCGTTGTACAAGAGCATAAGTCTTTTTAATACTCGGGTGCCCTGCACTTGGACTGTCATGACATTCATAAAGAATCTGACGCCGAATGTCTGTGTCCGTCGGTACACAAACTCTCCCCTTGTGGAGTAGGTACCCATTGTCGATGGTAAAATTCTTCCATCGCTGTAGTGCATCACTCGATAGAGGAGAATTGTGTGTGGAGGTTAATGATACACTACCATCATTGGAGTGAGAAGGATCCCTCATTTGCACATGGCTCCACACTTTGGAATATGCGTCATCATGCTCGTATTTGCCCTTTAGAGAATCCAAAAATTCACTACGAAGTTCCATGAACAAAAGAGAATTGCTCTCAGGCATACGACTAAGAGCATTAGCTACCACATTGTATCATCCTTTATGATACCGGAGCTTTGCGTCATACTCCTAAAGGATCTCAGGCCACCTGGCTTTTTGACCGTTCGAGTCGGTTTGTTGTGTAAACATTTAATGCTTTCATGGTCAAACACAATCTGAAATTGAGCGCCATACAAATAATGTCTCCATGTCTTCAAGGCAGACACTATTGATAGAGTTCGCGTTCATAAGCAGAATAATTTTGTTGTGCTGAATCAAGCTTCTTGCTTTCAAATGTAATTGGCCACCCTTCTTGTAGCAAGACTGCTCCAATAGCATGGCCATTAGCATTCGTTTCCAAAATGAATGGTTTCAAAAGATCTACAATAGCTAGAATAGGAGCTATAGCTAATGCATCCTTGAGCGTATCAAAACTATGTTGCTGAGCGGGCCCCCACTGAAAGGCCTTGCCTTTGCCTTTCAGTTGGTTCATCATGGGAACAACAATATTAGCATAGTTTTTAACGAACCTTCGATAAAAACCTGCAAATCCCAAGAAAATCTGTAACTCTTCCAGATTTTTAGGAGAAGGCCACCGCCGAATGGTATCCACTTTGATTGATCCATGTGTAGCCTAGTAGCTGAGATAACATGCACAAGATAGTGAATTTCCTCCTTCAGAAAATCACACTTGGATTCTTTGGCATACAATTGATTTGTTCGTAACAATTCAAGCACCTGCCTCAGATGTTGTAAGTGTTCTTCCTCAGAAGCACTGTATACTAGAATGTCATCGAGAAAAACGATGACAAATTTTCCCAAGTATGGTTTCAAGACACTATCCATAAGTGTCATGAATGTTGCGGGTGCATTGGTTAACCCAAAAGGCATAACCAAAAACTTGTAGTGGCCAAACCTTGTTCGGAATGCAGTTTTGGGTATATCAGCAAGTCGAATACGTACTTGGTGATAACCTGGCCGTAAGTCTATTTTCGTAAAAATACGAGCATGACTCAGCTTGTCGAACAACTCATCCACGCGTGGCAATGGGTACTTGTTCTTAACAATAACCGCATTTAAGCCACGTAGTCTACGCACATGTGCATACTACCATCCATTTTCTTCACTAGTAGGATAGGAGAAGCCCATGGCGAAGAACTGGGTTGGATAAACCCTTTGCTAAGATTGTTAGCAATCTGACGTTCCACCTTAGTAGCTTCAGAATAACTCATTCGGTAGGGTGGTATACTTATTGGTTTATTACTGCCTGCAACCACATCGATGCTATGCTGCACCAATCGTGTTGACGGTAATCCTGATGGAAAATCATTAGGATAAACATCGTGAAATTCCTTTAATAAACTTTTTAAGTCACTAGCAACATTTGCTTGTTGAGAAGTAGCCATTGGTGGAAGAGATGAGAGAGAAGCATGGGGCGTTGAGGAATGTTCAACAGATTCAATATTGGAAAGAAAGCGAGACAATGAGTAACACAAGAAAACTTTATCTATTTCATTATCAGAAACGAGATGCATAAGCTCGGCTGTACATATCACCGGTGAGTAAGGCACATCCTTCTCTCCTAACAACAACACGTATGCCATGGGATTCAAACATCAAGCTATTGTGCTCGTAGCTACGCTTCAGTGATGGTCCTATGCTATGCAACCATTCCCTACCAAGTACCACATCTGCCCTCTCCATGTTCATAACCTGAAAATCCAAGGATATGGAATAGCCTTGTATTTCCAATGGCACAGCTCGGACTTGAGTATCCCATATTTCGGCATCACTACCATTCATCATTGCTACCTTGTAGTGGTGGGAACTTGGAGTTTGGGGCAATTTGAGTTTTTTCACTAATGCATAATAAATGAAATAGTGAGTGGCACCATCATCTACAAAGATGCGCATCTTGTGCCCTTGCAGAGATCCGTGCATACACACTAACCCATGTGGACCGAAGGTCTGTTGCCACATGGAAGCTCTGATACAACATTCATGCACACCTCGGTATGTGTTACTTCAACTGTAGAGAATCGTGAGGAAGACTCAAGAGGCAGCAGTGGCACCGTGTGCACTGCTTTCTCCTTGTCGTGAGCAGCCAATTTCCCCTTGGGACAATCCTTTTTGCCATGGCCGTTGATGGCCGATTTTTGGAAATCAAAGAAAAAAAAAAGAAAAAATTTTTATTTTTCCCTTGCCGAAGCCTTGGCGGCACCATTGGAAGGCTCGGCAATGCCTGAAAAACTTTATGACACTGGTTTTACTGGCATGGCCTCGTCACATGGCTCCCCCTCTTGATTGGCTGGCCTTATCAACCTCGTGGCCCTAACTCGTCCATATCCCAGCCTCGCAGGCCTCCATCTCTCTCTTCCCCTCATCCATTCCATTTTTCTCTCCCTCTCTCTCTTGCTCATGGCCCGGCGCTGTTCATCACAGCCCATGCAGGTGGCCCGGCCATTTTCTCTCTCTATCTCTCTCGTTGCCTACCAATGGCCGATCACACACACACACACACACACACACACACACACACACACTCTCTCTCTCTCTCTCTCTCTCTAATATTCTCTCTCTTACTTGCACCCCGTTGACCCTCAATAACCCCCCCCTTACAGGCCACCCTCGGCCAGGAGCGGCTCAAGCACCCACCCGCTTCTCTCGCTTTCTTGTTAGGAAATATGACGTAGCTAAATAGATATTCGAGTAGATTACTTAATGGAGAGAGATAGATTTCACACACAAGAGATTATAGAGTAGAGAGATAGAGAGAGAGTACACACGATATACGTGGTTCACCCAATGTGGGCTACGTCCACGGGAAAGCAGCCACTCAATGGCTTTAGTACTTCAAAACAAGAAGTAGTTTACAAAGGGATTATACCCTTAATGGAGCTCCCGCCTTGCTTCACTCTCACCACCTCACACTCACATTGTTGCATCAACTTCACACTATGAAATGTGTGTAGATATGATCCCTTTTATACGCCAAAAGGGCTGCCCTCTCTCATGAGAGGCAGCCATGTGTAGCCGCCCTTGTGTAGATAAGTCCAAATCGGACCCTTCAATCCGCCCATGTGTGGCCGCCCTTGAGAAGACAAGTCCGCTTTTGAATTCGGCCACCGGCCACCGGCCATTGACTTCCGACCACTGGCCACTGGCCAACCGATCGGTTGTTTTCCGACTACTTTCCGGCCGCCGTCCGATCAAAATATTCCGACGAAAAGGAATATTCCGGCGAGGGAAAAAAATTTGGTTTCTGGCAAGTGATTTTCCTTCTCGCACGATGGCTTCTCCTCATAGTGGGGGCCTTACAAATGCGCGCTTTTACCACAGAAAAATACAAGGGTAAATCAGGCTCCATACTTAACATTTCTCTCTCGCGCTCCCGCTGTGTCGATCCATAGCCGCACACGAACTTGCTCTCTCCCGTATTCTTATCCACACACGCCCCTCCCACACCCCCTCCCTCGCTCTCTATGCAAGGGTGAAAGCGTGGTTTGGTGGTACAAAAAAAGGACCTATTTTACTTCTACCAATGAAAAAGTGGGGATTGGTAATTTTTTTGTAGTTTAGGTCAAAACTTCTCGTACCTTGTGTTTTTAGATTCTTCTTTTGAAGATCTATCCACTGATATATAGTATGATAGGTAGTTTTTCATGTCACATATAGAAAGTGTAACTCAAATATTTGTCAAAGGTGTTGTCAAGGACAATCCTTTTTGTACCACCTAAGCGTGTCGATAGCCGGAAATATTCCCTCTCTCTTCCCCACCCGCTCGCCTCACCCTTCCTCGGCTTCATTCTCCCTCCCTTGGCCCACTACCTCTCCTCTCGTCCACACCCCCTTTGGCCATATCCCCCCCCCCTCTGTTTTCTTCCCTAACCTTGGCGGAGCACCAGCTTTATACCCCCCCAATCTTCACCTCTAACCATCCTCTCTCTCTCTCTTGGGAGAGTGGCCCCACAGACCATGGAAGGAATCTGTCTCTCTCTCTCCATTCCCTTCTCATTCATACACACACACCCCCTATCCTCTCTCACCCATTCCCTATCACCACCCCACACCCTCACACACTCTCTTCCCCCCCCTGGTGGGAACCGCCTTTTATTATATACTCTCTCTCTCTATAACTCCCAAAATGCCCATTGACTAACCCCCCCCCCCCCTCATCACCCTCTGTCGCCACACCGCCACCTCCCCTCTCCTTCTCCCGGACCCAGCCCGAAGGCTCCAGTGCCACACACTCTCACACCTACCCATCCTCTCTCTCTCTCTGGCGCCCTCACCCTCGCAGGCCGCTTCTCTATCCCAGCCTGTGAAGGCGCGCAAATAACGGGGGCTCTCCCTCATCCACACACACACACACACCCTCACCTCTCCCCCCCACACACCCACCTCATCCTCTCCCTCACCCGATCTCTCTCACTCTTTGGCGCTTTGCACACAGTGCTCGCCCCAGCATATCTCTCTCTCTCTCTCTCTCGGCCTGTACAGGCGTAGCAAAAATTTACTCTCTCTCTCTCTCTCTCTATACACACAACACAATACACACACACTCTCTCTCTCTCTCTCTCTCTCTCTCTCTATACACACAACACAATACACACACACACACATTCACCCTTATCCACACACACACACACCCCTTACAACAACAACAACAACACACACACACACACCATTCCCCCCCCCTCACTCACCCTCGCGTAGCAGCAGAGGCCACCAACCCGAAAAAAAAACTTAAAAGAAAAGCATATATAATATATATATAATATACAAGCCCCGTTCCCATGCACGCTTGCGTGCACACACATACATATACAAATATACACACACACACACACTCATGCATACGCACTCACATATATATACACACATCCGCCCACATGCACCCATACATACACACACACACACACACACGCATGTACGCACCACAAATACAAAAAAACCAAAGGATTTCATGACTACGACGACAACGAAAATGAAGGAGGACCTAAAGCACGCGCCGCCAACAACACAAAGGAGAAATACGCCGAAGGCATGCCCCAGCCGACCTCGAAAAGACGTACGCACTACACCGACGTACCGGCAACACACCATTCGCCGGCATCACGCAACCACGATGCCATTTTCAGTAATTTGTAGGTTATGTTCATCATTTCTTCAGTTTTCACCCAAGCCATTGTAAAATTCGCCAATTTGTAAATTCCCCCTCTCTTGGTGATGGTCACAAAGGCCCACCTAGAGATTTTCATCTTTTAATAACCTCCCAAAACAAACCAAAGGTCAACCACACTGGGCCCACCGCTTGCTTTGTCTCCCCGATTAGCTTACCCTAATCACACCGGTATTACCATAATCCAAGCAGCCAACACCTATAAATTGGCACTGAGAGGTCACTCTCGGAGGGGGTGGGGGGGGGGGGGGGGGGGGGGGCAGCTCACGAGAGGTGAGCACTTGGTAGAGTATAGTGGGAAGAGTTGACACTAATTGGCATCACGGAGAGGGGGATTGTGTGTTGGTTTGCCTTGGAAATTGCACCATGTGAAGGGAGCCACACCCACCTCTCGACTCCAATGGTTGATGCACACACATATACACGCTCTTGGTAGCAAGCTTCACAATCATTAAGTCGTCTTAGAGAACGCACCAAGTAGTTTTTCACCATTCTCTCTCCCTACTTCTTTATCACCACGGTGTGCCGCCTCGTCGGAAGGAAGGTCGTTGTAAATACTGCATAAATAATTCTCCCTCACACCCCCGAGGGTTTTCATCATTTGTCAATATCAATCTCTCTGTGTGTGTGTGTGTGTGTGTGTGTAAGTTTGCAGTGTTCATATCATCGTGGTCTGCGTCCTAGCCGCTCAAAGCTAGGTGGTGCCCCCTATTCACTTTACCGTGACAAGCTTGAGGCGTGCCATTCGGCCCCCAGTGTTTTAGAGGCCGTCGGGTTCGGGGTTCGCTTTGCTCCCGTCATTTGGTGCCCCCACGGAGGAGGGCTTCTAAGACCCTTCAATTTACAATGCTGAAAGTGACGCCCACTATCAATCATGAACGAATGGCTGATGGAATTCTCTAACTGGAGGACGGAAGAAGAGGAGAGGAAGGAGACACTAGCCGCCTTCATTGAAGTACTACTACCAAGCTGCAGTGTCATCAATATTCAAGAGGTAAATTCTCCATCTCATGTTGCTCGTTCTAACCACAAATTGAGAGCATCAGGTGGGAGGTCGGTGAAGTGCCATCACTGTTGTCAACCAAGACACACTGTCAATGAGTGCCAGCAATGAAGGCAGCGAAAGGGCTGAAATCGTCTACATCGACATTCATCGCGAAGAAGTCATTCACATCAAAGAAGGAAAGAAAACGGTGAGGCCTCTTTTCCCTAAAGAAACTGCAGTCAAAGTTATAACCTTTACTCCAAAGTGGCCTAAAGGGGCTGCTCGAGCCAAAGATAAGGAGAAGATAAGCCAATCTGGAAATACATGACCCCAAAGGGAGAAGCATCTGGCCAAGCAAGTGCTTCAAGCTTAAAAAGCCGGGTTGTACCCAACTTGCCAAAGAGGAAGTCATCCAAAGCTAAGCGGCGGAAGGTCGCCTATCAATTTGCACGATGCATGCGAGTGCTACCAATCCACTTCGACAATCTTGAAGAAGAAGTGGTAAGGAGATTCCCATGTCGTAGGGAAGAGCGTTTCGGTTACTGGTCTTGCTGTTTTGGAAGACGGGTAGAGGATCTTCCTCCTCTCCCTATACAACTTATCCTGAAGAAGATTTCTACCACGGGTGAAACCCAGTGGGCTGGGGATGAGTTGCAACCGAATGGAGTAGAATTCATGCAACACGCCGACTACGAAAATTACCTGCAATTGCTACTAGCCAAGAGGTTGGGAGTGGTCAGACGCGTCGCCATCACCCCGTACGTGCTGAGCAACGAAGGAAAGGTAGAGCGCATGAAAGGCGACGACCTCTTGTGGATGTGCCGACTCATCAACACTGGCACGGTAAGAGTATAATTAGGTATTCCACCCTCTGTGCATGATGGAAAACGGGCTGACGGCATTCCCGTTCAGATTCCTGCAGCATATGCATGTGAACATCTATGTAGATAGGAAATTCTTCTACCAACAGAAGATCGTATACCTATTCGGTGCGACGGTACTAGGAGAAATCCTCAATTCCCCAAACCCTATCATTCTCCCCATATTGGATTACCATCATTCCTTTAATGTTTCTATCTTTATCCTGTTTTAACATATCCACCCAACCCTGTAAAAAGCCGCCATGAGCCGCTACTGTTGTTAATATATAATATATATTAAAAAAAAAGGGTTTGTAATTTTCTGAGTCACTACCATGGCAAGTGTTTCTTTCCCCACGTTCAGTGGGAACAAGGGAGAAGATCTCACCACCGACTTTTTGGATGATTTCGACATTGCTTGTGTCGTCTCCAACAAAGATGACGACGCTTCACGACTTAGAATTTTTCCTCTACTGATGAAAGTAGAGGCCAAGTCCTGGTATAATGCATTGCCCCAGGCCACCAAGAATGCATGGGATGTGTTAAGGGCTGCTTTTGTAAAGAGGTTTGGTGGAGGCACAACCTCGGAGAAGCTATGGACTACTGACGGAATTGAAGCAAGGAGGTCTGCTAGAGTATGCCACCTACGAGTCCAAATTTGTGGACTGATGGGAGAGATGGGTTTCCTCACTGAAGGAAGGCGAAGGAGCGCCTAATTTCCTAAAGAAGGACCGTTTCATTGTTGGTCTATGGTTGCCGCTTAGAGAGAAGGTGAAGGGAAGGTTTCCTGCAACATATGAGTTGGCGGTCGAAGTAGCCCACCTTAAAGACAAAAAGCTACGCATGCAAGCAAGAGTAAACGAGTCAGAGGAAACAAGCTCGGCTCGACCAACCCTAGTGATTGCAACAGCCAGTCATAGAGCCCAACCGCAAGAGGCATCAGAAGAGTAGCAAGACCTACTGAGTCGCATCACCACCCAACTAGAGAGTTCTTTTGTGCATCTGGTGCAGCAAGGGCATGCACCTGTCAGGAATCCAGAACAAGGAAAAGGACAACGAAGGCAGAACCAGGAGTACCACTATTACAACTGCAGGGAAGAAGGCCATGGAATGTACTACTGCCCACACCCAAGGAGGTAGAATTTCAATAGAGGGGGGAGACAGAATCAGATCTCTCCGCCAAGAGCAAGACCACCACCACCTAGGCAACTAGGACCGATCCCACCAGTCCAAATCCTTTGACCACCTGTACAACAGCAACCACCACCCCAACCTCTCATTCCAGCACTACCCCCACCACCTGCTGTGAACCAAGCGGTGAGTGTTATTAGCTTGGAGGCTAAAGGGAAGGCAAAGGTAGAAGAATTAGTTCAAGACAAGCACAAAGGGAAAGCAAAGGTAGAAGAAGTGGATGCTATGGGAGTGAAGTGTGCCAGGCACGAGGAAGCCTCTCAAAGAGAAGAGAAGATGAAAGGGAAGGCCGAGTCTAGCAAGCAAGCAGCTAAACCGCGACGAAAGATAGACATCGTGGACTTCTCACTAGGTGAGTATGCAAAACCCTATGACTTAGTTCAGGATGTGTTAATGCAGGGCCGAAGATAACTTGGCCCCAATTACTCCACCTTGCACCGAGGATGAGGAGGCAATGGACAAAAATGGTAAGCACCAGGAAATCAAGACCCAGGATAGCTGGGGCTATCTCTGGAAGGGATCTCGACGACATCCTACCGACCATGGATGCTCACGTCAAGGGGCAACAAATCTCAAACGTGTACATAGATAGTGGCGTGCAAATATGCGTCATGAGTGAAAAGATGATGCACCATCTAGGTCTAGAGGTAAGTAGGCCGGCACCCTACCGAGCCAAGATGGCAAACAATGTACGAGTGAAATGCCTGGGCATTGTAAATGCGGTCAAAGTAAAAGCATTCAATACAGAAGTGGAGGTAGACATCTTCGTCATGCCACACAAAGGGGAGGGCTACCCCATCATTCTTGGGAGGCCTTGGCTTATGGCTATGGAGGCTAAACAAGATTGGAGCACCGGGAATATTCAAATGAAGGACGCTAAAGGGAAGTCCATATTCTACAACATGAGGACTAGAAAGGAGCGCAACATGATCTTGGAGGCTTCAGAAGATGAGTCCACCAACGACTATTCGTCTACCTCAGGAGAAGAGACAACCACCACCGACGGAAGTGACAATAGCATCGAAGTGATGGGGGTCATTCTTAAAGACCCAAAAATATTGACACAATCTGAAACACCCATGACAAACCAAGAGGAATCATCAGGTACACAGTCCTTGGAGGATGCAGGTAAGTTACAGCAAATGCTCTCAAACGAGTTAACAAATGAAGAAAGGAAGGAGTATGTCTCCATGCTAGGTAACTTCACTACTTTGTTCATTGATGGCTATGATAAGATCACAGGAATTACAGTAGTGCAACACCACATAAAACTCAAGGAAGGCAATAAACCTGTAGTACAAAAGCTCCGAAGACTTGGAGTAATCCAACAAGAGGCACTACTTAAAGAAGTGAGAAGTTTGCTACAAGCAGGTTTCATCTACCCTGTCAAAGATTCAGAATGGGTCTCCTCAGTAGTAGTCACACCAAAAAAAAATCTTAAGTAGAGAGTCTGCGTGGACTATAAACCTCTCAATGCAGCCACAAAGAGGGATCACTTTCCCCTCCCATTCCAGGATGAAATTCTCAATGAAGTGGCAGGTCACGAATGATACACAGTGTGTGATGGCTACTCAGGATACTTCCAGATTAGCATTGCGGAAGAAGATTAGAAGAAGACAACCTTCATCACACCTTGGGGATGCTTTGCCTACAGAGTGATGCCGTTTGGCCTCACTAACGCCCCGGACACATTTCAGCGCTATGTGACCTTTGTTTTCCAACCCTACTTTGGAACATCAATACGGGTTTTCATAGATGATTTTTGCATCTATAGTTCATAAGCCCTTCATTTAAGCAAAGTCTATGATGGCTTAACCAGGCTGCAAACCTTGGGTGGCCAGCTCAACGTGGTAAGTGTCACATTGGTGAAAGCAAAGTCACTCTCCTTGGCCATGTAATTTCAAAAAAAGGGATTGAGGCTGACCCTAGCAAGATCCAGGCCCTGGTATCTTTGTCGTCACCCACCACCGCTAAGCAGCTGGTTTCTTTCCTTTAGAAGGTAAGATACTTAAGCATGTTCATTCACTTGCTATCTCAAGTGGTCCTTCCCCTACAAAAACTCACCCAAAGGGATGTCTTCTCATGGAGCGAAGAGAATGAGCAGCAGTTTACTGAGGTAAAGCAAATCCTAGCTAATCTTCCCACCATTTCACCTCCTAAGTGGGACGAGCCATTTTATGTGAACCCTAGTGTAGGAAGTGATACACTCGGAGCCGTGCTAATGCAAAAGGACCCCCAAAATTCTTTCATGCGTCGTATTTACTTCTCTAGTCGTGTCATGACCCCGTCAGAAAAGGGATTTACTGAAGTAGAACACATGGTTCTGGCACTAATGTTTGCCACCACAAAGTTCCGCTCCTATCTCCTGCCTAGACCCTTCGTAATCCTGACAATGGAAGAGGTTTTCCCATATGTAATGCGACACATGGATGTCTCATCTAGGATCTCAAAGTGGTTAATTAGATTACAAGAGTTTGACTACACCATGCAAGTAGAAAACTCCACCAGGGCTAGTTTAGCGGGAATTCTCACCCATAGCCATTATGAGAAGAAGCTGAAGGTCAACACGGAAGGGAAGGAAGAAACACCAATGGTAGAGAGTCCTAGGCTGGAAAGAGCTCACTCTCTTTTCTTTGACGGAGCATACAAGAGAACAATGGACCAGTCTGCAGCATGCATAATCATTTTCAACGAGCAACAAGAAAGAGTATTCTCCATCGGGCAGTTATTACACTCCCACTCCAACAATGAAGTAGAATATGCAGCCCTAATTCTTGGGTTGGAACAATGTATTTCACAAGGAATTCAACGCCTAAATGTGTTTGGCGATGCTTTACTTCTGATAAGGCAGATAAATGGCACTTGGGTTTGTAAGAATCAGGTTTTGCTTGGTCAACTATGCCAAGTTAAGGATTTTCTGAGGAAGTTTGAAGCAGTGAAACTATTTCATGTCCCCAGAGCAGAAAATCAGGAGGCAGATGCTCTAGCCAAAGAAAGAATACAAGACGTTCCCGTAGGAGCCATCAAACTGAAGCTACCCCTCTTTCAAGGTAGTGATGCTATGCCTGATGTCGTCAGTTTTTTAGATACAGGAGAATGTCCGGAAGGATACACCAAAGGCCAAAAACAGTGGTAGGAAGGCTACTAGATACCGCCTTGTAAACCATCACTTGTATTGTAAGGGCAAGGATCAAATTCTCAAGCGGTTGCCAACCTCTAGTGAGATCACAGAGGTAATTTCAAGTTGCCATGATGGTGTCTGCAACGGTCATTTTGCTCTAGATATCACCAGTAGGAAGATTCTACAAGCAAGATACTCTTGGCCTAGTTTGAACAGGGATGTACACCATTGGTGTAAAACATGTAAGGCTTGTCAAGTGGTCAGTGATCGCACATTAACCTATGAGCCACAAACTCCTATCATTTCATATGGTCCATTTGAGAAATGGGGAATAGATGCAATCGGTCCTTTACCAAGGGCCCAATTAGGTAAACTGTACATCATAGTGGGTGTAGACTACATGACTCGATGGGCAGAAGCAACAGCCACCACCCGCATTACAGCCCAAGAGGTAGCAAAGTTCATTTTTGAGCATATCTGTTGCCGTTTTGGCACTCCTCTTGAGATAATATCTGTTTGCGGGTCGCCGCGATGGACGTCCATAGCATAGCTCTCAAGCATCAACATATTTATCAATACAAGGGAAACGACCAGGATGAGGCATGGAAACTCACTAGGGTGTCAATCCTAATGAAGTGAACTCGATGAGATGCATTTACTAACTCTACAAGCAAATCAAACGCACTATCGCCAAGTAATCTGACTATGTCCTTCTACATAGCTCTACAGTCATCACGGCCGTTTGCCATGCAAATCTATTCGGAAAAAACCTACACCGACTCTTGAATGATTACACTTGAATGGAGAGCAAGATAAGAGGAACAAAATGCAATAAACGAATCTGAATTTGGATTACCGTAGCCACAATGGCGAAGATTACAAGTTGGAGCAAGAAGGAGCTCTCAAACGTACGCTGTCTTCTTAGTTTCCCATCAAAAAGATAATGTTCAAACTTACAAAAAATGACCTTTATAGTTTAGGTCTTTACAAATGGCTTGTCCGGCCCAAAGCTCCTAAACTTCTAACTGCCTCTCTAATATACAATTGCTCCCATAAGAATAATCATAAATCCTTTGACAAGTTCTCGGCTTAGAGATGCTCTCTTACAAAAGAATTTTACAAAGGTTTCTCATAAAAATATGACCCTTCTCTAGAAAGGGCCGCTTGTTGCTTTGTCCGCGAAACACTCCCCCCTTCCTTATCCTTGCACGCCCTTGTGCATGTTCAGTGCTTTGGCCGTTGATGTGGCTCCAATGAAGCAAGTGTTGCTGAAAAACTTCTTGTTCGAAGGACAGCTTCCAGGGCTTCTTGTTGCTGTCTAAAAGGATTTTCACTTAACGTGTGTTGGTATGCTACGTACCGTGCCTTGAGGTCCTTCGCCATAGGATGGAAGATCCTTGAGTCGATTTCGAATAACCCTGTGATGAAGGCCTCTTCGAATGTATGCAAGTAGTGTGAAGGCAGGTACATTAGCATGGAGTACATTGCCATCAAAATGTGTCATGGCGGCGAATCCTGGAGATTCCAACAGATCCCTCTGTGCCCTTCCAAGAACGGATTCCACGGATGATCGTCGCCTTCAGTGTCTTGATGCAGGTGATGATCATCCGGGCTATCTTTACTAGCATTTGGAAAGCCACATCGGGGACATCCCGCAGCAAGGCAACTGTCGAATTCAACGTGTTGACCAAGTAGGCTACTGTAGGAGGCTGCTGTGCTGTCAAGATTGGGTAGTTCAACTTTTGCTGCCTTGAGCCTTTCCATGTGGCAAAATCCCTCCACGTGCGTCTTCTAGGGACTGGGCAAAAATTAGGATCTATTTGTATATGCTGAGGAGCGTTGTGGTAGTTAGTTAGATCCTGTGGCCGTTTGTCCAACCACTTCTGCCTCCACTTTGGGTGGTTGTCAACAAGCATCTGGGCTTCTTCCGTTGTCAATGCAATGCCTTCATAACCCCCATCTTTGTTTCGTGGCAGGGCTGGCGGCATCTTTTCCTTCCACAAAATTGCTTCATGGCATAACAGAGGAAATGGTAGGTACTCATGGCCAAACCCTTCCACCTGCTCTTCTGGCTGTAAGTAGGCCAGGGCCGCTGACTCCATCATCTTCTTTTCATAGAGCATGTAATCCTTTGATGGTCCCTCTGGCATGTCCTTAATGCTCTCAGTGAGCTCATCTCTAATATCTAGATCTGGCTCGGCAAATTCGTGCTCTTGTTCCCCTTGGTGTGATGTTTCAGGCAAATCAGACACTTGTTGTCTGGGCAGTAGTTGCGGTTGACTCTGGGCTTTGTCTGCTCTGATTTGTTGTTGAAAAATCAGATCTTTCTTTTCCTTCAGCAGTGTGTCATCGATCTGCTTTTGAGTCTCTAATTCGGTGCTTGCTTGTGATAGTTGCTGCTCCAGTTCTTTTATCTTTTGCTCATTTGCTGCCGTTTGGGCCATCATTCCTGATAAGAGCAGCTATCTTTGAAGCTTTTCTTGCTCTAGCTCCGATTTCAGTGCCGCTATGGTGTTCACTACTATGGCATTGTCGGATGTGGAGACCAATGCTCCAGCAAGTTCTTGGTTTGCCATCAAGGTTGTCAGAGTGCTTTTGATAGTGTTGTACGAACTGTTAACTCTCTGAAACCTTGCGCTCTCGTAAGCAAATTGCTCCGTTGCTTTCTGTACTCTTGCCGTCAATTCTTGGCATTCTTTTTCTTTGGCGGTCAAATCTGTCCTGACGTCCACCAAATCTCTGATCAGAGACTGAGCCTGCTGTCGCTCAATGTCTCTTTCCTCCGTTGTGAGTTCCAGTCGCGCCCTCAGGCTCTCTAACTCCTCTTGCCTAGATGCTTGCTTTTGTTGGGCCTGCTGTACCTACTTTTCCTTTTCTCTCAGCACCACGTGCTGGCACTGGAACTGTCTTTCTAATTCCTTTGAAGTTTGCCTGTAATCAAAACTAGCAAAACAGCCTGGCAGGCTTCATGGTATCCGATTGCTTCCGTAGGAGGTATAAACTCCTTTTGCGAGGTTGAAGGAGGAGGAGGTGGCAGTTTTTTGTTTGATGGAGAAGGAGGAGGAGGAGGAGATTTCGGCGAGGGAGGAGGTGATGATTTAGGCGAGGGATGAGGCGAGCTTGCTTCTTCTCGTACATGCCTCTTTTTGGAAGCATCTTCCTCTCGTTGTGAAGCAGATGCTTCCGCTTTTCTTTTCTTTAAAATCTTGATGATTCTTTGGCGGGTCAGATTCGCCGCCCGTCACGCTTCCACATTCCTCTCTCTTTGAGTCTTCTTTAGCTGCTCTGCTTGGTTTGTATCATCAGCTACATCTTTTTCCTTCGTTCCTTCAGTGGATTGTGAAGAAATGTCCACTTGTACAGCCTTTTGTTCTACTTCTAACCTTTGTTTTTCAGCCCGTATGCGAGGTGCATTTTCTATTCTTTCTTGTCTTTCCTTCTCAAATCTTTGTTTTTGTGTTTGTTGTGTTGTAGCAGCTCTTGTGTGTCTGTTAGCCCGTAACTTGGTCCTTCTTTCCTCGACTCTTTGTTGGGATTCTGCATATGCTTTTTGAAGGCCAGACTGCGGTACTGCACTTCTTTCCCTCCTTTTTCTCTCGAGCGGCTTTGTGGAGTCTTCCTCCTCGCTTTCTCCAAACTCCGATGGCCCTTTGTCGTTCGACCCTTGAGAGTTTCCTTCCTCGTTAGTCTCCATATTTTCTTCATCACTCGAGCTTTTGTTGGATGCCTTGGCTGAGCGCGATGATGTCGCACCAGGGATCGTCCTTACTGAATGAGAAACTAGCTTTGCTTTCTGAATCTGGGCCGTTTGAGAACTGGCAGCTGGCAGATCTTCAATCATTCCCAAAGCTTGGTATGCTATTCTTGTTAGCATTGGCCCTGCGTTCATGTAGCTTTTGTTTTTTTGCCAAGCTTTCAAATTTGCTTCGACCAAGTTTTCCAAAATGTAAGAACCATAGTTGCACCGAATGGTTCTATTTTTGGCTGTTGCTAGAGCCATGACCATGGCAATGTGTAGGATTGGCTCGGTGTAGCGAGGAGGCTTTTGTACTCTGAAATGCTGAGAGATCAATCTCATCGGTAATTCCACCTCTCCGTATATCATGTCACTGTATTTTTATTTATTTCCTTTTGCTTTGACGAATGCCTTCTCGTTATCCAGTGACTTTGTCTTTGCCAGCAAGTCGTGTTGCCTTGGAAGGAAATGCAAAGCTTCAATGATGATTTCTTTTGTGATCTTTACTTTCACCATCGATCCATCCTTGTCCGTGAGCATTGCCTGCCCGTCATATTGTATCGAGCTCATGAGCTAGTGGGCCCTCATGTAATCTGTTCCCCATGGCTGTAATATAAAAAACTGCTCCAAATGCACAGCCCGCAGTGCCTCTATTACCTCTGGCCTTCGGTGGAGATTCCATATTTCCAATGGCATGATAGTCATCTTTACCATGTCACCATCAGCATCCCTAAACTTCGAGATAAAAATGTGAGCAGGGATTTGAGCTAGTATTTCATCCGAGATGTGAGCCTTTTCATTTGTAGCGAGCTCATCCACTTCATATGGTGTTGCTGTCCACTGCCTTTCTTTCTTTTGGCGAGGCATTCTGTGTAAGTAGAATCACAAGCTGTCAGGATTTTCCTTTCGCAATCAGTCGCATTTAGACTTTTAGTAAAAAATAGTTCAAAAGTTAAAACTAATCATAACTTGAACAAATTTCATCCATTCTTGTCCATATTTCACCAGTGGGACTAGGAAGACTAGAGCTATGACTGATTAAAACTTGAGCCAATTCTGGGCCTGAGGTACACCGATCGCGATCGTAGTACTGAGGCCAAAATTAGATTTGATCACATGAGTGGTTTGCTGATAGTTGGAGGGTCATTTTGGTCCACTTTGTGTTTCATTTGAACCACTTTTGAGTTTATAGGTCCCAATTTTGGGTTACAAGGGAGTTTTGGACTAGACTTTGACTTTTCATGAGTTTTTGATGTCCAACTTGGTGGGTGGCTTGAACAAGATGTGTGCGAGGGATCTATTAGGTTTTGGTCAAAATCTGATGCTGAGGTACACCGATCGCGATCATAGTACCTGGGCTTTTTTGGGTGAAAATTGGATGGTCATGGACCCCTATGCCTGCCTAGCCCATATATGATTTATTTCCAAGTTTGGACTTAAAATGAACAAATTAGAGCAATTTTTCACTGTTTTACCTTATTTTACTAAGTCTAACCATATTGGGTTTTCCTGATGAAATTTGGTTGGAGCCTGGAGTTAGTTGAAGTTAGTTTTAGAGCTTTCACCGCTTCCATGACGTGCTGCTACCATCAGCCTACTCCACTGTCTGATTTTGACTTGATCAGGCACTTATTACCCCGTCTTGGAAGATTTTCCAGACTTGTGCATTTTTCTGGCATTCTTTGGATACCAATGTGATATTTGAGCATCCCTAAGTCACCTTTTGGTCTTTGGCATTGGTTCGGCCAAAATTCTCCCTTTGTGTGATCATTCGAGACTGAATGATCATATCTGTACTTGTAGGAGATTCTGAGATCCATTCGAGGTTTTCTACAACTGTATTGACTCTTAGTCGGACAGGCATGCCCTTCAAACTATCCATCATTATTTTTAACCAGATTTTGGTAGTTGTAGGTCAAATTTTCCCGTTTCGGTCGTGTTTGACAAATTAGGCCCATTCTATGAGCAAAATTTGTGCATTTTCCTTGAAAATTCAAGAGAGTATCTTTAATTGAGTTCCAAGCCTGGGCCAAATCAAAAGTTGCAAAACCTGCATCTGGGGGCACCGATCGCGATCGTACCACATAGGCCAAAATGATTTTTGACACCTGCAGATTGTAGGCGAGGCTGAGGGGAGGTTTTTTACAGATTCTGTCCCAAGTTTTGTCAGTGAGGTACACCGATCGCGCGATCGGTGTACCACCACCAAACTGAGATTTGATCACATGGCTTTGTTCTTGACCTTGTGGGGAGCACATTGATGTGTTCTGTGCTTGAAAAAAGTTTTGTTTGGATGTCTCTAAGGGCCCTTGACCTATTTGACCCGATCCGACTTCGATTTGATCCCTCCGCCCGTTTGTGCAATGATTCGCGCTTGCATGCGTAATAGACTTGATCTTTACTTGATAAGGAATATACCTGTGAAGTCTGGTATGAAATGCTGGCTCCAACCGTCCGTACGGGATAGAAATGTGGCAGCTCGCTCTAGGTCAAGAAGCTCTCTTCTTCTCTCTCAAAATGTGAAAATGAACAATGAGCTAGAATTTGGCATACCTGACCTATATCTTCCCGAGGTTTTCGTGACATAGGGCTGATTTTCCTTACCTTTGATTCTGATATAATCTGCATACCACCTGTGGGTCGAACCGCTTGTCATTTCGGTATTGTATGACCATTTGATGCAATTTTGGCGAAATGTAGTCATGATCATTAAGGCTGAAATTCGACATCTTCACATTAGCTTCATATCTTCCATGCTTGATAACCTTATCATGATACTTTGGCGTTTGCTTCCAGAACTTGATTCCGACACTTGTGAGAGATATTTTTTAATTTTTGATATTTTATTAACGAAAATCAAACAAAATAAATTGAAAATACTTATTAACTGGAAAAAATTAGCCAAAAATTACTATACTCACCCCTAAGCATATATTTTCACTAGAAGCATCCCAATGCTCCGGATTTTGTCATTACAGCTCATTATTATGCTGGTCGGATGATAAAAACGCTAAAAATGCCAGATTTTGATCAAATATGTTCGAAATTCAACTCTAAATAATGAAAAAACACACACATTATGTACATATATACATGCTAGACCCCTTAATGGTCCTGACTGCTGCTAGATTCATCAGTTACTCCCCCCTTCCTAGATTGAGTCGTCCTGGATGAAGGTTGGGTGCATGTGTATGGGTTTTGAAATCTTTGTCTATGCATGGCCGTGTAATATGGCCCTATTCTCATGTTTGAAACAATGCGTTGGGTAACAAGGTGCTGTGCAAGATGCGGGGACTGCATGTAGTTTTCAGTGGCTTTTGATGGCGAGGGTAGCTGTGTATGGAACAGAAGAGCTTGCAGTCGAATTCCTCTTTCCCTGATTGTTGGTGTTGTGATGGCAACTATTTTTGGAACCCATTTGTATGCGGTTTGTTGCATCTTTATAGATTCGACTTTAGTTTCTTGAATTTTCATAGGTTTCCAGTGCCATTTTGGTAGTTTAGGCTTCCTGTTTTGAGTTTTTGGTTTCTATTCGAGCTTTGTCGCCGAATCTTTGGTTTTCTCCAGTTTTGGTTGCCATTTCCACTCTGTACTAACTCCTGAAGGTCTTTGATATGGTGCTGCTTTCGTCGGGAGTTTGTCCTTGGGTAGCCATATCTGGCCCTGTTTGTTCGACATGATTTTTTTCTTTATCCATACTTTCCGAACAGCCTTTTTTGGTGTTTTTGGCTGATGAGATGGTTGCTTTTTGTCGATGGGGATACTCGGCCACGAGTGATCTGTTTTGGCGAATGGAGTCATGTACGTGTTAGAGTTGTGTGTGTACATCAACGCATGTTCTGACCATTCAGTGACTGCATTGTACGTTCTCATCCATGGAAGTTCCAAACATAGTGATTCTTTGATTTCTCCGTCTTTCATTACGAAAATTTGATGAGGACAACTATTTCCATCAATATTGATTAATAAGTTTACTATCCCCAATGTTGGCATTGTTGCACCGTTTGCGGCTTGTAAATCATGTGTGGATTGCACTAGGGGTTCATCCGTAAGCATCTTGCAAGTGGAGAAGTTGACCACATTGACTTTTGCTCCTATTTCAATCAATTCTCGTTGATATCTGCCATGCGGAAGTCTGACATTGATGCGAACATCGATTCCTGTTTCCCATTGCTCATCAATGTGAATTATAGAAAGAGAAATTTGAGCCATATCTGCTGGTTGCAGAAGTCTTTGTTGTTGTAAGTCTTGTTTTCGTTTTAAAATCCTGATTCTGGCCTCCTCCTGCGCTTGAGCTTTTGTCTCTCTTGCTTTGTTCTTGCGCTCCTTCGCAGCGTATTTTTGGCAAGCATCTCTGAGGTTAGTGGTAGGTTGTACTTCTATAGTCTGCAACCACTAATCCAGCTAGGCATCTCCTCTCCCTCTAATGTCGCAAGTTTAATGGCACTGCTAGATGATATGTTATGAATCACATAGGGTCCATTGCCTCGCTTTTTGAGTTTCCGGGAATGTTGTTTCAGGGTATACATTTAGACGTAATCCCCCGTAGCAAATTCCTTGCTGATAACATGTTGATCAAAGAATGGTTTCATGTTTCGTTTTTGCGTGTAGATTGATGCAACGGCTCTCAATCTAGTTTCATCCAGTTTTTTCAGGATATCTATCTGATTGGATAATTCATGGCCCGTCCATTCTAATTCTTTAGTGACCCGAAGCGTGGGGATAAGAAATTTCAAGTGGCAAAATCACTTGAATTCCATAAACCATGTTGAAGGGAGTCTTTCCGATTGATGTTTTGTAAGCTACTCTATATGCTCATAAAGCTGAATGCAGCTTTTGATCCCACTCAGCTCTCGATTCGCTAACAATTTTGGTGAGAATTGTCACCAAAATCTTGTTCGTACTTTCTGCTTGGCCGTTAGCTTATGGGTGATAGGGAGCTGACTTCCTGTGAATTGCCATGAATTCATCCAATAGGAATTCGATCACTTCATTGATGAAGTGAGTCCCTCTATCGCTCACTATCTCTATTTGTGAGCCATATCTGGTGAAAATGTTCTCATATAAAAACTGTGCTATCGTTTTTGCATCATTTTTTATTGTTGCTTTCGCTTCCACCCATTTTGTTAGATAATATTTTGCCACAATAATGTATTGAGCGTGCATTTTATATCCAGGAGGCGCAATCGGTCCTACAAAATCTATTCCCCATTTTGCAAACACTCTTGCCCCCATCATTGGCCTCAAGGGCATATCATCTCGTGCTCTAGGAATCTTTGTCTTCTGGCAATCGTCACATCGTTTCACAAACTCTTCAGCGTCCATGACTAGTGTAGGCCACCGTATGCCTGCAATAAGAATTGCTTTGGCCGTTTTGCCAGCTGAGAAACGTTCACTAGCTTGTCCGCCATGTGCTTGCTCTAAGATAGAAATGTATTCCTCTTCAATCGCACACATTCTCAATTGATTTTCTCTTCCCCTCTTGTAAAGATTGTCCTCAATGAATACATAGTTTTCTGCCTCTTTCATGATCATTTTGATACGTGATCTACTCATCCCTTCAGGTAGTATCCTGGTGGTGAGGTATTCAATAATGTAGTTACTCCATCGGGGTGCTACAAATAATTTGAATAGCGTCATGTGTTCTATTGGCTTTTGAAATGTGCATCTAACGCATGATGTGATATGCATATGAACACTATGTTGCATTTTCGGCCTCTACACACCCATTCTCATCAATCTTTGATACGTCTGTGCATGCCAATTGTGAATCCCCGTTGTTTGTACATGAGCTTGGTTTATATACAATTCCCGTTCACTCGGTTCAACACAAAGCCTAAGGATTTGATCCGATCCCTGTTTGTATAGCCTTCCCGCCAACATTACCAATGATCTAGATGCTGCAATGGTAGATGGTTGTCTTGTCACATTCAATGACCCAATAGTCAGCAAAGGAATTACATCCTCGCTCCATCTTGGAACCATTTCTATGTTGAAAAGATATGCATCTAGCAAATCATCATCAGCTCCTACCGGGTTTTCTCAATGCATCATTCTAGATAAATGATCCGCTCTTTGGTGTGTAGTTCCTTTTTTGACTACTACCGTGAAGTCAAACTCAAGCAGTATGATGAACCATCGAACAATCCTCCCCGTACTGCAAGGTTTGTTTAATAAGTACAGCAGTGCTTGGTGATCAACGAAGAATACAAATTTATTGGAAAGTAAGTAGTGTCTAAACTTTTTCACTGGATAGATCATACCTAAACCCTCCCTCTCAGTTGTTGTGTAATTCTTTTCTGTATTGTTCAGTTGTCTACTGGAGTAACTTATTGGAAAATCCATGTTGTTCTCTCCAGGTTGTGCAAGTATGCATCCTATAGCATATGCTGATGTATCTACGTGGATGTGCAATACCTTTTCCCAATCCGGAGCCTTCAAAATTGGAGCGGAAATCAACCTTTGCTTCAAAGTTTGAAAAGCTTTCTCGCACTCATCTGTCCACTCAAATTTAGTTATCAGCGCGTAAAGTGGTTTTGCAATTATAGCGTATGAGTAGATAAATCTGCGATAATATCCATAATGGTCCATAAATGCCTGTACCTCCTTTACCTTTACTGGTCATGGTAGATCAACAATGATGCTGATCTTCTCCATGTCTGTCAAAATACCATTTTTGGACACTATATGTCCCAATATTTTGCCATGTCTTACCATGAAGACACATTTCTCTGGATTCAGGTTAATCCGATACAGTCTGCATTTTTCGAACACCTTGGTCAAGTGCTCTATGTGCTCCAATCTTACGAGAGAGTGAACGCACAAGTCATCCATGTAAATTTCTAGGAACTGTCTTAGATATTCTTTAAAAGCATGACCCATCAGTCTCTGAAATGTGGCTGGTGCATTTGTTAAGCCAAAAGCAATTACCTGGAATGCAAAAATATCCCATTCAGTTGCAAAAGCCGTCTTGTGCCGATCCTTTGGCTTTATTGCGAGTTGGTTGTAACCCGAAAAGCCATCTAGTAAACTATAAGCTTCTTTACCTGTTGAGGGCGAGCTTTTTGAAATGGGGCCTCTAAACCCAAACCAATGGGCCTACCCTCACAAAATGTTCGTAAAGAGGTACGCACACTACTTGGGGCACCACCTTCTTTTGGGAGTGGAGAAGGAAACCAATCAAAATAACACTTGCACTCACCCACTCAAGCAACACACTTTGAAAACCCCGTTACTCTATATACACTTTGGACACTTGAACACCATCAACGATTATGCAACCCAATGCCGTGCATCAAAATGAAATATGTAATTTGTGGAATAGCATTCACCTTCTCCCCATAAGAATACCCATAATACATCCAAACTCTTCCTCTCTCAAGCACTCATAAAAAAAAATCATGCGCACAAGACTTGCCTCTCAAACACACAAGAGAATCACTTACATCAAACTAACACACTTTGCATAGAGAGCTCATCTCCATCTATGCAATGCCGTGACACAAATAAAATCACCATGAGAGGTAGCCACATGCATATGTAATGAAGCAAAAGAGAGTTGGAGTGAGAAATTTCTTTAGACCAATTGAATAAGTGTGGAGAAACAAACCAATGGTAAATTGAGAATAGAACACTTGATTTCTCGCACACCTTTTAAGGGGAGGACAGACGCTGGCTAACCATCACGAATTGCGACACTTGAAAGTTTTGAAGATGATTTCATGATCATTAACATAACCATGAGAGAGATCATGATGTATTTACAAGTTATTGAGGTGCTACAAATGATTTATTGGGTTGATGGAGTAAGAGATTGTAGAATGGAAAGAGTGGAGAATAGAGTTGCACTTCCTCCAAAGAGGAGGGTTAGGAGGGAGGATGTGAAAGAGGGAGAGTTGGGGTTTTCTCTACTATTGATCAAAAAAACAACATGAAGTTGAAAATATAGGTGTGTGTCCTTGAGTCTTTCCAAGGGGGGCTACTTATAGTTGTGTAGGAGTGGGATTATGTTACACTTAATAAGAGTAAGTGATTAGACCTAATTAAGTGTCCTTTGACCACTCATTGAATATTGGACATAAAAGGGACTATTTATTCACCAAAAATATCATTTTAGACCGTGAAGGCTCCATAGGGGTGCATAATGTAGGTGGGCCCCACCATGAGGCCCTACGGGTGGCTCCTGCGGGGTATCTCAACTTGTCTGTCTTGGCATTTAGAAAGCATCTTTAGGTTGGTCCCATCACATGCAAGTGACCTTGAACACTCATTGCTCTTCTAGAAGATGAGTGGGGGAAAAATAAGATCTCACCCGCATGATTTACTTGATTTACAGGTCCCTTTTGCTACGAATCTGACAGATTTACACTATTTTGACCATAACTTTTTACCTGTAGCTCGGAATGACATGCTTCAAAAGGCAAAATTGACCTTCTCAACATGTTTGATATAAATTTAGACTATTCTTCACGCCGATGCACCAAGGAATTCGGTTTGGAAGGTCCACACTAGGCTAGGGAACCTTTTGCTTCCAAGTCTTCTTGTATGGGCCCTTTGCTTGTATGCATCCAAGGGGAATCATGCTTTTTCAAAAGGCTATGATGCTTAAACAAATAGAGGAGGGCCCAATATTATTTGCTTGTGAAAAGAATATACAATTGGAGTCTTTTTGAAAGGAGAGAAACTATATGTATATTCTTAAGAGATATTGGGCTACCTATGTAGGGGGCATAGAAGACTTGTAGAGAGGGACCATAATCTTTGGTAAAGACAAGTGGAGAGTTGATTTCCATGGGAATTTATCTATATGGGGTGGAAGATGGATATATTATTTTTCTACTACTAATTCACAAGAGGTAAGAAATTTTGGGGGTATATAGTTGGTTATTGTATGCTTATTCTATTTACAAAGCAAAAAAGAAAAGGGTGGTAATATAAATATATGACTAAGGTGACATTTTTGGGAAGAGTATAATGTATGTGTCGCCACAAAGGTTAAACGAAGAGGGGGAATTTACTCTAGATAACTTAATAGCGTAGAAAAATATATACACATATGAGGAAGAGGACGTTGAGTAGGCTGACAAATGTTACAAAAAGATGGTTACCATTTTATGCCACTCATATTAGCCCTCCCCCAAGCCTAGAGATATTCATATCTCAGGAGGACGGTGTTGCTTCTTTTTCTTCTTCTTTTTTTTTCTCTTTTTTTTTGGTCATTTTTCCTTTTCCACTTTTTTTTTTTTCAATAGGAGGAGTGTCATGCACTCTTTTACCCCATTAGACCTGCTTTTCATTACCTCAATCCCATAAATCGGAGATGGGAGGGTTGCCTTGGGTATGTTCAGATTCCAAGGCTGGTTCTTCTTTGCACATCAAAGATTTAAAAATAGGTGGAGCATTTGCCAAGCCGAAGGGAGCCATGTCAATTTGGAGCTTAGACGATGTAGGTAGATGATTGCCTATCAACGGATTGGTACGTTGAAAGTAGGGCTTTAATCTCCATCCATTGACTCTGGTCTTGTGGAGTTTTCCTGATAAATCTGCTAATCTGTAACTACCATTCCCAAACTTTGTTTTCATCATGAAAGGTCCCTCCCATCTTTGCAAAAACTTTTTGTCAAGTCGAGTATCAAGTCGGTTATCATAGCGAAGAACCAACATACCTTCCTTCAATCCTTTCCCCTTGAGCTTCTTGTTGATTTTATCCCTTTGGCTTGTCGCTTTGGTGATGTAGTGATCAATGGACTCTTCTCTATCTAGCTCAAGTCGTTGGAGATCTAAGATCCTTTCATGTAGAACCTCTTTTGGTTTTTTTGCCACTCTTGCATGAACGCGCAAGCTTGAGAGCTCTACCTCAATGGGGAGAAGTGCCTCCTGTCCATAAACTAGATGAAAAGGGGTGAATTGGGTAGATACCTTGAAAGATGTCCTATACGCCCAAAGAGAAGCCGTCAAATGGTGATCCCAATCATTAGGCCGGTCCACAACCTGCTTAGAAATGATCTTACATATCATTCCATTCACTTTTTTCACCAATCCATTGCATTGCGGATAGTAGGGTGTGGAATGCAGGTGTTTCACTTTTAACCTCATCAAGAGATCATTTAGAAGGTCAGCCCTAAAACCCGGGCCTCGATCTGATAAAATTTCTAGGGGTGTTCCAAACCTACTACAAATATGATCAAAAATAAACTTTGATACCTCTTCAGCTCTGATTCGGGTTGTGCTTGTTGCTTCCGCCCATCGTATCATGTAGTCGACACCCATGATGATGAAAACCTTCCCTATAGAAGTACGAGGTAGGGGACCTATTGCATCCACACCCCACTTTTCAAAAGGGCCATAAGATATTATTGGGACTCGAGGCTCATATGTTAGTCATCTATCCCCAGCAATTTGGCATGGCTTACATGCCTTACACCAATATTGGACATCACGATGTAAGCTTGGCCAAATAAACCTGCTTGTAAAATCTTCCTACTTGTAATATCTTGAGAAAAGTGACCACCATAGACATCATCATGACATGAAAGAAGAATTTTCTCTATCTCTTGCACACCTGGTACTCTCCTCAAGACCAAATCTTTCCCTTTGTGATATAAATCATCCCCGATCAACTGGTAAGGTGTGGCCTTCTTAACTAGTCTATGTCTTTGCACCTTGTCTAAGTGTTTGGGACACTCACCTGCTTGTAGAAAGAAGATAATGTCTTTTAGCTCCTCTTGACCTTGATATTTGGGTTCATATAGTTTCACACCTCGTACCGCCATTTGAAGCTATTCATTTGCGAGTAAGTCTGCTTCCTTGTTATGAGTTCTCACAATGTGTTGTACTTGTGTTGCTTAAAAAACCTTCATCAAAGCTCTTACACTACTAAGCCACTCAAACAATGTACGATTCTTGCACCTCCAAGTCCCTTCGATTTGCCTGACCACTAGCAAAGAATCACCTTTTATAATAAGTCTTTGTATGCCTAATTCTTTGCATTCTTCTAACCCAAGGGTTAGAGCAGCATACTCAGCCTCATTGTTAGAGTGAACACTGGGTAGAGTGATACCTTTTCTAACCATTACCTCCTTTTGTGGGTTCAAAATGATGATTCCCCCTGCTGCTTTGTCTTGTTGGCGTTGATAAGCTCCGTCAAAGCATAAAGTATGGGCATTATCAATCTCCTTTACTTTGAACTATTTTGAGCCTTCCTCTCTTTGTAGTCGTGATCCTTCCCTTTCTCTCACTTTGTAGGTGAGAATGTCTGCAAGTCCTGCTCTTGTGCTATCTTCTACAAGGAAAGTGTATTCAAATTCTTGGAGTTCAAGCACCCACTTTGCTATTCTAGATGAGAGGCTCATGTGTTGTACTACATATGGTAGATTGTGCTCTAAGGTGAGAAAAACAAATGGCACAGGGAGAAGATACGATCGAAACTTCCTTACCGCAAACAAGATTGCAAAGACCACTTTCTCCATTTCAGTGTATCCCTTCTCAGCCGGAGTCATCACCTTGCTTGCAAAATAGATCGGCCTCATGTATGATGTTTTAGGATCTTTTTGCATCAAAAGAACACCAATTTCTTCGAAACCTACACTTGGAGTGACATAGTAGGTCTCCTTTGGATCTGGTGGAATTAGGATTGGGAGAGAGCTAAGAATGCCCTTCACTTCCTCAAAACATTTGGCATGTTCCCTCCCCCATTCAAATGTAAATTGGCTTGCCAACCTATGCAAAGGGGCGATGGCTTCTGCTAGGAGATAGATGAAGCGAGACATGTACCTCACTTTGTGGTTGAAGGTCATTAGCTCCTTAGTTGTTGTTGGTGGAGATAATGACAAAAGGGCCTCTACTTTAGAGGGATCCATTTGAATTCCTTGTGAAGAAACCACATGGCCTAGCAAAACCACCTGAGATTCACCGATATGACACTTCTCTGGGTTGAGTTGTCCCCCAAATTGATGGAGCCTCTTAAGCCCCTCTTCAACCCTTTGGCAATGAAGTGATCTACAACTATAAATACAGAAATCATCCATAAAGACTCTTATGGATTTTCCAAAGAATGGCTGAAATACAAATATTGTGAATCTCATGAAGGTGCTAGGAGCATTGGTGAGCCCAAAAGGCATTACTCTGAATGCAAAACATCCCCAAGGTGTGATGAAGGTGGTTTTTGGTTGGTCCTCTTCTGCTATTCTAATTTGAAAATATCATGAATACCCATCACACACAGTGTAGCATTCGTGACCTGCTACTTCATTCAAAATTTCATCTTGGAAAGGGAGAGGGAAGTGGTCCCTCTTTGTCGCAGCGTTGAGGGGTTTGTAATCCACGCAGACCCTCCACTTACCATTCTTCTTGGGAGTGACTACAATAGGTGATACCCATTCGGAGTTGGATACTGGATAGATGAAGCCAGCCTTCAAGAGTCGATTCACTTCTTGTAGGAGAGCCTTTTGTTGCACAGATCCTAGTCGCCTTAACTTTTGAGCCACGAGTTTGGTCCCTGGTTTCAATTCAATTCGATGCTCTATTACATCTACACCTCTTATTTGTGAGTAGTCAGTGATAAACAAATTGGGATACCTCCTTAACATATTGATGTAGGACCTCTTCTCCTCACAAGTAAGATCTTTTGCAAGCATCTTCTCAAATCCTTCTTCAAGGTGGTGGCATCTTTCATCCCCTCGTGTGTGATTGTCTGTTGGCTTTTCTTCTACAGGAACATCTTGAGTGTTGGCATTGAATACAATTCCCATTACCTCCAAAGAAGACTCCTCTTCACTGGTTGATGCACTGGTTGATGCTTCCTCATCACTTGAGTAAGGACTCTCCTCCTCGCTCTCTTCATCTGCCGTGGTTTCATAGTTGATATCTAGTTGCTTTCCTTCTCGCCAATCATACACCACCGGTTGACCCTTCTTAAGAATCAAACGACCACTTCTCCATTTTTGATATGCATTCACAGCAATGAGCCAAGGCCTCCCTAGGATGATGGGATAGCCCTCCCCCTTGGCTGGCATGACATACATATCCACTCGTGCATCTATGTTACATACAGAGACTTTTACATTTTCAATGATCCCCAAACACTTCACCTTGAGTTGTTGGCTAGCCTAGCTTGACAATTAGAGGACTTTGTAATTTCAAGCCCTAACTTGTTCATTGATTTTTCCGTGATCACACACATTTGAGCTCCACCATCAACATATACATTAGACACCTTTTTACCCCTTATGTAAGCATCCACAATGGGTTCCACATCTTTTTGTAGCTTTGAGGCCACAACCTTAATGGAAAGATTTGCTTTCTTTTTTGGAATTCTTGTACTTACCAACTTTGGCCATTGCCTTCTTACTTTGGCTGATAGGTGTAGAAGTTGAGGCCATGAAATGTTTGGCTTTTGGGTTTGTAAATCCTCCCGGATGTTGTAGGGCTCTAACTCCTTTCCCAATGGGAAGTCGTTGATACCAATTTCCCTTCGCCTTGATCTTTTCTTCCTGCTACTTTCAGCTTCTTCCATCTTTGACTTCTTCTTCTTGTCCCTTCTGGCTGAATTTGTTCCTTCACTTCTCATGTCTTCATCCTTATCATGTGCTCTTGTGCGTTTTTCTGCCGGCATAACATCAAAGTTTAGAGTATGCTCATCTATTACCTCTTCTAGCTTGATGGTGTTGACTCCTCTTTCTTCCTCCTCATGTGGGACGGGAGGTATATTTGCTGGTGGTGGTGGTCGACGAAGGATTTGTGGGCCTTGAGCTTGTTCTTGCTGCACAGTGAGAGGAGGCGGTCTGGGGGGATATATGTCTCCCGGAAGTCGCCTTGGATGTGGAAAATTGTACATGCCATGGCCCATTTCATTGCAATTCCAACATCGCAACTCTTGAGCTTGTCTTCGTTGATTGCGATTCCCTTCTCTTGGTTGTCGTTGTTGAGGTAGGCCTTGTACTAAATTCAGAGTGAGGTTCTCAAGCTGTTGAGTTAGCCTTTGTAAAACCTCTTGTTGAGAGTTATCTCCTATTTGTGAAGATTGTGCAAGAGGGGCCCTAATTGGTGCTTCCATGGTTTGTGAAGACTCCCTCTCACTCACTTCATTCAAACCCCTTGCTCTATGTGCTTGGAAGTGTAGTTTTCTAAACTTGATGATGGCTACCTCACGTGCTTCTTCGAAGGTGGATGGGAATTTTAGCTCTACTTTAGCCTTTAAAAGTGGATACAAGCCAACCATGAATCTCTCTTTTTTTAGAAAGTTAGGTGCACCACCATGATTTTCTAATGTAGCCTCCCACCTACCCCATAGATTGACAAAGGTTGCTTCATAAGAGGGATAGTCTTCAAGTGATACCTGCTTATGTCCAATAAGACATTTCCATAGTCCTTCAGAAGTATCACCTTGCCCGAACTTGGAGAGGAAGCTTGCTCTCAGTCTCTCCCAATTGGACTTGATTTGGGGTTGCAAGGTCTCATACCATGCTTTAGCTTCTGCTTTTAGAACCAACGGGAAGGCTCGTAGCTTTACTTCCTCTTCATCTCTCCCGGATATGAGATGTGCCATCTCCAAGTTGTCAAGAAACTCTTGCGCATCTTCCCCACTTCTTGCATAGAACGTGGGAAAGAACTTGACATTTTGTTTAGACTTTTTGAAATTTATTTTTTAAAAAGAAACTTTTCTCTTACGGGCCGCACAAGATTGTTGACACTATAAATCTGATTACATTAAAATGAAGATGTACACATCCATTGTTAATTCGTACTTTATCATAGGTAGAATAAATGGATTAATTGAAGCATTGATTTCATTGAGGCGAGTGGATCCAAATATCCTCCTTATGATAGATTGAAACTTAAACTTAGTTGCAATGATTATATGAATGGATTGCCGAGCAATAGGCCTAAAAGGTTCATTGTTTTGATCGTGATTCATGTGCTACTCCTCGTTGTTGGTTTGAAGGCCTCGTTCCTTCATATGGCCCTTGAGCACCCCTTCACCACTCCTTGTTCCTGCCTTTAAAACAAAATGAAAACGTGAACATCAAAAGAAGTTTCATAATTGATGATTGGAAGTATAATTGGATTGGGTGATGCTAGTATTTCTCTAAGTCTTTCTGCACCAAACATAAAAACAATGCGTTGCTGGAAAAAGACTTTTCTATCTATGTGAACATTTAATCTAATGTGTTGTGAAAAATGAAATGGATAGATGGGAACTCCATTGTTCATCACTAAAAAATTTGAAGGTAACTTGGAAATATGTTCCTCATTGGGGGCACCACTTTATGAGGGCGAGCTTTTTGAAATGGGGCCTCTAAACCCAAACCAATGGGCCTACCCTCACAAAATGTTCGTAAAGAGGTACGCACACTACTTGGGGCACCACCTTCTTTTGGGAGTGGAGAAGGAAACCAATCAAAATAACACTTGCACTCACCCACTCAAGCAACACACTTTGAAAACCCCGTTACTCTATATACACTTTGGACACTTGAACACCATCAACGGTTATGCAACCCAATGCCGTGCATCAAAATGAAATATACAATTTGTGGAATAGCATTCACCTTCTCCCCATAAGAATACCCATAATACATCCAAACTCTTCCTCTCTCAAGCACTCATAAAAAAAAATCATGCGCACAAGACTTGCCTCTCAAACACACAAGAGAATCACTTACATCAAACTAACACACTTTGCATAGAGAGCTCATCTCCATCTATGCAATGCCGTGACACAAATAAAATCACCATGAGAGGTAGCCACATGCATATGTAATGAAGCAAAAGAGAGTTGGAGTGAGAAATTTCTTTAGACCAATTGAATAAGTGTGGAGAAACAAACCAATGGTAAATTGAGAATAGAACACTTACTTGATTTCTCGCACACCTTTTAAGGGGAGGACAGATGCTGGCTAACCATCACGAATTGCGACACTTGAAAGTTTTGAAGATGATTTCATGATCATTAACATAACCATGAGAGAGATCATGATGTATTTACAAGTTATTGAGGTGCTACAAATGATTTATTGGGTTGATGGAGTAAGAGATTGTAGAATGGAAAGAGTGGAGAATAGAGTTGCACTATCTCCAAAGAGGAGGGTTAGGAGGGAGGATGTGAAAGAGGGAGAGTTGGGGTTTTCTCTACTATTGATCAAGAAAACAACATGAAGTTGAAAATATAGGTGTGTGTCTTTGAGTCTCTCCAAGGGGGGCTATTTATAGTTGTGTAGGAGTGGGATTATGCTACACTTAATTAGAGTAAGTGATTAGACCTAATTAAGTGTCCTTTGACCACTCATTGAATATTGGACATAAAAGAGACTATTTATTCACCAAAAATATCATTTTAGACCGTGAAGGCTCCATAGGGGTGCATAATGTAGGTGGGCCCCACCATGAGGCCCTACGGGTGGCTCCTGCGGGGTATCTCAACTTGTCTGTCTTGGCATTTAGAAAGCATCTTTAGGTTGGTCCCATCACATGCAAGTGACCTTGAACACTCATTGCTCTTCTAGAAGATGAGTGGGGGAAAAATAAGATCTCACCCGCTTGATTTACTTGATTTATAGGTCCCTTTTGCTACGAATCTGACAGATTTACACTATGTTGACCATAACTTTTTACCTGTAGCTCGGAATGACATGCTTCAAAAGGCAAAATTGACCTTCTCAACATTTTTGATATGAATTTGGACTATTCTTCACGCCCATGCACCAAGGAATTCGGTTTGGAAGATCCACACTAGGCTAGGGAACCTTTTGCTTCCAAGTCTTCTTGTATGGGCCCTTTGCTTGTATGCATCCAAGGGGAATCATGCTTTTTCAAAAGGCTATGATGCTTAAACAAATAGAGGAGGGCCCAATATTATTTGCTTGTGAAAAGAATATACAATTGGAGTCTTTTTGAAAGGAGAGAAACTATATGTATATTCTTAAGAGATATTGGGCTACCTATGTAGGGGGCATAGAAGACTTGTAGAGAGAGACCATAATCTTTGGTAAAGACAAGTGGAGAGTTGATTTCCATGGGAATTTATCTATATGGGGTGGAAGATGGATATATTATTTTTCTACTACTAATTCACAAGAGGTAAGAAAGTTTGGGGGTATATAGTTGGCTATTGTATGCTTATTCTATTTGCAAAGCAAAAAAGAAAAGGGTGGTAATATAAATATATGACTAAGGTGACATTTTTGGGAAGAGTATAATGTATGTGTCGCCACAAAGGTTAAACGAAGAGGGGGAATTTACTCTAGATAACTTAATAGCGTAGAAAAATATATACACATATGAGGAAGAGGACGTTGAGTAGGCTGACAAATGTTGCAAAAAGATGGTTACCATTTTATGCCACTCACTGTCACTCTTTCTATTACATGATCAGTAATGGGTAGGGGATAGTTGTCCCGAATTGTAGCAGCGTTTATTTTCTTGAGAT
Source organism: Adiantum capillus-veneris (assembly GCF_014529385.1). Taxonomy (NCBI): domain Eukaryota; kingdom Viridiplantae; phylum Streptophyta; class Polypodiopsida; order Polypodiales; family Pteridaceae; genus Adiantum; species Adiantum capillus-veneris. The sequence continues at coordinate 101,721,795 of NC_140960.1, read as the reverse complement.
TGACGCACACTCTTAACTTTTCATTTTTCTTCAGGACCACCACAATCGGTGAAACCCAATTGGTGTGCTCAATTTCGTAAATAAACTCTGCCTCTTTAAGCTTATCTATCTCCTCCTTGATCTTTTTTGCAAACGTCTCATTGTAAGTATAGGGACTTTGTCTGCTGGATTTGGCATCATTCTTAAGGGGTATTGTGTGTTGAAAAATACTTGGATCCACCCCCTTAAGATCTTTGTATGACCATGCAAACACATCTCTATACTGTTTAAGAGTAGCTACCAAAAGCTATTTCTCGTGTTCAGTAAGATCCGTGGCAATATATGCAGGTTTTGGATCTTCTCCCGGCTCTGCTAGATCTATTCGTTTGGCTTTTTCAGGACCGTCGTACGATGTACCAGGTTCCTTCAATTCCCTTATCGGTTGTTGCGCTATGATTTTTCTATCTTGTATGATATACTTCTTATAATGGGACGGTGCATCCATCTTGTCAGAATTCGTGTCCTCCTTTGTTTCCAATTCAGTCGTCCATATGTCTCCGAGAGTTCTCTTGAGCTTATTGTACTCCGTTTTCCTCTCTGTTTTGGTCATTCCAGACCCTGTTTCCCCCCCTTTATGTGACTTAGTCGTTCGCTTTTTGTGCCTGTTCTTCTTGTTGTTTTTCCATGGTTTAGTTTTGATAAACCGGTCAGTGACCTCGTCTTTGACACAATCTTTAGCTTTGACAAGCTTTAGATATCCCGTTCTGTCATTGACAAGAGGCATTGGATTATGCTTATTTGCTCTTGATTTTCTTGTTCTCTTGGATTTATACCGCTCTTGTCGACTAGGTTTTTGGTTAGGAAACTCGTAAAACCTATCCTGTCTCGACCTGTATTTCCTATTCGGCTCTGATCCACTTGATCTTTCATCATCAACATCTATTTGGATTTCATCACCTAGTGATGGAAGGTCACCGGTTAGTGAATCTGTGAATTCCTCCTCTGTTCGATTCCTATCGTTCACTACAAATATCTCATCAATTATTCTTTTACACTTAGTCTCATGTGGTGGTTCTTCTTGTTCCTCGCTCTCTGATCCCGACTCATGGATGACACTAGCCATTTGCAACGTTACTAGGTCGTATCCTTCATCGTCACAAAATTTTGTAGGCGTGCATTCGTTAACACATACGTCCAAGGTTGACAATATTTGAGTCCACCCAAATGACTCAAATAAATGTTCAGGGAAAGGTTATGGGAGATAAGCCTCGTTTTCTGCGGATCTTTCCAATACGCATTCCTCTTTGATTATGTCTCCACAATCAGATGCTCCACACATCCAGACATGTGCTTTCGTTTGCATCCATGCAGGTATTTCTTTTCCATTTACTGTGGTTGAATTAAATTCTTGCACCGGTGTTTTTCCAACGTCTCTATAGATGTGATCCTTCATGTTGATTTTCGTTATTAGCTCTTCTTGCCTTAGGTAAATTTGGTCATACCCCCAATCTTGTATCATTTTGAGTTGACGCATAAAAGGTCGCCCCAAAATAATGTCGAACTTGTTTGTTTTCCCGAAATCCACCACAACAAAGGTGTGCTCATAGTTAATTCCACACAAAGTTACAACTATTTGGTCCAGGATTCCCAATGGTCTCTCTACATACCCATCTGCGAGTTGCAGTTTCATTCTCGTCTTTCTGAGAGCTAGAAGGCCCCATTTCTCCCAGATTTTCTTTGTAGCAATCGCCACTCCCGCTCCACTGTCTAGGATAGCTATCGTTTTTATATCCTTCTATTCAACAGGTAAGGTTGTATTACCTTCCTCACCTTCACAGTAATATCTGACCTTGTTTATGTGCACTGGTTGGGCTTTGGGTTGACCTTCCCATTTGTTTCCTTCTCCCGTAGGGTTTGTCTGAAGAGGAATCTTTACTCCTTTGTTCTCTAAATGTTTCCCCATGTCTTCCCATAAGTGTGGTCTGACTCTCAAGAGTTTTGACAGTGTGATTGTGCATGTTATAGGTGTCGACAACATCTCTTGAAGACTTTTTGAGTCAATCATTTGTGGAATAGTTCTCATATGGGATGGAACTAACCTTATCTCCGATTGTGCCTCGTGTTCACCTATAAACGAAGGCAGGGTTTTCAAGGATTGAGCTTTGCTTTCCATCGAAACCTCCGTTCTCGCATCTCCATACAACGATTGTATATCTCCTGGGTAAAATCCGTTGTCTAAGTTAATCTCAGAAATTGGAGCAGACTGTAACGTCGCACTTCCGTTCTTTCTATTTCTAATGGTTTCCCATAAGTATTGTGGCCATGGCTCTTCAACTTCTAGAATTGGCATTATAGTCATTAACTTAGCGTCATCAGTGGTGTTCGGCACCACTCGGTGATCCAATGACAATATTGTTTCAGGCCTGGGTCTGTTTACTTGTTCTGGTTTATCGAATTTTAGTTTTTCTCGCTCTTTGTGAATCAGCACTTCTTGTTTTATGGTTCTAACCACCTTAGGTTCCATCAATGCCTGGGCTGTTTCAATGAGGTGTTTACACATTTCCGAACGCTTCGTCTCCACTTCTGGTTGAGGATAAGTTAACCATCTCTGTTCTAAGGTTTGGTTTGTTTTTAGCTTTGCTTCGTACGCTTATAATAGAGCATCTAAAGGCTCTAGCACTTTCTCAACCAAGACTGATCCTCCTGAGGACGCTTTCCTCTGCTTGTTGTTATCCTCAGTAGTTTTACTATCTCTCTCTTGTTTCAGTTGCTCTTTCGTTTCATGTAATTTGTTTTGCATGGCAATTTGGGTTTTCAACCTTCTTGTTTTCAGGATTTTCGCTGGGTTCTCATAGATAAACTCTCATTTTCTGTGGGTATTGGCAACTTGACCTTTTCCTCCAATGACTTGTTTTTCTCTAAGTCCTTGGCTTGGGCTCTAGTTATCGCATTGATTTGGATCATGGGATTAGTTTCTGATCCACTGCTTGCACTTGGTAACACCCCCACAATATTTATAATTGCTTTTCCCTTGTTGTCTGGAATCCCTGGGCAATCTGGTGAGGCGGTCCGGCAGGCAGCAAGAAGAGCGGCCTCTAAACACCCTTCGAGGCTCCCGTGCTGCTCAATTGGGGCTGGGGCAAGCACAATCAGAGACAACAACAACCCACAACCCGAAACCAAACAAGAAAAGGGGCACCACCTAGTTGTAGATGCGAACTAGGACGCACGTGATATCTCCTTGTACTCAAACGCACAAAGAGAGGGGAATGCAAGATAGCCACACACACCAAACACAAACATTCACCACGCCAGAGAGAGGTAAAGAGCACAAATCAACTTGAGCAACTCAGTCTTAGCCTTAAAGACTAGATGTACACAAAGCTTGATGAGAAATAGAGAGACAACACAAAACTTGACCTTGTTGCCAATACACAAATTGTCTTAGGGTCACGGGAGCCCTCTCACCGAGCACCCTCTTACAATTGACCTTTTAGGCAAACAATTCAACAAGCTCTCAAACCACCAAGCATGAAATGGCACAACAAACTTCAAGGACAATATACCTTCAACCACCTGATGAGCCAACTTATCAAGTCAATTTGGAGAGAAGAGTCGTAGTCACCCAAAACTATAAATCTTATTTATGCACAAGAGTAGGCTATAAGTGTGGTGAAGAGTATGGCATACACTCCACTCCTCTAGATGGCATAACTAACTTCAAGCTTCTCCATGCACCTATGTGTAATGATGGAATAGAGCACTCACGATGCACACACTCTACACAACTAGGCTTGAAGAGTGGTGTGTTATGTGTTGAGAATGGTGTGGTGTAATGTGATGATTTACAAGGGAGAGAAGGGCTCTATTTATAGGTTTTAGAAGCCCCGATTAGGATTACGCCTAATCAAGTTTCTTTGAAGGAATAAAAGATTAAGCACATTTTTTTTAATTTTTTTTTAATGAGGGTGGGTCTCTCTTGTCTTTTGAGTCACATGGATGTGGCTCAAGGGAAGAGAATTTTTGAGGATGAAAGGAGAGAGGATTGAGTGAATAACTTGGGAGTGCCTACTCTAGTAGAGGGTGCATTTTACAATAAGGTTAGTGGTTAGTAGTTAGTAATTATCACAAAAAAATATTTACAAAATCATTCACCAAATGGTGAGATATATGATGAGAAAAGTTAGAGAAGGGATAAGCTTGTAAAGCAAGGTTGAAGCTTGGAGAAGTTGACATTCACCTCTTTACAGCACCGGTAGAAGAAGCGGTCAGCATGGCGAAGTAACCCGTGTCGATGAAGCTACGTTATCTTCAAACCTTGGAAAATTCATGATAAAGCCTTCATTTGTAGAGGTTAACCTTGGATTTTTGCTAGTTTTTTGAAGTTCTTTACAAAGCTGAAGAGAGTATGGTAATATGGACATATATGTAGAGAGAAAGGGGGACACCTAGGGTGTAGAAATGGAGGATGAAGGCTATGGAGGTGTGAGAGATGTGGCAATGGTGAAAAGGGTGAATTAAGACATGGGAGTTGCAGGTTTGAGAGTGGGAAGGAGAGGGAGGAGTGTGTGTGAAAGAGGAAAATGATAAAGTGGAAGAGGGAGTGTGGCTGCATAGCATGGGCAAACTGGGGTCCACCAATAAAATCATAGCTCACAGCTCGTAGCTCAAAAAAATATGAAAAAATTTGAGGTGAAAGTTCAACTCACGGGATACAACTTTTGTTGTATCACCTTTTCAAATTCGGGGAGCATGTGATCTTTAAAAATTCAGCAAAACCGACTGTTTTTTCCACTTCACAAGGTCCTTGTGAGGTCCTTCTTTGGATGATTCTTTTGAATACCTCCAAGAGTGAGCTCCCCATGGTGCATGCATGCATGCCACATACCCTTGACCTTATTTGGTAGGTCTATAATTGAAGATATTGTTGAGATCATGATATAAATGAATAGTACAACTAAGGAAATCAAATATTCAGGGGTCTAAAAAAATATGTACATGTCAAATATAAATAATATAGGTGGAAAAAATATAAAGGGGTCAAAATAAATCTCTCTCATTATAAGTCTACCATAAAAAGATGAATATTTTTGGTGGTCTAATTTATGAGAGTAATAGAGAATAGATGTAGGAAGGAAAAAATGACAATAGTGAAAAAATATACACATAAATAAACTAGTTTTTTTGGATTTTTGTTGGGATGGAGTTACACCAAAAATAAGAGAAGCTTGCATGAAATTATTTTTATATGGAATAAAGAGTATGCAAAATGGTAAGAAAAAATATGGTGATGGTGAGTCAATGTACATAGCATAAATAACACACCATAGGTAGAAATATTTAAATAAATATCAAAATAATTATGAAAAATCCTTTTATTTAGGCCCTATATACAATGAAATATTTACACAAAAATGGGCCATAATATACTTATATTTTTTATATATTTTTATTTTTTTGGCTCAACTAACCCAGTGACTAGCTAGCTGAGGGTTTTTAAGAAGATATAGGAAAAGTCCCCTAACTCACACACACCTATATACAGTGAAATGGTAGGGATAGCCACAGTGTTTGGATGATTTTGGTAGGGTGGGTTAACTCACTATGGCAATTACGGAGAGCCGAAAAATGGCTATCACTGGCAATATGTGATTCACACCACATCCGTCACAAAACCCAAAAATTTTCACTCTTTCGCCTTTGAAATGGCAGCTACGCTCCCAATGATCCGTACTTCCACAGTTATAGCACTGTCCAATTGGTGGTTGATTTTGAGGAGGTGGTCCCATAGGTTGTCCTGCCCTATTAGGATATCCTCTTGGTTTGTAGTTCTGGTTTGCAATGAACATTAACGTTCTTTCGTCCACCAAATATTGATCTCTTGAAGGTTGTGCTACATACGTTGGTGGTGCCATACCCTCGCTATTTTCCCAAGGTTGACAGGTTTTGTCTGCGTACATTTGTGATTCAGGTTCTGTTACGTAAGGCTCATTTGGTTCCTCAAAATAAGAAACTTGAAGTGTACTATTTGTTCCTGGTGATGCTTCACAAGGTTGAGCATACCTAATCATGGCTCTATTTTCCTGTGGTAATGGACGTTGTTGACCCAACACAGGTTGAGGTCTGTCTGCTCCTGCTACCATATTCATATTTGGTCCAACTTAATATCTTGGAGGAGGTGGCTGGGGTGGTCCTGCTGGAGGTCCATACGGTCTTTCCCTCACATAGTTTTTGTTGTAAAAACACTCTTCCGTGCCATGATTTGTCCATTTTTTCTCTATGGCGCACCATTTCAGTACTCGTCCATTCGCAACTGGTGCTTTCGGATGTTGTGTGCACCACGGCGTCGGGTGATCTCCTCCACATATGTCACATTTCCTTGTCTGAGATTGTCTCATCACCGGATTTGATCTCATATGTTGCTGCATTCTCTTCGTTACCTCCTCTATCATTTGGTCAGCTATCGGCATCAAGGAAGCCTGAGCATCTTTCTTGGTAGAGGATTCGCTCTTGATAGATGAAGAGCCACTCATTACTGAATCAGTATCCTCTGACACTTCCCCATATGCTTTGCAGTTATGAACAAGATATAATGCTTCCCTTGTAACTTGTTGAAATGTGCTACATGCCTTCACGTGAAGGTCCTTTTTCAAGGTTTCGTTCCTAAGTCCTTCAATGAAGAGCACAAACAATCTCTTGTCCTACAGTAATTCTCTCCTCGGGCACCTCTCAATGTATTGCTTGAATCTCAAGGATGCTTCCTTCACTTTTTCGTTCTCCCTTTGTTTAAAAGCATATATTTGTGATACAGTATTATGCTTTGTACCCCGTTTTGAGAATTCTTTCGTGAACTCGCGCAATACATGTTCAATATTCGGACAAGTTTCACGGTTCAAAGGTTGAAACCATGTTAAGGCCGTCTCTTCCAAGGTCAGACCGAATCCCTCGTATTGAGTATGGAAATCAGTGATCTGCTATGCTCTTAAGACTTGCTTGAAGAGCGATACATGGGCCTATGGATCCCCTGATCTGCTATACTTCTTCGGCATGCACTTTGCTACTTGGGGTGGCCTAATCCGTCTATGGTCTGCGACCAGTCTCATTGCTCCTGTGTCTCGACTTAATCGTTCTCGTGCATCATGGATGTCATGGGTTGCTCTCGTTGGCTCCCCTACCCCGAATCTACTACTAGGAGGCAAATGTGATGGTGTGGCTGCAAATGTCGGACCTACTGCTATATGTGTAGAGATAGGAACCGCAATACCTCGATTCGTAGCCATTGATTCTCTGGAATGTAACATTCCCATGGGGCTTGGCATAGAATACTGAGGTCGACTGAAAGAGTCAGCTACATGAGTCCTCTCTCCACCTGTTGCCATCGGGTCTGGCACGACAGTTGTCGGTGCTGGTCTTAGTGGGCTTGGAGTGACATAATACTGGTAAAGTGGTCCCCCAAAGTACGTATATCCTTCCAACTCCCTTTTATCGATTGTTGCGTATCGTCTTCCATACTTGTCGTATGCGGCGATTTTTGTTTTTGTTCCCTTTGTGTAGGTGAAGACATAAAGTCTTTTCCGCTCAGTCATCTCTTCGACATAGGGTTCCTCGCATCTACAATAGAGATCTTGCTCTCCATTATTATTCTTGTATAACCCCAAGTAGACATTATCCGTGTTGACTCTCAAAGTTTCGTTTTCTCGCCTTAACCTCACATTAGGGAAGCTCATTGTTGGTGCCTTCTCCTCATGTTCCTCATCTATTTTGGCTTTCGTGCCCATCTATCCCCACTTGTCTACAATGTTAGGATTCAAGCCTACCAAGTACATGACACCCTCGTCATGTAGGTACCTACCTCCGCTATAGCTCACAGGCACTAAGTTCTTGAGCTCACTTGGTCTATCTTCTATTTTCACATAGTAGCGGTCCATACCATCTTTGTATATCTTGGCACCTTGCTTGTTGTCATATTGATACTTGATGAACAATAGTTTCATTGTGGCAGAGGGGTTTGATGGTCCTGCTGCCATGTTTTCTCCTCTGTTTAGTTTTAATTGTCCCAAGTGTTCTGTGAAATACTCGTAAGATCTCTCTGAAGAAGTATCGGAGATGCCTTCTTCAAGGATCGGCTCTAACGAGTCGTACTACACCTTGGTTTACACTCTCCTCCGTTGATAAAACACTTGCTTGATCCACTAAATTTCGGTGTTGGATGTTGATTTGTTTTCTCGATCTCAAAAACATGAAGAAAGTGGGATTTACTGACTGAATCCAAACCTCTTACCTGGAGATGAAGTGATCTTCCAAGATCGGTCTCTGCAAATGAATACACTTGATGGCTATGAGATCACTGTATCATTCCAACTGTCAGCAGAGTCAACACTTTCACAATGACTTCAACACAATTTTGCTTGTAGATTATTGACAGTATGTCCAATTTGAGTTTTGACAACTCCTGATATCTTAAATATTCTAGGTCTATAAACAGGTCAAAAATGAGTTAGATCTGGGCCAGAGGTACACCGATCGCGATCGTAGTTCTGAGCCCAAATTTGACCAAACTTCACCAGCTTGTTCACTAGGCTATTTTAAGGCTGCCTCTCTGATACTTTTGTATTCAGACTCTAAAAAGTCAAGCTTTTACCAGTTCTTGCCACTTGGTTGGAAGTGTCTGTTTTCTAGAATCTGTCAGTTTGATCTCATTTTGGTTGGGATTTGGAAGCTATCTGGGGTTGTCCTGTGTGTACAAGCTATCCCTCTGTATGGTTTCTTCCCAGTTTTGATGTGTTTTGGTCTACTGAAAGTCAATTCTATGCCAGTTTAGCAGTTTTTGACTTGGATCTGTATTCAGATGGTTTGACAAGTATTTTGAGGTTTTTGGCTCTAGGTCCTTTAGAATTTTATGTTTGTATACACCTGAGGATCCCATAGATGAAATCTGGTCAAAATCTGGCACTTAGGTACACAGATCGCGATCGTAGTTCTGAGCCCAAATTAGACCAAATTTGGCATGCCTATAGACACTAATGTTTTAGAGCTATCCCCCAAGTCTTTTTGCATTTGGATCATCAAAAGCCAAGATTTTGCACTTTCTGGGTCTGTCAGGATAGTTTTACCCAAGTGGCCCGATTTCGTTGATTTTTGATGTTTTTGGGTGTTGTTTCTTTATACAAATTTGTTTAGAATCTTATCAGGAAGGCGCACAACAAATCTAGTCAAAATCTGGCACATAGGTACACCGATCGCGATCGTAGTACCTGGGCCAAATCTGATGAAATTTGGTATGCTCCCTCTGACAAGTATTTCCCAGTGTTTGGTGCTACCACTTTTTGATTTGAATCAATTTCAGCTCTGTTTGGTCAGATTTTCAAAATTTCAGAGTCTTATGGCCTTTTTGCCAAAGTTATGGTTTTCTGGTTTCTCGACTCTAACTTTTGCCCCAAATCTGATTGGAATGTGATTTGCTTATCCTACTCCTAAGTACAGAAATGAAAGAACATAAGGAAATGAATCAATCAAAACAAACACTACGGATTTTGGGTGAGATTTCAGTACTCAATCGAATTAGAGAAATTGAAGAGCAAAAATGCTTTGAACACTCTCACTCATAGCTCCCTAAATCTCCTAAGAGAGGATCTAGCTGGTCCACTGACTCTAGACTCCACTAAGCTCTAAAACCTTGTCTAGCAACCTAACTGAGGTGTAAAATGGATTTGTGGATTGATCTGCTTTTTAAAGAATCTAACTGCGCACTCGATCACTCATCACCTAAGGTGCATTCCCCGGCAACAGCGCCAATGTTTGCGGGTCGCCGCGACGGACGTCCATAGCATAGCTCTCAAGCATCAACATATTTATCAATACAAGGGAAGCGACTAGGATGAGGCATGGAAACTCACTAGGGTGTCAATCCTAATGAAGTGAACTCGATGAGATGCATCTACTAACTCTACAAGAAAATCAAACGCACTATCACCAAGTAATCTGACTATGTCCTTCTACACAGCTCTATAGTCACGCCCGTTTACCATGCAAATCTATTTGGAATCGCACGAAACTTGAAGGGAAGCTACAGGGGACTATCAGGATCGTATCCTATCACTATCACAACATTTTGGAGAGGTATAAAGATCGCGATCGTTCGTCCCAAAGTCAGCAAAAACAGCGAATAGGTGATCCTAACTGATCGTTTTAGGGTCCCTGAAGCCTCTCCTAGGGTCAAAACAACATAAAATACGCATATAGACACTCAAAACAACGATTTAAGGTCTCAAACTCGTAGTTAAAAACCTACACCGAATCTTGAATGATTACACTTGAATGGAAGAGCAAGATAAGAGGAACACAATGCAATAAACGAATGTGAATTTGGATTACCGTAGCCACAATGGTGAAGATTACAAGTTGGAGCAAGAAGGAGCTCTCAAACGTACGTTGTCTTCTCAGTTTCCCATCAAAAAGATAATGTTCAAACTTACAAAAAATGACCTTTATAGTTTAGGTCTTTACAAATGGCTTGTTCGGCCAAAAGGTCCTAAACTTCTAATTGGCTCTCTAATATACAATTGCTCCCATAAGAATAATCATAAATCCTTTGACAAGTTCTCGGCTTAGAGATGCTCTCTTACAAAATAATTTTACAAAGGTTTCTCATAAAAATATGACCCTTCTCTAGAAATGGCCGCTTGTCGCTTCGTCCGCCAAACAATATCAAATAGAGGACTAGGGTTCAGAGGTGATCTGGTGGGAGAACTGATGACAAAGTTAGGCATCACACGCCGACATTCCATACCATACTATCCACAATGCAATGGTTTGGTAGAGAAGGTAAACAGAATGATTTGCAAAATCATCACAAAGCAGGTGAACAATCACACAGGGGATTGGGATAAACATCTCGTGGTAGCTCTTTGGCCCTACCGAACAACGTTCCGAACATCACTAGGTTTCACCTCTTTCCATCTAGTTTATGGGAAGGAGGCAATTCTACCCATTGAGGTACAGATAGCCAACTTACGAGTTTTGGCTAGCCAGATACATCGTCCAATTGTAAATCTCAGAAACCATATCTTGGATCTGGAGAGACTCCAACTAGATAGGGAAGAAGCGATCAATCACTATGCAACACAGGCAGAACGACGCCGGCTCACTTTCAATCAAGGACTGAAAGAAAAGGGACTGGAAAAAGGTATGTTAGTGCTGAGGTACAACAACAGATTTGACACCAGGAAGAACAAGAAATTTCAACCCAGATGGGAGGGACCATTCATCATCAAGAAGCGCTATGACAACGGCAGCTATAAGCTGATGGAAGCAGATGGAAGAATTCACAAGACTAGGGTCAATGGATGGAGACTGAAAAGGTATTTTCTTAAGTTTGATCTAGAATTCATGTTAAACATTCCAGAGGAGGGAGAACCCTCTAACCCCACAACTAAAGATGCAGAGGAAGGGCTAGAAGCATGAATGCCTCTAGCCAAAAGGGGAGGGCTAATGATGGCCGATTTTTGGAAATCAAAGAAAACAAAAAGAAAAGAACTTATTTTGCCCTTTTTGAAGCCTTGGTGGCACCGTTGGAAGGCTCGGCAATGCCTGGAAAACTTTATGATGCTGGTTTTAATGGCATGGCCTCGTCACATGGCTCCCTCTCTTGATTGGCCGGCCTTATCAACCTCGCGGCCCTAACTCGTCCATACCCCAGCCTCGCAGGCCTCCATCTCTCTCTTCCCCTCATCCATTCCATTTTTCTCTCCCTCTCTCTCGCTCATGGCCCGGCGCTGTTCATCACAGCCCATGCAGGTGGCCCGGCCATTTTCTCTCTCTATCTCCCTCGTTGCCTACCAATGGTCGATCACACACACACACACACACACACACACACACACACACACACACACACACACACACACACACACACACTCTCTCTCTCTCTCTCTCTAATATTCTCTCTCTTACCCACACCCCGTTGACCCTCAATAACCCCCCCTTACTGGCCACCCTCGGCTAGGAGCGGCCCACCCCCTTCTCTCGCTTTCTCTCTCGCGCTCCCGCTGTGTCGAGCGATAGCCATACACGAACTCGCTCTCTCCCGTATTCCTATCCACACATGCCCCTCCCACACCCCCTCCCTCGCTCTCTATGCAAACCGATAGCCAAAAATATTCCCTCTCTCTTCCCCACCCACTCGCCTCACCCTTCCCTCAGCCTCATTCTCCCTCCGTTGGCCCGCTACCCCTACCTCTCCTCTCGTCCACATCCCCTTTGGCCATATCCCCCCCCCCCCCCCCCCCCCTGTTTTCTTCCCCCCCTCATGGACCACCAGCTTCATACCCCCCCCTATCTTCACCTAGACCTACCCATCCTCTCTCTCTCTCTCTCTCTCTCTCTCTCTCTCTCTCTCTCTCTCTCTCTCTCTCTCTCTCTCTCTCTCTCTCTCTCTCTCTCTCTCTGGCGCCCTCACCATTGGAAGGAATCTCTCTTTCTCTCCATTCCCTTCTCATTCATACACACACACACCCCCTATCCTCTCTCACCCATTCCCGCAGACCATGGAAGGAATCTCTCTTTCTCTCCATTCCCTTCTCATTCATACACACACACCCCCTATCCTCTCTCACCCATTCCCTATCACCTCCCCACACCCTCACACACTCTCTTTCCCCCCCGGTTTGGGAACCGCCTTTTATTATATACTCTCTCTCTATAACTCCCAAAATGCCCGTTGACTAACCACCCCCCCCCCCTCATCACCCTCTGTCGCCACGCCGCCACCTCCCCTCTCCTTCTCCCGGACCCAACCCGAAGGCTCCATCGCCACACACTCTCCCACCTACCCATCCTCTCTCTCTCTCTGGCACCCTCACCCTCGCAGGCCGCTTCTCTATCCCAGCCTATGAAGGCGTGCAAATAATGGGGGCTCTCCCTCATCCACACACACACACACCCTCACCTCTTCCCCCCACACACTTGCCTCATCCTCTCCCTCACCCCATATCTCTCACTCTCTAGCACTTTGCACACAGTGCCCGCCCCAGCATATCTTTCTCTCTCTCTTTCTCTCTCTCTCTCTCTCTCTCTCTCTCTCTCTCTCTCTCTCTCTCTCTCTCGGCATGTACAGGCGTAGCAAAAATTTACTCTCTCTCTCTATACACACAACACAATACACACACACACACACACACACACACACACGTTCACCCTTATCCACACACACACACACCCCCCTTGCAACAACACACACACACACACACACACACACACACACACACACACACACACACACACACACACACACACACACACACACACACACCATCCCCCCCCCCCCCCTTCACTCACCCGCGCGTAGCTGCAGCATGCCGCCAACCCAAAAAAAACACTTAAAAGAAAAGCATATATAATATATATATTCTATACAAGCCCCGTTTCCACGCACGCTTGCGTGCACATACATACATATACAAATACACACACACACACTCTCACGCATACGCACTTACATATATATACACACACATCCGCCCACATGCACACACACACACACACACACACACACACACACACACACACACACACACACACACACACACACACACACACACACACACACACACACACACACACACACACGCATATACGCACCACAAATACAAAAAAAACAAAGGATTCCACGACTACGACGACAACGAAAATGAAGGAGGACCCAAAGCACGCGCTGCCAACAACAAAAAGGAGAAATGCGCCAAAGGCATGCCCCGACCGACCCCGAAAAGACGTACGCACTACACCGACGCACCGGCAACACACCAATTGCCGGCATCACGTAACCATGACGCCATTTTCAGTAATTTGTAGGTTATGTTCATCATTTCTTCAGTTTTCACCCAAGCCATTGTAAAATTCGCCAATTTGTAAATTCCCCCTCTCTTGGTGATGGTCACATAGGCCCACCTAGAGATTCTCATCTTTTTATACCCTCCCAAAACAAAGCAAAGGTCAACCACACCGGGCCCACCGCTTGCTTTGTCTCCCCGATTAGCTTACCCTAATCGCACCGAGATTACCATAATCCAAGCAACCAACACCTATAAATTGGCAATGAGAGGTCACTATCGGAGGGGGGGGGGGGGGGGGGGGGGGGGGCAGCTCACGAGAGGTGAGCACTTGGTAGAGTATAGTGGGAAGAGTTGACACTAATTGGAATCACGGAGAGGGGGATTGTGTGTTGGTTTGCCTTGGAAATTGCACCATGTGAAGGGAGCCACGCCCACCTCTCGACTCCAATGGTTGATGCACACACATATACACGCTCTTGGTAGAAAGCTTCACAATCATTAAGTCGTCTTAGAGAACGCACCAAGTAGTTTTTCACCATTCTCTCTCCCTACTTCTCTATCACCACGGTGTGCCGCCTCGCCGGAAGTAAGGTCGTTGTAAATACTGCATAAATAATTCTCCCTCACACCCCCAAGGGTTTTCATCATTTGTCAATATCAATCTCTCTCTCTCTCTCTCTCTCTCTCTCTTTCTGTTTCATCATTTGTCAATCTCAATCTCTCTCTCTCTCTCTGTCTCTCTCCGTGTGTGTGTGTGTGTGTGTGTGTGTAAGTTTGCAGTGTTCATATCATTGTGGTTTGCGTCCTAGCCGCTCAAAGCTAGGTGGTGCCCCCTGTTCGCTTTACCGTGAGACAGGCTCGAGGCGTGCCATTCGGCCCCCGGCGTTTTGGAGGCCGTCGGGGTTCGGGGTTTGCTTTGCTCCCGTCACCTCTTCCCAAGCATTGAAAGCATAACTTCTCTTTTTTAGCCTTATCAAAGTCCTCAGGAGAGAGAGGACTACGGGACCCCTTGGGTTTTCTAGCTGCTTCAGAATTGGCTACTATAAATTTCCTTTTATTGTGCCCATACTGTGTGCGTGTATTACCTTGTGTATTAGTAGGCATGTGATTATTATGTGATTTCTTTTCATCTGGATCATCATGAATGTGTGCTTTCACTATGGCCTCCTCAAGTGTTTTAGGGTCCTGAGTCTTGACGTGCCTCTTAAGCTCAGGCGTCAGACTGCGGATAAACCCACGTACTCGTTGAAAGGTGTCTAGTCCTTCCAACTTGAGGATAACATCCCGATAGTGAGAGATATATTCAAGTAATGATGGGTGTTGGCGCATGGAACACGTGTCCCAAGCCGTCCAATTTTCATCTGCCTCATTTGTAGGCAAAAATTCTTTTCGAAACATAGTCTCAAATGCTGCCCAACTCTGTGGTATGATATTCTTCTCCTTGAGAGATATCCACCATTTGTAGGCCTTGTCTTCCAGAGTCAGACTGGTTTGCAGTGCTCTGACTGCATTTGGAGTACGCCGTAAGGCGTGAATTCCATCCCACTTGCTGAGAAAGGTATTCACTGTATCCTTATT
This sequence comes from Adiantum capillus-veneris, assembly GCF_014529385.1. NCBI lineage: Eukaryota > Viridiplantae > Streptophyta > Polypodiopsida > Polypodiales > Pteridaceae > Adiantum > Adiantum capillus-veneris. The sequence goes on along the minus strand of NC_140960.1, from coordinate 101,706,406 downwards.
GTGATCTCAGTCCTCTCCCTTAAAAGTTGGTGTTTTGGTGTTTTTCAACAACTCGTCCACCTCCTTTGCAGTGAGGGAGTGCAAAGAGTCCGGATATGGACCTTTACAATGATCAGAAGGATCTTGCCACTGAGTGGCAGCGTGCTCATGCATGTGTGTGTCAACAGGGCCCTTGGGCTGCTGCTGCATAAATTGTATCACTAACGTGGATAATTTAGTGACATTTTCATTTAAAGATGCAAAATTTCCTTCCATTACTGAGATGCGTGTCTGAAGTGCACGAAATTCTTGAATATTGAGCAATTCATAAGCGTCATCACCTCCCGTAGCATCGTGCGGGCACCCTCCGTGATAGGATCCGTCCGCGAGCCATCATGGGATGGATCAGGTGTTTGATGCTCGAAATCAAAGGTCATATTGATATATAAATCCATGGCAACACCGTGCAGTGTAAGAAAGAGAAAGAAGAATACCTTGATTCAGAAAACAATCTCATAGCCATAAAATGCACTACAAACGATAATTAGCCGTGCTAATTACGTTGGTCGTCAAAGCGTTAACCAACCCGTAAGTCCACCCGTTCACGTAAACTGCTTGAACGCATTGCCGTTGATTCTAGCTTCCGAAGAAAACAAGTGATGTTGGATACTTGTTTAAAAACTTACAAGCCGTCGTAGATTAAGCTTGATGCAATACTGAAATTTTGTACAGTAATAGTCAACTACTTTAACTGTCGTGGGCACTAGCCCTAAGGCTTGATTTTAGTATGCCCTAAGGTTTTAGGCGGCCCAATCTGGGAAGGCCGAAAATAAAACCAAGGACTGGCTATGGCGACAGAGATGCCGATGGTGAGCAAGAGGGAGAGAGAGAGGTTGAGTGCTATGGTGCCCAACTGTGTCGGCCCCTGTGACGGGTTCTGCCCAGCTTTTCCGCGCGCACCTACCGAGCTCGAGAGTGCATGATTTGGCCTTCCTTGCCTCTACTCACTCCCCTCGAAAGGGTCGGATCTCACGATGGCCAGAGTCCTCGTCGCCCCTGCTAAGCGGCCATGCCCGCTGTTCCGGCTTCCCTTGTCTTGCATGACATGCAAAAAAGGGTGCAACTTTCCATGCGCGTGTCCCAAAAAAGAGTGGCTCTTGATACCAGTATAAAGCCTAGGGTAGCTAGATCTTAGGATCCTCCTCCCAACCTCCCATTATAAAGGCAGGCTCCTAGCCTCTTGCCCTAGACGGATCCCCTGTCCACATTGCCTAGCCTGGCCTCTGGCCGCAGTTCGGGACTCCTTGGCCTTGCCCTTGTCCTGACATTTTTGCTCGTCGTTTGCCTCAATCGAGCCTTGGGAAAGTTAAGTAAGACCCAATCATTTTCTTTGAACGTTAAGGCCCTTCTATGCTTGTCAGCAATAGCTTTTTGCCTTTGTTGAGAGATAGATATAGCCTCCTTAACCTTTCAAAAAGATTCTAGTAGGTACGACTATACTCATTAGTAGCATCGAAGATCTTCCCATGTACTTTAAGTAGCAAGGGACTTTTAGGTCTTCACTCTATGATCTCATAAGGTGCTTTTCCCGTGAGTAGTATGGATAGTATTATTCTATGCATACTCTACAAGGGGTAAGTACTTCTCTCATTGTGAGCGTTGATCTACTTTTGTAACATAAGTCTTTAGTAGATCGAGTATTGTAAGATTGGCTATCTTACTTTGGCCATCCGTTTGTGGGTGATAGGCCAAAGAGACTCTTGTATGTCCACTTTCATGGCAGGCCAATAGGAGTATGTCTCTACTCCTCGAAGAGTAGGTTGAATGCCTCCATGCCCCGCATAGGGAGGAGCATGGGATTCCTACATGACTTTCTCACAAAGGGAGTGGTTAACACATAGCCTATTTCCATGGACAAGACATGCTGCAAGGTGAATGGTTCCTCTTTCTTCCCCAAAGCAAGGGTTGACATTACATCTTTAAAGTCAAGGTCAATAGCATACTCATCTATCATAGAAGATAGATCATTGTGAGTTACTATAGAGACCGCATTGACTTTTGGTCGACGTGAAAGTGCATCGGTCACTTGACTCTTCTTATCAGCAACGTGAGCAATATGAAAAAAAATTACGAAAGAAAATTTGCCCACCTCATTTGTTTGTCGGAAAGGTTGGTTTGCGTCATGAAGTACTTGAGACTTTGGTGGTCTGTTCGTAAAATGAATGGAATCCCCAATAAATAGTGCTTCCATGTGTCCAGGGCATGTAGAACAACTAAAAGCACTTTCTCATAAATGCCCAAGACCCATTCATCCGTATTGAGCCTTCGGCTCTCATATGCTATGGCATGCCCTTCTTGAAGCAAGACTGCTCCAAGGCAATCACTACAAGCATCACATTGGACCTCAAATGGCTTTGAGAGATCCGAAAGCATGAGGATTGGTTGAGAGGTAAGCTTCTCTTTGAGCTTGTCATAGCTTTTTACTCCTTAGTAGTCCATGAGTACTTAATGTTCTTCTTTGTTAAGTCATGTAATGGCCCTGCTATTTGAGAAATTTTTTCTATGAAGTGTCTATAGTATGCACACATACCAATAAAGCTTCTTAGCTCATGTAGATTCCTTGGATTAGGCCATGCTTTTATTACCTCTAACTTTGATGGATCCAAACGGATACCATCTTGAGAGATAATATGACCTAAGTATTGAATCTCTTGAAGGAAAAATTTGCTTTTCTTTTGGTTGAGGAAAAGCTTGTTCTCCCTCAATGCTTGAAAAAGAACTTGGAGATGTTCCTTGTGTTCCTCCAAGGACTTGGAGTAGATGATGATATCATCAAAGAACACTCCAGTGAACTTGCGGTAGGGTCTAAATATTTTCTCCATCAAACAATTGAATATGGCTGGTGCATTGGTCAAGCCAATAGCCTGACTAGATATTCATAAAGATCATATGTTGTATGAAACATGGTCTTTAGGATATTTTCATCCACTATCCTTATTTGATGATAGCCACTTTTAAGGTCAATCCTACTGAAGTAGGTAGAGCCTTTTGTAGCTTATCAAACGTATCTTCTACCCGAGGCACGAGAACAGGGATTTAATATTATGTAGTTACGACAAATTTTGTGTGATCACAAGGTCTTATTGACACATTTACATGATTACACTAAACATGATCACAAGGAATCCGGTTAAGGGCGACCTGTAGGCCCACTAAATTCCCGCCGGGCTTTTTAGTATCCGTGGCGGGCCCGCCGGCGTTTTTTATTTTCCCTGCGGGCCCGTCGAGAATAGTAAAAAGCCCGACGGGCTCGCAAAATTATATATATGTGGGTCCGATCGGGCTTGCTGGGTGTTATCTCTTGCTTTATTCTGAGAGAGAGAGAGAGAGAGAGAGAGAGAGAGAGAGAGAGAGAGAGAGAGAGAGAGAGAGAGAGAGAGAGAGAGAGAGAGAGAGAGAGATCTTGTTGACCACCTTTGAAGGTATGTCGAGAGGAGAGAGGAGAGAGGGAGAGAGAGAGAGTCGTGTGGGAGCGTGCTCTACATCGCAGTGCGCGGCAGCAACGGAGTACCTGACCACACGATCCGGGTATGTGTTGTGTGTGTGTGTGTGTATGCGTTGTGTGGTAGTGTGCCTTTTGTCGTATTGCGTGGTAGTGATAAGGTACCTTACCACACAATGGGAGTGTGTGTGTAAGTTGTTCTACGGAACAATGCTTATCATAGGGGTATCACCTCGGTGACGCGGGGAAGATGGTGTCCTTGTGGTAAGTATTGGCTTACTGTCTGGGTACTACGTCGGTAACGCGGCGAATCTAGTATCCTTATGGTAAGTCAACTTCCCTTCCCCTTACCCAAACAACATATGGGCATCGGTCGGTAACGTGGCTATAGGATATGCATATGCAAGCCATTGTTTCTCCTTAGATTTAGGCGGCACTCGATCTGTAACATAGCTAATAGAGTGTCGTTTGTTAGAAGCATCTGTTTTTGCATAAATGTGGCATTCAGGTCGTTAACTCGACCGTACGAACGTCATATAATTTGTATGTGCATGTACAATTAATTTTTTAAGTATTAAGAATATGAAATACTTGGTCGGTAACGCGGCTGTGAAGAGTATTTCATATACAAACTGTATGAATTGTTTGATTTTGTTGTTTTGAACTGTCCATATAAAATTATATACTAGCTAATCATATTTAGAAGAATACTTTATTCAACAATCATCGCTATTTTAAATGTACCATTTATATAAATTATATGCAAAAAAGTATTTGCACACAAATTGCATGTTAAATATTCTTTTTTATCTTTTTAAAGGACCTCAAGCATTATCGCTATTTTTAATGCTTCATTTACATAAATTCTCTGAAAAAGAATTTGCACACAATTTTCATGTTAAATATTCTTTTGTATCTTTTTAAAGAGCATCAATTATTATCGCTTTTCTGATTGCTACATTTACATAAATTCTATGTAAAAAAGTGTGTGAACACAATTTGCTAGTCCAATTTGTATACTTCCAATGTTCTAAATGTTTTTGAAGTTTTTAAGTCGGTGTGTGCTTTGTTTGAACTAGTATGTGTGCATGGAAATGTGCTAGACTGTTAACATGTATTGTTTGATCTGAATTAAGTTCTTATAAACCACTTGTTTGATCTGCATTTTACACATGTAACAGATTGCAATTTTAAGTGAAGATTGTTTTCAAATTTTATCAATATTTCCTTGCACATTTCTTAAAGTCTTGAAGTGGTGGTTAAGGGTTTGCCTGAAATAGTGTGAGAGTGTTAGTGTCATTTGCAACCATGAATTTGTATTTGATATGTTGTTTTTTATTATCTAGTGCAAATATGGCGCCATATCAAAAGAAAAGTATTATGCGTGCCATTTGTAAAGAATGTATTTTAGCAATCTTATCATGTACATATGATCGCATACAACAAATTAGTAAAAGCGATGTCTTCATCAAAGACCTCACTAGTGCTATATGGGAGAACACAGAGCGCAGGTTGTGAGTTGAAGGCCAATACGAGTTGTTGATTCCAACAGGGATTCGAGAATTTGACCCCCACCACAAGGTTAGGACAGTGTGCAATATGAAAGTATGTTGCAGAGACTTAAAGGAAGATATCCCACCTGCCTGTGACATGTCAAAATTAGAGCTCTGGGATAAATTATGGGAAGAACAGAAGGTAAATATGAAGCGTGTGAAAGCGCATGACTAAGCAGCCTTACCCAAGAGATTGAAGATGGCCCAAGATGCGCAAGCAGCTTTGGGAGGTCGATCCAATGCCAGCGGCACTGGCACAATCATACGTACGGATTTGAATGCAAAGTGCACTCATCTTGTCAGCATCCCTCACGAAGCCTTGGTAGAAGGTATGAGGATTGCAAAACAGATACACTAATTTTACTGCTCTGTTTGCTAATAGTATGTTGCGAATAGTGTTGTGCATATACTTGTACATACTTCAGTTTCTCTCTGAACTTGAGTTTCCTGCACATTGTGCGAGTACTTTCATTGCAAGGGGACGTAAGGTAGAGTAATACTCTTGACCATTCATCATCCACCACTTCCATGCAGGTTGCTCTTTTGCCATCACTGTACAAAATCATTCACAAAAGAACCTCAATTTTAATCTAAATGCATTCATTTCTTTGATGCAATCAATTTGATCTTGAACGTTGGAGTAGAACGTGTTGACCACGTGATAAAAATTGCTTACCACCTCTATATTGGACATCAGATCTAAAATCCAATATTCTAGATCGAGCATGTAAGCAACGCTATGGAGTGGACTATGAGCGCTCTTCCACCTTGCATGAAAAAACTTGGCCAAATTTTTTTGTTGTTTGCTAGATAATGGTAATCACCACTCCTTCTCTACTACAGACTTTTTCAGGTCTTCGGGATTTTCAAGACTCTGTTGGATTGACCACCATGTCATCCACACTTTGCCCAAGTTTGGCGCCCTTTGATCAAGATTACAGATCGCAAATATAAAGGGCATCATTACATGGTAATATAACGGACATCATTACATGGTAATATAACGGACATCATTACATGGTATACATTCATTATACTCCTCCACCAAGCAGCCTTGTTTACATTACCACGTAGACATGTAATTTTATCTTTCACTTTTTCTTTTTGCTCAAGCTGCCATTCATCAAAGGCCGCGCAATTGAATGTATCAATCACAACGCATTTATTACGGAGAAGTGATTCCAAGGTATAAAAGTGTGTGCAAAACCGAGTTTCAGCAGGAAGTTTCAACATCATTGACATGTGCATCCTATAAAAATCGAGCACTCTTTGTTGTTTCAAAATAAATTTCACAACGTGATGTGCTATATCAATTATTTTCGTGAACCATGTGATTTCTTCGCTAGTGTACCAATATTTCAGCACCAAAGTTTAAGCTGTGCATATTACAACCATTGGCAAAAATGTGTGGAAAGCACTTCTTTATTAATTTATTGGTGTTTTTATAATTCTTTGCGTTGTACATGACTACTTGAACGACATGTTCAACACCAATTTCTTCAATTACATTAATCAAGACCTCAGAAATGTTTTTTTCACTTTTAATTGCACCAGAACTATCAATCGTCTTTATAAACGTTTCTCCCCTTGGACAAACCAACATTACGTTGATCAACGGTCTTCTTTGAATTTGGCCAGCCATCACTCACAATCGTACATCCTGAAAGCGAAATATTCCCACGTATTATTTTTCCAACACGCTCTTTGACTTCGATGTAACATTTGTCCAAGAAAACATTTCTTATCGTGTGATAAGAAGGAGCTGAAAATCCTGGACCAAACTCATCGATTTTCTTCCAAGCAGCCTTCCAATGATTGCTGTCTACCATGACCAAAGCACTTCTTGTAAAGAATATTGCTTTGGCGAGTGCAGTTTATGCTTGTTCTAGAGACTGCACTTGAAAGATTTGATGTAATGATTCTTGATGCATTTGACTAAGTCCACCTTCATTGTGACGCTTAAAAGAAACACTGCTTCAAATTTCCTCTCCTTGCGCAGGTTGTTCTCCAAGCTTAGTTGGCATCACTACAGGATCTGCAGAGTTAATATTTGGCTCTGAGAACTCTTGATTCGTAGCCACAAAGCTATATATATATTGTCTCTTTCCACCCTTTTTGGCGAGCTCTTCTCTCAAACGCTTTGCAACTGCAGGTGCCTGAGGATGTTCACATTTCTTACAACTCTTTGTAACGCTACCCAAAAAATGATCCCTAATACGTGGTGCACCGCCTGATTTTTTTGTGTGACAAAATTTACATTGCCACTTTATATATCGGCCGCATATGTTGTGAGCATACTCCCACTCTTTGCCAGGGGCTATTTCATTCTTTGGCTTCTTTGTACCACTTGTGCCCACATTTTTCTCCATTGCTTTTAATTTAAAACTGAAGACAAAAGAACTAGATGTTCAATTTTTGAAATATTTTTCAAAATTTTAACATATATTAAAATTTAAAAACCATTCAATATGAAAGTAACCATGATGCATAATATGAGATTTTCAATGCACGCTAGCCGATCCACATATCGATCACCTATATTGTGAGCAACCATACACATTGCAATGCAGTCTATGCATGGCATAATAACTATAACAATGCTATGAATTTCTCTATATAATTATTATTAAAATGATTATTTATATATCCACTTTGATTTGCAAACAATAAGACACATCTAATTTCAATTGCTACAAAAAAACAAACGAAAGCAACAAAATATATGATTGGTCATTTCATGCACTAATAATCTATCGTAATACATAATGCACTCTCTGTATAAACCAATGCATGAACTAACGCAAATAAATCTTCAATATAATCACTCAATTGAGGACTACTTGTACCTAGTGAAGGATTGTAGCCCACCCATGCAACCAATTCAATACATAAAAGCTATTTTAACCCAATTAAGGATTATAGCTCTTATATTGTGGTGTGACAAGTGTAAATCAACTCAAATGCAAGACTTCAAGGATCTTTATATGCCTGGTACACTAGTATAGGACATCTGACCCTTGACTATCGACTCGTCATTTACATATGCTCATCTTCTAAAACCAATTACAGCCTTCATTTGGAACAATGTCTTCTTCGCAATGAGCATGACTTTCCAAAATCACCCGATCGTGATTATGTTAATGAAATCCCTGCACGGAAAATCTATTTTTGATAGTGATATTGTTTAGTGCTCTATAGTCCACACACATACGATATGTACCATCTTTCTTTTGCACTAAGAGGACTGGAGAACAAAAGGGAGAGGAGCTAGGCCTCACCACCGCTTTGTCTACCAATTCTTGTACTTGCCTCATGATCTCCTCTTGTTGAGCTTGGGAAACTCGATAAGGAGGCTTGTTAGGCAATGAGCTTTCTAGTAGGAGCTCAATTGGATGGTCATCATCCCCTCATTTTGGAGGTAAGTCCATAGGGATATCATCGATGAAAACATCTTGGAATCCATTTAGAAAAGTAGACAAGTCTAACTCTTCTTGATTCCTACCATTTTCATTTGATAGATCATTAGCATCATTAGTGGATTATTTGACAAAAATCATGTACGCAAAAATCGAGCTTTTCATTGACTTATCAAAAGCTGGTGAATTTACAAGTGGTATAGTAGGACCAGACTCATTAGCATCTATATACATGCTCTTTCTCCTGCGGGTGAAGTAGTTTTTCCTTTCAGGGAACTTCATGTTGGCAGCTATGCGATCAAACCATGGCGCCCCTAGGATAGCATCCTCATGTTGGAGAGGAGAGATGAAAAAGTCTTCTTTGTCGACATAGCTTTGGGCATGAAGCCTCAACTTCCCAATCAAGGGAGTAACGAAGGCTTGCTGTCCCTTTAAAGCTATGTTAGCCATTACAATATCTCCCATCTTGAAAGCTTGAATGCCCAACTTGGTGGCCAACTCCGTTGAGATGAAGTTGTGAGTAGAGCCAGGGTCAAAAAAGATGAAGGCATCATGCTCCCTTACCTTTCCCCAAGCATAGGAGAAAGATGATCCTTTGCAATGAGCATCCTGTTTTGGAGCTTTGATGGTGGAAGCCCTAGGAGTCTCATTGCGAGCATTTTTCTTGGGGCAATAACGATAGCCATGTCCTTGCTCCCCACACTTAAAACACTTAAGGTCCTTGCGAAAAGCTTCAAGCTCTTCAGGAGAGAGTTTGTTTTTACCTTTGTAAACTTCCTTCTCCTTTGGACCTATTGTTGTTATTGTAGGAAGTGCCTTGGGAAGAATTTTGGGCATTGGTTTTCCCCTTTGCATCATTTTTGTCTTTGTATTTCATAGGTTTGACATTCCATCTAGCCCCTTGTTGGAAATTGATGCAGGAAGAAACCATGGTGTGGTGGATTACTTTGGTGATAGAACCAAGCCATTGGGAGTTGACATACTCGGCCATTTCTTCAGGTAATCCCACACAAAATTGTTGCTTTTGCTCAACGAAGTCTATCTTCTGGAAGAGAGTAGCCTTGAGATGTAAATCCCAAAACTTGTCCACATATTTGTGAATAGACTCATGTGAGAGAAGCTTCAAACTGCACAATTCGATAAGTACTTTGTCCTTTGCATCGCTTGCAAGGAATTGCTTCATGATGGAAACTCGTAGAGTTTTCCATGTCTTTAGGGCTTCATCGTTGCCACAAAGGCTAGCCCACCATTGATGAGCCGATTTCTGGAAGTGCATAGCTACATGGTGTAGCTTGGAGGACTTTGTGAAGCCCTCATCTCCAAAGGCCGCATCAAATTGTTGGATGAAGGCTAATACTTTGTCAGTGGCATCAAAGGTGCCATCATAGGTGAGAAAAGAGATACTCTTTCATCTCTCTTTGAACTTCTTGAGCTTTTGTGATCTTTGCCATGCAGGGTATGATTTGCTATGCTCTCCCCTCTTGTATTATCTAGGAGAATAGCCATAGCTTTTGTCGGGAGAGGAGGAAGGTGAAGAAGAAGGAGAATAGGGTGAATTCTTTCTTGACCTTTTCTTCCTTTGTTTCCTCTCTTCCCTTTTGGAGTGAAGAGGAGAAGGACTGTGTGTTGACCGTTCCTCATGGTAGGAGTTGGCGATCGTCTAGACCGCTATCTTCGTGGAGCCACATATTCAGAGGAACATAGGGATTCATTGCTTTCTTGCTCTTTGGATTCCTCCTCTTGTATGGGAGAGAGTCTTGTTTTGGGGGTCTCATCAAGAGGCCTCCTAAGCTCTCTCTCCTCTTGGAGAGGAATGGAAATCTCATAAGCACGAAGTTGTTGAGTAACTTCGGCTTGCAAAGTAGGGTTGCCCATAGCTTGATGCAACCTAATAACAAGATAATTGATAAACCTGGGGGCATCATCATTAGCACCTTCATGTATTCTTTGGCAATTCAAAACCTTAGTTTCTACTCCTCTTAGCCTTTGAAAATAAGCACTTAAGTATCTACACCCACGGCTCAAATTGGTTAATGATAGAGAGTACTAGGGTGGGTCTAACATTGCAAAATTGCTGAGAAATAGCTCCTTTTGGACTTCTTATGGCTCAATAATGGTAAAGCCGTAGGCAAGTCTAAAAAGACCCCATTATTAAGACCAAAGCTCCCGAGGTGTTCACCATATCCCACATAGCGGGCTCAACAAAACCGATAATAGATCCTAGTCCCACTTACCCTAATATAATTAACAAAATTAACCATTAATAGGCTACTTAAGAACCTCTCTTCTTCAGCAAGAAAAGAGAAACCAAATGGTCTGATACCAATCTATGGAAATGGGCTAAAAAGTTTGAGGATAGCAAAATTAAGAGAATTTGAGTGAGCATTTTTGTGAGGTTACTTTGAGAACATAGAGGGTGAACTTAATTGATGGTAGCAACATAAACATTGTACTTAATTAACTTGGCATGAACAATAATTTTTCAAGAGAGATAATATTAGAGAACATGACAATAGCTGAGGACCAGATTTACTTGGAGCCGGTCCCCCCTCCAAAAGGCGTTTGTATTATAGATTCTCCCATCAAGAGAGACTTGGTACAATACAATCTTTGTGCTCCTTGTGACTTAGGTGATGCAATGAAGATGAAAAGCTTCATGCATCACAAGCATACCATAAACTTTGCAAAAAGCATTAACTATCCCAAGCCTCAGTCCCAAGGCCTCAAACACCTTCGAAGGTGGAGAGAGCTAGCGGGGAATGAGGGTAGGGAAGAGGAAAAAGAATCATCCATAAGATAAAGAAATATTTCCTCACTTATCATCACTCTTCTTGCTTAGCATAGCATAATAGCATAGTAATTAAGATGAAGCAGATGGAAAGCTTAAGCATTGAAGCATGGATCTTGGTTGGATTTGCATTCCATAGCCAAGAGTGTTGGTGTAGGATCTCCACTTCTCAACAAGCTTGGAGAAGGAGATGGAGCTCTTGCACTTTGCACTCCACACAATGAGAGAATGTGTGTGTGTGTGTGTGTGTGTGTATAGGAGAGTATACCCCCCTCTCATGCTTGGTCCAAACCTCCCTCTCTTTCTCTCTCTCTCTCTCTCTCTCTCTCTCTCTCTCTTTCTCTCTCTCTCTCTCTCGTATTATTTAATTATTTCATTTGGACATGTGTCCTCTTTTTTCTCTTTGAGAGAAAGAACTTTATTATTTATTTTTATGCATCTAAATTCTCATTGGACACCTTTAAAACCTATCCAATAGGATGCAAGCACCTCATGAGGGCCACATGTGGACGATCATTTGAACATGTGTCTTTTATGCTTCTTAAGTCATTTGGTTTGAATTGAATACTTCAAACACTTAGTCAATCAAGCATGGAAACCGTTGATGCCTCTTGAAAGTTTATCTTTGAATTGAACACTTCAAGAACCTTAGTTATTTTAAGCATAAAAATCACCTCAAGATTTGGGCAAGGTTCCCACAAACATTTCAAGCACTTTAGTTAGCAAGCCAACAAGCACCTCATGCTTGGGTAGGGTTCCCACCTCAAGGTCATTCCTAGCTTGCCTAAGGTCAAAGGACTTTTTAACACTAACTTTTGGAGGTCTTTAATGAAGCTAACCTGAAGCTCTTTAAGCTCCATTAGGTAGCATTGCTCTTTAACATATCATCACCCCTTTAACCTTGGCCCCGTGTTGAGACAGATCGATAAGCACATGTCTGTATTCTAACACCTGTTCTTGTTTATTCTCCCATATTAAATGATCAGTTTATTTGAGAAAATCATTTGGGTTGGTTAGATATTAGATTTTATGACATAAAGCCTTAGTCATTAGTCTATGTTTCTTAGGGGCTAGAGGATCCTTTTTTACCCATGACATCATTCCAAGATGGATGACGAATCCATTTGGTGCTTGGGAGACGTAGCTGCCGCAAGCATGTCTACTCTTTAGTCCATTTCATTCTCCCAAAGTAGAGTGAAAAATTTTACTTGGTGTTTGAGAGACGTCATCATCACAAATATGATTCTAAGTATGCATACTACTTAAATTTGTGCACAATAAAAAGAGAGTTAGTCTTATAAGACAAAAACATTGATCATTCAAAAGAAACATTAACATTTGCTTACTCTAATGTAGCATTGTAAGCATTGATAAGGTTCATACTATGCTTAAGTTGTATTCCTTGAATCCATCTAGCATCTTCAAAAGGATAATTTTTGAACTTAATAAGATACCATCGGAGAATCTTGCCATGTCGTGGTACCTTGTCCTCATGTCAAAGGATAGCTTTTGGTTGTAGCACCTCTTCTTGGTCTTCAATTTGTGGGGTGTCTTCAATAATTGGGTTTGTTGGTGGCTCTGCTTTGTAAGGCTTGAGTAGGCTCACATGAAAAGAATTGTATATGATCCAATGGTTGGGCAACTTGAATTGACAAGCCATGTCATTGATTGGCTTCAATATTTTAAAGGGACCATAGTATCTTTTTTCTAGTTTAGCATAATACTTTTGATGGCCCGTAGAAATTTTTCCCGTTGTTTGCCTCAATCGAGCCTGAGGAAACTTGAGTAAGACCCATCATTTTCTTTGAACGTTAAGGCCCTTTTGTGCTTTGTTGAGAAATGGATAAAGCCTCCTTAGTCTTTTGGAAAGATTCTCGTAGGTAACGGCTATACTCTTCGGCATCGAAGATCTTCCCATGTACTTTAAGTAGAAAGGGACTTTTTAGTCTTCTCTCTAAGGTCTCAAAAGGTTCCTTTTACGTAGTAGTATGGACAATATTATTGTACGCATTCTCTACAAGGGGTAAGTAATTCTCCCATTGTGAGCAGTGATCTACTTCTGTAACATAAGTCTTTAGTAGATCAAGAATCGTAAGGTTAGCTATCTCACTTTGGCCATCCGTTTGTGGGTGATAGGGCAAAGAGAATTTTAACCTTGTACATAGATTTTCAAAGAGACCTTTCCTAAAATTACTCGAGTGAACCCATAAATCTGTTCAGAGCCAAACTCTCCTCCATCTAAAATCAAGCTTCGATGTTGTGACCAAACGAGCATATACTTTGACCAAAACAGTCGTAGATATAGACAAGAGTCTAGCATTTATGATGCCTTGGGTCCTAAAACCAATGAAGCTCATATCATAGGAGACCCATGTGATAGGCAATATCAGGGCAAAGATAATGCTCTATAGCTTGACTTGGGGAGCAATGTGTCATGTTTCACGGAGATACATAGGAAACTAGGAAGAAGGTTTACAGATGCCAAATGTCAACAGTGCTACCCAAAGTGTACCTTCACAGTCCCAAAAGGTGAGACTGAACCAAAGCCAAACAATTTTGAACTCTTACAATGAAGCAGGCTATAGTGATCACCCTAGGAAGGGGGGAGCTGTAAATCCATCAAGCTCAGCTCTTATACCAGGAAATGATACACCAGTTAGAAGCCCTAGAGCCTCTAGCCAACAGACCCCTTCAAGACAGAAACCATTGAAAGATCATATGGTTGTTGGAAGTTTCCAATTGACCCAGATTCCATCAGAGTCCATAGATAAATGCCTTTATGAAGATTATCAGGGAAAAAAGTTTCAGCTGATCTCCACAGGTCAAAGTTAAAAGCCGACAAATTCAATAGTGTTCAAGCAGATACATGTGATCAAGCTCACATATGCATATCAAGATGCACATGGTAACGAATGTCAGCAAGATCAAAACCTTGTACAAACCCCTACATATGGCCTTACTGAAGTGAAAGACTATCTGAAGATGATGCAAAGCCTCAAGCTACCAGAACAGGTGGCACAAAAGTCAAAGTCAAAAGAACCTAAAGCCCAGAACGCTGCACAAAGGTCACCACCAAAATCTCCTCCAAAGAGAAAAATTTTTGCCAAAATGTACCATGGATCTATTAAGATCAAAGTTTACTCAGATGCACGTAGAAAATGCTCAACAATTACAAAAAGGTGCAATATATTACAACCAATGGAGTCAACATCAATTGAAGCAGGTGATCAAAGCAAAGAAAATGTAGATAAGGTCCATCCAAAGGATGTTGCCATAGCAAAAGAAGTCAATCCAGACACAAATCTTGAGAAGATCAAGTGCAACATAGTTGGTGAAAATGAAGAAAAGCTGTCAAGAGAAGTAAAGCAAGATTTTCAGTTAGACAAGAACCTCATGTCTTTTCACACTTGGAAAAGATGTGGCCAATCACAGCTGGAAGATGCTCTTGGATTTGTGAGCATATCAGGAAACAAACGAGCAAAATGTTGGGGAATCATCTCCACCACCATTGAAGTAAGTTCACAGATTATCATAGCTCAATTCCACGTGATCACAACAAAAGATATGCTAGATGACATCATCATGGGAATGCCAATGGATCAAAAGCTGTTAGAGATATAGAATGCAAACATGACAAAGTCATCACAGACAACAAAGAATGGAGATCAAGACTGGTCACTCCCGGACGATAGCACAAAGTCCTCAAGCACGGTTAAAATGGAGACCGATGCCAAAGCAAAGCTTATTGAAGATGATTCATCTCCATCAAATAGAACTTCAGAAGAGCTTAAAGCAAATCAAGGCAATAGCAAGTGCAGATCAAAGAGAGCAAAAAGCAACCACCATAGCTATGGAGAAAAGAATACCACCAAAGCCAGAAGTTAAGAAGAACAAGGTTGCAGACAACCAGGAAGTAGCAGGAAGTCCAAAGCTCAATCACTCATTGCCACCATAAACAACTGTTGTAAGTCAGATTGCAACAAAAAGTCTCAAGCTACCCTCCATAGAGACACAATTAGATCAAGATGAGACCATGGAAAATGCAAGACAGAGATATTCAATAGAACCCGCAATGAAATAGCTATAGTTCTTAGCAGTACAAAAAGAGCAAGTGTCAAATGCAATGCTCTACTAGATACATAAGCAAAGTATAACATGGTTGTAGACAACATCTAGAGCATTCTAGGGATTACTCCATGAAAACATAACAGAAAAACAATGCTAGGTATGCATACAGGTCAAGAAGAAATGGTTGCTACCGTTAGCATCCAAAATCATGAAGAGCGGGTAAAGTTTCAGGTGAAGCCTTCAAAAGAAATGCTTGCAAATGTCATCCTTGGACATCAGTGGTTAGACCAACACAAGGCCTACAAAGAAGATACAATGCTAATACTCTCTTCTCCAAGAGGTAGCAAGCAGATACAGGTATCGTTAATGCCAGATTCAGAGTTGCTATAGTCAGAAGAATTGAAGATAAATCTTGCAGATAAAGGTAAAGCCAAAGTGGACCTTCCACTGATTGAAGATAAATCTTGCAGATAAAGGTAAAGCCAAAGTGGACCTTCCACTGATTAGCAAAGAAGATGTGACAACATATGCCTCTACATCAAAGAGCCCTCATGGACCAGCTTCTTCAAGGAAGACATGATTTCAAAATTTCAAATCAAGTGCTGACCCAACAGAGACCTCTAAGGAGACACCCAGAAAAGCAAAGATATTTCAGCCAAAGTACTCAAGAAAGCAAAGGAAAGTCAAGCAAGTGTTTGTTCTGAGAAATTTAGTCAAAGTCAATGATCCAGTTTGGATTAAGGACAAGAAATCAACACAAAAAGACAAACCCATGGGATGGATAGCATCACAGTGGAGCTTAAAAGAACAGGAGTACTATGGAGGTAATAGACACATATGGGTTCCAAAACCACATGTTAGGGCATATGAAGTAACTTCAAGTCCCTCCGAAGAAAGAAGGCCCGCAAGGTATCAACCTCGATAATACCCTAGGATACCTAAGAAGAAGGCATACAATAGAACAACATTGAAAGATGCTAAAGTTTACCACAACTCTCAAGAGGATACAGAACAAAGACGGATCTCAAAGAATGTTCCTCTTGGACAAGTATTCCACACAGGGTATACAAAGATTTGGGTACCAGTCAACCACAAGCCAACTGCAGCTACACTAGACCTACATGAAGATCTCAAGAGCTCAACAAGACCTAGAGCTCAACAAAGTCAACAAAGGAGTTAAAAAGGTCCTCAAAAGATTTGGATTCCTAAGTCTTCCAATACTCCTAGTCAAAAGCCAGATATCGACAGTAAACAAAGGCCTACAACAACATCAAAGATTTCTATCAACAGGCCCAATTGGAGAGTCAAACAAATAATGGAGTCTTCACAGTCAAAGAAGGACCACCTAGCCAACATGAATACAGATTCAAAGAAGATAAAACAGGTATGGCAAAAGAAACCTTTGATGCCAACTTGGTCCTTCACTAATTCTCTTTTTGAGGATTCAAGCTTACTTTTACTTGAAGAAATGTCTGTAATAAGCTCAAGAATGTAAAAATTCAAGTAGCCAGGGTGAAAAAAACACTCTTTGGCATAGTCAGAGTCGAGTTTCTAAGCCATAAAATGAGCAAAGCATTAGTCGCAAAGCTTCAAGTCATATTAAACTCTGTGCTAAGAGTCGTAGTTATTAGGATTACGCGCTTAAGCTAGAAGAGTTGAGCATATCTAAAGTCATATTGCTCATGTGGATGAGATGAGCATAAGAGTCGAAGTCTATTAAATTACAATTGTTGGAGTGTCGTAGAGTCCAACACTCACGCACAATGTACAGTAAGATGAGAGCACATACCCTCGCCAACAAAAACCATTCTTAAAGGGGTGCCAGTTTGCAAAGCCATGTCATATGCTTTTATAGCTACACCATCTTTCTGAAGAACCCCCAAAATCTCATGCACAACATAGTGTTTCCCATGCATTTCTATGTATGCATAAATAGGATGTCCCATCATTGGACATATGTATTAGAAACTCTTTTTGCTTCCACCTATGCACCTTGAATGGACTACAATAGGCAGCAAACCAATGTCATGCTAACCGACAAGTCATGTAGTGGAGTCAATACTGAGCGACTATAAAGCTTGGGGACTGCCCAACAGTGTTGACCTTGATGTTAAATCCATTACAGGCGACGGAAAAAACCTTGGGGCATGATAATCGACAACAGAAAGACAAAATTCAGTGAAGTCAATACTGGGTGAATAGTAGGCTTGGGGATTGCCCAACACTCCCTATCGCTTGGTGCTGACCTTGATATAACCGAAAAAGAAGACCATGGTGATGTGATTACAAAAATACAGTTGAGTCACTACTGGGCGAGTATAAAGCTTGAGGACTGCCCAACGTTCCCTATCGCTTGCTGTTGACCTTGCTCTTAAAATCATTACATACGACAGTTGAGTCAATACGGAGCGAATAGGACGCTTGGGGACTGCCCAATGTTTCCTATTGCTTGGTACTGACCTTGGGATTAAAATCATTTCATGCAATAGTGGAGTCAGCACCGAGCGAATAGGAGGCTTGGTAACTGCCCAACACTCCCCATCGCTTGGTGTTGATCTCAGCAAATTGACGTTGGCCCAGTACACTTCCACGAATATCACATTTTTTAATTCCATATCTATTCGTGAATAATCCCTTCAGTACTTTATTAATATTTCCATACTAATAAGTACTCCAATAATGCACGTATCCCAAAGGCACTTTTTTCCCACTGGGTTTTTTCCCTTTGGTCATCCAGGTATTAGACCCTAATTTAGAACCTCATCATTCTATTTCCCTTGTACATACTTTTCATAAATAAACATCAGTCTCATCCTTATGCTATTACAATGGACAAATAAAACATCATCTCTCACATCATACATATTCAGACCAATGAAGATGCTGCAACAACAAATTGAACCTCATCAACAAATTCAATGACCAATGAAGACGATCAGCCCATCAACAACCAATCAAAACCTTCCATAGCCTCCACGGACACTTTTCAACAGTGCTCGAGGACGGACACTAAAATCGGAAGGGGGGAATGTTAACTGAGTTGACATCAGTTAACAGAAGCTGCTAAAGACCAAGGACGTACAAATGCACATCAAAGATCAAAGTGAAGAAGGAGTAAATATTGGAGCTACACATTTTCCACGTTTTCCAAAAATGGTCACGTATTGTAAATTCTCGATTTATTTCAAGCCATTGTAATATTGTTAATGTGTTACGGGCTCAATGGGAGTTCTAAGCTGTAAGGAATAGGTCAGTTGGTGTGCCTAGGTAGAAGATTCAATAAGTGGTGGAGCCCTAAAGGCCTTGGATGCCCGGACATTGCATATTTTACCCTAAGTACATAAGGTAGTGTGTAAAAGAAATTAGGGTTCTTAAGCTCATTTGTTGAGAGCACTCTTTGGTGAGAGCTCTTGAAGTGTGTGGCTATGGAGTCCTTGAGCTTCTCCTTGCTCATGAGACTTAATTAACACTAATCAATGATTCATTCTATATCACTATGCCTCACTCTTACTTCTTATGATTGCCTATGATGCTTAGATTAATTAGATCTTAACTAATTTGTGGTTAATCCCTCTCTAATTTCCCTCTTTTGATTGTGTGTGCATGTAGGTTTGATTGGAGTGTGGTGCTCGATAGATCTATGTGTGTGTGCTTGCAATTAGTGTGTTGCATGATAGGATTAGTGTTGTGTGAGTCTTGCAATTGTAGTGTGTGTGATTAGGTTGATTAGAGGTGAAGAGAAGTGGATATGGAGATTGCCCTTCATTGGGATTAGCTCATCCATAGGCCAAGAAGCTCACCTCTTAGAGTTAACCATTTGTGTTGCCACAATTAGCTCACTAACCATGTTAGTGTTTCCATTCCCTAGCCGGGTAGCTCATCCCTCCGGATTGATAATTTTGTTGGTCATTGGAGCTATTGAAACGATGCAACCCCCAACAAGGTTTGAGAGAGCCAATGATCCACAAGCATGAGCTAGAAGAGGGGGTCAACCATACAAGTAGAGGGCTAGCTTGAGGCATATACTCTCTCACACACACTCTCATTGTGTGAAGTGCTAAGTGATAACTTCATCTCCTTCTCCAAGCTTGTTGAGAAGTTGAGAGCCTACACCAACACTCTTGGATATGGAATGTAAATCCAACCAAGAGGCATGCTTCAATGCTTAAGCTTGCCATCTTCTTCATCATCATTACTATGCTATTATGCTATGCTAAGCAACAAGAGTGATGATAAGTGGGGAACTATTTCTTTCTCGTAAGAATGATTATTCTTCCTCTTTCCTACCCTCATTCTCTGCTAGCTCTCTCCACCTTTGAAGGTGTTTGAGGTCTTGGGAATAAGGCCAAGGACAAGGTAATGCTTTCATTTAGCTAAGTCGAGGGCATAATTATGGTGCATGAAGCTTTCTATCTTCATTGCACCATCAAGGTCTCAAGGAACACATAGCTTGTATTGTACCAAGTCTCTCTTTATGGGAGAAATTATAATCCAAAAGCTTTTGGAGGGGGGATCGGCTCCACATAAATCTGGTCCTTAGTTGTTGTCAAGTTCTCTAATTCTCTCTCTTGCAAAGTATTGTTCATGCCAAGTTAACTAAGTATGATGGTTATGTTGTTATCTCTAATCAAGTTCATCCTCTATTTTCTCAAAGTAGTCTCATAAAAATGCTCACTATAGTTTTCATAATTTTGCTATTCTCAATGTTCATAGGCCATTTCCATTACATTGGTATCAGAGCTATTGGTTTCTCTTTTCTTGCTTAAGAAGAGAGGTCCTTAAGCTGTCCATGAAAGGTTGGACATGTTCATTGCAAGATGGTAAGTAGGACAGGGATCTATTATCTTCGTTGAAAAGGACTTAGTTCAAGGTACACCGTTGGGAACTATAGACTTAATAATGGAGTCTCTCGGGGCTTGCCTTTGGCTTAACCATTATTGAGTTACTAGCAAGCTCAATAGGAACCATAATCAACAAAGCAATGTTAGAACCTCTCCACTATTCTTTGCAATCAACAATCTCTAACCATGGTGTGGCTGCTTGAGAGTTTATTTAGCATGGCTTATAATAATCAAGAGAGTAGAATGAATATTGGCAACTTTGATTTTGCACATGATGGTGCTAATGATGATGCCCCAATGTTTGTGAACTACCTTTTTACTAGGTTGCAACAAGGTATGCGTAACCCTACCTTGCAAGCCGAAGTTACCAAGCAACTTCGTGCTTATGGGATTTCCCTTCCTCTCCAAGAAGAGAGAGAGCTTAGGAATCCTCTTGTTGAGACTTCCAAAAGAAAACTCTCTTTGATAAGAGAAGAAGAGGAATCTAATGAACAAGAAAGAAGTTAATCTTTGAATTCCTCTGAAGATGTGGCTGCACAAAGATGGATATCAACGATCCCCAACTCCTCCCAAGAGGAAAAGATCATCCTATAGTCCTTCTTCTTGTCCAAAAGGGAAGAGAGGAAACAAAGGAAGAAAAAGGCAACAAAGAGGTTGCCCTCTTCTCCTTCTTCTTCACCTTCCTCCTCTTCCGACAAAAACAACGGTTATTCCCCAGAGTATACAATAGGAGAGGACATTGCAAATCCTACCCTGCTTGGAAAAGGTCCCAAATGCTTAAGAAGTTCAAAGAGGGAGGAAATAGTATTTCTTTTCTCACCTACGATGTCACCTTTGGTGCTAGTGACAAAAGTATTGGCCTTCATCCAACAATTCGATGTGGCCTTTGGAGTCGAGGGCTTCATAGAGTCCTCCAAGCTATGCCATGTAGCTATGCACTTTCAAAAATCTGCTCGTTAATGGTGGGCTAGTCTCCACGGGAATGTTGAAGCCCCAAGGACATGGAGAACTCTATGAGTTTCCATAATGAAGAAATTCCTTGCAAGTGATGCCAAGGAAAAAGTCATCCACCACACTATGGTTGCATCTCGTATCAATTTCCAACAAGGGGCTAAAAGGAATGCCAAGCCCATGGAAAACAAAGATCAAAATGATGCAAAGGGGAAGAATAATGCTCAAAGTTCTTCCCAAGGCAATTCCAACAACAACAACAACAACAACAACAACAACAACAACAAGACCAAGGAGAAAGGACTTTACAAAGGTAAAAACAAACTCTCTCCTGAAGAGCTAGAGTATTTTTGCAAGGATCACAAATGCTTAAAGTGTGGGGAGCAAGGACATGGCTATCGTTCTTGCCCCAAAAGAAATGCCTACAATGAGACTCCTAGAGCTTCCATGGTCACAGCTCCAAAAGAGGATGCTCATTGCAAAGGATCATCCCTTTCCTATTCTTGGGGAAAGGTGAGGGAGCATGATGCCTTCATCCTTTTTGACCCTAGATCTACTCACAAATTCATATCAACGGAGTTGGCCAATAAGCTGGGCATTCAAGCTTTTGAGATAGGAGATATTCTAACTGCCTATGGGGATTTCAGGGGATAGAAAGCCTCTATTACTCCCTTGATTGGGAAGTTGAGGCTTCCTGTCCAAAGCTACGTCAACAAAGAAGAATTTTTCATCTCTCCTCTCCAGCATGAGGATGTTATCCTAGGGGCATCATGGTTCAACAGCATGGTTGTCAACATGAAGTTCCCTGAAAAGAGAATCTACTTCACCTACACGGAAAAGAGCATGTATATAGATTATAATGAGTCCGATCGTACTATACCACTTGTAAATTAACCTGCTTTTGATAAGTCAATGAAAAGCTCGGTTTCCTCATACATGATTTTTGTCAAAGAGTCTCTAAATAATGCTAATGTTTTAACAAAACAAAGTGGTACAAATCAAGAAGAATCAGACTTGTCTAATTTTCTAAATAGATTCCAAGATGTATTTATCGATGACATCCCTATGGAGTTACCTCCTAAATGAGGGAATGATGACCATATGATAGAGATTCTACCCGGGAGCTCATTGCCTAATAAACCTCCTTATAGAGTTTCTCAAGCTCAACAAGAGGAGATTATGAGGTAATTGCATGAGCTCGTAGACAAGGGGATGGTGAGGTCTAGGTCCTCTCCCTTTTGTTCTCAAGTCCTTTTAGTGCAAAAGAAAGATGGTACATACCGCATGTGTGTGGACTATCGAGCACTAAACCGTATCACTATCAAGAACAGGTTTCTCGTACTGCAGGTAGAAGATCTGTTTGATTAGCTACAAGGTTAGACCTACTTCAATAGGATTGACCTTAAAAGTGGCTATCATCAAATAAGGATAGTGAATGAAGAAATTGTAAAGACCGTGTTCCGTACAATGTTTGGTCTTTATGCATATCTTGTCATGGCTTTTGGTTTGACAAATGCTCTAGCCACGTTCAATTGTTTAATGGAGAAATTTTGAAGGCCCCACCGCAAGTTTACTGGAGTGTTCTTTGATGATATCATCATTTACTCCAAGTCCTTGGAGGAGCATAAGCAACATCTCCAGGTAATTTTTCAAGCTTTGAGGGAGAACAAGCTTTTTATTCATCAAAAGAAGAGTTAATTTTTCTTCAAGAGATTCAATACTTAGGTCATATTATCTCTCAAGATGGTATCTATATGGACGCATCAAAGTTGGAGGTAATAAAAGCATGGCCTAATCCAAGGAATCTACATGAGCTATGAAGCTTTATTGGTATGTGTGCATACTATAGACCATTATATGACTTAACGAAAAAGAACATTAAGTACTCATGGACTACTAAAGAGAAAAATGCTTTTGACAAGCTCAAAGAGAAGCTTACCTCCCAACCAGTGCTTATGCTTTTGGATCTCTCAAAGCCATATGAGGTCCAATGTGATGCTTGTGGTGATTGCCTTGGAGCAGTCTTGCTTTAAGAAGGGCATGCCATAGAATATGAGAGTCGAAGGCTCAATGCCGATGAACGGATCTTGGGCATATATGAAAAAGAGCTTTTAGCTATTCTACATGTCCTAGACACATGGAAGAACTATCTATTGGGGACTCCATTTATTTTGTAAATAGACCACCAAAATCTCAAGTACTTCATGACACAAACAAAGCTTTTCGACAAGCAAATGAGGTGGGAAAATTTTCTTTCACAATTTAATTTTCATATTGCTTACATTGCTGGTAAGCATAATCTGTTAGGAAATAAGACGTAGCTAAATAGATAATTTAGTAGATTACTTAATGGAGAGAGACACATTTATATACACGAGATTATAGAGTAGAGAGAGAGAGAGAGAGAGAGAGAGAGAGAGAGAGAGAGAGAGAGAGAGAGAGAGAGAGAGAGAGAGAGAGAGAGAGAGAGAGAGAGTACACACGATATACGTGGTTCACCCAATGTGGGCTACGTCCACGGGAAAGCATCCACTCAATGGCTTTAGTACTTCAAAACAAGAAGTAGTTTACAAAGGGATTATACCCTTAATGGAGCTCCCGCCTTGCTTCACTCTCACCACCTCACACTCACCTTGTTGCATCAACTTCACACTATGAAATGTGTGTAGAAATGGCCTTTATAGGCCAAAAGGGCTGCCCTCTCTAATGAGAGACAGCCATGTGTAGCCACCCTTGTGCGAATAAGTCCAAATCGGACCCTCCAATCCGCCCATGTGTGGCCACCCTTGAGAAGACAAGTCCGCTTTTGAATTTGGCCACCGACCACCGGCCATTGACTTCCGACCACCGGCTATTGGCCATTGACTACCGGCCACCGGCCAACCGACCGGTTGTTTTCCGACCACTTTCCGGCCGCCGTCCGGCCGTAATATTCCGGCGAAAAAAAAGTCTCGGGGGCCGCCCCTGATTTTTGTCCGTGAAAATTTTGGTTTCCGGTGAGTGATTTTCCTTCACGTACGATGGCTTCTCCTCATAATGGGGGCCTTACAAATGTGCGCTTTTACCACAGAAAATTACAAAGGGTAAATCAGGCTCCATACTTAACAATCTCCCACTTGGAGACTGATCTCCAAACCAAACCTGTGACTGCTTTCCATTCTGGCTTCTTATCCTTGAATGCCGATTGAAGATGAGCAAAAGCTCAACTTCTCCTTGTTGACCACCTTTCTAAACATGTCTGCAAGATTTTCACTTGTATGCACCTTTCCTAGCTTTAGCTGTCCCTCTTCCAAAAGAGTGCGTATGAAGTGATATCTCACCTCAATGTGCTTTGTCCTTGAATGAAAGGCTGAGTTCTTCGCAATATGGATAGCGCTTTGGCTATCACTGTACAAGACACAATTGTCTTGTTTGAATCCAAGCTCTTCTAGGAATCTGTGAAGCCACAGAATTTCTTTGCTTGCCTCCGTCATTGCTACATACTCCGCTTCCGTGGTAGAAAGTGAAAGCACTTTCTGCAGCTTTGAAGCCCAGCTTACTGTTGTGCCTCCAACCGTGAACACATAGCCAGTAGTGCTCCTTCGAGTATCTTTGTCACTTGCCATATCTGCATCAGCATACCCTTCTAGAAAAATATCAGTTCCTCCAAAATACAAAGCATTTGTTGTTGTCCCTTTTAGATACCTAAGTATCCACTTCACAGCTTGCCAATGCTCTTTACCTGGGTTGTCCATGAACCTACTCACAACTCCCACTGCATGTGCAATGTCTGGCCTTGTCCAGACCATAGCATACATTAGAGAACCTACCGCTGTAGCATATGGAACTTTAGACATATAGGCTATCTCCTCTTGTGTCTTTGGACACATATCCTTCGTTAGTTTAAAATGACCAGCCAAAGGTGTAGAAACTGGTTTTGCATTTTGCATTGCAAACCTTTCTAGTACCTTCTTGATGTAATCTTCTTGAGATAGCTTTATTGTCTTCTTCGTCCTGTCCCTTGATATTTTCATACCAAGTATCCTCTTTGCAGCACCTAAATCTTTCATTGAAAAAGATTTGGACAGCTCCTCTTTTAGGTCTTTGATGTCCTGCATGTTAGCACTTGCAATCAACATGTCATCAACATACAACATTATGATGATGAATTTCCCATCTCCCAAATTCTCCGTGTAGACGTAGTGATCCGAGTTGTATCTTGTGAATCCATGATCCAACATCCATCGATCAAACTTCAAGTACCATTGTCTTGATGCTTGCTTTAAACCATACAAGCTCTTCTTTAATCTGCAAACCATTTTCTCCTTACCTTTTACTTCATACCCCTTTGGTTGAAGCATGTAGATTTCCTCCTCTAAGCCACCATGAGGGAATGCCGTATTTACATCCATTTGCTCGAGATTTAGATCATGAGCAGCCATAAGGCTTAAGACAAGCCTAATTGAGTTCATTTTTACAACAGGAGAAAATATTTCATTGAAGTCAATACCTTTCTTTTGAGAAAAACCTTTTACCACAAGCCTAGACTTGTGCCTTTTCTTCCCACCTTCTTCTTCCTTTAGCTTGTACACCCATTTGTTTTGAAGTGACCGCTTACCTTTAGGCAACTCAACCAACTCCCATGTTTGGTTGCGATGTAGTGAGTCCATATCCACTTGCATGCTCTTTGTCCATTCTTCTTTGGATTCATGTTGCATAGCTTCTTCATATGATTCCGGCTCTCCAGAATCTGAGATCAAGAGATGGTTGAAGGAAGGAACAAACCTTTCTGGAGGTCTACTTGCTCTTGTAGATCTTCGGGGAATAGGTTGAGGCTCCTCATTTGGTTGACGTTGTTGCACATTGTCACCGTTTGCAGTCCTTGAGTCTTCACCGTCCTCAAGCTCCATGTACTCATCACCTGTTTCTTTTGTTTGTTTTCTTTCCAAGTAATGTTTGTACATATTTTGTTCGTTAAAAATTACATCCCTACTCCTTAAGATTTTACCATCTTCAGAATTCCATAGGCGATACCCAAAGTCTCCTTCTCCATAGCCAATGAAGAAACACTTTTTGGACTTTGCATCTAACTTTGATCTTAGGATTCTATCTATGTGCATGAAAGCCTCACACCCAAACACTTGGAGAAATGCATAATTCACCGGTTTACCTGTCCATGCCTCTTCTGGAACTCCCCCATCCAATGCCGTTGAGGGTGACCGATTGATTAAGTACACAGACGTACTTACAGCTTCTGCCCAAAGCTCAAGCGGTAGGCCTGCATGTAGCCGCATGCTTCGTGCTCGTTCCATGATTGTCCTGTTCATCCTTTCCAAAATCCCATTTTGTTGAGGTGTCCTTGGGGTTGTCCTTTGCCTCCGAATGCCATTGCTAGCACAAAAGCTTTCAAAAGCTTGGCTGCAATATTCGCCTCCATTGTCGAATCTGATGCATTTAACCTTGGTACCTGTTTCATTCTCCACAAAGGCTTTCCACCTTTGAAATATGGAAAATACATCGGATTTATTCTTCATGACATAAACCCATGTTTTTCTAGTCGCATCGTCTATGAATGTTACATAGTACAATGAGCCACCAAGTGATGGTGTACTTGCACGACCCCAAACATCAGAATGAACCAACTCAAGTTTTTTATTTTTTCTTTCATTTTCTGATTTTTGAAATTTTACACTTTTTTGTTTACCATAAACATAATCTTCACAGAACTTTAAGTCCACTTCTTTCAAACCTGGTAGAAGCTTCTTTGTTTGAAGGATTTGCATTCCTTTGGCACTCATATGCCCAAGTTGGTAGTGCCACACCGCACTGTCAACTTCTGTAGTTGCTGCACAAGCTGAAGGTTGCGTGTTAACAGTACACAAGTAAAGTGTACCGACTTTTTCACCCTTGGCAATCACCAAAGATCCCTTTGAGATCTTCCACCGTTTGTTTCCGAATGCAATGTTGTGACCTTCATCGTCCAATTGTCCTATAGAGATCAAATTTTTGCGAAGAGAAGGAATAGCCTAACATCTTTAAGCTTCCATTCATTTCCGTTAGCAGTTTTGACAGAAACTGTACCTTTGCCGACAATCTCACAAGCTTCATCATCTACCAAGTATACATACCCAAAATTACCTTTGGTGTAGTCTTGGAAATGTTGCTTGTGTGGTGTCGCATGGAATGAAGCCCCGGAATCTACTATCCAGGAATTAGACACATTGTCTAATGAGAGAATTAGAGAATCTTGCTCTAATTTACCTGCCACATTGGCCTCCGATGTTGACTTGTTGTCTTGAGACTCTGTCTCCTTCTTCTTCTTGGACCAGCAATCCTTCTTGACGTGGCCCTTCTTGCCGCAGTTCCAACATTCAAGAACTGACTTTGTGCGTGACTTGCTCCGCCTTGAGCGATCACGACCCTTTTGGTTTTTGAACCTCTCCTTAAGCCTTCCTCTTGTTTCCACTGATAGTGCAGCACTTGATGATTCTCCTGTGCTTCTCCTTCGCATTTCCTCACTTAGGAGAACACCCACAACATCATCAAACTTAAGAGTATTTGTGCCAGAGATAGAATTACTTACAACCATCACAAGGCTGTCCCAACTATCTGGTAGAGATGATAGTATAAGGAGAGCTCGCACTTCGTCATCGAAATTGATTTTCACTAATCGAAGTTGACTTATGTTTGTGTTAAAGTCATTTAGGTGTTCTGCAACTGAACCATTCTCTGCCATCTTTAGATTGAACAAGCGCTTCATAAGAAATACCTTATTGGATGCCGATGGTTTCTCGTAGAAGTCGTCAAGTGACTTCATCAAGTCCTCCGTGGTCTTCATCTCCGAAACATTGAAGGCCACCGTTGACGCCAAGATTAACCGGATTGTTCCCAGTGCCTTTCGATCAAGGACAATCCATGCTTCATCTGCCATTGTTGCGGGCTTCTTCGCAAGACCGCCTAGTGGCAAATAGAGGTCCTTCTGGTAGAGATAGTCTTCAATCTGCATCTTCCAATGTTGGTAGTTTTTGCCGTTGAACTTCTCAATCTTGAGCTTCCCTTCCTCCGCCATAACTCCCACTCAATTCAAGGTATCCTTTCCTTGAGATAATTTAGCTACGAGCAAACCTTGCTCTGATACCAGTTGTTAGGAAATAAGACGTAGCTAAATAGATAATTGAGTAGATTACTTAATGGAGAGAGATAGATTTATATACACGAGATTATAGAGTAGAGAGAGAGAGAGAGTACACACGATATACGTGGTTCACCCAATGTGGGCTACGTCCACGGGAAAGCAGCCACTCAATGGCTTTAGTACTTCAAAATAAGAAGTAGTTTACAAAGGGATTATACCTTGGTTTTCGGTGAGTGATTTTCCTTCACGCACGATGGCTTCTCCTCATAATGGGGGCCTTACAAATGTGCGCTTTTACCACAGAAAATTACAAAGGGTAAATCAGGCTCCATACTTAACATAATCAAGTGGCCGATGCACTATCCCAACGACTGAGGGTAAATGCGGTGTCTATAGGAACTTGCAATGATCTATCTTCCATGATAGAGGAGTACGCTATTGACCTTGATTTTAAAGACATAATTTCACCCCTTGCCTTAGGGAAGAAAGAGAAACCATTCACCTTGCAAGATGGTTATCTTCTCCATGGAAACATGCTATGTGTTACTCACTCCCTTCGTGAGAAAGTCATGTATGAATCCCATGCTCCTCCCTATGTGGGGCATCAAGGGATTCAACCTACTCTTTGAGAAGTAGAAACGTACTTCTATTGGCCTACCATGAAGGTGGACATACAATAATATGTTTCCAAATATGTGGTATGCCAAAAGACCAAGTATGATAGAGGGAAACAACCTGGATTACTCCAGCCATTACCAATCCCTAATTTGTCAAGGGAGTGTATATCCATGGACTTTATCTTTGGATTACCAAAGTCTATCAAAGGGAATACGGAAATATGGACAACAGTCAAGAGGCTTAGCACGCAAGCACACTTTATTCCTATCAAAAAGACTATTAAGGCACACCAAATGGAAACCCTCTTCATGTCACAGATTTTCAAACACCATGGATTGCCATCATCCATCGTGTCAGATAGAGATTCTAGAGTGACCAGTAATTTTAGGATTCTATTATAGCCCATCCTCTAGAGAGGATGGGCTATAATAGATTCTTTTCTTTGAAATGAACCATCCTTCCCCACCTATCATTGGACGCACTTCTATGAGCTGGTATGTGGACCGTTCAAACACAGGTTGATCCTTTTAGTACAATTTTTCTTTTTGGTCTACATAGTGTGTATATGAATTATATGTACCATACAAAGCTAACATCATTCTGTTTGTTGACATGTCCCTTAGACTCGTGAATGATTGCACACTTGTGGCAGTGGATGCAAAATCATTTGCAAATTTAACAGTCTTTTCAACCTTTGGTGATATCTCGACACCTCGACTAAATTCATGCAAAAATTTATTGTTCAAAGAATGAATTTTAAGCTTTTCAGGTGCCTGTGCATCTTTATGCTGATTTTGAACTTGCAGTGTTTTGAAATGTGCTTCTAATGGTAATGAAAAATCATCTGAGTGCATCAAAAGTGATATACTAGATGCACTTATGTCGAGATTCGCATTTTCAATTTTCTTTGTACCTTGCTTGGCAGTTGATGTATCCCTGTTGTCTGGATTTCTTGGACAATCTTGAGCAAAATGTCCACCTTTTCTTCCACAATCTGAGCAATGCGCCATGACTGGTGGTATTTCAAATGGTTCTGTCATGTCAAGCTCTAGTTGAGAAGTTTCTGCTTCTATGCTTGTCAAGTTGTCGGCATCTTCTTTTAAAACACTGAGCATCAACCTGTAGACTGCTCCATCTTAACATTTGTATCGTCTTTGGCTTGATTCCCCAATTAGACTTGCTTCTATTGGTTGATCTGTTGGATCTTGCATTTCTGGCTCTTGACTATAGATCTGACCACTGTAATCCATGTACAATGATCCTCATTGAATATGCACTAAATGTATGTTTTGCTGACTTGTGCAGGTCTCTAGATAAACACTTAGGTTGTCTTTTTGAACTTCTATCTGCACCTCATCTTTGAGCTTGCAATACCTGGCTCCACTGAAGTCAGTGAACATCTAGGAGTTCTCTGAATCTGGCTTTACTCTGATAAATAAGATCTTGGCTTCTGTGCTGCTTTTACTGCTCATTAAATATATATGGCCTTCTGAATCTGCATATAAGACTTTCTCTCCATTGTAGCCATATAGCTGTAAAATCTGGTATGTTGCACTTGTACATGTGTTGCCACTGCTACTAGCTTGTTCTACTATACTTGAACTCTTAGCTCGAGATGAGTCCATGTAGGCTTGTTCTGGGCCTTGAACAGCTTACTCTGCAATCCACCGTGATTGATTGATTTTCAGTATGATTTTAACAAATTTAACAACTTTTGGCTGCTCACGGCTTTGAGTTGGTCGTTTCACTCGCTTTTTTGGTTGATCTGATTCATTTTGCTCGGTGTAATTTTTTCGATTGTTCTTTTGCTTTTTTGACGCTTTCTGGCTCGTTCTGGCTTTTTTGTCTTTTTCTGGCACTTCCGACGACTTTCTTTTTATTTTTCTAATTTTTTTGTAAAATTTCAAACTTTCTATTTTTTAAGTATTTTTATGATTTTTTAGGGGAAGTTTTGATTTTTACAGAATTTTTAATAAATTGTTTTTTTGGTGATTTTTTAATTTTCCTAATGCTTTATCTGTGAGTGTTTTTTATTTTTTATGATTTATTTGTGAATTTTTGCATTTTTAATGATTTTTTAATGTGCTTTTTATTTTTTTGTGAATTTTTCTATTTTTTTTTGTGAATTTTAGGATTTTTGAGTTTTTTACTTTTTTTGTGATTTTAAGATGTTTTTTTTTTAAATTTTAGTGAATTTTTTAATGTTTCTTTTGATTAAGTTTTTTGAATTTTTCTAATTTTTTAGAATTTTCTAAGAGGTTTTTAATCTTTTTTATTTTTTATGAGTTTCTTTATTTTTTATTCTTAAAAAAAAAAGTTTCTTGGATTTTTTGAATTTTTACTCAAATTTTTTTACAAAAAATTGTTTTTATGCTTTTTAATGGTTTTTTTGTGATTTAAAAAAAAAAGCTAACTTATAGTAACTGTTAACTAACCTAAACTAACTCCAATTGGAGGCCTACCTTTAAAGGGCTTGACGAGCAAGGCACGCACAGCGGCGAGTTCAAGGGCAGGGCCTGGCGGGCGTGCAGGCGGCATATGAGAGAGAGAAATTGGGTGGCTTAGCGCGCTGCAGAGAGCGAGGGGCAGCCTTGGCGTAGAGAGAGAGAGAGAGAGAGAGAGAGAGAGAGAGAGAGAGAGAGAGAGAGAGAGAGAGAGAGAGAGAGAGAGAGAGAGAGAGAGAGAGAGATAGATAGATAGATAGATAGATAGATTTTATTATCGTCCTCGGAGGTCAAATATGACCTATGGGACCAAAGTTACATGTGATGTAGTATGTGTATGGCTGATGAGTGACTCTCGATGCTCCAAAATTGTAGTGATGAGAGTGGCAATGGAGAGCCCACACTTTGGCTGGGAGAGGAAAGTGTGTAGGTCTAAGTTATGGCTGAAAATGTGTGAGAAGCAAGTTCGGATGTGATCAAAAGCTGAGCACTCTAGTAGTGTGTGGTACTCAGACTCTCGAACTTGCAGTGAGCATAATGTGCACAATCTATTTGACTCTTCTCCATTGCCCCAACGCCCTATCTCGCATCGAAGGAAATGGGAGCTAAGCCGAATTGCTGCGATAGTGCGTATCGCGGACAAGGGAATAGGCTCAAGCGTGTACGTGTGAGTACGGTTTCCTCTCTCAGCGAAGAACATGGTTTTGTAGTTGGGGGCAATATAGGTGGTGTAGCTGAGTGAGAGAGAGAGAGAGAGAGAGAGAGAGAGAGAGAGAGAGAGAGAGAGAGAGAAAGAGAGAGAATAAGTTTAAGAGAGAAAAAGAGAGTAGGGGAAGAGAGAGAAAGAGAGAGTAGGGAAAGAGAGAGAAAAAGAGGGGGGAGAGAGAGAGAGGGTTCCCGCATAGGGCTACTCGGTTTTTAGGTCAAAATTTGAAGCTTTTGCCGGTAATTACACTAAAATTGTGGAAATTTCTCGATTTTCTTCAAGGCATGCTCAAAATCTATCCGAGATTTTATGATTTTAGACGGTAAAAATACATTGTACCCCGGTTTTTTTTTTAAAACACTGAGCGGGGCAGAGAGAGTGAGGGTAAACGACAAGGCACGGGTTCCAAGGCTCGGTGTGTGTGTGTGTGTGGAGTCGACAAAAGGGAGAGAGAGAGAGAGAGAGGGTTTGCGCGTGCGGTGGCAGCAGTAGAGAGGAGAGAGAGAGTAAAATGGGTGTGTTCCCGCGAACAAGACGAAGAAGAAGAGAAATTTATCGTCGGCAAAAATTATCCAAGCACGTCGTAAAGATCTATCGGCCGGAACTTTATGCGCCGCAAGGCACCGAATCAAACTCAAACCCGGCTTTTTATTAAATTTATATTTTCTAATTTCCAATCGTCCAGAAATGCCAAAAATAGGCCGAAAATTAGCCAAAAATTCAAAAAATCACCAGAAAATCCCAAAATTTACCAAAAAAATCCATTTTTTTTGGAAAAATTGTAGAAACCTTAAAAATTATCATAATTCTAAAACGAGCATTTTTGACACGCAAAAGCATACCAAAAATAGCAGCTTTTTTTGAAAACGTCAATTTCGACAAAATTATCCACCTGACCCCCAGAAATAGCAAAACGCTCAAAACTCGACCACCACAGAGGGCACGAATGCAAACAAATTGATGCCGTAAATACGCACACACAAAATAGCTCGTGAAGATCACAAAATATCAGATTTTTATGGAGTTAATAAAAAATAAATGCAAAAATTAGCAAAAAATAGCAAAAAATACCCAAAAAGTTTCTAGAAATTCTCCACACATTAGGGAATAGTGCAGCCAATTAAAAATTGCTGAAATCACATCAATTCAATTGCCAACAATTTTATCAAATAAATCAAGACTAAACAATTAAATCGACAAAATTATCGACAAAAGTAGGTCAAAAATTGACGCAATTGAAATGGGTAAATCCCTGTTTTGAGCGCAAAAATACAGAAATTAATCATTACACACATCAATTATGCAATCAAAATATGAATCAATCATGGAAACGCATTCATTTATGCCACAATTACACTAGCGTAGGCCATCGTCCCCGGCAACGACGCCAAATGTTGGGGATTCCATCGTTGCAATAGCTCCAATGACCAAAAAAATTATCAATCCGGAGGGATGAGCTACCCGGCTAGGGCATGGAAACACTCACACGGTTAGTGAGCTAATCGTGGTAGCACAAATGGTTAACTCTAAGAGGTGATCTTCTCGGCCAATGGAGGAGCTAAGCTACAATGAAGGGCAATCTCCATATCCACTCCTCTTCACCTCTAATCAACCCAATCACACACACTACGATTGCAAGACGTACACAACACTAATCCTATCATTCAACAAACTAATCGCAAGCACACACACATAGATCTATCGAGCACCACACTCCAATCAAATCTACATGCACACACAAGAAAAAGAGGTCAATCACACAAGATTAGAGAGGGATTAACCACTAATTAGTTAAGATATAGTTAATCTAAGCATCATAGGCAATCATAAGAAGTAAGAGAGAGGCATAGTGAGAGAGACACATTCTCACAAAGAACGCATGTTGCGTCTCTATTGACCCCACTGTTGCTCACATTGCAGTGTGTGTCTTCAAGTCTAGGCTGCATCTTCTTCTAGAGTGTAGAGTTAGGCTTCCATCACCTCAGCTCTTTCTTCGCCGCCTATTTTCAGTGGCCACCAACTCCAGAGTGTTCTGCCTGATTTCCTCCTCCATGGTTGCAATCCACTCACTAAAGTGAGCAGCATTCGCTTCCATAGTTTGTAGTTGAGGATGCACTGAATTCAATTGTGTTTGGATGTTTTTGTAATTGGCCTAGCGAGCATTCATTAAATATAAAAGCTAAAGACAATCAACTCCGTGTTCTGGCTGGAACACCTAATTTTTGTCGTGCCACGAATAGCGGATGTCGCTTATCCTGGGTTGCCACAACTCTTGTTGGCATCTAGCTGGAGAAGCCATTGTTTGCGTAGAAACGACTACTCCGTCAAGGTTATAGTTTTTTGTTTAGACGCATGAGGAGCAAGGGTGGTGGGAGTGATCACTATGCTAGGCACTTGCAGAGTTTGGATGGTGGTTGTCATCTTAGTGGACTCTTGTCTACATGAACTACAATAGTTGGACAATAAAGTAAGTAAGGTCCCAAGCCACATTTCATTAACTTTGTCATGTACTAACAACGGCTACTATTTCATACCAAAATTTGATCAAGGCATCTAGATCAATAGGAGAATAGGTCCCAAGCATTTGATCATGAAATGGCCTAGGTCCAAACTTCACCATGTTATGAATCATGATTCTACCCAAGGAGGCTTGCTTAGTTGGTTAGAGGGTTGGACTTGCATCACTGGTGGTATCTAAGGCAAAAGGATGGTCCGGGTTCCCTGCTTGATGCATGGTGTTGGTGGAATAAACAAGTTGACTTCTCAGCACTTTATATATATATAAAAAGAATCGTGATTCTAGAAAGCATTGGAGTGCAAAATTTACTTTATGACTGTGTCAACCATAGTACCTAGACAAAATTTATGTATACAGATCTCAGAACACCACTCTTATTATACCCAAACCATCACTTTTGGTGAAAAGGCTTCCCAAAGTGTTATTTTGCAACAAGTGAACCAATGCTTGGCCAAAATAAATAAAAATCATACACAACTTACAATGACCTAGTGGGTCCACTCGAATCCAAATAGGGTCAAGCTTGCCCGTAGAGAAGCATCCTTGTGGTACCCCCAGATCAAGCGGTATCCTCATGAATAGTGCAAGAAAAAAGGGTTTAGCTTCAGAGTTGCCAACGTCTGAATGCTTGGATGCAGGTGGGATTATGCCAAAGAGATAGTAGACCAAGCATGCATATGTAATGATTTGATGATAGAAATCCGAATCAGATGTGTGAAATGTATGTGTCAATGGTGATGTACATCTTTGCATTAGACTACTCGCCAGGGATCTAATATTTACGTAATTACAATAAATTTTGTGTGATCACAACGTCTTATTGACACATTTACATGACTACACTAAACATGATCACAAAGAATCCGGTTTAGGGCAACCAGGAAACCCACTAAAATCCCGTCGGGCTTTTACATTTTCCCTGTGAGCCCACTTGGCTTTTACGTTTCCCTGCAGGCCCGTCGCAAATACTAAAAAGCCCGATGGTCCCGATCCGGCCCACTGGGTGTTATTTATTTATCTCATCTTTTGAGAGAGTAGAGAGAGAGAGAGAGAGAGAGAGAGAGAGAGAGAGAGAGAGAGAGAGAGAGAGAGAGAGAGAGAGAGAGAGAGAGAGAGAGAGAGAGAGAGAGAGAGAGAGAGAGAGAGAGAGAGAACTCGTTGACCACCTTTGCAGGTACATCGAGAGGAGAGAGGAGAGAGGGAGAGAAGGGGTCATGTGAGAGCGTGCTCTACGTCATAGTGCACGACAGTAACGGAGTACCTGACCACACGATCTGGGTATCTGTTGTGTGTGTGTGTATGCGTTGTGTGGTAGCATACCTTGTCGTATTGCACAGTAGTCCTAAGGTACCTTACCACACAATAGAAGTGTGTGTGTAAGTTGTTCTATGGAACAATGCTTATCACGGGGGCATCACCTCAACATATGGGCATCGGTCGGTAACGTGGCTATATGTGGTCGTATGCAAGCCATTATTTCTCCTTAGATTCAAGCAGCACTCGGTCGGTAACGCAACTGATAGAGTGTCGCATCTGCTTTTGCATAAATTTGGTGTTCAGGTCATTAACCCGGCTGTACGAAGGTCATATAATATGTATGTGCATGTGTAGTTAATTTTTTAAGTATTAAGTATATGCGGCTGTGAAGAGTACTTTATATACAAATATTTGAATTGTTTGATTTTTTTATTTTTAAGTGCCCATATGAACTTATATACTAGCTAAATATATTCAAAAGAATGATTTATTCATCAATCATTGCTATTTTAAATGCTACGTTTACATGAATTATATGCAAAAAAGTATTTGCACACAATTTGCATGTTAAATATTCATTTTTATCTTTTTAAAGAACCTCAAGCATTATTACTTTTTTTAATGCTTCATTTACATAAATTCTTCGTGAAAAAGAAGTTGCACATAATTTGCATGTTAAATATTCTTTTGTATCTTTTTAAAGAGCATCAATTATCATTGCTATTTTGAATGCTACAGTTACATTAATTCTATGTATAAAAGTGTGTGAACACAATTTTCATGTTAAATATTTATTTCTATCTTTATAAAGAGCAAGACATTCTTTGCAATTGTCTAGTTCAATTTGTATACTTTGTTTGGACTAGTATGTGCGCACGGAGAAAAAATAAGTTAAAAATTCAATATATGCTAAAATGTGCCAGATTGTTAACATGTACTGTTTGATTTGGATTAAGTTTTTATAAACCACTTGTTTGATCTGCATTTTACACATGTAACAGATTGCAATTTTAAGTGAAGATTGTTTTTAATTTTTATTAATATTTCCTTGCACATTTCTTAAAGTCTTCAAGTCGTGGTTAAGGGTCTACCTGAAATAATGTGAGAGTGTTAGTGTCATTCACAACCATGAATTTGTATTTGATATGCTATTGTTTATTGTCCAGTGTAAATATGATGCCAGATCAAAAGAAAGGTATTATGCGCGTCATTCGTAAAGAATATATTATGGCAATCTCATCATGTGTAGATGGTCGTATACAGTAGATTAGTGAAAGCGATGTCTTCATCAAAGACCTCACTAGCACTATATGGGAGATTACAAAGCGCAAGCTATGAGGTGAAGGCCAATACGAGTTGTTGATTCCAGCAGGGATTCGAGAATTTGACCCCCACCACAAGGTTAGGACAGTGTTGGGCAATATGAAAGTATGTCAGAAACTTAAAGGAAGATATCCCACCTACCTGCGACATGTCCAAATTAGAGCTCTGGGATAAATTGTGGAAGGAACAGAAGGTAAAAATGAAGCGTGTGAAAGTGCAGGACCAAGGAGCATTACCGAAGAGATTGAAGATGACCCAAGATGCGCAAGTAGCTTTGGGAGGTCGATCCGATGCCAGCGGCACCGACACAATCATGCGCACGACTTTGAATACCAAGTGCGCTCATCTTGTCAGCATCCCTCACAAAGCCTTGGTAGAATGTATGAGGGTTGGAGCAGGCTCCTTTGGTGTGTGCACATTGTACACCATCAAAGGCATCTCCTTTTTTCTAGACCACATTACATATGTGGAAAAATGTTACAAGGGAGGGAGTGAGGCAAGATTTGTTAGCTTTCAAATAGAGCAAGGAATGCAAACGGTTCACCCCTCCATTGTAAGGTGCATTGGCTTTACTACCTAAGCTCCTTGGATCACAATATTCCCATACTACAATGGGGGTATCGTGGGCGACATGATGTTCCACTTACCTTTTGCTCACGGATTAATCAGACGACACATGCACAGGCTACAACACGAATGGAAGTCATTGCCTGCAGTAAATCTTTCTGTACAAGAGATAGATACGACGCAGATCAAAGCAGTGATCAAGTAGATGCCAGCCAATTATCACGCCTTAATCGATGGCTTCGTGGCTACCCACTCAACCGGTATAGTGCACAGTGACCTGCACCCATTCAACATAATGTTGGACTTTACTCACACAAATAAACCCTGCATTGGCATCATTGATTGGGGGATGATGCTCAGAATGCCAGCTAAATGCACAATAATTAATTATCTCCAAGTGCACAGTCAAACTACAATTTTGGAGGCATAGAGAGTAGGGGATGCAGAGATGGCTAAGTGACCGTGGATTGCTCCAGAACTATACGATCCACTGTGCACAGATGCATACACAAAAGCGAGCGACATTTATGCATTGGGCTATCTATTCGACATGCTGGCAGATTTTTGGAGTGCAGCCAGAAAAATTTAGTTTCCAAAAGAAGTTTTTCACCAGCCGGACAAAGATGTTATGAGGGCAATTCAGATTAAAGTAGATTGTTGGATAAAGTTAAAAGAGTGGGAACAAAGAAGAAATGCATCTGACGTGTTAATATTTTTCAAAGACATTTAAAGACAAACCCTAACCCTGTCCAACATCCCCTTGTTGAACTTGTACCATCATTTTTATTTGATTTAAACATTTTTATGATATACATCTGTCTTGTTCAAGGTATTCTATTTTTTATTGAAGTGTATTATCTGGTTTGAAGTGGTTGACCTCCTTGAGTCAATTATCTTGAGTCATTTCAAATTTGTCGTGTTTTTGGTATTTCAAATTTGCCTTGTGGTTCAATTAGTTGCATTAGTTGTTGTTTGATTTAGTGGATTCTGACGTCCTATGTAGTGGAAGAGAAGTTGCTATCTTATGCATCTGTGAGATTGTTAAATCGTGAGAATATATATTTGCCAAGGATATTGAATATTTGTCTATTTGTCGATTGTAGCTCCAAGAGAAAATGGCCGATAAAAAACAAGATATTGGCACCCAATCAGTGCCTGATGATCAACAACAAGCGGCTGTTAATGCATTTCAGTAGATGAAGTCTCTAGCACACAGTATGTCGGCATAGCAAGCAACGTGCACTGCTTGATGACTCTCAAAATGGGCAAATCCAAACCACATGCAATGGAAAGAGATCAACAAAGAAGTGATGAAGGACATGATCAAAACAATATGGCCATGTGAGGATGCAGAGATCAAGAAAGGAAGGTGGAAGATTTTGAAGTGCAACCACGATGCGATCAAAGAAAACACTGAGAGGATTTACTTGGAAGTTTATGGGCATCCAATGCACAATGCAGATTATGCGTTATATTTTGCAAAAATATTATATGTTCACTTTGTGCAACAACAACCAGTAGACTTTTCCTCAAAGGAGACAATTGTTTTTACTCATGATCTAAGAGAGAGTTGTGTCACTTTCACCCGAGATGAGTTTGCAATGATAGTTGAAGGCGCCAACCTATAGTTAAAGAGAGAGAAGGATATTTACACGACACAGTAGGTAGAGAAAGATGCAAAAATAACACAGCTTTCTATAGCCATCCAGACACCCCAACCCTCGCAGGTCCGGATGGAGAAAATCATTCACCGCTTAAGCCAAGACGTTCAAAAACTGACACAGCGAGTGAATTCAACACCTGTACAAGGGACACACATCAGACACCTTCTTGTGCATCCAGATTTGGTGCCCTCGTCTACTTCAGATGCATCCTCATCTTCCCAATGTCTAGTTTGCTACAAGAATTTTGATGGATGGAGTGGATATTGTACATTGACATGCGGTCCTTCACTTAATTTGTCTTATTCATTTAATGCAAAATAGTAGCCGATGTGCAATCTGTTCACAAGATATTCCACAAAGAATATTTATTATGTTTGGCATGGCAAATGATTATAAATTCAAGCAAGCCCGCCAAGACACCTCTAGCACAATTAGAAATCTGTTTGGTGAACAAGATGCTGCTTTAGAGAAACTCAATTGAGATCGACAAACTATGTATAATTAAGTTTAAATTTTTTAATTTTCAGATAAGACAAGGTAACAAGCATATCATTGAGGAGCTATTACAAGTGCAAAAAAATATGGCCCTCACAAAGTGTACAAGTCACCTATTAAAATGTAAAAACACTTGCATAAGCTGAACTATTATACATGAAGATTGTGCAAGCTATTGGGAGCTCCTTCTTCTCTACTTCTCTAAAGGCATCAACTGTTGAGGTTGATGTAAGATGAAAGTGAGATCTCTTTCACATAGTGTTGGTTGCTGTATAATCATATGCTGCTTACCATCTAGCCCAAGAATCTTTGTGTAGACAAAGTATGGGTGCTTACAAGCTAAGTAAGGTTTCTTTGACTCTCTCTCTCTCTCCCTTGAAAATTGGGCATGTGAAATAGGGCTCCATAGCCACATGCACATCATATACATCGTGCATTGAGATCTTAAATAGGGCATGATGATTAGGCACCAAATTTATCTCTTGTAGGGAACAAGCATCCATATGTGATGCTATGTCCAAGAATTTACATGCCTCCTTACAGACACAGGACCTTCATGTTTTGTTGCACTTGCCTGAGGTTCCCACTATCTCCCCTTTCTTGACAAGCTATATTGAATCTATAAAGTTGTTATCGAGTTCTAAGTCTGAGTGTTGTGGTTCTCCTTGTATTTCAACCTCCACATCTATTACCAAATTCTCTTTTATTTTGTCTATAGTGCATTGAGATGCACCAACATTGAACTCTTCTTCCTCTTTGTTTTGACAATCATACAACCAGGTTGGCATTTCCTCCTTGTAGCCAACACTTTTGATGTGATTCAATATCTTTTGGTTGCAAAACATATACACTAATTTTTCCGCTTTGTCTGTTAATATTTGTTGCAAATAGTGTTGTGAACATACTTGTACATACTCCAGTTTCTCTTTGAACTTGAGTTTGATGCAGATTGTGCCAGTACTTTCATCACAAAGGGATGTAAGGTAGAGTAATTCTCTCCACCATTCATCATCCACCACTTCCATGCAGGTTGCTCTTTTACCATTACCTGTACAAAGTCATTCGCAAAAGGACCTTGTTTTATTCTAAATGCACTCATTTCTTTGATGCAATCAATTCGGTCCTGAACATTGGAGTAGAACGTTGACCACGTGATAGAAATCGCACCACCTCTGTATTGGTGGAAATCAGATATAAATTCCAATACTCCGGATCGAGCATGTAAGCAATGCTATGGAGTGGACTATGAGCACTTTTCCACCTTGCATGAAAATAATTGGCCAAAATTTTTTGCTGTTTGCTAGAGAATGGTAGTCGCCACTCCTTCTCTACTACAGACTCTTTCAGCTCTTTGAGATGCTCAAGACTCTGTTGGATTGACCACCATGTCATCCACACTTTGCCCAAGTTTAGTGCCCTTTGATCAAGGTTGCGGATCGCGAACATAACGGGCATCATTACATGGTATGAATCCATTACACTCCTCCACCAATTTGGTCCTGAACATTGGAGTAGAACGTTGACCACGTGATAAAAATCGCATCATCTCTGTATTGGTGGAAATCAGATATAAATTCCAATACTCCGGATCGAGCATGTAAGCAATGCTATGGAGTGGACTATGAGCACTCTTCCACCTTGCATGAAAATACTTGGCCAAAATTTTTTGATGTTTGCTAGAGAATGGTAGTCGCCACTCCTTCTCTACTACAGAATCTTTCAGCTCTTTGAGATGCTCAAGACTCTGTTGGATTGACCACCATGTCATCCACACTTTGCCCAAGTTTAGTGCCCTTTGATCAAGGTTGCGGATCGTGAACATAACGGGCATCATTACATGGTATGAATCCATTACACTCCTCCACCAAGCAGTCTTGTTTACATTGCCACATAGACATGTAATTTTATCTTTCACTTTTTCTTTCTGCTCAAGCTCCTATTCATCAAAGGCCGTGCAATTGAATGTGTCAGTCACAGCGCATTTATTACGGAGAAGTGATTCCAAGGTATAAAAGTGCGTGCAGAACCGAGTTTCAGCAGGAAGTTTCAACATCACTGACATGCACATCCTATAGAAATCGAGTACTGTTTGTCTTTTCAAGATAAATTTCACAACCTGATGCGTTGTATCGATTATTTTGGCAAACCATGTGGTTTCTTCGCTAGTGTACAAATCCTTCAGCACCAAGTTTAAGCTGTGCATGTTACAACCATTGGCAAAAATGTGTGGAAAGCACTTCTTTATTAATTTACTGGCGTTTTTACAATTCTTTGCATTGTCCATGACTACTTGAACGACATGTTCAACACCAATTTATTTAATTATATTAATCAAGACCTCAAAAATGTATTTGCCACTTTTAATTGCACCAGATCTATCAATCGCCTTTATAAACTTTTCTCCCCTTGGACAAACCAACATTACATTGATCAGTGATCTTCTTTGGACATTTGACCAGCCACATCACTCACAATTGTACATCCTGAAAGTGAAATATTCCCAAGTATTATTTAGCCAACACGCTCTTTGACTTCGATGTAACATTTGTCCAAGAAAACATTTTGTATCGTGTGATAAGAAGGAGTTGAAAATCCTAGGCCAAACTCACCGATTTTCTTCCAAGCAGCCTTCCAACGATTGCTATCTACCATGACTAAAGCACTTCCAGTAAAGAATATTGCTTTGGCGAGTGTAGTTTGTGCTTCTTCTAGAGACTGCACTCAAAAGCTTTGATGTAATGATTTTTGACGCATTTGACCAAGTCCACCTTCATTGTGACGCTTAAAAGGAACACTGCCTGGAATTTCCTCTCCCTGGGCAGGTTGTTCTCCAAGGTTAGTTGGCATCACTACAGGATCTGCGGAGTTAAATTTGGCTGTGAGAACTCTTGACTCGAAGCCACATAGCTATATATATGTCATCTCTTACCACCCTTTTTGGTGAGCTCTTCTCCCAAACGCTTTACAGTTGCAAGTGCCTGAGGATGTTCACATTTCTTACAACTCTTTTTAACGCTACCCAAAAAATGATCCCTTAATACGTGGTGCACCGCCTGATTTTGTTGTGTGACAAAATTTACATTGCCACTTCATATATCGATCGCATATGTTGTGAGTATAATTTCACTCTTTGTCAGGAGCTTTTTTTATTCTTTGGCTTCTTCGTACAACTTGCACCCACATTTTGCTCCATTGCTTTTAAATTAAAAATGAAGACAAAAAACCCAGATATTCAATTTTTGAAACATTTTT
This sequence comes from Adiantum capillus-veneris, assembly GCF_014529385.1. Classification (NCBI taxonomy): domain Eukaryota; kingdom Viridiplantae; phylum Streptophyta; class Polypodiopsida; order Polypodiales; family Pteridaceae; genus Adiantum; species Adiantum capillus-veneris. The sequence goes on along the minus strand of NC_140960.1, from coordinate 101,663,350 downwards.
TTTATTTTCAGTATATGTTAAAATTAAAAAACCATTCAATATGAAAGTAACCATGATGCACAATATGAGATTTTCAATGCACGTTAGTCAATCCACATATCGATCACCTATATTGTGAACAAACATACACATTGCAATACAGTCTATGCACGGCATAATAACTACAACAATGCTATGAATTTCTCAATGCAATTATTACTATAATGATTATTTACATGTCTACTTTGATTTGCAAACAATAAGACACATCTAGTTTCAATTGCTACAAAAAACAAAGAAAGCAATAAAATATATGATTGGTCACTTCATGCACTAACAATCTATTGTAATACATATTGCACTCTCTGTATAAACCAATGCATGAACTAACGCAAATAAATCTTCAATATAATCACTCAATTGAGGACTACTTGTACCCAGTGAAGGATTGTAGCCCCCCCATGCAACCAATTCAATATATAAAAGCTATTTTAACCTAATTAAGGATTATAGCCCTTATATTGTGGAGTGTTTGCGGGTCGCCGCGACGGACATCCATAGCATAGCTCTCAAGCATCAACATAAAATTATCGATACAGGGGAAGCGACTCGGATGAGGCATGGAAACTCACTAGGGTGTCAATCCTAATGAAGTGAACTCGAAGAGATGCAACTACTAACTCTACAAGCAAATCGATCGCACTAAAGCCAAGTAATGTGCCTATGTCCTTCTACACAGCTCTACAGTCATCACGCCCGTTCACCATGCAAATCATATCGGAATCGCACGAAACTTGAAGGGAAGCTATAGGGGACTATCAAGAACATATCCTATCACTGTCACAGCATTCTCAGAAGGTACAATGATCGCGATCGTTCATCCCACAGTACGCAAACACAGTAAACGAATGATCCTAAAGGGTCGTTTTTAGGTCCCTAAAGCCTCTCCTAGGGTCAAAACAACATAAAATACGCATATAAACCCTCAAAACAACGATTTAAGGCCTAAACGGATGTGTCTGAAACCTTCACCGAATCTTGAATGCTTACACTTGAATGGAAGAGCAGAGTAAGAGGAACACAATGCAAGAAACAAAACTGAATTTGGATTACCGTATCCACAGAAGCGATGATTACAATTTGGAGCAAAGAGGTAGCTCTCTGTGCGTAACGCAGTAATCCCTTATCTTCAAAAAAAATGATCTCCCCTTTCCTACTAACCTCAGTGTATTATATACCTAGGGATTTCTAAAGTGGCCGGCGGCCAACTTCTCATGGACCTTTACATACATCATTGGAAAAATTACATCTTTGACTCAGACTTGACATAGGCGATTGTCATTAGACTTTTACAGGGTTTGATGTATTAAACATCGGAAAAATAATGTGACCACATCAAAACTTTGGCCGGTTGACCCAACGGGCGCCTTGGCTAGGTGGGCACTTGTATGTTGTTATCACCTCCAAACACTCCCCCCTTCCTAGCTCGTGTCGTCCCTTGACACGACCATTTGTAGTCTGGTCTTCTTGTTGATGAGACTCCCCCCTTCCTTGATTGAGTTGTATCTGGCATGTTTGGTTTGTTCAAATAGCTTGCCCATTTGCCTTTGATTGATGAACATGCGTTCTTGTGATTTGGATGTTGTGACGAGGCATTTGTGCATGTTGTTGCACATCCTGCTTTACCTTTCCATTTGTGCAGTTGGTCGATGATACCTGCTTCTTTGGATACTTTGCCTCCTTGTGCAGTTGACTTTTTATTGGAGCTCGTATCTCAAAATGTTTGAGACTTTGACATGTGTGCACTGGCATCTCCAATTTGATTTTCTTTGCCACTTTGTCCATAGAGCTTTGTCGGTATATTTGAAGATAAGAGCTGCTCTTGTCGAAGTGTGGTTGATAACAATGTGGACCCACTTTATCTCTTTGAAGATCATGTAACAAATTATTTATTGGTTTCAGTTGATGGAAGGAATATATATAATAGAATAGTAATGGGTGTTTCTAAATTAGGGTCTAGAACCCGAATGACCAAAGGGAAAAACCCAGTGGGAAAAAATGCCTTTGGTATACGCTCTTATTGGGGTTGAACACTTGGAAGTTGAGTACCTGTTCATGCAAGGTGAGTGCTTGGGAGAAACAAAGGAAGAGTGCCTAATGTAAGTGCCAATTATGGGACACTCTATATGCTTATGAGAAGTTTTCAAACAAAAGCATGTAGTGTAAAAGATGGAGTTAATGGGTGCTTCAAGGAACAAATGTAGCACATGTGACATCAAAGGACGTTTCAATAGCTTGCACGTTTCCAAGAAGGGTTTTCGATGTAGAAGCTTCTCCACTCATTCCTCACTATGCGTAGTGCATGAGTGTCTTTTGGACTCTCTTCTTCACTTTACCAAACTTAAAATACATAGACTTGGACTCTTATGCTCACCTATACCAACATGAGCGACACAACATAAATATGCTCAACTCCTCCACCTTGAGCAGTACCTAGAATAGCTAAGACTCTTAGACCACAGAGAATATTACTTGAAGCTTTGGGACTAATGCATTGCTCATTTAGTGGCTCAGCTGCCCCACTCTTGACTTTTATGCCATGTATTTTTAATGGCGACTTGGACTTACCTGTTCATGGCCTGAAACCCAATGCCATAAGTTCTTGAGATTAAGGCCTCTATCATTGTGTTGGTCTTTGGATGCCACCATTTTGTCGAGTAGGTTGGCATATTTTGCTCCTCTTGACTTGCTTGTTGTATGTTGATACTTCTTTGTAAAAAAAGTCCTTCAGCTCTGATAGGGCTTGATGTAGCCTTTGCATTGATTTCCATGAGAAGAGATTGTCGAGACGTGTGGGTTCTCTGTGATTGAGTTTCCACTAGCAATTTTGGAACCCATCTTGTTTTTGGTCCTTGTGTGACTATCTTTGGAATTTTATCTTCTTCTATAATTTGATGGACACTAGGATTTGGTATCCAAACCTGATGATTTCCATTGTAAAAGCCTTGCTTTTGTAATTGATGACAAGGTATCCATTTGTAGATTGCAGCAGCCTTGGTTGTCATTGGTCTCCATTGGCTCTTTGTTGTTGTTGATTGTCTTTGTGTGGGGTCCTTTGCTACTTGGTTGGTCTTAGTGGCTCTAGGTTGAGCAACTAATTTGTGTAACCATATATGGGTGTTACCTTCATAGAATCCTTGTGCTTCAAGTAGCTTGACGGGAACCATCCGCTGCTGCATCTGTTTGTGTTGGGTAGCTTCATTGAAGTTTGACTTTGGTACCCATACTTGTTGTGTTGCTTTCTTGGAAGGTCTTTTCTTCTGTCTTTTTTGTTGTTCTTTCTCGTGCTTGAGTTGTTTTTATTTCGTTGATAGCTTGGCTCGCTCATTGTAGAACTTCTTTCTTGAGGTGAGTACATCCAAGCTGTGACTTTAGGCTTTTTGGCCCAAACATTAATGTTTCCTTCGAAGTAGCCTTGAGCAATGATTGACCCATTTGATGCTACCCACCCTGTCACCTTTTGTTGTTGTGGTTGAACCCGTGTTTCATGTATCCAAACTGGGTCTTTGACTTGGATGTGCTCTTTGGATACCAACACTTGGTTGACATTCTTCGGCTTCTTCTGGATGCTTTTTTGTGATGGAAACTTTGGTTGATAGACTTTTTGCTTTGGTTTCCATTGCATTGTTGATGGTGTGGCTCTTGATGTAGAGGATTCGTGGGAAATTTGATGGAATCTCGTTGAAGGTAAAGTCGTCTGGCGAGGTTGATATACTTCAATGTTTACCTTTGCTTTACCTTTTTCCAGGATGGTTGGCGATTTCTTCTCTGCATGGATTTGAGAAGCTTCATGGAGTCTTACCGTTGTTGTTGTTGAAGCTTTTGATTGTTGTCGAAAGAAGATTTTCCTCTAGCTTTCTATCAGGACCAGGCTCTCTTTGATATGATAGGAGTTGATTATGTGGAAAGTATCTTTATACTCCCCGGTACTCAATTTGAGTACAGCTTCTGCCACTCCAAAGCTAGGAATCAGCATTTTTGAACTTGTGTAAACTGTTTCTTCTAGCTCATTGATTGGTGGCTTTCCCATCATGATCCATGTTCCATAAGTCATTAGATTCTTAGTAGCATAAGGATCAATCGCGGCCGAACATGTAACCTTGAGCCCTGTTTGTCTGCATAAATTGAATTTGATCATCGTTGGAGATAGTCCATCTTCTTCCTTGTCCCTGTTCTTCTTTTGATCTTGCATTTGTTGAAGATTTGTTGTTGAACTTGGAAGATTTTCTCCTTCATCTACTTTCAGTTGCACTTTTTCTGGAGTTGGCTTCTTTGTTTCTTCAGGTATGTCAATAATGACATATTCTCGTTGTTGCTCTGCTTTCTTCATGTGCACTTTGGCATCATGCTCCGTGACATTGCTATCTATTTCACCTTTTCTGCCTTCACACTCACAAATCTCGTTAGCTTCCTTCAACACCTTTATCGTAAATACGGGAGTTATATCATACCCTTCCTCATCACAAAACTTGGTTGGAGTTAGCTCATTCACACACACATCCAAGGTTGCCAATATTTGAGTCCATCCAAATGGCTCAAATAACTCCTCTGGAAAGGGTGCCGGTATGTAAGCTTCATCGTCCATTGATCTTTCTAGGATGCAATCCTCCTTCACTAAGATTCCACACTTCGAAGCACCACACATCCAAAGTTCTTGTTTGGTTTGTAGCCACGCAGGTATCTCTTTCCCATTGACTATAGAAGAGTCAATTTCTTCTAACGGAGTTCTATTCACATCTCTATAGCTATGGTCTTTTATGCTTATTTTTGTGGTGATCTTTTTATGTCTCAAGTAGATATAGTCATAGACCCAATCTTGAACCATCTTAAGTTGACGCATGAAAGGTCTTCCTACAATGATATCAAAATTGTTCCCTTTTCCAAAATCTACTATTGCAAATGTATGTTCATATTCAATTCCACAAGAAGTCACAATAATTTTCTCTAAGATACCCAGATATTTTTCCATGTATCCATCTGCAAGTTGCAGCTTCATTCTAGTTTTCCTCAGCGTTGGTATATCCCATTTTTTCAAAATGTCTTTTGTGGCTATGGCTACTCCAGCCCCACTATCAAGTATAGCCAATGTTTTAACTCCTTTGTATTCCACAGGTAAGGTGGTGTTTCCTTCTTCTCCTTCGCAATATTCCTCCACCTTGTTTATTGGCACAGGTTTAGCGTTTGCACTTTCTTGTTGAGTTTTGTTTGATTGTTCATTTGAGGGTAGATCTTGAAGAGGTATCTTTAATCCCATCTTCCCCAAATTGTTGCCTACTTCATCCCATATGTGTGCTCTAATCTTAAGCAGTTCAGATAGAGTAATGGTGCACTGTATTGGAGCTGACATCAACTCTTGCATACTCTTTGTATCCATCATCTTGGATATGGCTTTCTTCTGAGATGGCACCACTCTAGTCTCTGAGCGTGCCTCATGTTCTCCTATGTATGAGGGTAAGGTCTTCAAGGAATCTGGTTTGCTTTCAATTGAAACTTCCGTCCCTGCATCTCCATTTAGAGATTGAATGTCTCCCCGATAGACTTCATTCCCTGTATTGACCTCAATTATGGGTGCAGATTGGAAAGTCGCACTTCCATCTTTTGCACTTCTAATTGCTTCCCACAATTCATTTGGCCATGGCTCATCTATCTCTGGGATAGGTGCCATAAATTGTGATTTTGACCTTGCATCATTAGTGGTGTTGGCCACTACTTGATCATCTAGTTGAATTTCTAGGTTGTTGGTTTCTTGTGTTGCAGTCTTTGCTTGGATATCCTTTTGTGATTCTAGCTCAATGTTTCTTTGAGTTAATGTTTCAACAACCTTTGCCTTAGGCATTTCAAATCCAACACTTTTTGGTTTTGTTTCTGGAGGTGGAATTGGTGCTTCAGGCTCCATCATTGCCGTTGCAGTAGCTCATCTAGGTTGGTCATTAATTGAGACATAACCAATTTCCGTGTGTTGGTTTCACTAGATGCTAAAGGAGCATTATCCATAGTGATCTTTGTATCACCAATTTCCTCGCCATAGGCTTTACAATTGTCAACTAGGTATAACGTTTCTCTCGTGACTTGTTCAAAGGAAGTACATCCTTTTAAGTGCAAATCTTTCTTGAGAGTTTCATTTATCAAACCCTCTATGAAGAGAATTGATAACCTTTCATCCTGTGGTAACTCGCATTCCGGACATCTCTCTATATATTGTTTGAAACGTAGCGATGCTTCCTTCACTCTCTCATCTTCTTTTTGCTTGAATGCATAGATTTGGGACACTGTGTTATGCTTGATTCCCCTTTTAGAAAATTCCACAACGAATTCTTGCAACAGTTGTTCAACGTTTGAGAAGGCATTTTTGTCCAACGGTTGGAACCAATTCAATGCTATCCCTTCCAAGGTTAAGCCAAATCCCTCATACTGTGTATGAAAATAAAATACTTGTTCGGCTCTTAACACTTGTTTGAACAAGGATGCATGTATGTATGGATCCCTTAATCCATCATACTTCTTCTTGACACATTTGGCCAATTGATATGGTCTCATTGGTTTTGGTTCAACCATGTATCTTAGCGTGTTGGGGTCTCTCACAAAGACATCCCTCGTTCCTTCTTCTCGTCTTGGAGCAAATCCTAGTGGAATCCCCTTTGATATGCGCTTTGGCATCGTTTTTGCACACAATCCCTTTTTGCACCTGGTCAAGTCTCTAAAAAGTCAAGAATTTGTGACTTTTTGGTCTCTGGAAATTGGTTCTGGGTACCCTAAAAGATTGCCCACAAGCTTTCTTCCTAGCCATACTTGACTCAGTTTGGAGTTGTCTATCAAAAGTTAGAGTACTTTTGGTGAACTGCTCCTGAAACAACACTCAAAATAGTCTCAAGACCAGAACACAAGAACTTTGTCTTGTATCTTGGCTTCCAGAAGGTATTTTTCACTCAAACTTGAGATTTGGGATGTACTCAAGTAGGTCTACAAACTTATGAAGTCAGATACCCCCACTATGTAGAGGTACACCGATCGCAATCGTTGACCCCATGTCATAGATTTTGAAGATTTTTGCACAGTAGCTAGCCCTTGATCTCCTGATACCAAGTGTCTTTGTATTTTTGAATTTGGAGATGTTTTGACCAATGAAAACCCAAATCCCATGTGGTTTTGCGGTTATTGGCCTGATTGTGTAACTGGGACTTTTGACCACTTTCTTTTGCTTTTTGGAAAATATGTTGCACTAGATGTTAGCTACGTACTGATAAATTTTCAATCCAAAATGTCACTGAGGTACACCAATCGCGATCGTAGTTTCAGCTCCTTTTTGCATGAAATTTTAGGAGTTGATAGACATGGGTATGATTAGTCTATTCCCAAACCCACTTTGCATTTGGATTACAAAAACTTGAATTTTCTCAAAATTTTGGTCTGAAGGATCAGTGATCAGTGTTTGCCCTATTTGACAACTGTCTTTTGGTTTTTTGACCCTGGTTCTTTTGAGAAAGTTGTTTGTCTAGTCATCAGCTACCTACTCACCAAGTCTCAACTCAAAATGTCAGTATGGTACACCGATCGCGATCGTACTTTTGAGCCCAAATTGGATGAAACTTGTGGATATGGTAGACAATGATGTGTACAGTTTACTCCCCAAATCTTTTTGAATTTGGACAAGAAAAAGTCATGTTTTCACCAGATCTTGGTTTGCTGCAGTGGTTTTTTGTCTGTCTGCTATTTTTGGCTATTTTGGTCACTTTTTTGAATTTTGAAAACTTCTGCTATCTTATATAACCTAAGTGTATGTGTGGGTAAAGTCTGGTCAAAATCTGGGACTGAGGTACACCGATCTCAATCGTACTTTGGAGCCCAAATTGGATGAAACTTCACCAGCTTGTTCACTAGGCTATTATAAGACTACCTTCCAGACACTTTTGTATTTGGACTCAAAAAAGTCAAGTTTCTACCATTTCTTGGTTGGAAGTGCTTGTTTTCCCAATTTTATCAGTTTGACTTGATCTTGATGTTTGTTTTGGGAAATGAAAGCTATTTGGGATTGTCATGTGTACAGGCTATCCCTCTGTATGCTTTCTTCTCAGTTTTGATGTGTTTTGGTCTACTGAAAGTCAATTTCTATGCCAGTTTAGCAGTTTTTTACTTGGATCTGTATTCAATGGTTTTGACCTATTTTTTGTGGTTTTTGACCCTAGGTCCTTTAGACTTTTATGTTTGTATACACCTGAGGATCCCACAGATGAAATCTGGTCAAAATCTAGGACTGAGGTACACCGATCGCGATCGTAGTTTGGAGCCCAAATTAGACCAAATTTGACATGCTTGTAGACATTGATGTTTTAAGGCTATCCCCCAAGTCTTTTTGCATTTGGATCACCAAAAGTCAAGATTTTGCAGTTTTTGGGTCTATCAGGCTAGTTTTACCCAAGTGGCATGATTTCCTTGATTTTTGATGTTTTTGGGTGTGGTTGCTTTAGACAAACTTGTTTAGAATCTTATCAGGAAGGCACATGTCAAATCTTGTACAATTCTGACACTGAGGTACACCGATCGCGATCGTAGTACCTGGGCCAAATCTGATGAAATTTTGTCTGCTCCCTCTGACAAGTGTTTCCTACTGTTTGGTGCTACCACTTTGTGATTTGAATCAATTTTAGCTCTGTTTGGTCAGATTTTCAAAATTTCAGAGTCTTATGGCCTTTTTGCCAAAGTTATGGTTTTCTGGTTTCTCGACTCTAACTTTTACCCCAAATCTGACTGGAATGTGATTTACTTATCCTACTCCTAAGTACAAAAATGAAAGAACATAAGAAAATGAATCAAACAAAATAAACAGGATAAAAAACGGATGATGGATCAGTACTCAATCGATACAAAGAAATTTGAAGAGAAAAAATGCTTAAAGCAACCTCACTCACAACTCCCTATATCTCCCAAGAGTAGATCTAGCCAGTCCCCCGACCCTAGACTCCACTAAGCACTAAACCCCTGTCTAGATGCTTCACTGAAATGTAAATGGAATGGAAATGATCTTTTGGAACAATAAGAAAACTTTGAATACGCACTCGGTCACTCATCACCTAAGATTCATTCCCCGGCAACGGCGCCAATGTTTGCGGGTCGCCGCAACGGACGTCCATAGCATAGCTCTCAAGCATCAACATAAAATTATCGATACAGGGGAAGCGACTCGGATGAGGCATGGAAACTCACTAGGGTGTCAATCCTAATGAAGTGAACTCGCAGAGATGCAACTACTAACTCTACAAGCAAATCGATCGCACTAAAGCCAAGTAATCTGCCTATGTCCTTCTACATAGCTCTACAGTCATCACGCCTGTTCACCATGCAAATCATATCGGAATTGCACGAAACTTGAAGGGAAGCTACAATGGACTATCAGGAACATATCCTATCACTGTCATAACATTCTGGGAAGGTACAATGATCGCGATCGTTCGTCCCACAGTACGCAAACACAGTAAACGAATGATCCTAAAGGGTCGTTTTTAGGTCCCTAAAGCCTCTCCTAGGGTCAAAACAACATAAAATACGCATATAAACACTCAAAACAACGATTTAAGGCCTAAACGGATGCGTCTGAAACCTTCACCAAATCTTGAATGCTTACACTTGAATGGAAGAGCAGAGTAAGAGGAACACAATGCAAGAAACAAAACTGAATTTGGATTACCGTAGCCACAGAAGCGATGATTACAAGTTGGAGCAAAGAGGTAGCTCTCTGTGCGTAACGCAGTAATCCCTTATCTTCAAAAAAAATGATCTCCCCTTTCCCAGTAACCTTATTGTATTATATACCTAGGGCTTTCTAAAGTGGCCGGTGGCCAACTTCTCATGGACCTTTACATACATCATTGGAAAAATTACATCTTTGACTCAGACTTGACATAGGCGATTGTCATTAGACTTTTACAGGGTTTGATGTATTAAACATCGGAAAAATAATGTGATCACATCGAAACTTTGGCCGGCTGACCCAACGGGCGCCTTGGCTAGGTGGGCACTTGTATGTTGTTATCACCTCCAAACATGGAGTGACAGTGTAAATCAACTCAAATCTATGATGGTGAAAAATGCAAGACTTCAAGGATATTTATATGCCCAGTACACTAGTATAGGACATGCGACCCTTGACTAGTGACTCGTCATTTACATATTCTCATCTTCTAAAACCAATTACAATCCTCATTTGGACCAATGGCTTCTTTGCAATGACCATGACTCTCCAAGTTTTCAATTGTTTTGGTTTTGTACCTTTATGTTGGTAAACGAATTAAAAATTTTTAGAAGTGGTTACCGAATTAAGAATCACGTTCGGCCCAAAAAAAGGACCTGTGACTCTGTAACCTTAGGTCAATTCACAAGGAGATGACTATACCCGGCACTCCGATACACTCCCCAAGGATTTGCCTAGCTAAAGGACCGCGGTTAGCACACTGTTTACTATATATGATTACTCCCACTAGGCTTTTTTATTTTCCCGACAGGCTCGTCGGGAATTTGTAGATACCTGTCGGGCCCGCCGGGAAAATAAAAAAGCTCAACGGATCCCGCAGTGAAAAGTAAAAAACCCGGAGGGCTAATCGGCTCTATGGGTTTTTGCAAGTCATAATCAAAGTCACGTTAACAATTAACGTGATCATGTGATTTTCTTGTGTAAATACTAGAGTTATTGATGTAATCACACGATCGTGGTTACGTTAATGAAATCCCTGGCACGCGTGCTCGAGTGTGTATGTGCAACCTCATGTGAGCCTCACATGATAGTCACATGTATGAGAGTAGTGAAAAGAAGGATATGCAATGAGGGAGATCAAAAATTGTGAGGGAAGAGCTTGCGAGAAGGGATGATGTAGGTAGTGAGGCAAAACAATGGGTAAGCAGGTCAATCATAATCCCAGACAAGGGTGATCAAGATTAGCATCCAAAAATGCATACGACCTCGCCTAGATCCTCTCCCTTTTGTTCTCTAGTCCTTTTAGTGCAAAAGAAAGATGGTACATACCGTATGCGTGTGGACTATTGAGCACTAAACCATATCACTTTCAAAAACAGATTTCACGTGTCTCGGGTAGAAGATCTATTTGATAAGCTACAAGTCTCTATCTACTTCAATAGGATTGAAATTAAAAGTGGCTATCATCAAATAAGGACAGTGAATGAAGATATCCTAAAGACCACGTTTTGTACAACATTTTGGTCTTGATGAATATCTAGTAATGCCTTTTGGCTTGACTAATGCACCCACCACGTTCAATTGTCTAATGGAGAAAATATTTAGACCCTAGCACAAATTCATTAGAGTTTTCTTTGATGATATCATCATCTACTCCAAGTCCTTGGAGGAACACAAGCAACATCTCCAAGTGATTTTCCAAACATTGAGGGAGAACAAGCTTTTTCTCAATCAAAAGAAAAGTGAATTTTTCCTTCAAGAGATTCAATATTTAGGTCATATTATCTCTCAAGATGGTATTTAAATGGATCCAACAAAGTCGAAGGTAATAATAGCATGGCCTAGTCCAAGGAATCTAAGAATCTTTATTGGTATGTGTGCATACTATAGACGCTTCATAGAAAAAATCTCTCAAATAGTAGGACCATCACATGACTTAACAAAGAAGAACGTTAAGTATTCATGGACTGCTAAGGATCAAAATTCTTTTGACAAGCTCAAAGAGAAGCTTACCTCCCAACCAGTCCTCATGCTTCTAGATCTCTCAAATCCATTTGAGGTCCAGTGTGATGCTTGTGGTGATTTCCTTGGAGCAGTCTTGCTTCAAGAAGGGCATGCCATAGCATATGATAGCAAGGATTAATGCGGATGAACGAGACTTGGGAATTTATGAGAAAGAGATTTTAGTTGTTCTACATGCCCTAGAAACATGGAAGCACTATTTATTGGGCACTCCATTCATTTTACGAACATACCACCAAAGTCTCAAGTACTTCATGACGCAAACCAAGAATTTTGACAAACAAATTAGATGGAAAAATTTTCTTTCGCAATTTTATTCTCATATTGTTTATATTGTTGGTAAGAAAATCCAAGTGGCCGATGCACTTTCACAATGACCAAAAGTTAATGCGGTGTCTATAGAAACACACAATGATCTATCTTCTATGATAGCGGAGTATGCTACTGACCCTTACTTTAAAGACATAATGTCAGCCCTTGCATTAGGGAAGAAAGAGGGACCATTCACCTTGTAGGATGGTTACCTTCTCCATGGAAATAGGATGTGTTACCCATTCCCTTTGTGAGAAATTTATGTATGAATCTCATGCTCCTCCCTATGCAAGGCATAGAGACATTCAACCTACTCGTAGAGGAGTAGAGATGTACCTCTATTGGCCTACCACAAAATTTGACATACAAGAGTATGTTTCAAAATGTGTGGTAGGGCCACAAGACTAAGTATGATAGAGGGAAGAAACCTGGATTACTCCAGCCATTGCCAATCCCTAATTCACCATGGGAGAATATATCCATGTATTTTATCTTTGGATTAACAAAGTCTATCCATGGGAATACGAGAATATGGACAATAGTCGACACGTTTAGCAAGCAAGTGCACTTTATTCTGTCAAAAAGATTATTAAGGCACACCAAATGGCAACTCTCTTCATATCTCATATTTTCAAACACCATACATTGCCAACATCCATCATGTTAGATAGAGATCCTAGAATGACCAGTAATTTTTGGAAATGTTTGTTTGAAAATCTAGGTACAGGATTGTATTTCTTTTCATCCTATCACCCACAAACGGATGGCCAAAGTGTGATAGCCAATCTTACGATACTTGTTCTACTAAAGAGTTATGTTACAGAAGTAGATCAATGTTCACAATGGGAAAAGTACTTACCTCTTGTAGAGTATGCGTACAATAATATTGTACATACTTCTATGGGAAAAGCACCTCTTGAAATAATTGAGGGAAGACCAAAAAGTCCCTTGCTACTTAAAGTACATGGGAAGATCTTTGATGCCGATGAGTATATTCGTGACCTACAAGGATCTTTTCAAAAGATTAAGGAGGCCATATCCATCTCTCAATAAAGGCAAAAGTTTGTTGTTGCTGACAAGCACAGAAGGGCCTTAACATTCAAAGAAAACTATTGGGTCTTACTTAAGTTTCGCAAGTCTCGATTGAGGCAAATGACGGGCAAAAATTGTACGGGCCATCAAAAGTAATGTGCTAAATTAGCAGAAAGATACTATGGTCCTTTTCAAATCCTAAAGAAAATCAATGAGATGGCTTGTCAAATCAAGTTGTCCAACCATTGGCTCATACACAATGCTTTTCATGTGAGCCTACTTAAGCCCTACAAAGGAGAGCCCCCTAGCGAACCAATTATTGAAGACCCTCCCAAAATCAAAGACCAAGAAGAGGTGCTACAACCCGAAGCTATCCTTCGGCATGAAGACAAGATACTACAATATGGTATGATTATCCTATAGTATTTTATTAAGTTCAAAAATTATCCTTTTGAAGATGCTAGATGGATGCAAGGAATACAACTAAAGGACAATATGAACAAATGCTACATTAGTGTAAACAAATGTACAAATTCATTTTAAATGACCAATGTTTTTGTCTTATAAGTGACTAATTCTCTCTTTATTGTGAACAAATTTAAGTAGTCTGCATGCTTAGAATCATGTTTGTGATGACGACGCCTCTCAAACACCAAGTAGAATTTGTCACTCTACTTGGGAGAATGAAATGGACTAAAGAGTAGACATGCTTGCGGCAGCTATGTCTCCCAAGCACCAAATGGATTAGTCATCCATTTTGGAATGATGTCGTAGGGTAAAAAAGGATCCTCTACCCGCTAAGAAACACTGACTAATGACTAAGGCTTTATTTCCTCTACCTCATAGTCAAGGATGAGTATGATTTCAAGAGAGAGGTAATTTCATAAAATCTAATATCTAACCAACCCAAATGATTTTCTCATATTAAATGAATCATTTAATGTGGAGGAATAAATGGGAACAAGGGTGAGAATATAGACATGTGCTTACAGATCTATCTCAACACGGGGCCAATGGTGAAGGGGTCCAAATGAGAGATGATATGTCAAAGAGAAAGGCTACCCAATGGAACTTAAAAACCTTAGGGATAGCTTCATTGAGGACCTCCAAATGTTAGTGTTAAAATTCATTTGACCTTAGGTACGCTAGGGTTGTTCTTGAGGTGGGAACCCATCCCAACCTTGAGTTGCTTGTCGTGCTTGATGACTAAGGTGCTTGCCATGCTTGCTGACTAAGATGGGGGTGGTAGGCAATATCAATGATGTAATGGAGGTTTTTACCAGGAGTCAAAGAGACCGAGCTTGGATTGTGTGGGTGATTGTCTCCTCGAGTATTGTACTATCCACATCTATACATCCCATAGATCCCAAGAAGTGGATAGGCAACATTGACTATTGTGATTCCTAGGGTAGTGATCAAGCAGGCCTCAACTATGATGGCGGCATGTCTGTCATGCCAACCATTGTGATGGAGGCTCAAAAGGAACCTTACAATTAAATGAATTTTATTATTTTGAAGCCATTTTATTAATGCTAGTATTATTGGTCAAGTTTAATTAACTAGTCCTATTCTCACAGGGTATCAATTTCAAGAGGGCCTATAGTGGTGGTTCTTACACTTTCACTTGTATACAATTGCCTTTGATCTTGTGCCCATCTTGCATCTCTTCCTTTCACCTGTGCCGCAATACCCTCTTCTTTGCTATAAGATTGTGTTTCAACCTTACTAGCATCAACTTCCTATTACAAGTGTCCCTGCTTGTCCCCCTACACTTAACAACATATATGTAGGTGAATATAGGCTTCCCTCCTCATCACCTCACACCAAACATCTTCACTTCTTTCATGTGATATCATGGTTTGATTAATCATTAAGGTCAATGTGGCAAATGACACAAAGGACCACAGGAGGAGCATCTTCTCTTTTTTCATGCCATATCTTGTTTATTCTTATGAAACATTCCATTTCTCTATTTGTAAAGAGGCAGATCTACTCGAATTCAAGATGGTTTCTAAAACTAAGATTTTTGTATAGGTCTACACTCTAAATTGTTTGTTACTTATTGTTTTCAATCC
The DNA here is from genome assembly GCF_014529385.1 of Adiantum capillus-veneris. Classification (NCBI taxonomy): domain Eukaryota; kingdom Viridiplantae; phylum Streptophyta; class Polypodiopsida; order Polypodiales; family Pteridaceae; genus Adiantum; species Adiantum capillus-veneris. The sequence goes on along the minus strand of NC_140960.1, from coordinate 101,648,185 downwards.
ATAGGTTCTTGTGTGTAATGAAACATCTACGTTTTGATTAGTGTACAAAAAAAACAAAAGATTCATCCCAAGGATCACATTTGTTGCTCTTCTTGATCATAAGCTCACGCAAATTATTTGCACCACATTGTTGTCTTGTTGAGTTGATTTAAATCTCTAAGTCTTCTTATTTTTTAGTTAGTAAAGCGTTTAAGGTGAATATTATAAGAATGTGTCGTGTTGTGACATGTACATGGTAGGAACAAATGCTAGGAGATTATTTATGGATTTTAGATGCATAAGTATATTTTCCATAATGTACATGTTTAAATATAAGGATAAGCATTCTATGTCATCCTAGTATTTATCTCAAGGATAAGATAGTTTTACTTTATCGATAGAAAGATTCATGGATAAAAGCATCAATAAATGTTCCTCTTTAGCATGGGAAAAAAAACATTGGTGGTTTCTTTCTCCCGTGTCATTATCATCTCATACTTTAAATAGATCACATAGCTAGTGTGATTGCAAATATCACTACAATATGTCGCGCAAAAATCAACGCAGATACCGGTGACTCAATTTTTGTTTTAAAAGTAAAATGCATTGGAATAAGCATCGAAATAGCCATCGGTATTGTGTCGTCGGTATATGCATCGATATTTTTACCGTGAAAGAAAACAATGAAAAGTATACCAGAATAAGTGCTTCAATACGCGTTGGTATGTAAATTTGCTATATCGACACCTATACCGAGGCTTATTCTAGCGTGTATACCGATTTCTGTACCGACGATAAAATCTGCAAAAAAGAAAATGGGTAGAGGGGGCTGAGAACTGATGCTACATTATTGCAGCAGCAGAAAACAACCCTCTCTTCCCAAAGGAAGAGTGCACAAGCAATCGCACTCCACCTATAGTTTGACACTAAAGAGCAAGTGTATACAGATTAGCAAAATTGTAAGAAGAACAAAACCACAAAAGAAAAAGTTTAATCATGACAATTTCTCAAAAACATAATCATAATGTGGACTTGAAAACTGCAAAATCATACACATAACCCACTTTCCATACCATAACCATAATCATAACCTGTTTGTCATACCATAACCATAACAACCATACCATCATTGCAAAACCATAACCATCCATAATCATAACTTTATTGCCAAACCATAACCATAACCATAACCATAACCTCTGTGCCATACCCTATATAGCACAAACCGTAGAAGACTATAGGCACCTGTTATGCAGAAAACAAAATGACAAAATAGCCTGTGCAGTACCACCTGTAGTGGAAACGGAGGCTGAAATGAGCCCAAATCAAAATTCTGAGCAGACCCAGCTTTTGGAACTCTCCCAAAAAAAATTTCGACCTGCGAACGCTCGCCAAAGCTCACTGAAATCGGAGAAAGTGAGCAGGCGTGTGCTGGAGCAGCTGGCGACTAAGCCTGGGAGGACGTGACCTGCTCTCATACCAATTATTGGAATTAGGGTTGCAGAGAAACACACACAGCTTGGAGAAGACGAAGGAAGCTCAAGGCACACAATAGAGAGTGTGTTACTTAGTGTGCAATGGAAAGACAGATAGCCCTAGAGTGATGGGCGTATATACAATGCACGGGGGAAAAAAACTCCTAAAGAGGGAAAAAATGCCCCGGCGGTCGTAGTGTAAATCACTCTTATTACTAACTATATGACAATACATGACAACCTCACATTCTCTAGCCAGGCCCGATCCCCGCACACCTCGGTCTAAAGGTGCACGGAGATTAGGACCACATGATAATAATATTATCTTTATTGGTCAATGACTATATATTAGGATTTTTGAAGTCTGTGTGCGTTATTGAAGTTCGATTGCGTTATTTTACTTTGTTTATCAAAGTTTATTTGCGTTTTTGAAGAGCACAAGTCATTTCCAAGGTCTGCTTGCGTTTTTTCTACTATTTAACGCTAGCTCTAACAACCTCACATTCTCTAGCCATGCCCAATCTCCACACACCTCGTTCTAGAGGTGCACATAGATCAAGACCACAGGGTAATAATCTTGTCTTTGTTGGTTAATGACTATACATTAGAGTTTTTGAAGTCTCTGTGCATTATTGAAGTTTGATTGCATTATTTTACTTGGTGCATTGAAGTTCGTTTGCGTTTTTGATGTACACAATTCATTTTTGAAGTCCATTAGCATTTTTTATACTATTTGCCGCTAGCTCTAAAAACCTCACATTCTCTAGCCGTGTCCGATCTCCGCACACCTCGGTCTAGAGGTGCATGGAGATCAAGACCACGGGGTAATAATCTTATCTTTATTGGTCAATGACTATAAATTATTGTTTTTGAAGTCAATGTGTGATTTTGAAGTTCAATTGCATTATTTTACTTAGTTTGTTGAAGTCCGTTTGCATTATTTTACTTAGTTTGTCGAAGTCCATTTGTGTTTTTGAAGTATACTAGTCAATTGTCACAGACTTTTGCGTTTTCAAATTCCGTTTGTGGTTCTTCTACTATTTGCCACTACCTCTAAAAACCTCACATTCTCTAGCCATGCTTGATCTCCACACACCTCGGTCTAGAGGTGCACGGAGATCAGGACCACAGGGTTATAAACTCGTGTGCACTGATCAATGATTGTATATTTGGGTTTTTAAAGTCTGTGTGCGCTATTGAAGTCCGATTGCATTATTTAACTTTGTTTGTCAAAGTATGTTTTCGTTTTTGAATTATGCAAGTCATTTTTGAAGACTTTTGCGTTTCCAAAGTCCGTTTGCGGTTTTTTTAGTATTTGCTGCTAGCTCTAACAACTTCACATTCTATAGCCATGACATAAGGCTATTTTTGAAATCTTTTTACGTGTTTGTAGTTTGTGTGCGCTATTGAAGTCCAATTGCATTAGTTTACTTTGTTTGTCAAAGTTCTTTTGTGGCTAACACTAAGCGACTAACCGTAAGGGTGTAGCCTTTAACAGCCTAAATACGGAGTAGTCCTTCGTGAGCGATCAACGACTAAATACCTAATCAATTACCTATAAGTGACAAGCCCTAATAAAATGTTTGAATACCAATTAAACCTACAAGACTAGCCCTATGTCGCCAAGTGACTAAATAACAAAACTAGTCGAGCCGCATGTAAGACTAAGCAGGCTCGGTTAAGTGCTTTAATATGCAAATAGCTACACGCTCTAATTCAACACCTAACCTTCCCTAATCTAACTACGGATTAGTCATAAGAGATAAAACCACTTATTACCTAAATCATTTAGTATTAAATTACTAAACCTAATTAAGCGAATAGCCAACGATAAGTCACAATCACAAAAAAAGAATATAATTTTAAAATTTTTATATTTAATTACACAAAAACAATAAAACTAATCAAAAAATAACATAAATAAAAGAATCTTTCTTTTAATTATGATTTTTAATTAATATTACTTATAAAATAACATTTTATTTTTAAATTTTTTGAAAAATATGTGTTTGAGTCGTATATAGTGTGTTTATATTGTTAAGTGTGCGTTTTAATTTACTTGCGTGCATGTTATGTGAATGTGTGTGTTTGTATGTGTGTGTGTGTGTGTGTGTGTGTGTGTGTGTATGTGTGTATGCAAAAAAACGAATCTTGGAGCACTCACATGGCCTATTTGAGCAAGAAAGAGTTGGAAAAACGTCCTCAAACCTGCAAAAACGCACACACGTGCGTGCCCTATGTTACACACACATACAATAAAGTGCACAAATATAGAAAGAAACTTGAAAAGAATCTCACCTTGTTGATGCGGAGTAGTCCACGAGTGAGAATCTCACCTCCGGCAAGTCCATTGGCAACAGATCTGCAACAAGTGAGGAGGAGGAGTGCAAGAGAAGAAGCGCAGAAAGGAGGGAAATGCGCAGGAAATACTCGGGTTCTATTTTTTGCAGGGTCCGCCGGTACACGTGCCAATATAAGCATCGGTATGAGCACTGGAATGGAGTCGGTACAGGCACCTATATAGGCGCCAGTATGGACGCCGGTATGAGCTTTTTTAAAAACTTGATCTCCCTCCAAATTTACCTACATGATGCTGATAATTTGACATTGGAATTTAAGCGAGCTCTTATAGTGTATATATGTATTATTTTTAATGTATTTTCCATATTTTTTTATCTTCCCTTTTTGATAGCTACTACTAGGAAGGTATCAAATCCTAGTGGGACACTAGCTTGTATAATTTTCAAAGATGCACCTATTTTAATCCATTATTGAAAGGATTCTTACAAAACTTTGTCAAGGAGCAATGTCATGCTTTCATATTGCATGAGGTGTCCATTGGAATCAAATGAAAGTCTATGCTAAGGGGACCACAAGTAGACTCTTGCTGCCAGAAAGATACCCTATTTTGATGAAGTTTTTACACATAGTTCCCATTCGAGTTCAAAAAAACATAAAAAATGGAGGTCACAGTCCATGAGTTGGATTTTTTGCACCTGTTTTAAATTTTTAATGAAAATTTTACCAAAATCCCCCTCTAATTTGTGGAAATTCCCAAAACACCACTTAAATATCCCCAATATTTTGTCATAAATTCCCAAAATGCCCTTCAAACTTTCCAAAATTCTCAAAATACCCCAGCCTGTGAGATTAAATTTCTTCAAAGATAAATTATTTTGTAACTTTTCATAAGAAGACTGATTTTCTATCAATACAAGGTGCTAAAACTTGAATTTGAGTTGGGTATGTAGGCTTTGCAGATGATAATGCTTCATTGTTTTTAGATATAATTGTCTTTTTTTGCGAGGTAATTTATGACAAATTACATATCAAGCACTCAAAAATAGATCTTGATTTTCAAAAAGAAATAAAGATTAGAAAATCTTGAACAATTCAACCAAAATACATACAAGTGTATTTTGGGAACTTTTGAAATTAAAACACTATACCCTAGTGATATAGTTGTCTTTTTTTGCAAGGTAATTTATGATAAATTACATACTAAGCACTCAAAAATGGATCTTGATTGTCAAAAAGGAATAAAGATTAGAAAATTTTGAACAATCCAACCAATATACATACAAGGATATTTTGGGAACTTTTGAAATTAAAACACAATACCTTAGTCTGCTGCCCACATCATGCAGGAACAAACCATCTCAAAATTTTTCCGACTGTTGTTCACACTAGCTCCTCTCTTTCTTGCATTGTGTAACCCTTGGGGGTACCTTCACCAATGAAAGGGGACCTTTTCTTCCTTGAAAACCATTCAATAGAGGGTGAGAGGATTAATGCCTAATTGTATTTAACTATAAATATAGACCTAATCCCTACTCTTGCCCCTTGGGAAAGACTATCCAATCTTGTAAGCATCCTTGGAAGATCAACTCTAATCAAAGAGGGACTTGAATTTGGTGCATCAATCAAGGCTTGAAGTCATCTCCTTCTCTCTCCATCAAGTTGTCGAATAACTTCCGAAGAGTTTTTCAAATAAGGTGTGTTTTACTTTGTGATTTTGATAGTTCTTGTTGTTTTGTTTTTCATCTCTAGCCCCCAATCTATATCTCTAAATCTATCACCCTCTCTAACCAAATCTATGTCTCTCCAATACCTTTTTTTATATTCTATCTCTCCATTTATCTCCCTAACTAACCACATATCTAAACAAAGAGTTGTATTTTATTTTGGACCTGAAAGACTACAAGAAATTATTCTCTCCCCATTCCCCATTATTCAACCACTCCTAGATTATTATAATTCATTCAATGTGAACACATTTATTATTCTCTAGAGGGTGAGTCCTTCTTGATTATAAACCAAGAAGACTTATATGCACAACTCATTCCAATTACTAGAAAAAATATATACATTGTTGTGAGCACAAAATTACACTTTCAAAGAACAATTCAGGGCTTGTTTGGGAGACAAAGGCTATCCGCTTTAAATGCATCAGTAAATCCTTTCATCTTACCCTTGATTCGATATAATCTAAGCTTGGATGTTTTCATCTTTGTCTTATTTTGATATTTCTATGTATACATGAGAGAGAGTCTTCTATGGATGCACTTTCAAGATTCACCACCAAATACCACCTTCATCAAGTGAATTCTTTACTACCTCCTCACACAAGCTCCCACAGCCAGAGGTTTGATACCTTGCTGGCAAGCATACCAACTTCTCGACATAATTTTGGTGAAATCGATGCAAAGCTTCCATGGTGAGAGTTTATGGGTGATCATGTGGACCAACATGGTATGCAATCTGACCGACCAACAATGGAAATGTTTCAAGCATTTGCAATTTTCATGCAACAACAACATGCCATTGAAAGAAGGGCAATTTCATCAACCAAATCCATGCAAGCAATCGTCAATAGAATGGATCAATTCAATGGCAAATATGTAACCAAGTACTTGCACAAGTATGTGAAGGAGATGGAGATGCATCGTGTGTCAAAAGATGAGATGATTCAAAGTTTTGAGCTAGTTGTTGCTCCAGGTTAAGGAGCATGTAAGGGAAATCAAAGATGGGCATGAGAGAAACTGGGAAGAACTCAAAGTAGCTTCAAAGGAGGAATATTTCATGGAGGACTCTGAGAGAGTAGCCAAAAGGAAATTTTTAGAATGGGTAGCAAAGCCAAAAAAGGGACTTTCAATAATAGAGTTACTTAGAGAATTTGAGAGGTGCTATGCACAACTCACAATGACAGAAAAGGCCACACTAGATATAGAGAAGATAAATATTTTCTTACAAGCTGTAGGTAAAGAGTTTCAAGAGAATTTCGAGCTGCTTCTTGAAGATAAAGATATTGGCCAAGTGGTGGATCTCATGTCCACCTATCCCACACACTTTCATTAAAATAGCAAGGTGATGAATCTAAGAGAAACCCACCATTGCACCCACCTCCCAAGACTTGGTTAGAATGGGTAAGTGGTGGATGTTGGATGCACCCACCTTCAAGGCTTGGTTAGAATGGCCAAGTGGCGGATTTTGGGTCTACCTATCCCACACACTTTGTTTAGAATTTCAAGGTGGTGGATCTAGGAGACATCAACCATTGCATCGACCTTTCAAGACTTGGTTAGAATGGCCAAGTGGTGGATCTTTGATCACCCACCGTCAAAACTTGGTTAGAATGTCCAAGTAGTGGACCTATGGTCTATACATCTCACAAATTTTGTTTAAAATTTCAAGGTATTGGATGTAGGAGAAACTAACCATTGTATCCACCTTGCAAGACTTGGTTAGAATGGCGAAGTGGTGGATCTTGGATGCAATCACCTTCAAGACTTGGTTAGAATGGCTAGGTGGTGGATCTAAGGACTACCCTATCCCACATATTTTTTTTTTAAATTGGAAGCTGGTAGGTTTAGGAGACACCATCCATTGCATCCACCTTCTAAAACTTGGTTAGAATGGCCAAGTGGTTGTTCTTGGATGCACTCACCTTCTAGGACTTGCTTAGAAAGGCCAAGTGGTTGATCTTGGATGCACTCACCTTCTAGGACTTGCTTAGAATGGCCAAGTAGTGGATCTAGGAACTATCTATTTCACACACTTTATTTGAAATTTCAAGGTGGTGTATTTAGAAGAGTTTAGTGACTGCATCTATATTTCAAGCCTTGGTCAAAATGGCCAAGTGGTGGATCTTTAATGCACCCACCTTCCAAAGCTTAGTTAGAATGGCCAAGTGGTGAATCTAGGATCTACTCATCTCACAAACTTTGTTTAAAATTCCAAGCGTTAGGATGGCCAAGTATTGAATTCACCCAATTTCAAAACATGATTAGAATGGCCAAGTGGTGGATCTTGGCACCCACCTCCCAAGACTTGGTCAGAATGGGTGAGTGGTGCATATTGCATGCACCCACCTTCAAGCATTGGTTAGAATGGCCAAGTGCTGGATTTCGGTTTACCTATCCCACACACTTTGTTTAAAATTTCAAGGTGCTGGATCTAGGAGACATCAACAGTTACATCTATCTTTCAAGACTTGGTTAAAATGGCAAAGTGGTGGATTTTGGAACGCCCACTAATATCTTGGTTAAAATGGCCAAGTGGTGGATCTATGGTCTACCTACCCCACATACTTTCTCTAAAATTGAAAGGTGATGGATGTAAGAGAAACCAACCATTGAATTTACCTTGCAAGACTTTGTTAGAATGGCTAAGTGGTGGATCTTGGCTTTTCATTTCCTTTTTTTTTTGTAGAACTCATAATTGTGGAGAGAGGACTACAATGGCAAGTTTGGTGAAGAACCTGTATCTTGCTCTTGGGTGAAATATAATAAGAAATTCTACATGTCTATAAAAGCTAGAGATCCATAAAATACGGTAAGAGAGTCAACCAACTCCCAAGCCCATAATATAACATTTTCATAGAGCACATTCGGCATACATGTCGACCAAGGAAATGCTAAGCACAACATTGGTTTTCAATAGCCCTTGACTAACAATATCATCTAAATTATTTCTCCCATATTAGTGTCTTGCATAATTCCATATGCCTTGAAGATGCAAGCGTAGGTGATTGCATTTGAGGAGACTTCCTTACATTACATTTGCTGAAAATAGCCCTAAACCTCAAGGCCTTTCCTGTGTTGGGCCCTAAACTCCTCAACCACATTTTGTGCTTGCTGAGATAGAGCAAATATGGCATGCTTGTCGAGCACGGCAATGCCAAGCATGACATTGTTTTTCAACAGTCCATGACTAGCAATATCATTGGAATTATTTCACCCATAATAACCTCTTGCATAATGCCACATGTCCTTCGAATGAAAGCGTAGGTAATCGAATTTGGAGAGATGTCCTCACATTACATATGCTAAAAATAGTCCTAAGCTTTTTGGCCTTTCCCGTGTTGGGAATATTGCGCAATCAATGCACTCCATGAGATGACATCCCTGACAAGCAGCTCCTTGACCACCTTTTGTGCTTGCTGAGGTAGAGAACATTTGGCATACATGTCGACCAAGGGAATGCCAAGAAAGACATCATTTTTCAATAGCCCTTGAATAACAATATCATCTGAATTATTTTGCCCATAATAGTGTCTTCCATAATTCCATATACCTTGAAGATGAAACCGTAGGTGATTCCATTTGGAGAAACAATCCTCACATTACATTTGTTGAAAACAACCCTAAGCTTCATGGGATTTCCCGTTTGGGCATATCCCACAATCAGTGCACTCCATGAGAGGACATCCAAGACAAGAAACTCCTCGATCACTTTTTGTGCTTGCTAAGGTGGAGCACGTTTCGCTTACATGTTGACCAAGGCAATGCCAAGTACGACATTTTTTTTCAAAAAACAACCCTAAGCTTCATGGCATTTCCTGTGTTGGGCATATCTTACAATCAGTACACTCCATGAGACGACATCCCAAACAAGAAACTCTATCAATTTTTTTGCTTGTTGAGGTGGAGCACGTTTTGCTTACATCTTGACCAAGGCAATGCCAAGCACGACATCCTTTTTCAAAAATCCTTGACTAACAATATGATCAAACTTCTTTCACCCATATTAGCCTCTTGCATAATGCCACATGTCTTGAAGATGCAAGTGTAGGTGATCGCATTTGGAGAGACGTCCTTGCATTGCATATGCATAAAATAGTCCTAAGATTCCTCACCTTTCCCTTTTGTGTTGGGCATATCTCACACTCAATGCACTCCGTTAGACGACATCTAGCCAAGATCAGCCCCAAATCAGCCACCAAATCAACCCCGAAAATCAGCGTCTTTAGCCTCCAAATGAGCCATCAAATCAGCCCAAAAAATCAGCATTTTTAAGTCCTATTCTTGGCCTTTCCCGTGTTGGAGTATCCTGCAATCATTGCACTCTATGAGAAGTCCTCGCGTTGCATATGACCCTAATCTTCATGGCCTTTCCTCTGTTGGGTATATCCCACAATCAGTGCACTGCATCACATGACATCCAAGACAAGAAACTCCTCGACCACTTTTTGTGCTTATTGAGGTAGAGCACGTTTAGCTTACATGTTGACTAAGGCAATGCCAAGCACACCATTGTTTTTCAACAGTCCCTGACTAACAATATGATCGAAGTTCTTCCACCCATATTAAACTCTTGCATAATTCCACATGTCTTGAAGATGCAAGCATAGGCAATCGCATTTGGAGATACGTCCTTGCATTGCATATGCTGAAAACAGTCCTAAACTTCCTCATCTTTCTCGCTCATTTTGGGCAAATCCTACAGTCAATGCACTCCACGAGACGACATCCCAGACAAGATCAGCCCCAAATCAGCCCAAAAAATTAGTGTTTTTAGCCTCCAAATCAACCATCAAATCAGCCCAAAACAACAGCGTTTTTCGCTCCTATTCTTGGCCTTTCTCATATTGGGGCATATCCCGCAATTAGTGCACTTCGTGAGAAGTCCTTGCATCACATCTGTTGAAATAGCCCTAACCTTTTTGGCCTTTCCCATGTTCTGCATATCCCGCAATTAGTGCACTCCATGAGACGACATCCAGACAAGATCGGCCCCAAATCAGCCACCAAAATCAGCCCCAAAAATCAGCGTTTTTAGCCTCCAAATCAGCCCAAAAACTCCACATTTTTAGCTCCTATTCTTGGAATTTCTCGTGTTGGGAATATCCTGCTCAGTGCACTCCATGAGAAGTCCTCACATTGCATATGCTAAAAATAGCCCTAAGCTTTTTGGCCTTTCCCATGTTGGACATATCTTGCAACAATCAATGCACTCCATGAGACGACATCCCTAACAAGAAGCTCTTTGACCACCTTTTGTGCTTGCTGAGGTAGAGCACATTTGGCATACACATCAACCAAGGCAATGCCAAGAATGACATCATTTTTCAATAGCCCTTGACTAACAGTATCATGTGAACTATTTCGCCCATATTAGTGTATTGCGTGATGCCATATGCCTTGAAGATGCAAGCTTAGGTTTTCAACAATCCTTGACTAACAATATGATCAAAATTCTTCCACCCATATTAATTTATTGCGTACTGCTACATGTCTTGAAGATGGAAGCGTAGGCGATTGCATTTGGAGAGATGTCCATTGCATATGCTGAAAACAGCCCTAAGCTTCCTCGCCTTTCCTTCTCATGTTGGGCATATCCCGCAGTCAATGCACTGCATGAGACGACTTCCTAGAGAAGATCAGTCCCAAATCAGTCCCAAAAATCATCATTTTTGGCCTCCAAATCAGCCCAAAAAATCAGCATTTTTAGCTTCTATTCTTGTCATTTTCCGTGTGGGGCATATCCTGCAATGAGTGCACTGTGTGAGAAGTCCTTGCATTACCTTTGCTGAAAATAATCCTAACCTTTTTGGCCTTTCCCATGTTGGGCATGGCTTGCAATCAGTGCACTCCATGAAATGACATCCATACAAGATCAGCCACCAAATGAGCCCCAAAAATCAGCGTTTTTAGCCTCCAAATCAGTCATCAAATCAGCCCAAAAAATCAACATTTTTTAGCTCCTATTCTTGGTCTTTCTTGTGATGGGCATATCCCGCAATCAGTGCACTCTGTAGGAAGTCCTCGCATTACATCTACTAGAAACAGCCCTAACCTTTTTAGCCTTTCTTGTGTTGGGCATATCTCACAAACAATCAATGCACTCCATGAGACGACATCTAGACAAGATTAGCCCCAAAAGTCGACGTTTTTAGCCTCCAAATCAGCCATCAAATCAGCCCAAAAAATTCACGTTTTTAGCTCCTAATCTTAGCCTTTCCAGTGTTGGGCATATCCCGCAACCAGTGCACTCCATGATAAGTCCTTGCATTATGTCTGCTAAAAACAACTCTAACCTTTTTGGCCTTTCCGGTGTTGGGCATATCCCGCAATAAATGCACTCCATGAGATGAAGTTCAAACAAGATCAGTCCTCCCAAATTAGCCACTAAATTAGTCCCAAAAAACATCGTTTTTAGCTCCTATTCTTGGCCTATTCCGTGTTAGGAATATCCCACAATCAGTGCACTCTGTGAGAAGTCCTTGCATTGCATATGCTAAAAACAACCCTAAGCTTTTTGGCATTTCCCATGTTGGGCATATCCCACAATCAGTGCACTCCATGAGACGACATCCCTGACAAGCAACTCCTTGACCACCTTTTGTGCTTGTTGAAGTAGAGCACATTAAGCATACACGTTGACCAAGTCAATGCCAAGCACGACATTGTTTTTCAAATAGCCCTTGACTAACAATATCATCTGAACTATTTCACCCACATTAGTGTCTTGCATAATTCCATATGCCTTGAAGATGCAAGCTTAGGTGATTGCATTTGGAGGACGTCCTCGAATTACATTCACTGAAAACAACCCTAAGCTTCATGGTCTTCCACGTTGTTAGTGTGCAAACGACAAGGAAAACGAGTGCCTCTATAGCCTTGCACGCACCACAAGGCTGGAAAGAAACACCATGAAGCTGTTTGAAACACCTATAAAGATTGGAGAAAAATAGCTCTAGCTTGAGACATGATTAAAACTCCTTTGCAATGGCCTTCCTCTTTTAGAGCTTCCACCATGGTGGCTCTATGGTGAGTGCCATGCCCGGGGACCACAGGCTATACCATCCCAAATGGATACACCGTGATCTCCGACATCCCTTCCGCTTGAGACCGACACCAAGACAGGACTCCCCTTGCTCTTTGATGCCAACTCAAGGGGGTAATAACATTCACTTACTCTTATATGGATCTCTTAGCCCCGAAGCACCTTTGCTTATCGGTCCAAATTTCCAATCAAAGTCATCAGGCTAAATCCAACTCAACCTTCCAGGGTCAACTGGTGAGAGTTCTGTAGTTCATCCTTGGTTCAAGGTCACTGATGCTTTTTTTTCGGTTATGATCATGCACAGTTGTCAGTGCATTCCCAGTTTGATTCCCACTTTGTAGATTGGAATCCCTTATCCTTTTTTCAACTTAACTTAATCAACAACATAAAATTTGGTTCAACTTTTCGGCCAACAAATTAAACCTCCGAAATCCACCCACCCACCGAACCATTTGATAAATGCACCTTCCCAAGGTAGTACTATGATACTAGAAAACAATACTCTATGTCAAACCAAGAACACATTTCAAACATTTGAAAGCAGCATGCAAACTATTACATATCCTTGCAGGTGTGCATTTATCAGGTTGTTCCTACCTTTTTCCTTTTTAAAATATTTTACTTCCTTTTTTCTTCAGTATTAGTAAAATTATATAGTTATCTTTCAAGCAATCACATATACTCCTCCAAGCACATCCCTATCCTCATCTTAGGGCTTGGGTATCCTGTCTCCTCCACCACGTGTGGAGGCGGCATCGTGACACAATTTCCAATTCTTATTTTTATTTATCTTTTGTGGAAAAGGCTTACAAAAATAATCTACTCTAGATTCTTTTTAAATCAATAATCCAAGAAGCAGAGCAAAGGTCTGGCTGATGATGACAATTACGGAATAGCCCATTTAGGTTTCTAGCCTTTCCAGGTTACTTTTTACCAAACCATTAGAAGAGTTCCTTGATTGAATCACATCCTCCTCCCTTATCCTGATCCCTTCATGGATCCATTTTTCTTCCTCCTTTTCCCATCGGCATAAGGCCTACCCGGACTAAGCCAATTTTTAGACGCATCCGCAGGTCATACCACTTGATCGGGACTCACTCCCATTCAATCCCATTTCTAGCACACCGAATGATAAGCTCAAAACTAGATTAACCGTTATCAGTCCTAGTAAAAAAGGACCATCCCCTGCTACATCCCACAGGTAAATAGGTGCATCGGTCTTTTTCAAACATGTAAGACAAAGTTCCCACTTAAATCTTCTATGTTATACTAGGACTATCAAGATCAAATCTTCAAGGTAAAGTTTGATCCTAGTTGAAATTTGGAGTGAGTTCCATATGTTTTCCTTGAACGAGTCCCATATGTTTTATTTGCATCACTTGCCATCCATGGGGCATCTCCATAGAATCTATGGGAGTTTTATGTTCAATCAACACGGGCATCACTTCCATGAAGCTATCCCCTTACCTCTCTCTTCGAATTCGCAAAACAAATTTGAAGTAGTAGACAAACTTGAAATGAACAATGCATATGCTTTCTACAATGAGTTTTGCTTTGGTGTGATCTATGCGTGGTAAACACAAAACTTCGGAATGCACCAACTTGCAATCTTGAGACAAATAATCAAGAAACTTTCTTTGAATGCTTAGGCAAGAGTGAAACCCTTCCATGCATGGTAGTGTAAGCATAAACAAAAATTGCAAAAGTTCCTAAGAGTAGTGTAGTGAAAAATGCTTATGTAATAGTGTATGAATGATTAAAAAAATTCTCTTTAAGAAGGGATTTAAGCACATCTTTGCTACCATGGAGAGGATTAATTATGTAGCTCTAGAAGAGGTTTAAGGGTTTGGGGTTCTCCAATTGGCAAGAGGGGGATAACCTTACATAGAATAAGAATCCTCTTACAAAATAAACTCCCTTGTTTATGATAGAATTATCCTTCAAGGCTTAACTTCTTCTTGAGAGAATTAGATATTAGCTTAATTATGTCACTAAAAAAGCTTACGCACATATTTTATAGAGAGAAAAAAACGATTCTTTCTTTATTTAAATTGGATGCATGAAGAAAAAGTGGTGAGCCTTTTTTATGAGAGCATTTCTTTTAGAGTTATTATATTGCCTCTTTTGGGAAACTAAAGCTAGCTCCAAAACAAAATTCCAATATCTAATTTCCTTTGATTTATGAAAATTTATCTCTATTAAATCATTTAAATAACAGTAACTTTAAAGAACAAGAGTAAGAGAGTAAGGAGAGGAGGTGTGTGTGTGTGTGTGTGTGTATTGCAAGAGGCTTGGCTATGGCTTCCTCAAGCTTCTCTACAACTTACTCTCTAGTTGCATCGTAAAACTGGAGGAGAGAAGTGAAAATGAGAAGAGAAGCCCTCTTTTTATGCACATTTTTTATAATGATAAATTATCTTTCTTTGATAACTTATCTTACTTATCAAAACTTTCTCTACAAGTTACTTATCACCTTATCCTTATCTTGTCTTTTCCTTCTTTATCTGTTTCTTTTTCTTTTTCACTAATTTGTTCTTCTCCAGTTGGTTCATCTATATAAGGCACAATCTATCCTCATCTCTTATGGTATTTTTACCTTTCTCTTTATCTTTTCTTCCCATCTCCTTGTTAAGAACTTCTTAGGATTGTCTCTTTTAACCCTTTTCGTTGTTTCTTTGCTCTCTCTTCTTGAAATTCCCATGTCATTTTGTTCAATACCTCACTCTCTTCCTACAAAATTCCATGTTGAAAATCTTTGTCTTGCCAAGGATAGAAACTACGCTTTGATACCACTTATGAGGGCCATGCCCGGGGACCACCGGTTGTACCATCTCCAAACGGATACATCGTGATCTCCAACATCCCTCCCGCTTGAGACCGACACCAAGACATGACCCCTCCTGCTCTTTGATTCCAGCTCAAGGGGGTAATAACATTCACTTTCTCTTATATGGATCTCTTAGCCCCGAAGCACCTTTGCTTACTGGTCCAACTTTCCAATCAAAGTCATCAAACTAAATTTGAACTCAACCTTCCAGGGTCAACTAGTGAGAGTTCTCTAGCTCACCCTTGGTTCAAGGTCACTGGCGCTTTTTTCTTGCTTTTATGATCGTGCGTAGCCGTTAGTGCATTTGCCTAAGATGAGTGTATTGATTAACTACACACATTACTCATTCCCCAGTTTGATTTCCTCTCCATAGATCGGAATCCTTTATCCCGTTTTCAACTTAACTTAATGGACAACATAAATTTTGGTTTAACCTTTTGACCAACAAATTCACCCTCTGGAATTCACTCACCCACCGAACTGTTTGATAAATGCACCTTCCCAAGGTAGTACTCTGATACTAGAAAACAGTATTCCAATCATGTCAAACCAAGAACACGATTCAAAATTTTTAAAACAACATGCAAACTATTGCATACCCTTGCAAGTGTGCATTTATAATGTCGTTCCCACCTATTTCCTTTTTAGAATATTTTACTTTATTTTTTCGTTAGTATTAGTAAAATTATCTAGTTATCTTTCAAGCAATCATATATACACCTCCAGGCATATCCCTATCCTCATCTCAGGACTTGGGTATCCTGTCTCCTCTGCTACGTGTGGAGACGACACAGTGACACAATTTCCAATTCTTATTTTTCTTTATCTTGTGTGGCAAAGGCTTACAAAAATAATCTATTGTAGATTATTTTCAAATCAATAATTCGAGAAGCAGAGAAAAGGTCCGGCTGATGAGGACAATTGCGGTATAGCCCATTCAGGTTCCTAGTCTTTCCAAGGTTCCTGTTTACCAAACAATTAGAAGAGTTCCTTAATTAAATCACATCCTCCTCTCTTATCTAGATCCCTTTATGGATCCATTTTCCTTCCACCTTTTCTCGTCGGCATCAGGCCTACCCGGACTAGGCCGATTTTTAGATGCATCCGTGGGTCTCACCACCCGTCGGCCAGGACTCGCTCCCATTCAATCCCATTTCTAGGACAGTGATGGATGAACCCAAGCTCAAAACATAGACCAACGGTTATCAGCCCTAGCCAAAAAGGACCATCCCTTGTCGCATCCCACCATAGGTAAACACGTGCACCGGTCTTTCCAAACATGTAAGACAAAGTTCAACCTTAAATCTTCTATGTTATGATAGGGCTATCCATGTCAAATCTTCTGGGTAAAGTTTTAATTCTAGCTAATATTAGAGTGAGTTCCTTGAGTTATAATCCCTTAGTTCCTATTTTATTTTGATATCTACTCAAACAAGACCTTAATAAAACAAGTCTCTTGGAAGTTTAAGGTTTTGTCTTGACGTAAGTTTCAAGTTAACCCCGTCATAAACATACCCCATATGTTTTCTTTGCATCACTTTCCATCCATGGGGCATCTCCATGGAAGCCATGGGAGTTTTATGTTCAAGAAACACGTGCATCACTTTCGTGAAGTTATCCCCTTACTGCTCCCTTTGAATTTGCAAAACAAACTTGAAAGTAGACAAAATTGAAATGAACAATGCGCTTTCTACAATGAGTTTTGCTTTGGTGTGATCTATGCATGGTAAACACAAAACTTAGGAATGCACCAACTTCCAATCTTGAGACAAAATAATCAAGAAAATTCCTTTGAGTGCTTATGCAAGAGTGAAACCCTTCCATGCATGGTAGTGTAAGCATAAACAAAAATTGCAAAAGTTCCTAAGAGTAGTGTAGTGAAAAATGCTCATGTAATAGTGTATAAATGATTAAAAAATTCTTCTTTAAGAAGGGATTTAGGTATACCTTTGCTACCGTGGAGAGGATTAATTATGTAGCTCTAGGAGAGGTTTATGGGTTTGGGGTTTTCCAATTGGCAAGAGGGGGATAACCTTACTTGGAATCAAAATCCTCTTACAAAAGAAACTCCCTTGTTTATCTTTCAAGAGTCAACTTCTTCTTGAGAGAATTAGATATTAGCTTAATTATGACACTAAAAATCTTATGCACATATTTTATTAGAGAGAAAAAAAATGATTCTTTCTTTATTTAAATTGAATGCATGAAGGAAAAGTGGTGAGCCTTTTTTATGAGAGCATTTCTTTTAGAGAAATCATATTGTCTCTTTTGGGAAACTAAAGTTAGCTCCAAAACAAAATTCCAATATTTAATTTCCTCTGATTTATGGCAATTTATCTCTATTGAGTCATTTAAATAAGAGTAACTTTAAAGAACAAGAGTAAGAGAGTAACTTAAAAGTCAATCAACAAAATGTTTAAAGGAATTAGGGGTAATTATACATATTCGTCATCGTTAATCAACACACTATTTAGTTAAGTATGGTCTCCAGGCACCTATGGATAAAGAGAGTGCTTTCTACTCTCTCTCTAGGCCATATTAGCATGGTACACTAAAGAAATTAAAATAACAAAACTTGAAATAACATCGCAGTTAGTGGTTAGCAACGTTGTTAATTAACAAGAGAAAACTAGTAATTTGTACTTCTAAGAAAGAGGAAAGTTTGCTTATGTAAATGTGAGAGCTTAAGCATGAACTCGTGTAGAATGAAGAGTAATCCAATGTTTAAGGTGTGCAATGGCATGAAAACATTACCTTGGTGTGTGTATGGTAAGAGTCTTCTCCTTGCTTTGGGTGATTGTAGAAGCTTGTTCTCCCCCTCTTCAAGACCACCAATTGCACTACTCGGAAGGAGAGAATGGAAAGAGGCAAGAGAGATTCAAGATATGGAAAGCTTAGGGGTTATGACAGAGTGTAATGGGAAGAGGAAGATGAAGTTATAGGAAGCATGGTTATGGTTTTTGGCCATGGCTTCTCTTGGAGAAGAGGTGTGTATAGGAGATGTATGTAGGAGGTTTGTGTGTGTATGTGTGTATTGCAAGAGGCTTGGCTATGGCTTCCTCAAGCTTCTCTACATCTTACTCTCTAGTTGCATCCTTATCTTGATAGCTTATCTTCCTTATCTTGATAACTTATCTTACTTATCAAAATTTTCTCAACAAGTTACTTACTCACCTTAACTTTATCTTCTCTTTTCCTTCTTTTTCTTTTTTCCTTGTCTTATTGTTTCCTTTATGCTTATTTCTCTCAAAATGAAACACTAATTTCCTATGCATTGGTTATATCCATGTTCCCATGGCATAAGTCGGAAGTGTCTCATGAGTATACTTTGGTGCTTAAATTGAGCCCGGATTTTATCGAACATTTTTTTTCTATATTTTTCTTTTTCTTTTTCATCTTTTAAGTCGGTGGCTTAGATGTGTTGGCCTTGCATAAGGGCTAGGAGAAGGCCCTTACATCTAGGAGGGTCATTACGTTCACTTCTCTTGGGACATGCCTTGAAAACAAGAACTTGCTCCCCACACTTGACACACTTGACAATGTTATCTTACAATAACACTTAACTTCTTCACATGAAAGATTGTTTTTAGACTTTTTCCTTCATGTTTCCTTTATTGTTGTTGTTGTTGTTGTTGTTCTATCACATTGTTCTTCCCCTTTGGCTCAACTAGTTCCTTAGCTTCCATTGGTTTGGATCTCTTCTTACTTACTTGTTGAAAATGAATCCTCGAGGCACCATAGTGTGATGTATGACCATTGAGATAGTTTTAGGTCGTTGTAAGTTGATATACTCGCTCATCTCCTCCAACAGACCAACACAAAATTGTTCCTTTTGTTTTGCAAAATCTATCTTTTTGTAGATAGTGTCTTTGCAATGTAACTCTCAAAACCTACCCACATACTTTTGAATAGTCTTCAAGATTCGCCATTCTATGAGTACTTTGTCTTTGGCCTCACTTCCAAAGAGAGTTATCGATGACTTTGTCTTCTTTTTGGAAGGGCTAGGTGACCACTATGGTTTCCATCTTCTTGGGGCAATATCACTTTTAGAGGTAGGAGGGGTGCCACTTTCATATCTCTCCCTTGAAAGTTCAAGACACACTTCTTCTTTCTGAACAATTCACCTTAGAGGTCCTTTCAATATCTTCTCTTCATTACCATTAGGGAAAATTTGGACTCACAAAGGGGCCTTATGAGGAGTTTGACTTCCTCTCTCATGGCCAAAACGGGCATTCGGTAAAATTTTTGCAAATCAAATCTAAACTTGGCGTAGATTTGGCAGTGAGAATTTACTCTTCAAGCTCTTTCTATTGATATATAGCACGCCACGAGATTCCTCATATTTTGAAAGAGCTTGAAGAGTAGATTCTTCTAGAGAATCAAAAATAGAATCTTTCAAAATATGAGGAATCTCGTGGCGTGCTATATATCAATAGAAAGAGCTTGAAGAGTAGATTCTCACTGTCAAATCTCCACCAAGTTTAGAGTTGATTTGCAAAAATTTTACCGCACATCCATTTTGGACATGAGAGAGGAAGTCAAACTCCTTATAAGGCCCCTTTGTGAGTCCAACTTTCCCCTAATGCTCAAAGAGATTCCTGTTTTGGAGGTCTCACTAGGAGGCCTCACATGCATTCTCTCTTCTTGGGAACTTGGGGGAACTTGAAGGTTTTGAATTTGGCTTTGAACCTCCGCTTGAAGACTAGGGTTTCCCATTGCTTCTTGTAACTTTTCAACAAGAGAGTTGACATTTCTACAACCATCATCAAATGTTATACCATGAGCTAGATCTAAGCTGTCAATATTAATTACATTTTCTTGATTATGTTGTGCCATGGTTGAATTTCCTTGAATGTGTATGCTTACTCTTTCCTTGTTGGCACTTCTAAAACTTTGGCTGCTACTTCTCTTATCCCTAAAAGATAAGCACTCAAATAACTACACTTGTGGTTTAGAATATTATAAATTGCAAAGAGTAATGAAGTGGGTTTAACAGTGCTAAGCTAACACTGGATCCTATCAAGTGGCTAATAGATTAATAATGGTTAAGCCATAGGCAAGTCTTGAAAGACTTCATTATTAAGATCATAGTTCTCAATGGTGTCCCCCGTACCCTCTAAATAGGCATGCCAAATGAAATATAAATCCCATTCCCACTTACCCCATTGGAATGAACAACTCCAACTTTCTATAGATTACTCAAGGAAATCTCTTTTTAGGCAAGAAAAGAGAAACCTCACCTCTCATACCAAATGTTAGAGAATCTAATACTTACTTTAAATTCAATATAATTTTAATTTATGAAAGGAGAGAGTTTTCTTTAAGAGAATTTTGAAGAGTAGATTAGAGGTTATGCTGGGATGATTTCATTGCACGTTCATACATTAGAGCATTAAAAAAGCCATGCATATAATTTAGAGAGAATACCACATTTAAGATTGACAACTTGATGAGGACCAATGGATTTGCTTCTATCCGGTCCCTCCTCCTAAAGGCCTTTGTAATATATTTCTCTTCAAAGAGAGCTTTGATTACAACACAACTTGTGCTCTTGTGTGGGGAAATAACTACGGCCCATAAGAGATAGATAAGGGTAAAAGAAGTATTTCTCAAGCAAGAGAAATTGTACTTCAAATATGCTTACTCCATGAGAAAGCTCTTAGCATAGCTTAGCATAATAGAGTAATATAAAATGAAGAAGAAGAAGGAGATGTCACTTGCTTGGATTTGCATCCATAGCCAATCTAAGCATTCAAGCATAGAGACTCAATTTGGCACCCATGTGAGATGGAGTGTGAGAAATCTTGCTTAGCCACTCTTGATTACTTGAGAGTGTGAGAATGATAAAGAGAGAGAGCAAAATTCAATGAGCCCCTCTTTTTGTACTCATGCAAACTTACCACTAGTCTTCATATGGGATGCTTACCACTTGTTCAATGAGAAGTAAAGGCTAAAAATGCAACTTAATGCTTATGCAAACATGTCCCCCCTTCCCTTTCTTGAATGAAGTCATCCCCCTTGTCTTTTTGACTTGTGTTTAGTAAGGGTGCACTCACACACACACACACACACACACACACACACACACACACACACACACACACAACTTGCCCAACTTCACAAAAGCAAGTGCAAGCTACTTTGGACATGTAGCCTAGCCAAACTTGAAAGAAAAGGTCTAGGATCAACTTACCCAAAATAGCGAGGTTGATCTAACCTTAGACTTTAGGATTTTCCTTTCACTTATTAAAAACCATAAACTTATCCTTGGATTTAACTAACTCGGGTGCAAGACCTTTGCACTAACCTTGGATGCTTTATAAAGCTGACCCAAGCTAGAGCCTACTTGCTAATTTAAGACCTGCTAAATTAAGATAAAATTTGGTAAAAATAAAACTCGCCCTTGGGCTTTAGATCCTTATCTCCTGTGCAAAACCTTAGCATAGTGCTTTAGAGGTGCCACCAAGATGATCCCAAAACCTGCTAAATTTAGGTATACTAAATGTAGACTATTTGTGGAAAGTTAGAAATTTACCCTAAGGCTTTCCAGACTTCATACTTGGAGTCTAAAGAGTTTTATTAATTACTTAAACTTAGCACACCTAATTTTGATTTTTAAACTCCTATAAATTCTCTAGGTAACCTCCTTTGTCATGTACCTTTGATCAAGGATGCTCGGGATATATTCATCCTTCATTGATGTGTACCTATGATTGAGATAACTAGACAAAAATTACTCTTGATCTTATATGGATTTCTCTCCTTTTTTTCTAGGTAACCTCCTTTGTCATGTACCTTTGATCAAGGTTGCTCAAGATATATTCATCCTTTCTTGATTTGTACGTATGACTAAGATAACTAGACATCAATTACTCTTACTTTTTTATGGACATCTCTCCTTTTGGTTCTAAGCATTTTACTAAGCCGGTTGTTAGCGGGTCATCATGACAGACGTCTATAGCATAACTATCTGGCACTAACATAATTTCAATACTCAAGGAAGTGACTCGAATGGGGCACAGAGACTCTTTGAGGTTGTTAGTCCTCAAGAAGTGAACCTAACAAGCAAACACAATAACTCAACAAGCAAACCACCATTTAATGATTGGAAAATTTGCCTATGTCCTTTCTCACCACTCTAGGTCATCACGCCATTTTGGCATTCAAACACAACAACTCAACAAGAAAATCACCACTCAATTATTGGAAATTTTTCTTGTGTCCTTTCTCACCGCTCTAGGTCATCACACCATTTTGGTACTCAAATAGACTCAAAATGTAGTGAAACTTCAGGAGGAGGTCTAAGACACCTAGGGGCACTATCCTACCAAGTCTGGTTGCAATCCAACAAGTAACCAAAATCACAATCGATCATGAAAAAGTTCCTAAAAATTGCAACAAAACTATCCAAAAAGATCGTTGTATGGTCTAGGAACACTCTCTTAAGGTCAAAACATCAAAAAATAGTGATTGAAGCACTCAAATTTGAAGATGAGACTTACTAACACGTAGTGCAAGCCTAAAAAAAAATGACAATGCTTACGCTTGAATGAGAGAAAAGAGAGAGGAACACAAGTCAAGTTTCAAAATTGAAAATGGATTACCCAATCATTAGTGATGTTGATTACAAGTCGGAGCTTCGTAGTCGCTTGAGCATACATACATTAGAGTTGTCTTCTCTTTAAAAGATAAGCCCCCTTTCACATTAAAGTCATTGAATTTTATATCTAGGGATTTCTAAGGTCCAATGGTTGGCTCATATGGGCCTTTACACTTATCATAACAGAATTACAACTCAAGGAATTGACCTGCTACTCACATGATGTAGCTACACTAGCTCAAAAAAATAATAGAGTAAAAATGTGGTGTCCCGCTACGTGTCTAGCCAAATGGGCACCCATTTCGTCAATCTGATAACAATCCCCCCTTCCTAGCTCGTGTCATCCCTAGAAACAACCATGTGTAGTCTTGTCATTAGGGTTGTCTTCAGCTTTGTCTTCAAGGTTGGTCTTTATACCTAAGGATTTCTAAGGTCCAATGGCTGGCTCATATGGACCTTACACTTGTCATAATAGAATTACAACTCAAGGAATTGACACGTTACTCTGAAAGCAGGATTTACACACGGTGTAGCTACACTAGCTCAAAAAGATAATAGAGTACAAATGTGGTGTCCGGCTACGAGTCCGACCAAATGGTGCCCGTTTGGTCGATCCCGTAATATTCCCCCCTTCCTAGCTCGTGTTGTCCCTTGACACGACCATGTGTAGTCTTGTCATTAGGGTTGTCTTTAGCTTTGTCCTCAAGGTTGGTCTTTAGCTTGGGAAGTTCTTTGTGGTTGATCACACTCCCCCCTTCCTTGAGTGCTTCATACTTCATGTGATCTGGTTGATGCATGTGTTAGATTTCAATTGTCAACGCAATTTTACATTTTGTGCAGATTCTTCTCGTTGTTTTCACATTGTGTCTATTAAGATGAATTTTGAAGTGCATGCCATTGTTGTTGACTTGATGATGGAGCTGCACTTGGTATTCTGCAATACTTCCCTAGTGTCAGTGCTATTGAGCTTCTTATGTTTATTGTTGAGTGTTTTCTTGTTGAAGTTTTCATTGTTTGTCTGTTGTCTTTGTATGCCATTCTTTGTGTTGTGCATGCTTGATGAAGCTGGGTTGTTGTCCCTGAATGTAAGATTGGCTCTTGATAAGTATGTTCGGATCTATACCTATAGCTCCAAGTCATTGCTGATTGATTTGGGTAGCCATTTCCTTATTGATGATGTAGAAGGAATATATACAAGAAGATGATAATGAGGGTTTCTAGATTAGGATCTAAAACTTGGTTTCTAGATTAGAGTCTAAAACTTGGATGACCAAAGGGAAAAAACCCAGTGGAAAAAAAGTGCCTTTGATTTACGCTCTTTTTGGAGTTGAACAATTGGAGTTTGAGTACTTGTCCATGCAAGGTGAGTGCATGGGAGAAACAAAGAAGAGTGCCAAATGCAAGTTCCAATAATGGGACATTCTTTATGCTTATGAGAAATTTGTCAAACAAAGCATGCAGTCTGTGTTGGGATATAGGCGCCTGTGCCTTGCCCGGCCGCCCAGAGTCTGGGCGCCCATTGACTTGTATACCTTATACATAGCATAAGTGTATAGGGGGCTGCTCACTCTTTTGAGTCTCCCCACCCATATGTGTGTCGTGTGTCTCCTTCTCTCTCTCACTCTCCGTCTGTGGTGCTCTCCGATCCCCTTCAATTGGTATCAGAGCGCCCCTTCAATTGGTATCAGAGCGACAGGTGTGAGAGCGTAGATGGACGGCTTCATGATGAACTCGTCGGCTATGGAGGAGAGGTCACAGATTTGAGAAAAGGAATAGAGGAGGCTTGTGGATAGCCATACAGAGGCTTGCAGGAAAGCTCTCAGGAGCTTCCTAGTGCTCACAGATCAGTCCACAGTTCCTCTACAAATCAGCCCACTGTGTAGAACATTTTCCCTCTTCTCGGCAAGCTTTGCAACGGCTACATCGGCGACAGGTTGGAGCTTGGAGCTTCCATAAACATGGAAGCATTGTGAGATTGATGCATTCAGCTCACGCATCGAGGTGGGAAGTGAGTTTGACCCTTTCTATGAGCTCAAAGAAGCACAAAAAAAAGTCATTCAGTTTTTGGCAGTTTGACAACAGTCTATTATTTTTCTCATAACTTGAGCTACAAAGCTCTGATTTCAAAAAATTTTGGTTCAAAACGGAGCTGGCTACAAGCTCTACGACTTTGTAGAAGGAATTTTTTTCTGATTCATAGTGCGGGTGGGTCTGAAATTAAAAACACAGAGACTGTTTTTCAGGACAGTTTTGGGCTCGTTGTTTTCTTTGCTGCAAACAGCTTATCCATGCACACTGCAAGTAGCAGGCACATATGAGGTGTTACAAGATCGGATTTGACTCCTAGGTACAGGTTGAGTCTAGTACTCCCACAAGTTTTTCCAGTTCCAGTTGAGTGGTTCTTCTGCAGTGTTGTGGCTTGCATACATGGTCTTTGAGCGGGGAATGCTCTATGTATGCTTATGTGGTGAGCAGTAGATCTTGTGAGCAAGTGCAGAGGTTGGTTGTGGATGACATGTATGGTCACCTGTGGTACTCTTTGTGAGCATTTATTGGACACAGGTTTGCAGAGCTTATGCATGTATGTTGAGTGTAGTTTGATGCGCATTGATTGCTCATTGTATTGAGCTTGCAGAACAATGGTTATTTTGTGTTGATAGCCATTGTGCGTCGAAACTCTGGTGAATTTTTCCCAGGAGTTTTATGCGCATCATTTATGCGATCTAGTTAGAGATTGCGGGTTGCACTCAGCATTTGCGTGCGGTGTTCTCTGCAGGTGGGAGATTTGTGCGTGTGTATGCATCGATACCGCACAATGTGGGCTTGGTGATTAGCTCACGGTTTGACAGGCGTACAGTTCTCTTGGCACACTCACAGGAGTGAATTTTGTGATGTATGCTTGTGTGGCTACGAGCTAGGTAGCCGGATTCGAGTCATATTGACTTGTGATTTTGTGCAAGGTTTTGCACGGTTATTAGTGCAATTTTGCATCAGGTTTTGAGCCATATTTGCAGACTCTTGTTGATGCGATTCGAGCCAGTTTAGGGCTGATTTGGTTGACATTTGCTACTTATTGTTGGTTTCTCTTTTGCGAGCATTATGGCTGATTTGTCATTTGACTTCCAGCG
Organism: Adiantum capillus-veneris; assembly: GCF_014529385.1. Taxonomy (NCBI): domain Eukaryota; kingdom Viridiplantae; phylum Streptophyta; class Polypodiopsida; order Polypodiales; family Pteridaceae; genus Adiantum; species Adiantum capillus-veneris. The sequence continues at coordinate 101,622,109 of NC_140960.1, read as the reverse complement.
TTATGGTCTGACACAGTTTGATGGTGCAGATTTTGTTGCTTGGAAGGAGCATATGCTTGTTGCATTGGCGGATTTGGGGCAGGATAAACCCTTGCGTGGTTTATCAGCGAAGCCCAAGTCTATGCATGATGATGATTGGCAGGATCTTGATGAGTTAGCCATGTCTACGATTCATTTGCATCTGGTTGAGTCTGTTTACTGGAAGGTCTCGAGCGAGACTACAACTCATGCCTTATGGTAGAGTTTACATGCTATGTACGCGACATCCATGTCTACAGGGGACTCTAGTCCCACTTCTATGTCCATTGGAGAGATTGGTCTCACACGCAAGTCTCGACGGCATAGAGACTTGACATGTTGGCATTGTGGACATAGAGGGCGTCGATGTTTCAGGCGTTTGAGACAAAGGAGGCGACAGATGCGTGATGCAGATTTGGGCATGACAGATGCTAGTGAGATCAGTACGATGGTTACTGAGTATGCTTGTGACGACGATGTCACATTTACATATAGCTTGTCTTCTTATGTCTACGGATTGCATATCGGATTGCACATTGTCTTCACATTGGTTACTAGATGCAGATGCTAGTTTCCATGTCACGTCGCATCGTGAGTGGTTTAGCACTTTTTCTAGTGGGAGACTTGGTTGTGTGCACATGGCTGATGGTGTTGTGTATGACATTGAGGGTGCAGGAGACGTATGTTTGTCCTTGCCCAGTGGTATGAGATTTACCCTGCGTCATGTGCGTTATGTGCCAGATCTGAGACGGGATTTGATCTCAGTCAGACAGTTACGGGATAGTGGATGTCGGGTATCGCTGCTTGAGCGATCTTTTGCGTTGCATTTGGGTTCGCTGGTGATTGCGAGCGGTGCTAGAGTTGGCACATGGTACCCATTGCACGTAGTACTGGTGTGAGATGGTCAAGTCTCAATCTTGTTACAGCCATGTAGAGAGTGAGAGACCCGGACAGTCTCTTTTGCTCATGGGTTGCAGGGTGCTTTGCATGGAGTGCAGAGTAGTGAGCTCGTTGTGCACACAGTTGGGGCATGACTTGAGCAGTCACATAGAGAGGTGACAGAGTGAGACATGCATGCTTTGCTAGTGACTGAGCGAGTCAGTTGTGCGAGATACTTCTATGTAGGATAGACAGGTAGAGCGGTCTTGCTCTAGTGACTCACGACAGGAGGACGTTGTGCAAGAGTCTATGCATAAGGAGTTAGAGCATGAGAGCTCTAGTGAGTCACAGCAGATTGAGTGGTCATGTTTGCAGTGGATGATTGCAGAGGAGGCTGAGACGTCAATGATTATGCAGTCATTCCTTTCTATGCTCGAAAGTGAGCATGGGGATATAGTTGTGAAGGATATGTCTTCCAGCAGTCACCTAGAGTAGTTGGTTTGCTCTGTGGTTGCACGACAGGTTGATGCATCTTTTGCGGACAGTCAGGAGATGCATGTGGCTGACACACCTTGTCAGTCAGAGATGCATATTGCCAAGGATATATATGTTGATGCATGCTCCGTAGAGCTAGTAGGGCCCGCTAGCATGGCATCGGCATTCGGTGGTCTCATGTATGAGATGTTGATCTTGAGATCGGATATCACAGCTGTAGTGGGAGCATTTGCAGTTGGGGTTGTCAGTCGTTTGTTGACTGATGATGGCATAGTGCATGAGGGAGATATGCAAGTATTGCATACATACTTGCAGTACGTGTGTGGTACGTTTGGTGGTGTATAGACTTACACGAGAGCAGGACAGCCGGATGCACACGATCACAGCCAGCCAGTGGGCATTGGTTGAGAGCGGTTTTCTCTCGCCTTTTGTAGTCTTTAGACTAGGTTCCCTTGCTTAAAGGCACATTCGCCTTCAAGTGGGAGGTTGTTGGGGTATAGGCGCCTGTGCCTTGCCCGGCCGCCTAGAGTCTGGGCGCCCACTGACTTGTATACCTTATACATAGCATAAGTGTATAGGGGGTTGCTCACTCTTTTGAGTCTCCCCACCCATATCTGTGTGTCGTGTGTCTCCTTCTCTCTCACACTCTCCGTCTGTGGTGCTCTCCGATCCCCTTCAGTGTGAAAGATGGAGTTGATGGGTGCTTCAAGGAATGAATGTAGCACATGTGACATCAAAGGATGTCGCAATAGCTCCCACATTTCCAAGAAGGTTTTTTTAAGTAGAAGCTTCTCCACTCATACCTCACTGTGCTCAATGTGTGAGTATCTTTTGGATTTCCTCCTTTACTTCTCCATACGTAAAATACATAGACTTTCAGTCTTATGCTCACCTGTACGAGCATCAACGACACAACATAAATATTCTCAACTCTTCCATCTTGAGCAGTACCTAGAATAGCTAAGATTCTTAGACCATAGAGAATATTATTTGAATCTTTGGGACTAATGCCTCGCTCGTTTAATGGCTTAGTTGCCCAACTCTGACTTTTATGCCATGTAATTTTAATGTCAACTTAGACATATCTATTCAAGTCCAGAAATCCAATTCCATAAGTTCTTGGAAATTTAGGCCTCTTCCATTGTGTTAGTTTATGGATGCCACCATTTTGTTCAATATGCTGGAATACTTTGGCTTACTTGCTTACCATGTTGACACTGCTTTGTGAAACAGGCTTTATGGCTATTGTAGAGACTAATGAGCCTTTTTTTTTTCTCCCATGAAAAGCGGTTGTTGTTGTTTGTGAGTACTCTGTGTTTGAGTTTTCAATAGCAATTTTGAAACCCACCTTGTCTTTGGTCCCTGTGTGGCCTTTTGCTTGATGACTTGATGGCCATAAGGCTTTGGTACCCAGACTTGATGATTTTTGTTGTAGAAACCTTGCTTTTGTAGCTAGATATGATTATCCATGTAGAGATTGCATCACCCTCAGTTGTGACTGCCTTTCTTTGCACTTGGTTTTGACTTCTTACCTTTGGGTGGAGCCATGTGCGACATTATTGAGCTTCGTTGTTCCAGATTTAGCTACAAATTTGGGTAACCATACATGAGTGTTACCTTCATAAAATCCTTGTGATTTGAGTAGCTTCACTAGAATCATCCACCACTGCTACACCTATTTGTTTTGGACAGCTTGGCTGAGGTCTGACTTTGGCACCCATACTTGTCACATTGTTTGTTGCTTTGAAGGTCCTTTCTTTTGTCTTTTGGTGTTGTTCTTTCTCCTTCTTGAGTTGTTTTCTTCTGTTGATAGCTCGGCTTGCTCTTTGTAGAACTTCTTTCTTGAGGTGAGCAGCTCCATGCTATTATTTTAGTCCTTTTTGCTCAAACATTGGGTTTCCTTGGAAGTAGCCTTGAGCAAAAAATGACTCATTTGATGCTACCCGCCCTGTCACCTTTTTTTGTTGAGATTGAACTTGTGCTTCATGTATCCAAAGTGGGTCATTGACTTTGATATACTCTTTGGATACCAACACTTGGTTGATACTCTTCGGCTTCTTCTGGAGGCTTTGTTGCGATGGAAACTTTGGTTGATAAACTTTTTGCTTGGGTTTCCATTGCATTGTCAATGGTGTGGCTATTGATGTAGAGGCTTTATGGGAATTTTGATGCAAGATCATTGAAGCTAAAGTTGTTTTGCAAGGTTGATTTGCTTCAGTGTTCACTTTAGATTTACCTTTCTCTGTGATGGTTGGTTGTTTCTTGTTTGCATGTATTTGAGGTTCTTTTGGGGCTATTGGTGGTGTTGTTGTTGAAGCTTTTCCTTGTGGTTGAAAGAAGATGTTCCTCTATCTTTCTGTTAGGACCAGACTCTCCTTGATGTGGTGGGAGTCAATTATGTGGAAAGTATCCTTGAATTCCCCAGTACTCAACTTAAGTACAACTTCTACCATGCGGAGGCTAGGAATTTCCGTTTTAGAACTTGTGTACACTGGTTCTTCTAGCTCGGTGATTGGTGGCTTTCCTATCATCATCCATGTTCCATAAGACATTAGAGTCTTTGTCACGTTTGGATCTATCACAACTGAACATGTGATTTTAAATCCTGTTTTTTTGCATATGATAAATTTGATTTTTGTAGGAGACAATTGATCTTCTTCCTTATCCTTGTTCTTCTCTTGATCTTGCATTTGTTGAATAAATGACATTGAACTTGGAAACTTTGCTCCTTCATCTGCTTTTATTTGTGCTTTTTTTGGAGTCGTCTTCTTTGAAAGAGATTTGGTCGATTCTTCAAGTATGTCGATGATGACATATTCTCGTGGTTGCTCTACTTCCTTCCATGACATAGCTATATGTCTCAACATTTCTGCTTTCATACTCACAAACCTCATTAGCTTCCTTCAATGCATTCATCGTAAATAAGAGAGTTATGTCATAACCATCCCATCGCAAATCTTCATATTCGTCATTTTGTTTACACACACATCTAGAGTAGCTAGTATTTTCTCCCATCCAAAGGGTTCAAACAAATCTTCAAAAAATGTCTCTTTTATCTAAGCCTCATCTTCTAATGATCTCTCTAGGATACAATCTTCCTTTCTCAAGCTTTCGCATTCAGATGCTCTGCACATCCAAACATGTGCGTCTTTCACTAACCAAGTAAGAAATTTTGTTCCGTTGTCCGTAGTATTGACAACAAAGTCTTCTTTCAAAGTTTGGTTTACATCCTTGTAGCTATGATCCTTGGTGTTAACCTTGGTTTGATTCTCTTGTGTCGTACAAGAAATGGTCATAGCCCCAGTCTTGAACCATCTTGAGTTGACGCATAAGTAGTTGTCCCAAAATAACCTCAAGGTTGTTGCCTTTTCCAAGTTCAACTACAAAAAAAGTGTGTTCATACTCTATTCCGTAAGAGGACACAATAATTTGTTCTAGCATCCCTAATAATGGTCTCTCTACATAACCATCTACTAGTTGCAACTTCATGCACTTTTTCTTGAGAGCTGGTATACCCCATTTCTCTCAGACTCCCTTTATAGCAATGGCTATTCTTGTCCCACTATCAAGTATGTCTATCGGTTTTACTCCTTTGAACTCTAGTGGTAAGGTGGTGTGCCCTTCTTCTCCTTCACAATAGTCACTCACCTTATTCACTAATACAGGCTTAGAATTTGGTCTCTTGAATTGAGTTTTACCCATGTTGTCATCTGAGGGTTTGTCATGTGAAGGAATCTTCAAACCCCATCTTTTCCAAGTGTTGGCCCATTTGGCCCCTTAGATGCGGTCTGATTTTCATCAACTCTGCAAGAGTACTGCTGCATCTTGTAGGGGATGACATCACTTTGTGCAAGCTTTTGGTATCCATCATTTTTGGTGTGGGTTTTCATTCACAAGGTACCACTCTAACCTCAAAAATTTTTTTGTGTCCTCCTATGAAAGATAGCAAAGTTTGTAGAGAGCGTGGTTTTCTCTCTTTAGATGCTATAGAGCAAGCATCTCCGTATAGAGATTGTATGTCTCCTTGGAGAAATTCATGTTCCATGTTGATTTTAGGGATAGGTGATGATTTTAAGGTAGCGCTTCCGTTTTTTTGGTTTTTGATAGTCTCTCATAAGGATTGTGTCGATGGCTTGTCTACCTCAGGAATTGGTTGTATCTTGTGAGACTTCACCTCGTCCGTAGTGTTTGCCACTACCCTCGTATCCAATAGTCCCTCACTTGGTTTGCTTGGTTCACCGGTTTTGTTTTTGTTTTGTGTGCTTGTGTTCTCCTTTTGTAGTATATGCAATACTTTCTTATGGATTTTCAATGGTTCTAGATCCATTAGAGCTTGAGATTTCTATATGAGCTGTTTGGACATTTCCATCTGCTTTGTTTTAATTTTTGGATGCGGATATGTTAGCAATCTCTATTCTAGTGTTTGATTGGGTTTAAATCTTGCCTCATAGGCTTGCAATATGGCATCTAAGTGCTCATTTATTTTTTCAACCAAGACTAAACCTCCTAATGATATTTTGGATGATTTTTCTTTTTCCATTCATTCCCTATTCTTATTTTCTTGTTTCACCTGCTCTTTGGTTTGTTGTAGCTCAATTTCTATGGCGTTTTTCTCCTTCACTCTTTTTGCTTTCATTTTATCTCGTTTGGTTTTCCACAATTTTCTTCCAGTCCTCACCAATATATTCTTGATTTTTGTTTGAGCAGTCAGTTTTTTCTCATCCTCCATGGGTGCATTTTTTAAAGTGTCTTGAGCTTGAGCTCAATTCATCACCTTTATTGGAAGCGTCGGTTCTACCTCAAATCTTCTTGATGAATGCATCACTCCGACAACATTCATTGTTTCTTTGCCCTTGTTGTCTGGATTCCTAGCACAGTGTTGGAAGAGATGGTCTCTTCCACAACCTTCATAGAATCCAAAGATTTCTATTTGTTGATCCTTGTTTAGACAGCCTCGTGCCCAATGGTCACCTCCACATTTATAGCATGGTCCTACTTGTTGTGTAGCTGGTGGTTCCACCAATGGATTTTCTTGCCTAGTAAGAATGTTCTTTGAACGATAATCTTGATTGGCTATGAACATGAGTGTATCCCTGTCCATGGAGTACTGATTTCTTCTGGGTTGTAGCACATGCGTTGGCTGAGTGTACTTGACTACTACTCTACCATCGTTCAAAAGAGGCGATTGTTACCTAGCATACGTTGTGGTCTCAAGTGAGTGTTACACCATGGGGTAAGATGATCCTCTCCACATATGTCACATCTTCTTGTGGATTATTGTCATTCATTTAGGTTCTATTTATAGCCGTGGATTATTCTTGTAATCACCTCCTTGACCACCTGATCAATGCTTAGTTTTGTAGGAGTTTTAATATCTAGCTTGATTGTGGATTCACTATTTGGAGATAAGGCACTACTAGTTGCTTTTTCTATGTCATTTGTCACCCCTTCGTAGGCCTTGCAATTGTCAACTGGATATAGAGCTTCTCTGGTGACTTGCTCGAACGTTGTGCATTGTTTTAGATGTAGGTCCTTTTTGAGAGTTTTGTTCCTCAAGTCCTCTAAGAAGAGAGTTGATAATCCCTCATCTTGTGGTAAGTCTTGTAAAGGATACATCTCCATGTATTGTTTGAAGTGAAGAAAAGCTTCTTTCACTTTCTTGTTCTTTTTCTGTTTGAAAGCATAGATATGTGACACCGTGTTGTGTTTGACTCCCATTTTTGAGAACTCCTTTGTAAATTCTTGCAAGAGTTGTGTTATGTTCAGAACATCATCTCTGTTCAATGGTTGGCACAACATCAAAGCCGTCCCTTCTAATGTGAACCCGAATCCTTCATACTATTTGACCATTTCTAAACATGAAATTTGGCCAGTTGTATGTTTGCACTCTGTGGATGTCAATTTTCACTTATTTTTGGATTTGGATAAAAAGTTGAAAAGTCCCAAATTTCGATCAATTTCCAAGGTTTTTGTGTCTTTTGCTCAATTTCCTTATTTGAGTGAGTTTTCAGTGTCAATTTTTTATCAAAAGTGTATATTCAATGTTTTGGAACCACACTGGACCCAATGGTATCAGTTTATGTTCAAAAGGTTACAAGAGACATGTACGGCGATCCATGTTTTTGCATCAAACAGCAGGAAACTTTCTAGAATGACTCTCTATGCTTTTATTATCCCCTTTTTCCACTTATTTTTGAATTTAGATCAGCTTTTAAGTGTTCAACCCATCAAATTTTCAATTTTTTAGATTTTATAGTCATTTTGCCCAAAATATGGTTTTCACCCTTTCCCCGCGTGATCTTTTAGCCCAAATTTGATGGTGGTACTTTCTATTTACCCTACTCTTAAGTACTGAAATGAAACTAGCAAGAAAAAAAAACAAAATAGTACAAAATAAAGTCAAAATAGAAAACGTTACATCACTTTGAAAGTATAGAGAAAATCAAAGAATGAAATGCTTTTGGCTCTCTCACTCACAACCCTCTTTACCTCTCAAGAATAGATCTAGCAAGTCCCTGACTCCTAGAGTCTACTAAGTACTAAACCATGTGTCTAGCTGCTTCACTCTACTAAAGTGTAAATAGAATAAAAAAATTAAATCTTTGGAAAAGAATGGTCTAAATACGCACTAGGTCACTCACTATCTAAGGATCATTTCCCGACAAGGTGACAATGTTAGCGGGTTGCCACGACAGATGTCTTTAAAATCACTTCTGGCACTAACATAATATCAATACTCGGGGAATGACTCAGATGGGGCACAAAAACTCTTTGAGGTTGTCAATCCTCAAGAAGTGAACCTAACAAGAAAACATAACAACTCAACAAGAAAACCATCACTCAATGATCGAAAAATTGGATATGTCCTTTCTTGTCGCTCTAGGTCATCACGCCATTTTGACACTCAAATGGACTCAAAATTTAATGAAACTTTAGGAGGAGGTCTAAGATACCTAGAGTGGCACTATCCTACCAAGCCTGGTTACAATCCAATAAGGTACCAAAATCATAATCCATCATGAAAAAGGTCCTAAAAATTGTAGCAAAACTATACAAAAAGGTCGCCCTATGGTTTAGGAACACTCTTTTAAGGGCAAAACGTTAAAAAATAGTAATTTAAGCACTCAAATTTGAAGATTAGACTCATTAACACGTAGTCACAAACCTCAACAAAATTGACAATGCTTACACTTGAATGAAAGAGCAAAGAGAGAGGAACACGATGCAAGCTTCAGAACTGAAAACGGATTACCCAATCATTAGTTATGTTGATATTGAGAGGCAAAAGCACAAAATAGACCGGGTGGCCTCTACACCAAGACTATGCACCATGGCCTCATCATGGGAGGTACACAATAGGGGACACATATACACATATACAACTCTTCAAGACTAGCTAGGACACATACATATACACAATCAAACATGCCATGGAGAACAATTTCAAGATCCACGCTCAAGTGTGGATGGGGTGGTTGAAAAAACAAGATGGGAGGAATGATGAGTGAATGAGAATGGGCTTGCTACTCATGCATGTAGTAAGGAAGATAATGAGGTAAGGAAAACATGCTGGGATACTCACTTCCCATACCAGAGGTGGCAAATCTGCACACCTTAACGTGCAAGTAGCAAAGTCATAGGAATATGAGAGGGAGGGAGAGTGTGTGTGTGTGTGTGTGTATGGTGGCGAATCTGCACACCTCAACATAATCAAATGGAAAGAACAAGCATAAACCATACTCACAATGAAGTGTATCCCAAATGACACAAGGTATGGCACTAAGATGGAGTGTGTTGATTGCTTGCAAAAGATGAATACAATAGGTAGCATAGGGTAAGAAGATGAGAAGGGGACAAGACCGTAGGATGCATAATGGAGGGATGGGAGTTGATAGCGAGGAATATGATGAGTGTATACATCATTCTTCTTCTTGAAATCATACCTTCAATCGTTCATTACAAGTGTGTGGAGATATGGTGCTCATTTTGTGCATGGTGATGGTGATGGTGTTGTGATTATGTGATTGGGGTTCATGCCTCTAGCATGTAGCACAAGGGTGTGTATGTGTAGGTGTGTGGGTATGTGCACATGGGAAAGTGTGCATATGGGGTAGTGTGTGAGTGTCCCGTTTACAAAAGAGGAGGCCTCCTTTTATAGGCCAAGAGAGTGATTAGGAAAGAGATTATGAGCAAGAGGAGTTATCACAAAGTAAACTCACTTAGAGGCATTCCCCCAATGAGAGAGCTTCGTGTGCTCTGCTTATCGACCAATTTTCTCATAATCGCCTTCATCATGGTGAGCGTTATCTCCATGCCACCTTCTATAGCTTGAGTCCAAGAGCTTGTATTTGAGAGAATCTTGAAAAAATAAGAAAAAATACAACAATAATGAAGAGAAACCTATAAGAAATTGTGTGTGTGGAGTTGGATAATTAGGACTTCTTCCCATGTGAACAGATAGGCTCCACCATTTTGGCCATATCTCCCAAACCATAGCTCCAAAAATTACTAAACAAATAGGGGCCAAAAGATTAGCTCTACACTTGCAACTTTGCTGTTGAAATTATTTTTCAATTCGGAATGGAAAAAATAGAGAAAAATCCCACTAAAATAAGGTGGTCCCCTCTTGACTTCATGTGCAAGACTTGTGTCCACAAGCGAATTAGGCTTGGATTTGATAATATTTTTTTGAAATTCCATAAAGCATAAGATTCTCTTCCCTTTTACTATTGACTTTTACTCGTCACTTGTAGTCACCGTCAGGTAGTGACCGTTGGGTAGAATCGGCATCCAGCAAAATTTTCTTTTTCATAGGGTTTGTTCCTAGCTCTTCTTATTTTCGAGCTCCAAATGTATCAAAACCATAGCTATGTACAAAATAAATAGGTACATTTTTTTGTGATTTTCATGCATCAGGTCCTTCCTCCTCTTAAGGTCCTTGATGAAATGCGGGACATATTTTATGAATGATTTGAATGCCTCTTTTTGAAAGTTAAAAGTTTGGGATTTTACATCATTATTTGGGTTTATAGTTTAACTAGATTGATGGAGGTATTGCTTTTCCATAATGGAGGGTCTAGGAGGGCTCCCCATCCCAAAAAAATAAACATTTTTTCAAAACATCTCAAATGCATAAATGAAGGGTGAGTTTTAGGAAATGACTCAAGCTCAATCAATCAAGAAGGCTCTAGAGATTGTGCACACGTATGGCATTGCATCAGGGTCAAAGTGCAGTATTGAACAATGACAATCAATTTCTTAAAAAGATACTTTAATATTTATATAGACATTCATGAATGTTGATACTCCCTAAGCATATATTGGTAGGGCTATGGAAAATTTGCATGCACCATGATTTCTTTTAAATCATGGGAAAATTTTATAGGGAGGAAAATTGGTAGAGAGCTTGTGTATGTGTGTGTGCGGGTGTGTGTGTGTGTCTGTTTGTTTGTTTGTGAGTGTGTGTGTGTGTGTGTGTGTGTGTAGCTGTTTTAGTTGTAATAAACAACACACCAAGGAACAAGACGTTCAAAAGACGACTGGCTAAAGATGTCTAGGCAAAGATTAGTACAGAAACAAATCAGTCTTTCATTCATAACCGTACAACATAATCAGAATGATGTATCATTCCAAATGAGTTTATACAAAGGTATCAAAACTATCCCAGTTGAATCATCAAGTGTTTTCAAAGTCAGACTACAGCAAGTTAAACCTTTTTAAGCCAAGATAAAATTCTCACCTGCATCCATATAGTCAAGACAATAGATATGTTAGACTTGGCTACGTATGGTAGGCTTCAAAGAATCTATCAATTGTTATCCATGTCAAACTTAAATTATTAGACTAGCTACTGTCCTTCATATAAAATCCCAAGGATTTTTTAACATCATATTCCTGCTAGAGTTACTTCATATGTTTTAACTTCTTTTTTTATCATAACCATTTACTGTAAAAAATGTCAACTAACTCATATCATTCTATAAAAAATGTCGACCAATCCATTGTTAGGAAATATGACGTAGCTAAATAGATAATTGAGTAGATTACTTAATGGAGAGAGACAGATTTATATACACGAGATTATAGAGTAGAGAGAGAGAGAGAGTACACACGATATACGTGGTTCACCCAATGTGGGCTACGTCCACGGGAAAGCAGCCACTCAATGGCTTTAGTACTTCAAAACAAGAAGTAGTTTACAAAGGGATTATACCTTTAATGGAGCTCCCGCCTTGCTTCACTCTCACCACCTCACACTCACCTTGTTGCATCAACTTCACACTATAAAATGTTTGTAGAAATGGCCTCCTTTTATAGGCCAAAAGGGCTGCCCTCTCTTATGAGAGACAGCCATGTGTAGCCGCCCTTGTGCGAATAAGTCCAAATCGGACCCTCCAATCCGCCCATGTGTGGCCGCCCTTGAGAAGACAAGTCCGCTTTTGAATTCGGCCACCGGCCATTGACTTCCGACCACCGGCCACCGGCCATTGACTTCCGACCACCGGCCATCGGCCATTGACTACCGGCCACCGGCCAACCGACCGGTTGTTTTCCGACCACTTTTCGGCCGCCGTCCGGCCATAATATTCCGGCGAAAAAGAATATTCCGGCGGAAAGAAAGTCTCGGGGGCCTCCGCCCCCGAGGCCTTTAAAGTTGCCCCTGATTCTTGTCCGTGAAAATTTTGGTTTCCGGTGAGTGATTTTCCTTCACGCACGATGGCTTCTCCTCATAATGGGGGCCTTACAAATGTGCGCTTTTACCACAGAAAATTACAAGGGTAAATTAGGCTCCATACTTAACAATCTCCCACTTGGAGACTGATCTCCAAACCAAAACTGTGACTGCTTTTCATTCTGGTTTCTTATCCTTGAATGCTGATTGAAGATGAGCAAAAGCTCAACTTCTCCTTGTTGACCACCTTTGTAAACATGTCTGCAGGATTTTCACTTGTATGCACCTTTCTTAGCTTTAGTTGTCCCTCTTCCAAAAGAGTGCGTATGAAGTGATATCTCACCTCAATGTGCTTTGTCCTTGAATGAAAGGCTGAGTTCTTCGCAAGATGGATAGCGCTTTGGCTATCACTGTACAAGACACAATTGTCTTGTTTGAATCCAAGCTCTTCTAAGAATCTGTGAAGCCACAGAATTTCTTTGCTTGCCTCCGTCATAGCTACATACTCTGCTTCCGTGGTAGAAAGTGAAACCACTTTCTGCAGCTTTGAATCCCAGCTTACTGCTGTGCCTCCAACCGTGAACACATAGCCAGTAGTGCTCCTTCGAGTATCTTTGTCACCTGCCATATCTGCATCAGCATACCCTTCTAGAAAAATATCAGTTCCTCCAAAATACAAAGCATTTCTTTTAGATACCTAAGTATCCACTTCACAGCTTGCCAATGCTCTTTACCTGGGTTGTCCATGAACCTACTCACAACTCCCCCTGCATGTGCAATGTCTGGCCTTGTCCAGACCATAGCATACATTAGAGAACCTACCGCTGCAGCATATGGAACTTTAGACATATAGGCTATCTCCTCTTGTGTCTTTGGACACATATCCTTCGTTAGTTTAAAATGACCAGCCAAAGGTGTAGAAACTGGTTTTGCATTTTGCATTGCAAACCTTTCTAGTACCTTCTTGATGTAATCTTCTTGAGATAGCTTTATTGTCTTCTTCGTCCTGTCCCTTGATATTTTCATACCAAGTATCCTCTTTGCAGCACCTAAATCTTTCATTGAAAAAGATTTGGACAGCTCCTCTTTTAGGTCTTTGATGTCCTGCATGTTAGCACTTGCAATCAACATGTCATCAACATACAACATTAGGATGATGAATTTCCCATCTCCCAAATTCTCCGTGTAGACGCAATGATCCGAGTTGCATCTTGTGAATCCATGATCCAACATCCATCGATCAAACTTCAAGTACCATTGTCTTGATGCTTGCTTTAAACCATACAAGCTCTTCTTTAATCTGCAAACCATTTTCTCCTTACCTTTTACTTCATACCCCTTTGGTTGAAGCATGTAGATTTCCTCCTCTAAGTCACCGTGAGGGAATGCCGTATTTACATCCATTTGCTCGAGATATAGATCATGAGCAGCCACAAGGCTTAAGACAAGCCTAATTGAGTTCATTTTTACAACAGGAGAAAATATTTCATTGAAGTCAATACCTTTCTTTTGAGAAAAACCTTTTACCACAAGCCTAGACTTGTACCTTTTCTTCCCACCTTCTTCTTCCTTTAGCTTGTACACCCATTTGTTTTGAAGTGCCCGATTACCTTTAGGCAACTCAACCAACTCCCATGTTTGGTTGCGATGTAGTGAGTCCATCTCCACTTGCATGCTCTTCGTCCATTCTTCTTTGGATTCATGTTGCATAGCTTCTTCATATGATTCCGGCTCTCTAGAATCTGAGATCGAGAGATGGTTGAAGGAAGGAACAAACCTTTCTGGAGGTCTACTTTCTCTTGTAGATCTTCGGGGAATAGGTTGAGGCTCCTCATTTGGTTGACGTTGTTGCACATTGTCACCGTTTGCAGTCCTTGAGTCTTCACCATCCTCAAGCTCCATGTACTCATCACCTGTTTCTTTTGTTTGTTTTCTTTCCAAGTAATCTTTGTACATATTTTGTTCGTTAAAAATTACATCCCTACTCCTTAAGATTTTACCATCTTCAGGATTCCATAGGCGATACCCAAAGTCTCCTTCTCCATAGCCAATGAAGAAACACTTTTTGGACTTTGCATCTAACTTTGATCTTGGGCTTCTATCTATGTGCATGAAAGCCTCACACCCAAACACTTCGAGAAATGCATAATTCACCGGTTTACCTGTCCATGCCTCTTCTGGAACTCCCCCATCCAATGCCGTTGAGGGTAACCGATTGATTAAGTACACAGACGTACTTACAGCTTCCGCCCAAAGCTCAAGCGGTAGGCCTGCATGTAGCCGCATGCTTCGTGCTCGTTCCATGATTGTCATGTTCATCCTTTCTGAAATCCCATTTTGTTGAGGTGTCCTTGGGGTTTTCCTTTGCCTCCGAATGGCATTGCTAGCACAAAAGCTTTCAAAAGCTTGGCTACAATATTCGCCTCCATTGTTGGATCTCAGGCATTTAACCTTGGTACCTGTTTCATTCTCCACAAAGGCTTTCCACCTTTGAAATATGGAAAATACATCGGATTTATTCTTCATGACATAAACCCATGTTTTTCTAGTCGTATCGTCTATGAATGTTACATAGTACAATGAGCCACCAAGTGATGGTGTACTTACAGGACCCCAAACATCAGAATGAACCAACTCAAGTTTTTTATTTTTTCTTTCATTTCCTGCTTTTTGAAATTTTACCCTCTTTTATTTACCATAAACACAATCTTCACAGAACTCTAAGTCCACTTCTTTCAAACGTGGTAGAAGCTTCTTTGTTTGAAGGATTTGCATTCCTTTGGCACTCATATGCCCAAGTCGGTAGTGCCACACCGCACTGTCAACTTCTGTAGTTGCTGCACAAGCTGAAGGTTGCGTGCTAACAGTACACAAGTAAAGTGTACCGACTTTTTCACCCTTGGCAACCACCAAAGATCCCTTTGAGATCTTCCACCGTTTGTTTCCGAATGCAATGGTATGAACTTCCTATAGAGATCAAATTTTTGTGAAGAGAAGGTGTGCGCTCCTTGCCGCACTGTCGAAGCAAGGGACTTGCCGATACACCATGTACGAGCCGCAGATGGCTCCAAGCACACAACTAGTTTAACTAGTAAGCTCAAAGAGGGCAATGGTGTGTCACTCACCGCCTTATGCTCCTTCCGTAGAGGATTCCTCGCCGCGAAGAAGAGGGAGACGCCGCTACGCCGCGCTCAACTGCCTCGCCACCGTCGTGCCGCCGCAACGCTCGATCGCACACACACTCTCACTCTCTCTCTCTCTCTCTCTCTCTCTCTCTCTCTCTCTCTCTCTCTCTCTCTCTCTCTCTCTCTCTCTCTCTCTCTCACACACACACACACACACACACACACACACACACACACACACACACACACGCACGCACGCACACACACAAGAAGATGGTGGAGATGGAGCAAGAGCACTTGCTATTGCACAATGAGAGAATGAGTAAAAATTAGGTTTAGTTGGCTTTTATGTGAGCTCACCCCATTCACACTTGGGCGCCCATGCTTAGCCAACTAACCCTAGCATGTTCGTGTTAGAGTGCGCCTCTCATCGGCGATCACTCTACCTTTCCCTATTGGACCGACAAGCCCGGTGCCTGACTCTACTTAAATAAATAATATGGTTACAATGTCCGTCGTAGGCGATAGGGTGTCCGTGAGCCACGAGGGTTAACATTGCCCCCCTTCCTGATGTAGATTCCGTCCTCGGAAGCTATTGAGTTGAAGCTTGGTAAGTCCATGTTGTAGAACATCTAGATTTGAATCTGCAAGGCAAAGTCACTGTTTTAGCAAGCGGAATTATATTGCCATAAATCATGAGGGGAATGTAAAGTACATGTGGAAATGAGTAAATGCAAGATTTATGAAATGTTAGACTGCCATTAAGGACAAATAAATTGCACTTTGAGTAAATTAATTAATCAAGAGTTTTGAGCTTATGGGTGAGTCTATCAATTAGTTAGCTATGACTAAGGTTAAAACAACTACTCTAGTACTAGCTAAGCTAAGAAGATTATCTAAATGCAAGATTCCCTAATTATGCTTTTCAGCTTTGATTAGCCAACTCGCTCTCACAACTGCAAACAAAAGCTTGAAATGTTAACTGTAAGCTCAATGGAAGTCTTTTAATTTCTTTTTTTTTTTTTAATACTTTTTTACTTTGGGTCACAATCATGTGACGTGTGTGCTTATTTTGTATGTCCGGGGTTTTTTGCTTCTCAAGGAAAAGCGCCCACACTGGGAACCTCTAGGGCTCTAGTACCATAGACGATACATGTGAGTGAAGTACCAATTCAAGCCAAGATTTCTCTTCCAGCGTAAGATTTTTCATTTGTGGCACTTATGTTTTTTTTTTTTTTTGCTTCCATTTCCTTGGTATTCGCACTAGTGTTTTTTGTTGTTTGAGTGAGCAAGCCTTTCTCTGCCTAAAACATTCCTAAGGTCTCAAATACTCGAATAGTTTTATTAGCTAGGCCTAGTGGTCAAGTAAATGAGTTAACCTAAAGTCACGGTCTCCTAATCTCCAGGCTCATCCATAAGATTAAACTGGAATTCAATCAACTTAAGCAAAGACAAATTTATACATCTATAATGGCAGATAACAATCATAACTATTGCACTCAAACAAAGAATGAAAAATCATTATTAGCAATTACACATATCCACCAACATGAATCATGGAAAGTAGTACACCCGGAGGTATGGAGTGGCTCATTTCGTTGAAGCAGATGTCCTCAGCCATGTGGATGGAGACCCATATAAGTCCTACCTAACACATCCAAAAACAAGCACTATACCTCTAGGAGGCATGTCAGTGTGAAAAATTAAAACTCCTAAAAAACAAACTCAAAACACAATCTAGACCCCTAACCTACCTATCTGTCACCCCTTTTAGAATCAAGGAAAGAGGATATTATATAAACCGGGTGGCCACCCTAAGGCTAGGCCTCTATCCTCATCATCTAGATAAATAAAATCATTGTCCGTGAGGCCATAGTCTTCCTCGGTCTCTATTAGTTCCTCTTCATCATCCTCTTGTGCAAGCATGCTAATCAAGAACCTCGCGATGCGTGGATACTCATCTTGTGCAAAAGAATAAGCATGTGCCATTGGAGACACATTCGCTACTGGGTAGGGATCACTAGTTAGCCATAGACGTATCAGCCATTCTAACTCCTCAAAATTTCTCTCACATGCAAGGCTCTCTATCAAATCCCATTCGCAAGAAAGTATAGGGTAGCATACGTAGAACACTTGAGGAAAAGACAAAGGGTACCTTTCATCAAAAATAGAAGTGCATGCCTCTGGTGAAGTAGCCATTTCTGACAAGACAGATAGATTTGGTTAGGCCTTTAAAATATAAGAGTTGTTTTTGTGTGTTGCTTGAATTGACATGGTGAATTTGGACTTATATGTAAGATCTGATAGGGTGCTCTCTCGTTGCTAGTCGCTCTTGCTCCTTACTATTTTTGTTTTTTGTGAGTATAAGGCTATATATATACATTCCCTAAGATTGGAATTGAGAGGTCAGGGAGGAAGGTTGAGAGGGGAGCGAGTGAACGATTGATGTTAGCAAACACTCCCCCCTTCCTTGGGTAGATCATACCTTTTGGAATGAGGTCGTCACCTTTTGAAACCAATTGTTCCAAGTTGTTATGGGTGAAGGTTTTAACCAATAGTTTTCGACCGCCCTATGCGTTTCATCTAGTTGCAAGGGTGGTAAGGTACTCTCCCATGATTTTATTTGCAACGTTGTTGTAGGTGGTGAACTTACCCCGGGAGGTGCAAACTCTTTCGTGCTTGTATGGATATGTACAGTGGTAGGTGGAGGTTGTGTCGAAGCTTCTATTTGCGTATAGGAACTACATGAAGAGCAAGAAGCTTCATTTGATTTCCCTGTTCCTGAGCTAGGTGGAACAAATCGTTCTTTCTTTGGTACCCAAACTAGCTCTAGATCGGGTGTGTAACATTCCATGATTTTTTCTTTTCCGCGATTTTCAATTTGTTTTGGAGCCACAGGATTGGGTTTACATGGGCCAGGTGACAGGTAAGAGTACACTTTACGTTTGGGCACCCAGATTTGATCATTTCCTTCATAGTATCCTTGAGCTTCCAATAGTCGTTTAGGAATCCAACGCAACGTTTCTTTACATTTCTTGGAGTGAGTGGGACGGTTCTTACTAGGTTTCCGTTTTTTTGCATCAACCATGCTCACTACAGAGGCTTTAGGGACCCACTTGTATGCTTTCTGTGTTATATTAGGATGGTTCTTGTGTGTCTCAAGCTCTCCTTCAACTACATCAGTTGAAGCTCTAGAGAGTTGGGCTATGGGGACGTATGGTTCAACCTCCTGGACATGCAATGTCTTGGGTTTTATTTCCTTAGGCAATATCTCAGGGACTATGGCTTGAGTGGTAGGGCTAAGAGTTGGTTTTTGCGTTGTAACATCCCCAGTCCCCCAATCAATAGTGCATTTGGTGGCTATCATCCACGTGCGGCCTAGGTTTATATTACCCTCCATAGTTCTAGTAGGCATGACCAAAAAGTCTTGAGCTACAATCCCATTGTCATAACTGACAGAAGTGTGCCAGATTCCAAAAACCGTAGTTTTTTTCTTGTTGACACCCTTGACTTGGATAATACTCTCAGATAGAGGTGGCTTCCCTAACTGACACCACACCCCATAGGATAGCAGATTATATTTAGCACCCGTGTCCAATAAGGCGTTATATAGCACTTTTCCATAGGCACTATTTAACTCAATGGGGTATCGTAGAGGTGTGTCAGAGTCCAACCCATCCTCTTCGATTTCCACGTGGAATGCATTTGTGACTCCAAGGTTAGCCTCTCGTTTTTGTCTTATACGTTGTTGTCGCTCCTTAGCCTCAGCTTGAGCTTGTATCTTGTTTAACTCGGTTTGTGCTTTGGCGGCCTTCTTTTGATGAATGGCCCGTAGTTCTTCTTGGCTTAAAGGATCATAATATCTTTTGAATTTACTCCCATTGAGGAATCCAATGGTTTCAACTCCATCAAGAGTTTTCACACGAAGGGTACCTTGTGGGGTAATTTCACATACTCTATATGGTCCTTTACCAGCATATTTCAACTTTTTCTTCTCTTTACGTACTCCATACATAAGGACTTTATCACCAACTTTGATGTCCTTGTCCTTCACATGGCGATCAAACCACTTCTTTCTCCTATCCTTTTCCACAAGAGCATTTTGCACAGCCAACTGTCTCTCTTCGTCTAGTTTTTCTAAGATATACAAACGCTCGGTTAAGGGGTTACCATTCCATCCTTCTTGCGAAGCTACCCTAAGACTAGGAATGACAAACTCCCAAGGCATAACCGCTTCTTGGCCATATACCATTTTGAATGGCGTACAATTAATAGCCACTTTATAAGCAGTACGATAAGCCCATAGAGCAGATGTCAACTTCAAATCCCAATCAGTGCGATGAGCTTCTACCGTCTTGGTTAAAATAGAGATTAGAGTCTTGTTGGTGCTCTCGGCTTGTCCATTAGCTTGCGGGTAATAAGGTGTAGACTTATGGTGGGATATCATAAAGGTCGTGGTAAGCTCTCTTATTACCTCATTTATAAAATGGGTACCATTATCACTAACAATTTCACAAGGGCAACCAAATCTTGTGATAATGTTCTCAAAAAGAAACTTAGCTGTTGTCCTCGCGTCAGCTTTTTGTGAAGCCTTAGCTTCAGCCCACTTTGTTACATAGTCCGTAGCAACTAGAATATATCAAGATTGAGTGTTGCAAGCTGCGGGACTAATTGGACCTACAAAGTCTAAGCCCCATTTTTCAAATGGTTGGGTTACTTTAATAGGATGTAAGGGCATTCTGTCTTTGCGCTGTGTGGTCTTGTAACGTTGGCACTCATCACACCCTTTTGTAAAAAGTGATGCATCCTTAAATAAAGTTGGCCACCAATAGCCTGATTGCAGCACCTTTCTAGCAGTCAGGTCTCCTGAAAAATGTCCTCCTGCTATGCCCATATGTGCTTCTTGCAAGATATACAAATATTCATCTTCGCGGGCACAACGCCTAAGAATATCATCCTTGCCTAATCTATATAGAGTTCCGGCAATCAAACAATAGGGTTCACATTCTTTTACTAGCCTTCGAGCGATATCCTTACGAAGTTCCTTGGGTGGAAAACCATTAACTAAAAAGTTAACAATGTTCTCACTCCATTCAGGCATAGTCTCAACTATGAATAGGGAAGTATCGGGTAATTCATCATCAACTCCTGTAGGGGCTTCACCATTGGGTATGCGAGACAAATGATCAGCCATGACGTGCCTTTTACCGGGTCTCACTAGAATCGTGAAATCAAACTCCAGAAGAATTAACAACCATCGTGTGATTCTTCCTGTGGAGCATGGCTTGTTTACCAGATACAGCAACGCTTGATGGTCCACATAAAATACAAACTTGTTTGCCAGAAGGTAGTAGCAAAATTTCTTTACTGCATAAACCATTGCCAAACCTTCTCGCTCTATAGTGGTGTAGTTTCTTTCAGCATCGTTCAATTGACGGCTTGCAAAGCTAATGGGATAGTCCAATTTATGTTCTCCTGGTTGAGTGAGAACACACCCAATAGCAAAGTTTGATGCATCAATATGCACATGGAAAATGACATCCCAGTTAGGTGTCCTTAAAATCGGAGCACTTGCTAGTGTTTTCTTCAATTGTTCATAGGCCTGGTCACACTCTTCAGTCCATTTAAATTCAATGAGAAGCTTGTACAAAGGACGTGCTATCTCAGCGAAAAAATAAAATAAACCGTCGATAATAACCCACATGTCCCATGAACCTTTGAACTCCCTTGTAATTGGTTGGTGGTGACTCTAGAATCACTTTAATTTTGCTCTCATCGGTTGAGATACCATTCTTGGATACTATATGCCCTAAAATAACTCCATGCTTGACCCAAAATTTGCATTTGAACGGGTTCAATGAGATACGATATAACCTACACTTTTCAAACACCTTCCGCAAACATGATAGATGTTCCTTCCAAGAAGAGTAAACACAAAGGTCGTCTAAGAAAGCTTCACAAAACTCTCTCAAATATTCTTTAAAAGCAGTGTTTATTAATCGTTGGAATGTAGCAGGGGCATTTGTTAAGCCAAAAGCCATCACACGAAATGCAAACACGCCAAATTCTGTGATGAAGGCAGTTTTAGCTTGGTCCTCTAGCGCTATCGTGATTTGGTTGTAGCCTGAGTACCCATCTAGAAAGCTATAAGCTTCCTTGCCTGCAACCCTTTCGAGTACATGTTCGGAATATGGTAGGGGGTAATGGTCTCTTCTAGTAGCTGCATTAACTTTTTTGAGGTCCACGCACACCCTGAGTTTCCCATTCTTTTTTGGCATGATAACTATTGGAGACACCCATTCAGAGTGTTCAATAGGATATATGAACCCACATTTGATAAGCTTTTCTAGTTCTTCTTGAATGATCTTTGCGTACTTAGGATTCATCGGGTAGAGTCTTTGTTGTACGGGCTTCGCAGTGTTAATCATAGGGATTGTATGTTGGACCACAGAAGGTGGAACACCTTTCATATCATGGTATGTCCAAGCGAATACGTCCTTGAATTCCTTGAGAAGCTCTTTGAGGACCGCCTCTTCAACTTCTGTGAGGTCTTGGGCAATAAAAACAGGTTTTGATTCTTCACCGGGGTCAGCTAATTCTATTTCTTTAACTATTGCCAGACCATCATAGATTCCATTATTCCCATCGATAGGTATTCTTTGGGCTTTTGTGTACACAACCTTTGCTTCCCCTGTGGTGTAAGATTTGAAATGTTCTGGTGCAGGATGCAAGTCTGTGGATTCTGGTTGTGCTTTGGTTTGTGCTTCCATTTCTGCTTTCTTGTGTTGTCGAGCTAACTCTTGGTTTTGACGCCTCCTTGCAGTGCGGCTCAACTTTGGCTTGTCTATGATCTCTAATTGGGCTATGTCATGGGGTCGTGGTCTACACCACATAACATTTTGGAGATATTCACCCCAATTGTCTACCAATTTTCGATGAGCATCACATGCCCCTATATAACCGAGCCATTCTGCTGAGGATCTCTTCTTTTTTATCCTAGCACGTACATTGGCTCGATATCGACGCCTCTTAAGGTTTTTCTTTTTCTTATTTGAGACCTGCTTTTGATTTGCATTTAGATCTGGCTCACTAAAGGAGTCCTCGTTGGTGTCCTCTTCACTCTCGGGGGAGCTATCATCGGTTGATGTGCTCGGTCCTTCCGAATGTTTTGACTCTGAACTTGCTCCACTCTCTAATTCATGAGTTTCAGAATCCGTTTCACTCTGGGAGTTAGTGTCCAAGTCGTGTTGGTCAAAGTCTTCTATTGAGCTATCGGTGTCACTGTCAGATTGGTCCACAATTGCCTTGCCCTTAGAAGATGCATGTATGGCACTTATCATGTTCAGAGGTGCAATTTGTGGTACCTCTTCCCCCTCTGGTGTGACCCAAGTGGTTCCTCTATTTCCCCAGGTATCTATGGTTGCAGCTAGGTGTACCCAGTCTACGTTGTCTGATTTGGTCATACCCGGTAACACATCCATGTAAGGAGAATCTTGGCCAATGTCTGTATCCTTCTTACAAGTGTAACAATATTGTAGTGGGGCCGAGTGAACTGTGGTGTCAGAGCGATGATCAATAATGGTTTTACTCCCTAAGGGGTGTACCTTACCAATCACCAAATCCACTCTAAGGACAGAGTCTTGGAATTGCAAATAGACATGATTTTTAGACCAATCATGAACCATTTGTGCTTCCCTCATGAATGGTCGTCCTAAAATCATTTCATATGACATAAGGTGTTTAGAGAAATCCATTACAATGAATGTATGTCGTACCTTGTGTCCTAGAACTTTGATCTTAAGATCCTTGAGCATCCCCATAGGTTTGGCTATGGTACCATTTTCCATCTTTACCACAATGTTAGTAACACTGAGGCGGGGTTTTCCCATGGATTCCCAACAATCTTTTGTAATGATGCTAACTCCTGCACCACCATCAAGAATTCCCTTTATAGTTAATCCCTTGGTAGTGATGGGTAGGGTCGCATTAGACTCGTCGCCTTCAAAATACTGCCCTAATTCGTTAATGGGTACCTCAATCACGGACTCGTGTCCATCTAAGTCAAGTGATTGCACATGATTTTCCTCATCAATTATAATCGAGTCAGGCCTATTTGGTTGCGCAAACTGTGGTAATCCCGTTCGTAGCTCTCCGTTAAGGAATGCTCGAAGTGCAAGGAATAACTCAGGATATCCATACAGCTTTGCTATGATCGTGGTTCGGACCTCAGAAGACATGAAGTCCACTAGTTTGGCAACATTCATTGGCATTTTGCAGGGTGTAGGTCCTTGACTAGGAACTGGTGAGAATGGAATCTCATATTCCTCAATGGGATCAGGTATTCCTTCGTTAAACATCCTTTCCAACAAGAAGGGTGTTTGCTCACTTTCTGATGCCCCGTCCTCACTCCCTTCTTGGATGATACTAGATATGGCTAACGGTCTATGGTTCATGTGGGGTGGATGAACTTGCGTGGGAAACACTGTGTCATGAATTTTGACATGCATGGGTTCTGGTTCTAGTTTCCTTTGAGTCTCCTCCACTAAACCTCTTAGATGTTTCACCTGCTCAATCTCGTTTACTGGGTTTGGGTACGTCCCAATCTTCTTTTTACGATTCTTCCCTTTTTGCCCCTGCGGTTTATCTTGGGGGTCTTGGATTGGATTTGGAAACACTTGTGGTGTTTTCAGAGGCTCTTTATGGTTTTCTCTTATTCAGTTTTCATTTGGTTCCATGTTACGGTTTTCTTTGTCGGTCTTTCCCTTTGTGGTATTGGTTCTAGTCTCCATTGTCTCGATTGAATCTGAATCATCCTCGAGGTCATTCATATACACGGGGTCATCTCCTGTTCCTATGTTTGTTTTGGAACTTGGCTTTGAATTTCCCGTATTCTGCGACCTGTTCCTTCGCGTCTTCTTTTTCTTTGCTTGGATAACTGACGCGGTATCTCTCTCTTCGAGGATATGGCCTGGCCCTTGAAGCATGGACCGTGTAATCGCATAAGCGGGCGCGACGGGTGGTATAGGCGATGTCACACTAGCAATTTCGACCAAATTTAGGGGTGTGATTTTATGCGCATTTGGGTTATAGGGGCATTGGGCAATCAAGTGATCTATGCCACAACGATTACATGTGAGTATTGGCATTGCAGACGTGCTCCCTTGATTCATTTGCATCTGTGCAACATTCTTTTGCAACCTAATAGGGCACTCCGCTGCCCGGTGTGGTCCACCACACTCGTAGCATTGAAGAGGTGGCCTCCTAGCCTGGGTGTTGATATTTTGACCTCTGGATGCGAGAGCAGCAGCTTGATAAACCGGCTTGACTTGCCCCCAACAATCTTCCATGTAGTATATAGGACACTCTTCCAATGTATCAAGTCCGTAGGCAATACTAGTGTCTATTTCCTCCTCACAGCCATCTGCATAAGCATTTGATGGCTCGCAGCCCACTTGGTTCATAGGGGCGACTCTTGGATGCGGGGACTGCGGTCCTAGCACAGGAGGTGGTAGTGGTGTAGCTTGTACAACATTTTGAGATCTAGGGACCATGTGTTGCGGTAGTTGCTCAACAGGTGGAGCAGGCATCAATACAGGAGCTTCTTTAAATATTTTTACCTAGGTGGACATTATTTACCTAAGTATGTTATGTACATTGACTCACCATTATCATAATTCTCTTACCACTGTACATACTCTTTATTATATAAATAAATATTTTCATGCAAGCCTCTCTAAATTTTGGTATGAACTCACCCCGAGAAAAAAATCACAAAAATATTTTTCACCTAGTCATTCCCTTTTACTAAATTACCATTTTTCTACATGCATTCTTCCTTGCTCCTTGTAAATAGCCCTAAATCAATTAAAAAATATGAAGGCCCCCTCATTTGATTCCCTATATTTTCATATATTTCTTTTTTCCATTTAATATATATATACATCTGACATTATTCCAGATTCCATGAATTGTTTATATACTAACCTCTTCTTTTTCATCATATCCATATATCATATTTGTGAGTCATCTTAATCCATGTATATTTTCAAACCCTTAAGAATCTATTTGGTCATGCTCTTATGCAAGGAGGGACTCACTCTTGGAGGATTATGAAAATTTAACAAAAGGGGGGGCGTTGAAGACTTTTGTAGAGGAAAAATAGGCATTTTGGTGGATTTTTGGCGTCCACCTCTAGTCCAAATTTGAGAAAGTGATCAAAATAAAAACTTTAGCTCACAAGCTAAATAATCACCTCAAACGTTTTCATAATTTTTGGAGCTTCCACCGGTGAGATTTGATTTTTTTTGTGGACCCCAGTATGCTCATTTTTTCTCACAAGTCACCTTAGTCTTCACTCACCTTCCTTCACACTTTCACACACATACACACACATACACACACACACACACACACACACACACACACATTTCTCTCTATTCCTCCCTCAGACCTACACCTTCCATGGTTTCTCTCACCCTCTTCACCATGAACCTCCCCTCTCACTTCCATAGCTTGCATATGAACTCTACATGTACATACACCATCTCTATGCCTCCCTCTATTACCTCTAAATTACAATTCCTTCTTACCTTTTCTCTATATACATAAAATTCAGCATGTAAAACCATTCTTAATCTCTGCTAATTGGGGATTCTCATCAACTAACATCGCCACTTTCATCATGGTGTTCAACCTTTGCAGGGTGACAACATAAGAAGAGAAAAAGAAGAAGAGGATCGGCAGTCCTTTTTGAGAACGTACACAAGTAAGTTCAAAACTTTTGTAAAGCTTCACCATCACAAGGATTCCCTCACTTCATTCACCCATCTTTGTTCAACCATCCACCTCATTCTACCCATTGTAAATATATCATTAAGTTTTTAGTGATTGCTAACACTAGCCACTAACCCACTAACACCCATTGACCTAGCTTTAAAAGGACACCTCACCTCAAGACATGTACATAGTAAAGACTCTCTCTCTCTCTCTCTCTCTCTCTCTCTCTCTCTCTCTCTCTCTCTCTCTCTCTCTCTCTTTCCTTAACTCTATTATTTCACCCTATTTACCATCAATAATGCCTTTCACTTGAGCCCACATCCATGACTCAAGCAAACAAAGAAGGCCCACTATATTTTGATACTAAAACAAATCATAATCTTGATTTTATTAGCTTGTAAATTAGGATTTCCAATAATCTTAATGAAGAATCTCCAACCTATAAATAGACCCATCTCCCTCTTGTAAATTGTCTCCAACATCTCACATAGTATGCCAACACTTTATACGCGAGGAGAGATTTAGGTGTCTTCATCACCTTGTGAGATTCACACTTGGTGTGAGAGAAGCTTTGATGATACACATTGCAAAGTGAGAGAGTGTCAGTGCCCTATCTCAAACCACTATTGTACGGGCTCTTCCTCTATTAAAGATTGAGGTTTTGGTGCTTCAAAGGCGTGCTTGGCTTCAAAATCTTCATCCTTCTACTTATGTAAAGTTCTTTGGCAAATGTGAGATGACTTGTATCTTTAAGTTCTATCATTTGAATTTGTTTGAGAAAGTGATTAATGTGTTTTTATTGCAAAGTTCTTGCTCATTGTAAGAGGGTATGGTGTTGAGAGGTGTCCCACAACCTTAAGATAATGTGTGTGTGATGGTGATGTTTAGCATTCACTAAGCATTGGTTAGTTTTGTGCAAACTATATGAAAGTGTCATAATTAACCATCTCCATTTGCAAGTCACAAACGAGGTAGTATGCAAGTTTTATTCCTCTCTCTCTTCCCTTTTCTCTAGCTCTCTCTTGCTCCATTTGGTGTGTGTCTTGGTGTGAGATTGTTTGTGTGTGTTTTGTTGCACCTCTTCTTGGTCGCGACAAAATCTCTCGTGCATCCTAGTTTGCATCCCATAACTAGGTGGTGGCCCTTCACTAGTTTTTTGACTGAGGGTTTGTTGTTGTTGGGTCTTGTGATTGCCTCAGCCCCAATTGAGCAGCGTGAGAGACTTGAGGGGTTTTTAGATGTCCCCTCTCTTGTTGCCCACCCCGGACCGCCTCACTATATACACTTAAAAACGAACAAGAAGAATTATAATAGAGGCTCAGATAGAAAGGCAAGAAGCTCAAGAATTGAGGAGCCAAATGTTATCTTAACAACAAAAATTGGGATTCTTATGAGGTGATAGCAACAGTTCACAGAGCCATAGCAACACATAAAAAAGTGATAGAAGATCTGTAGGAAATTTTCACAGATGTCTTCAATCAGCAGGCTGATACTCTAGAGAATCAGCTATCTATAACAAAAATTCAGCTAGTAAGTGTGAAAGAGGAGTTAATGGCCCAACGACGCATAGTCAAAAAAATCAAGGCTAATCCTTGACTGACACAACTAGTCAAAACTAGTGCCACACAGTTGAATGAAAGTTCCATTAATAACACTAATGTTTTCCCAAGTGGCCCCTTCTTCAAGTCAATCTTTCCACTTGACTAAAGCTTGTCGACGTACATGATGATGTGTACATAAATCATGGTAGTCTAAGATTCATTCAGTTCATGCAGTTGGGTAGGAGCAACCAAAATTTATTGGTCAATCACATTGTCATCCCCATGAAATTGTTTACGTAAATGACTTACATGAAATACCAAATGAACACAAGAATGTGCCAGTAATGAGAGTTTGTAAGCGTGATCACCAACTCGGTTGAGTATCTTGAAAGGCCCACACTATCTCAAAGATAATTTAGGTATTGGACGAGTCTTAAGACTTTTTGAATGCTTTGGCACACACAGAAATACCTCTTCCCCTTTTGTGAAGGCAACTTGCCAACATTTCCGATTTGCGTACTTTTCATGCCGATCTTGGGCTTGTCAAACATTTTGACGAGCCAGTTTCATCATATCCATATGGTCTTTGATGAAATGCTTGACTTGTTGGAGTTTTCCAGTGCCAACCCCAACCGGTGGCCTAGGTTGAAAATCGTACATTAGCAAAGGACTAAATCCCGTCATTTTATGCTTAGCACTATTGTGAAAACTCAAGAATAGGTAGATACTCTTCCCAATCTCGTTGTTTCTTGCTAACGTATGCTTGTAGCATATCCTCTAGCACTTGATTAACCCTTTCAATTTGACCATCAGTTTTAGGATGATCTGATGTACTTTGGTTGAGTTGTGTACCCAATCATTTAAACATAATCCTAATAAAATGACCATTAAAATTGGAATCACGATCAGTCACAATGTTACTTGGCACTCCATACAATTTGTACAAATTGTCCACAAATAGCTTGGCTAACTCTAGAATCTTAATGGTTGACTTCGTTGGAATAAACTTGCATAGTTTAGCCAACCGATCTACGACCACCCATACCGAGTCATGACCATGTACAGTGGCTGGTAAAGCCACAATGAAATCCATAGAGATACTTTCCCATTTACCATTAGGAATCTTTAATGGATGCAAGAGACCCCCTGCCTTCAGGTGCTCTGCTTTATTAACTTGACATTTTTGGCAACGCAAGACATAGTCTTGGACATAGTTGTGTAAACATGGCCAGTAAAATTATCGTCTTACACTAGCATAAGTCTTCTTAATGACTGGTGGGTGCCCTACACTTGGACTATTGTGACATTCATAAAGAATTTGGTGCCCAATGTCCGCATCCCTCGGTACACACGCTCTCCCCTTGTGGAATAGGTACCCATTATCGATGGAAAAATTTCTTCCAACTCTGCAGGTCATCACTCAAGAGAGGAGAACTGAGTGTGGAGGTTAACGACAGACTACCAACATTGGAGTGAGAAGGATCCCTCATTTTCACATGGCTCCACACTTTGGAGTATGTGTTTTCATGCTCATTATGTCCTTAAGAGAATCCAAAAACCCACTTTGAATCGTGACCAGAAGAGAGTTGATCTCAGGCATACAACTAAGAGTTCCAGCTACCACGTTGTATCACCCTTTACAATATCGGAGCTTTGTGTCATACTCTTGAAGAATCTCAGTCTATCTGGCCTTTTGACCCTTTAAATCAATTTTTTGTATAAACCATTTTATGCTTTCATGGTCGAACACAATCTCAAACTGGGTTCCATACAAATAATGATGCTATGCCTTCAAGGCAAACACTATTGCATAGAGTTCGTGTTCATAAGCAGAGTAATCCTGCTATGCTGAATCAACCTTCTTGCTTTCAAATGCAATTGGCCTTCCCTCCTGTAGAAGGACTACTCCAATAGCACAATTATTGGCATCCATTTCTAAACAAATGGCTTCAAACGATCCACAATAGCTAGAATAGGAGGGGTAGCTAACGCATCCTTGAGAGCATCAAAACTTTTCTACTGAGCGGCACCCCACTGAAAGGTTTTCCCTGTGGCTTTCAGCTGGTCCGTCATTGGCACAACAATGTGAGCATAGTTTTTAATGAACCCTCGATAAAAACTTATAAATCCCAAGAAACCTGTAACTCTTCTAGATTTATGCGAGAAGGCCACCTCCAAATGGCATCCACTTTGGAGTGATCCATGTGCAACCCAGCAACAGCTAACATGAAATTCCCTAGGTAGTGAATCTCCTCCTTGAGAAAATCACACTTCAACTCTTTGGCATATAACTTTGTTGCTCTTAGCAATTCAAACACGTGCCTTAGATGTTGCAAAGTGCTCTTCTTCAATGGAACCATACACAAGAATGTCATCAAGAAATACAATAACAAACTTGCCCAAATACGGTCTCAAGACATTGTTGACAGGCATATCAGAGTGTCAATTTAGTAGTTAGTCGGAAGTGCTTCATCGGATGTAGTCAGTCGGATCATAGTTGAGTCTGATATTGGTCAGTCGGAATCTCTGATTATCTGATTATCTGATGTCGGATCTGATGTCATATGTCTGATTCTGGTAAGTCGGATTTTGGTAGGTCGGATATTGTTAGTAAGTCGGATATTGTAGTGTGCCAAGATTCAGGTGGTTTGGTGTCTTTGTGAGAGGGAGAGCATGACTTGTAACCAAAAAGTGCTGATGTTGTAAGCTCTTCTTGATGATGAATACGAGCTCTATGTTTTGCCCTAGTCTACTTCTCTGTTTTGTCTGATTATCTCTGTGTTTATCTTGCACAGTCATACTATAGCTTTGAATTTGTATGTGTTGTCTGTTTCCGGTATTTCTTCATGTGTTTTTGAACCTCAACACATTTGGCGATCATGCTGGGTCTGTCTCTCTACTGTGTGTGTTTCTCTGCTGAACCTATTTCTCTGCTAAGCCTGTTTCGTTGTTGTGCCTGATGTATTACTGTGCTGGCATTGCGTGAGTTGGGTTGTGTGTTCCATTGGGAGATGTTGCATGTCAGAGAGACCATTTGATGTTGCCTTGGGGGGCATCATTCATCCCCAACATTCATCTGTAGATTCAGATTTTCAGCAATTCAGAGAATCGAGGGAATGTCCCTGAATTGTACCATTCACTCTAATGGAGGCTTGAGAGTGGGTTTAGTGCTGTGGCGTGTTGACATTTTGGGCCATAAGCAGCATGAGCGATTGCGATTGTAGAGTAGATGGTGGACAATGTGGTTTCTTGGAAGCGCAAATAGATGAAGCAAAGTACCAAGTGAGAGAGGCAATAGGGGTTGTCTCGTGAAGCGCTGCAAGATAGAGGATCCAATTTGTTGAATCTGAACCTGCATATTCAACCTGACGCTGTTGAATCAAAATGTGAAGTTTTTGAATTCAACTTTATTTGTGCTGCTGAATTCAACTCTATTTGTGCTGTTGAATCGGAACTGTAGCTAGGATTTATTTCAGACAACTTGCACAGTGCAAGAATCCTTGAGAAGTTTGGAGTGTTTCAAGTAAGAGTTATTTCAAATTTTGCACAAAGTTTACCTGAATTTTTGATTTTAGAAGTTGTATAACATGATGAAGCACCTATATGTGAAGATGGGAGTGGATCTAGGTATTGTATCCTATGCTCTCCACTTTCAAATTACATGTAGTCTCAGTTCAGCGTGGTGCACTGAATATGAGGGCTCACTTGCTATCTGATTTCTGATTTCTAGAAATGGGTAAAAAGAAGAAGAAGAAATGTGAGGTTTGCATGAGTAGGACGCATGAGGTGGATGCTTGTCCGTATGTGGTTGATGAGTGCTCAAAGGGAGAGAATTGCAAAAAATGGTGCATGGTCAGATTGTGTAGAAAGCTTCGCAAAGTTGTAAAAATTTTGCATAAAGCATCATGCTTTGAAGAGATGGAGAGGGCATTAGACAAGCTAGATGACCTAGAGTATGATTTGGAGAGTGCATATGAGTGGCTTGTTGATCATAAAGGGGAAAGACGTAAGTCATGTGTAAGTAGGAAGAAAGTGAGTTTTTTGCGAGAAGCATGTCAGAAATTGAGGGATGTTTTTGAGGAGGTGTTTGAGTTGAGCGAGGATGAGGATGATGAGTGGGAATACCCAATGGGCGTGTCAACATGTCAAGGAAAGGGAGTACAAGTGGGAGGAGTGAGCCAAGGGAGCCACCAAGGACCCATAGATACCCCTAATCCGACATCAAAAATTCCACCAAATGGGCAAATTCTTCACCACATACATCCAAATAACAACCATGATGTTGAAAACATGTGTAGAAGCAATGTTTTTGCATCAGATAGTCTCAAATTTGAAAATTCAGCTTGTAAACCATATCAGATTTCAGTTCCAAGTCCTCCTAGAGAATACTCTGAGAATACTCTGATGTTGCAAAAACCATTATTTTTGCAAGTTTTCTTGACCTATTGGAGCAAGATGGAAACACAACATCAATGCATGCTTCCACTCACCAAGATAGGACTAAACATCACCAAAAATCAGATCAGGGGAGTCAATCTGAGTGTCCAAAATCAGATCAGCGCAGTCACCCTAAATGTGGAAGACTTCATGTTTTAAGTAAGGGAGATGGCATTGATGCTGATATGTTTGTTGTTGATTCTGAGCAAGTTTTTGATCCAATTTTGAAGCCTGAGACGTACTATGGAAGTGATCCTATGTACCAACATAGAGATTTTCTGATAGGTGGAGTGGAATTTTCTGATCTAAAAACAATGTCGCAAGTACTTGATTCGAATTCTGATGTGATGCAGCAAACTCCAAGATTTCTTGGAATGCAACAACAGATTTGTTTGATTTCAGAGACAAACTCAGATTTTTATGATGTTTTTGGGGAGGAACTTGAGCAAACTATTGTAGGTTTGCCAAATTTGTGTGAGGATGATGCTACTACTCTGTTTTATCGCTCTGAATCAATTCATATTAAAGCAAAAGAAGATCAGATTGGTTGTTTTCTAAATTTGCAAATTCAAGAAAGTTGGTTTTTGGAGCCTAACTCAGATTTTGAAGCAAAGTATCAGTGTTCTAAGATGTTGCAGATGTTGACGAAGCATTGCTTGATGGTTGCAAAGAGGTTTTTTCATTTTGAACCAATTCTAGGTCATCATGAAGTGAAATTTGGTTGGTTGGAAGTGTTATTTGCTGCAAATTGGTGGCTAAAGTTGATTATGGAGATGTATCTCAGCTATTTGAGCTTGTTCTCAAAGTCAAAAGTTGCAGATATTCAAACTTGTGGAGTTTTCAAGATCAGATTTCTATGTTTGAAGTACATGTTACTGATGTTCTCAATGCAGAAGTTGCAAATCATATTTTGCAGATGCACAATGTTGAGGCTGATGACTCAATGATCCATATTTCATATTGTTTAAAACAGATTTTGCAGATTGATGATCAGGCAGAAACAATTTTTTCCTTGATTTTGCAAAAGTCACGTGGAAATCAAAGGGATATGAAATTTTGGATCCTTTTCATGACAAAATTACAGAGTTTGCTGAACGGAATAATTGATTCCTATGGAAGGAGTTGTCCTATCTCTGATTTACCTAAAATTCTTGATTTTGACGAGAAGGACTTTATTTCAGATTTGGAGACAATTCTAACTCAATGTTGGAAGAGTTTTGTCTATTTGCAAAGTTTTTATGAAGCAGATATTGAAGATTTTCAGATGGATACAATATTTTGGATGCAATATCAGAATTCTGAATTTTTGATGCAGATATCAGAATTTGCAGAGATGAAGATGCTCTTGAAGCTGAATTTATTTTCAAGAAGATTCAGTATGATTGTTGATTATCGATTTTACAAGTTTATGTTGTATGAGGAGGATTGGATGTGTTTGTATATGATGATGTCGGAGTATTGGCATGTTGCTATATATTGGTGCACAAGTAATTCACTTGATCTAGTGAGGTACTGTGCAATACTTTGGGATATCAATGTAAGTTTTTTGGGAATTATTGGGCGGTGTCTAGTTGTTTTGTATTGTGTATGTTGTGTATCTTGGATTAAGTTCCAGGCTCTACACTTTGCATCATATAGGGCTATTAGCACTAATATTTTGGGATAAGGCATTTGACTTTGATCAAGGGATGTGTGGATCTGAGTCGAATTTCTGAGAAATCCACCACCGGGCTGTGCCATGTGTTGACAGGCATATCAGAGTGACAATTTAGTAGTTAGTCGGAAGTACTTCATCGGATATAGTCAGTCGAATCATAGTTGAGTCTGATATTGGTCAGTCGAAATCTCTGATTATTTGATTATCTAATGTCAGATCTGATGTCAGATGTCTGATTCTGGTAAGTCGGATTTTGGTAGGTCGGATATTGTTAGTAAGTCGGATTTTAGTAAGTCGGATATTGTAGTGTGCCAAGATTCAGGTGGTTTGGTGTCTTTGAGAGAGGGAGATCATGACTTGTAACCAAAAAGTGCTGATGTTGTAAGCTCTTCTTGATGATAAATACAAGCTCTATGTTTTGCCCTAGTCTACTTCTTTGTTTTGTCTGATTATCTCTATATTTATCTTGCACAGTCATACTATAGCTCTGAATTTGTATGTGTTGTCTGTTTCCAGTATTTCTTCATGTGTTGTTGAACCCCAACAGACATTGTCCATGAGCCTCATGAAAGTTGCGGGTGCATTGGGGGTGCATTGATTAACCTAAAAGGCATAACCAAAAACTCCTAGTGTCTAAATCTTGTTTGAAATGTATTTTTGAGTATATTGGCAAGTCGCATACGTAGTTGGTGATATCCGGATTGCAAGTCTATCTTAGCAAAAAGACAAACATGAGTGAGCTTTTCGAACAACTCATCCACTTGTGGTAATGGGTACTTGTTCTTAACAATTACTGCATTCAAACCATGGTAGTCAACACACATGTGCATGCTAACGTTCTTTTTCTTCACCAATAGGATACGAGAAGCCCATGGTGAAGAACTAGGTTGAATAAACTCTTTGCTAAGATAGTCAGCAAGCTGACATTCCACCTTAGCAGCCTCAAAATGGCTCATTTTGTAGGGTGGTTTACAAACTTATTTACTACCTCTGCAACCACGTTGATACCATGTTGCACAGATTACTTTGGTGGTAATCTTAGTGGTAATCCTAGTGGTAAATCATTGGAAAAAACATCTTGAAATTCATTTACAATTTTTTTAATTAATTAGCATTTGCTTGTTGAGAAGAGAGAGTAGTAGCCATTGCAAGAAGAGAAGAGAGAGAAGCATGAAACATTGAGGAATTGTCAACAGAATCAACATTTGAAATAATATGACACAAAGAGTAAAACAAGAAAACTTCTTCTATTGCATTATCAAAAGTGAGATTCATAAGCTCTGTTATACATATGAGTGGTGAGGAAGGCACGTCCTTCTCTCCTAACAACAACACATGTGCTCCATGGGATTCAAACATCATATTGTTGTGCTTGTAGCTACACTTAAGTGATGGTCCTAGGCTATGCAACCATTTTGGACCAAGTATCACATCTGCCCAATCCATATTCATAATGTGGAAATCCAAGGATGTGGCATACCCTTGAATTTCCAATGGTATAGCTCTCACTTGAGTGTCCCACACATCGGTATCATGGTCGTTTATCATCGCTACCTTGTAACAGTGGGAACTCGGAGTTTGGGACAACTTGACCTGTTTCACTAACCCGTAGTTAATGAAATTTGGCAAGGCACCGTCATATACCAAGATATGCACCTTGTGCCCTTGAATAGACCCGTGCATATGCACTAGCTCATGTGGACGGAAGGTCTATTGTCACATGGAAGTTGTTATACTTCATTCATGCACCACCTTGGTGTGTGTTACCTCCACATTGGAGAAACATGAGGAAGACTCAAGAGGCAAGAGCTGCACCATGTGCACTGCTCTCTCCTTGCCTTGAGTAGCAGATTTTTCCTTAGGACAATCCTTTTTCCCATGGCCGATCCTAAACATTGAAAAAAAAATATTTCTTTTTCCGCCTTCTCAAACTCTTATGTATAAAGAGGCCTTCTAGACCCCTTAGTTTTCTTAAAGGTCTTTAAATCGGCTACTGTATACATTATTTTATTGTGCCCACGATGTGTAAGTGTATTACCATGTGTATTCTCAGGCACATGAGTACTATGATGTGTCTTATCATCAGGATCATCGTGGATATGCTTGCACTATGGCC
Organism: Adiantum capillus-veneris; assembly: GCF_014529385.1. Classification (NCBI taxonomy): domain Eukaryota; kingdom Viridiplantae; phylum Streptophyta; class Polypodiopsida; order Polypodiales; family Pteridaceae; genus Adiantum; species Adiantum capillus-veneris. Next base: position 101,586,393 of record NC_140960.1, on the reverse strand, counting down.
TCCTCAAGCGTTTTGGGATCCTGAGTCTTGACATGCTTCTTAAGGTCTAGTGTCAGAAACCCATGCACTTGCTGAAAGGTATCTAACTAGCTTGAGGATGACATCCTGGTAGTGCAAGATATATTCCAACAATGTTTTATGTTGTCACATGGAACACTTATCCAAGCCAACCAATTTCTGTCCACTTTATTCGTGGGCAAAAAATCTAAATACAGCCTCAAAAGGATGCCCCAAGTTTGTGGTATGATGCCCTTCTCCTTGAGAGAAATACATGTATAGGCCTTGCCTTCTAATTTTAGACTTGTATGTAGTTCCCTGACTGCATCCAAAGTACACCGTAGATCGTGAATTTCTTTCCACTTAGTGAGAAAGATATTCACCACATCTTTATTACGCTCTCTTTCCTCTCCCATAAAGTTTGGCGAATTTGTATTTTTCAACAAATCATCCACCTCCTTTTGAGTGAGAGAGTGCAAAGAACCGGAGGGGGACCCTGTCCTTGATTGGAGCCTTGCTCCTGCATGTGTGTATCAATAGAGCCCTTGGCCTACTATTGCATATATTGCACTACTAAGGTGGATAATTTAGTAACAATATCATTCAAAGATGCAAAATTTTTCTCCATCACAGACATGCGTGCTTGAAGTGGTCAAAACTCATGAATATCAAGCAATTCATAACCATCATCTCCTCACATAGCCGTGCGGTTACCCTCCATGAGAGTATCCAATTGCAGGCAATCATTGGGAATATTGGGCATATGATGCTTGAAATCAAACGTCATATTGATGTCAAAATCCATGTGCTAGCAAGAGAAAAACGAATACCTTTACTCAAAATCCCCGTAGCCGTAGTAATTGTGCGCTCCTTGCCGCACTGTCGAAGCAAGGGACTTGCCAATACACCGTGTGCGAGCCACAAACGGCTCCAAGCACACAACAAGCCTAAACTAGCAAGCTCAAGGAAACAAAGGGTGTGTCACTCACCGCTCTACGCTCGCCTTCGTGGTGGATTCCTCGCCGCGATGAAGAAGAAGCTGCAGTCGTGCCGCGCTCAACCGCTTCGCCGCCGTCGTGCCTTCGTAATGCTCGATCGCACACACACTCTCCCTCTCTCTCTCTCTCTCTCTCACACACACACACACACACAAGGAGGTGAAGAAGAAGAAGATGGAGATGGAGCAAGAGCACTCTTCAATTGCACAAATGAGAGAATGAGTAAAAATTAGGTTTAGTTGGCTTTTATAGGAGCTCACCCCATTCACACTTGGGCGCCCATGCTTAACCAACTAATCCCTTGAATGTCCCAGTTAGAGTGCGCCTCTCATCGACGATCACTCTTACCCTTTTCCTATTGGTCCGACAAGCCCGGTACCTGACTCTACTTAAATAAATAATACAACGTTTATAGATCATAGGGTGTCTGTGTGCCGTGAGGGTTAACATGCCCCCCCTCCTGATGTAAATTCCGTCCTCGGAAGCTATTGAGTTGAAGCTGGTTCGTCAAGGTGGAAGAGCATTTGAGATGAATGTCCTTAGCCTTCTTCAGTCACTGCAAAATCAAACAACATTGGCACAGTAATGGCATTCTCTTAAAAAGCATATGCAGTTTTAGGTAGACACATTGATTGGTCAAAGAATTTCAAACAATTTGATAGCAATGAACATTAAATTGCAATGTAATCAAATGCATAAACAGATGTAAAGGTAGAAAATTAAACAAGTCTGGGGTCGCTAATTTGACGATCGAAAAGCACTAGAGATTGAATATTAATACCATGGGTAAGCTTCTTAATTTTCTGTGGTCAATTAAGTTGTTTAATCGCGAGAGCCAAGTATTCATGTTCGAGGGCTGACTAGAGGCTATATCTAGAAAACCTTGTAGTTAAGCTACCATAAAAGGAATTTCTCATGAAATCATCGCCTGGCTGATTACTTTTTCTTTGACCCCCCAAAGTCTTTTCACACTGATTCAATTTTGATGTGTGTGCTTATTTTGTATGCCTTGGGTTTTTTGCTTTTCAAGGAAAAGCGCCCACGCTGGGAACCTCTAGGGCTCTAGTACCATAGGCAATACATGTGAGTGAAGTACCAAATCAAGCTGAGATTTCTCTTCCAGCTTAAAATTTTACATTGTGGCACTTCGATTTTTTGTTTGTTCATTTTCAGCATTTTAATTTTGTAACTTTGGGGGATCATATAACACTGTTACCCTCCCCAGGCTCATCACATTAGTAAACTCCCTTTATAATACTTAAGCTAAAGGTCGATAGGGTTAAGCCCACTAGAAAGCCCTAGTACATTTCATACAATGCTGCCTAAATCGGATTAAGAACCTAAGTAACCATTGCTTATTAGGAAGGCATTCCCCATGGTATTAAGAGAAGATTTCTAATACCTAACTTGGTCAAACTAGCTTAGTCGGACTGCTTGATTTTTACACCTAAACAAGTGATTATGACAAAACATTACATTGAATTAAATGTTTGATACTAAGCAAATGCACTGAATATTATGCTACCAATCACAATCAAAGCAGACAAACATGGATGCAAAAAGATAAGGGCAATGCTAATGGACAAGAAACACTTGTTTGTGTCGATGGTCGCGCTTGATTTGAAGAGTGAGTCGAGATAAAGATTCCATGAAGGTCCAAATCCTATCAATAGCAACACGCTCCTGTACACACTAGGAAACAAAAGGAATACCTCCAGGAGGCACATTAGTGGGAAAAGAGAACTTTGCTAATCTCTCAACTCTAAAACAGAAACACTCCTATCGTACTAATCTTACTTACCCTCCATCACTCAAGTGATGAGGATCAAAGGTGTTTTATGGCATAGGTTTCTGTTTCACTGTACCAGATGTGACATGTGTAGGTCTGAGTCAATGTTTTGACTTTTAAGGTGCATACTCGCTTGCTAATTGCTCTTGCTCTTTTTTTTTTTTTGTGAGTATAAAGCTTTATATGTACATTCCCTAAGATTGGTGATTGAGAGGTCAGGGAAAAAGGTTGAGAGGGAAACAAATGAATGATGACTGTCAGCAAACACTCCCCCCTTCCTTGGGTAGATCATACCATTTGAAATGAGCTTGTCACCCTTTGAAACCAATTGTTCCAATTGGTAATAGGTGAGGATTTTTGCCAGTAGTTTTCTATTACCCTAGGTGCCTCGTCAAGTTGCAAGGGTGGTAAGGTACTCTCCCAAGATTGAACTTGAAGTGATTCATCAGGTGATTCTTGAACACTGGGAGGTGTGGATTCTTTTGTAGTTTCATTGAGGTCCATTACTATAGATGGAGGCTGTGTAGAAGCTTTTACCTCTATGGATGTATTACATGAGGAGCTAGAAGCTTCATGGGACTCCCCCCTTCCTGAGCTAGGTGGAACAAATCGTTCTTTCTTTGGTACCCAAACTAGCTCGGGAGCGGGTGTGTAGCATTTTGTGATCTTTTTCTTTCCACGATCATTGATTCGTTTTGGAGCTACGGGATTGGGCTCACTTGGGTCAGGTGATAGGTAAGAGCACAATCTACGTTTCGGCACCCAGATTTGATCATTTCCTTGATAGTAGCCTTGGGCTTCCAATAGTCGTTTAGGGATCCATCTCAATATTTTCTTACTTTTCTTGGAGCGAGTGGTACGTTTCTTACAAGGCTTCTGTTTTTTTGCACTAGCTATGGTCACTAAAGAAGCTTTAGGGACCCACTTGTATGTTTTCTTCGTTACATTAGCATGAGTCTTGTCGGAAGCGATATGCATTGCTTGTAGCATATTTAAGGGTATAGGCATTTCATCCCCCTCAGGTGTTACCCAGGTCGTCCCCCTATTTCCCCAAGTGTCTATGGCTGATGCTAGGTGTACCCAATCCACATTGTCTGATTCCGTCATACCCGGTAACACATCCATGTAAGGAGAATCTTGGCCAATGTCTGTATCCTTCTTACAAGTGTAACAATATTGTAGTGGGGCCGAGTGAATTGTGGTGTCAAAGCGATGATCAATAATGGTTTTACTCCCTAAGGGGTGTACCTTACCAGTCACCAAATCCACTCTAAGGACAGAGTCTTGGAATTGCAAATAGACATGATTTTTAGACCAATCATGAACCATTTGTGCTTCCCTCATGAATGGTCGTCCTAAAATCATTTCATATGACATAAGGTGTTTAGAGAAATCCATTACAATGAATGTATGTCGCACCTTGTATCCTAGAACTTTGATCTTAAGATCCTTGAGCATCCCCATAGGTTTGGCTATGGTACCATTTGCCATCTTTACCACAATGTTAGTAACACTGAGGCGGGGTTTTCCCATGGATTCCCAACAATCTTTTGTAACGATGCTAACTCCCGCACCACCATCAAGAATTCCCTTTATAGTTAATCCCTTGGCAGTGATGGGTAGGGTCGCATTAGACTCGTCGCCTTCAAAATACTGCCCTAATTCGTTAATGGGTACCTCGATCACAGAATCGTGTCCATCTAAGTCAAGTGATTGCACATGATTTTCCTCATCAATCATAATCGAGTCAGGCCTATTTGGTTGCGCAAACTGCGGTAATCCCGTTCGTAGCTCTCCGTTAAGGAATGCTCGAAGTGCAAGGAATAACTCAGGATCTCCATACAGCTTTGCTATGATCGTGGTTCGAACCTCAGAAGACATGAAGTCCACTAGTTTGGCAACATTCATTGGTGTTTTGCAGGGTGTAGGTCCTTGACTAGGAACTGGTGAGGATGGAATCTCATATTCCTCAATGGGATCAGGTATTCCTTCGTTAAACATCCTTTCCAACAAGAAAGGTGTATGCTCACTTTCTGATGTCCTGTCCTCACTCCCTTCTTGGATGATACTAGATATGGCTAACGGTCTATGGTTCATGTGGGGTGGATGAACTTGCGCGGGAAACACTGTGTCATGAATTTTGACATGCATGGGTTCTGGTTCTAGTTTCCTTTGAGTCTCCTCCACTAAACCTCTTAGATGTTTCACCTGCTCAATCTCGTTTACTGGGTTTGGGTACGTCCCAATCTTCTTTTTACGATTCTTCCCTTTTTGCCCCTGCGGTTTATCTTGGGGGTCTTGGATTGGATATGGAAACACTTGTGGTGTTTTCAGAGGCTCTTTATGGTTTTCTCTTATTCGGTTTTCATTTGGTTCCATGTTACGGTTTTCTTTGTCGGTCTTTCTCTTTGTGGTATTGGTTCTAGTCTCCATTGTCTCGACTAAATCTGAATCATCCTCGAGGTCATTCATATACACGGGGTCATCTCCTGTTCCTATGTTTGTTTTGGAACTTGGCTTTGAATTTTCCGTATTCTGCGACTTCTTCCTTCGTGTCTTCTTTTTCTTTGCTTGGATAACTGACGCGGTATCTCTCTCTTCGAGGATATGGCCTGGCCCTTGAAGCATGGACCGTGTAATCGCATAAGCGGGTGCGACGGGTGGTATTGGCGACGTCACACTAGCAATTTCGACCAAATTCAGGGGTGTGATTTTAGGCGCATTTGGGTTATAGGGGCATTGGGCAATCAAGTGATCTATGCCACAACGATTACATGTGAGTATTGGCATTGCAGACGTGCTCCCTTGATTCATTTGCATCTGTGCAGCATTCTTTTGCAGCCTTATAGGGCACTCCGCTGCTCGATGTGGTCCACCACACTCGTAGCATTGAAGAGGTGGCCTCCTAGCCTGGGTGTTGATATTTTGACCTCTAGATGCGAGGGCAGCAGCTTGATAAACTGGCTTGACTTGCCCCCAACAATCTTCCATGTAGTATATAGGACATTCTTCCAATGTATCAAGTCCGTAGGCAATACTAGTGTCTATTTCCTCCTCACAGCCATCTGCATAAGCATTTGATGGCTCGCAACCTACTTGGTTCATAGGGGCGACTCTTGGATGCGGGGACTGCGGTCCTAGCACAGGAGGTGGTAGCGGTGTAGCTTGTACAACATTTTGAGGTCTAGGGACCATGTGTTGCGGTAGTTGCTCAACAGGTGGAGTAGGCATCAATACAGGAGCTCGAGGTGCATCCGTCCAGGCTACAGGTGGTCTATTTGCCATCATACGTTTGATCATTAAACAATCCTTAGCTTGGTGACCATACCTACCACATGCGTTGCAAGTTCCATTAAATTTTACTCTAAACGTAGGGCACTCACTAGTGCTATGTGGACCTAAGCAAATGGAACACCATTGTTGCTCCCTTCTTGGATACATGTGACTATTTTGAGGGGGTCGATTATCCTTAAGAGACTCTTGGATTGCCTTGGTGAGGTCTGTCAAGAATGTCTCAAATACCTTTGGCTCATTGGCAATGGGCTTTGCAGTCATGGGTTCATACTCAATGGCTTGTGAGCTAGTGGATCTCGTGTCGGTAGACACCCTCATGCCTGCTATCATCAAGTTGTCCTCTAATTGGATTGCATTGGCAGTGACATCTTCCCACGTTGTGATACCTCTAATCACTAGTCCATTATAGATTCCTTCATTCCTCAACCCTTGAATGGATCGATCAAGCAGTTGGTTATTGTTGAAGCGCTCATTTACAAGGCAACGAGAGTTTAAGTGCTTTAGACGACTAATGAAGTCCCTTACTGACTCTCCTTCCTTACGTTCGGCCTTCTGTAGCTGAGATGCTACACCCCAAAGCACACCTTCTCGTATGTACTCCTTTAAAAACAACCTTCGAAGGGTAGGGTAGATTGTTTTCTCATCCACCCTTAGGGTCCTATACCAATCTCCAGCCTTCCCACTTAATGTCAAGCTTAAGGCATTGCACTTATGTAGTTCGTTGCGTTCCCCTAAGGAATCACATACTTGTTCAAACACTTCAATGTGTTTTCTAGCATCTTCGTCCCCATTGAATTTTTGCGTGAGTTTGGCAATTTGTACTGCCTTACTTCTAGGCTCTCTATCAGATGCGTGACGCATATTTTCCGCGATAGATCGACCTATGGTTTGAGCAAACGCTGCCAAGTCACCTATGTGAGGAGGCAGGGCCGGTGGAGGTACTCTTGGAATCATATGTGGGAGAGGAACAGGTACCGGTCTTGGCATATGTGTGGATGATGCAGGATATGGAACATAACCGGGCATAGGTCCACTCGGATAAGAGCTAGGGAGCGGCACTCGAGGAGCATAAGCAAGTGGTACTATTGGAGGTGTGGGGGCCATGTGTGCATAAGGGGCTAGAGGCACATACGATCGAGGCCCCATATTAGGTACTACAACACTAGGTAGTGGCACTGCGCTAACCGTAGATGTCATCGGTACATTCTCTGTTAGGCTTATCCCTGGAGTGAGCACTGTGTTTTCCTTAATAGAGGGTTGAGCCAAGTTAGGGAAGCTAAAGTTTTCGCTCGGAGGCTCAGATTGCATAGAGACCCCAGGTGAAATGACGTAAGATGGGTCCATGGGGCTCATTAGAGGAGTCTCCATTTGTGATAGAGTAGGCTGTTGAGCCTTACTCGTATCCAAAAATCTCATGGGGCCAGTTGAGAGTATATTTACCCCTCGGTTTTGCCTTTCTGATTGAATAATGCCATGGATAACATTACAGATCATTTTCTGTTGATCTTCGATGCTCATGGCACTAGAGGTGGATTGTACAATCTCTATCCATCCTACATGGTAGGCGTGGCCAGACTGTAGATCCGTCAACACCTCAGTGTGGAGGTCGTATGTCCAATGATCATTAATGAACAATCCTTCTAGAGTCGACGTGTTAATGGTTTCTTGTGAGGTAGAAGCAATGTTGCTCCCCGTGGTTTTACTTGCCACCAACGGTACTCTAGAGGGAACTTCTGAAGGAGGCAGCTCAACAGGGCCTTCTTGGTAAGAAGTTGGCAGGATATCCACATGGACACTCTTTGGGGGTGTGGGGTCCACGTGCGATGTGAAAGGAGAGTCCACTTCCCCACCCCCTTCATGTGCTTCATTTGCATCAGGTTCCGAGCGAGTAGCTCTACCTAATGTTTCCATGAAATGGCTAAACATACTAGTACTAGGCTGTGGAGCTTCGGGAGGTGCATGGCCTTCTCTCTCAGTGTTTTGGGTAGGGTATGCTTCCATGATTTCTGAGTCGGAGGAGGAATCACTAGCGGCTATTTTAGGGTCTTGGGTGGTGCTACCTTGTGTCCCCGCTGAGGGTCTAGAGCTTATCGTGGATGGGTAATAGGTGTCCGTATGAACAGAGGCACCCTCAATATGCTCGTGTTCTAGCACCCGCCCAGAGCGTAAGTGCATGTGCTTCTGATACCCTTAGGCGTCAAAAAGCTGCTCTAGGAGGCCTTGTGACTAGTTTTTAGCGTGTTTTTTGTTTGTTTTTTTGCTAGATTTTTTAGAGCGTGTCGTGGAATGGGCCGTGTGATAGCTCGAAACAAGCGTATCGGTCAGAGGGTCATGCCGTGCTTTACAGCCCTCCGTTTGGTCACTCTATGCCCTCGAAATCCCTAAAACTGTCAATTTTCAGTAGGGAACTAGGCCCAAACTAGAAAGTCTAAGGGTGCAAGTGGGAAGAGAAAGGAGGAGAGTGGAGGACTTGTCCCACATGCTCTCATTCTCTCTTGAGGGAGTAGGGTATATATATAAGAGTGAGTCTAGTATATATCATAGGACTGAGGCCTGGGCCTGGGCTTGGGCTTGGGCTTGGGCTTGGGCTTGGGCTTGGGAAAATGATCCCGATCCCGATCTACCTTTTATACAAACCAACCCGTCCGTTCTAAGAGTCACGTTTTTTATTTTCGAAAAATTTCGCCACCCGCTCACTCGCTTTTTTTTGGGTGCAGAAATTGAAAATGCTGAAATTGCAGAAAACGCAGATATGCAAGCGTTTTGGGATCCTGAGTCTTGACATGCTTCTTACGGTCTAGTGTCAGAAACCCATGCTTCTTAAGGTCTAGTGTCAGAAACCCATGCACTTGCTGAAAGGTATCTAACTAGCTTGAGGATGACATCCTGGTAGTGCAAGATATATTCCAACAATGTTTTATGTTGTCACATGGAACACTTATCCAAGCCAACCAATTTCTGTCCACTTTATTCGTGGGCAAAAAATCTAAATACAGCCTCAAAAGGATGCCCCAAGTTTGTGGTATGATGCCCTTCTCCTTGAGAGAAATACATGTATAGGCCTTGCCTTCTAATTTTAGACTTGTATGTAGTTCCCTGACTGCATCCAAAGTACACCGTAGATCGTGAATTTCTTTCCACTTAGTGAGAAAGATATTCACCACATCTTTATTACGCTCTCTTTCCTCTCCCATAAAGGTTGGCGAATTTGTATTTTTCAACAAATCATCCACCTCCTTTTGAGTGAGAGAGTGCAAAGAACCGGAGGGGGATCCTGTCCTTGATTGGAGCCTTGCTCTTGCATGTGTGTATCAATAGAGCCCTTGGCCTACTATTGCATATATTGCACTACTAAGGTGGATAATTTAGTAACAATATCATTCAAAGATGCAAAATTTTTCTCCATCACAGACATGCGTGCTTGAAGTGGTCAAAACTCATGAATATCAAGCAATTCATAACCATCATCTCCTCACATAGCCGTGCGGTTACCCTCCATGAGAGTATCCGATTGCAGGCAATCATTGGGAATATTGGGCATATGATGCTTGAAATCAAACGTCATATTGATGTCAAAATCCATGTGCTAGCAAGAGAAAAACGAATACCTTTACTCAAAATCCCCGTAGCCGTAGTAATTGTGCGCTCCTTGCCGCACTGTCGAAGCAAGGGACTTGCCAATACACCGTGTGCGAGCCACAAACGGCTCCAAGCACACAACAAGCCTAAACTAGCAAGCTCAAGGAAACAAAGGGTGTGTCACTCACCGCTCTACGCTCGCCTTCGTGGTGGATTCCTCGCCGCGATGAAGAAGAAGCTGCAATCGTGCCGCGCTCAACCGCTTCGCCGCCGTCGTGCCTTCGTAATGCTCGATCGCACACACACTCTCCCTCTCTCTCTCTCTCTCTCACACACACACACAAGGAGGTGAAGAAGAAGAAGATGGAGATGGAGCAAGAGCACTCTTCAATTGCACAAATGAGAGAATGAGTAAAAATTAGGTTTAGTTGGCTTTTATAGGAGCTCACCCCATTCACACTTGGGCGCCCATGCTTAACCAACTAATCCCTTGAATGTCCCAGTTAGAGTGCGCCTCTCATCGACGATCACTCTTACCCTTTTCCTATTGGTCCGACAAGCCCGGTACCTGACTCTACTTAAATAAATAATACAACGTTTATAGATCATAGGGTGTCCGTGTGCCGTGAGGGTTAACAGTAATCACCACAGGTTCCAATAATTAGCCATGCTAATTACTGCTTCAATTTGTAAACGGATGTTGAAAAAAATTATAGCATATTCGATCCGCAAGCCATGCAACACAAATGCACCGCTTTAGTGGTTATAGTACACTTCAATATCGGCCGATTCAAAGAGATCGGCATATATTCTTCTTGTTGTCAATTATGTCAAAAACCAAGAATTAGGGGATCTTCGAATGAATTGAAATTGACTCAAGATTATCATAATTTTTGAGAAATCACAAAAACACGGTGTGTCTTCAATTCGTTGTCAAAAGGTTCTTATGTACGCCGTGTGTTATCTTCTCTCTACTGTGATTTCAATTCCTTGCACTGCACCGCATGATTTTTGCATCAAAATTCCAAGGGCACCATTGTGTTTGTCTCATTGAGCTCTACGTGTGGATACCTACTGCAAACGCTTCACAAGTACTGAGTAATAACTTCTAAGACCTTCCAAGTGACATATGTTGTAATGGAAATGGCCTATGAACTTTGAGAATAGCGGAATCAAGAGAATTAGAGTGAGCATTTTCACGAGACTACTTTGAGAACATAGAGGGTGAACTTAATTAGCGGTAACAGCCTAACCATTATACTTAATTAACTTGGCATGAACAATACTTTTTCAAGAGAGAGAGTTCAAGAACATGACAACAGTTGAGGACCAGATTTATGTGGAGCCGGCGGTCCCCCCTCCAATAGGCTTTTGTATTATGGATTCTCCCATCAAGAGAGACTTGATACAATACAATCTTTGTGCTCCTTGTGACCTAGGTGATGCAATAAAGATGGAAAGCTTCATGCATCATAAGCATAACATAAACTTTGTAAAAGCATTAACCATCCCCGGCCTCAGTCCCAAGGCCTCAAACACCTTCAAAGGTGGAGAGGGCTAGCGGCGAATGAGGGTAGGGAAGAGGAAGAAGAAGTAATATACAAGAAAGAGATAGTTCCTCACTTATCATCACTCTTCTTGCATAGCATAGCATAATAGCATAATAATGATGATGAAGAAGATGGAAAGCCTAAGTATTGGAGCATGGCTCTTGGTTGGATTTGCATTACATAGCCAAGTGTGTTGGTGTAGGCCTCAACTTCTCAACAATCTTGGAGAAGAAGATGGAAATCTTGCACTTTGCACCTCACACAATGTGTGTGTGTGTGTGTGTGTGTGTGTGTGTGTGTGTGTGTGTGTGTGTGTGTGTGTGTGTGTGTGTGTGTGCCCCCAAGCAAGCCCCTAGCTTCCTTGGTCGAACCCCTCTTGTAGCTCATGCTAGAAGATGATTGGACACCTACAAGCCTAGCCAATCACATGCAGGGTGCATGTCAAGCAAACATGCTAGCCTTGGGACAAGTGTCCCCCTTTCCCCTTTGAGAGAGAGGACTTGATAAATGCATAATCAATTAAATAAATTAGCTAAATTATCATTGGACCCCTTGAGAGTCCAACCAATAGGCTTTAGGCACACCATGAGGACAACATGAAGAGTAACTTGACAAGTGTCCTTGTTACTTCATTAGGAAAGGCTTGACTTTGGTGTTAGGGTTTGTGTGTGTTCTCTCACTAGCTCCTACAATGAGGGCTCACCCCCCCCCCCCCCCCCCTTGAGTAGGGATCTTGTTGAATTTTGGAAACACCTTGAACCCCCTTAAACACCTTAGTCATGGAGCACCTTAGAACCTTAGTCATTAAGCACCTCAAGCACCTTAGTTAGCAAGCACAACAAGCACCTCAAGCACCTTAGTCAGCAAGCACGACAAGCACCTTAAGCTTGGGCCCGGTTTCCACCTCAAGCACAGCCCTAGCTTGCCTAAGGTCAAAGTACTTTTAACACTAACCTTTGGAGATCTTCAATGAATCTAACCCTAAGGTTTTTAAGCTGAATTAGCTAGCATGCGGCTCTTTGATAGACCATCTCCCATTTGGACCCATTATCTTTGGTCCACGTGCTGATAGATCCATAAGCACATGCCTATATTCTAACCCTTGTTCCCATTTATTCTCCCACATTAAATGATCAGTCTAATATGAGAAGATCATTTGGGTTGGTTAGATATTAGATTTTATGACATTACTACTCTCTTGAAATCATAGTCGTCCTCGACTATGAGGTAGAAGAGATAAAGCCTTAGTCATTAGTCGATATTTCTTAGCAGGTAGAGGATTATTTTTACCCTACAACATCATTCCAAGATGGATGACTAATCCATTTGGTGCTTGGGAGGTGTAGATGTTGTAAGCATGTCTTCTCTTTAGTCCATTTCATTCTCCCAAAGTAGAGTGACAAATTCTACTTGTTGTTTGAGAAACGTCGTCATCACAAACATGATTGTAAACATGCATACTATTTAAATTTGTGCACAATAAAAAGATAATTAGTCTTATAAGACAAAAAACATTGGTCATTTAAAAGAAGCATGTACATTTTCTTACTCTAATGTAGCATTGTAAGCATTGACAAGGTTCATATTATCCTTAAGTTGTATTCCTTGCATCCATCTAGCATCTTCAAAAGGATAATTTTTTATCTTAATAAGATACCATCAGATAATCTTAACATGTCTTACTACCTTGTCTTCATGCCGAAGGATAGCTTCGGGTTGTAGCATCTCTTCTTGGTCTTTGATTTTTGGGGGGTCTTCAATAATTGGTTCTCTTGGTGGCTCTCCTTTGTAGGGCTTAAGTAGGCTCACATGAAAAGCATTGTGTATGAGACAATGGTTGGGCAACTTGAGCCAATAAGCCATGTCATTGATTGGCTTCAAGATTTGAAAAGGACCATAGTATCTTTTTGCTAGTTTAGCATAATACTTTTGACGGCCCGTAGGATTTTTGCCTATCGTTTGCCTCAATCAAGCCATGGGAAACTTAAGTAAGACCCAATCATTTTCTTTAAATGTTAAGGCCCTTTTGTGCTTATCAGCAGGAGCCTTTTGCCTTTGTTGAGAGATGGATATAGCCTCCTTAATCTTTTGGAAAGATTCTTGTAGGTCACGGCTATACTCATCAGCAGTGAAGATCTTCCCATGTACTTTAAGTCAAGGGAATTTTAGGTCTTCCCTCTATGATCTCAAAAGGTGCCTTTCCCGTAGTAGTATGGACATTCTTATTGTATGCATACTCTACAAGGGGTAAGTACTTCTCCCATTGTGAGCATTGATCTACTTTTGTAACATAAGTCTTTAGTAAAACGAGAATTGTAAGATTGGCTATCTCACTTTGGCCATCCGTTTGTGGGTGATAGGCCAAAGAGAAATTCAATCTTTTACCTAGATTTTCAAAGAGACCTTTCCAAAAATTACTGGTCATTCTAGGATCTCTATCTAACACGATGGATATTGGTAAATAGTCTTTTTGACAGGATTAAAGTGTGCTTGCTTGCTAAACCTATTAACTATTGTCCATATTCCCGTATTCCCATGGATAGACTTGGGTAATCCAAAGATAAAAACCATGGATATACTCTCCCATGGTGAATTAGGGATTGGCAATGGCTGGAGTAATCCAGGTTACTTCCCTCTATCATACTTGGTCTTTTGGCATACCACACATTTTGAAACATACTCTTGTATGTCTATTTTCATGGTAGGCTAATAGAAGTACGTCTCTACTCCCCAAAGAGTAGGTTGAACACCTCTATGCCCCGCATAGGGAGGAGCATGGGATTCATACATGACTTTCTCACATAGGGAGTGGGTAACACATAGCCTATTGCCATGGAAAAGATAATCATCCTGCACGGTGAATGGTTCCTCTTTCTTCCCCAAAGCAAGGGTTGACATTATGTCTTTCAAGTCAGGGTCAGTAGCATACTCATCTATCATAGAAGATAGATCATTGTGAGTTGCTATAGACACCGCATTGCCTCTTGGTTGTCGTGAAAGTGCATCAGTCACTTGATTGTGCTTACTAGCAACGTGAGCAATATGAAAATAAAATTGTGAAAGAAAAATTGTCCACCTCATTTGTTTGTCGGAAAGCTTGGTTTGAGTCATGAAGTACTTGAAACTTTGGTGGTCCATTCTCAAAAAAAAATGGAGTCCCTAATAGATAGTGCTTCCATGTGTCTAGGGAATGTAGAACAGCTAAAATCTCTTTTTTGTATATGCCCAAGACTCGGTCATTGGCATTGAGCCTTCGGCTCTCATATGCTATGGCATGCCCTTCTTGAAGCAAAACTGCTCCAAGGCAATCACCACAAGCATCACATTGGACCTCAAATGGCTTTGAGAGATCTAGAAGTAGAAGCGCTGGTTGGGAGGTAAGCTTCTTTTTGAGCTTGTCAAAATATTTTTTCTCTTTTGCAGTCCATGAGTACTTAACGTTCTTCTTTGTTAAGTCATGTAATGGTCCTACTATTTGAGAGAATTTGGCTATGAAGAGTCTATAGTATGCACACATACCAATAAAGCTTCTTAGCTCATATAGATTCCTTTGTTAAGCCATGTAATGGTCCTACTATTTGAGAGAATTTGGCTATGAAGAGTCTATAGTATGCACACATATCAATAAAGCTTCTTAGCTCATGTAGAGTCCTTGGGTTAGGCCATGCTTTTATTACCTCCAACTTTGATGGATCCATATGGATACCATCTTGAGAGATAATATGACCTAAGTATTGAATCTCTTGAAGGAAAAATTCACTCTTCTTTTGATTGATAAAAAGCTTGTTCTCCCTCAAAGCTTGAAAAATTACCTAGGTGTTGCTTGTGTTCCTCCAAGGACTTGGATTAGATGTTGATATCATCAAAGAATACTCCAGTGAACTTGCGGTAGGGTCTAAAGATTTTCTCCATCAGTCAATTGAGTGTGGCTGGTGCATTAGTCAAGCCAAAAGGAATGACTATTTATTCATAAAGACCAAATGTTGTACGAAACGTGGTCTTTATGATATCTTCATTCACTATCCTATTTTGATGATAGCCACTTTTAAGGTCAATGCTACTGAAATAGGTCAAACCTTGTAGCTTATCAAATAGATCTTCTACCCACGGTACGGGAGATCTGTGTTTTATAGTAATATGGTTTATTGTTTGATAGTCCACACACATGCGATATGTACCATCTTTCTTTTGCTCTAAAAGGACTGCAGAACAAAAGGGAGAGGATCTAGGCCTCACCGTCCCTTTGTCTACCAATTCTTGTACTTGCCTCATAGTCTCCTCTTGTTGAGCTTGGGAAATCGATAAGGAGGTTTGTTAGGTGGTGAGCTTCTTGGTAGGAGCTCAATTCGATGGTCATCATCCCCTTGTTTTGGAAGTAAGTCCATAGGGATATCATTGATGAGCACATCTTGGAATCCATTTAGAAAATTAGACAAGTCTAACTCTTCTTGATTCCTACCATTTACATTTGATGAAACATTAGGATTTTTTAGGGACTCTTTGACAAAAATCATGTACATAGAAACTGAGCTTTTCATTGATTTTTCAAAAGCAAGTGAATTTACAAGTGGTATAGTATGACCGGGACTCAGTAGCATCTATAAACATGCTCTTTTTCGTGTCAGTGAAGTAGATTCTCCTTTCACGGAACTTCATGTTGGCAGCCATGTGGTTGAACCATGGTGCCCCTAGGATAACATCCTCATGTTGGAGAGGAGAGATGAAAAAATCTTCTTTGTCGACGTAGATTTGGACATGAAGCCTCAACTTCCCAATCAAGGGAGTAATGGAGGCTTGCTATCCCTTGAAAGCTCCATTGGTGAAGGGAGTTTACAAGGATAAAAATAAAGGGAGTTTACAAAGGTATAAATAAACTCTCTCCTTGGACCGATTGTTGTTGTGGTTGTTGGAATTTGCTTGGGAAGAATTTTGGGCATTGTTTTTCCCCTTTGCATCACTTTTTTCTTTGCTTTCCATGGGCTTGGTATTCCTTCTAGCCCCTTGTTGCAAATTGATGCACAAAGCAACCATAGTGTGGTGGATGACTTCGGTGATAGAACTAGGCCGTTGAGAATTGACATACTCGTCCATTTCTTCAAGTAATCCCACATAGAAGTGCTGCTTTTTCTTGACGAAGTCTATTTTTTGAAAGAGAGTATCCTTGAGATGTAAATCCTAAGACTTGTCCACATACTTGTAGATAGACTCGTGGGAAAGAAGCTTCAAACTCTGTCATTCGGTAATCACTTTGTCCTTTGCATCACTTGCAAGAAATTGCTCCATGATGGAAACTTGTAGAGTTTTCCATGTCTTTGGGGCTTTGCCATTGCCACGAGGGCTAGCCCACCATTGACAAGTAGATTTCTCGAAATGCATAGCTACATGGAGTAGCTTGGAGGACTTCGTGAAGCCCTCGTCTCCAAAGGCCGCATCAAATTGTTGGACGAAGGCCAATACTTTGCCGGTAGCACCAAAGGTGCCATCATAGGTGAGAAAAGAGATACTCTTGCCTCCCTCTTTGAACTTCTTGAGCTTTTGGGACCTTCACCATGCAGGGTAAGATTTGCGATGTCCTCTCCTCTTGTATTCTATAGGAGAATAGTTGTTGCTTTCGTCAAAAGAGAAGGAAGGTGAAGAAGAAGGAGAAGAGGGTGACCTCTTTCTTGCCTTTTTCTTCCTTTGTTTCCTCTCTTCCCTTTTATAGTGACGAGGAGAAGGACTATAGGTTGACCGTTTCCTCTTGGGAGGAGTTGGCGACCATTTAGACCGCCGTCTTTGTGCCACATCTTCAAAGGAACTTGGGGATTTGCTTCTTTCTTGTTCTTTGGATTCCTCCTATCTTATGGGAGAGAGTCTTCTTTTGGGAGTCTCTTCAAGAGGCCTCCTAACCTCTCTCTCCTCTTGGAGAGGAAGGGAAATCCCATAATCATGACGTTGTTGAGTAACTTTGGCTTGCAAAGCAGGGTTGCCCATAGCTTGCTGCAACCTAGTAACAAGATAGTTAACAAACATGGGGCATCATCATTAGCACCTTCATGTGCAAAATCAAAGTTATCAATGTTCATTATACTCTCTTGGTTATTTTCATCCATGCTAATTAAAGTTAAATGTATAGATTACTTTGTGATGTGGTACCCTCAAAAAACTTAATATCTACTCTTCTTTACCTTTGAAAATTAGTTCTCAAGCAGCCACACCGGTGGTTTAAAGTCTGTTGATTGCAAAGACTAGTGGAGAGGGTCTAACATTGCTCGGTTGATTATGGTTCCTCTTGAGCTTGTTCGTAGCTCAATAATGGTTATGCCAAAGGCAAGCCCCGAGAGACTCCATTATTAAGACTATAGTTCCCAATGGTGTACCTCGAACTAAGTCTTTCTCAACCAAGACAATAGATCCCTGTCCCACTTACCCTATTGCAATGAACAGATCCAGCCTTTCATGAACAACTCAAGGACCTCTCTTCTTAAGCAAGAAAAGAGAAACCAATATCTCTGATACCGATGTAATGGAAATGGCCTATGAACTTTGAGAATAGTAAAATTAAGAGAATTAGTGTGAGCATTTTCATGAGACTACTTTGAGAACATAGAGGGTGAACTTAATTAGCGGTAGCAACATCATACTTAATTAACTTGGCATGAACAATAATTTCTCAAGAGAGAGAGAGTTGGAGAACATGACAAGAGGACCGGTTTATGTGGAGTCGGTCCCCCCTCCAATAGGCTTTTGTATTATAGCTTCTCCCATCAAGAGAGACTTGGTACAATACAAACTTTGTGTTCCTTGTGACCTAGGTGATGCAATGAATATGGAAATCTTCATGCATCACGAGCATAACATAAAATTTGTAAAGCATTAAGCATCCTCGGCCTCAGTCGCAAGGCCTAAACACCTTCAAAGATGGAGAGGGTTAGCAGGGAATGAGGGTAGGGAAGAGGAAGAAGAAGTAACATACAAGAAAGAGAGAGTTCCTCACTTATCATCACTCTTCTTGCATAGCATAGCATAATAGCATAATAATGATGAAGAAGAAGATGGCAAGCTTAAGCATTGGAGCATGGCTCTTGGTTGGATTTGCATTCTATAGCCAAGAGTGTTGGTGTAGGCCTCAATTTCTCAACAAGCTTGTAGAAGGAGATGGATCTATTGAATTTTTCACGCATGGCTAAGGAAATGAAGATGGAGGATGTGGGATCGAATGCTTGCACAAAGTTTGGAGCTTGTTGGGAGAAGATGTTGGCAATGCCCCTTGCACACAGTGTCAAAGGTGAACTTGCAGCAAATCATGTGCATGTGGTGCCAAACAAGGGTGCTTCGACATGCTGAGCAAGGTTCAATTTTGCAACAAATGTAAAATTAAAATTCAATAGCTTGCATAAGCAATCCTTCTCCTCCCTAGGTTTCATACTCACTGCCAGGGCATAACCCTTTTTTCTCATACTTTTTTGGGCAAGGTTAACAAAAAGGATGCCCTATTTTGGGCACCCTCCCCTACTATGGGCTGAGCCCCATGCCCAATTAGCCGATGACAGCAGGTTGAGGACCGTCTTACCATGCAAGCTAGAAAACATTGAACATGACCGCAAACGTTCAGTTCCATGCAAGGGATTGAGCCAGGAAAATTTTCTTTAGATGTTCTAGAATTGTCGATGTGCATGCTTGGGAAGTTCCTTCCTTTGGTATTTCACTCCAAGATTTAGGGAGCACCATACACACAATCAAGGATTGAAGAAGCCACCTCAATTTTGGGGTAAATCTGGTATGTGTTAATTTTAGCATTTTTCATTCTCTACTTTTTTTTTTTGGCAAATTGCACAACTCCCATGCGAGGTGACAAAGTATGTCCGTGAGTGCCAATGGGTCACTTGGCCACATTCAAACCAATGACCTTGGTCACCAAGGATGAATGCTCAAACATTATCTATTTCTTACTTGAACTTTCCATAAGAAAAGCATCAAATTGCAAGGTCGATTTTGAGCAAGGCTAGTGCACAACACTAAGAATGATGCAAGCAAAAAATGCGTGAAGTTCAAAAGTGGTTCCATATTTGGACATCAACTGCTTGTTTTTTTCTTTTTTTGAAAGATTTATTTTAATTATTGAATGTTTGTTAATGGTCTATCAAGGCATTTGTTTGAGTTTTTTTGCAGGCCACACCGAATGGTGAGATTTACCTAATTGGAGCAAGTTTTTCCAAGTGGGTGTGATTCCTACCATGGCTATTTTAGGATTTTATGGCCAAGGAGCCAGATAGAACCTATTATATCATCAAGGGTTTATGTTGGATATTGTGTCCATCTACTCTCAGCATCGGACAATCTCTAGTATGGTTTTTCAGTGTGATTATTATATGCATTAATTGTCACTACTTTCTTGCATCCATTCTGACGTACAACTCGACAAGTGTTGATGCACAACAAGGTCGCTCTTAATTAACTCTAGGAAGACATACTAGAGTCTTCACTATCATGGCTTGGCCCTTCCAAATTTTATTATGCATGGCATGTGCATGTCAGCAGAAGCATCCATTCGCTATGAGTACATGTTAACCGACAAGAGTTAGACAGTGAGTCAGCACTAGACGAATAGGAGGCTTGGGGACTATCCAAGGCCACCTATCGCTTGGTGTTGACCTTGGTGTAACAGACGATGGAGACCCTTTTGGTGAGGTGATTACAATTCATGCAGAGGAGTCAATACTGGGCGAATAGGAGGCTTGGGGACTGCCCAACGCCACTTATCGCTTGGTGTTGACCTTGGGGTTAAAGACATTACAAGAGGCAGTAGAGTCAATACTAGGCAAATAGGAGGCTTGGGGAGTGCCCAACTCCACCTATCGCTTGGTGTTGACCTTGGTGACGAAGACATGACAGGCGGTAATGAAGTCAACACAAGGCGAATATGAGGCTTGGGGACTGCCCAACGCCACCTATCACTTGGTGCTGACCTTGGCAAATAGGTGTCGGCACATCCACGGACATTACATTGTTTTGAGTCATGGGTCGGGCTTGTCGGTCCAATGGGAAAAGGGTAAGAGTGATCGTCGATGAGAGGCGCGCTCTAACAGGAACAATCAAGGGTTAGTTGGCTAAGTATGGGTGCCCAAGTGTGAATGGGGCGAGCTCATATTAAAGTCAACTAAACCTAAAAATCAGTCATTCTCTCATTTGTGCAATTGAAGAGTGCTCTTGCTCCATCTCCATCTTCTTCCTCTTCATCTCCTTGTGTGTGTGTGTATGCGTGAGAGAGAGAGAGAGAGAGAGTGTGTGTGTGTGTGTGTGTGTGTGTGTGTATGCTCGAGTATTGCAACGACTGCACCATGGCGCGGTGAAGCGGTTGTGTAAGAACTAGGGGAACTAGACATAGGATCCTCCTCCCAACCCCCCATTATATAGGCGGGCTCCTAGCCCCTTGCCCTAGAACGATCCCCTGGCCGAAGTCCATGACTGCCCTAGTCCTTAGGTTTGACCCTTGTCTTGACATTACTCCCCCCTTAAGGAAGAGTTTTCATCCTCGAAAACACAAGTAGTAATATCTTCTTAAGAATACTAATGTTTTCTTTAGTGACGTCCCATACGTGGGCCAGTTGTCTGAATGTCCGATAATTGGTGTAGTGAGGAGGTTCAGTGAAACCAAGAGCAACATCTTGATTTTCAACATTGTTGTCCTTTTTGCAACCACTTGTATCGAATTGGTAACTCAATTTGTAACTTACTTGAGTACTTGAAAGGAGTAACCACAAATAAGTGTTATCCAAAGACATAACTAGTTTTCATATCTTTTGAAGGTACTGGAATAATGCAAGAAATCCTTGGCGTAACTTTCCTTGCAGTTGTGAGACAGATTTCCTACTCGAGTGAGTATCTTGAGAAGTTCATAGCTACTGAGGGATAGAATAGGGAGTGTCCTCACGTCCGACTTCTGAATAGTTTGGAACACAAAGAACTACATGTTCATCCCTAATGAAGGTTACTTTCCAACATACTTTGTCAGCACATCCTTATGAAACTATTGAAACCATATCCAACCCCACCACAACAGGTGTTCAAAGTCAAAAAACTTACTTCAGCAAATTCTAGAATAGGGAGAGAATCACCTATTCAGAAATGCGTTGTGCTAATGTATGCTCTTAACATATCCTTTAGCAAAAAATACTTGTAAGTTGCCCATCCAACACGGAATGAATAGCAGTAGTCAGAGTGAGCTGCTTTTCCCCAACCACTTATAGACAGTCTTCCACGACTGTCGATAAACTAGGAGTCAATCATTGAGTATCCAGCCATATATTTGATATGGAGTAGATACAACCAACTAGGTTGAAAGCAGGTTGGACTGGAGAATCTCATAGGGTTTAGACCATCCAACCACAGACACCCATCCTGAGCCAGTACCTTGTATGGCAGTGTGTAAGCTCATAATAAATCTGTAGTAAAGATTGAACTTGCAGTGCAAAAAGGTGCAGAATAAATAAATTCAATGAATTTGCATGCCGCTCCAAATAAATCCGTGTTAAACACTAGGGCCCATAACACCTAGTGTGCATGCATTTAACACAAACTTATCCAAACCGCAATTCCATGACGAGACTTTCCACGATGCATTCAGGAACGCCTGGCGACAAAAGTTGGACCATAACAGAATGTGACAACCCAGTCACACCTAGGTACCAACCATGAGACATTCTCATAAACGTAGCATACTAGGCTATAAATTGGAACAAGTCTGTACTTAGTACCCGACAATTTTTTGCCACTGAAACTGTTCTTGATACGGTGTGCTCCAAGTGGTCTAATAAACATATGCGACCAGCACATAGGGACCTCGTCGCGACACATCATTAGGAATTAGGCACCAGTGTCAGTCCCTAGAAACTCATATTCTCCACATGTAGAATATGTCTCAAATAAGGAGGGCCGAAAATACAACATCCATCAAGTACAAAATGGACTTGTGTGTGGAGTTAACTGCAAAAAACTCCACGACAAGACTGAGAGGGACCCTCATTATCATTGCTCCACATTGGCTAAACTGAACTCCTTGAGTACCTAGACCATGTTGTATCCCATGTGACAACATGTGCCAAATCGAACCCGACAAGTGGGTTCATAACAGCATAATGTATATTGGACACTACGGCCCAAAATACGTTGTTCCGACATGCCCTTGGCATGGCTCATAAATATTCAAAAATGAAAGAGCACCACATCAATAGATGCGTACCTGGAGATTTGAACTGAATGTTCACTTACCTGTATTCAAGTACAAAGGAGCACGTTGTCCACCTGTTGGAAAAAATAAGCAACATTAGAATCTACGTAGTCAAACCCCTTGGTTTGACCCTTTGTAGAAACTGCTCAACTAGCAGGTAACAGTAACCAACGTAGTCAACCGTGTACATAATGATTGGAATAAACTGGAGAAGTTGAATTTGTTCGCTATCGCGTGGTATATTGCGGACTTCTTTCCTTGAAAGTATAATGAGAATAGATCAAACTGTGATCCTCCATGACTAGGGGGTGATTTAGCAATCATCCGCCGGGTCTTACCCCAAAATTGTGTTGCCATAGACACTCGTAGTGCTATAGAGAGAGCGGGAGATCCACACAAGTGAATACCTAGCTCCTACGGACAGCCATGCTGTCTCAACTGATTGATGCATCTATACGCTGTGTTATAGATCTGCCTATGTGAGTGGAGTTTATTCAAAACTCAACTCCATCGTCGCACCAAAACATGTAATGCATACAAAATATCCAAAAAATCTGTAATGGCAAGACTCTTGCTTGTCCAGTAACATCAATGGGAACTCCAAGGGATAGATCTGTTCAAGCTGGAGAACAATCACCCAAGAAATACCATCCTTGGGTCTTACCCCAAGTCTGAGAATGGCTCTTAGCCTGTGTGGCTCATAGCCCTTATGTGAATAACAAATTAGTTTTCAATGGAGAAACTGATGAAGAAGAATTGGAGTGGCGTCTTGACCACTTACTAGCTGAGAGTGAGAGCACCTTGACTCAGGCTGACTCACGAGTAAAATATTTTAAAAGTTTTCATTTGAGAGAAGAGAGAAAAGAAGAGCATGCTGGGCTAAGGAATTTTCCTTAGATTGCCATGCTCCTGTGCATCTTATGCCTAACGTGCAGCTTACCCTATAAGCATGCAACAGGTTTCTGCTATGACTTTCATCGAGAGAGGGAACAGAAAAACAAGTCACAAACTGACCCACCTACCGTGTATGTGGTTGTGATGATACCAGTATGACTTAATGATAGTAGTTTGCCTTTGAATTAAGTCCGAGTTTTAGGTTCTTTTTACTGGTGTTGTGTTTGGACAGCAACCTAAACAAAAGAAAATCCAGAAGAACTCATAACTAATATTGTCCTTGACAGAGTAACTGTGTGAGAGTGTACTTTATACCACCTGGGTAGCATGCCTTGCATACCAAAGTGGAAGCCCGTGGCTACCATGATAGTTATAAACGTAAAAGTTAACACCATAAGTGCCTTGCACCGTCTGGACTGATAGGGATTCGGTGAGATGATGTCCTTATTAATGTAGATGCCCTAAACGTGGTTTCCACTGCTCTTGATGCCAAGTCAATGGTAGCACGAGTTAGAAGCCGTGTGTCACGCGAAGTTGGTCAAGCATTTGGTTGTGCACAACAAACAATATTGTGACATGTATATCATATACACCCTAATGCACTGATCTTGTATGCAACTCATAATGTTGTCGGCGGCTGATCGTATAAGCCGAGATTATGAAATTGGTCGTACCAAAAATGATTATATCAGAAAAGAAATTGGGCATAACACTACCTAATTCAAAAAATGGACAATACTCTGAGAGCCACATGCACGTATGAAGACATATAACTACTGTGCCCTGCACCAAAACTGGAGAATATGTCTAATCGCGAACTAATGCATCATGCTGACGTTATCGGACATGTGGACACTGCTTTTTTTTATGTGTTCCTAAGCAAATAAAACATAATTTTTGACTTTTTGCACGTCGAAAGTTGGATTGTGATAGTCGCTTCCTGACCACGTTGGTCACGACCAGATCTGTTCCTACAACCGAGTTATTTTGTGCATGTTGGACCTCTTTGGTCATAATTGGTGGGTCGACAACCCCTTGGGTTGCTGGCAAGTGGGAAGTTGATTCTGGTAGCATTTTGTAAATTAATTGTGTGAGATTTTCCACTTGCGTAGCCAATATTTGAACCCTTACAGCTAGCTTGCGAAATCGGGCATCAAAAGTTTGCCAGTCCTGTCAAGTGACAAACTCCCGAACATCCAGCAAGTTACTGTCATCCTCTAGAATATCAAACACACTCTGCGGAAGAGGAGATAGACTGCCTGGGTATGCATTATCTGTCCTATGGTACCCTCCGTGTTAGTATCCGGCCACACGACATCCACAGGTGGAGGTGACTCCAAGTATTCGAAGTAAAACATGTGTTGATCATCAATTTCCGCACTCATGGCAAAATATGTTATACGAATAAAAGAGTAAATAATATAGTGGCGTACCAAAAATTTTGTAGCCCTACCGAACACATAAACTCGTAGTAGAGGCCGGTGATTAGCCGTGCTAATTTCGCCTGCGATCGTAAAAAAGGTGAATTCCAAGACACAGCAAAATTCGTGAAGAGTTGAAATCGTTGAGAAACTTCAAATCGCCGATGAAATTGCAGGTGGCATAAAATTCAAGCTTCCCAGATAGCGTGCTTGCATCGTATGGAGTCCAGCAAGTTGCAAGTCGCCGAATGTAGACTTGATGAACGATCTTGCAAACGTTCGTCGGCAATTTTTTATCGGAAATTTCTGGTGTTCAAAACCTGCGAAGCTCTGAAAAATGGTCAAAAATTGCAAGTGCCACTCGTTTCGGTTCTTGGGAGTGGGGGAACGAGGCGATACTTGAGGTCGAGCGCCGGCCAAGGCAAACGCAGGACGGACTCCTTAGTTGGTCCAAAGTAATTGGCCAAGTGGGGATGGCCAAACTCCTTGAGGTAAGTTTTTTGTAAAAAAAAATATGGCAAAACCTGCTCTACAACGAGCTGCATGCGCCTTGCAAGAAATTGAGGAGCGCACCTTACTCAGGCCCAAATCTGCGGGTGCTGCAGTAACGCGAACTGCCAAGCTCCCCATGGTGCTCCAATCAAGCCCAAAAACTTGCAATACTTTTGAGGTCGAACTTCGGTGCTCTCCCCGATTTAGGGTGGCTACCCACGGTTCTTCCTCCCCGGCTTAGGACAGTAGCACACGAGCCATCCCTGGCTTAGGGCAGTAGCACACAAGCCAATAGATTCGGCTTCTCCTTCCTCCCCGTCTTGGTATAGCAGCCCACAACCAAAGAGCAGCATGCAAAATTTTGCCTTGCTTCTTGCATGCAACATGCAAAAAACCAAAACAAGTCCTACTTTCCCTTTTCGCTCAGCAAGCTCTGATACCAGTGTAAGAACTAGGGGAACTAGACATAGGATCCTCCTCCCAACGCCACATTATATAGGCGGGCTCCTAGCCCCTTGCCCTAGACGGATCCCCTGTCCACACTGTCTAGCCCGGCCCCTGGCCAAAGTCCATGACTGCCCTAGTCCTTAGGTTTGACCCTTGTCCTGACAGGTTGAGTGCGGCGCAGCAGCGGTTCCTTCTTCTTCGCGGCGAGGAATCCTCCACGAAGGCGAGCATAGTAGGGTGGTGAGTGACACACCCTTGCTCTCTTGAGCTTGCTAGATTAGTCTAGTTGTGTGCTTGAAGACATTCGTGGCTTGCACACAGTGTATCGACAAGTCCCTTGCATTGACACGTGCGACAGATGCGCACATTTTTGGCGTCGTTGCTGGGGAATGCCTTGCATTAAGCTTGAGTAGCACTCTATGCTACTTTGTGGTGCATTTTGAAATGTAGGAAAGGTAGAGAAGGAAGGTGTGTGTGTTGAGAAGGAGTTTGTTTTGCTACTGTGTATTGTTTTGTTAATAAGGTATTGAAAGGTATTGTGTTTTTTCTGTTCATAAGGTGTTTTCTCTGTGATAAGGTGTTAGGATTAAGGTAGTAGATCTATCATGTTAGTTATGTGTAAAGTACAGTAGGTAGTTATGTTAGCTAATGAGTTGCTGTAGTAGCGTGTTAGTGTGTAACAGTAGTTGTATTAGTTGTAAGTAAGTAGGTTAGGTGTGTGTGTGCTCGCGCGCACAGCGCGGCCGTGGCGACTTTATCCACACCAAAAAAAAAAAAAGGTAGGACCAGGATCGGGAATATCCCCTAGACCCAAGCCCAAGCCCACGCCCAGGCTCAGGCTCAGGCCTCAGTCCCTCTTTAAAGTTACATATTTTAGCCTCACCCGTAGGTAAAAATCAACCTCTTTGAGGACCAACGGAGCTTCGGGTAACCGAACACTATGTTGTAAATCACATCACGATCCCCTGAGCGATACGCCTGTTTCGAGCTATCACACGCTCTAATCCAAAAAGTGATCATTAAAAAACATTAAAAAAATGAGTGAAAACGGACACCTAAAAAAGTAAGCGGTTAACCTCGAGGTCATTCGCTGACGCTTGTAGGGTACCAAAGGCACATGCATCTGCTCTCTGGTCATGTGCTAGAGGTCGAGCAACTAGAGAGTATTTCGACTTACGCGAGTTCTCAATATCCACCTACCTTAGGTTTCGGGCCCTCGGCGGGGACCCAAGGTAGTATAAACCAAGACCCAAACATAGTGGCTAGTGACTCTTCCTCTGACTACGACGTCATGGAGGGTTTCCCAATGTCTAATAACGATAGCTCAAGCCAAGACATGCATGCCATGGGTCCACGGTCCGGGCCGAGCGTGCTTAGCTGCTTGAAGGAAACCTTTAGTAGAGACACTCGCTCCGAACATGGAGCTAATGATGTAAATGAGGGGGGTGGGGAAGTAAATTTTCCATTTATAACCAACGTAGACCCTATGCTCTTAGAGAGTGTGCACGTGAATACTCCATTCACTGCACCCCCTCACTCTTCAGAGTTATTTTCGTCCGAAATTATATTACATGATGGTAGAAGCCTTGCCGAAGTGCAAGAGGTTGAGTGATATATCATCGTGGCTAGGGAAAAGTAAATTGAGAGCTTACGCAAGGCGGAGCAACGAAGGGATTTAAAAGTGAAAGCCCCTATGTAAATATCTTTGCTAGGAGAGCAACCGAGTGCTCCTGAATTAGCGACCACTAAGGGTCAACACATAGAGAGCAACATTGCATCTAGCTCAAAGGACACCCCTAGCACCTCAAGCCTAGATGAAGCGTTCTTAAATGAGAATTGGGAGTACGAACTACAAACGAAAACTCTAACTGACCTATACATAGGTCACATCTATCACGTGGGTTGGTTAGATGTCCTACAATCCACAGCGGGAGCTACTAGTGTGGAGGATCAACAACAAAGCGTTTGTGAGGTCATCCATAGGGTTATTAAACTAGAGAGAAAGAACAAGGGGATCCACATGCCTTCAACGGGTCTCATGAGATTCTTGGATACAGGAAAGGCTAAACAACCAACCTTATCGCAAATGGAGACTCCCTCGGTAAGTCCGATGGATCCTCCATATGTTGTTTTTCCAGGTGTCTCGGTGCAATCTAAGCCCACAAGTGGTAGCTTTACTTTTCCAAGTCTAGCTCATCTTTCCCTTGATGGCACCATGGCTACCATGCCTACCCCAATGATGGGCATGCCAAGAAAAATGCCATGGACCTCATTTGTTAGTAAAGCACCGCTACATGGTAGTTAATGCCGACAACAATACCTACAAGTGTGTACCAATCATATACACCCATGGGTCCTCGTACTCTTGGAATTCCTACCCCTCCCATTGTTTCAACTACCTATGCTCCACAACCACAACACCCAAGCTCTTATTTCCATGGGATCATACCGGCTAGCATTAGCATGTACATCTGACGTCGGCTATGCCTAGGGCCACACATATGAACTTTGGGCCGCCACATGGCACAACACCGTACCAAACGTGGAATCCAAGGGCTTCCTATGCGCCAAGCCCAATGCCAATACCTACTCCACATGTAGTCTCTGGAGCACCGCCACCCACGGTTCTTGCTCACTTAGGTGACTTGGCAACATTTTCTCAAGCTATCGGTCGATCTATTGCTGAGAATATGCGTAACACGCCTGATAGAGAACCTAGAAGTAAGGCAATACAAATAGCCAAGCTCACACAAAAATTTAGTGGAGACGGGGATGTGAGAAAGCATATCAACGTGTTTGAACAAATATGGGATTCTCTAGGAGAACACAATGACTTGCATCAGAGTAATGCTTTAAGCCTAACCTTAAATGGAAAGGCTAGGGATTGGTATAGAACCCTAAGGGTGGAAGAAAAAATGATTTACCCTACTCTTAGGAGACTGTTCTTCAAAGAATACATACGAGAGGGAGTGCTTTGGGGTGTAGCCTCTCAGCTCCAGAAAGCCCAACAAGAGGAAGGAGAGTCAGTGAGAGACTTTATTAGTCGCTTGAAGCATTTGAATTCTTGTTGTAATCCAAATGAGCGCTTCAATAATAATCAATTGATTGATAGATTCATTAGGGGATTATGACATGAGGATATCTACAATGACCTAGTCATTAGAGGTATCACCACTTGGGAAGTAGTCACCACCAATGCGATCCAGTTGGAGGATAGTTTAATGATTCAAGGAGAAAGAGTGTCTGTTGAGCCTCAATCTATTAGCTCGCAAGCATCGGGGCATCAAACAATGACCCTAAAGACTATTTCTAAGGAGCCAAAGATATCTGAGATGACTTTAGCAGATCTCACCAAGGCCATTCAAGAGAGTTTTAGAGACAATCATGCTCCGCAAAACAATCATATGTATCCAAGAAGGGAGAAACGATGGTGCTCATTATGCTATGGATCGCATAGGACCAGTGAATGCCCTACTTTTAGAGTAAAATTCAATGGGAACTGCAATGCCTGTGGGAGGTATGGTCATCAAGCTAAGGATTGCATAGTATTTAAGCGTGCAATGGCCAATAGACTAACCTTAGCATGGACAGACACACCTCAAGTGTCTGCATTGATGCCAGCCCCACCTCTTGAACAAATGTCACAACACATGGTCCCTAGGGCCCAAAATGTTGTTCAAACAACACCCTTACCACCTCCAGTGCTAGGACCGCAACCACCACATCCAAGAATCACTTCTGTGAATCAAGTGGGTTGTGACTCATCCATTGCTTGTTTGGAAGGCTGTGAGGAAGATATAGACCCTAATATTGCCTATGGGATGGATGCTCTTGAAGAAAGTCCACAATACTACATGGAGGACTATTGGGGACAAGTTAAACCTGTCTATCAAGTAGCTGCTCTTGCTGCAAGAGGCCAAAATATCAATTACACTGCTAAGAGACCACCTCTTCAATGCTATGAGTGTGGAGGTCCACATCATGTGGCCGAGTGTCCTATTACGCTACAAAAGAACGCCACACTAATGCAAACCAATCAAGCGAGCACGTCTACAATGCCGATACTCGTGTGTAATCGATGTGGCATAGATCATTTCATTGCCCAATGTCCAAATAATCCAAATGCACCGAAGATCACGCCATTAAACTTGATAGAGGTTACCGAGGAGCCATCACAAAGTACACCTGTGGTACCAATAAACGTACTCACATGATCGATGCTCCAAAAACAAAATTATATTCTTGAGGAAAGAGACATGGCATCAATTGACTAATCTCAGAAAAAGAAGAAAACACGAAGGAAGAGATCCCAAAAAGCAGCGAAGTCAGACCCTAGTTCAAAGACCAACATAGGGACTGGTGACGACCCCATATATATGAATGATGCTGAAGAGGATTCTGATTGAGGTGAAACCATGGAGATCAAAACGACCACTAAGATAGAAACCAACAAGGAAGATCTTCATGAGCCACAATGGCTAGCATCTAAGAAGAAGATAAGAACTTACCCAAATCCTACAGAGGAGATTGAGCGAGTCAAGCAATTAAGGTGTTTGGTAGAAGATACCCAAAGGGATCTAGAACCAGCACTTAGGAAGATCCAGATTACAGACACCGTGTTCCCTACGCAACAACAACCTCACCAAGACCATAGACCATTAGCCATACCTAGTGTCATCCAAGAAGAAAGTGACTTAAAGTCATGGGACAGTGGGCGTACTCACTTCTTGATGGAAAGAATGTTTACAGAGGGACTACTTGATCCTATCGAATAAATGGAGATCCCATCTTCCCCACATCATGGGACTCAAGGCCAAAAGGTGCCGTTAAACATTGCCAAATTGATGGATTTCATGTCTTCAAAATGTTAGAACCACCATCATGTCCAAACTATATAAAGACCCTGAGCTAGTCTCAGCTCTTTGAGCCTTCCTTAATGGAGAACTAAAGTTTGGGCTACCACAATTTGCACAGATGGATGGAGCTGGGGAGATGCCAATAGAGGAGGAATACTTAGATCTACAACCCAACCTAGATGAGAACCTTGTGGTAGAAATACCTATTAACAAGTTGGGACAATACTTTGAGGGTGATGAATCCAATGCGACCATTCCAATCACTACTAAGGGATTAACTGTGAAGGGAATCCTTGATGGTGGCGCTGGGGTTAGCATTGTGACTAAAAATTTCTAGGAAACTATGGGAAGACCTCACCTTGCAACCACAACCATAGTAGTGAAGATGGCCAATGGGTCTATTGTTAAACCTATTGGGATGCTAGAAGACCTCAAGATCAAGGTCTTTGGACATAAAATAAGAGTTACCTTCATTGTTATGGATTTCTCCAAGTACACTATGGCATATGAGATGATCTTAGGACGTCCTTTCATGAGGGAAGCAAAAATGGTGCATGACTGGTCTAAAAACCATGTTTACTTGCAGTTCCAAGATTCTGTTATTCGAGTAGATCTTGTAACTGGTCGAGCACATCCTCTAGGAAACAGGTTTATAATTGATCATAGATTTGACACCACAGTTCACTTGGCCCAATTGCAGTATTGTTACACGTGGAAAGCGGAAACCGATGTTGGGGAAGATTCTCCTTATATGGGTGTACTACCTGGGATGACGGAGTCGGACAATGTGGATTGGGTCCACCTAACAGCAACCATAGACACTTGGGGAAACAGGGGGATGACCTGGGTAACACCTGAGGGGGAGGAAATGCCACCACTCGTACCCTTAAATATGCTAGAAGCAATTGATATAGCTTTTGACAAGACTCATCCTAATATGACGAGGAAAACATACAAGTGGGTCCCTAAAGCTTCTTTAGCGACCATAGTTAGTGCTAAAAAACAAAAGCCTTGTAAGAAACGTCCCACTCGCTCCAAGAAATGTAAGGAAACGTGGCGGTGGATTCCTAAACGACAATTGGAAGCCAAAGGCTACTATCAAGGAAATGATCACATTTGAGTGCCAAAACATAGATTGTGTTCTTACTTGTCACCTGACCCATGTGAGCCCAATCCTGTAGCTCCAAAACGAATTGACGATCGTGGAAAGAAAAAAATCACAGAATACTACACACCCGCTCCAGAGCTAGTTTGGGTATCGAAGAAAGAACGATTTGTTCCACCTAGCTCAGGAAGGGGGGATTCCCATGAAGCTTCTAGCTCCTCATGTAATGCATCCATAGAGGTAAAAGCTTCTCCACAGCCTCCACCTACAATAGTGGACCTCCATAAAGCTACAAAGGAATCCACACCTCCCAGTGTTCAAGAATCACCTGATGAACCACTTCAAGTTCAATCTTGGGAGAGTACCTTACCACCCTTGCAACTCGATGAGGCACCTAAGGTAATAGAAAACTACTGGCAAAAATCCTCACCTATTACCAACTAAAACAATTGGTTTCAAACGATGACGAGCACATTTCAAACAGTATGACCTACCCAAGGAAGGGGAAAAGTCTTCATTCATGTCACCTATCCAAGGAAGGGGGGAAGTCTTCATTCATGTCAGCCTATTGAATTATTTCCCTCTTACCCTTCTTTCCCTGACCTCTCAATCACCAATCTTAGGGAATGTATATATAAAGCCTTATACTCACAATAAAGAAAAATAGTAAAGAGCAAGAGCACTTAGCAAACGAGTGTGCACAATAAAAGTCAAAACATTGACCAGACCTACACATTCACATCCGGTGCACTGAAATAGAAACCTATGTCACAATAAAGAAAAATAGTAAAGAGCAAGAGCACTTAGCAAACGAGTGTGCACAATAAAAGTCAAAACATTGACCAGACCTACACATTCACATCCGGTGTACTGAAATAGAAACCTATGTCATCAAACACCTTTGATCCTCATCACTCGAGTGATGGAGGGTAGGTAAGATTAGTACGATAGGAGTGTTTCTGTTTTAGAGTTTAGTGATTAGCAAAGTTCTTTCTTCCCACTGATGTGCCTCCTAGAGGTATTCTTTGTGTTTCCTCATGTGTACAGGAACGTGTTGTTGTGGTTAGGATTTGGACCTTCATGAAATCTTTCTCTTGTTCACTCTTCAAACCAAGCGTGATCATCAACACAAACAGGTGTTTTTTGTCCATTAGCATTGTCCCTTATCTTTTTTGCATCTATGTTTGTCTGCTTTAATTGTGATCGGTAGCATAATATTTAGTGCATTTTCTTAGTACCAAACATTAAATTCAATGTAATTTTTTGTCATAATCACTTTTCTAGGTTTAAAAATCAAGCAGTCCGACTAAGCTAGTTTGACAAGTTAGGCGTTAGAGATCTTCTCTTAATACCATGGGGAATGCCTTCCTATAATCAATGGTTACTTAGGTTCTTGATCCGATTTAGGCAGCATTGTGTGAAATGTACTAGGGTTTCTAGTGGGCTTCCTATTGACCTTTAGATTAAGTATTATAAAGGGAGTTTACTAGCGTGATAAGCCTGGGGAGGGTAACAATGTTACATGACCCCCAAAAGTTACAAAGTTAAAATGCTGGAAACGAACGAACAAAAAAAAATAAAATCAAAGTGCCACAATGTAAAATCTTAAGCTGGAAGAGAAATATCAGCTTGATTTGGTACTTCACTCATATGTATCGCCTATGGTACTAGAGCCCTAGAGGTTCCCAGTGTGGGCGCTTTTCCTTGAAAAGCAAAAAACCCAAGGCATACAAAATAAGCACACACATCAAAATTGACTTTGGGGGGTCAAAGAAAAGGAAATAAGTCAGGCAATGATTTCATGAGCAATTCATGCAGAGGAGTTAATACTGGGCAAATAGGAGGCTTGGGACTGCCCAACGCCACCTATCGCTTGGTGTTGACCTTGGGGTTAAAGACATTACAAGAGGTAGTAGAGTCAATACTAGGCGAATAGGAGGCTTGGGGAGTACCCAACGCCACCTATCGCTTGGTGTTGACCTTGGTGATGAAGACATGACAGGCGGCAATAAGTCAACACCAGGCAAATATGAGGCTTGGGGACTGCCCAACGCCACCTATCGCTTTGGCAAATAGGCATCGGCACATCCACGGACATTACATTGTTTTGAGTCATGGGCCGGGCTTGTCGGTCCAATGGGAAAAGGGTAAGAGTGATCGTCGATGAGAGGCGCACTCTAAGAAGAACAATCAAGGGTTAGTTGGCTAAGTATGGGCTCCCAAGTGTGAATGGGGCGAGCTCCTATAAAAGTCACCTAAACCTAAAAATTAGTCATTCTCTCATTCGTGAAGTTGAAGAGTGCTCTTGCTCCATCTCCATCTTCTTCTTCTTCATCTCCTTGTGCGTGGGTGTGTGTGTATGCGTGAGAGAGAGAGAGAGTGTGTGATCAAGCATTGCAACGATGGCACAACGATGGTGAAGCAGTTGAGCACGGCGCAGCAGCGACTCCTTCTTCTTCGCAGCGAGGAATCCTCCATGAAGGCGAGCGTAGGGTGGTGAGTGACACACCCTTGCTCTCTTGAGCTTGCTAGATTAGTCTAGTTGTGTGCTTGGAGCCATTTGTGGCTCGCACATGGTGTATCGGCAAGTCCCTTGCATTGACATGTGTGACAGATGCGCACAACACACAAGCTCCATCATGTTTTATTCTTTTGATGATGTACTTATGTGAAGTAGCGCTTCAATTTTAGGCATATTGCATAGAAGCTTTCAAAGTTTAGAATATGCTATTGGCATACGAACTTGGATAGACTTTGCAACATGTCTGAATGGTCTTTCAGTGGGTGTTAGCATGAACAAAGCCAAGGGGATCATGTGGTACATACACCCACTTTAATTATCAGAACCCATGGATATGAGCCGAATTCCAACCAGATTGTAAAATTACATTGAAAATCCCTCTCAAGCAAGCATTTGTTTTTGGATTTTGAGACAACTAACCGCAGATGGGCAGCAAGGTTAGAAAATTTCAGCTTCTTGTTTTTATGTGTTTCTAACCTTTAATTTGGAACACTCTCTTGCTTTGCAAAGCAAAGTGATTTGAAGGCAAGAATGAGCAACATGCTTCTACCCCATGCCAATGTCATGCTTATTGACTTAGGATCAAGAGAAATGGCAGATAGGTTTGGGGCATTGGCAATATGAGGATATAAGCTCACATTTTATGTATGGCAACATCCAATTGTGATGTCTCCATGCCAATATAGATCGTGTGAGGCACTTACGATATCAACTCAAACTATTGAGAGCATCATGGTAGTCAAGGGCTTATCAATCCATTTCTCACACTTGCATGCATGGAGTGCCAATAAGGTGGAATTTATTACACTCAATCATTGTTTATGTTTGCGCTATAACACCAGCTACTCTGTTAAAGGACATCATTGTTTGCCAATAAATCACAATGGATTCAACTTGATGTGGTCTCCCCATGCACTGGAATCGCACGATTCTTTAAGACGAGGTAAGATCTTCTTTGTTTCCAATGATTTTTATTGATGAGTTTCCTTTTGATCTTGTTGTAGGGGTTACCCATGGTTGTAATCTTCTACTCAGTAATAATTGAGTCTAGTAAGGTGGTTGATGTGAATCTATGTACGTCCTTGTTTGGCAATGCATCTTATATATTGCAACCCAACGTTCTCTTTTGCATAACCATTCTGTAGCACAAGGACAACCCTTTGTCCTAGTTTTTCCTCCTCAAAGGTTGTGTGATTGACAACCAAGACTCCTTGCTTCCTCAGATTGCGACAACACGTACCTCTCTCTCTCTCTCTCTCTCTCTCTCTCTCTCTCTCTCTCTCTCTCTCTCTCTCTCTCTCTCTCTCTCTCTCTCTCTCTCTCTCTCTCTCTCTCTCAAGTTCTATGAGAAATAAGAGAAAATTGACTACATTTAATTTGGAGAATAAATACAGATGCATTTTATTTTTAAAATTTTGTCAATGCCATGAAATTGAACCGTTTTACAAACAGACGGCGGGCACTTTATATCATTGGTTATATGCACAAGGTGCATGCACTATAAATGATGATTTTTGTATGTAGTAGGAATGCACAACCTCACTATCAAGCAACTAGTTCATGGGATATCATGAATTTGCTTAGAGAGCCTCGAGGCAGGTAACCTCTTGTTTTAAAGACCAAAGAATATCTAGTACGACTACCTTCTTTTTGGTTTGGAAAATTTTTCTCTTTTTCCAATGGAAAAATATAATGGTTTTAAAGATCTAGTTGTGATTTAGATTCCAACTTGAGAGGATCCTCTACTTAGTCTATAGCACTAATTATGTCTACATGAGTGATATTTTCAAGGGTATGACATAGCTAATGATAAATCACTCCATGAGTGTTCATGGAAAGCAGTTCTCAACTGCCAAGGGGTAGTAGCTAAGTTCACTTTAGCAAATTGCTTATAATCGCCTATTGGTAGCACGAGAGCCTATATTGCTCTCAATTTATTGCTAGTTTTAAGAAGTTTCTTTGCAGAATCTAACCAAGGGGTTTGGCTTGCCGAGGCAACACCCAGGGTCATCAATTGAATATTTTTTTATCTTCACTAATATCTACTTTTAGTGTTTAATAGGTCAAAGGGATACTTGAGGCTGGATTTTTGGTAATGTACCACCGAGGTTTGAAAATTGCCCTTAACCTTTGGGTAAGTATATGGTATTTTCTACTGCATAGTAAGCATACGATTTGGTTTTGTGTCCCTTATGAATATGCTTTGATTGATCTTTAGAAGTGGGATGCATATGTTGCAATGCTTTCATCCACTTCACTTTTCAGATACATGACCATATCATGTATGAGCAAAGGGTTTTGGGAAGGTGATATACTAGATACCACCTCTACAAAATGTTCCTTTTACTAAATCGAGGGTCCACCCCCTATTAAAACGGTCATAGGCCTCCAAGGTGGTGATTTTTTTTGTGGCACATGTTATCATTCACAAGGTGTACAACATGGCCCACGAGCTCAAGGAGTTTGGTTTACCCAATGTGGAGTAAGGTTTATGAGTGTCCCTCTCACTCATGTTGCTGAGTGTTTCCAATTACCTCCACACATGAGTACATAGTGTACTTGATGGATGTATTATTTTTTGACATCATTATATGAGACATATTCCACATGTGGAGAATATGAGTCTCTAGGACTAACACTCGCACCTTTTTCTTAATTATGTGCTCATTATGTGTTGCGGTAGAGTCCCTAGGGGCTAGTCAAATTTGTTTATCAGACCATTTTGAGCACATACTATTAGGAACAATTTTAGTGGCCAAAACTTGGCAGATACCAAGTAATACTTGTTAAGGGTACAAGTATTGTTAAACAACATTAACCGATGGTTTTTTACATATATATCAAGACTATGTTATGTTCATGTAAATGTTTCATTGTTTGTACCTAGATGTGATTCAAATTTACATTCTATTATGGTCCAAATGTTTTAGCAAGGCTTCCAAGTAGTTGCAACGGGAAGTATTTAGTTTCTTTTCATAGAGCTATTTACTACATTTTATTCCCTCCTCTTCCATATGTGCTATGAGCATAACATCTACCATAAGCATTGACAACTATAGTCATGCAAATGTAGGTTCAGATAAGTTTTTGCTAAAAATGCATGCACATTAGGTCTTATGGGCCCTAGTCTTTAGCAAAGGCATATTTGGAATAGCGTGCACATTCATGAATGTGATAGATTTGTGAACTTTTTTCAACCACAAGTGTAGTATTTCTATGGAATTTATTGTTGGTCTACCAACCACCATATGAGGTGATGGCTTGGTATGGGTGCTTGTAGATAGAGTTGTTTCCACTTTGTTTCTCCTCTTTTCGGGCAGTTTTCACATCAGGAGCAACATTTGCCATGGTTGACAACAACACAGATGTGTTCAAGATGTTTGTTGTTGAGGATAGATTGGATGGGGACAATTACCCTATGTTGGCTTATATCATGTAACATGTCCTTGTCTTAAAAGGTGTCTAGAATATTGTGCAGGGCATTGATGACGTCTTGGTTCTGAGGATGTAGGCGATGTTGAGGGTGTTGCAGGTTTTGGTGGTAGGATTGATGCTGCCAGAGCTGTTTTGCCTACGGTTGAGCAAGCTCATTGGGATGTAAAAGATGTGCAGGCTCATGCATTGATTCCGTTGTCTATGAAGTGCACTATTACTCCTCACATTTGTTCAGCAAAATATGTAAAACATGCTTGGGATAGAAACAAAATACTTTCAGCTGCAATCATTTGCAAGCCTTGCTGAAACATTTGAACCATAATAGAAGGTAAAAACAATAATCACTTCTAGGTACAAACAATGAAACCTTTTCATTAACAACTCATAGACATGCTATATGCATAAACAACCATCTATAATGTTGTTTAGCTGCACTTGTACCTTAATACGTCATTCTAAGTATTTGACAATTTCTGGCCACCAAAATTGCTCTTGATACGTCATGTTGAAAATGGTCTAGAAAATAGATTTGACCAACACCTAGGGTCTTTGTCGTGACATATACTTGAAATAGTGGGCACCAGTGTCAGTCCCAAAGACTCATATTCTCCACATGTGGAATATGTCTCATGTAAGGATGTCTAAAAAAAGAACATCCTTGAAGTACAAGATATACTTGTGTGTGGAGGTAGCTGCATACACTCTACAAGGGGAGTGAGAGGGACCCTCATTAGCCTTTCTCCACACTGGCCAAACCGAACTCCTTGAGTTCCTAGACCATGTTGTATCCCATGTGACAACATGTGCCAAATAAACCCTACTAGTGGGTTTATAACTACATAATGCAAAAACGTTTTTTGGACACCACAACCCAAATTGCTTGGCTCTTACATGACCTGGTCATTTCTTTAAAGAGCAAAAATGATGACAACATAGTTTATGCATCCTACGCAGAAAAAGCGAACCAAAAGAAACAAAACCAAAGCAGATGTGTACCTGTAGGTTAAGCATAGTTTGCACTTATTCGGAGTGAAAGGCACCTACCCAAATTTCCCACCTGCAAAGGCCTAGGAACAATAATTGAAAATTAGTGAAATGCAAGTAGCATTGCACATGTAATCTTGGGTGTTGCCTTTGCAATCCAGACCCCTTGGTAAAAAGCAACACTGTCAAACCCCTTGGTTAAACTTTGCAGGAAAACTGCTCAATGAGCAGCCGGCCCTTGGCCCATGTTTGGGACCCCTTTTGGATTGGCCCGTAGAATTACATTCCTTTGGGAATTTAAATTTATCCACTACCCCTTGGCAGTCTATGGACTCCTTTCCTTGAAAATGCAAGTGTGAAGGTTCCAAGAATTGACCATCAACACTGTAATAAGTGACTTAGTAATCGCGATTTGGGTCTTACTCCAAAACTGTACTCAGATAGGCACTCTTAGTGCTAATAGGAGCTCCACTGAAACTAGATTCATATTCACAACTAGATCTTTTGCACACCGAAAAATCCATAATCTTGGTTTTTTGTGAAGGGTCTTGCTGTCTAAAATGCTTTCTTCATCTATACACCTTGGTAGAGAGACACATTTCGGAGTTTGAAACTTTCAAAAACTCAACTTGATCTTCACACTCAAAGTGTGTAGTGCTAAAATAACACCCAATAAATTAGTAATGGCAAGATGCTTCCTTGGCCATTAAAATCAATGGGCACTCAATTGAACAAATTTGTTCGATCTTGAAATCAAGCACGCATGGACTAAAAACTGATGGCTCTTAGCCCTTCCTATTGGCTCGTAGCCCTTTCTGTTACCATACTGTGAAAGAAAGATTTCAATAAATTCATGTCTAGTTTCACCTTTCCTGCATAGAAGTTGGGAAAAGACAGAGAGAGAGAGAGAGAGAGAGAGAGAGAGAATGTTGGGCTGAGGAAAACCCCTTATTCGAATGTGTTGTACACCCCTTGCATATGATACCATGTAGGCCATGTCTATGTTGTAGCTTAACCTATAAGCGTACAACTACACACCCTCGTAGAGAGAGGCTTAGCGTATCCTATAAGCATACAACTGTGTACTAGTACCTCGCCCTTGTAGAGAGAGGTGCCATAAGTCACATCTTGGCCCAATTACATTGTATGGGAGTGTGATAGTACCAACGTAACTGTATATATGGCACTTTTCCTGTGAATAACATAAAAAATATTTTAAGATATCAGTTACTTACCTTGTCCTTGAGAGAGTATTAAATGTTATAGCGAAAGCATATACAATTATTTATTTTATTATTTTAGTGGACTAGGACGTGTGCATACATATCAAAAAGAAGAATAATAAGCCCATGGCTTGAATGACAGTCTCAACCATGTGAGCCATTGGTATATGTGCCGTGCATGCTGACAGTAGCATGGATACATCACAGTGCGTCGTTACGTACTATGAACTTATATCCACATAGTGCCAAAGATGTGTGCCATTACCATTGATCTCAAATCAATCGATAATATCTTGGCACATAAGGGAAGCCGTACTTCACGTGAAGACCGGCAAAGCACTTTGCTTTGGACAATGGCTTCTGATGGAGTCTGCCTAAGCACGTTGCTTTGCACAACAGAGAGATTTTTTCCAAAATGAAAAGTAAAACATAGACAAAAACAAACATATCGTGAAATTGACTAACCTTGTCGCCCTGCTGTGGCAAGTTGTCTTGATTTTCCAAAATAAAAACTTGCTTAAATTGGGCTCATAACCATATTTGGTGCTTGAGGGAGGTAGTTACGCCGTCGTGTGATGTAAAAACCTGCAGACATCTTGGCAAGTTTCCCTAAGTTCGTATGCTATTAGCATATTCCCAACTTTGGAAACCGCTGTGCCAAATGTCAAAAGGGAAGTTGTGCTTCACATAAGCTATGGAGTCGTGCTCCGCTATTGCAGGATCATAATTGAGGTTGACTGCCTTGATGGCACACCACGGGACGAGGATTTCTCCTAGCATTGCTTGCCAACATCGTGAAAGAATAACTAGTGATTGGCCTTGCCGAGTACCTTAACCTCACAAATCACAAGCCATGCCTAACTTGCTTTTACATGCCGAAGGGTTGAATAAACCCTGGCTGTGTAGCCCAACCACATGATGTTGGCTACACAAGCGTTCCACATGAGCATCCTGTACGGAGCCTTGCTCCCGCACAATATAAGCGATAGCTCATCACTCGTTGGCCTTGTTGAATTCATATTCCCTACAAGGCACATGCCTTGCCTATATGTTCTTACATAACAAATGTACCTTGGGCTTACGGAGCTTGCTCCAATCTAATGATTGATGCAGTGCCGATATATCCATATACGACCGTGTGTTCATGTTCAAGGCCGAACAAAAGTTTAAGAAACTTGACCGCGTCGATCCATCACCTTGTCAATTAGGACGCCATGTTAAATGTATATAATTTCAACAACCCATATCTAGTGCATATAAACAAATCATACCTAGATTGCAACCGTTAATAGTGCCAACCTCGTATCAGGCAATTTGTCATCTCTTTGCCTTGAAGAGTGCCAACCTCGTATCAGGCAATTTGTCATCTCTTTGCCTTGAAGAGTGCCAACCTCGTATTTGACAATTTGTCATCGCATTGGCTTGAAACCTTGCTCCTCTCTACATGATGCCCTTGCACTTTGAACTATGATTGACATCACGTGAGAGATTACAAACCCTTCTTCCGTGATCAACCTCTCCGATTTACTTTGAAAAACAAGTGTCGTATCATAGATTTGCAAAAAAAATAATTAGTGGGTAATTGCTTGACCTGTTGCTAAGTACATGCAGATCGTCGAATCACAGACCTGCAGAATACTTATGGCATCGAATGGTTGCTCAAACGACTGCCAAGCTCATGCATCAAATGAGGGGGGGTGCCCGGGGTGGGCACGCTCCCTTAAAAGATTTTGGTAAAATAACCTTGTGTCCACCCAGGCAGCGGGTGTGAACCCTGAGGCTTCCCCAAGAACGATGGTGGATTTGTGGTGCACCGTGTGATGTGCCAAAAGGCATGGCGACCTGTGGTGCTTCCCTGCTAGTGCCGCCATGATGAACCGTCCTCCCCTCTGAAGCGCAAGTCCACGGAGCCTGACCACGTTGGTTTTCGGCCTTGTCGACGGTAACTCTCCCCCTCCTAAGAGACTCTACACACGCGGGGTGTCTTGACCCCGACCTCCTACTTAGCCATCCTGCACACCATGGCTTGCATGAGCATGCATGTCCTGCTCCTCAAAACGAGAGAGAGAGAGAGAGAGAGAGAGAGAGAGAGAGAGAGAGAGAGAGAGAGAGAGAGAGAGAGAGAGAGAGAGAGAGAGAGAGAGAGAGAGAGAGAGAGAGAAGACTCCGGAGAGAAGGAGGCCATGCCTCAGGCTGAGATTGAGAGAGAAACCAAGAGAGTCCTTTCCCCCTTCCATGGCTACTCTCCTCCATGCTCTGATACTAGTGTAAAACCCTGGGACTGCCTAGCCACAGACCTTCGCCCAACCTCCCTTTATAGGCCTTGCCCCTAGGATCCCATCTCCATTAGCAGTCAGCCCTTGGCCCTTCGGTCCTTGACCTCTAGGGTGGCCCTTGACCTGACAGTGGTTCCACTACAGTGAAAGGAGACTGTGATACTAATGTTGATGTAGAATGGGCAGAGTGTACTTATGATCCTATTGTCCATGATGCACGCATATCAGTTGTTGCAGATTCACATGTGTGGTATTTTGACAGTGGTGCTACAAAGCACATTACCTCACATCATGATTTGTTCACCTCTCTTGAGTTCGTCCCTCATGGGAATTCAGTCACTTGTGCCAACAACACCTCTTATCCGATTCAGGGAGTTGGAAGATTGTGCTTATTGCTGCAAATGGCAGTTCTTGCACACTTGTTGATGCATTGTATGTACCTGGGATCAAGAAGAATTTTTTGTTTTTATACGCACTTGCTAGACTTGGACTTGTAGTCAACTTTGTGGATGACAGATGTACAATACATGATCTCAATTTCAGTGATGAAGCTGTTGCATCTAGCATTTTATGTCGTGGGTTGTATAAGCTCACTTTTTATGACAAGTGTGGGCATAATTTTTCAAATGTAGTTGTGGATCTAAGGCTAAATCAGATGCAAAACTTTGGCATGCACATTTTGGGCATTGAAATTTTGCACGTTTGCTGCGCTTGCAAAAATCTAGTATGGTTGCATCTTTGCAGCCTCTTGAAGCACCTGCCAAACATGTTTATGAAGGTTGTATTTTGGGTAAGATGTAGCATTTGAAGTTTCCAAAGGATGGTTCAGTAGGGCTACATGTAGGTTGCAGCTTGTCCATAGTGATGTTTGTGGGCCTAGGTAAACTCCATCCTTGGGCAATTACCTTTACTTCGTGACTTTCATTGATGATTACTCCAGGCATGCATGGGTGTATCCACTTAAAGCAAAGTCCAAAGCATTGGCTAAAAATGTCTTGAGATGTACTATGGGCACCCTCCATTTTTTATCGAGGCACTACAAGAGGTACTTCACATCAGCGACGCTTGCATGCGACGCTTAAAAGTGAAAATTCACGGCGTCGCTATGAGCGTCGCCAGTTTATTTGTAACATAGCGATGCCGACAGGGGTAAAAAATAAACCGAGAGCGCGAAAACTCAGATCTCAGATCTGAGTTTTCGACGCTCAAGCAAGCAAAGAGGTAACCTGTGCTCTCCCTCTCTCTCTCTTTCTTCTCCACAAACACACACACACACATACACGAGGAGAGGAAGGAGAGCCAGGTATGCTCCTTCTCTCTCCTCTCTCTCGTGTTCCCTTCCCCTCTTTCTCTCTCTCTCCCTCTCTCTCTCTCTCTCTCTCTCTCTCACACACACACACACATACACACACATTGTGTTTTTGAGAGAGAGAGAGAGAGAGAGAGAGAGAGAGAGAGAGAGAGAGAGACAGAGAGAGAGCACATGCATAAACAAAACACACACACACACACACACATGCATAAACAAAGAATGCATACACACACATTGAGAGAGGAAGAGAGAGAGAGAGAGAGAGAGAGAGAGAGAGAGGGGGGGGGGGGAGAAGACAAAAGAGAGAGGTAAGGGGAGAAAACAAAGAGAGAAAGAGATTAAGTTAAAATTTAAATTAGATTAGGTTAGATTATATTTAGATTTATGTTTATGTTGAATTTAAGATTAAGTTAGATTTAGATTTACGTTAGATTAGATTTAGGTTTTTTTAGGTTATATTAGATTAGATTTAGGTTTATTTTGAGTTAGATTTACGTTAGATTAGATTTAGGTTTATTTTGAGTTTAAAATTAAATTAGATCTAGATTTATGTTCGATGGACTAGCTTTTTTTAGATTTAGGTTAGATTTTAGTGCATGTCAATGAAGGTGCGCTTTGCCCAAAGAGCAAACACTAGTTACACAACAATATGTATATTCCCATCAGAATCTGGCACCTATTAACTCACACACTAACCATATTCAATTAGCCGTGAATCACCACATGTTCAATTAAGTTAGATTTAAGATTAGATTTTGGATTGAGTTTTTATATTAGAGTCTACCTTCGAGATTACGGTAAAAAAATTAGAGTTAGACGAACGGTGATCCCTCTCTTCCTCTCTACAGATGCGACCTTAAACTGGAAAGCTTTCAACGGCATGATACTCAGATTGGAGGCCAACATGTAATGTGCTAAGTAATCCCTTGAACAAAGATCTACTGTGAAAAGATGTTAAGATGCTGTGAAATGCTACAACTAGAGAAGAGGCAAAGGGATTTTGCCCACTACATGCACTATTATGTAGACGCGTGTGTGTAGATTTCTTGTATCCACAATTATAGGCATTGACCATGAATGTAATATACCTCTTCTCCAAACATGCAAAACCCCTCCGTTAAAATGTAGACATTAAAAGATTGAACCCTCTTTTTTTGATGAATTAACAAATTTTTAAGATCTTAAACAC
The DNA here is from genome assembly GCF_014529385.1 of Adiantum capillus-veneris. Lineage (NCBI taxonomy): Eukaryota > Viridiplantae > Streptophyta > Polypodiopsida > Polypodiales > Pteridaceae > Adiantum > Adiantum capillus-veneris. Next base: position 101,541,822 of record NC_140960.1, on the reverse strand, counting down.
CAAGTCCTGTTGAACTCATGTGGTATATTACCATGATTGTACAGTGAAGCCCTTGAGGCTCTGATGTGTTTTTACTACTAAAGTAAAGATTAGCTTAATGTTGGTGGTTAGAGAAATAGTTGGGATTAAGGATATCATGCAATGCATACTATGCCCCATGCTACATGGTCATGCATGAACTAGTGCTAATTGTGACTTGCCTCTAACATCATGAGCTTCTGTGAGGGAGGCACCGCATACCTAGCTAGGTACGATTGGGGGCAAGGGACCACCGGGCTAGGTACGATTGGAGGCAGGGGGGCGCTAGCCCGGTGGTCCCCTACCCCCAATTGTACCTAGCTAGGCATGGAGTGCCTCTCGAGCAAAAGCTCGTGATGTTAAGCATTGTATGAAAAACACTTGCTCATATGAAAAACACTGAAAAAGACTGCGTTTTCCTACATGAGAAAATTTCCTTCGCTCACAGCCTCGACAGTCCATGCGGACCAGCAATTCCACCTGCATGTTCGACTGCTGCTGCCATACAATAAGCCGTCATGATCAACCAATGGAAGAGCAAATTGAGCCTACACAAAAATTAGTGATGCAAGATGACGATTCCAAGGGTCACACACACACACACACACACTACACAGCCCGTCAAATCTAGAGTAAGAATTAAGTGCTTTGAGTAGGCATCAGCTACACTGCAAGAATGGCGTACCTGCATGCTACAGACAAAGATCTACTGTGAAAAGATGGCGTACCTGCATGCTACAGACAAAGATCTACTGTGAAAAGATGTTAAGATGCTGTGAAATGCTATAGCTAGAGAAGAGGCAAAGGGGTTTTGTCCACTACATGCACTATCATGTAGACGTGGGTGTGTAGATTTCTTGTACCCACAAATATAGGCATTGACCAATAAAGACGAGATTATAACCCGGTGTTGTGATCTCCCTGCACCTCTAGACCGAGGTGTGCGGGGATTGGACATGATTAGAGAATGTGAGGTAGTTTATAGTGTGAACAAAGAGAGAGAGAGAGAGAGAGAGAGAGAGAGAGAGAGAGAGAGAGAGAGAGAGAGAGAGAGAGAGAGAGAGAGAGAGATAAAAGACGGAGGATGCCAATAGAATATTAAATTTATGTCCAGGCTATAAGGTTTTCACCCTCATTATGAGTAGTGATGAGGATGTGGGGCCGTCCAACCAAAACACCTATCTCTCAACGAGGATCTTATGTCCTTGTAATCAATGCAAGCATGTTGTGCGACGGACAAGACGCGTTTCTTTGCAGCACGTTCGCAAATTTGGTGAGTTCGATCCATCTATTATAGATCGAGTTGTTGCTAATTATAACTCGTCAGACTCTGAGGCTGGCCAACAGGCAGCAATTTTGCAACCCAATAGATGTGTTCGCAGGCGCTTTGGTCAAGCAGCATATGTGAGGCCACAAGATGTAGCCTCTGACAACTCGGGGGATGATCATATGCACCACATTCCCAACGAGGCAATGTTTGAGCCCAAGATCAATGAAATGATCGAGGCGATCATGGATTCAGAAAGGCTTATCTATGATGATATGAAAAGTGAGGCCGATACGCCATTGTATGATGGAGCACGTGTGTCTAGATTGAAGGCACTCCTGGTTCTTCTCAACATGCAGACAAAGTTTGGATGGAGTGACACTAGAATCACAATGCTTTTCAGGTGATTTATTACAATGTGTTTACTTTAATAAAAAACTCTAGATGTATAATGATCTGATAGATTTTTACACAATTGTACCGCATTTTTTTCGCTATGTAGATTGCTCAAAGAACACATACTGCCAACTGATAATGTGATGCCGGATTCCAGAGAGGAAGCAAGAAAGATCTTGCAAAACTTGGGGATGGATTACAATTCGATCCACGCTTGTCCTAACGACTGCATTCTTTTCAGAGGGGAATACATAGACATGGAGAAGTGTCCAAAATGTAATTCCGAGAGATATCGAGTAGATCTCCACGGAACAAAAATTCCACAAAAGGTTTTGCGACATTTTCCTCTGCTTCCTCGCATCAAGCATTTCTTCGAATGTAGCCGCCCTAGCATCATGGCATGAGGAGAATAAATCTTTGACCGATGTGCTACGGATTCCTGCAGATTGCGCAGCCTGGAAACATATAGATGAAACATGGTCGGATTTTGCCAGGGAAGCTCGAAATTTGCGCCTAGGCCTGGCTATGGATGGCATAAATCCATTTCGTTAAAGATCAACATCTTACAGTGTATGGACCGTTGTCATCGTCAACTACAACATTCCCCCGTGGTTGACTAAAAAGAAGGGGCACCTATGGCTAAGCTTGATTCTGCCGGGGCGGTATAAAGTGAAGAATATGGATGTGTATCTTCGTCCACTATTGGAAGAGCTACAACAATTGTGGATTGGCATAGAAGTGGTGGATATGGGTTGACACACAGATCGACAGAATGTTATGATCAGAGGCATTCTAATTTGGACCATGCATGACTATCCCGTCCTAAAAAAATGCTCAGGTGACTTACACTTAAACTCAAACACTGTAAATCTTGGTTTTTCTCAAGCTTATCTATTATCATGTGTATACATGCAGGTCTTCAAACAAGCGGATACAGAGCATGTGTCACATGTGGACCTAGACTGAATGCACGTCGGGCATCCTCATTGAAGAAGCAAATCTATGAAGGTCATCAAGCGTATCTTCCAGAGAATCATGTGTTACGTGACGGCTTTTTGGAAAGAGAGCCACCGAGGATGTCTGCACAAGCATGGTTAGAGCAGAAGGAGATGTGTGATGACGGTTTGCCCCCAAGGATGAAGAGACTCTCTCTATGGTACGAGTTACCATATTGGCCTCGACTCATGATCAACCACTTGATCGATCCAATGCACATATTCAAGAATGTGGGTAATCTGCTATGGGACCATCTGACCGACAAGAAAGATACTTTGGGAGGCAGGGTTGACCTTAGAAATGTGGATCGTATGGAGCAATATTGGCTGCAGACAGCATTCGATGGATCGATAAAACTCCCTAAAGCGCCATGGATTTTCACAGGAGCCCAAGAACGCAAAGTAAAAGAGACCATTCGATATGTGCGGATCCCCACTGGCGTAATGCACTCGCTCCGAGCGTGTTTAACTAAAGAAGGAAATCTTACCGGTTTGAAGTCACACGACTGGCATAAAATGTGTCAGGTATGTTCATAGTGGAATATATCATAGTGAGAATTGTGTAACAAATTCGTGTGTGGACTTTAATATCATTGTTGCACGTGTTTTGCAGTTTATTTTACAGGTGGCCATTGAGGGATGTTTGCCTCTTGACGTTCGTAACACAATCTACAAACTTGTGAAGTTGGTGCAATGGATCTCACAAAAGGAGATCAACGTAGACTCCATACCATTTGCCAAACTAAACATTGCGGAGGTTGTGTGCATGTTTGAGAAACACTTTCCTACTACCATGCTAACCATTCAGGTGCATCTTCTTGTTCACATAGTTGATGAGGTGGAAATAGCTGGCACAATACATTCCAGATGGATGTTCTTTTTAGAACGTTTCATGAAAACTCTCAAGGGATATGTGCGCTAGAAGGCACGTCTGGAGGGTAGCATGGTAGAAGGTTGGCTGGTATCAGAGTCCCTAGTGTACATTGGAGAGTGCTAGATGGATTTGATAAAGCCCAGGACACGCTATGGCAAACCATAGATGATGAGCGCATATCTGGGATTGTCATGTGCAATCTCGGTGTTGAGAAGAAGATGATGGAAGATCTAGAGACTAAAATCAATCGATTTTGCATGCTTCACAATCCAGTGATGCAAAAGTGGATTTCACAATATGAGGATGCAAAGCAAGAGCGACAAAGGGCACGAATTGAGTGGAGACAGGGAAGACGACCACTGATGCACTATCTGATGGGTCTAGAGAGCCTACCAACATTCATGAGCTTAAGATGGTTGCACAACCAATTGAAAAGCGCACAAGAGTGCAGTGAAGAAGTGACTAAGGAGGAGTGGGAGTACTCTCGGGGTTGCGCGACCAAGGTAAGTTTGCAATGTATGACTAGTGACTTTCTAGATGTTTGAATGGCCACTCATAATCTTTGTTGGCTGTAGTATAAGTCATACACAGTAGCATGGTGTAAAGGTTGACATTTTAGGGTGGAACGGATCGACAAAAAGCGTTTTACTCAAGATTGTGGAATCATGGCAAAATTTGAACAGTCTAGCTGACGACGGTCCTCTGATGCAGATCCTGTGGTGACAGAACTCATTTACTTCGGCACGCTACAAGAGATTTTGAGGATCAGTTATAGAGGATTTTTTGTCGACTTGTTCGACGTGCAACTAAGAAATGGACTGACCTAAGAGACATTTTTGTACTACCCAAGCATTGTGAACAAGTAAGTATGTAAATCGTTAACATCCAATTTTAGAAGTTATATGCTTGGAAGCTCTCATGTAAGTTATATGGCTCTGGCAGGTGATATTTCATCGTACAAAGTCTGCATCAAACTGGTGGTACGTCATAGAGGTAGCCCCTCATAGTGCACGAACGTATGAAGGCTACCATGTGCCAATCACAGCGGCACAATGGAGGAGATCGGAGAAGATGCTCAGTCGGAAGCTGCTGAGGTGGTGCCAGACGAGCATCAAGCTGCTACTCTCTATGGGGTGCATGCAGAGGATCTACAAAATGAAACGGAGGACATCTATTTAAACGGAGAGCTCTATATAGATATAGGAAGTTATGTTGAGCTTTGTGAGGATGAGAGAGAGACCTCTTAAAGCCATAAATATTGTATTTGAAAAATTTTTCTCTGTTTTATAATATATATTGTATTCACGTGGCTTTTAGTCCATTTCTGTCTATATGTGTCATTGTGTCATTGTATTTAATGGTCTTTACGTCCACTCCAGGTACATATGCTCTAGGTATGTTCTCACAAGCAGAGATGACGAGCACTGTGCTCCGAGTGCGATGGAGACTGAAGTTGCAATCGCGAAGGTCTGCTCAATAAGATGCTGCTCTTCCCATCGCTATATCTAGTTGATCGGGTGAAAGAGACACTAAGAAGCACTACTACTGCTTCTTAGCATCTCTTTCACCCGATCAATTAGATTTAGTGGTGGAGCAAGCAACTTCTATGAGCAGACCTTCGCGATGCAGCTTCAGTCTCCATCGCACCCGGAGCGCAGTGCCTTTACAAATTCACAGAAATTCAATGAAATCTCTCTACACAGGAATCCCTCCCCCTTTATGAGTCCTCTCTCTCTCTCTCTCTCTCTCTCTCTCTCTCTCTCTCTCTCTCTCTCTCTCTCTCTCTCTCTCTCTCTCTCTCTCTCTCTCTCTCTCTCTCTACTTGTCCATGTTTTCTTTTCCATTCATTCAATATTAAGATTAAATGTTCGTGTGTTTAATGCAGGTATGGTGGAGCGTCATCGTTCTGGAGCACCATCATGCGTTCCTACTCCTTTAGCATCTCCCTCTATTTCGGAGCATTAAGCGCGCTCCGAAGCTTTAGTGTCGACGAGATGATCTTCACACTCGTCTAGGCACCGGTGCTCTAGTGGTGGCGACGACAATTGTTGTGGGGATGCCGCCACCGATGCCTCGACACCACCTCGTGTTTGACGAGGCTCTTTACCCTCCCCTTTTTTGTCCGTCCCCACACCAGCCATGGCATCGCCATCTACACCGGGTTTTGCGTGGCTGACGGCCATTCCTAGCAGCTACACACAACTAGCTACTCCTCCAGGAGTCACTCCAGTCGACACTCCTCGCTTTGGGGCCCAGACTCCAGTGGAGACACTTGCCGTCTGTACCTCCACACGCCGCTAGAGACCCCTGCCGGGACACCCAGGTTAATGCTTCACCGGCGAGAGGGCTTGCCTTACTCCGTCGACTTCAACGACGGCATCATCTTGGATGATGAAGCAAGAAGGTGATCTCGCGCATGCGCGTTCTTTGCTCTCAGGTGTTTAGACACTACATATTAAACACCTGGAGTGAAGTACCAAGTGATTTAAAAGACAGAGTCATCAGCATGCTACATGACGAGTTTCCCATTTCAACACGGGATGACGGCTTCAATGAAGACCTGATGAAGGTTCAAATGCGCGAATACTGCAAGCACAAGCGTTCCGAAGTGCAAAAAGAAATTAAGCATGGGTGAAACACACCCAATTGGATGGCCAAAGAAGATTGGAAGAATGCGAAGAAAGCAGCGCGCGAGAATCCCGACAAGTGGAAGCAACAAAAGGAGGCAGCCAAAGCGCGAGTAGAGGCAGGGAGCTCGCACCACTTAAGGAGCGACGGGTGGGCATCATTTGAGGCCGATTTTGTAAGTGTTTTTGCATTGCTCTTTAGGTTTGATAGTTTAGGGTTTAGGGGTTTTTAAATTCTAACATAATGGATTCTTTGTGTGTTTTGACAGTGCTCGATGAAAGGACGTGACCCCACACCGTACGAGCGCGAGTACGTAGGCAGGAAGGGCTTAAATGCCCTGATGGACATTCGAAGTTCTCGCGGCGGCATGGTTAGTATTAGGGTTTACTCTTTTCTATTTGTTGTATTGTTTTATAAATTATATGTTTATACTTACAGAAAGCTGTTTTATTGTTTTTTTTTGCAAAATCCGATAGATATGCCGCTTGGATGCGATGAGATGTCTGATTAGATGATGTCAGTCTAGCCGTAGCTAGATAGCATTAGTTTCCTTTTCTCATAGCATATGTATCATGAGATGACGTTTATACGTCTTTTTGTAACTATTGGAAAACCATGTATATTTTTTTCATTAATGACAATGGTGTTGTAACTATTACATTTGCAAAGTTTAACAATCAAGTGATTTTGCCTATGATGTGTAAAATTGTCATTTATTTATTTTCATCAATTTACTTTTGGCAGTTTTGTATCGTATCTTTATTCTGCAAACAATACTATGGATGATGGAGTTAATGGTTATATTGTCTTGTGGGTGACTACTTTGGGTCTATATCTAAGCTTGCACTTTCTTTCAAAGGTGAATCTGGGCTTATCTTGGATTCATTTAGGTTTACTCAATTATTGAAACATTCAATAGCGACGCTCATAGCGATGTTCCTGTATCGACACTGTTAGCAACGGTCTTAGTGACGTCGGGGAGTATAAAAACCCAATGTATTTTCGTCGTTAAGAACGTCACAAGTGCACACAACCTCACAAATTACAAGCCATGCCTAACTTGCTTTTACATGCCGAAGGGTTGAATAAACCCTGGCTGTGTAGCCCAACCACATGATGTTGGCTACACAAGCGTTCCACATGAGCATCCTGTACGGAGCCTTGCTCCTGCACAGTATAAGCGATAGCTCATCACTCGTCGGCCTTGCCGAATTCCTATTCCATACAAGGCACAGGCCTTGCCTATACGTTCTTACATAACCAATGTACCTTGGGCATACGGAGCTTGCTCCAATCTAATGACTGATGCAGTGCCGATATATCCATATACGACCGTGTGTTCATGTTCAAGATCGAAACAAAAGTTTAAGAAACTTGACCGCGTCGATCCATCACCTTGTCAATTAGGACGCCATGTTAAATGTATATAATTTCAACAATCCATATCTAGAGCATATAAACAAAGCATACCTAGATTGCAACCTTTAATAGTGCCAACCTCGTATCAGGCAATTTGTCGTCTCTTTGGCTTGAAGAGTGCCAACCTCGTATTTGGCAATTTGTCATCGCATTGGCTTGAAGCCTTGCTCCTCTCTACATCATGCCCTTGCAGTTTGCACTATGATCGACATCACGTGAGAGATTACGAACCCTTGTTCCATAATCAACCTCTCCGATTTACTTTGAAAAACAAGTGTCGTATCATAGTTTTGCAAAAAAATTCATTAGTGGGTAATTGCTTGACCTGTTGCTAAGTACATGCAGATCATCGTATCACAGACCTGCAGAATACTTCTGGCATCGAATGGTTGCTCAAACGGCTGCCAAGCTCATGCATCAAATGAGGGGGGGTGCCCGGGGTGGGCACGCTCCCTTAAAAGATTTTGGTAATTAACCTTGTGTCCACCCAGGCAGCGGGTGTGAACCCTGAGGCTTCCCCAAGAGCGATGGCAGATTTGTGGTGCACCGTGTGATGCGCCGAAAGGCATGGCGACCTGTGGTGTTTCCCGGCTAGTGCCGCCATGATGAACCGTCCTCCCCTCTGCAACGCAAGTCCACGGAGCCTGACCACATTGGTTTTGGCCTAGTCGACGGTGGCTCTCCCCCTCCTAAGAGGCTTTGCACATGCGGGGTGTCTTGACCCCGACCTCCTGCTTAGCCGCCATGCACACCATCGCTTGCATGAGCATGCATGTCCTGGTCCTCAAAACGAGAGAGAGAGAGAGAGAGAGAGAGAGAGAGAGAGAGAGAGAGAGAGAGAGAGAGAGAGAGAGAGAGAGAAGACTCCGGAGAGAAGGAGGCCATGCCTCATGCTGAGATCGAGAGAGAAACCAAGAGAGTCCTTTCCCCCTTCATGGCTACTCTCCTCCATGCTCTGATACTAGTGTAAAACCCTGGGACTGCCTAGCCTCCGTCCTTCGCCCAACCTCCCTTTATAGGCCTTGCCCCTAGTATCCCATCTCCATTAGCAGTCGGCCCTTGGCCCTTCGGTCCTTGACCTCTAGGGTGGCCCTTGACCTGATAGTGGTTCCACTACAAATGCAGCTATTGTTGAGTCTTTTGTGAAAGGAGACTGTGATGCTAATGTTGATGTAGAATGGGCAGAGTGTACTTATGATCCTATTGTCCATGATGCATGCATATCAGTTGCTACAGATTCACATGTGTGGTATTTTGACAGTGGTGCTACAAAGCACATTACCTCACCTCATGATTTGTTCACCTCTCTTGAGTCCGTCCCTCATGGGAATTCAGTCACTTGTGCCAACAACACCTCTTATCCGATTCAAGGAGTTGGAAAGATTGTACTTATTGCTGCAAATGGCAGTTCTTGCACACTTTTTGATGCATTGTATGTACCTGGGATCAAGAAGAATCTTTTGTTTGTATACGCACTTGCTAGACTTGGACTTGTAGTCAAATTTGTGGATGACAGATGTACAGTACATGATCTCAGTTTCGGTGATGAAGCTGCTGCATCTGGCATTTTATGTCGTGGATTGTATAAGCTCACTTTTTATGACAAGTGTGGGCATAATTTTTCAAATTCAGTTGTGGATTCAAAAATTAGATGCAAAACTTTGGCATGCACGTTTTGGCATTGAAATTTTGCCAGTTTGCTGCGCTTGCAGAAATCTAGTATGGTTGCTTCTTTGCCACCTCTTGAAGCACCTGCCAAACATGTTTATGAACGTTGTATTTTGGGTAAGATGTAGCATTCGAAGTTTCCAAAGGATGGTTCAGTAGGGCTACATGCAGGTTGCAGCTTGTCCATAGTGATGTTTGTGGGCCTATGCAAACTCCATCCTTGGGCAATTACCTTTACTTCGTGACTTTCATTGATGATTACTCTAGGCATGCATGGGTGTATCCACTTAAAGCAAAGTCCAAAGCATTAGCTAAAAATATCTTGAAATGTACTATGGGCACCCTCTGTTTTTTATCGAGGGGGGGAGTATATGTCTCATGAATTTAATGCATTTCTAGCGAGTCATGGGATAAAACACCAATGTATAGTGTCATATACACCTTAGCAAAATGGTGTTGCTGAGAGGAAAAACAAGTCTCTTATGGAAATGGCACAATGTATGGTCAAAAGTCAAGCTTTACCACATTTGGTTTGGCTTGAGGCCATCATGTGTGCCACTTATGTACTTAACAAGTGTCCTACAAAAGCTTTGCAGTCTCTGACTCCTTATCAAGCATGGCGTGATAGAAAGCCTTCTATTGAGCAAATGCGTGTTTTTGGCTATTTGGCATATGATGTGGTGCCATAAACACATCACAAAAAAATGGATGATAAGGCTATCAAATGTATTTTTGTTGATTATAGTGTTGAAATCAAAGATTATATGTTGTATCATCCGCAAAAAAAACATATCTTGGTCTCACAGGATGTTGTGTTTGTGGAAGATTCAGTTCAGCCCTTGCTCTCATGTGCTAGAGGGGCCAAGGGTTTCAAGCAGCAAAAAGGTGTGGATTTCGATGATATTTTCTCTCCAGTAGTCAAGATGACTACATTTCACACTGTGCTTGGCTTGGTTGCTATCCACGACATGGAACATGTCAAATGGACGTGAACACAATATTTCTTCATGGGGATCTAGATGAAGATGTCTACATGAAACAACTAGAAGGTTTTGTATGTGAAACCCAAAAGCCAACAAGGGTAAATTTGGTTTGTAGACTTAAAAAGGCACTCTATGGCCTCAAGCAAGGTTCAAGGCAGTGGTATCAAAAATTCGACAAATTCATGCAGTCTCAGGGTTACATAAGAAGTCAAGAAGATCACTACTAATACACAAAGATATTGAATGATGGTTCTTTAATCATCTTGACCTTGTATGTAGATGATATGATTATCGCACAAGCAAATCAATTGATGAGATCAATCAAATGAAAAAGATGCTAAGCACTCAGTTTTCTATGAAAGATTTGGGAAATGCTAATCACTTTCTTGGTATGCGTATCAAGAGAGACAGGAAACGTGGAATTCTTGAATTATCTCAAGAAAAGTACATCCACAAAGTCTTCCAACATTTTAGTATGAAGGGGGGGAAGTCACTGAGTACCCCAATGCAAGCATACTCCAAACTTAGCTGAGTACCCCAATGCAAGCATACTCCAAACTTAGCAAGGAAGATTCTCCCAAGACAGTTGCTGAGAAAGAGAAAATGGCGAAAGTGCCATATTCTTCAATAGTTGCTAGTTTGATGTACACTATGGTAGCCACAAGACTAGACATTGCACATGCATTGGGAGTGGTTAGTAAGTACATGTCAAACCCTGGCAAGAAGCATTGGGAAGCGTTGAAGAAAATCCTCAGATACTTGAAGGGTGCAGCTAGCAAGTGTTTAGGCTTCAAAAACAGCGATGCATCTATTGTAGGTTACACGGATGCAGATTATGTGGGTTGTGTGGATCATAGAAGATCCACATCTTGCTATGTGTTCATGTTTGTTGCTGGAGCAACTATCTCTTGGAGATCGTGTCTCCAAGACTGCATGTCTGTCACGGGAACCGAATAATAGAGATAGACAGCAAAACAGAGGAAGAAATCTTTGTATTGATAGTGTTTAATACAACAGAGGAGCAAAATATATGGGCGCACTCCGTTGTACGGAGCTCGAACCTCCCGACCACCCCCGAGCTTCAATTCGCTTGCATGCAGCGTCTCACTTGCACTCGCACTCGCACTCACAGTAGAGAGATCGGTGAATGCCCCCAAAACGCACCACCCGTCCTTCTATTCCCCTCCAAAAGCCTGCGACCTCTTAAAATAGCCGCTTTTCTATTTTTGGCGTTCGGTCGACTCGACTTGCGCGCCAATATACCTGCGAGAACAAGGTAAAAAACGTGATCGCGAAGCGATCCGTAGAGGTTAGATTTTTTTTTTTTAATATAATAAGTCCACAAATTTTTTAGCTGTCTTCAACTGAACATAACTCCCAAACGGAGCCAAAACAGCCCAAGTCCGTCTCACACAATCTTGTTGCCCTCGCTGCGCTCTTCGACGGCTATGTGATGGAAAATTTCCATAGCCTGCTCTGATTTGCTAAAAATCAACCTGCAAAACAGCGTTTTCTACAAAAACGATGCAAAAACAGCAAATCTAACTTTTTTCTTAATCTTTGGCCCTCAACGAACATCAAAACATCAAAATCTCTAAAGACTCAAAGAACCAAAGTTGTTCCTTATAACGCAGGCTTCAATCGCTTCATACATCACTTTTTCAAAATCCCACGTTAACACCTTCAAAAATGCCCCAGAAAGTGCCTTCCGGATCAAAAAATTTTATTGAACGAAAACAATCCACACATCCTTCTACACAGTGGACTAACTTTAAAACGACCAAAACTTCCTAGAAAACAAAATTTATTACTAAAACACCTCAAAATCAAGTCTTGTTACAATCTCCCCTTTTCAAAATTAACTCTGTCCTCAGAGTTGGAAGGAGGGAAATTCGCTTTGCAAAACACTAAGATCAACCCAAGATGCATCCTCTACTAGATAGTTCTGCCACTTAACCAAAACTTCCACAATGTCTCTATTTCTCAAATGTTTGACACGCCTATCTAGCACTAAGTCTGGTTCTACTGTCAATGTTCCGTCATCTTTCAACTTAGAGTTGTCCTGTAAAACATGGTGCACGTTAGGAACATACTTTTTCAATAAACTCACATGAATTACAGGATGCACTTTGACATGAGAAGGCAATTCCAATTTGTAAGCTAATGAACCAATGCGCTTCAAAATTTTAAATGGCCCAGCAAATCGTGGAGACAATCGCTTATCCTTTCCAAGAATCAAATGAGACTTCTCGGGAATAACCTTTAAGAAAACCATATCCCCAGTTTCATACTCCACAACCCGATGTTTCTTGTCATAATACAATTTATGTCTCTTTTGGGCTTCTCTAATATTCCCCCTGATTTTGGCCAACTCGTTATCCATTTTCTCAAGCATCTCACGTGACAGTTCTACCTTATTCCTTGAGCTAAGAAAATTTATAGGTGTGGGACAATTATAGCCATACATTGCTTCAAACGGGGTCATCTTAATAGATGAATGATATGAACTGTTGTATGCAAATTCAACCAAAGGCAAATATTCATTCCAATTAGATTGGTTTTCATTGACATACATTCGTAACATATCTTCTAAAATACGATTCACTCTCTCCGTTTCCCCATCGGTTTGAGGATGAAAAGCAGTAGACATGCGTAACTGGGTACCTATAGAGTCAAAAGTCGCTCTCCAGAAATGTGAAGTGAACTTAGAATCTCTGTCAGACACTATGCTCTTGGGCATGCCATGCAAACGAAATATCTCTTTCACAAACAAGCGTGCAATGGTCAAAGCAGTATCAGTTATTTTCACGGGAAAGAAGTGAGCCTGTTTTGTGAGTCTATCTACTACCACAAAGATCGAGTCATACCCTCCACGAGTAGTAGGAAGTCTAATAATAAAGTCCATGGATATAGACTCCCACTTCTGTAAAGGAATGTCTAAGGGTTGAAGGTCACCAGTCATCCTCTTATGTTCAATTTTAACTTGTTGACATTGAAAGCATTCACTCACATAATTCTTAACATCCAATTTCATACGTGGCCAAAAGAATGAACTTTCAATCTTTTCATATGTCTTACTCAATCCAGGATGACCAGAAAAAGGTGAGTTATGACACTCATGCAGAATTTGACTCTTAAAAGCAGAATTTGCAGGAATACACAAGCGGTCATAATAATACAGATTTCCCTTATACAAGTGATATCTGTTCTCATACATCTCACCAATATTCTCACGCAAGAATTTCAAAATAGACATGTAAAAAGAATCATTTTCAACTTCGGCGTGTATCTCATCAACCAAATTGGATCGCACAACAGTCAACAAATTACACATGGGCCTACGACTCAATGCATCTGCAACTTTATTTTCTTTCCCACACAAATACTTCAAGTCAAAATCATACTCAGCCAACAATTCGATCCATCTCCTTTGTCTGTTGTTTAACAATGGCTGAGTGAAAATATACTTCAAACTTTGATGATCAGTACGCAATTCAAATTTGCCACCAAGCAAAAGATGACGCCAATGTTTCAATGCATGAACAACAGCAAGCAATTCTAGATCATGTGTTGCATAGTTCAATTCATGTCGTCTTAATTTCCTAGACTCATATGCAACCACTCTTCCTTCTTGTGTCAAAACACACCCTAGTTGTTCACCACTAGCATCACATGACACAACAAATGGTTTGCCCATCTCAGGAACTTTCAAAACACAATTTTCTTCTATTTTAGCCTTCAAGGTCTCAAAAGCAGTCTCACAGGTAGAAGTCCACAAAAAACCCTTGTCTTTCTTGGTCAATTCGGTCAAAGGACTTGCTATCTTAGAGAAATCTTTAATGTGTGCTCTCTCATATTGTGTTGGATCCATAAAGCTTCTCACATCCCTTAATGACTTTGGTGTTGGCCACTCCACAATAGTCTTAACTTTGTCAAGGTCAATGTGAATCCCCTCTTTAGAAATCACTCTTCCCAAATACACAATCTGATCCTTTGCAAAAGTACACTTACTTGCTTTGGCATACAATTTATGTTCACGCAAAACCTCAAATGTTTTCTTTAAGTGCAATGCATGATCTTCTTCATTCTTAGAATACACAAAAATATCATCCAGAATACCAGAATGAAGTCATCAAGATACGGGTGAAAAATATTATTCATTAAGCACATGAAAGTTGCTGGTGCATTAGTCAAACCAAAAGCAAGAACTGTAAATTCATAATGCCCATAACGTGTACGAAAAGCAGTCTTTGGAATGTCCTCGACCTTAATGCGGATTTGATGGTAGCCAGAACGAAGATCAACCTTTGAAAATATTGTGGCACCACTCAAATGGCTAAGCAATTCATCTATGTGAGGAAGAGGATATTTGTTCTTAATGGTCTGTTTGTTAACCCCCTGTAGTCAATGCATAACCTATACGTACCATCCTTTTTCTTTTGGAATAACACAGGACTACCCCAAGGAGATACACTAGGTTTAATGAAACCCTTTTTCAAAAGGTCATCAAGTTGTATCTTGAGCTCTTTAAGCTCATCAATATTGAACCTGTATGGAGCCCTTGAATAAGGTGTTGCTCCTGGATATAGATCTATGGCGTGGTCTACCGCTCTAGGCGGAGGCATACCAGGAAGATCATCCGGGAACACATCCTTAAATTCATGTAAGAGATCCTCTACAAATTCTGGATTTTCCCCTTTCTGTTTATTCCCAGAATCCTCTTTAATCTCGTTAGCAAACACAAGAAACGTCTCACACCCTTGTCTCACCCCCCTCAAAAGTTTCATGGCAGAAATCAGAAGTGATTTAGTATTTCTCTCCTCAGCTTTAATTGCATGACCATCTCTGTTTTTAAAAACCAACTCACCCCTCTCACAATCAATCAATGCATGGTTCGCAGCCAACCAATCCATTCCCAAAATTACATCCCGTTCACCCATGCTAATAACATAAAATTCTCCCGAATGTTTCTCTTTGTTCAGCAAAAAAGGTAAGTTTTGAATATGACCCTGTGTATAATGTTTCTTCCCATTGGCCAATTCTACAGGTCTCCTAATGTGGGAATCAAAATTCAATTTCAAAGTCTACGCAAGCTTGCTAGACATAAAACAATGCGTACTACCTGAATCAATGAGAAAATTCACAATTTCAGTTCCTATCTTACCCCGAATTCTTATAACGGATGCCCTTAATTGATGAACAGACGTTGTCATACATTTCATAGGAATTTCAGAGCACTTACCTTCCTCGCTCGCTTCCTCAATCGTGGTGTCCATCGCATTCATATTGGCTTCCATTCGTGCAAGAACTGCCTGATCGATCTCCTTATTTGGGCATTCGAACGTCTTGTGACCTTGCTCACTGCAACGAAAACATGACCCAAATCTCCTTGCTCGTTCTAGAAAAGCAGGATCATGTTGCCACCGCAGCGGTTGTCGTCTTCTTTGATTCTGATTTGCATCATTCTGACCCAAATTTTGATTGCGGTTGTTTACAGCATTCTGATTTGTACTCTGATTTCGATTGAAATTCTGATTCTGATTTGAAAAATTATTGGGTGGTCTTCTCTGATTATTTGTAAAATTCCTTCGGGGAAACTCAGTGTTTGTCTGAAAAGGCCTATTCTGCATTCTATGCCCGGTAGGTATAATTCTGCTTGGAGTAGGGTTGCGGCTCTCATACTTCACCTTCTTCTCATAATTTTCGGCCTTCGCAATAGCATCCAGAAAATCAGTAGCCCCTGCACCCTTTACTTGATAATACAAATCTTTACACAGTCCTTCGATAAATTTGTTTGTCAACGCCTCTCCTTCTACTTCCGGTGCATACTTGTGAAGTCGCAAAAACTTTTCCTTATACTCATGTACAGTAAGACTTGGCTCGCGTCCTCAGGTTGCTGCTGAAACTTGTAAAAGTCCATCTTTTTATCCATCTCATAGTGTGGAGAACAGTACCTTTTATACGCTTGCGTTTTAAATTCCTCCCAAGTGATTGGAGTAACCTTTGTTCGCTGTTTAAGGTATGCTTTCCACCAAAGCTTTGCGGTTTGTCAAAGATGAACAACTGCAACCTTTGCTTTTGCCTCTTCAGAGAACTTCTTCAATGCAAAATAATCTTCTAACTCTTCGATCCATGCTTCGAGATCTTCACCAGTTTTCTCGATGCCATTAAACTCGTTAATCTTTGCCTTCTTGAAGACTTGCTGCAAAGCTGCCCTTTCAGAATCTTCATCTGCATCTTCTTCATCACGTTTCCTTCTTCGTCCTCTCCTTTCCTTAGTTTCCGCTTCGCCGTCATTTCGCTCTCTTTCGTGTGGACGACCGCGACGTCCATCACCACCGTTCCCATCATCATCATCTCCATCATCACCACCATCACCACCGCCAGGTGCCCCAGCGCCCACACGTTGATTATTGTTTCCTGGTGGAATAGCATGGTTTCCGTCTTCCTGTTCACCATTAATTTCCACATAGATATCAGGGTCTCGTGTTGCTTTGCCTCGCAGAGCCTCAGCACGCTCCCAATTTGAAATTTCTAGATCCTCTCGTAGTCGTCGAATCAGGTCTTCTTGCTCCTTTATCTTCTTCTCGTATCCGTCCATGTCCAGAATCAACCGCTTGCTCTGATACCAATTGTCACGGGAACCGAATAATAGAGATAGACAGCAAAACAGAGGAAGAAATCTTTGTATTGATAGTGTTTGATACAACAGAGGAGCAAAATATATGGGCACACTCCGTTGTACGGAGCTCGAACCTCCCGACCACCCCCGAGCTTCAATTCGCTTGCATGCAGCGTCTCACTCGCACTCGCACTCGCACTCTCACTCGCACTCGCAGAAGAGAGATCGGTGAATGCCCCCAAAACGCACCACCCGTCCTTCTATTCCCCTCCAAAAGCCTGCGACCTCTTAAAATAGCCGCTTTTCTATTTTTGGCGTTCGGTCAACTCGACTTGCGCGCCAATATACCTGCGAGAACAAGGTAAAAAACGTGATCGCGAAGCGATCCGTAGAGGTTATATTTTTTTTTAAAAAAAATAAGTCCACAAATTTTTCAGCTGTCTTCAACTGAACATAACTCCCAAACGGAGCCAAAACAGCCCAAGTCCGTCTCACACAATCTTGTTGCCCTCGCTGCGCTCTTCGACGGCTATGTGATGGAAAATTTCCATAGCCTGCTCTGATTTGCTGAAAATCAACCTGCAAAACAGCATTTTCTACAAAAACGATGCAAAAACAGCAAATCCAACTTTTTTCTTAATCTTTGGCCCTCAACGAGCATCAAAACATCAAAATCTCTAAAGACTCAAAGAACCAAAGTTGTTCCTTATAACGCAGGCTTCAATCGCTTCATACATCACTTTTTCAAAATCCCACGTTAACACCTTCAAAAATGCCCCAGAAAGTGCCTTCTGGATCAAAAAATTTTATCGGACGAAAACAATCCACACATCCTTCTACACAGTGGACTAACTTTAAAACGACCAAAACTTCCTAGAAAACAAAATTTATTACTAAAACACCTCAAAATCAAGTCTTGTTACAATGTCTTCATCCACCACTAAGGCAGAATACGTTGCTGCGTCTGGCGCAAGCAAGGAAGCCATATGGTTAGCTCATCTAGAGGGAGATTTGGGCATTCACGAGCTTCTAGCACTGCATTGTGATAGTCAGAGTGCCATTGCTTTGGCAAAGAATCCGGTGTTTCACTCAAAGTCGAAACACATAGACATACGAGATACTCACGACAACCCCGCAGATGCTCTCACAAAGAGTCTAGCCTCAAAGCAATTTACACATTGCATAATAGAGCTTATGGGTGTAGGATGAAGCCTAGGCAATGCTTCATCAACTTTTAATAAACTATCTATACTAACGCCACTATTGGCCACCATGACCTTCAAGTGGGAGGTTGTTGGGATCTAGGCCAGGTGGCCATGGGAAATTACCCTTACTTTCTTTTGTCCCTAATCATTATCAGGAGAGAAATTGAGAGAGTTGTCTCTCTCTCACTTTCCTCTCCACTAACCCAATATGTCTATGCTTCATCCCCTTTCCCCTTCTCCTTCCCTCTCTTGCACACTCCGTATCAGCACCCAACATGCAACACGAAGCCGGATATTCAGTCTCACAAGTCGGCAAATTTATGCATAGCCCAGGGTCTAAGCATTGGGAGGATGCCAAGAAGATTTTTTGCTACTTGAGTGGCACTTTACAACTTGGCTTGTTTTATCCCAAGGGGGGATCATTGCTGCCAGATTTGCATGCTTTTTTGGACTCACACTGGTCTGGTTGTTTTGACACGTGAGTGTCCATAATTGGTTTTTGTTTCATGCTCGAAAGTTCAAGTATCTCATGGTTGAGCAAGAAGTAGCCTATTGTGGCCACTTCTAGTTGTGAGGCTGAGTACATGGCAGTCTTCACAATACGGTTGAGTGTGTATGGCTTAGACGCCTTATGGCTAATTTGGGTGTTGGACAGGGCACTGCCACAACTATCTACACTGACAGACAGAGCGCATTGGCAGTTGTGAGGAACCCAATTTTTCATGCTTGCACAAAGCACATTGGGGCGCATTACCACTATGTCAGGGAGTGGCTCTCAACAGGAGAGATCAGCTTGGCTTATGTGACAATACAGGTGAACCTTGCAGATCTTTTCACAAAGGCATTGTCTCGTGAGAATTTCAAAGCTTTTTGCAAAGCTTTGGGCTTACTCCCCTTTGTGGACTGATCATGTCCTCACATGGCATGGCACTTCCCTATACTCTATGTGCCAGCTCTCATTCACTGCATCACTCATAGGGGGATTTGGTACCATATACATGTGGTAGTGATGTGTGTGAACATACTTAGGACCGCCGAGGCATTTTTCCCCTCACTAGGAGTTTTCCCCCCTCATGCATTGTATATACACCCATCACTCTAGGGCTATCTTATCTTTCCATTGCAAAACACTCTCTGTTGTGTGCCTTGAGCTTCCTTCGTCTTCTCCAAGCTGTGTGTGTTTTCCTACAACCCTAATTCCAACAGTCTATACATTATTTTGGATATAATCCATTTACAAAAACGTTTGCAAAGTGACAACAATGTAGACAATCAAGATGTTCTTCTTGGTTTCATTGAACCTCCTACTAAACCATGTATCGGTCCAATGGACAATTGGACCCTTGAGAGGTGCCAATGTGGAAAACATTAGTGTTCTTAAGAAGATATCATCACTTTTTTTCCGATGACAAAATAGCTTCACTAAGGGGGGAGTAATGTCAAGCCAAGGGTACGACCAAGACACACATATAGTGCAGGGGTCTATATATAGCTAGCGAGCCAGAGGGTGAAGGGTCCATATATAGTATGGTTGGATGGTGATGAGGATGTGTCTGTGCGCACGTTCTTACAATGGTGCTTCTCTTTAAACTGTTGAATTTCCCTTTGAATGTAATTGGGTCTTCTACACAATGAGGTGGGGCTTGTAATGGTGCTGTTTCTTTTTTATTTAATTTTACCACTCACATTTGTATGGAAAAAAAATAGGCTCACCTCCTCTTTCAATTCCCAAAGATCTTATCTTTGGGCCTCAAAATTTTTATTATATGAAATCTTTCAAGATTCCATTGTAAGTTGGCTGGCTTTGTGTCCTACACTACAACTCTAAAGCATCATTCTCAGAATCGAGCTTGCCACATTGCTACCTCAAAAGATGAATTGTTGGTCCACCGTGAGGCACCAATTGTCCGTCTAGATTTATGGAAAAAAACTTCACTACTCCCTTTGCACTTGCCCTCCATCATTTCATTTGGAAATCCCCCCATTTCACTCGCACTCGACATCTCCAAATCCCCGTTCCTGCTCGCATAAGAACTGCCATTGTATCCCTTTTCTCTTTGAACACAAAGGAGGGATCTCTTGAGATACCCCTTAATAAATGATGAATCCAAAATTACCTTTGTTGGGGACACACATGGTTGAATTTTCCAAGGTTCATGTGTAGTCCGCAGAGAAGATATGTAGTTCTATTTTGTAGCAACCCTGTTTTTGTTTTGGTTGTGGCTATGTGCTAGCCCCTTCTGAAATCGATGCCACCTCAAGGCACATGTTGTGCTTGAGGGCGATTGTATTCTTTTCTGGTTAGCATAAATTTTCTCCACTGAGAGTTGCGAATATGGAAAAAAGAACAAAAAAAAGAGATGTTGTTCTATTGTTAAACAACAAAGCTTTAAGCTAATCGTTTAGTTTGTTATAGATTCAAAGATTAATATCTTCTATAAAACAAGAGCTTTATTTATTGGAGGTCACTATCTATTGAGTCCTTGGAGCCACATAGAAAGTTGTTGTTTATGACCAGGATGGTTGATAATGGAGGTGGAACAAAGCTTTAGTTTATGGGTTTACTTAGTGAAGGTCATTAGTATTAATTCCCACAAATCCAAAACATACTTTAAGCTAATGGTTAATAATGGAGGTAGAACAAAGCTTTAGTTTATGGGTTTACTTAATGAAGTATTAATTCCCACAAATCCAAAACATACTTTAAGCTAATGGAGGTCAGTTTTAGCTTGATAATGAAAAAGGGCTCAATGAAGATATACTCGACATAAGTACGGACCCGAAATCTTTTTTTTAAATAAATAAAGCCATTTTAAATCATTATGTGGTACAACACTCTTGCACACATACACCACAAGGAGCCAAAAATCTCTGTTCATGTTCAGTAGTATGGACCCAAAATATTAAATTAACCAAAAATAGATAGGCCACAAAGGAAACTTTTAGCACTAAAGTGAGTCCATAATGTCGACCGGCAGGTAACATACTAACACCTACCAAAGTATAAGAACAACACTTTAACCTACTTTAAGATTGAAAATCTCGAAGTGGCCACTATGCCATCACAGAGCCTTTCAAAGATATCAGGAAGCCTTTCAAAGATCCTAGGAACATTTAGACTATACAAGGTACTCTCCACATAGGGTAACGGTTGCGAAAATAGATGTACACCTTTGCACACAAGAAGGAAGGGATATAGGCGCGAGAGGGGGGGGGGTGGAAGTGTGCACGCTAAATTTCTTATGTGAGAGGTAAACATGATGGTTGTGGGCTCAACACTCACCTCATGTGCCATGGCATCTAAGATGCATTGTGCACTACACAATGGTGAATGTTCTTTCAAGGGTCACACACGCTCTCCACAACCCCTCGTGGAATGTATTGTGGTGATGTGTGTCAATTAAGCTCGAGAATTGGCCGACTTTACCAAAGCAAAAAGAGCTAGGTTACCCACGATACATATTAGTGACGGAACCTTCCTCAAATAAATCCAGGGGATAAGCTACATATGCAATATACTGATTCTCCTCTCCAGCTACGGGTTCGATATCGTAGCATAGTAAATCACATGGGATGAGGCCATCTAATCTATGGTTGAGGCGAGGGTTGAGGACATGCCTGTGAATCTCAAGAAGGATTAATTGTTTTAAAAAATAGTGTTTTAGCATGATGATTTAACAATATACCCGTGTGGAATATTTTGTCTCCTAGTCATAAATGAGATGGCACACTGAGCGAGGTGACCAACTTGGCACAGAACAAGCCCCTGGTGGAATTAATATCTTGGCAACCAGAACTCCGATTGACGACCTGAAAAGACCGAAGCGCTCCACAAGATGAGCACTTTAGACCATGCATCTACTTCATCTTTGATCCTTCATCTGCAGTTGTCCAACCCGGTATGGATATGCAAACCATTCCAGCTTCAAAGCATCATTAACTTCATTACCGTAGCTCTAATTGAAGAGCCGTAAAGATGGGCCTATGGAGCTCTTTGAGTACTGCAGTTCTAGTCCGTAAATTTTCATTTGTGATCACTTCAAACATACCCACTTTTAGTTTCAAAAGTATAGTTTCTGGCCCTTTAAAGCCACATCTGGCATACATTTAGCATTAAACTTGCTTATTATCAAGCCCTGGTCACTACTCAATATTCATTTAGACTTCAATTAGGCTTGATCTACATCCTTTTGCTCTTTTTCCCATAGTGGAAGCGGAGCGACACGACACTGGACTTCGCTAAGAGCCCCGTCTTGTTGAGCGCATGAAAAGGCTCAAAGCACTACAAGAGCCGGAGATTGTCGTCTCACCAAACACCTAGAGTGCACAGAGCGGCTTGTCACTTGTGTTGCAACCACTAGAAAGAAGTGTTCAAAGCTAAAATTTTATAGCGCATAGAGTTTATATACTTAAGAAGGCATTTTTGTAATAGGTGGCATCTACTAGACTAGCCAACAAGCACTCACACTATTTTGAGGTTTGTGCAGCTCTAGCAATGTTGTTAGGACATGCTCACACGAGGCTTAGTTCTCTATAAGCCTCGACAGGTCTAACGCGAGGCAGGTACGGCTTTTCAAAAATGGACAAGGAGCAGTAGGTAGTGAGAGAGTGTGTGAGGCGCACACAAGAGAGAGAAAGGGGGGGGGGGGGGTCACCGGCATAGTTTTCAAATTGTATCTAAAAAGGCATAGTCACCGAACTAAACCAGTGAAAAGCTTTGGCTGCTTTGACGATCGGCTCAAATGACCGAAAACTAAGCCTCGTGTGAGCACCACCTTAGTGTTACCACTTTCAAGGCCTTCTCAGAGGATGCCGCTAGAGCCCTGGCCCTCTGCTTGGCGTCCCTCATGTGCGCACCCTTTGAGGCTTGAGAGCTTTTTGGCGTTTTTTTACGGGATGCTGACATGGCAGACTTTTTCCAAGCTTGTGGGAGAGGGAGCGGGCCCAAAGGCGACCACAACCGTTCACGGACACCACGTTGCAGCATCTGGTTGGCAGATAGGTTCTGGAATCTCCATCTCTCTCTCTCTCTCTCTCTCTCTCTCTAATTTGGTGAAAATGTGTCCTATGTATTATAGATCCCTCGGCCCTTCCTTCCTTACACACACACGCGCGCGCGCGCAGGCAAACACGGCGAGTGTGTGAGAGAGAGGAGTGAGCGAGAGGACAACTTCCATGCGGCCTCTGCATCCTTTTGTGCGGCCTCTGCATCCTTTCCTCCATTGTTGCCTCCTTTTGTTTTGATAGGCCCAACCCCGAGGGCTTGAGGAGAAGTATTTCTCTTCTCAAGCCTTGATCCAGCCTGTCTGGTGGGTTTCCTCCACGCACCCACCCACACAGCTATCATACGGAGGCTATACATGGGGTTTCTGTCAGAGGTTATTGCTGTCCTTCTCCTGTTCTTTGCATCAGCAGAAGGTATGTCTCTTGGTGTTTTCGCGTTCAATTTCACTTGTGCTGCCTCATGAGCGAGCATGCACGCACGTGCGCGCACACACGCACACACACACACACACACACACACACACACACACACACACACACACACACACACACACACACACACAGAGATCAGACTTTTGAACTTTTTACATGAAATATGTTCTAGCCTGATTTTCCGATGGAATCACTTGTTTAGGGTTTGCTTTCCAGTCTACTGACGAAGATGTGCTGAAGTTGGAGCCCTTGTTGAGGATACGGGAGCTTGCTGCTGTATGTATTTATAGCATCATTCTGACATTTGAAATGTAATCATGATGATGTGCAGGACTTGCCAGTGTTTTCTTTCTACTCTTCAAGATGATAGACAAGAAAGCATGTAATTTGAAGGCTTCAGTATTTGGCAAATTTGCACATGACATTGATGGCATTGAACCGCTTGCTTGCTGAGTGTATTCAATTGGCAGACGCATCATCTGAATTTTAGATGTTTGCAGGCCCTTCTAGTTCAGAGATGTGACATTCCTGGCCTTGATTGCCTTTTTTATGTCATATTGTCAGATAAGTGATTCCCCACATCATCTACAACGAACTTTTCTGAGCAAAGCATCTCTAGAAGCTGGAAAACTGATCCAAGCATGGATGGAGGACGCAGGAATGTCCACGTAAGTTGGATTTCTCTGTGATGCTTATGTATTTGGTAGGTCTTTCAATAAGACATCAACTGTATTTGAGATCTGCAAAGAGTAGGATTGTGCTTGTTGTATTATTTTTGACTATTTCCGCATACATGCACATGTTCGCCAATGTTTCTTGGTGCTCAATTGCCAGATGGGTTGATGATATTGGCAATGTTCATGGGAGAGTTGCTGGGAAGAATCCATCAGCTCCTGCTTTGCTTCTTGGTTCCCACTATGTATGTCCAGTGACCATTTTCGTGTATTTTTTTTTCTCTGTTATTGAGGATTGGGAGCTCTTAGCTGCCGTGCTTAAAACTCCTGTTTTCCTTTTAGGACACTGTGATAGATGCAGGAATGTACGATGGTGCTTTTGGTATAATTGCTGCTGTAGCAGCCGTCAAAGCTCTGCATGTTGGTGGGCTTCTGGATACATTTCCACGACCAATTGAGGTGAGTGTCAGATGTGCCCTTGTGGTGTGAATTCAATAGAATTTAGCTCCGTATTTTATTCATATTTAAAAGGGAACCATTCAAAGCGGGCATACACAGATTGACTCAGAAAAGGTTGTGTTGCACTCATGCAAAATCTACAGAGATGGGGTTTTATTTAGGCCTTGAATGCACATGGTCTGTAAAATTCACCTATAGTGAACCCCCCTGGATGTAAGAATGTTGTGCACATACTCTCATCATTGTGGTTGTTTGTTTGCTAAGATTTATGCATGTATTTCCTCTCTCGGCAATTTCGTGTTGTGTCTGCTATTGAAGTCATCTTTAATGCCAAGCATGTCTGACCCTTCGTAATATCTGTCTGTCGTATCTTGGTGTTAACTGTTTTATGGGAGTTCCTTTGCTAGGTTTTGTATGCTGTATCTTAGTGTTAACTCTACCCATCTATTTATGTCAGATCATTGCTTTTAGTGACGAAGAAGGTGTCCGATTTCAATCCACCTTCCTTGGAAGTGCTGCTATCGCAGGAAAGTTTTCTGAGCATCTCCTCAGTGTACTGGACAAAAGGTTTGCAATCTTAAAGATGTTGTTGTGCTGTTGGGGCCAACCAATGCACATATACCAGAACATTTTCATATCCTTTTTTCAGTGGCACCACATTGGAAGCGGCTTTGAAGACATCGGCTTTTCCTGGCACACCAGAAAGTATAACTAACATCAAATACGACACAAATTCAGTGTGGGGCTATGTAGAGGTAAGAAAAGGTTCTAGGTCATTCTCGCATTAAGAGCAAATTGGTGAGCACAGAAATGTCCACAGTTGTTAAAGTTTTCCTACTGTCTTTATCTACAGGTCCACATAGAGCAAGGACCCGTGCTTGAAAGACAAGGGATTCCAGTAGGGGTTGTAGGAGCAATAGCTGGGCAGACTAGACTTAGTGTGAGGACACTTTTCTCTTGTATGTCTACAAATGAGAGATCCGGTTGGTTTTGTTAATGGGTTTCTGTTGGGATTACTTGCAGGTGAATGTAAAAGGCTTGCAAGGGCACGCAGGGACTGTACCAATGGCCATGCGGAGAGACCCCATGACAGCTGCAGCTGCTGCTATAGTCAGCATTGAGCACATTTGCAAACATCCCGAAGAATTTTTGAGTGGGGATTTGGTGCAAAGCCAAAGAGACCACTTTGTCTTGGAAGGTGCTCTGGTTTGTACTGTTGGTGAGATAGCCACATGGCCTGGTGCAAGTAATGTCATCCCTGGCGAGGTGTGCAATGTTTTGGTGGTTGTCTAGCTTTTGCTTGCACTTGTTCACAGTAAGGATGAAGTTTTGAGATGCCTCTGCAACTGTTGTAGGTCTCTTTTACAATTGATGTTCGAGCAGAAGATGACAGTGTTCGCAAAAGGGCTGTTGTAGCCATAACAAAGAGCATTCAGGATCTTAGTCTTGCTCGTCAAGTGCATCCAAGTATTGAGATCAAGGTTTGTCATTGTTGTGGTCTTATCACTTGTGAAATACGCATTTTTCAAATTACCAAGCGTATTTTTTAAATTGCCAATATGCCTGAGATTTGTGGACATTCCTGAAATACGTTTGAATTTCAAAACTTCCCAAAATATCCTTCGTATTAGTCAAAATGCCCAAAATGTCCTTAAATTTCCCAAAAATCCCTATCTCTTACTGCGAATTAAACTTTTCAAGTTATTATTATTGTTTTTTGCAACTCCACATAAGAAGATTGGTTCTCCCTCAATAGAAGACGATAGAACTAGGATTTTAGATGGGAATGTTTCACTATTTGTAGACACAAATGCCTCTAATTCTGAGTTCATTGGCTAAAAGCTCTGTGTCAAGACACTTAAAGAGAGATCTCTATTGTCAAAAAGAATAGACTCTGCAAAAATTGGAGCAATCTATCCTATTTTGGGAATTCTTGGAATTTGAGGGGTATTTTGGGTGCATTTTTATCAGTTTACCTTTACAAATTAGGCTATGTTTTGCACTGTATGCCGTTGCGTATGAGACATAACTAACACTGTTTATTCCCTTTGGTCAGCGTTGTGCGGACATGGACATGGGCATGTTTTATTTGTCGTCGTTCTTGCTTGCATTTATAAGCTTTGTATATGAGTTGGTTATGATTTGAAAAAATGTACATGGCAGCATGAAGCTGGCGCAGTGCATTGCGACACACTTGTCCAAGATCGATTACAGCTTGCATCAACGGAAGCCCTGCAGAAGCTTCCAAGTTCTGGTCCCCATGTAGAGCATGAACAAGTTCCAACTCTTGTAAGTGGAGCAGGCCATGATGCCCTCATGATGGCACACATGACAAAGGTATGGATGAAAACTTTGTGTTATGAGTATGTGCTTGTTTCATTGCTTCATGGCTTAAAATGTCTGTTGCATGTGAAGGTTGGTATGCTCTTTGTTCGATGTACCGGAGGGATCAGCCATTCGCCCGACGAGCATGTTCTCGAGGATGATGTGTATGCAGCAAGTCTTACTCTGAAGGAGTTTTTACTACATGAGATACCTACCGGAAATGGACTGGACTCTAGTTTGTCTGTTTGACATCTATTAACCAGATTGACACACACCATATTTCAAAAGACTCTCCTCTCCGACCAGTTACTTTGCCTGCTTTTAATCAAAATTGGAGTTCAACCCTTGGGAACTTGTAAAAAAAAAAAGCCTCCTTGTGCCCTGTTGTAAATATCATTGTTGGCAACTGGTCAATGTATATAGCTTGCTGATTGCGAGGACACAAACTTTAGTTGAGTGTCTGCGTGATATTTTATTTATGCTCTTTGAGGCACACCTTTATATGGTGAAATATGAATTAAAATGATACCATTGGGGTAAGCCCAACTTGTGACATAAGTAATTATGAGGCTTGCATAAATTTGCGAAGCACACATGCAAAAACAAGGTTGGATGTGCTAGAACAGCACTGGGATGGTTTAGCTCCCTGGAGGTGAACCTTGTGCCTCTTATTGGATACTCGTGCGACGAGAGACGAACCAAAATGAAACGCTTTCAATGGTGAAGGTTTCTCGTTTTTGGTTTGGTGGTAAAGAGGTTCTAAGTGCCTTGCTTTTCTTTTCAAAGAAGGGCAACCACCTTTAGCAAGTGGACTAATTGCTTAAGCTCCTCCTTAGTTTGAGTTTAGATATATTGGTAATTGTTGCTAGCTTGGCCACCTGCTAGCTATCTTTGAGGATCGTTGGCTTGCGTGGTATCTTTTGGATTATGCTGGGGGGTGTGGCAAGGACCCTTTTTGGCTTTCTAAAAAGCCTCATGAGAAGAGAGTTAGGCATACATTTGAATTTATTACTTCTTGAATTGATTAAACCTACCTTTTTATGTGAACATTTTAATTTTTTTTGCCTTTAGTTTGTCGATGGGTCCTCTGTCACTCCCTTCTTTTCGCGACTTTACATAGCGTGACTTTCTTTTAGTGGGAGAAGAGAGTTTGTGAACATTTGGACTGTGAACACTTGAAATCTTCTACTGTGTAGAGTTTGTCAATGGGTTATTATACAACTTTACATAGTGATTTATCCTATTTTCCTATGTGAAGACTTATTGGTTGCAAAAACATTCAAACTTCTTTGTACCTCTCAACATCTGAATTGTCACCATCACATTAAACATAATAAGACACTGGTTTTCCAATTTAATGTTTTTAAAAGGCGTCTTTGTACTAGTTCCTCTACTCTAGCTTTTATACCTATGTATTTCTTTTAAAAAAAGTCCTAATCTTTGTGGCATAGAGCCTTATCCTCGTCATAGCTTTTAATTCAATGTAGGAGAGGATGACGTTTCTTGGTGACAACGAAGTAGTTTTCTATTTTTATATGGTTCTCTCTCTCTCTCTCTCTCTCTCTCTCACACACACACACACACACACACATATCCACAATTTAATGCATGAAGAAGAGTCTTTCTCTATCTATATCCTCTCTATGTCTCTCTCTACCTATCTATAACCTCTCATGTCAAATGTGTCTTCATAAAACCCAAAAGACAATGTATCTTTCTCTTTCAATTTATTATAAGAAAAAGTGTTGTCCTCTTAAGGTCACCATGAATTCTTCACCTTGTTAGTTGTTAGAGAATCTAATATTTACTTTAGATTGAGTGGAGTTTTAACTTATGAAAGGAGAGTTTCCTTTAAAAGAATTTTGAAGAGGAGAGTAGAGGTTGTGTCGGACTGACATTAGTACATTGAAAAACCATGTACATAATTGAAAGAGAATACCACAATAAAGATTGATAGCTTGACGAGGACCGAGGGATTTGCTCAGTTGGTCCGTCCTCCAAAAAGTCTTGGTATTATAATTCTCTTTCAAAAAGAGCTTTGATTACAACACAACTTTTGCTCTTGCGGAGCTTTCTTCGAATACCATCTTCCTTCAAACCAAGAAGATGGTGTTCTTCAAGATTCCATGGTGTAACTCTCCTTCCGAAGCCCTAAACACTCCAACTAGGAGAAAGAGCTGGAGGGTAAGAGGTAGATGAGGTACTCCATGCTCTTAGCATGGCTTAGCATAATAGAGTAATAGAAAATGCAAAAGAAGAAAGAGATCTTTCACTTGCTTGGATTTGCATCCATAGCCAAGATTTCGAGCATAGACACTCACTCTTGCACCCATGTGAGAGGGAGTCTGAGAACTCCTGCTTAACTACTCTTGAGCACTTTGAGAGTGTGAGAATGAGAAAGAGATTTGTATCCATAGCCAAGATTTCGAGCATAGACACTCACGCTTGCATCCATGTGAGAGGGAGTGAGAGAACTCTTGCTTAGTTACTCTTGAGCACTTGAGAGTGTGAGAATGAGAAACAGAGAGAAATCCAACGAGCCCCTCCTTTTGTATTCATGCAAACTTACCATTAGTCTTCCCCCTTACCTTTCTTGAAAAAACTCGTCCCCCTTCTCTTTTTGATTTGTGTTAAGGGTGCACTCACACGCAAACAACCTTACCCAACTTCACAAAAGCAAGTGCAAGCTACTTTGGACATGTGACCTAGTCAAATTGGGAAGAGAAGATTTATGGTCAACTTACCAAAAATGGGGGGTTGATCTACGCTTAGATTTTGGCTTTTCCGTTTCACTTATTAAAAATCATAAACTTACACTTCAATTTCACTAGCTTGAGTGCAAAACCTTTGCACTAACCTTGGAGGTTTTATAAAATCGACACAAACTAGAGCTTACCTGCTAATTTAAGACCAATTAAATTAAAACAGACTTTGATAAAAATAAAACTCAACCTCGGGCTTTAGAGCTTTACCTCTTGCACAAAATCTTAGCACAATGCTTTAGAGGTGCCACCAAGCTGATCCCAAAGATGGCTAAATTTAGGTCTACTAAATTTAGACTATTTGTGGCAATTTTAAAATTTACACTAAGGATTCCAAGACTTCATACTTGGAGTTTAAAGAGTTATTTTAATTACTTGAACTTAGCACAACTAATTTTTATTTTTAGACTCCTAATAGTTCTTAAATTTGACAAGATATCGTTCAACAGTCTTACCACTTATTAAACCCTTGTCCTCATATCGTAGTTCAAGCAATACATCTCCAAGGCATTATCCACAAGCATCACACTCGGGGTGGAGGGGGTCACTTAATAACTATGTGACTCACGTGACTGCAGCAAAAGGGGTTATTCATTTATTTATTTTCTCACATTTTCACATACAGGAGGGTACCCTTAAATAAAATTGAAAAAAAAATTACAGATTGAATAAAAAAAGGGTGTATTTTATTTATCAAAAAATCACAAATCAAGGAGTTTTACAAATAGTTCTTGAACGCACGCGATATACACAATTTATACATAGTGACCCCCCCGAGGCATCACACTGAACTTCAAAAGGCTTTGAAATGTCACATAATATTAACACTAAGCAAGAGGTAAGCTTTGCTTTAAGATTTTCAAAAGATTTATTCTCTTTTGTAGATTTAATGTTCTTTTTTGTCAAATCATACAATGGCCCTACTATGAATGAGAATGTTTCTATGAATTGTCTGTCGTATGCACACATTCCTATAAAGCTTCTCAATTCATGTAGATTTGTTGGTATATGCCATCCTTTTATTACCTCCAACTTTTCAGGGTCCATTTGGATCCTTGCTTGGGAGATAATATGAACTAGATGTTGAATCTCTTTTAAGAAAAGATCACTTTTCTTTTTATCAATATAAAGCTTATTTTTTCTCAAAAATTGAAATATTATATGAAGATGCTACTTATGTTCCTCAATAGACTGCAAGTAGATGATAATGTTGTCAAAGAACACTCTCGTGAAGCTTCGACGAGGTGTGAAGAGCCTCTCCATCATTTGATTAAAGATAGCTGGTGCATTGGTAAGCCCAAAAGGGGGTACTAAGAATTCATATAGGCCAAAATTTATTCAAAAGGCCATCTTATAAATGTCTTCAGATAGAATCCTTATCTGATGATGACCATTTTGAGAATTATGAAGTACTAAAGGAAGTAGACCCTTGGAACTTATGAAATCTATTCTTTATGGTAATCCGATCAAGCGCTCTATAGTCCACACACTTTCTATAAGTACCATCTTTCTTCTGTACTAATAGAACTGGTGAACAAAATGATGAACCAGGCCTGACCATCCCTTTTTCAACAAGATCATTCACTGGCCTCATAATCTCCTCTTGTTGAACCAATGAAACTCAATTAGGACGCTTATTAGGAGGTAAACTACTAGGTAGAAGTTCTATGGAATGATCATCTTGTCCTCTTTTGGGAGGTAGCTTCCTAGGAATGTCATGCGTAAACACACCTTGAAACTCGTTTAGCAAATTAGATAATTCTAACTCCTCTTTAGTTTCATCTTTTACTTCATTATGGAACACATACATTTTTCTTCGACTCCTTGACAAAAGTGTCGGCCGGCTGCCAAACCTCCCCATGTTGATGCTAGCAAAGCGAGAGCCACATACATAAAATGTTAATGCGTGGGGTGTAGCTGACCCGACTAGTGCATGGAGGCTACTAAAGATAGCTAATCTCTTGGAAAACCCAAGTCCTATGTGCTCTTGCCTAAATCAATCTCAGATATGTGTCCAACATCAAAAGCGACTTTTCTTACTGCAAGTTTTATTCGATGATTTGGGTAGCTCTGATGCTCCAAATGCAATGAAACTTACTACCTAGAATGTGCAAAGTATCCCCAACATCCTCATATGCTCAAATGTCATTTCTAACACTTGGGACAAAATCGCGCCTAAGGTTGATTTTGGCCTCTGAAGCACTCTATGGCTTCGTTAGGACGTGCTCTATTTATCCCTATGGTCAAAAATCATTTTAGATGTGTGTATTGTGTATAGGGAGTAAAAATAGCTCGTAGATAGGCACGCCTAAAAATGCAACTTCATTGCAAGAAACTTACGTTGAAAGAGATAGCTTTCACATGCGAGCACGTTGGTATGCTCGGATTCACAATGCAATACCGCACAAGGGAGACACGAGAAATTGAAAGTAACACAGAATTCGCAGTCCTCAGTTGCAACATATGCTCACTTTCATTATCCAAAAGCTCAGGTTCAAAATTACAAAAGTTGGCTTTTATACCTTAGCCGAGGTTTAAAGAATAGATTCCTAGCTATTTGGGCTCAATCTAAAGCTTAGGAACTGAATTTAGTTACAAATTTGGAATCCATTGCTCGGCCCCTTTGTACTCTTTAACAATCAATGATAATACAACCGCTTTGGAATTTTACAAGATTTCTTATTAATACAAAAAGTTGTGATACAATCAATGGGGTAAAAATAAGAAGGATGTCCATTTGTTAGTTGAGAAGCTAACATTTCTGTTAGCAGCGGCTAACACAGGCTACACCGAATATGCATCAAGCGGGAGATATGCTATGGATGTGCATAATATTTCCAACTCACTTTGTATAAGTCTTGGGCTCATTGGGAGTTTCAAAGTTGTATACGCTAGTTAGAGGGCTCAAACTTTAACCCATAGTAGAAGGGATTGTGGTGAAAGCCTTTAAAAGGAAGCCTTTATGCAAGGAGGATTCATTCTTGAGTATCCACTCTTGAGGATCCACTTTTGAGAGCTCTCTCTCTCTTGAGTGTTCACTCTATGGATGGCCTAACCTTGAGCTTAATGCCCATGCTTAAGAGGCTAGTGCTAAACCATTGTAATCAGAGAACCATTTTTAATTTAATCTCTACTTTTTCATTAGTCTACTTCTTCTCTAATCCATTATGTCATGAAGTAGTTTCACCTTTCTCATTATTTTAAATTTGAGTATGTGATGATTTCTTGCTAATAACCACTCTTATCCTCCAATGAACATTCGATTTGTGATATTCAACATCACTAATTAGGTTGATTAAGTTGGTTCTTAATCTTGTAATTAGTGTCTGTGCCCTATTGTTTGCTTGTGTGTGGATAGGTTTTATGAAACTCTAGCTCCATTCACCTTGTGTGTGTAGATTTTGATGAAGTGCCTTGATTGGCATGTGGTGATTGGAGAGGCCAACACCAATGCAATTAGTGTGTGCTTATCATTAGTGTGCTTTGGGTCTCTAGTCTATGGTAAATTGGCCTTCGGTGGGCTTGATGTGTGTAGGAGTTGATTGATTAGTGATTAGAGTATGATTAGAGTTAGTCTTACTATGGCTAATCTCTACTTGCATTGGTGAGGTATTCTCTTGAATCCTCTATTTTGATGCATCCTATGACGCTCGTGCCTCCAAGCCCTAGTTGGGTTGCCGATCCACGGATTGATAATTTTGTGTGGGTTGCGATTAGGTCGTTGCTACAACTCCTCCCAACAATTTCCCCCCTCCTTGACTATGTCGTCCACGACAAAGATACTTAGGGTGCTAAGTAGTGGTCGGACTTTCTGGCTTCAATCCTTTTTGCATGATGCTCTTTTTATCTTTAGTCGACATGAATTGCATTGTAACTTTGTTCCTCTATTCCGCTGTGGAATAGCTGACAAATCTTGCTTGGAGGTTAGTGATGACTGGGCCAAAAATCTTTGATTTGTAAGTGAAGAAGCCCATATAGATTGCCTCATCAAAGGTCTGCATGTAGTAGGATAGCAAGAAAATCACTTGAGCATAAAATCCATGGAGAACTTCCTCCGAAGTGGTGCTTGATAGATCATAGCACAATCCTTTGTTACCTTTGAGGAATGACATACATATCTTTGCTCCGCATAGTGGAAAGTCTTTAGGCACGCAAGGAGCATCTTGGAGATCTTCACCAACATGATGTAGGTCAAATCTAGTATGCCTCTAAAACGTTGAATCATTGAGGAAAGACTGTCCACCATACACTCTTCAGTAGGGATGCCATTTGCCAAGTTGGCCTCTTTTGCTGGATGATGAAATGCTAGCGCAAATTGCAGACTCTTGGTATCAGACACTCTTGGTATCAGACACTACACAGGATCTTGCTTTATAGTTGGAGGTGCATTTGCATACAAAACAAGATACCTTGGGTGTTGATTTAACCAAATCTCCCACCACTTTGGATGTACCATTGTGGGGTTGGTCTCAATGTCCTTGAGCAGTTGTTCTTTGATTTGTAGCACTTCAAACTTGATGAGTGGGAAGGGGAGATCTTTCTGTTGCCATTCTTCATTGATAGTAGTCGGTGTGAGAAGATTGGCATTGATTGAGTGCAAGATGCGCTCTTCCCACTACATCGCCTCTTTCCATATATGCTTTGTCTCCTCTTCTGCTTGCTTCTTTAATGTAGCTTCTTCCTATGCAGTAAGGCTTTTGGCGGTGCAGAGGGTCCAACTTCTTCTTGAGGAATCTCTAGCTCTGGGAGACTGCTTTCTTGAGTGGTCTTTGCTTCTAAATCCATGAATTGCAGGGCATCTTTATCTCCCATTGCCGTGTCTCTTTTTTCTTCCCCTGAAGTGGATGCATGTGCTGCCTCTTGAGCTTTACTGAGTTCATTTTTGAGTTGTGCAATTTTGTTTTGATACCCTTCTTCCCACTGCATAAAGCCAATGGAGAGCCGTTAGGGAGAGGATGGGTTCTATGAGGGCCTCTTTATTTTCCATGAGATTATAGAGGTGATTAACATTTTGACAAATAGATGCACGCCATGTGTGCAAGAATGGTGGGTGTGTAAGAAGGATGCACTTTTCTCTCAAAAAAAGGGGGTGGAAAACTTTATGATCTTCGGCCTTCCATAACTCCTACATACAATCTCCAATTTGAGTGGAGATTATTGATCTATAACCTACACGCCAACCTCTCTCTGTAGATATGTTACATGATATGGTTTTGCCCACTAGAGTTTTTTTTTTTTTTTGGGGGGGGGGGGGGGGGGGGGGGGGGATTCAAATTCAAATAAACTAGCCGTTTTGCCTGTTTGAATCTAAAAGTTATCCTTTGATTGTTTTCTTAACATACTAGAAGTTTGACTCCCTTAAATTGCCAAATAAAGAGGCCCTCCTAGATCCCATTCTCTTCCTAATGTCTCGCCGCTGCATTTGTTCCGGCTTTACTTCCATCTCCATGTCTTTAACCTTTAGCTAAGGATTTGTAGGCCTCATTCGTGCCTTGTAGTGTGGCCGCGATGGGGTTATCTTTGAGCTGATTGAGTAGCACATTCTGCTCTTGGCAACGAGCTTCTGATTGTGCCAGTTGAATATTGGTAATATTTAACTAGATTTTTAGCCTTTGTCCTGTGGAGTTTGATTCTTGTAAAGCGGTAGTTGCCTCTTGAAACTTCTGCTCTTGCTACTGGTTCTTTGGTTTTAGAGCTTTTAAGTCTGCTTCGGACTTTACAGTTAGTTTTTCCAGTTCCTTGTGTTTGATTTCCATTGCTTCTTTGTATGCTTCATTAAAAGTGTTTGCAATGTCGAGCCTTTCATTTGAGTACTCTAGACACTGATACAAGTTGTGAAGCTGTTGGTGGAGAGCATACATCTCATCTTATATTCGGTCCACCACTTCATGCGCATACTGGGCGTACTCATCAATGTCATCTAGACTTTCCAATTTTCTAGAATGGATCACTTCAGGCTGATCCATTTGTGTGTCTTGAGCCTCTGTTGGGAGTGCTTCATTTGGCAGATCAACTTGTTTCTCTTTAGGCTTCTCAAAAGGTTCTCTCTGTGATTCTATAATTTCAACATTTGGAGCACTTTCATCTTGTTGTGGTTGCTCTCTTGGAGGAGTAGAGTGTAGATCTTCTCTAGTGTATATGGGTTCCTATTTTGGTGGCTCCTCTCTGGGAGGTGTTGGCTATTTTTCTTGTTCCTTTGCCTATTCTCTTTCAGGCTCATCTTTTTGATAAAGATGTTCCAATCTTGCCAGAGGATCATCACGCAAATTATACATGGAATTTTTTGACCGAAGCTTGAATTTATTGGGCGATGGTTTCCATTTTTCTTCAAAGTCGCCCTTGAGCCCTCTTTTGAGCTCAAATGCTGCAGCTTCTCTCTCTACTCTTGCTGCTTTCTGTACATGCTCCTCTAGTGGTGTTGTAGGTTGGCCTCTTCTTTGATTCCTCATCATCCACCTTAGCTTTTCCTTTTTCCCTTTCCTTTCTTTCAAGAGGAGTTTCCTCTTGAAAGAAGACGAGGACGAGTTTCCTCCTCCTCCTCGTCTTCTTTGTCGCTTTCTGATGCCTTTGCTACTACGGCCGTAGCTGCAGTGATTGATTCTTATTCTAATTCATTGAGTAGTCTTGTCGGCAAACTTGTGGCTATTGGAGGTGATATAGTCTGCACTTCTTCTTCATCATCTCTTTTGCTGCTAGCCATAAATTCTATTCTAGTGATGGTGGTAGATGCTCTTCCTGGCCGATAGCATGATAAGCTATCCTTGTTAGCACTTAAGAGGCTCCCAGAAAGGTGTAGTTCTCTGACTTTTTTACATGGGTGAGGGTGGTATGGATGTAGTGAGCGTGGTCAACCACGGTAGCACTCTCTTTCTTAAATGATTGTGTAAATGTAGATTCCACTGCATGGTTTGGAATCGTGTATCTCAGTGGTCGCTTTGCAGTGAAGTGAAAATGTCAGTGATAGAGCCGAAGTCCCCGCTCTATCCCCTTCTGCTTGAGATCCAAGAAATAAGTGGATCTACTAGTAAATATTCCTGTGGTGAGCAGCTAGCGATCTCTCATCGGCTTCCCCCCCCTTGGAAACTTAAAGCATCTGCTACTTGATCTTCTGTAATGTTAACCTTGATCGGGGTGTCATTGCGTTTGGACTCATTTGACAAGCTAAAAGTCAATTAGGTCTACTTTTAGTGTCTTTTGGGCGGTAAAATGATCATAGCCTAATGTATGTGCATGAGAAAAGTGTATCAGGGTGATGTAAACTATGTGCCAGGTATTAGGATCATGTTCATGTGAAAAAATGTGCAAAAAGTTCTCAAATCATGGCATATCATCTTCGGTGCGCCTACTAACATAAAAAATGCATTTTATTGATTTTTATGCCCCTAACTTGCTCTATCTAGCTTCTACTATGTTATTTATGGTGGGTGATGGCCTTGGTTGTGTTTCTTGCACTTGGTGTTCCTTTGATGAATTTGATGGTCCTCTTTTGAGTAGAGCTTGACTTGGAGTCACTAGCCAGTAGTTGTGTGCCTATTGAAGGTTAGTAAAGGTCAAGTGTGATGTATAGAGTGTCTCCCTTGAGTTTGAGGTCAAATGGATCAATATTTTACAATGTGGTGCAAAATGTCACTTTGCGGTGAAGATATGTCATTTTGCACTATCTTGATGATTTGGACCCTAATGCACCCCCAATTCTCCTAAGTTCCCCAACATGATCACATCAACACATGTGTCAAATTTGGTCCAGATCTGAGCCCTTTATCTTCGGTGCACCGAAGATGCTAGGTCAACTTCTCTGGCATTTTTTGCACTTTGGAGCTTACTAATGTGTTCCCCCACTAGTGAAGAGCATATGGTTCAATTTTGATGCAATTTGGATGTCTAGTGTGGCTGGTGTATTCGTCTTTGTTCCCGAAAGCTCCCAGATTGCCCCGTGTTGCCGTACCCCCTACAACCCTTGTGGTCGACAAAGTGATAATCAAAATGCTTCTTGGTATAGTTAGGAACTTACCCCTCATGGCTGGAGTGAGTAAGAGCTGACAGAGACAATGCGTAGAAGCGCGTAGAAGGTCGTCAAAATCCGCTAGCTAGAGCTTTCTCTCAAAGAACTAGAATAGAAATGAGAGAAAAAATGACCTAAAGGACTATACTTGGAATTTTCTGATACCCCTCATCCTATACCTAACCATTGAGCTCAATAGGAATCACAGTGTACTCTCAGATCAAAAATTTCTGAAAACCGACGTCCATGGACCTTTCTGTTGCAATTTGTCCTAGATGGTTAGTGAGTCAGAATGGCCACCGAGCTTTTTGATCAGAATTGCCCCAAAATTTTTCTGGCCTTTCCATTGAGCTCAAGATTTGGCATTTGAAGGCGAAATCCAATTCTGACATTCTTCTTATTTATTTATTTATTTTGGCTTTTATTAGCAAAAATTGAAGGAAACTAATCAAACTGCTAAAAAAAACTCCATTCCACACTCAAAAATATTAAAACATTTCTAATGTTATTATTTGGCCATATTTTTTGTGGATGGCTCCATTTTGATCATGATTTTGGCCTGAAAACACTCAATACAAGTAAAAATTGCACTATTTTTGGCTTTGTGACATGCATGGACATTATACCCACACTTAGGGGCTATCACATTACATTCCCCCATTCTCCTCATTATTAGGGCATATTTTTTTTTTCCAAAAACATTTACGCGTTAGCGTTAATACACAATTACTTCAAAACATTGTCATTTTTATCTTCCACATTCATATGCTTGGGTCCACATTTATAATGTCACCCCCCCTCCTTGCTCAAGTCCTGCAGGATGACAAAAGACTGTCTGGCTTGTGTAGTGCATGAGCTATAAAGTCGTGTCTATGCATGGTCATGATTGGCCCTATCATGATATTGATGTCAATGCATGTAAACACACTATGTTGTGCAATAGGTGGGTCTTGAGTATTACACTCAAGGGTGTTTGATGGCAAGGTATCGTGTGTTGGAGCTCTCTTGAAGAGTAAATCTTGTAGCAATTGAGCTTGTTCTTTGATTGTACGATATGCACTGTCCATTCCATGATGACTGAAATCTATGGTCACCATTGGGGATGATGGTTTAACTTTTGGTACCCATTTGTACCTGATTGTTGCGGGCTTTTCCTTAAAAGCCATTTTACAACATTCTCTGGTCGTGATTTCTAGTTTGTGCTTAGGTTTCCAAACCCACTTTGTTTTTTGTAATAGTAGTCTCCTT
The DNA here is from genome assembly GCF_014529385.1 of Adiantum capillus-veneris. NCBI lineage: Eukaryota > Viridiplantae > Streptophyta > Polypodiopsida > Polypodiales > Pteridaceae > Adiantum > Adiantum capillus-veneris. Next base: position 101,502,841 of record NC_140960.1, on the reverse strand, counting down.
TGTTGAGGTGGACAATAGGCTTGTTGGCAGTGTGAAGCAACTTTTTGTTGGAATTAGGGTTGCAGAGAAACACACACAGCTTGGAGAAGACGAAGGAAGCTCAAGGCACACAATAGAGAGTATATTACTTAGTGTGCAATGGAAAGATAGATAGCCCTAGAGTGATGGGCGTATATACAATGCACGGGGGAAAAAACCTCCTAAAGAGGGAAAAAAAGCCCCGGCGGTCCTAGTGTGTTCACACAAATCACTACCACATGTGTATGGTAACAAATCCCCCCTGGAGTGATGCGGTGAACGAGAGCTGGCACATGAGTAAAGGGAAGTGCCATGCCCTGAGGACAGGATCAGTCCACAAAGGGGAGTAAGCCCAAAGCTTTGCGGAAAGCTTCAAGCTTCTCACGAGACAATGCCTTTGTGAAAAGATCTGCAAGGTTGTCCTGTGTTGGCACATAAGCCAAGCTGATCTCTCCTGCTGAGAGCCTCTCCCTGACATAGTGGTAATGCACCTCAATGTGCTTTGTGCGAGCATGAAAAACTGGGTTCCTCACAACTGCCAATGCGCTCTGACTGTCAGTGTAGATAGTGTTGGCAGTGTCCTGTCCAACACCCAAATCATCCATAAGGTGTCTGAGCCATACACACTTAACCGTAGCTGTGAAGACTGCCCTGTACTCAGCCTCACAACTCAAAGTGGCCACAGTAGGTTACTTCTTGCTCAACCATGATATACATGAACTGCCAAGCATGAAACAAAAACCACTTGTGGACACTCGCGTGTCAAAACAACCAGCCCAATCTGAGTCCGAAAAAGCATGTAAGTCTGGCGGCAATGATCCCCCCTTGGGATAAAACAAGACAAGATGTAAAGTGCCACTAAGGTAGCGGAAAATCCTCTTGACAGCCTGCCAATGCTTAGACCCTGGGCTATGCATAAATCTGCTGACCTGTGAGACTGCAAACTGAATATCTGGCCTCGTGTTGCATACATAAATGAGGCAGCCAACAGCAGTTTGGTAAAGAGTGACATCAGCAGGATCACCAGCATCATGTAGAGTCAACTTCAAACCTGTTTCCATGGGAGTGGAAATAGGTTTGCAATCTTCAAGACCAAACTTACATAGCAATGTCTCTATGTAACTTTTCTGACACAAGGCAATACCACCATCACACTGCTTAAACTGTATACCCAAATAATGATGCAACAGCCCCAAATCTTTCATCTTGAAAGTAGCATTCAAATCAGCCTTAAATTCAGCAATATGTCTCTCATTTGGTCCAGTGATCAGCAAATCATCAACATAAAGAACCACAATGAGAAGTACATCACCCTCACGCTTTACATACAATGTGCTTTCTGTTGGACTGTTACGAAAGCTTTGTTTGACCAAATGAGTGTCAGCTTTCTCATACCAAGCACGAGGAGATTGCTTCAACCCATACAAAGCCTTGTTACATTTGCACACTTTGTCCTCTTGTCCTTTTATGACAAAACCGCGAGGCTGCCTTCCTCAAATATGTCACCATTCAAGAAATAAGTAACAATGTCTGATTGATGTACATCCCAACCAAAATGAGCTGCCAATGCACATAGAAAACGCACAGTAGTCATACGACAAGTGGGAGCAAAAGTCTCTTCATAATCTATGCCTTTTTGCTGTGCATAACCCTTTGCAACAAGTCGAGCCTTATGGCGATCGATATCACCATCCGGCTTGCGTTTCAACTTGTAAACCCACTTCGTACCAATGGTCTTTTTGCCAGGAGGCAAATCACATAAAGTCCATGTGTCATTTTCTATAAGTGCATCATATTCTGATTGCATGGCAGCCATCCAATTTTCTGAATTTTGTGCTTCATCAAAAGTCAGAGGCTCCTCAACATCATGTAAGCTAGACACAGCCAAAGCATAACAATCTGATGCATAAGATGCATGGCGAGAGCCTGAGCGAGTACGACTAGACAAAGGTGCATCCAATTTACTGTCACGCAAAGTGTGCACCAGCCATTTTGGCATACCTCTAGCCTGCTCATTTTCAGCCCTTTCCTCATCAAGTACATCATGTACATCTGCATCAGTAATAGCCTGATCTAGAACATTTTCAGAAACCCCCATAGGCTGTACATTTGCCTCATTGGAACTTACATTCGTATTTCCACCACTGAAAAGAGGCAACAAAGTGTCATAAATGTCCTGTGAGCTTACATTACTGTCTCTAGTACATGACAGCAAGGGTTGAACAAAATCTTCCACAAACACTACATCCCGAGAAACCAGAATACGTTTTGTTTGCGGATGATACAACCTGTAACCTTTGCTTTCAGCACTATAACCAACAAAAATACATTCGACAGCCTTATCATCCAATTTTCTGCGCTGCACTTGTGGCACCAAAGCATATGCCAAATAGCCAAAAACATGCATGTGCTCAATAGAAGGTTTTCTATCATGTCATGCTTCATATGGAGTAATAGACTGCAAAGCTTTCGTAGGACACCTGTTAAGTACATAAGTGGCACACATAATGGCCTCAAGCCAAAAAGAATGCGGCAAAGCTTGACTTTTGACCAAACATCGTGCCATTTCCGTCAGTGACCTGTTTTTTCTCTCAGCAACACCATTTTGCTGAGGTGTATAAGGCACTGTACATTGGTGTTTTATCCCACGACTAGCCAGAAATGCATTAAATTCATGAGACATATACTCCCCCCCTCGATCGGAACGGAGGGTGCCCATAGTACATTTCGAGACATTTTCAGCCATAGCCAGAAATTGTTTGAAGCACATAAAAACTTCGGACTTCGCTTTAAGCGGAAATACCCATGCATGCCTGGAGTAATCATCAATGAAAGTCACGAAGTACAGGTAATTGCCCAAGGACGGAGTTTGCATGGGCCCACAAACATCACTATGCACAAGCTGCAACCTGCATGTGGCCTGAATTGAACCATCCTTTGGAAACTTAGAACGCTGCATCTTACCTAAAATACAGCCTTCACAAACATGTTTGACAGGTGCTTCAAGAGGTGGCAAAGAAGCAACCATATCAGATTTCTGCAAACGCAACAAACTGGCAAAATTCAGATGACCAAAATGTGCATGCCAAAGTTTTGCATCTGAAATAGCCCTTGAATCTGCAACAGCATTTGCAAAATTTTGTCCACACTTGTCATACAAAGTGAGCTTATACAGCCCACGGCACAAAAGGCCAGATGCAACAATTTCATCACCAAAATTGAGATCATGAACTGTACACCTGTCATCCACAAATTTGACTACAAGTCCAAGTCTAGCAAGTACGGATACAGACAAGAGATTCTTCTTGATCCCAGGTACATAAAGTGCATCAACAAGTGTGAAGGAACTGCCATTAGCAGTAGTGAGCACAATCTTTCCAACTCCCTGAATTGGATAAGAGGCGTTGTTGGCACAAGTGACAGAATTCCCATGAGGGACAGACTCAAGAGAGGTAAACAATTCACGATGTGAGGTAATGTGCTTGTAGCACCACTGTCGAAATACCACACATGTGAATCTGCAGCAACTGACAAGCATGCATCATGGACAGCAGGATTGTAAGTGCACTCTGCGCTAAAAGCCCATTCTGCATCAACATCGGCATTACAGTCTTTCACAGAAGACTCAACAATGGCTGCATTTGTAGTGGAACCAACATTTGCAGTGGAACCACCCTCTTTCTTCTTAGCCTCTTTGGCCTTCAACTTAGGACACGACTTGATCAAGTGATCATTGGCTTTACAATAATGGCAACGCATCTTCTTTTTGCCCTTATCACCAGAATTGCCAGACGAAGTGCTGCCAACAGAAGCATTATGAACAGAATTTTTGCCACTCGCAGCAGAACCATAAGAAGTGGCTGCATTGCTGTTACCACCCTTTCTTTGAGAAGCAATAAAAGCCTGTTCAACTGCACGCTGTCTAGTCCTGTTTTTTCTGGACAGTGACTCTTGCAACAACAATGTGCATAATGCATCAAACTTGACAACTTCTGGATTTCCTTGGGTCATAAGTCTCCAAGTACTAGCAAAAGTCTGGTAAGAATCTTGTAAGGCATCAAGAACAGTCTGCACAAGGGAACTGTCTGAAATAACTTCACCTGCAGAAATAAGTTGCTCATTGATATCCTTGACACTAGCAAGGAAAGTGTCCATATCATCTTCCTCATGCATAATCTTCGACTCCAGCTCTTTACGCAGCAAAGCAATTTTAGCCTCATTGCAGCTTGCATAAAGACCTGCTAAAATATCCCAAGCCTGTTTTGCAGATTTTGCTGAACGGATGTGAGGAACAATGGTGCGCTTCACAGACAACGCAATCAATGCATGAGCCTGCGCATCCTTAACATCCCAACGAGCTTGTTCTACCGTAGGCAAAACAACTCTAATAGCTGCAATCCTTGCAGCAAGACCTGCAACATCCTCAACATCGCCTACATCCTCAGAACCAGGACGTACATCAATGCCCTGCAATATGTTCTAGACACCCTTTGACACAAGAACATGTTGCATCATATAAGCCCACATAGGGTAGTTGTCTCCATCCAACCTGTCCTCAGCTTAAATGCTGCACCTGATGTGAAAACTGCCTGAAAATAGGAGAAACGGAGCGGGAACAACCTGTGCTATATAGCACAAACCATAGAAGACTATAAGGCACCTGTAATGCAGGAAACGGAACTGACAAAAATTTTGCACAAAATGACGAAATAGCCTATGCAGTACTGCCTGTAGTGGAAACGGAGGACGAAATGAGCCCAAATCAAAATTCTGAGCCAAAGCTCACTGAAATCGGAGAAAGTGAGCAGGCGTGTGCTGGAGCAGCTGGCGACTAAGCCCGGGAGGACGTGACCTGCTCTGATACCAATTGTTGGAATTAGCGTTGCAGAGAAACACACACAGCTTGGAGAAGACGAAGGAAGCTCAAGGCACACAATAGAGAGTATATTACTTAGTGTGCAATGGAAAGATAGATAGCCCTAGAGTGATGGGCGTATATACAATGCACAGGGGAAAAAACCTCCTAAAGAGGGAAAAAATGCCACGGCGGTCCTAGTGTGTTCACACACATCACTACCACATGTATATGGTAACACTTTTTATGCACCCAGATTTGCTGAGGTCCATTGATGATTTGACTTTTGGGTATCCAAATTTGCATGTTATGTTTGTAAGAAGAAAGGTTTGGTGAAGCAACAATTGTAATGCCTCCTGCTCTATCGAATGGAAATCATTGAGATCTTCTTTCCATTCTTCCTTCCTGTATGCAACTGTTACCTTAAGTTGTCCTCCTTTAAGTGTAGACCCCAAAATTTTGGTATCCCAATCTTGAATTTCTTTATAGGTTCACATCCATGGAACTCCCAAGATTAAGTCTTCATTCATGTGCTCATCTACTATAAATATGAAAGTATGCGGGCAAGAGAATCCATAAACCATGATATTCAAGTTGATTTTTCCTGAAGTTGGAGTGACTTTTTTGTTGCATCCATAGTTGTTCGACAATACTGAAGTGGTTGAGTAGTTGCTTTGCGATAAGTTGAATAGCTGACCGTATTGACTCTAGCACCTGTATTTGCTTAGGCCTTGACCATGTAATTCTCTTCTTCATATTCATTGTGATCCTCATATCAAGTCCATCCAAAAATTCTTCATCAGTTTTGACTTCATCATCTCCAAGGAGTTGAATCTTAAGGGTATTGAGGGGTAGAGCTTGCGGAAGCTATTGCCTTGCTGCCTTTTGCTTCAAAACTGGAATGCACACCTCCTCCTGGGATTCCTCAATCACCTGCTGTCGTTTAAGCTTTCTTTCCTTTGCCACATGCATTCTTTGCAAAAGATCATTAGTCAAGGGTAGATCGTATTTGCGGAGTCGACATCCACTAATCCAAGTTTCCATGATTTCTCCATCTAAGGTGGCTAGTTTGACGGCACCACTCGGTATTTGTTGTTTCAAGGAGCACACTAGAACCAAATCCGCTGGTTTGAAAACTTTCATCAGAAAATGTGAGTAAAAAAACTGTTTTTTGAAGAGTGCGTGTGCATGGATACGTGTGTGTGCGGTGCAGTGTGCATGCGGGAAGGGGAGAAGCAGAGAGTACAGTGTGTGGGTGGAGTCAACCTCACAAATGAGGAGCTCCTTATTCTTAATATATGTACACAAATAAGGTGTCAGTGGATGCACGCCCATAGCATAGGCGACCCAGGCAAGGCACAAATGGATGTACCCCAACAACCTCCCACTTAAAGGTGAATGTACCGATAAGTGGATTGTACTAGCTAAACAACTAGTATGTACAAGAAAACAGGTGAGAGATTCTCTCAACCTATGCCCATTGGCTCGCTCGGTCGGTCTATATACAATCGTATTGGCTCTGGTGGTAGGTGAGCGTGTGTTCCCATGCTAGAGCCTACATATAAATCCCATAGACTACTCTGTATGGCCTGCAAAGCTCCACTATGCATCATGCTAGTGTCAATCTCGTTGTATGATTGACAATCCCTATTGCAAATTCTCCCATTGCAGCTACTAGGTCAAGCCTCGACACTAACATGTCATACATGAGACACCCAAACACTGACAAAACCTGCACAATCTTGGCTATCCCAGCCACCTCAGTGCTGTGTTCATACTTTGCATCATCAAGACTAGCTATCACAAATGGATGTGTTGACTTTGACTCTTGGAGGACCACCTCCCCCTCATCCATTGGGACTCGATGTGTGTGTCTTGATATCACCTCATCAGCCTCTAGCATGAGTATATAAAAAATCTCCATATATGTCATCTTGACATGTGCCTCTAGGGAGCAAACCCACTCTACCTCTATATGCACAACATATGAGCTCCCACTTCCCCTCTTATACCCCTTGCTTTGACTCCACTCTCCCCATGTGGGACAATACCATTGCCACATGTCAGATTCCCCACAGTCTTGCCAACTCCCCCACACATCAACTATAATTTCCAGCTTCACTTCCAAACTGAGCAACCTTTTCAGGGGCATAGTGCATGACTCCGACCACCAAATGCGACACCGTAAATCACGGCTCAAATCCCACAACCTTGAAAACTTCCAAAAATCTTTAAATTCATCATTTCTAATTAAAGCCACCATGTTGGCCCAATTGCCCTTCTTCACATGCATCTGCAACCACTTTCTTAGTCAAGACCGCCCACTTTGGACGCACATAACTCATGATGTAGAAGTCCGATTCACAAGCTATAAAGCACAGCTGAAAATAATTATTAAAAAACATCTTTTGAGGACTCAAACAACCCAAAACTCCAGTAAACAATCCCGGAAAAACCAAGCCTTTGTACATAAGTTTTGACATGGTCACTCCCAAGACTCAAAGCACTATGTACACATATATACATGAGGCTAGTTAGCAAGCTTTTTGGCATGATTTACTAGCTTTATGCTCATCCAAAAAATGCCTGACAATGTGTTGGGCATATCCACAATCAGTGCACTCATGAGACGACATCCCAGACAAGAAACACCTCGACCACTTTTTGTGCTTGTTGAGGTGGAGCACGTTTTGCTTACATGTTGACCAAGGCAATGCCAAGCACGACATCGTTTTTCAGCAATCCTTGACTAACAATGTGATCAAAGTTATTCCACCCATATTAAACTCTTTCATAATGCCACATGTCTTGAAGATGAAAGTGTAGGCAATCGTATTTGGAGAGATGTCATTGCATTGCATATGTTGAAAATAGCCCTAAGCTTCCACACCTTTTTCACTCATGTTGGGTATATCTCACAGTCAATACACTCCATAAGACAACATGCCAGACAAGATCAGCCCCAAATCAACCACCAAATCAGCCCAAAAAAAAGTTTTTAGCTCCTATTCTTGGCCTTTCCCATGCTGGCCATATCCCGCAATTAATGCACTCCTTGAGAAGTCCTCACATTACATCTGCTAAAAACAACCCTAAATGTTTTGGCCTTTCCGATGTTGGGCATATCCCGCAGTCAATACACTCCATGAGACGACATCCAAACAAGATTAGTCCCAAATTAGCCACTAAATCAATCCCAAAAATCAGCGTTTTTAGCTCCTATTCTTGGCCTTTTCTGTGTTGAGAATATCTAGCAATTAGTGCACTCCCTGAGAAGTCCTCACATTGCATATCGTAAAAAAATCCCTAAGATTTTTGGCATTTCCCGTGTTGGGCATATCCCGCAATCAGTACACTCCATGAGATGACATCCCTGACAAGATGCTCCTTGACCACCTTTTGTGCTTGCTGAGGTAGAGCACATTTGGCATATAGGTTGACCAAGTCAACGCCAATCATGACATCATTTTTCAATAGTCCTTGACTAACAATATCATCTGAACTATTTTGCTCATATTAGTGTCTTGCGTAATGCCATATGCCTTGAAGATGCAAGCTTAGGTGATTGCATTTGGAGAGACGTCCTCGCATTACATTTGCTGAAAACAGCCCTAAGCTTCATGGCCTTTCCAGTGTTGGGCATATCCCATAATCAGTGCACTGCATGAGACGAAATCCCAGACAAGAAACTTCTCGACCACTTTTTGTGCTTGTTGCTGAGGTGGAGCACGTTTCACTTACATGTTGACGAAGGCAATGCCAAGCACAACATCATTTTTCAACAATCCTTGACTGACAATATGATCAAAGTTCTTCCACCCATATTAAACTCTTGCATAATGCCCCATTTCTTGAAGATGCCAGTGTAGGCGATCACATTTGGAGAGACGTCCTTGCATTGCATATGCTGAAAACAACCCTAAGCTTCCTTGCCTTTTCTGCTCATGGTTGGCATATCCCGCAGTCAATGCACTCCATGAGACGACATCCCAGACAAGATCAACCCCAAATCAACCACCAAATTAGCCCCAAAAATTAGCATTTTTAGCCATCAAATCAGCCCAAAAAAACAACGTCTTTAGATCCTATTCTAGCTTACGCATGCTGGGCATATCCCGCAATCAGTGCACTCCGTGAGAAGTTCTTGCATTACATCTATTGAAAATAGCCTTAACCTTCATGGGATCTCATGTGTTGGGCAAATCCCGCAATCAGTGCACTCCATGAGATGACATCCCTGACAAGCAGCTCCTTGACCACCTTTGGTGCTTGCTGAGGTAGAGTCAATTGTATGGAATACAAATTGATAAACACAATCACAACCACCGTCATAATTAACAAGATCAACCTTCACAACCATCACAACACAACTAGCCAAAATAAACACTATGATGATAGTAAAATCATACAATAAATTTTCTACCAATCCTAATAGCCAGACAAGATTGACTAACCATATAACCATCAAACATTGATATGCCATATTTGACCCTTCTTATACAACCATAAAAGAAAGATAGTTTTGAAGAAATCTACAACACTGCCAGTGAGTGTAAGTTTGAGCACAATCATCTAAGAAAGCACAAAAATAAAATGTGAAGCTTGGCTCGATCCAATCTTCAATGAGGCCCTTCAAAATCAATCCATCTGCAAAAAAACACATTTTCTTAATACAAACCCTCTTGTGAATCAACTTATAATTTTCAACGAACATACTCCTAACATACCTTGACTCCAAATGGCTTCAGCAAGGGGTCGTATATGTGCTCATCCTCTCAAGCATAATGACATGTCTATCCATGAAGCTATCTGCCAAGTCAAGTGTACCCATGCCAACAAATATGTCAAGGACTACATCTTATGGACGGCTAAAAAGTGAGATTATGTACTTCAAAATATTTTGACCTCTTTGACAACCACCCCTCCATGGCTTTCCTTTTTACTAAATCTGCTCTAGGTACTCTGACATTGAATACACATTTTACTTTACTAGTGGCATATATACATGTACACACACACACACACACACACACACACACACACACACACACACACACACACACACACACACACACACACACACACACACACACACACACACACACACACACACACACACATGTATATGTATACAAATATATATAAACAATAAATGATGGATTAAACATATAAACAAGTAAAGGATAGAGTCAACTCACATATCAAAGATAAGGTCCTGTCCAAATTGAAGGTCACCACCAAGGTTTAACTATGGCAATTGATCATGATGTACAAGATACACACAAGTTGTTGATAAACCAACAAGCGAACAAGATCAAGCAATTTACCTATTCGAATAGAAAGCTTCATATCATACATGTCATTAAAGAATAAGATGTCACACTAAATTCTATTGCACATTGAATAAATTACTCGTACCTCTGTGACAATGGGTCCCAACCTCTTCCCAATAGGTGGTGTGCATCTCACAACCTGACAATGATAAATCTTAAACCCTTTTTGCTTGCCAGCTTGCTCGACTTTCACCCCTTCCTCCATGGTGTACAAACAAACATAAAAGCCACTATCACTCAAGCACAATTCCGCAAGATGAAATGTGGTGTCATACAGGTTATCCCCTATCTTGTTCCAAAAGGGAACTTTATTGAAAAAGCATCCCTCCACAGCCATGTTAGACGGAAAATCTACAAATATGATGTCTATGCACAAGTCTAGCTGAGTGCTCTTCATAGTGCCTTGGCTACAAACTACATTGAAGGCTTCTAACACCACAAGCCCCATTTGCTCTGCTTGTTGGGAAAATTCAATAATATGAACAAGCTCTTTGGCAGAAATGTTGAAAATGTAAATAGTGCCTACAAATTAAAGCTTTTGGATTTAACAAAATATATCAACAATGACAACACTCCATGGATCATATCAAATAGACAAAGTAAAGGCATCAACACTACCTATAGGTTCCAATGTTTCATTGATTATGTCATCATTTTCTCTTAGGAATCCACTGCTACTTGCGCTTTGATGTTTCCCTTGCATCTTGCCATTCTCTATAGCCTCGTTTTCTTGTAATTCCCTATGCACGACTTCCCTACCAAGATTTATAGGAAGTGTCTTACGAAATGATGTTGATGCAGTGGATGCTACTACTTGAGAAGTTGCCATTGTCTCCTCTTCTAGGACCTATTTGTAGTAGTTGTAAGTTGAAGGGTTGCTTTATGTTGCTAAAATAATTCCAACTCTTCATCCGGCACATGATTTTTAACCATATCTAGTGTCATAATAATCAATATCTAATTCTCCTAAATTATTTTCTCATATTAAACTGATCATTTAATGTGGGGAGGTACCAGGGGAGAAAAAGGTAGAATATTGGTTAAGCTAGCAGACCGGCCACAATAGGGATCCAAAGGAAAAAATAGGGATCCAAAGGGGGGGGGGGGGGGGCATCTGCAAAAGATCCATGTGCAACAATGGGCTAAAAAGACCCTAAGGTTCAGCCCATTAAGACTTCCAAAATGCTAAGGTTCCAAAATTCAAAGGTTGTGTCCAAAGGTCAACCCTAGGGAAAATTGGATGCTTTGTGTGTGCCCTAAAAGTCTTTGCACATCCCTACATGGGAGGGGGCGAGCCCTAAAGGTAGGGGATGAGAGAGAAAGCCACACACACACACTCAGGCTCCCTTTTCACAAAGGGAATTAGGGACACTTGTCAGCTCCCTAGGACAGATGCCCACAAGGTGTGCCCAATTCCTATTGGAAGACCCTTGAAGTGGACCAATGAGAATTAAGCTAGAGTAAATCTAGTTTAATTAATTTAAAAACATTTAATAAAAGAAACCAATGAGAATGAAGTCTCCTAGAAGACTATTGGGCAGTCTCCCAAGGGGTCCAATGAGCATTCAGGAGCCCAATGGCTTGCCTGATTCCTATTGGCCAGGAGGCAAAGGGGTCCAATGAGAGTTTAGTTTAATTATTTAATTACCTAAAGCTCTCACAAAAGGGGAAAGGGGGACACATGTCAGAAGGCTATCACTTATGCTGCTTAATTGTAATTGGCTTGACTTGGGGAGGGCCAATGAGGCTTCAGCAAGAGCAATTAGCAAGAGGGCTCGCCCAAGAGAGAGAGGGGGCTGATTTTTGCAAGGCATTATCACACACACACACTCACAGAAGCTCATGTGTGAAGAAAGAGAAGACTATCTCTTCCCAAGCTTTAATGGAGAACTCATCACCTACTCCAAGCTTGTGAGATAGAAGCCTACAAAAACACTCTCTTGGCATGTGGATGCAAATCCAACCAAGAGCCAAGCTTCAATGCATGCTCATCTCCTCTACCAAGCTAATTACTAAGCTAAGCTATGCTACATATGAGTGATTATGTGAGGAGATGTACATCTTTCTCGTAAGATACTCCTTCTTCCTCTCAATCTACTCTCATACCCTGCTAGCTCTCACCATCTTCGAAGGTGTGTGAGGTCTTGGTTCTGAGAACGGGGATAATTCAAGTTGTGTTTGTTAAGTGTTTTGATTAGTGCATGAAGCTTCCATCTTCATTGCACTAGCTAGTCTTGAAGGAACACAAAGAATTGTATTGTACAATGTCTCTCTTGATGGGAGAAACCATAATACAAAGCCTTTTGGAGGGGGGACCGGCTCCATGCAAATCTGGTCCTCAACTGTTGTCAATAGTTTAATTTCTCTCTCTTTTGAAAGTATTGTTGATGCTATCTAACTAGGTGTTATGCTTTTTGTTGCTCTCTCCACCCAAGCACTCTTGTAATTCTCATTAGGAATCTATTCTAATGAAATGCCCACTATGTTCATGCTAATTTCCGCTACACATAAGTTATTAGGCCATTAAATGTTACATCTAGCCACCACAGACACTTGGATTTCTCTATGGTGGACAAGGACTGCACAATCGAAAACTATTATTTAGCATAAGCTCCCTATGTGTTAGGAGTTAACATTAAAAATGCAATGTAATGAATCACTTACCCTTCCAAGCTTCACATCGGAAAACATGAACATTGGGTTATTTGCATATGTCCACACACTTGCCAAGGGGGGCATCTCATCGAGCCAACTAAAAACACACTAACTATTGAGTACTAGTTTAGTGAGGACTAAAAAATTGAACCATACAAATTAACAAAGCTATAGACAACTCGACGGGCTGCATTGTGTAATCCGGGTTGCTTGTTCATGGCATTGACCAACTTAACTCCACCTTCCACAATGAAATATGCGCTATTGAAGTACTTTCTTTGACAAAGCATGACAAAGTTGCGAAATCGATGTTCCAATGGCATCCTTACTCAATCTGCATCTTGAATGTCCAGTAATAGACCCAAACCATATTGATTGACTTGCAACCAAGAGCAATACATGTGGAGCCAATCCCTAACTTTTGTTTTGTCATTGGGAAGGCACTCCAAGGATCAAATTGATACTTGTGAGCTATCTAGCAATTTCACAATGTGTGCCTTATCCATATCTATTATGCAAGAATTTCCAATCATTTTGAGTTTCCCTTCAATCGCAATGTGTGCACTCGATTCATGCCATGGCAAGGACAGAGTAGCACACCAAAACTCTCCATTTGAGGATCTGCAATCCTTGCATACTTGGAGGTATTTCCCCTGTAGGTAATCTCCATCTTCTTTATCACCTTGGCCCTACCAGCTTCATCCATTCCCTTAACTAACTCTTCAATCTTCTGTTCCGTCTCATCCTTAAAAAGCAACCATGTTATTATTTGTGTAGGGAGTGTAAACCAACTCCTTTTCCCCCGAGATGAGACAAACTGCATTTCTTTCTCCACCCAAGATTTTTCTTCAATAGCCAAACCATCCAAGAGAGCACTCTTGTCTGCCTCTCCTAGCCTTCTCAATTGGAACAACCTATCTCCAAATGTGGTTGGCACATATGCATAATCGTTCATCCTATAGCATTAAAAAAAAAGAGTATCAATAATTCAAAAACAACAATTAAAATTTTCAAGGAGAATAGTAGATGCCCAACATCATTCTTACTTGTTCAATCTTGCTAAGGAGAACATTAGTTTCCCTGCGTTAGTCTTTACAAACTACAAAAAAGTGGCAGACCACAGGGAAATGTCTAGACAAGTCATTCTCAAACCTTGTATTGCACAATTGTACAATTATATTAAAATAGTGCAATCAACAAAAGATTGCAACACAACAAAAGTTCTTAAAGGAGATTAAGTTAAAGAATACCTTGTCTAATGCATTCCATCCATGCATGTAGACGATTGTTGCCATCTAGGACATGGACCATCTTTCCTTTCAAGTAGGGCCCCCACTCTGTCTCTAAATTAGGGACCTCTCAAATATTTCATTAACTGTTTTCTAGCAGTCATCCCAGGAATTTATCCTTTCTTGAGTTATTGGTGTCTCCTCCCCCTCTAGGTCAATAAGGGAGACAGTAAAGGCCCCCTTGCTCTCAAGATAACCTACATAATGGGACCTAGGCGGTGGTCTAGAAAATGTGACTCATTCTCTCAAGGAATGCATGTGGTGTAGAGGTCTCAAGGATCTTACCAAACACCTCTAATTTGTTTTTTCTCCCCCTTGCAAGATTGGACATATTCTAGCCTTTGTGTCACCTCATCATCTCGTTGCCCCTCAGTCACCTCATCATCATGTTGCCCCTCAGTCACCTTCTCATGTGGCTCAAATACCACCTCCTCATTCTGATCGTCTTCCTGACTTCTTTGAGTATCAACTCACTGCTCCTCTCTATCAATATCAACTTGATCCACTGCCTTCTCAAGGTTTTCTTGCTCTAAGTCATGAACAATCCTATCAACCAGCTCCTCAGCACCACCACCATCCTCATTGCCAATAACATCCTCATTGTCAATAACATATTCAACATCCTTTTGAATTACTTGAGAATACTCTTGAGTACCTGCTCTTGCATTGACCTATTGAAGTTGGCCTGCTTCAATGGTCTACCTCTTCTCTTGTATGTTGCTCCAGAATCCCCTGCACCTTGCACAATTTTCCTTATCTTAGGAATAGTTACCATACTCATAATATCTGCCTCACACTTACCATCCTCACAATTCAATCTTGTGAAGTGTATAAACACTTTGAAACAATGAAATTTTTTAATTATATGAAATTAAGATAAAAGCCCCTTTGATGTTAGAACCGAACACATTGGAAAGGACAACATCACCTTTCTAGTTTACTAGATTCTAGTCATTATGGTCAGTTATTTCCATTAACTAAATTATGGGTAGTTGTGGTGCATTAGAGTCATTATGGTGACTTGAAATCATTACGGCCGGCACATTTATCACTAAAAATATCGCTCCACCTCTATACTACCATTTATCATTTTCTCTTCTCCATACTATTGGAGCTTTATGTCAAGAATCTATATGTCTTGCAAGCCTTCTCCTGCAAACATGTAAGTGAATCTGTGTGTGTGTGTGTGTGTGTTGCTACCACGACCCAATATTGATGCATGCTTCAACAAAGAATTAGTCTCTCTCTCTCTCTCTCTCTCTCTCTCTCTCTCTCTCTCTCTCTCTCTCTCTCTCTCTCTCTCTCTCTCTCTCTCTCTCTCTCTCTCTCTCTCTCTCTCTCTCTCTCTCTCTCTCTCTCTCTCTCGCTACCATGACCCAGTAGTGATGCAAGCTTCAATAGTTCACTGGTGCCTCATGTCTCTCACACCTGCTCCACGCACACATCTTCTCAATACACCTAAATTTGCACATCTTCTCAATACACCTAATTTGCACCTAAATTTGTAGGGTATGGAGGAGGATACAAATGTTTTGAAAAGTTGGAAGGTAATTAAGAAAACCAAATTAACGTTTCTTCAAACATTCCTCTAGATTAACCTTTTTTAAAACATTTCTCAAGATAAACATTTTTAAAACATTTCTCCAGATGATCATTTTTTTCAAAAACTCGTGAAAACTTGGATTGCTAGTAGTGTCTTTGAATTCCTTTGAACACACTGACACAAGTATTGCATGTGAAATTATTAATTTTTACAGAGTTGTTGGTACAGATTGACTTGCCACGTGTTCAATTTACTCAAAATTATTAACTATGAATATGGTGTTGATTTGATTAAAAGTTATCTTCTATGTAGGGAAGATAAAATTTTGCTGCACTCTGTGTCCGGACAGTCCATCAACATTTTGTTCATCCATGGAAAATTCCTCCTTCCCCTCAAGCTCCTGCAAGAGAAGTTGTGTGGTACTACTAGGGTCATTGTGGAGGCTCTTGTTCATGGGGGACGAGAGTTTAAGGTTTTGGCACCTCTTCCCACCTATGCAGGGGTTGATCTGGTGGCATATTTCATCTTGGAGGAATCATTATATGAAAATTACACTACAAGACTAGAAGACATCTTTCAGACCCCTACGTCATCTCCAATTGGTCCATCACCTGCATCAATGTAAGTGCATGTAAGTCCAAGACCATTCATGAAAGTTTGAACAATTCTTCACTATTTTTGTTTTTGTTCTGTTGCAGACAAATTGATGATGACGAGGACAATGAAGATCATGTTGAATTTGATAAGCTAGATGAAGAAACTCCAAAATTTTGAGGTAGCAGTTTATGCATTCCAAATTATCCATACACTCCTCCCAATGATGTGCTTCACACTATTATGCAAGAGTGTGAATACAAGGGCAAGGTCAAAGATATACCAAAAAGCTACCAGGAATTTTGCATCTACAGAATGATTGAGGGGAAGGCAATGGAGGGTATGGAGCAAAAGTATGAGGGAAATTTGTGGACAAAACCACAAACTTAGACAAGAACTAACAACTCTTTTGTCCTTAGGAAGAGTTTTTGTGGAGGTTTTTTCCAATACATATGAGTGAGCGGTGCTCATTTAGGAGCAGGACTAATCAAACTAACAAGCAACATTGGAATGGACGGTTGTCCAAGCTCCCAAAGAATGGTTGCCTAGCCATGAGGAGCTATAGAAATTTGGAGTGCTTTTTTTTCAAACATTTTCCCATGTGTGTGACAGATTGTCCAGCAACTGTTTACTACTTTATGCCTAGGGATTCTTGCCATAGTAGGCTATTTATACACCATGTCAAGCACAAGCACATCGTCCCTAAGGCAATGTCTAGAGCATCAATTTGGAACATTACAGCCTTAGTAGCTAAGGTAGTGACAATGGACAATAGAGCAGGCCCTAGGAAGGTACACATGATATTGGCTTGGGAGATGGTGCTCAAGGCCTTCACAGATGACAGTATTACAAGTGGGAAGTTTATAAGTGAGAAGGAGGTCCATGAGACGTCCCAAGAATTGCTTACCCTTGTCAACATGAAGAAGTAAGTTTTTAGCTATCAACACCAAAACATTTGTTTCCTTGAAAAATTGGTTCACCCATGATTATGTATATTGTAGGGTAAAGCAAATGGTGATGTAGTGTATAAGGACCACTTGACCAATGGGTGATGGACATCATGCAATTCTTGAACTAAACAGAAAGTGCCACTTTAAATTCTTCTATGGCTCTCAATTTCCATTGCAAGCGTCAACATCACAAGAGCGGTCATTCATATTCAAGATGTCTACTACTGACCCAGATTTAGGAGTAGATGTGGTAAGAAGGATGGATAGAGATGGACATGGAGACCTCCAACTATCATGGGTTTGTTTTGACCATCTCCATCAAATAGAAAGAGGTCGGCACACAATGGGAGCACATGTTGATGATCACATGTAAGTAACAAATAAGTATAAGGATATAAATAAGTGGATGCGGATACTAAATATCTAAACTAATGTATACGTTGGCTCATGGCTTTGTAATGTTATTAGGGTTTGGAGCGCTTCCAACAATTGCAACCTGTGATTTCAAAGAAGAGGACGAGGAAGCACAAATAATTTTTTGGGAATCTATGAACCAGGTTATGATTGAGCACATAGGTAAGCCAATCAACTTCCAAGGATTCATGTCAGATGAGGTAGGAGAAAATTAGAATGCAGTGAGATATATGTTTGGAGACAAGAAGGAAATGGTGGGTAGGGAAAGGTCTTGTCTCTGGCACTGGAAGGATAATTTGAGGGTGCACACATAGAGGTATATCCACTCCCAGTACCAATCAAAGCATAAAGAGATTTGTGAATAGTGGAGATTGTCTGAGACAACATATGTGGCACTAGAGCCATTTTGTAGGATTAGGAGTTGGTGGGAAACATGCAAGACAACAGATTAAAAAATACCAAAGCTAGATAGTTGGTTGAGTTGGTGGCATTATAGGGTTAGTCATTGGGGACATATGATGGTCAAGGATGGGGAGCCCATAATGAATGCATTGATTCCAAGGACCAACCTCTCTGAGGGGAAACATGCAAGTTGGTTGGCTAGAGAGGGGCTACAAGCAAAAACATAGTCTTTATGATGCATGTGTCACTGATCTAATCAATGGCCATCTTCATTGTGCCAGTCATCTAGCCTTCTTGGATGGTAAATATATTGGAGGGGGGCCAACATTGGATATTTTCGTTGACAGAGACATGTTAAGGATGCAAACTAGCCCATCACCAGCAGTCACCTCTAGGGCAGTGGTGGATAATGTCGCCATGGCTACTCCAATCTTCAATAATAGAGTTAATTTCAAGGGTAAGAAGAGGACAATGCATGCCAAGCAACCATTAATGGATATGGATACAAGAATTTGTAGCCACAGACATGAGTATAATTATGTCACTCAAGATAAGATGTCAAATGCATCACATGAGCAACCATGCAATGAATTGTTGCAAGCTCTAGAGAAAAACTTCATGACACAAAGTGGGCTATTCGCAGGATACCAACATCAAGTAGAGTGGAGTGTAACCATTGGACAATTGGTAAGAAGTGTGGGTTGAGGTAGAGACCGAGAGACCCAACTCCGTGTTTTTGGAGTGATTGTCAATTATCTTCTTGGCGGAAGCATAAGTTTTTTTACTTTTTTAGCACAAATGTGAGGCATACATGGAGAATGGTCACAAGCATCATGTCTGGCTTATTGCGAAGGGCACCAAACTCAATATCAAAGAAGCTTGTGCACTTGTGAAGGAAAGATTTGAGATTGGAGTATCAATGGAATCATTGATCCCCAAAGAAGCGCATCAGAGAGAGCCCCATGCCAACAACAATGAAGATCAAAACTATCCCTATCGACCAAGGGTATTGAAGGTTGCCTATGCTCAAACTATGCAACATTAGAAATGCTAGCAAAATTGACTGGAATCCATGTAGAAGTGGAAGGAGAGAAAGAGATTTTTACCATAGAGCTATTGGCAGGTCACAGTAGAGCCCCTACATCATGCATAGAAGTTATAATTCAGAATGTCCCATCTTGTTTGTGCATTGATTTTCAAGGCAGATTGGCAAAGAAGGCTTCCTTTCTTCCTTGCAAGAATCTTTATCTTGTGTACTTGATTGTACTTGGACAAGATGTCAACAACAACATGCATATCCATCAAGCATGCTAACAAAGGCAGTGAAAATCCAACCAAATTAGCTATAAGGGCTATAGCCTGGGTGATGCCTTTTTTTTAAAACACCTTTTGGAAGGGTGGACAAGATAGCAAAACCTATAGTCTATAGATCAATGCAGTTATTTAGTTCCTTTTATTTAGTCCATTTTGTAACCCACTCATAAGGTTATTGGAAATGAATCAGCATAAAAATTTTGTAAGAGGCTAAAATGTTTTTTTTTCTAAGTTATTCCTTCAAGAATATGATAGATTCCATCCATAACATATTTGAAGAGTTTTGCAATCTTTGCAACTCAACCATGACACTCTCTCTAGTCTATATTGCAATCTCCATTGCTCTCCAATGATCAATGTTGAATGGCATGCTCTCTCTCACACACTCACTCACTCACTCTCACCCACCCACCCACACACACACACACACACACACACACACACACACACACACACACACACACACACACACACACACACACACACACACACACACACACACACACACACACACACACACACACACACACACACACACACACACACTTGGTCACATCATCTGACCATGATAACACCTAGAGGGGTTTTGATTGTGCTCTGAATTAATGTATATGGCTAGACATCCAACTATTTGCACTCGATTTAAACTTGAGTTGTTGCCTTATGGGAGTTTACCTTGTGCTTTACTATACACCTCCTATAATGATAACTCCTAGCTTTTGCTATGCAAAATATAGTGGCTAAGCATAAATAATTATATTTTTTTAAATCTAAAAGAACCCCGCACCTTTTTTGGTTACCTTATGGCATCTGACCATGATAGCTAATCCTAGCTACACTCACAATCGAACTCAACCTACTAAAAGTGCTACTTGAAAGTTTTTATAGCTTATGCTTTACCTAACTCAACACACACATAGTCATACATTTTTGGCAGTTTTGGCTAAGGCTATGAGACTATTGTTGCTTGAGTACTTTTGATTACAAGTGGTTTATCCTGAGCATAAGGAGTCCACGTTAAGATTGAAATTACTGCATAGGATAATTATGTTTGGACCCTTGATACTAGCTTACACTGTTGTCTTGGTAAGCTTAGTTGAGTATGAACCACTAAAAGGCTAGGGTCAGTGGGAGCAATCCCTTAAGGATTTAACTCATAGAAGTTAAACAATGGGTAGACTCCTTCCCATTTTTTCCTCTTGGCATAAATCGGTGCGAGGGTAATGCACTAAAAAACCTGACGTCACAGATCCATGTCCCCTATTTCACTCAAGGTGATTCAAGACAAAAGCCTCCCTTTCTGATAACTTGGAATGATGTTGGGCGGATTGGTGAAGCTGGTGGCATATCCTTTTCATGATAAAATCCTATTTCCCTCCTAATGGGATGTCTTGCCGTGATGAGCATCATGTTTCAGTACAACCATAGTTGTAGACGTGCTTTTTGCTGCTTCATAGCATTACACTACCCCTATATAAATGTGAGGGGCTCTTCTCCCCTCACTTAGACTTGGTTTTTTTTGTATTTTTCCTTTTTGCAAAAAAGGAAAGTGATCATAGAAGGGATTGGGCATTGGACTTTGTTGTGCTGTCCCTTGCAACAGTTAAACTACCAGTTATGGTCGACTTAGACCTGGACTTGGTTTTGTTTTTTTCAAAAGAATGAGAAAGAGAGAGAGAGAGAGTGACTGAAATATGCTTGGCTATGAAATTCCCCGGGTACTATGGAGGTTATTTGGAATGCTTCTACTCCAGAGGTTCTAAACTTCACTCAAATTTCAGCTTCTAGGGAGTTCTAGTGTTGTGCCACTCTGGTTTTATAAGGCTTTTTGAAGGATACTGGCTCTTGATTGGATGACGGCTTAAAAAAATTTGGCATGATTAATATGCTGTATGTTGTTTTTTCCTTAATACTCTTATAATATCTGGCTTAATCTCTCTACTGAGGAGGAATGCTTGTTGGCTTTAACTTACCTTCAACATGTTGTTGATTACTGGTTGGCTTTTTGGGTCTTGGATATCTGGCTTAGTCTTGATGTACTATAGCTAGCTCTTAGGGCTACTGCCATAAATTATATGTAACTCTATACATACATACATATTCTAGGTTTGATGCTTTACTGAAAATTGGCATAATATATATTTATACTAATCTGGATTTTGGTGCTTTACTACCTAAATATGTCTTGGTCTCTAGATGTGGCTAGTCATTTTTTTGGATTAGATTTTGCTTTCATAAACTGGCTATATTTGGGTATGGTTTGAGGTGGCCTGCTTTCTGGATGGCTCTGGCTTTGGCTAATACCTCTCTGGGCTGATTTTAGCAAGATCTTTTTACTTCTTTGCTGACCTTGTTGGACTTTGTCATGCTGGCCTTGACTTGCAAAAAATCTGACATACAACATGCTACTGATTACTGGATTAATATTTGGCTTTTGGCTCTTGGATAAACCCGGGGATAAACTGCCTATAATCTTGTCTAGGTTTGAATTTTTCACTTCCATAGTAGGTGTCTTTTGCCAGCTAAAGCTTGATCTTTGGATATGGCTAGTCATTTCTCTAGACTTGATCCTACTCTCATACAATGGCTATATCTAGGAATGGTTTGAGATGGCTTGCTTTATGGCTGGCTCTGGCTCTGGCTAATACTTCTCTAACCTTGGCAAATACTTCTCTAGGCTGATCATTCAGCTACTATTTTAAATTCAAAAGGAGACCATTTATAGTATTTGGTGTAATGCTAATGAGTGTGCATACCTGTTGCTAAGTACTAGAATATTCAAATACTTCTAGTTCTTAATATCTGGCCTTTATCTGGTCTCGTAATATTCCTAATTAATTCTAGCTTTTGATCACTGTCTTGCTAACCTAGCAGGATCTTTCACTTCTAGGATCTGATCCAATAAATCTTCTAGTCTCTTTTCTGGTTGCTAAGCCGAAAATATCTTTTGCTCTGATGGTTGAATCTTTGGATTTTTAACAACTTCCTTACATATGCTGGATGTTTTTGATAATTTGTATAAGGCTAACATACCGTGATTAATGTAATTGGAGAGCTTGCTTTAACAAAAACTTCAATACTAACCGTTGTTATATTGAAATATTTGGGTACAATGAGATTTCTAGCCATTATGTTCTACTAGGGGTAGTTGGTCTTTGAAGGGCTTGACCTCGGAGCATATTTTAAGATAAAGCTATAAAACTTAGCATTGCATGCAAGTTTTTTGCCATACTTTTTTAGGCTAAAGCAGTAAATAGAATGATATGGATGTTAAGTATGGAGCCTGATTTACCCTTGTAATTTTCTGTGGTAAAAACGCACATTTGTAAGGCCCCCATTATGAGGACAAGCCATCGTGCGTGAAGGAAAATCACTCACCGGAAACCAAAATTTTCACGGACAAGAATCAGGGGCAACTTTAAAGGCCTCGGGGGCGGAGGCCCCCGATACTTTTTTTTTCGCCGGAATATTCTTTTTTCGCCGGAATATTATGGCCGGACGGCGGCCGAAAAGTGGTCGGAAAAGAACCAGTCGGTTGGCCGGTGGCCGGTAGTCAATGGCCGATGGCCGGTGGCCGGTGGTCGGAAGTCAATGGCCGGTGGCCGAATTCAAAAGCGGACTTGTCTTCTCAAGGGCGGCCACACATGGGCGGATTGGAGGGTCCGATTTGGACTTATTCGCACAAGGGCGGCTACACATGGCTGTCTCTCATAAGAGAGGGCAGCCCTTTTGGCCTATAAAAGGAGGCCATTTCTACACACATTTTATAGTGTGAAGTTGATGCAACAAGGTGAGTGTGAGGTGGTGAGAGTGAAGCAAGGCGGGAGCTCCATTAAGGGTATAATCCCTTTGTAAACTACTTCTTGTTTTGAAGTACTAAAGCCATTGAATGGCTGCTTTCCTGTGGACGTAGCCCACATTGGGTGAACCACGTATATCGTGTGTACTCTCTCTCTCTCTCTACTCTATAATCTCGCGTATATAAATCTGTCTCTCTCCATTAAGTAATCTACTCAATTATCTATTTAGCTACGTCTTATTTCCTAACAACTGGTATCAGAGCAAGGTTTGCTCGTAGCTAAATTATCTCAAGGAAAGGATTCCTTGAATTGAGTGGGAGTTATGGCGGAGGAAGGGAAGCTCAAGATTGAGAAGTTCAACGGCAAAAACTCCCAACATTGGAAGATGCAGATTGAAGACTATCTCTACCAGAAGGACCTTTATTTGCCACTAGGCGGTCTTGCGAAGAAGCCCGCAACAATGGCAGATGAAGCATGGATTGTCCTTGATCGAAAGGCACTGGGAACAATCCGGTTAAGCTTGGCGTCAACGGTGGCCTTCAATGTTTCGGAGATGAAGACCACGGAGGACTTGATGAAGTCACTTGACGACTTCTACGAGAAACCGTCGGCATCCAATAAGGTATTTCTTATGAAGCGCTTGTTCAATCTAAAGATGGCAGAGAATGGTTCAGTTGCAGAACACCTAAATGACTTTAACACAAACATAAGTCAACTTCGATCAGTGAAAATCAATTTCGATGACGAAGTGCGAGCTCTCCTTATACTATCAGCTCTACTGGATAGTTGGGACAGCCTTGTGATGGCTGTAAGTAATTCTATCTCTGGCACAAATACTCTTAAGTTTGATGATGTTGTGGGTGTTCTCCTAAGCGAGGAAATGCGAAGGAGAAGCACATGAGAATCATCAAGTGCTGCACTATCAGTGGAAACAAGAGGAAGGTTTAAGGAGAGGTTCAAAAACCAAAAGGGTCGTGATCGCTCAAGGCGGAGCAAG
Organism: Adiantum capillus-veneris; assembly: GCF_014529385.1. Classification (NCBI taxonomy): domain Eukaryota; kingdom Viridiplantae; phylum Streptophyta; class Polypodiopsida; order Polypodiales; family Pteridaceae; genus Adiantum; species Adiantum capillus-veneris. The sequence continues at coordinate 101,478,677 of NC_140960.1, read as the reverse complement.
TCACGCACAAAGTCAGTTCTTGAATGTTGGAACTGCGGCAAGAAGGGCCACGTCAAAAAGGATTGTTGGTCCAAGAAGAAGAAGAAGGAGACAGAGTCTCAAGACAACAAGCCAACATCGGAGGCCAATGTGGCAGGTAAAGTAGAGCAAGATGCTCTAATTCTCTCATTAGACAATGTGTCTAATTTCTGGATAGTAGATTGTGGGGCTTCATTCCATGCGACACCACACAAGCAACATTTCCAAGACTACACCAAAGGTAATTTTGGGTATGTATACTTGGGAGATGATGAAGCTTGTGAGATTGTCGGCAAAGGTACAGTTTCTGTCAAAACTGCTAACGGAAATGAATGGAAGCTTAAAGATGTTAGGCATGTTCCTTCTGTTAACCCTCATGGCTCACGGACACCCTATCGCCTACGACGGACACTGTAACCGTATTATTTATTTAAGTAGAGTCAGGCACCGGGCTTGTCGGTCCAATAGGGAAAGGTAGAGTGATCGCCGATGAGAGGCGCACTCTAACACGAACATGCTAGGGTTAGTTGGCTAAGCATGGGCGCCCAAGTGTGAATGGGGTGAGCTCACATAAAAGCCAACTAAACCTAATTTTTACTCATTCTCTCATTGTGCAATAGAAACTGCTCTTGCTCCATCTCCACCTTCTCCTTCACCATCTCCTTGTGTGTGTGCGTGTGTGTGTGTGTGTGTGTGTGTGTGTGTGTGTGTGTGTGTGTGTGTGAGAGAGAGAGAGAGAGAGAGAGAGAGAGAGAGAGAGAGAGAGAGAGAGAGTGAGAGTGTGTGTGCGATCGAGCGTTGCGGCGGCACGACGGTGGCGAGGCGGTTGAGCGCGGCGTAGCGGCGTCTCCCTCTTCTTCGCGGCGAGGAATCCTCTATGGCAGGAGCATAAGGCGGTGAGTGACACACCATTGCCCTCTTTGAGCTTACTAGTTAAACTAGTTGTGTGCTTGGAGCCGTCTGCGGCTCGTACATGGTGTATCGGCAAGTCCCTTGCTTCGACAGTGCGGCAAGGAGCGCACATTTTTGGCGCCGTTGCCGGGGAATAGCCCTGCATTAAGCCTAAGAGGCACTTTGTGCTTCTTGTATGAGTGGTTTGCAGTAGGAAAGAAGAGGGAGAGGAAGGCGTATTTTTTCTGCAAGTTGTTAATTCTGTTTTTCTGTTGCGCACAGTTTGCATTTTCTGTTTTTCTACTGCGTACATTTTAGTATTAGTTAGACAGTTAGCAAAATTCTGTTTTTCTGTTTGCACACAGTTAGCATTTCTTGCGTTGTTTGCATTTTCTGTGTTTTCACTGCACAGTTCTGTCAAGTTTCAATTTCTGCATTTTCTGTGTTTTCTGTGTCTTCTGGTTTGTGCACAGTTAGTTAATTAAGTAGGTTAGTAATTAGGTGAACCACTGATTAGCAGGTCAGTAGGTAGGTGGGACAGTAAATAGTTAGGTGAGGTCAACGCGCACCAAAACGCGTACCAAATAATATCTCAAAAAAAAAAATGTAAATTAAATTTTTTTGTAAAAAAAATAAAATAAAATTCGAAAAAAAAAATTGTGAAAAAAAAAATCCGAAAAATAAAAACGCGAGTGAGTGGGAGGTTAAATTTTCGAAAATAAAAAACGTGAGTTATAAAAACGTACGGGTTGGTCTGTATAAAAGATAGATCAGGATCGGGATCATTTCCCCAAGCCCAAGCCCAAGCCCAAGCCCAGGCCCAGGCCTCAGTCCTCTGATATATACTAGACTCACTCTTATACATATACCCTACTCCCTCAAGAGAGAATGAGAGCATGTGGGACAAGTCCTCCACTCTCCTCCCTTCTCTTCCCACTTGCACCCTTAGACTTTCTAGTTTGGGCCTAGTTCCCTACTGGAAATTGACAGTTTTAGGGATTCCGAGGGCATAGAGTGACCAAACGGAGGGCTGTAAAGCACGGCACGACCCTCTGACCGATACGCTCATTTCGAGCTATCACACGGCCCATTCCATGACACGCTCTAAAAAATCTAGCAAAAAAAAAAAAACAAACAAAAACACGCTAAAAACTAGTCACAAGGCCTCCTAGAGCAGCTTTTTGACACCTTAGGGTATCAAAAGCACATGCACTTACGCTCTGGACGAGTGTTAGAGCACGATCACATTGGTAGTGCCTCTGTTCATACGGACATCCATTACCCATCCACGATAAGCTCTAGACCCTCAGCGGGGACACAAGGTAGCACCACCCAAGACCCTAAAATAGCCGCTAGTGATTCCTCCTCCGACTCAGAAATCATGGAAGCATACCCTACCCAAAACACTGAGAGAGAAGGCCATGCACCTCCCGAAGCTCCACAGCCTAGTACTAGTATGTTTAGCCGTTTCATGGAAACATTAGGTAGAGCTACTCGCTCGGAACCTGATGCAAATGAAGCACACGAAGGGGGTGGGGAAGTGGACTCTCCTTTCACATCGCACGTGGACCCCACACCCCCAAAGAGTGTCCATGTGGATATCCTGCCAACTTCTTACCAAGAAGGCCCTGTTGAGCTGCCTCCTTCAGAAGTTCCCTCTAGAGTATCGTTGGTGACAAGTAAAACCACGGGGAGCAACATTGCTTCTACCTCACAAGAAACCGTTAACACGTCGACTCTAGAAGGATTGTTCATTAATGATCATTGGACATACGACCTCCACACTGAGGTGCTGACGGATCTACACTCTGGCCACGCCTACCATGTAGGATGGATAGAGATTGTACAATCCACCTCTAGTGCCACGAGCATCGAAGATCAACAGAAAATGATCTGTAATGTTATCCATGGCATTATTCAATCAGAAAGGCAAAACCGAGGGGTAAATATACTCTCAACTGGCCCCATGAGATTTCTAGATACAAGCAAGGCTCAACAGCCTACTCTATCACAAATGGAGACTCCTCTAATGAGCCCCATGGACCCATCTTACGTCATTTCACCTGGGGTCTCTATGCAATCTGAGCCTCCAAGCGACAACTTTAGCTTCCCTAACTTGGCTCAACCCTCTATTAAGGAAAACACAGTGCTCACTCCAGGGATAAGCCTAACAGAGAATGTACCGATGACATCTACGGTTAGCGCAGTGCCACTACCTAGTGTCGTAGTACCTAATATGGGGCCTCGACCGTATGTGCCTCTAGCCCCTTATGCACACATGGCCCCCACACCTCCAATTGTACCACTTGCTTATGCTCCTTGAGTGCCGCTCCCTAGCCCTTATCCGAGTGGACCTATGCCCGGTTATGTTCCATATCTTGCATCATCCACACATATGCCAAGACCGGTACCTGTCCCTCTCCCACATATGATTCCAAGAGTACCTCCACCGGCCCTGCCTCCTCACATAGGTGACTTGGCAGCGTTTGCTCAAACCATAGGTCGATCTATCGCGGAAAATATGCGTCATGCATCTGATAGAGAGCCTAGAAGTAAGGCAGTACAAATTGCCAAACTCACGCAAAAATTCAATGGGGACGAAGATTCTAGGAAACACATCAAAGTGTTTGAACAAGTATGTGATTCCTTAGGGGAACGCAACGAACTACATAAGTGCAATGCCTTAAGCTTGACATTAAGTGGGAAGGCTAGAGATTGGTATAGGACCCTAAGGGTGGACGAGAAAACAATCTACCCTACCCTTCGAAGGTTGTTTCTAAAGGAGTACATACGAGAAGGTGTGCTTTGGGCTGTAGCATCTCAGCTACAGAAGGCCAAACGTAAGGAAGGAGAGTCAGTAAGGGACTTCATTAGTCGTCTAAAGCACTTAAACTCTCATTGCCCTGTAAATGAGCGCTTCAACAATAACCAACTGCTTGATCGATTCATTCGAGGGTTGAGGAATGAAGGAATCTATAATGGACTAGTGATTAGAGGTATCACAACCTGGGAAGATGTCACTGCCAATGCAATCCAATTAGAGGACAACTTGATGATAGCAGGCATGAGGGTGTCTACTGACACGAGATCCACTAGCTCACAAGCCATTGAGTATGAACCCATGACTGCAAAGCCCATTGCCAATGAGCCAAAGGTATTTGAGACATTCTTGACAGAACTCACCAAGGCAATCCAAGAGTCTCTTAAGGATAATCGACCCCCTCAAAATAGTCACATGTATCCAAGAAGGGAGCAACAATGGTGTTCCATTTGCTTAGGTCCACATAGCACTAGTGAGTGCCCTACGTTTAGAGTAAAATTTAATGGAACTTGCAACGCATGTGGTAGGTATGGTCACCAAGCTAAGGATTGTTTAATGATCAAACGTATGATGGCAAATAGACCACCTGTAGCCTGGACGGATGCACACCAAAATAATTATAATAAAAAATCCCCATATCTAGGCCCTATATACAATGAAATATACACACACAAATGGGCCATAATATTTATTTTATTTTTTTTGTTTTTTGTTTTGCTCAACTAGCACAATGAATAAGTAGCTGAGGGTTTTAAGGAGATATGGGGAAAGTCCCCTAACTCAGACATGTCTATATATAGTGAAAGTATGAGGATATCCACAGTGTTTGAGTGATTTTGATAGGGTGAGGTAGATCACTATGGAAATTTTGGATAGCCAAAAAATGGCTACCATTAGCCCCCCCCCCCCCAGATGATGATACATTCATGTACCATCAAAAGACGTTTTTTCCAATGAGGGTGGTTCCAAGCTATTTGCGATGTTTTGTGTCTCAAACTCGCTTCAAACAAGTCTTCATTTTGTTGTTCTTCTTCACCTTGTCTTGAACTACTGACACAAACCAAACTACAAGACTTACATGATGATATAGTTTCTTGGTGATGCTCTTGTAGATCCTTTGGTAGAGTGTGACTCAAGTAGGGCTTTAGTCAGTACCCATTCACCTTCTTAGGATGCTCCTTGCCATATAAATCCATGAGTTGATAGTAGCTTGAATTAAAAGATTTTTTGACCACATACGGACCTTGCCATCTAGTGTTGAATTTGGCATCAAACCTATTGTCAAGTCGATTGTAATACCTTAACACCAACCCACCTTCCTTGATACCCTTGTCCTTGAACTTCTTATCAAGCTTCTCCTTTGCTTGCATAACTTTTCTCTTGTAGCACTTGGAATGTTGAGCTCAATTGGCTGCAAAGCCTCTTGACCATACACCAAGTGAAATGGTGTGAACTCTGTGGCCTCCCTATATGTGGTTCAATACGCCCATAATGCACCATCCAAGAATTCATCCCACAAATTTTTCTTGTTCTTCACCATCTTTCTGATGATGTCTACAATGACACCATTAGCCTTCTCCACCGAACCATTTGACTGTGGGTAGTAGGGTGTGCTACGACGATGTAGAATGTGAAGCTCTTCAAAAAATTTCGTGAGTAAACCCTTCCTGAATCCTGGACCATTATTAGAAACAATCTCCAAAGGTGTGCCAAATCTGCAACAAATATTAGTGTAGACAAACTTGCTCACTATCTTACCATTTACCTTTGCCGCACTTTGAGCCTCTACCCACCTAGTCATGCAATCTATAGCCACTTGAATATATACCCCTTTCAAAGGATCCATTTGCAAGTACAATTTGCCTTGGACCATGCACCAGCCTTATGTTTCCATTTACGTGACAACTGTGAAAACTTTTACACCAAGGTTGGACATCCACATGCAGGCTTGGACAAACATGCCCTGCAAGAAAAATAATTTTCATAGTCTTGGGCAAAATGGCCACCTTATGTTTCTTCATGCAAACCATTTAGAATGGTTGGAATTTCCTCCATTGTTGGTACTCTTCAACACACTTGATCTTTTCCTCTTTGATAGAGGGAGCCTTCTAGGAACAGATATACACTTGCCTTCTTTATGAGCCTCCTCTTCTAAGCCTTTGTGGAGCCTTGTGGAAACTTGCCTTCCAAGATGTAACCAATAATTGGAGCTAATGACTCCATTCCCTGGTACCTTGGTTGCTTTACCACTATTGCTGCCATGAGGACATCCACTTCTTTGTCAACACATGCAACTGATTTCTGTGCAAGGAAATCAACATCTTCATTTTGTTTCCTATGAATACGATACAATTTCACTTCTTCATTGACTGAATATTTTGCTTTACCACTATTGCTGCCATGAGGACATCCACTTCTTTGTCAACAAATGCAAGTGATTTCTGTGCAAGGAAATCAACATCTTCATTTTGTTTCCTATGAATACGATACAATTTCACTTCTTCATTGACTGAATATTTTGTGGATGGAATGAACCTTTTGCCTTAATGTTTCATTTATACATGACCAAATGCTTAAGATTTTCTTTACAATGAGAAGTGCATCCCTTGTTACCATGAGACATCGTATATTCTGAGAAACACACATCTGAAAGCCATGGAGTAGTATACCGTACTCTGCTTCATTGTTTCTTATGGAGTCTGGTAACCTCACATTTCCTTTCACAACAGCCACACCATTTGGATCAAGCAACACAAGCCCTCCCCCTACTTTTCCTGTGGCCTTCTTGAATGCTCCATCAAAGAACAAGGTGAATGAATTAGGTATGCTTTTAGGTGCTGGCAAGGGTAGGCTTTTCACTTCAGGCATCTTAATATCCCTTTTGTGCACTCTATAGGTGAGAATCCATGTCAACTGTGCACATACACTATCTTCTACCTTGAAAGAGTATTTAATTCTTGCAATTCCATAATCCACTTTGAGATCCTTGGACTTAGTGTCATTTGAGAGGACACCCAAGGAACAAGTTTTTGGCAGTGAGTATTACAAAGGGTTTTAGCAACAAGTAGGATCTAAATTTTCTCATCGCAATCATGAGAGAAAGCATCATGAGTTCTGCTTCTGTGTAGCCTCTCTCCAAGGCATTCATGACCCTACTAGAAAATTTGAGAGGTTGCATCCTAGTGCTAAGTGGATCTTGTTGCAACAACATTGCACCCAATGTCTCCTTACCTACACTTAAGCTAACAAAAAATGTGTATTCCCAACATGGAGGCGTGAGTGTCAATATACATGTGGCAAAACCAACTTTATAATACAAAATTACTTCTCAAGGTCATTAGACCATGAAAATTCTACCTGTTGTTGCTGAGTCAATTTTTGGAGGGGGTGAAGCCGCTTTGAAGCTAAGTGAATGAAGCGTGACATATACATCACCTTTTAAATGAATGAGATGACCTCCTTGAAATTCTTGGGTGATGGTAGCTCAATAAGATTCCTCGCCTTTGAAGGATACACCTCAATGTCTTTATATGATGCCTTATGACCAAGCAAGATCACCACGTCCTCACCTATATGGCATTTGTCAGGATTGAGTTGACCTCCCATGTCGTACAATTTCTTCAAACCTTCTTCTACCTTCTATAGGTGCAATGATTTTGAACTATAAATGTAAAAGTCATTAATAAAAACCCCAATGGACTTTTCCTTGAAACACCATAATCATGAAGCATTGGAAAGCTGCAGGAGCATTTGTCAGGCCAAATGGCATTACTCTAAAAGCATAACAACCCCAAGGAGTGATGAAGGTTGTTTGCAATTGATCCTCTAATGTGATACCTATTTGAAAGTAGCTCAAGTAGCCATCACACACAATGTACTTCTCATGACCAACTACCTCATTTAGTATCTCATCCTGAAATGGGAAGGGAAAGTGATCTCGCTTGCTTGCCTCATTGAGTGACCTATAGTCCAAACACACCCTCCACTTTCTATTATTTTTAGAAGTGACCACAACTGGGGAGACCCACTATGAATTCTCCACTAGATAAATGAAACCTATTGCTAAAAGCTTTCTTACCTCCTTGAGTAAAGCGCGATCCTTGATGACTCCTAGACTTCATAGCTTCTGATCCTTAGGTGTGGCCTCTGGCTTTGACTTGATGTTGTGTTGAACATCATCTACTCCACGCATGTCTGTGTAGTCTTTAGCAAAAATCCTAGGAAACTTCCTTAGCACACATTTGAACTGCTCTCTTTCGTCCTTTGTAAGTGTTGTAGACAATATATCTTCTAACATTCCTTCATCTTCCACACCTTGGTGCTCTTGAGTACCTAGACCTACCTCTTCCAAGCCTTGACAAGAGGTCTCTTGGTTGCTTGGCTTAAACCTTACCCCCATGAATTTGATGGAAAACTCCTCTTCAATAAAGATGCCGCTACTTTCTTCCTTTGAGGTGCTATCAGTCCAATCTTCCTCCATCTCACTTTGAGATGATTCTTCGTGGAGCTCCTCTTGACGTTGCTCCTTCAAGTCAAGGAAAATCTTCTTATGATTGTCATTCTTGCAAATCAATTTTTCACTCTCCTAATCCTGCAAAGCTTGCATTTTCATTAGCCATTTCCTTTGGTAAACATAACATAGAAATCAACAGCCTTCTTAATGCCAAAGGCCTCCACAAAAACATTTTTATAGATGCCTAAGCACCTAGCTTTGCTATTGTTTTCCATTTTGACTTTGATTTCATGTGTCTCATGGATGTGCATGTCTAGTCTTTGCATGAGTCCCTTTGTCATTATGCAAATTTGTGCACCCCCATCCACTAGACCTTTCCTAATCAACCTTCCTTTGATGTAACAATCTAGCACAGGTGTAATATCCTCATTCATTTCATCTTGTGAAATCTTCACAACAAGCACATTCTCTTTTACCTTTGTCCCAGTGCTACCAGTCTTCATTAGCTCCTTCCTAACTTGTGGACACAATACAAGAAATTAAGCCCATGAGATATCAGGACCCTTACCTCTCATGTCTTCCAATAGGTTGTATGGAGCCATACCATGTCCAAGAGGAAAGTCTTCGAGGTTGATACATCATTGAGTCCTCTTGGCTTCCTTGGTCTAAAAGTATACTTTACAAAAATAATTCTCAACATGAGCCATGCAAACTCTTTTTGGCAACGTAAAACTATAGGTAGTGCAAGGATAATTCTTAGACCTGTACATTAGTGAGGGAAGTCCAAGTCTCTTTGATGGAAGTATAGACTCCCAAGCCCTTACCCTTGACACAAATCAGCCACCATTTTCCTTGTTACCCATATGTCCCTTACAACATCCATAGTCTCAGTACTTGCAGGCTACTCAATCGTAACAATTGGATCACATGGTGTTGTATCTAAACTATCCATACCACATTCTTGTTCTTGTACCTCAATCTCTCCTTTCCCCCCTTCAAGTTGAGATGAAAGTTATCATGCTTGAATCTAAGCATTTCATTTATATATGTGTGAATTATTGAGTGCTCTCAACACATGACAAGAAAGACAAGATTTAGTGATGAAACAACCACACCAAAACTCAAACTTTTGCTTCACAAAAAGGACGAACATTGGCACACTAATCGGCATGCCAGTTGCATGCATGACAAAATGAGTGCACAAACTCCAGCTTTCCCTTAAAAATTAGAGCTCACTTCACTAGTTAGGCACTTTGCCCAACACTGTAATACCCTCCTGGGCCGTGGCTCTCGCTCCTCAACTTTTTTGTTTGTCCCTTAGGACCTACAACTTGTGAAAGATGAATTGATAAGTTGCTCAAGGACTCATTTAGATTCTCAATCACCTCAGCTGTTACCTCAAAAATCTCTCTAGAGGTTGATGCTTGCAATTTTCCATTGGGTCTAGGATCCTCTACTGGAACCTCTCCCCTTAGGCACTTGGGTTTTCTACACTTCTCAGTAGCCCTAGTATCAGCTGCATCAAAGGTAGCAGGTGCACCCGCCTCAACTTTCATCTTGAGTGTGGGAAAGAGACCGGCTATGAACATCTCTGTCTTTAGGAACTCTGCACCATCACCAGGGTTGGAAATATTTCTTACCCATACAGTCCAAAGACATAGAAACTCTTGTTTGTACATGTATTAGTCATCTAAGTCTTTTTGCTTGTGAGAAACAATGTCTTGCCATAGCTTTTGAGTGTTTTGGGGATCAAAGAAATATCACTTGAAATGATCAACAACTTCCTTATAGTTTTCCTTAACCTCCTGAGATAGAGACTCAAACCAAGTGCTAGCATCCTTCCTCAAAACTACCTCAAACATTTATAAGCATTCCTCATCTACTATCACCCTGCCATTTTGAAATTTGCTAAAAATAACTTGGCATCCTCACCAGGCTCTCCAAAGAAGAGGGGATATCCTGACATTTGGCGTTGGGCCTCCATTGAATCAAATTGAAAGTGACAACACATTTCTTTTCTAAAAATATTTACACAATAATGTTTTCTGAATTGCAATCTATTCTACAACAAATAAAAATATGCACATCAAATGATCTATGATAGTCAACAAGAGGTAGGATGACAAGGTTTGGTCTTCTTACGTCGTCGCCTTGCAAAGGTTGAAGACCATGATAAAAGTGATGATGTTGGTTGATGAGAATCCCCAATTAGTAGAGATTAACCATGGTTTTACATGCTGAATTTTATGTATATTTAGAAAAGGTAAGAAGGAATTGTAATTTAGAGGTTATAGAGAGAGGCATAGAGATGGTGTATGTACATGTAGAGTTCATATGAGAGCTATGGAAGTGAGAGGGGAGGTTAATGGTGAAGAGGGTGAGAGAAACCATGGAATGTGCAGGTTTGAGGGAGGGATAGAGAGAAATGAGTGTGTGTGTGTGTGTGTGTGTGTGTGTGTGTGTGTGAAAGTGTGAATGAAGGTTAGAGAAGACTAGGGTGACTTGTGAGAAAAGTAGACAGACTCTGGTCCACCAAAAAAATCATATCTCACTGGTGGAAGCTTCAAAAATTATGAAACATTTTGAGGTGATTAATCAGCTTGTGAACTAAATGTTTTACTTTGGTCACTTTCCCAAACTCACAGTGGAAATGGACGCCAAAAATCCCACCAAAATACTTGGTTTTCCTCCTACAAAAGTCTTCAGTGGCCCCCCTTTTGTTGAATTTGCTTAATACTCCAAGAGTGAGTCCCTCCTTGCATGAGAGCATGACCTTAAAGATTCTTATGGATTTGAAATTATGGATAGATTAGGATTACTCACAAATATAATATATAGATATGATGGAAAAAACATGTCAATATATAAACAATTCATGGAATCTCGAACAATGTCAACTGTATATAAATATAAAATGAAAAAAATTATATGAAAATATAGGGAATCAAATGAGGGGGCCTTCATTTTCTTTTTATTAATTTATGACTATTTACCAGAAGTGAGGAAGAATGCATGTAGAAAAATGGTAATTTAGTGAAAGGGAATGACTAGGTGAAAGGTATTTTTGCGATTTTTTTCTCATAGTGGGTTCACACCAAAATTTAGAGAGATTTGCATGAAAATGATTATTTATATAATAAAGAGTATGTACAGTGGTAAGAGAATTATGATAATAGTGAGTCAATGTACATAGAATACTTAGGTAAATAACGCCCACCTAGGTTAAATTTTAAAAAAAACACCAAAATAATTATAATTTTTTTCCATATTTAGGCCCTATATACAATGAAATATTTACACACAAATGGGCCATAATATTTTTATTTTATAAATTGTTTTTTATAGCTCAACTAGCCCAATGACTAGCTAGCTGAGGGTTTTAAGGAGATATGGGGAAAGTCCCCGAGCTCACACATGCCTATGTACAGTGAAAGTGTGACGATATCCACAGTGTTTGAGTAGGGTGAGGTAGACCACTATGGAAATTTTGGATAGCCAAAAAACGTTTATCAGTAGCTCAACACATACTTCATTTAGCTTACTTTGTACCATCAGGATTCTGTTCATATCCTGAGTGTGCTCCTGCACTGCCACATTGTGCATGTCGGTGGCAAAACTTTGTAGTGCTCTTGGTAATACAGATATATCATGCTCCATTTTCGAGCAGATGTGCTTGGTATTGGGATAGCTCTCCTGATCTCTTCTGGCATCACAAGGGGATTCTGCAATATAGGGCAGTTGTCTTGGTCCTTTGGTTCTTCTTCAATTTCTTAAGCTTGGTATTGGGACAGGTCGCTTGATCTCTTCTCGCACCAGAAGGGGATTCTGCAATAGAGGGCAGTTGTCATCGTTCTTTGGTTCTTCTTCAATTTAATAAGCTTGGGCCCTTTTGGGTTGGGAGGTTTTTCCTTGTGTGGTTTCTTGGTCAAAATCTCCATAAGAATTTCCACCAAATTGGGAGTACGAGCTCTGATTGGAGCTATCTGTCTCTAGTCTCTCCTCAGCCCTTTTAGCTTTCTCAACAGCTTTAGCGTTTTCTTCTGCTAATTTAGGTTGCTCCATTTGAGCCCACATTGTTATGGAATGGATGATGAGAAGGTTGAGGCTAACATTTATGGTCATGTGTGTGTGATGTAGCAAGTCAAGGCAGCTGAGTCGTGGGCAAGTGGCTGACAGCAGCTAGCAGGGCATTGAATAATCCATAAGGCATAGGCATTGTAGCTATTTCAATAAAGTTCTCTTATCCCAAAGTGGAATGTAAATAGCCTCATTTATGATCTGACCCTTTTTATCAATAAGTATAAATACATGCCTAGAGGAAGCCGGCTTTTGTGAGCAGGAAAGTCATGATGACAAGAACACACCTCATACTTGTGTGCACGCCCCTCTAGATCAAGGGTGCCATGGAGACACACACACACAGACAAAGAGAGAGAGAGAGAGAGAGAGAGAGAGAGAGAGAGAGAGAGAGAGAGAGAGAGAGAGAGAGAGAGAGAGAGAGAGAGAGAGAGAGAGAGAGAGAGAGAGAGAGAGAGAGGATTGGGTACAATCATCCCCCCCCCCATGCCTAGAGTGAGCTGGCTTCTTTTAGGCATGTATTTATACTTATTGATAGAAAGGGCCAGCTCATAAATGGGGCTATTTACATTCCACTTTGGAATAAGGGGACTTTATTGACCTAACTACAAAGCCTATGTCTTATTGGATTAGTCAATGTCCTACTAGTTGATTTCAGCCACTTGCCCACGACTCAGCTACCTTGACCTGCTACATTATGCACACATGATCATAAATGTTAGCCTCAACCTTCTCACCATTGATTCCATAACATACCCCTAGGTTACAAAAGCAACTGGCCTCAATTGTACATAACAATTGCAAAAAATATGCGGTGGGCCAGTTCTTCATGTAAAATATCACGGAAAGTCCTGCCTCACTAGACGTAGGAACTGTAATACACATGTATGTAACAACAATCAATTCCATAACAACTTGTATAGCGAAGAGACATGTCTTCTTCAGGTGTAGGAGCTCTACATGTGTTTGAACAATTCCATCAAAACCAACCAATATACCAATCCATTCCATTCATTGCATTGTCAACTAAATTATTCCACCAAATTTTGATGCTATGCATTGCCTAATGGTGCCTCATCATGCCTAAGTGCATTAATGTGATTGTGATATGCATAAATCAAGTGTTGGTACATGGGACTTAAAGTGGCTCCCAAAAGCCATTGACATTCTTCAATAGATTGATTCTTATATTTAACAAGGTATCTGTGATATTGTGTACCTGTGCATGTAGTAGTAAGATCATGATCAATAATATATTTTGGAATTAATAAATCATTATCATCCTTTAGTAATGGTGGGTCTTCAAAAACAGGTGCACTAGGTGGGGTGCCTTTAAATTTTTGCAACAAACTAACATGGAAGGAGTTGTGTATGCACCACTGATGTGGAATGTCAAGCCTATATGCATTGGGGTATTTCTATGATCTTGAAGGGGCCATAAAATCTAGGGGCTAACTTGACCTTGGGGTGCTTTTCAATGTGTTTCAAATGACGCTTTTCAATACGCAACCAAATATAATCATTTAAAGGGAACAAAAAAAACTTACACTTTTTGTTTAGTTGTGTAGCGTGCTTGAGCTTTTTGGATAGCTCTGGTGACTTCTTGGAAAATGCAAGATGCAGGTCCTAATTTGTTGTATTGTATATTGTGTAGGCCCTGAGGAGGTCAAGGATAGTAATATTGGTAGCTTTGATCTGGCCATTACTTTCAGGGTGGTAAGCAGATGTGAAGTCCATTTTGGAGCCTAGGTTAGTGCACAGTCCATACCTAAAATGATTGCAAAATCGACCATCACGATCGGAAATTAATACTTTAGGAAAACCATGGTGAGGAAAAATGAGATTCAAAAACATTTTTGCAGCTTGACGTGCAGTGAGCATTTTTTTATAGGGAATAAATATGCTTGCTTGCTGAAGCTATCTACTACGAAAGTCCATAATATATCATTATGCAAAGAGGTGGGTGGAAAACCTGTGATAAAATCCATGAAAATCTCTTCCCAAGGGCCCTTTGGGATAGGTAGAGGCATAAGAAGTCCATGAGTTTTACCATGGTGCCTCTTGACACGCTGACAAACAATGCAACGTGAGACAAATTGTGCAACATCATGGTTCATGTCATGCCAAAAGAAGTAGTCAGTGCAAGCAGAGAGAGTGCTTTGAATGCCATGATGACCCATATACTTCGGTGCATGCATTTCATGAATAGCGAGTTCTCTAAAGTGTGCAGTGACACAAATATTTTTACGATAAAAGACAAAACCACTTGGAAAAGAGTAGTCATCTACATGCAAATAATTATTGGCAACCAAATCAAACCAAGTAGGTGAAAACTCCATATCTGTTTCATAAGCATTAATCATAGCGTCAAAAGATTAAATTTCAGCAGAGCTGAAAGATGATAAAGATACACCTCTTGAGTGTTAGCAAACGTGTAAGAGTGAAGATTAGAGGGTTTCTCATCATCTTCTGGCCTATGACTAAGGGCGTCAACTACGACATTGGCTTTGCCAGGTTGGTATTGTATCATTGAGTGAAAGTTTTGAATAAAGCTACCCGACTTAATGTGCCTATTTGAGATAGTAGATTGAGAGAGTAGGTGCTTGATAGCCTATTGGTCAGTCTTAATGAGGATTTCAAAGCCCATAAGATAATGTTCTAGATGTCTAATGCATGAACTACTATGAGTATTTTCTTATCATTGACATTGTAGTTGGCTTTACAAGGCTTAAGCTTCCTACTTTCATATGCAATGGGGTGGTCATTTTGCATTAACACAACACCTATTCCAGATCCACTAGCATCAGTGATTACAACAAAGAAAGGCTGTGTGAAATCAAGCAATTGCAAAATAGGTGCACGTGTGAGAAAATACTTGTGTGTGTCAAATGCTTTTTGCTGACTTTCGCCCCAGTGAAAAGTCACAGGCTTACATGTGAGAAGGGTGAGAGGGAGTGCAATGCGAGAGTAATTCTTTACAAATTTACAATAAAAGCTAGAGAGACCTAAAAATGATCTAACTTTGTGTATGGTCTTGGGGGTTGGCCAATTCTGGATGGTCTCAATCTTCTTGGGGTCTGGGCGAATACCTTCACTAGCGACGATGTGACCTAAATACTCTATTTTTGTCTGAAAGAAATGACTCTTATCTCCGGGTAATCATAGAGATCATGGTCAAGTAAAAGCTGAAAGACAATGTGCAAATGTTGTTCATGTTCTTTTTGTGATATACTAAAAATCAAAATATCATAAGAAAAGACAATGACAAAATGGCGGTGTTACAAAAATATTTTGTTTCTCATGCAAGAGAATGTTGTTGGTGCATTGGTGAGACCAAAAGGAAGTAGAACAAATTCATAGTGCTCGAACTGTGTGCAAAATGCGGTTTTAAAAGGGTGCATACAAAGATGATACCTTGATTTTAGGTCTATCTTGCTAAAGACTGAGGTACCTTTTAACTTCTCTAGGAGGTCATCTACAAAGGGAATAGGGTAGTGGTTCTTCACAATGACCTTGTTGAGAGCCCTATAGTCAATGCAAATCCTAAATGATTAATCTTTCTTCTAGACTAATAGGATGGGTCTGCCAAAAGTAAAGGAGCTAGATCTAATAAGTCCTTTTTCTAGGAGGTCAAAGACTTGTTGTTGAATCTCATGTTGGTGCATGGGACTGTGACAATATGGTGGACGGTGCAATGGTTGACTACCAGGGATGATCTCTATTGTGTGATCTATGTCGCCACAAGAGGGAGTTAACTGAGGTGGGTAATCTTGAGCAAAATAATCATCATATGCATGCAAAAACTATTGCTATTGATGAGAGAGAGGGGATCGCTACTCTTCCTCAACTTCTGTCACATAGACCATATACGCTTTGTGTTCTTTCCTAAGTGCATGTTTAACTCGAGTGTGTGAAAGGAGTGGGTATGTCTCAAGTTTTAGGTCGCCTTTGAGAGTGATGCGTTGACCGTCAAAAGTGAAGTTCATTGTGTGTGTCTTGTAGTCACTGTTGGGGTTATGCTCATGACAAAAAGGAATACCTAAAATTACGTCGATGGATTGCAGTGGTGCAACGAGAAAATTTTGCTTTTGGGTGTGTGCACCTAGAGTGATTTCAAGGTCATTAACCATGTAAATACCATTAAATCGTGTGCCTTGGAATGCACTATTGACTTTAAACGGTGATTTTATTTTAGTTAGATTTAATTTGTGTGCAAGACATTCATAAACAAGATAATGTGTGTTGTTGCTGTTGTGCAAAAGAGAGACTGTCGTATCGTGTATAGAAGCATTCATGCGCAACAAAGAGTGTATGGTGATAGGAGTACCTGTTACGTCGGAAGAGTTAAGATCGGCAGGTGAGGGGTTGTTGGTCCATTCATCATAGAGTTTTGTATACGTGTCAAGATTATGAAGCTGGGCCACATGACTGGGGCGTTGGCGTTGAGAGGGAAATTGGTCATGACATGGCCAATCTTGTGACATCGATGACACACTATGTGAGGATGATTGTTTGTGGGATGTGTGAAGGTGGGTGCAGCATGTTGTCGTGCAAAGTTGTGAGGTGATTGCCCAAATGTAGGCCATTGTGGACCAGAGTTAAAGACAATGCATGGAGGTGGTGTATTGCATAGAGCATTGAAAGCACGTGCAGGTGTGCAATTGCGAGTGTGCGGTGTCTGATAATTATTGGGGTTATACCTGTGATTATTTTTGTAGCATGAAAAATTGCTGAAAGGAGGTGATTGATGTCACAGTTGATTACTTGTAGCATGTGTGTGATCAAATTGATCTCCTTTTCAACATAATGTGCGTAAGAAATTGCCTTGTAGAGAGATGCCGGCTTCAGATGATGGAGCTTGGCTTGAATATCGTGGTGGAGTCCATCTTCATACTTGATTTGGAGGGTCCTTTTGGGACATCCTCCATCATGTGTAGGAGTAGTAGGCCTTGCCAAAATCTTTTAGTGTATCGGCTCACTGTCTTGCCTTCTATCCAATAGAAAGCGGACCAGGCACGTCGAGCCTACAAGTGGAATTGGAGTGGGAGAAAGTTTTGCTTGGTCTGGTCTTGTCACTCTTACCAAGTGGTTAGGCGTTGTGCACTGTTGCATGTGATGTTCCACCATAGTGATGCCTTACGGATCAAGTGGTTTGTGGCACACTTGACCTTGTCCTTCTCAAAAAAGGATTTTCCATCAGCAAAGTAACCATCAAATTGGCTAAGCCAAGAGAGGACTATGTTACCAATTTTGCGGCCATCATAGCTGCTAAGAGATAGATTGAATGGGTGTCCACCTGGCCGGACACGTAGCCGGACACCACATTTGTAGTCTATTATTTTACCAAGCTAGTGTAGTGATACTCTATGTAAATCCTGATTCAAGAGTAGCAAGGTCGATTCCCTCAGTTGTAATGATGTCATGATAATTGTAAAGGTCCGTGTGAGCCAGCCACTGGCCATTTAGAATACCCTAGGTATAAATGTCACTAACCTTAATGTGAAAAGAAGGCTTATCTTTAGAGAAGAAAAGAGCTCTGCTGTACGTACGCTCAAGCGACTACGAAGCTCCAACTTGTAACAATCACACCTATTGATTGGGTAATCCGTTTTTAGTTTTGAAACTTGGATTGTGTTCCTCTCTCTTTGCTCTCTCTTTCTTTCTTTCAAGTGTAAGCATTGTTAGTCTTGTTGAGGTTCGCGACTACCCATTAGTGAATAAATCACTAACTTTAGTCATTTTGACCATAGGAGAGTGTTCTAGACCATAGGGCGACCTTTTTGGATAGTTCTTCTCTGTAAATTTCAGGACCTTTGTTTGCGGGTCGCCGCGACGGACGTCCATAGCATAGCTCTCAATGAACAGGTGATCCTAATGGGTCGTTTTAGGGTCCTTAAAGCCCCTCCTAGGGTCAAAACAACATAAAACACACATATAGACACTCAAAACAGCGATTTAAGGTCTCAAACTTGTAGTTGAAAACCTACACCGAAGGAGCTCTCAAACGTACGCTGTCCTCTCAGTTTCCCCTCAAAAAGATAATGTTCAAACTTACAAAAAATGACCTTTATAGTTTAGGTCTTTACAAATGGCTTGTCCGGCCAAAAGCTCCTAAACTTCTAACTGGCTCTCTAATATACAATTGTTCCCAAAAGAATAATCATAAATCCTTTGACAAGTTCTCGGCTTAGAGATCCTTACAAAAGAATTTTACAAAGGTTTCTCATAAAAATATGACCCTTCTCTGGAAACGGCCGCTTGTCGCTTCGTCCGCCAAACACTCCCCCCTTCCTTATCCTTGCACGCCCTCGTGCATGTTCATTGCTTTGGCCGTTGATGTGACTCCAATGAAGCAAGTGTTGCTGAAAAGCTTCTTGTTTGAAGGACGGCTTCCAGGGCTTCTTGATGCTGTCTGAATGGATTTTCACTTAACGTGTGTTGGTATGCTACGTACCGTGCCTTAAGGTCCTTCGCCATAGGATGGAAAATCCTTGAGTCGATTTCGAAGAATCCAGTGACGAAGGCCTCTTCGAATGTCTACAAGTAGTGTGAAGGCAGGTACATTAGCGTGTAATACATTGCCATCAAAATGTGTCATGGTGGTGAATCCTGGAGATTCCAGCAGATCCCTCTGTGTCCTTCCAAGAACAAATTCCACGGATGATCGTCGCCTTCAGTGTCTTTAAACACTTGGATGCAGGTGATGATCATCCGGGCTATCTTTACTAGCATTTGACAAGCCACGTCGGGGACATCCCGCAGGAATGTGACTGTCGAATTCAGTTTGTTGACCATGTAGGCTACTGTAGGAGGCTGCTGTGCTCTCAAGACTGGGTAGTTCAGTTTTTGCGGCCTTGAGCCTTTCCATGTGGCAAAATCTTTCCACGTGCGTCTTCTAGGGACTGGGTAGAAAGTAGGATCTATTTGTATATGCTGAGGAGCGTTGTGGTAGTTAGTTAGATCCTGTGGCCGTTTGTCCAACGACTTCTGCCTCCACTTTGGGTGGTCGTCGACAAGCATCTGGGATTCTTCCACTGTCAGTGCAAGGCCTTTGTAACCCCCATCTTTATTTCGTGATAGGACTGGCCGCATCTTTTCCTTCCACAGAATTGCTTCATGGCATAATAGAGGAAATGGTAGGTACTCATGGCCAAACCCTTCCACCTGCTCTTTTGGCTGTAAGTAGGCCAGGGCCGCTGACTCCATTATCTTCTTTTCATAGAGCATGTACTCCTTTGCTGGTCCCTCTGGCATGTCCTTAATGCTCTCAGTGATATCATCTCTAATATCCAGATCTGGCTTTGCAGGCAAATCAGGCACTTGCTGTCTAGGCAGCAGTTGCAGTTGACTCTGGGCTTTGTCTGCTCTGATTTGTTGTTGAAAAATCAGATCTTCTTTTTCCTTTAGCAGCGTGTCACCTATCTGCTTCTGAGTCTCTAATTAGGCGCTTGCCTGAGCTAGTTGCTGCTCCAGTTCTTTTATCTTTTGCTCATTTGCTGCCGTCTGCGCCATCATTCCTGCTAAGAGCAGCTGTCTTTGAAGCTTTTCTTGCTCTAGCTCTGATTTCAGTGCCGCTATAGTGTTCGCTGCTGTGGCATTGTCCGATGTGAAGACCAATGCTCCAGTAGGTTCCTGGTTTGCCATCAAGGTTCTCAGAGTGCTTTTGATAGTGTTGTATGAACTGTTAATTCTCTGAAACCTTGTGTTCTTGTAAGCAAGCTGCTCCGTTGCTTTCTGTACTCTTGCCGTTGTGAGCGGGATGAAAACATACACAGCGCCTCTATAACGACCCGACACACACTCTTGGGAAGATACACACACACACTATGGGGCACCACTCGGCTTACACAACACACCTGGCCGAGACAGGGAACACACCTATGGAGTGAGAGGAGAGAGACTATCCACTTGCCCACTCCACACAGAGACACACACACCCAAAAAAATCAGCTCAAAAGAGGAGAATTTCTGATGTTTAGATACAAATGAGCTCGGGCCAACACCAATGGGGCAAACAGCTCACACAATATGGGTAAAAGATACCAGATACAATCACAAACTAGAGCAGAAACTTCGCTCATAGGAGAAACTTACACAGAAAAACAGCAGGAAAAGAGTGAGGAATTTGGAAAAATCGACAGCGCCATCGCGTCCGGAACGGCCCAAAACCCCAGTCTACAATGTCAAAGTGCTCAAATCCGACCTCGGATGAGCAGTTTACGGCCAAAACAGGCTCCAAAATGAGCAAAAACACACCTGCGGCTGTTCCTCCTCTCTTCTCCACGTTTTTTCTGGTCTTCTCTCTCTTTTTTCAGTTCCCACACTTTGATTTATTAGTTGGGCACCCTTGGCCTTTTAGATGACCTCAAACGGACCCCGAACATGCCAAAAAATGACCTCGCAGTGCATAGTTGTCACCTTTTTGCATCATTCGCACACCTGGCACTCAGCTTTTTTCCAATAATGCATCTCACCACCACGTGAAGTGGCCCCAAAAAGTGGTCCTAATGATGACCTTTCTGCATAACTCTCACAAGAAAACACCCACGTTGTGTGCGTACTTCTCCGCGTGCAAGTATTGACCATGTTCGCCCTCCTGACGCCACTAGATGCCATCTGACGCACCTGCTTACCTCATGTCGTTGGCCCGCGGATAGCTTCCTCGAGAAGTTTTACGCGCTAACAACTCCTCATTATTGTAGAAAAAACATACTGGTACTGGTGATAGTGAAAATCGATGTATTATGTACATGATGTCCTACCTGTACACATGTGGGCCCCACGTAACCACCTGGCTCTGGCAAATGGGCAATACTTTATTTGATGCACCATGCATGGGTATGAACATATGCACAATCCCTTGCTCCAAAAAACTCCTGACATAATTTGCCCACCCCCTAGCCTGCTAGAGCATTCATGCTCAGCAGCAGCACTAGTAGATGCTCATTCCACCTGGATCAAAAGGCCAAAGGCATATCGCCTCATTCACAAGAAGCATCATAACACCACACCTACATTTGTCAGCAATCAACCAAAATGCACCATAGGCATATCCAACTAACACATCCGCCCTGTCTGGAGTTCCAAAAGCATAAATATTGCATGCCACATTCAACCCAACCGATAGAGACAACTCAAGTGACTCATCACCTGGCATCTTGGCTTCACCAGCCATAGCAACAACCTGCAAATCATGCACCCAAGTAGCTAAAAGCATTGTGTGAAGGTAAAGTTGTTGATATCCAAAGCACAAAAGTATCCCCGCAGCACACATATCCCTAGCATAGGCATCCACATAGCTGAGATTGGACTCATATATGCCAAACCCCTTCTCATCATCATAAGCATACTCATCATCACACATAACTTCATCCACATCATAATCATGGCTATCACCACTATCCATAGCTTCTAGTATGGGTTCATCAGTCTCCAAGAATACAAATCCCTGCTTTAAACCACAATCATGCTCACAAATCGGTTCAATCACTGCACATACATCAAAATATGGCTTCAAAACACGCTCCACATCCAACAAATCCACAAAATGGCTCTCAACCTTGCCCTCTTCCCTAATTTCCAAGGAACTAGTATCCAAAGATACATGCTCATCATCAATAACCTCGACCTCACACTCACACCCAGAATCACAAGGTACACAAGTAGCCAATGCATCCTCTTCAAGACTTTTCAATCCTGTATCCAAAGCATTACTCACCTCTTTAGGCTCTTCCATAAACTTGTCAACCTGCAAGACCTCTTTACGCTTCACAATAGACCTTGGGAAGAAACAAGAAACATCATAGGATAGGCTACTTTTCACCTGCTTAGGCTTAACTTCATCTTCCATGTCAAATCCATTTTGCACATGCATACATGTACTGATACCATGTTCCTCAAGACGCTTAAACTTCCATTCCTTGTGCTTTGCAATGCATACCGCATCTTCAAAAGACTCGGGCCTCTTCAACTCAACCTCGAACCGCAACCAAGGTGACAAACCATCAACAAAAGAACTTTTCTTCAATGAACAAGGGGGGGCCTCATCCTTAAGAGCAACACACCAACGAGTCCATAAATCTGTAAAAACTTGTATATAGGCATCAACACCTTGACAAGAACCTTGCTTAAGAGCATTGAGCTCATTCCATACTGCATTTGTATCTTCAAAAACCTGGAAACGCTCTAAAAAAGCTTCTATAAACTTGTCAAGACTCAAACCATAAGAAGAAGCCACTGCTTCTTTAGCTTCCAAATCCATGAACCAAACACGGGCCTCATCTTTCAAAAGCAATCCAAATAGCCTCAAAATCTTGTCCTCATCACACATATTGTTGCTTATGCATGCCACCTCGACTTGCTCCAGAAAGTCTTCCGCATCTTCACCACTTCTTCCATGAAATTCCGGATAAGAGAAAGCCATGGCTACCCAAATTATGATGCTTTGAGAACCCCTTCGAACACACGTGCAAGAACCCAAAACTTTTCACTACCAAATCCCTAGAAACTTCAATGGAGCTCAGCTTTAGATAAGGACAAACACATGCACATCAAATGAGTTTTCATAGTTGATCATCAGAATTACAACAGGCAAAGGACATTCCAGTATCTCCCTTAATCTTCTTGGCCCGAACATAAAGACTATACGCTGCTGGAAAAAAATCTTCCTGGACACATGAACATTAATCTGGATTCTTTGAGTTAAATGAAAAGGAGTGAACTGAGGTCCATTTTGATCATCCATTAAAGCCAACCATGAAGCTCCCAAGAAAGCACACTTGACTCAACCTCTGATTTTGCCAAAATTTCAGCAGCATAACAGTATAAATGGCTCAAAATACCAAAAAACCAGCCATCATAACTTGGGAAAATTTCGACAGAGTTTCCCCAGAAGTAGAGCAGTAGGAACCCAAAATATAGACTGTCTATGTATGCATAAACTGTCAACAATAGAACCCAAGCATCAAGTAGGACTCACTAGTACATAGCCTATGGCGAGGTCACAAAAAGGGTGCTCCAGCTACCTGTATCACCGAAAGGATCTCTACATTTGAGAATCCCCCAGCTCAATAAAAACCTCACGCTATCGACCCTCACACGAAGGCTAATGCAAATCGCATATAGTCAAGTCTCAGAAATGACTATCTTCCAGACCAAGTCTCAGAAATGGCTGGGACTGCCAAATACAACCAAGTATGGCTCCACAAATGCGTACAATGGCAGTTTCCACAAGTAACGTACAATCCAACAAAAAATGCGCTCAAACAGGCGCCAAGTGATGCATTCCCACAACAACTGCAAGTGACATTGCTGCTAGTATATCACTGTACTCCAGCTACCTGTACCTGTGTGAATCACCTGTACCTGTACATATCCCTGTCCCTGTAACCTGTAACCTGTAACCTGTAACCTGTAACCTGTAATCTGCAACCTGCAACCTGTAATCCCGAATCTCGAAGCTTGAAGCTCGAAGCAGAAGGTACTCGAAGAAGATCCTCAGTGGGGGTGCCAAAAGAATGTGAGCGGGATGAAAACATACACAGCGCCTCTATAACGACCCGACACACACTCTTGGGAAGATACACACACACACTATGGGGCACCACTCGGCTTACACAACACACCTGGCCGAGACAGGGAACACACCTATGGAGTGAGAGGAGAGAGACTATCCACTTGCCCACTCCACACAGAGACACACACACCCAAAAAAATCAGCTCAAAAGAGGAGAATTTCTGATGTTTAGATACAAATGAGCTCGGGCCAACACCAATGGGGCAAACAGCTCACACAATATGGGTAAAAGATACCAGATACAATCACAAACTAGAGCAGAAACTTCGCTCATAGGAGAAACTTACACAGAAAAACAGCAGGAAAAGAGTGAGGAATTTGGAAAAATCGACAGCGCCATCGCGTCCGGAACGGCCCAAAACCCCAGTCTACAATGTCAAAGTGCTCAAATCCGACCTCGGATGAGCAGTTTACGGCCAAAACAGGCTCCAAAATGAGCAAAAACACACCTGCGGCTGTTCCTCCTCTCTTCTCCACGTTTTTTCTGGTCTTCTCTCTCTTTTTTCAGTTCCCACACTTTGATTTATTAGTTGGGCACCCTTGGCCTTTTAGATGACCTCAAACGGACCCCGAACATGCCAAAAAATGACCTCGCAGTGCATAGTTGTCACCTTTTTGCATCATTCGCACACCTGGCACTCAGCTTTTTTCCAATAATGCATCTCACCACCACGTGAAGTGGCCCCAAAAAGTGGTCCTAATGATGACCTTTCTGCATAACTCTCACAAGAAAACACCCACGTTGTGTGCGTACTTCTCCGCGTGCAAGTATTGACCATGTTCGCCCTCCTGACGCCACTAGATGCCATCTGACGCACCTGCTTACCTCATGTCGTTGGCCCGCGGATAGCTTCCTCGAGAAGTTTTACGCGCTAACAACTCCTCATTATTGTAGAAAAAACATACTGGTACTGGTGATAGTGAAAATCGATGTATTATGTACATGATGTCCTACCTGTACACATGTGGGCCCCACGTAACCACCTGGCTCTGGCAAATGGGCAATACTTTATTTGATGCACCATGCATGGGTATGAACATATGCACAATCCCTTGCTCCAAAAAACTCCTGACACCGTCAATTCTTGCCATTCTTTTTCTTTGGCGGTCAAATCTGTCCTGACGTCCACCAAATCTCTGATCAGAGACTGAGCCTGCTATCGCTCAAGGTCTCTTTCCTCCGTTGTGAGTTCTAGTCGTGCCCTCAGGCTCTCTATTTCCTCTTGCCTAGATGCGTGCTTTTGTTGGGCCTCCTGTACTTGCTTTTCCTTTTCACTCAGCACCACATGCTGGCACTGGAATTGTCTTTCTAATTCCTTTAAAGTTTGCCTGTAATCAAAACCAGCAACAGCCTGGCAGGCTTCGTGGTATCCGATTGCTTCCATAGGAGGTACAAACTCCTTTTGCGACGTTGAAGGAGGAGGAGGTGGCGGTTTTTTGTTTGATGGAGAAGGAGGAGATTTCGGCGAGGGAGGAGGTGGTGATTTGGGCGAGGGAGGAGGCGATGATTTAGGCGAGGGAGGGGACAAGCTCGCTTCTTCTCGTACATGCCTCTTTTTGGAAGCATCTTCCCTTCATTGCGAAGCAGATGCTTCCGCTTTTATTTTCTTTAAAATCTTGATGATTCTTTGGAGGGTCAGATCCTCCGCCCGTCGCGCTTCCACATTCCTCTCTCTTTGAATCTTCTTTAGCTGCTCTGCTTGGTTTGTTTCATCAGCTGCATCTTTTTCCTTCGTTCCTTTAGTGGACTACGAAGAAATGTCCACTTCTGCAGCCTTTTGCTCTTCTTCTAACCTTTGCTTTTCAGCCCGTATGCGAGCTGCATTTCTATTCTTTCTTGCCTTTCCTTCTCGAATCTTCTTTTTTGTGTTTGTTGTGTTGCAGCAGCTCTTACCTGTCTGTCAGCCCGTAACTTGGTTCTTCTTTCCTCGACTCTTTGTTGGGCTTCGGCATATGCTTTTTGAATGTACGACTGTGGTATTGCACTTCTCTCCCTCCTTTTTCTCTCGAGCGGCTTTGTGGAGTCTTCCTCCTCGCTTTCTTCAAACTCCGATGGCCCTTTGTCTTTCGACCCTTGATATTTTCCTTCTTCATCAGTCTCCGTCTTTTCTTCATCACTCGAGATTTTGTTGGAGGCCTTTGCTGAGCACGATGATGTCACGTCAGGGGTCGACCTTACTGAATGAGCAACCAGCTTTGCTTTCTGAATCAGGACCGTTTGAGAACTGGCAGCTGGCAAATCTTCAATCATTCCCAAAGCTTGGCACGCTATTCTTGTTAGCATTGGCCCTGCGTTCATGTAGCTTTTGTTTTTTGCCAAGCTTTTCAAATTTGCTTCGACCAAGTTTTCCAAAATGTAAGAACCGTAGTCGCAGCGAATGGTTCTATTTTCGGCTGTTGCTAGAGCCATGACCACGGCAATGTGCAGTATTGGTTCGGTGTAGCGAGGAGGCTTTTGTACTCGGAAATGCTGAGAGATCAATCTCATCGGCAATTCCAGCTCTCCGTATATCATGTCACTGTATTTGTATTTGTTTCCTTTTGCTTTGACGAATGCCTTCTCATTATCTAGTGACTTTGTCTTTGCCAGCAAGTCGTGTTGCCTTGGAAGGAAATGCAAAGCTTCGTTGATGATTTCTTTCGTGATCTTTACTTTCACCTTCGATCCATCTTTGTCCATGAGCATTGCATGCCCATCATATTGTATAGAGCTCATGAGCTCGTGGGCCCTCATGTAATCTGTTCCCCATGGCTGTAATCTGAAAAACTGCTCCAAATGCACAGCTCGCACTGCCTCTATTACCTCCGGTCTTTGGTGGAAATTCCATATCTCACGTGGCATGATAGTTGTTTTTGCCATGTCACCATCAGCATCCTTAAACTTCGAGATAAATATGTGAGCAGGGATCTGAGCTAGTATTTCATCCGAGATGTGAGCCTTTTCATTTGTAGCGAGCTCGTCCACTTCATATGGTGCTACTATCCACTGCCTTTCTTTCTTTTGGCGAGGCATTCTGTGTCAGTAGAATAACAAGCTGTCAGGATTTTCCTTTTGCATCAGTCGCATTTAGACTTTTAGTAAAAAACAGTTCAAAAGTTAAAACTGATCAATACTTGAACAAATTTCATCCATTCTTGTCCATATTTCACCAGTGGGACTAGGAAGACTAGATCTATGACTGATTAAAATCTGAGCCAATTCTGGGCGTGAGGTACACCGATCACGATTGTAGTACAGAGGCCAAAATTAGATTTGATCACATGAGTGGTTTGCTGATAGTTGGAGGGTCATTTTGGTCCACTCTGTGTTTCATTTGAACCACTTTTGAGTTTATAGGTCCCAATTTTGGGTTACAAGGGAGTTTTGGACTAGACTTTGACTTTTCATGAGTTTTTGATGTCCAAATGGCTTGAAACTTGGTTGGTGACTTGAACAAGATATATACAAGGGATCTGTTAGGTTTTGGTCAAAATTTGATGCTGAGGTACACCGATCGCGATCGTAGTACTGAGCTTTTTTGGGTGAAAACTGGATGGTCATGGACCCCTATGCCTGCCTAGCCCACTGATGATTTATTTCCAAGTTTGGACTTAAAATGAACAAATTAGAGCAATTTTTCACTGTTTGACCTTATTTTACTAAGTCTAACCATATTGGGTTTTCCTGATGAAATTTGGTTGGAGCCTGGAGTTAGTTGAAGTTAGTTTCAGAGCTTTCACTGCTTCCATGATGTGCTGCTACCATCAGCCTACTCCACTGTCTGATTTTGACTTGATCAGGCACTTTATACCCGTCTTGGGAGATTTTCCAGACTTGTGCATTTTTTAGGCATTCCTTGGATACCCATATGATATTTGAGCATCCCTAAGTCACCTTTTGGTCTTTGGCATTGGTTCGGCCCCAATTATCCCTTTGTGTGATCATTCGAGACTGAAATGATTATATCTGTACTTGTAGGAGATTCTGAGATCCATTCGAGGTTTTCTACACTGTACTGACTCTTAGTCGGACAGGTATGCCCTTCAAACTTTCCATCATTATTTTTGACCGGATTTTGGAAGTTGTAGGTCAAATTTTCCGGTTTCGGTTGTGTTTGAAAAATTAGGCCCATTCCATGAGCAAAATTTGTGCATTTTCCTTGAAAATTCAAGAGAGTGTATCTTTAATTGAGTTCCAAGCTTGGGCCAAATCAAAAGTTGCAAAACCTGCATCTGGGGGCACCGATCGCGATCGTACCACAGAGGCCAAAATGAATTTTGACACCTGCTGATTGTAGGCGAGACTGAGGGGAGGTTTTTTGCAGATTCTGTCTCAAATTTTGTCAGTAAGGTACACCGATCGCGATCGGTGTACCACCACCAAACTGTGATTTGATCATATGGCTTTTTTCCTGACCTTGTGGGGAGCACATTGATGTGTTACGTGCTTGAAAAAGTTTTGTTTGGATGCCTCTAAGGGCCCTTGACCTATTTGACCTGATCCGACTTTGATTTGATCCCTTCGCCCGTTTGTGCAATGATTCGCGCTTGCATGCGTAATAGACTTGATCTTTACTTGATAAGGAACATACCTGTGAAATCTGGTATGAAATGCTGGCTCTGACCGTCCGTACGGGGTAGAAATGTGGCAGCTCGCTCTAGGTCAAGAAGCTCTCTTCTTCTCTCTCAAAATGTGAAAATGAACAATGAGCTAGAATTTGGCCTACCTGACCTATATCTTCCCGAGGTTTTCGTAACATAGGGATGATTTTCCTTACCTTTGATCCCGATATAATCTGCATACCACCTGTGGGTCGAACCGCTTGTTATTCCGGCGTCGTATGACCATTTGATGCAATTTTGGCGAAATGTAGTCATGATCATTAAGGCTGAAATTCGACATCTTCAGATTAGCTTCATATCTTCCATGCTTGATAACCTTATCATGATACTTCGGCGTTTGCTTCCAGAACTTGGTTCTGACACTTGTGAGCGATATTTTTTAATTTTTGATGTTTTATCAAAACGAAAATCAAACAAAATAAATTGAAAATACTTATTTACTGGCAAAAATTAGCCAAAATTATTATACTCACCCCTAAGCATATACTTTGACTAGAAGCATCCCAATGCTCCGGATTTTGTCATTACAACTCATTATTATGATGGTCGGATGATAAAAGTGCTAAAAATGAACATTTTGATCAAATATGTTCGAAATTGAACTCTAAAATAATGAAAAAACACACACATTATGTACATATATACACGTTGGACCCCTTAATGGTCCTGACTGCTGCTAGATTCATCAATTACTCCCCCCTTCCTTGATTGAGTCGTCCCGGACGAAGGTTGGGTGCATGTGCATGGGTTTTGAAATCTGTGTCTATGCATGGCCGTGTAATGTGGCCCTAAACTCATGTTTGAGACAATGCGTCGGGTAACAAGGTGCTGTGCGAGATGCGGGGACTAAATGTAGTTTTCAGTGGCTTTCGATGGCGAGGGTAGCTGTGTATGGAACAGAAGAGCTTGCAGTCGAATTGGTCTTTCCTTGATTGTTGGTGTTGTGATGGCAACTATTTTTGGAACCCATTTGTATGCGGTTTGTTGCATCTTTACAGATTTGACTTGAGTTTCCTGAATTTTCATAGGTTTCCAGTGCCATTTTGGAGGTTCAAGCTTCCTGTTTTGAATTTTGGGTTTCCTTTCGAGCTTTGTCGCCGAATCTTTAGTTTTCTCCAGTTTTGGTTGCCATTTCCACTCTGGAGTAACTCCTGAAGGTCTTTGATATGGTGCTACGTTCTTCTGGAGTTTGTCCTTGGGTAGCCATATTTGGCTCGGTTTGTTCGGCATAATTCTTTTCTTTATCCACACTTTCCCAATAGCCTTTTTTGGTGTTTTTGGCTGAAGAGCTGGTTGCTTTTTGTCGATGGGGATACTCGGCCACGAGTGATCTGTTTTGGCGAATGGAGTCATGTACGTGTTAGAGTTGTGTGTACATCAACGCATATTCTAACCATTCAGTGACTGCATTGTACGTTCTCATCCATGGAACTCCCAAACATAGTGATTCTCTGATTTCTCCGTCTTTCATTAAAACGAAAAATTGATGAGGACAACTATTTCCATCAATATTGATTGGTAAGTTTACTATCCCCAATGTTGGTATTGTTGCTCCGTTTGCGGCTTGTAAATCACCTGTGGATTTCACTAGGGGTTCATCCGTAAGCATCTTGTAAGTTGAGAAGTTGACCACATTGACTCTTGCTCCTGTGTCAATCAATGCTCGTTGATATCTGCCATGCGGAAGTCTGACATTGATGCGAACATCGATGTCTTTGTTGTTGTAAGTTTTGTTTTCATTTTAAAATCATGATTTTGGCCTCCTCCTGCACTTGAGTTTTTGTCTCATTTTCTTTGTTCTTGCGCTCCTTTGTAACGTGTATGGTGGCAAGCATTTCTGAGGTTAGTGGTAGGTTGTACTTATTTAGTCTGCAACCACTAATCCAGTTAGGCATTTCCTCTCCCTCTAATGTCACAAGTTTAATGGCACCGCTAGATGATATGTCATGAATCACATAGGGTCCATTGCCTCGCTTTTTGAGTTTCCTGGAATGTTGTTTCAGGGTATACATTAAGACGTAATCCCCCGTAGCAAATTACTTGCTGATAACATGTTGATCAAAGAATGATTTCATGTTTCGTTTTTGTACGTAGATTGATGCAACAGCTCTCAATCTAGTTTCATCCAGTTTTTCCAGGATATCTACCTGATTGGATAATTCATGGCCCGTCCATTCTAATTCTTTAACCCGAAGCGTGGGGATAAGAAATTCAAGTGGTAAAATTGCTTGAATTCCATAAACCATGTTGAACGGAGTCGTTCCGATTGATGTTTTGTAAAGCTACTCTATATGCCCATAAAGCTGAATGCAGCTTTTGATCCCAGTCAGCTCTCGATTCGCGAACAATTTTGGTGAGAATTGTCACCAATTTTTTTTTCGTACTTTCTGCTTGATCCTTAGCTTGTGGGTGATAGGGAGCTGACTTCCTATGAATTACCATGAATTCATCCAATAGAAATTCAATCACTTCATTGATGAAGTGAGTTGCTCTATCACTCACTATCTCTATTGGTAAGCCATATCTGGTGAAAATGTTCTCATACAAAAACTGTGCTGTCGTTTTTGCATCATTTCTGGTTGTTGCTTTCGCTTCCACCGATTTTGTTAGATAATCTGTTTCCACAATAATGTATTGAGCGTGCGTTTTATATCCAGGAGGCGCTATCGGTCCTACAAAATCTATTCCCCATTTCGCAAACGCTCTCGTCCCCATCATTGGCCTCAAGGGCATATCATCTCGTGCTCTAGGAATTTTAATCTTCTGGCAATCGTCACATCGTTTCACAAACTCTTCAGCGTCCATGAATAGTGTAGGCCACCATATAACTACAATAAGGATTGCTTTGGCTGTTTTGTCAGCTGAGAAATGTCCACCAGCTTGTCCGCCATATGCTTGCTCTAAGATAGGAATGTATTCCTCTTCAGTCACACACATTCTCAATTGATTTTCTTTTCTCTTGTAAAGATTTTCCTCAATCAATACATAGTTTTCTGCCTCTTTCGTGATCGTTTTGATATGTGATCTACTCATCTCTTCATGAAGTATCTTGGTGGTGAGGTATTCAACAATGTAGTTACTCCATCGAGGTGCTACAGATAACTTGAATAGAGTCACGTGCTCTATTGGATTTTGAAGTGTGCATCTAACGCATGATTTGATATGCATATGAACACTATGTTGCATTTTCGGCCAATACACACCCATTCTCATCAATCTTTGATATGTCTGTGCATACCCATTGTGAATCCCCGTTGTTTGTACATGAGCTTGGCTTATATTCAATTCCCGTTCACTCAATTCAACACAAAGCCTAAGGATTTGATCCGATCCCTGTTTGTATAGCCTTCCTGCCAACATTACCAATGATCTAGATGGTGCAATGGTCGATGGTTGTCTTGTCACATTCAATGACCCAATAGTCAGTAAAGGAATTACATCCTCTCCACATCTTGGAACCATTTCTATGTTGAAAAGATATGCATCTGGCAAATCATCATCAACTCCTACCGGGTTTTCTCCATGCATCATTCTAGATAAATGATCCGCTCTTTGGTGTGTAGTTCCTTTTTTGAATACTACCGTGAATTCAAACTCAAGCAGTATGATGAACCATCGAACAATCCTCCCCGTACTGCAAGGTTTGTTTACTAAATACAGCAGTTCTTGATGATCAACGAAGAATACAAATTTATTGGAAAGTAAGTAGTGTCTAAACTTTTTCACCACATAGATCATACCCAAACCCTCCCTCTCAGTTGTTGTGTAATTCTTCTCTACATTGTTCAGTTGTCTACCGGAGTAACTTATTGGAAAATCCATGTTGTTCTCTCCAGGTTGTGCAAGTATGCATCCTATAGCATATGTTGATGCATCTACGTGGATGTGGAATATCTTTTCCCAATCCGGAGCCTTCAAAATTGGAGCGGAAATCAACCTTTTCTTCAACGTTTGAAAAGATGTCTCGGACTCATCTATCCACTCAAATTTAGTTATCAGCGCGTAAAGTGGTTTTGCAATTATAGCATAGGAGTAGATAAATCTGCGATAATATCCACAATGGCCCATAAATGCTTGTACCTCCTTTACCTTTACTGGTCGTGGTAGATCAACAATGACTCTGATCTTCTCCATGTCTGTCGAAATACCATTTTTGGACACTACATGTCCCAATATTTTTCCCTGTCTTACCATGAAGACGCATTTCAAGCAAATCCGATACAGTCTGCATTTTTCGAACACCTTGGTCAAGTGCTCTACGTGCTCCAATCTTACAAGAGAGTGAACGCACAAGTCATCCATGTAAATTTCTAGAAACTGTCTTAGATATTCTTTAAAAGCATGACCCATCAGCCTCTGAAATGTGGCTGGTGCATTTGTTAAGTCAAAAGCCATTACCCGGAATGCGCAAAAGTCGTTTTGTGCTGATCCTCTGGCTTTATTGCGAGTTGGTTGTAACCCGAAAAGCCATCTAAGAAACTATAAGCCTCTTTACCTGCCACTCTTTCTATCACATGATCAGTAATGGGTAGGGGGTAGTTGTCCCGAATTATAGTAGCATTTACTTTCTTGAGATTGATGCACACTCTTAACTTTCCATTTTTCTTCGAGACCACCACAATCGGTGAAACCCAATCGGTGTGCTCAATTTAGTAAATAAACTCTGCCTCTTTAAGTTTATCTATCTCTTCCTTGATCGTTTTTGCAAATGTCTCATTGTAAGTATAGGGACGTTGTCTGCTGGGTTTGGCGTCATTCTTAAGGGGTATTGTGTGTTGACAGATACTTGGATCCACCCCCTTAAGATCTTTGTATGACCATGCAAACACATCTCTATACTGTTTAAGGGTAGCTACCAAAAGCTTTTCCTCGTCTTCAGTAAGATCCATGGCAATATATGCAGGTTTTGGATCTTCTCCCAGCTCTGCTAGATCTATTCGTTTGGCTTTCTCAGGACCGTCGTACGATGTACCAGGTTCCTTCAATTCCCTCATCGGTTGTTGCACTATGATTTTCCTATCTTGTATGGTATACTTCTTATAATGGGACGGTGCATCCATCTTGTCAGAATTCGTGTCCTCATTTGTTTCCAATTCAGTCGTCCATATGTCTGTGAGGGTTCACTTGAGCTTATTGTACTCCATTTTCCTCTCTGTTTTGGTCATTCCAGACCTTGTTTTCCCCCCTTTATGCGACTTAGTCGTTCGCTTTTCGTGCCTGATCTTCTTGGTGTTTTTCCATGGTTTAGTTTTGATAAACCGGCCAGTGACCTCGTCTTTGACACAATCATCAGCTTTGACAAGCTTTAGATATCCCGTTCTGTCATTGACAAGAGGCATCGGATTATGCTTATTCACTCTTGATTTTCTTGTTCTCTTGGATTTATACCGCTCTTGTCGACTAGGTTTTTGGTTAGGAAACTCATAAAACCTGTCCTGTCTGGACCTGTATTTCCTATTTGTCTCTGATCCACTTGATCTTTCATCATCAGCCTCTATCATTTAGATTTCATGACTCAGTGATGGAAGGTCACCGCTTAGTGAATCCGTGAATTCCTCCTCTGTTCGATTCCTATCGTTCACTACAGATATCTCATACACTCAGTCTCATGTGGTGGTTCTTCTTGTTCCTCGCTCTCTGATCCTGACTCAAGGATGATGCTAGCCATTTGCAACGTTACTAGGTCGTATCCTTCATCGTCACAAAATTTTATAGGCGTGCATTCACATACGTCCAAGGTTGACAATATTTGAGTCCACCCAAATGGCTCAAATAAATGTTCAGGGAAAGGTTCTGGGAGATAAGCCTCGTCTTCTACGGATCTTTCCAATACACATTCCTCTTTGATTATGTCTCCACAATCAGATGCTCCACACATCCAGACATGTGCTTTTGTTTGCATCTATGCAGGTATTTCTTCTTCATTTACTGTGGTTGAATTAAATTCTTGCACTGGTGTTTTTGCAACATCTCTATAGCTGTGATATTTCATGTTGATTTTCGTTATTAGCTCTTCGTGCCTTAGGTAAATTTGGTCGTACCCCCAATTTTGTATCATTTTGAGTTGACGCATAAAAGGTCTCCCCAAAATAATGTCGAAGTTGTTCATTTTCCCGAAATCCACCACAGCAAAGGTGTGCTCATAGTTAATTCCACACGAAGTTACAACTATTTGGTCCACGATTCCCAATGGTCTCTCTACATACCCATCTGTGAGTTGCAGTTTCATTCTCGTTTTTCTGAGAGCTGGACGGCCCCATTTCTCCCAGATTTGCTTTGTAGAAATCGCCACTCCCGCTCCACTGTCTAGGATAGCTATCGTTTTCATACCCTGATATTCAACATGTAAGGTTGTATTACCTTCCTCGCCTTCACAGTAATCTCCGACCTTGTTTATGGGCAGTGGTTGGGCTTTGTGTTGACCTTCCAGTTTGTTTTCTTCTCCCGTAGGGTTTGTCTAAAGAAGAATATTTACTCCTTTGTGCTCCAAATGTTTTCCCATGTCTTCCCATAAGTGTGGTATGACTCTCAAAAGTTCTGACAGTGTGATTGTGCATGTTATAGGTGTCGACAGCATCTCTTGAAGACTTTTTGAGTCAATCATTTGTGGAATAGTTCTCATCTGGGATGGAACTAACCTTATCTCCGATTGTGCCTCGTGTTCACCTATAAATGAAGGCAAGGTTTTCAAGGATTGAGCTTTGCTTTCCATCGAAACCTCTGTTCCCGCATCCCCATAAAACGATTGTATATCTCCTGGATAAAATCCATTGTCCAAGTTAATCTTAGGAATCAGAGCAGACTGTAACGCCGCGCTTCTGTTCTTTCTATTTCTAATGGTTTCCCATATCTGGAATTGGCATTATAGTCATTGACTTAGCGTCATCAGTGGTGTTCGGCACCACTCGACGATCCAATGACAATATCGTTTCAGGCCTGGGTCCGTTTACATGTTCTGTTTCATCGATCTTTAATTTTTTTTGCTCTTTGTGAATCAACACCTCCTGTTCTGGGGTTCTAACCACTTTAGGTTCCATCAATGTCTGGGCTGTTTCAATGAGGTGTTTACACATTTCCAAACGCTTTGTTTCCAATTTTGGTTGAGGATAAGTTAACCATCTCTGCTCTAAGGTTTGGTTTGTTTTTAGCATTGCTTCGTACGCTTGTAATAGAGCATCTAAAGGCTCTAGCACTTTCTCAACCAAGACCGATCCTCCTGAGGAAGCTTTCCTCGGCTTGTTGTTATCCTCAGCAGTTTTACTATCTCTCTCTTGTTTCAGTTGCTCCTTCGTTTCATGTAATTCGTTTTGCATGGCAATTTGGTTTTCAACCTTCTTGTTTTCATCCTGTCTCGTTTCGCCTTCTAGGATTTTTGCTGGGTTCTCACAGATAAACTCTCATTTTCTGTGGGTATTGGCAACTCGACCTTTTCCTCCAATGGCTTGTTTTTCTCTAAGTCCTTGGCTTGGGCTCTGGTTACCGCATTGATTTGGATCATGGGATCGGTTTCCGATCCACTGCTCGCACTTGGTAACACCCCCACAATATTTATAGTTGCTTTCCCCTTGTTGTCCGGATTCCTTGGGCAATCTGGCAATATGTGATTCACACCACATCCATCACAAAACCCAAAAATTTTCACTCTTTCGCCTTTGAAAGGGCAGCTACGCTCCCAATGATCCGTACTTCCACAATTATAGCACTGTCCAATTGGTGGTTGATTTTGAGGAGGTGGTCCCATAGGTTGTCCCATAGGTTGTCCTGCCCTATTAGGATATCCTCTTGGTTTGTAGTTCTGGTTCGCAATGAACATTAGCGTTCTTTCGTCCACTAAATATTGATCTCTCGAAGGTTGTGCTACATACGTTGGTGGTGCGATACCCTCGCTATTTTCCCACAGTTTATAGGCTTCGTCTGCGTACATTTGTGATTCAGGTTCTGTTACGTAAGGCTCATTCGGTTCCTCATAATAAGAAACTTGAAGTGTACTATTTGTTCCTTGTGATGCTTCACAAGGTCGAGCATACCTAATCATGGCTCTATTTTCCTTTGGTAATGGAGGTTGTTGACCCAACACAGGTTGAGGTCTGTCTGCTCCTACTACCATATTCATATTTGGTCCAACTTGATATCTTGGAGGAGGTGGCTGGGGTGGTCGTGCTGGAGGTCCATACGGTCTTTCCCTCACATAGTTTTTGTTGTAAAAACACTCTTCCGTGCCATGATTTGTCCATTTTTTCTCTATGGCGCACCATTTCAGTACTCGTCCATTTGTAACTGGTGCTTTCGACTGTTGTGTGCACCACGGCATCGGGTGATCCCCCCCACATATGTCACATTTACTTGCTGAGACTGTCTCATCACCGGATTTGATCTCATATGTTGATGCATTCTCTTTGTTACCTCCTCTATCATTTGGTCAGCTGTCGGTATCAAGGACGCCTGAGCATCTTTCTTGGTAGAGGGTTCGCTCTTAATAGATGAAGAGCCACTGGTTACTGAATCAGTATCCTCTGAAACTTCTCCATATGCTTTGCAGTTATCAACAAGATATACCGCTTCCCTTGTAACCTGTTGTAATGTGCTACAGGCCTTCAAGTGAAGGTCCTTTTTCAAGGTTTTGTTCCTAAGTCCTTCAACGAAGAGCACATACAATCTCTCGTCCTGCGGTAATTCCCTCCTTGGGCACCTCTCAATGTATTGCTTGAATCTCAAGGATGCTTCCTTCACTTTTTCGTTCTCCCTTTGTTTAAAGCATATATCTGTGATACAGTATTATGCTTTATATCCCGTTTTGAGAATTCTTCTGCAAACTCGGGCAATACATGTTCAATATTCGGACAAGTTTCAGGGTTCAAAGGTTGAAACCATGTTAAGGCTGTCCCTTCCAAGGTCAGCCCGAATCCCTCATATTGAGTATGGAAATCAGTGATCTGCTCTGCTCTTAAGACTTGCTTGAAGAGCGATACATGGGCATATGGATCCCCTGATCCGCTATACTTCTTCGGCATGCACTTCTCTACTTGGGATGGCCTAATCCGTATATGGTCTGCGACCAGTCAGTCTCATTGCTCCCGTGTCTCGACTTAATCGTTCTCGGGTATCATGGATGTCGTGGGTTGCTCTCGTTGGCTCCCCTGCCCCGAATCTACTACTAGGAGGCAAATGTGATGGGGTGGCTGCAAATGTCGGACCTACTGCTGTATGTGTAGAGATAGGAACCGCACTACCTCGATTCGTAGCCATTGATTCTCTGGAATGTAACGTTCCCATGGGGCTTGGCATAGAATAATGAGGTCGACTGAAAGAATCAGCTACATGAGTCCTCTCTCCACCTGTTGTCATCGGGTCTGGCGCGACAGTTGTAGGTGCTGGTCTTAGTGGGCTTGGAGTGACATAATACTGGTGAAGTGGTCCCCCAAAGTACGTATATCCTTCCAACTCCTTTTTATCGATTGCTGCGTATCGTCTTCCATACTTGTCGTATGCGGTGATTTTCGTTTTTGCTCCCTCTGTGTAGGTGAAGACATACAGTCTTTTTGCTCAGTCATCTCTCCGACGTAGGGTTCCTTGCATCTATAATAGAGATCTTGCTCTCCATTATTATACTTGTATAACCCCAAGTAGACATTATCCGTGTTGACTCTCAACGTTTCGTTTTCTCGCATTAGGTAAGCTCATTGTTGGTGCCTTTTCCTCATGTTCCTCATCTTTTTTGGCTTTCGTGCCCATCAATCCCTACTTGTCTACAATGTTAGGATTCACATGATACCTTCGTCATCTAGGCACCTATCTCCGCTATAGCTCATAGGCACTAAGTCCCTGAACTCACTTGGTCTATCTTCTATTTTCACACAGTAGCGGTCCATACCATCTTTGTATATCTTGGCACCTTGCTTGTTGTCATAATGATACTTGATGAACAATAGCTTTATTGTGGCTGAGGGGTCTGATGGTCCTGCTGCCATGTTTTCTCTTCTGTTTAGTTTTTATTGTCCCAAGTGTTCTGTGAAATACTCGTAAGATCTCTCTGAAGAAGAATCGGAGATGCCTTCTTCAAGGATCGACTCTAACGGTCGTACTACCCCTTGGTTTACACTCTCCTCCGTTGATACAACACTTGATTGATCCGCTAAATTTCGGTGTCGGATGTTGATTTGTTTTCCCAATCTCAAAAACATGAAGAAAGTGGGATTTACTGACAGAATCCAAACCTCTTACCTGGAGATGGAGTGATCTTCCAACTCCTGCGACTGCATGGATTGTTACTTGATCGGTCTCTGCAAATGAATACACTTGATGACTATGAGATCACTGTATCATTCCAGCTGTCAGTAGATTCAACACTTTCACAATGACTTCAACACAATTTTGCTTGCAGATTATTGACAGTATGTCCAATTTGAGTTTTGACAACTCCTGATATCTCAAATAGTCTAGGTCTATGAACAGGTCATCAGATCTGGGTCAGAGGTACACCGATCGCAATCGTACTTCTGAGCCCAAATATGACCATAATTCATCAGCTTGTTCACTAGGCTATTTCAAGGCTACTTCTCTGATACTTTTGCAATCAGACTCTAAAAAGTCAAGCTTTTACCAGTTCTTGGTTGGAAGTGTCTGTTTACCAGAATCTGTCAGTTTGATCTAATTTTGGTACTTGATTTGGGATTTGGAAGCTATCTGGGGTTGTTCTGTGTACAGGCTATCCCTCTGTATGGTTTCTTCCCATTTTTGATGTGTTTTGGTCTCCTGAAAGTCAATTTCTATGGCAATTTAGCAGTTTTTGACTTGGATCTGTATTCAGATGGTTTGACAGGTATTTTGAGGTTTCTGGCTCTAGGTCCTTTAGAATTTTATGTTTGTATACACCTGAGGATCCCACAGATGAAATCTGGTCAAAATCTGGCACTTAGGTACACCGATCGTGATTGTACTTCTGAGCCCAAATTAGACCAAATTTGACATGCTTATAGACACTGATGTTTTAGAGTTATCCCCAAAGTCTTTTCACATTTGGATCATTAAAAGCCAAGATTTTGCACTTTCTGGGTCTGTCAGGATGGTTTTACCCAAGTGGCCTGCTTTCCCTGATTTTTGATGTCTTTAGGTGTTGTTGCTTTAGACAAACTTGTTTAGAATCTTATCAAGAAGGCACACAACAAATCTGGTCAAAATCTGGCACATAGGTACACCGATCGCGATCGTAGTACCTAGGAAAAATCTGATGAAATTTGGTTTGCTCCCTCTGACAAGTATTTCCCAGTGTTTGGTGCTACCACTATGTGATTTGAATCAATTTCAGCTCTGTTTGGTCAGATTTTCAAAATTTTAGAGTCTTATGGCCTTTTTGCCAAAGTTATGGTTTTCTGGGTTCTCGACTCTAACTTTTGCCCCAAATCTGATTGGAATGTGATTTGCTTATCCTACTCCTAAGTACAGAAATGAAAAAACATAAGGAAATGAATCAAACAAAACAAACACGACGGATTTCGGGTGAGATTTCAGTACTCAATCGAATTAGAGAAATTGAAAAGCAAAAATGCTTTGAACACTCACTCACAGCTCCCTAAATCTCCTAAGGGAG
This sequence comes from Adiantum capillus-veneris, assembly GCF_014529385.1. Lineage (NCBI taxonomy): Eukaryota > Viridiplantae > Streptophyta > Polypodiopsida > Polypodiales > Pteridaceae > Adiantum > Adiantum capillus-veneris. The sequence continues at coordinate 101,438,653 of NC_140960.1, read as the reverse complement.
GGTCTAGCCGGTCCACTGACTCTAGACTCCCCTAAGCTCTAAACCCTTGTCTAGCAACCTAACTGAGGTGTAAAATGGATTTGTGGATTGATCTTCTTTTTAAAGAATCTAACTGCGCACTCGGTCACTCATCACCTAAGGTGCATTCCCCGACAGCGGCGCCAATGTTTCCGAGTCGTCGCGACCGACATCCATAGCATAACTCTCAAGCATCAACATATTTATCAATATAAGAGAAGCGACCAGGATGAGGCATGGAAACCCACTAGGGTGTCATTCCTAATGAAGTGAACTCGATGAGATGCATCTACTCACTCTACAAGCAAATCAAACACACTATCGCCAAGTAATCTGACTATGTCCTTCTACACAGCTCTACAGTCGTCACGCCCGTTTACCATGCAAACCTATTCGGAATCACACGAAACTTGAAGAGAAGCTTCAGGGGACTATCAGAATTGTATCCTATCACTGTCACAGCATTCTAGAAAGGTACAAATATTGCGATCGTTCGTCCCAAAGTCAGCAAAAACAGCGAACAGGTGATCCTAATGGGTCGTTTTAGGGCCCCTAAAGCTCCTCCTAGGGTCAAAACAACATAAAACACACATATAGACACTCAAAACAACGATTTAAGGTCTCAAACTCGTAGTTGAAAACCTACACCGAATCTTGAATGATTACACTTGAATGGAAGAGCAAGGTAAGAGGAACACAATGCAATAAACAAATCTGAATTTGGATTATCGTAGCCACAATGGCGAAGATTACAAGTTGGAGCAAGAAGGAGCTCTCAAACGTACGCTGTCCTCTTAGTTTCCCCTCAAAAAGATAATGTTCAAACTTACAAAAAATGACCTTTATAGTTTAGGTCTTTACAAATGGCTTGTCCGGCCAAAAGCTCCTAAACTTCTAACTGGCTCTCTAATATACAATTGCTCCCAGAAGAATAATCATAAATCCTTTGACAAGTTCTCGGCTTAGAGATGCTCCCTTACAAAATAATTTTACAAAGGTTTCTCATAAAAATATGACCCTTCTCTAGAAACGGCCGCTTGTCGCTTCGTCTGCCAAACAACCTTTTTTGTGATTTTGGTACCTTGTTGGATTGTGACCAGACTTGGTAGGATAGTTTTCCTAGGTGTCTTAGACCTCCTTCTAAAGTTTCCTTGCATTTTGAGTCCGTTTGAGTGACGAAATGGCCTGATGACCTAGAGCTGTGAGAAAGGACATAGGCAAATTTCCTTAATCATTGAGTGATTGATTTGCTTGCTGAGTTGTTGTGTTGGCTTGTTAGGTTCACTTCTTGAGATTGACGATCTCAAATATCTCCGTGCCCCATCCGAGTCACTTCCCTGAGTATTGACATTATGTTAGTACCAAAAAGCTATGCTGCAGACGTCCGTCGTGGCAACCCGCTAACAATGGCGCCGTTGCCGGGGATATGATCCTTAGATGGTGAGTGACCTAGTGCGTATTTGTAGAGTTCTTTTTTGAAGATTTGTCTCTCCATTCCATTTACACTTTAGCAGTGAAGCAGCTAGACACGGGGTTTAGTGCTTGGTAGAGTCTAGAAGTCGAGGACTTGCTAGATCTATTCTTGATAGGTAAAGAGGGTTGTGAGTGAGATGGCCAAAAGCATTTCATTCTCCGATTTTCTCTATGCTTTCAAAGTGCTGTTTCGTTTTCCGTTCGGAATTATTTTGTACCATTTTGTTTGCTTTTGTTGCATGTTTCATTTCAGTACTTAGGAGTAGGTTAAATAACAACTATCACCATCAAATTTGTGCTAAAAGATTGAGGAAAAAAGGGTGAAAACCATATTTTGGCCGAAACGACCATAACTCTGAAATTCTAAAAATTTGATGGTAGAGACCTCAAAAGTGATCCAAATTCAAAAATTTCTGGATCAAGGGCATTAACATACTCTCTAGAAGCAATCTGAAAAGTTTGACTAGATTCTGTGTAGGAACATGGATTGTGATCCATGTACCCCAGAGACCATTTTTGGAAAAAAGTGGCCAATTACATTGTCCGCCAGTGGAAAAACGCCCTGATCAAGTTTTCTTGAAAGAAAAACTAAAAAAAAACATTAAAATTGGCTATTAGGACAAAAATAGCAAAAACAGGCATTTCAGACACAAAAGTTGAGATTTTTCAACTTTTTGGGATCCAAACTCAAAAAGGGGTGAGATTTGGCTTCTACAGGGCATAGAGAACCAAGAAAACAAAATTCATGAAAAAATGTTGTCAAACATGGATCGTGATCCATGTACCTTTTGACATTTGGGGCCGATATTTGACAAGTACATCCCTGATAACTAGTGGAACAAATTTGCCAAAAGGGACCATGTCAAAAAATTGAAAAAAGTAAGTCAAAATAGACAAATATAGAAACTAGTCAAAAATCGCAAAGCAGACAAAAACTCACTTTTGACTAGGAAAAAGGTGTCCAAATTTAAAAAGATTTGGGAAAGAGTATCAACATAACATGGACTATAAGATGACCAAGTTTCATGTCAAAATGAGGTCAAACATGGATCACAATCCATGTACCTCATTAAAAAAAAATTGGTTGAGATTTGAGCAGTAGATAGCTAGTACCATTTGGAACAACTTTCTCAAAATAACCATATGCAAAAAAGTTGTAAAAAGAGCCAAAAAATAGAACATTGTCAAAACTGTCACAACAGACTGTAGAAGTAAGTTTTGGTTGGGCAAAACAGATTCAAATTCAAAAAGATTTGTGGAGCAAGCTTAAAACATCATAAGCTATCAACACACCAAAGATCAAGTCAAAAAGTGGTGGAACGTGGATCGCGATCCATGTACCCTTGAGAAATTTTTGGACAGAAACTTTTCCAGCATGTAGCATAGACTATTGTGAACAAAACTATCCAAAGAAGCATTGTCAAAAAAGTCCAAAAAACTCATTAAAAGTGCCAAGAGAAAAACTCTAAAACAAACTTGTGAATTGACTTTTGCCTGACCTAAACAAGTCCAAATCATAAAAAACCATATAGCGGGGATCAGTGGACCAAAGGCAAGGACCAAGGGCAAGGTGTGTGCCAAGTTTCAGTGCAATCTAACACAAAGGTACATGATCGCGATCCATGTTCCACTGTCACATATTGATACCAAACTTGCACCATAGCTAGAGGACATCACAAGGAATCTAGTGGTTTTTTCAAAAGTGAATTTGGATATCAAAAATCAAACCAAAAGCCTTGAACTGCCAAATACTTTGACAAAGTGCCAGAACTGACCTAGCTTTCAATCCAGAGGTCCATTTTCAAAAACATTAATACCATAGGAACTCCTAATCATGCTGATTGTGATGGTACCAAAAAAAGTTAATTTGGCTTCAAACATGGATCGTGATCCATGTACCCATAGTGACAGCTTGACCTAGAAAGTTTCCAGATTAGTAGGGCACACATAAGGAAACATATCTCCAAGTCCAGTTTTGGGTCAAAAGGGAGCAAAACAAGTGACAGGTTGAGAACCGCATTGCAAACCTTGTATTGGGCATTTGACCTATCAAACCAAGTCCAAATCCAAAAAGATTTGAGATTTAGCTTGTGAACATAGTGTGCAACAAGCTGCCAAAAGATCAAGTCCAAATGGGGTTGAACATGGATTGCGATCCATGTACCTCAACCTCAAAATTTGATGAAAATTGGTATATAGTCTGCATATGACCTTGTCTACACACATTCAAAATTTGGAGAAAAAAATTTGACAGAGGAACATGGATCGCGATCCATGTACTTCAGCATAGTGGGGGTATCTGAATTGATGAACTTGTAGACCTACTTGACATCCCAAATCTCAAGTTTGAGCTAAAAATATCTTTTGGAGACCAAGATACAAGCCAAAGTTCTTGTGTTCTAGTCGTGAGACTATCCTGAGTGCTGTTTCAAGTGCAGTTCACTAAAATTGCTCTAACTTTTGATAGACAACTCCAAATTGAGTCAGTAAAGCCAGGAAGAAAGCTTGTGAGCAATGGTACACTTTTAGAGCTAAATTTAATAGCTGAATTTTTCTATGTTTTCTAAATTCAAACTTTTAGGGTATCCCAAGAGTAGCTTCCAGAGACCAAAAAGTCACAAATTCTTGAATTCTGAGAGGCCTTACCAAGGGCAAAAATGGATAAGTTGCACTAAGCCAAAGTGGGCTTGTAAAAGGCTATCTTGAAAATCTTGAGTGAGCCTTAATCATGACAAATCATCCACCACCAGGGTTCTCTTCTATACTCAAAGACATGAAAAACGTTTCAATGCCAATAACAATGGGATTGGGAGAATACATAGATGAGAGGCATCCTTTGATCAATAAACCGAATGTAAGATTCATCAAAACCAACAAAGCCATGAGAGTGCTTACGAATTATGATCATGAGGTATATATAGATTCACAAACGGGGATCAATATATCTTCTACAAGTGTGTAGAACCCTATGCTAGAGAGTTGACCACCCATAAGAATCTCTATGCATTCACGTATACAAATGCCAATAACAATGGGATTGGGAGAATACATAGATGAGAGGCATCCTTTGATCAACAAACCGAATGTAAGATTCATCAAGACCAACAAAGCCATGAGAGTGCTTACGAATTATGATCATGAGGTATATATAGATTCACAAACGGGGATCAATATATCTTCTACAAGTGTGTAGAACCCTATGCTAGAGAGTTGACCACCCATAAGAATCTCTATGCATTCATGTATACAAATTCCCATGAAGTGCAAGTTTGATGGTAGATAAGTATGGACGTGAGTAAAATCTTGTTGATCCCATTGACCTAGGGAGATATACGCACAAGGGTACTGCGATTCCTACTTACTTTCAACCAAAAATGATGCCAGCATACACATCAAAGAGGATTCCACCGGGGTTTTCTCCAAGACTAGAGGAGAGGACGAGATCCGACTTTGCAAGAGACCACGAATTGGTTAGATTGGTGATTGGACCACAACAATTAAGACCATATCAAGTGGCTCAATGTGTCAAGACAAAGTAGAGTGGGCCACAGGATCCATATACACATGTCTCACTCTTCAAATAAGTTTTGAGAGCTGAACAGATTGCAAATTTCCATACTCAATATGAGGAATTTGGATTGACATTAGAAGGAGCAGCTTTGACTTGGTTCCAACCATTGAACAGAGATTATTTTTCCAAAATAGCACAACTCTTACAATAAGTTGTAGAGGAGTTCTTGAAAAGGGGAATCAAACACAACATAGTGTCACACATCTACGCTTTCAAACAAAAAGCGAATGAAAAAGTGAAGGAAGCTGTGCTTCGCTTTAGACAATACATCGAGAGATGTCCTTTGAGAGGGCTACCGCAAGATGAGAGATTATTAGTTCTCTTCATAGAGGGCTTGAGAAACAAGACTCTAAAAAAAGACCTACATTTGAAAGGATGCACAACGTTTGATCAAGTCACTAGAGAAGCTCTATATCTAGTTGACAATTGCAAGGCCTACGGAGAGGTGACTGAAGATACAAACAACACAACTAGTAGTGCCTCCTTGGGAACCAATCATTGATCAAGTGGTCGAGGGGGTGATTAGAAGAATAAACCAAGGCTACAAATAGAACTTAAATGTACAACAACCTCAATTGAGGAGATATAATACTTGTGGAGGGGATCACCCCACTCCATGGTGTAGCACTCAACCAAAACTGCAACAAATTCTAGGGCAACAACCACCTCTTTTGAATGATGGTAGAGTAGAAGTCAACTTCATTCAGCCAACACATGTGCTGCAACCCGTGAAAAAATCAGTACTCCATGGATGTGAATACGCTCATGTCATAGCCAATCAGGAGTATGGTTTGAAGAAAATTCTTACCAGGCAAGAACAACCATTGACTAGATCACCAACTATGAAACAAGAAGGTCCATGTTATGAATGTGGAGGTGACCATTGGGAAAAAAATTGTTTAAACAAGGGTCCACAAATAGAATTATTTGTGTTCTGTGAACCTTGTGGAAGAGACCATCTACGCCAACACTGTGCTAAAAATCCAGACTACAAAGGGAAAGCAACAATGAATGTTGTAGGCGTGATGACTTCTTCAAGTGGATCTAAGGTAGAACCCACAATTCCTGTAAAGGTGATGACTCAAGCTCAAGCTCAAGAAGCTGCCAAAAACACAATCATTGGGGAGGAAGCCACATTGCCTGTTCGAACAGAAATCAAAAACTTATCATGCGAACAAGAAGAAAATCATGGAAAGCCAAACGAGACAAAATGAAAGTGAAGAGGCTACAAGAGAAAGCTGCTTTGGAAACTGAGTTGAACCAAACCAAAGAACAACTTAGAAAAGAGCAGGAAACCAAGAAAAATGCAAAGGGACCTAAAGAGTCAAAGACTAACTCGGGAGGTTCAGTCTTGGTTGGCAAAGTCTTTGAAACTTTGGATGCAATTTTGAAGGCCTATGAAGCTAGATTAAAGCCCAACCAAACCCAGGAAGATAGATGGCTAGCGTACCCTCACCCGGGGTATGAAAAAGAGAGGTTAAAGATGTGCAAGGAGCTCATCTAAGCTGCTCAATCACTTATGGAACCACCAATTCCGACTGCTCCAAAAATCAAGGTGTTAATCCGTGAAAAATTCAAGCGTTAAAGGAGAGAGGGATCAAATGGAGACCAAACAGATTCAGTAAATGAAACACCTTTGGATACAAGAATGGTAGCCAATACAACAGATGGAATGTATTCACAAGCACCTATGCCAATTATTGAAGTGAAATAACACTTCAGTCTGCCCCTATCATGGAGATCCACCTCGAACATGAACTCTACCCAAATGATATCCGATCATTGTATGGTGATGCAGGTACAAAAATGTCGAAAGATAGAAAACCTCGATCGTTGAAAATGTTACCTTCATTCATTGGCAACCATGAAAGCAAATCAGAAGTAAAAAAAGTACCATATCAATGGAAAGCTAATCCTAAGATGATGGATACCAAAACTCTTCATGAGCTGATGTCATCCCCTATCCATTGTACACTAACTCTATCAGAGTCATTGCATATAAGACCTCATTTTTAGAGAGAGGTGGAATTTTTTTTTGCAGAAAATAGGGCTAGTAATTCCGCCACCAGTTGTTTCTCCAAAAACACTAACAATGAATAACCAAACCTCGAAACAAACTAAACATGAACCGATACTAGTGAACAAGGTAGGAGACTATTATGAAGGAGAAGAAGGAAACACGGCCTTGCCTGTGGAGTACAAAGAAGTAAAATTAGTAGCAATACTCGTGGATAGTGGAGCCGGAATTGCCATAGCCACCAAAGCAATGTGGAAAAATGGGGAAAGCCTGCTCTAAGGAAATTTCAATTAGCGGATGGGTATCTGGAGAGACCTATTGGCATTTTGGAACAAATCATAGTAACTTCTTGCGGAATCACATACGAACACACGTTTTGCTATTATGAATTTCAACGAGAGTAGCAACTTCGATATCATATTGGGCAGCCCAATTATGCGTCAGCTCAAAATGGTACAAGATTGGGGCTATGACTACATATACCTAAGATACAAGGATATCACTATGAAGATCAATGTCACGAAGGATAGTTATAGAGATGTGGGAGGAATTAAACTCCACAACTAACCAAGAAGGAGAAATACTTGCTTGGCTTCAAAACAAAACTCACAATTGGACGTGTGGAGCTTCTGAGGGTGGCAGTTCGAAAAAGAGGATTGCAATCATGATAGGTCAGTACAAGATGAGGCATATGTATTTCGGAAGAGATATTTGAACCTTTTGGATGGTAGTAGATACTGGCCACTCTTGATGTGTGTGTAAATGAGGCGACCAACACAAAATTTTGCAATGAAGATGGCTATGATATAGCTCCCTCATTTACAATAAAGGTGCTGAAAGAAGCTAACAAGGTTTGTGAGTGTGAAAGCAGAAAAGATGAGACAGATAGCTATGTCCTGGAGAATGGTGCCAAAGTGCAAACAAAGGATGTAGAGAAACCACGCAAATATGTCATCATTGGCATACCTGAAGAATTGACAAAAGCTGTTTCAAAGAAGTCCACTCCAAAAAAAGTGTAAATGAAAGCAGATAAAGAAAAAAAATTTCCAAGTTCAACGTCAAATTTTTAAGAAACACAAGATCAAAAGAAGAACAAGGACAAAGAAGAAGATCAACTGTCTCCAACGCCAATCAAATTCAGCATATGCGGAGAAACAGGACTGAAAATCACATGTTCAGCTGTGATAGATCCATATGCGACAAAGAATATAATGTCTTATGGAACCTGGATAATGATGGGAAAGCCTCCAATCAGCAAGCTAGAGGACATGGTGTACACAAGTTCTAAAATGGCAATTCCTAGCTTTGGCATTGCAGAAGGCGTACTCAAGTTGAATACTGGGGAGTACAAGGATACTTTCCACATAATTGACTCCCACCATATCAAAGAGAGTCTGATATTGATAGAAAGCTGGAGGAACATCTTCTTTCAACCACAAGGAAAATCTTCATCAACAACACCATCAAAAATCCTAGAAGCACCTCAAGTCAATGCAAAAAAGGAGCAACCAACCATCACAAAAAACGGTAAAGCAAAGATAAACACTGAAGTATATCAACCTCACAAGACGACTTTACCTTCAACAAGCCTCCATCAAACTTCCTGTTGTTAGGAGTTTTTTGGAAGAACTGATTGCACATATGTACATACCCATGCATGGTGCATCAAATAAAGAGTTGCCCATTTTCCAGAGCCAGGTGGTTACGTGGGGCCCACATGTGTACATGTAGGACATCATATACATAGTGCATCGATTTTCACTATCACCAGTACTAGTGTGTTTTTTCTATAATAATAAGGAGTTGGTAGTGTGTTAAACTTCTGGAGGAAGCTATTAACGGGCGCACGCCATGAGGTAAGCAGGTGCGTCAGATGACATCCAATGACGGCAAGAGGTTGAATGGGGTCAAGACTTGCATGTGGATAAGTACAGACACAACGTGGGTGTTTTCTTGTGATAATTATGCAAAAAGGTCATCATAAGAACTGTATTTGGGGGCCACGTCACGTGATTGCGGGATGCATTATTGGAAAAAGTTGAGTGCCAGATGTGCGGATGGATGTAGAAGAGTGACAAAAATGCACTTCGTGGCCATTTTTTGGCCTGTTCGGGGTCCGTTTGAGGTCAATCAAAAGGCCAAAGGTGCCCAAGTGATAAAGTGAAGTGTGGACACTGAAAAACCTAAGACAAGACCAGAAAAAACGTGAAGACAGGAGGAAGAACAGCTACAACTGAGTTTTTGTTGTTTTTGGAGCTTGTTTTGGCCATAAACTGCTCATCCGAGGTCGGATTTGAGCACTTTGATATTGTAGACTGGGATTTTTGGCTGCTCCGGACGCAATGGTGCTATCCATTTTGTTAAATTCGTCACTTTTTCTTGCTATTTTGGCTGTGTAAGTTTCTCCTGTGAGCGAAGTCTCTGCTCCATTTTTTGATTGTTTTTGGCATGTTTCATCCAAGTGTGTGAGCTATTTTCCCCATTGGTGCTGGCCCAAGTTCAATTGTATCTAATCATTGGAAATCTTCCTCTTTTGACCTGAGTTTTTTGGGTGTGTGTGTGTGTGCGCGCCTCTGTGTTGAGTGGGCAAATGAATAGTCTCTCTCCTCTCACGCCATCGGTGTGTTCCCTGTCTCGGCCAGGTGGGTTGAGTAAGCCGAGTGGTGTCCCACAGTGTGTGTGTGTGTGTGTGTGTGTGTGTGTGTGTCATCCCAAGAGTGTGTGTCGGGTGATTATAGAGGCGTTGTGTGTGTTTCCATCCTGCTCACATTCTTTTGGTGCCCCCACTGAGGATCTTCTTCGAATACCTTCAGCTTCGGGCTTACAGGTTATAGATTGCAGACTACAGATTACAGGTACAGGTGATTCACACAGGTACAAGTATCTGGAGTAGAGTGATACATTGGCAAGTGGAAGTCACTTGCAGTTTTCATGGGTATGCATCATTTGGTGCATGTTTGAGCACATTGTCTGGTATTGAGTGTTACTTGTGGATACTGCCATTGTACGCCTTTGTGGAGCCATACTTGGTTTTATTTGGCAGTCCCAGCCATTTCTAAGACTTGGTCTGGAAGATAGTCATTTTTGAGACTTGACTATACGAGATTTGCATAAGCTTTTGTGAGAGGGTCAATAGCCTGAGGTTTTATTGAGCTGAGAGATTCTCAAATGTGAGATCCTTTCGGTGATACAGGTGGCTGGAGCACCCTTTTCATGACCTCGCCATAGGCTATGTACTAGTGATTCCTACTTGATGCTTGTGTTCTATTGTTGGCAGGTTATGCATACATATACTATCTATATTTTGGGTTCTTACTTCTCTACTTCTAGGGAAACTCTGCCAAAAATTTTCCAAGTTGTGATGGCTAGTTTTTTTGTCTTTTGAGCCATTTATGTTGTTATGCTGCTGAAATTTTTGCAAAATCAGAAGATAAATCAGGTGTGCCTTCTTGGGAGTTGCATGGTTGGCTTTAATGGATGATCAAAACGGACTTTAATTCACTCCTTTTTATTTAACACAAAGAATCCAGATAAATGTTCATGTATCCAGGAAGATTTTTGTCCAGCAGTGCATAGTCTTTATGTTCGGGCCAAGAAGATTAAGAAAGATACTGGAATGTCCTTTTCCTGTTGTAATTTCGATGATTAACTATGAAAACTTATTTGATGTGCATGTGTTTGTCCTTATTTAAAGATGAGCTCCATTGAAGTTTTTGGGAATTGAGTCAGTGAAAGTTTAGGGTTCTTGCACCTGTGTTAGAAGGGGTTCTCAAAGCATCAAAACTTGGGTAGCCATGGCTTTCTCTTATCCAGAGTTTCATGGAAGAAGTGATGAAGATGTGGAAGACTTTTTGGAAAAGATGGAGGTTGCCTACATTAGCAATCAGATTCATGATCCTGCACAGATGTTACATCTTCTCCAAATTTGTTTGAAGAGTGATGCACGAATTTGGTTCAAAGCATTTGAAGAGGAGTTGCGTACGAATGATCCACTTCTGAGATTAAGTTGGACAATCTACGCCATGGATTGGAAGTGGAGTTTGTGAAGACAGAAGATCTTGACAAAGTGTGGCAAGCAGTACAGGGTTTGGTGCAAAGGGAAGGTGAGCCAGTAGATGAATACATACGTAAGTTTTCAATGGCATGGGAGCGGATGTGCAAGGCCTTAGCACCACAGGTACCTCCACCTAACATGATGAACAAGGACAGGTTCTTGGCTGGTCTTCGGGAGAATAAACATTAGAGAGTGGAGCTAAAGAAGCCTAGAACATATGAAAATGCATTAGATGTGGCGAGGAACAAAGAGTGGAAGCTAAGAGAATGAGTCAACTAGGAGTAGAGTCTTTGCCCAGAGGTTTGAATTTCAGCCTATGGATTCTTTGCAAGGTCGCATGCCAAAGGTTCATCATGAACCAGTAGTTTTTGTTACTCCTCAAGTTATGCCAGCAGTGGTCACTACAACAGTGCAAGATGATGGGCTAAGGCAAAACATGAGGCAAGTGGTAGATTTAATGAAGAATCTCAGCCTAAGCATGCTAGGTAATATGGGACATAATCGAGGTTCGGGGAGGTTTGCAAATCATCCAAGAGGTGAAGAAAGACCCAGGAATGGTGTTGGACAAAGCAATGGTAGAGTTTGGAGGCAGACGTCCCCATGTTATAATTGCGGAGCTGGGCCACATTAGCCCGCAATGTGATAATCCACAAAGGATGGGGGGAGACATGTATCCATTGCCAAGACAGGTGCTAACTAGGTCAAATGATTATGGCATTGAGATTAAGGGAGAAGAAGGAACCAGTGGATTAACCCAAGAGGAAAAGGGAAAGACAAAAGTGAAAAGTGTGGTCACCTTGGAGAAGGCAACAAAGCTGGAGGATATGTTGGTGATGCCTATTGGGAAGAGGACCACACAAGATAAGAAAGGAAGAAGTGCCCCAGGTCCTAGCAAGAAGAAGGGAAAGAGCCATGAAGGCGAAGATGTCAAGGTCAAGAGGAAAAGAAGGGCTCGTCGCAAGTTTCATGTTTCAGATTTTCCACTTGGGGATGGGCAATTAAGTTATGACTTGAAGGAGGATCTAACAAGCAGGAAAGCAGATGTTACTTTTGGGTAGCTTATAGAGATGGTGCCTAAGCTAAAGCAACAGTGGAAGAGGATGGTTAGCCCAATGGAGAAAGAACCAGAGAGAGGTTCGGTGAAGGTGTTGGTGATGGATGAGCTCGTCACAAGTTTCATGTTTCAGATTTTCCACTTGGGGATGGGAAATTAAGTTATGACTTGAAGGAGGATCTAACAAGCAGGAAAGCAGATGTTACTTTTGGGCAGCTTATAGAGATGGTGCCTAAGCTAAAGCGACAGTGGAAGAGGATGGTTAGCCCAATAGAGAAAGAACCAGAGAGAGGTTCAGTGAAGGTGTTGGTGATGGATGAGCTACTAGACATTTGCCCAATAGTAGATGTGTGGCACAAAAGAAAAAATCTGGGACAAGGTTATGTTCATGGTGGAGCCCAAATATGTGTCATAACACACTCATGCGTTGAGAAGATGGGTCTTACAGTGACTGGGGTGTCAAGCTTTCGGATGAGATTAGAAAACCATCAAAAAGTAAAATTTTCGGGTGTTGTAAAGAGCTTAGAAGTGGGGGAAAGATTGGCTCAAGAAGAGGAATGTTTGCTAACAGGAATCATTCCGAAGGACATTCACACGTCTAAGAAGTATGGTTTTTTGCGTAGAGCATCCAGGTACAAATTGATTGGTGATTTCTTGTACATGAAAGGGACTGATCTCATGTTGAGACATGTACCTTGGCGGGAGAAGTTTTATAGAGTGTTGGAAGAGAATCATGAAGGCGCATGTGGTGGACATTTTGCTCTAAATATCACCTTGCATAAGATCTTGCAAGAGGGGTATGTATGGCCTAGTTTGCACAAGGATGTTCACCATTGGTGTAGGTCTTGCAATAGGTGTCAAGCATTTGAAAAACCGTTATGGCGTTTGATGTGTTTGAAAAGTGGGGGATTAATGCAATAGGCCCGTGACCTATCACAAGAAGGGGAAAAAGCTATATTTTGACTGCAGCGGACTATCTCTCTAGATGGGCAAAGGCTATAGCAGTAAAACAAATCACTGCAAAGGATGTTGCAAAATTTGTGTACAATGAAATATGTTGCAAGTTTGGGGTGCCACTAGAGCTACTTTCGGATAAGGGGCCAGGATTTAGAGCTAAATTGCTAGACTTTTTATGCGTGAAGATGAAGATTAGGCACCAACATACCACTCATTATTAACCACAATGTAATGGCTTGAATGAAAGATTCAATGGGGAGCTCGTACAAATTCTTTCAAAAGTGACAGAGCACCAAGGAAAGAATTGGGATTTGGAATTGCCTAGTGCATTGTGGGCTTACCGTACTTCGATGAAGACAGGTACATGGTTTACTCCATTTCATTTGGTATATGGAAAGGAAGCACTATTGCCTGTGGAAGTAGAGTTACCTACGGCGGTCAAGATGTTAGAAAATTTGCTTGGGCAGTCCAGTGATGCATTCAAATAGAGGCTCTTACAATTACAAGAGGTTCAGCCGGATAGGATGAGCGAATTGGAACATTATGGACAAATGCAAGATAAGGCTTTAGCAAAGATAAATGAAAAGTTCAAAAGTAAGGGTATCAAGAAACATGACTTGGTTTTGCACTACAACAGTAAGCTGGACAAGACATTCCAAAAGAAGTTTCAAATTAAGTGGGAAGGCCCTTTCAAGGTAGTGGAGTGTTTTTCGAATGGTACATATCAGTTGGCTAACCTGGATTGGATTCTACATAATTCAAGGGTAAATGGATTGCGTCTTAAATTGTGTCATGCTAGATTAATGACGGTGGAGCAAGATGAGCTATATGTAGAACAAGTATTGTATGTGAGAGATGAGGAGACCTGTGACACGGCGAGTCTCATATCTCTTTTTGCTGCTGCTGATCATGAATGATCTAGCAGGCTAGGGGATGGGAAAATTATGTTAGGAGTTTTTTGGAAGAAGTGATTACACATATGGACATACCCATGCATGGTGATTCAAATAAAGAATTGCCCATTTTCCAGAGCCAGGTGGTTACGTGGGGCCCACATGTGTACAGGTAGGACAACATATACATAGTGCATCGATTTTCACTATCACCAGTACCAGTGTGTTTTTTCTATAATAATGAGGAGTTGGTAGCGTGTAAAACTCCTTGAGGAAGCTATCAAAACGGGCGCACCCCATGAGGTAAGCAGGTGCGTCAGATGACATCTAGTGGCGTCAGGAGGTTGAATGGAGTGAAGACTTGCATGTGGATAAGTACGGACACAACGTGTGTGTTTTATTGTGATAATTATGCAGAAAGGTCATCGTGAGAAATGTATTTGGGGGCCACTTCATGTGATTGCGGGATGCATTATTGGAAAAAGTTGAGTGCCAAGTGTGCGGATGGATTTAGAAGAGTGACAAAAATGCACTGAGTGGCCAATTTTTGGCCTGTTCAGGGTCCTTTTGAGATCAATCAAAAGGCCAAAGGTGCCCAAGTGATAAAGTGAAGTGCAGAAACTAAAAAACCTGAGAGAAGACAAAAAAAAACGCGAAGAGAGGAGGAAGAATAGCTACAACTGAGTTTTTGCTATTTTTGGAGCCTATTTTGGCCATAAACTTCTCATCCGAGGTCGGATTTGAGCACTTTGATATTGTAGACTGGGGTTTTTGGACGCTTCAAATGCAATGGCACTATCCAATTTTCCAAATTCCTCACATTTTCCTACTATTTTGGTTGTGTAAGTTTCTCTTGTGAGCGAAGTCTCTGCTCCAATTTGTGATTGTATCTGGCATATTTCATCCATAGTGTGTGAGCTATTTGCCCCATTGGTGTTGGCCCAAGATCAATTGTATCTCATCATAAAAAATATTCCTCTTTTGAGCTGATTTTTTTGGGGGTGTGTGTGTGTGTGTGTCTCTATATTGAGTGGGCAAATGAATAGTCTCTCTCACTCCATCGATGTGTTCCCTGTCTCGGCCAGGTGGGTTGAGAAAGCCAAGTCGTGTTCCATAGTGTGTGTGTATCATCGCAAGAGTGTGTGTCGGGTGATTATAGAGGCATTGTGTGTGTTTCCATCCCGCTCACACCGTGAAGCCTCTACATCAAGAGCCAAACCATCGGCAATGCATTGGAAATCAAAACAAAATGTCCATTAACCAAAGTTTACATCACAAAAAAGCATCCAAAAGAAGCTAAAGAGAATCAACCAAGTGTTAGTATCCAAAGAGCACATCCAAGTCAAAGACCCAATTTGGATACAATAAACATCAATTCAACCTTAATAACATAAAGTGACATGGTGGGTAGCATCAAACAAGTCAATTACTGCTCAGGGATACTTCCAAGGAAACACTAATGTTTGGGCCAAAAAACCTAAAGTAACAGCTTGGATCTACTCGCCTTAACCAAAGAGTTCTACAAAGAGGAAGACGAGCTATAAATGCAAGACAAACAGCTCAATCAAGAGAAATAACTACCACAATAGGCAAAAGACAAGATCAATGAAACAAACAATGCGTCAAGTATGGGTGCTGAAGTCAGACTACAAAGCTACCCAACACAAACAGATGCAGCAGCGGATGATTCAATCAAGCTACTCGAAGCACAAGGATTTTATGAAGGTAACACTCAAATATGGTTACCAAAAATTGTAGCTCAATCTGGAGCAACCAAGACAAATCATGCAGCACAAGCTTCTACCCCAAAGCAAACAAAGACAACCAACATCCAAAAGAAGCCAATTGCAACCAAGGCTACTGCAATCTCTAGATGGATACCTCATCATCAACTCCAAAATCAGTGCGTTTACAACAAAAATCATCGCATCTGGATATCAAACCCTAGTGTCCATCAAATTATAGAAGAAGGTAAAATGCCAAAGACCGTCACTCAAGGACCAAAAACAAGATGTGTTCAAAAATCGCTAGTGGAAAATAAATCACAAAGAACCACACATAGATTCAATCACTTCCCATGGGAGATAAAGTACAAACTACATCAGTCCCTACAAGAGCTGAAGAACTGGTTTCACAAAGAAGTGTGAATATATGACAACCAAGTCAAGAGGAGCCAAAATATGCCAACCTACTTGACAAAATGGTGGCATCCAAAGACCAACACAATGGAAGAGGCCTAAATTTCTAGAACTTATGGAATTGGGTTTATGGCCTTGAACGTAGGTAAGTCCAAGTCACCATTAAACATACATGGCATAAAAGTCAGAGTCGGGCAGCTAAGCCACTAAATGAGCGAGGTGTTAGTCCCAAACCTTCATGTAATATTCTTTGTGGTCTAAGAATCTTAGTTATTCTAGGTACTGCTCAAGCTGGAAGAGTTGAGCATAATTACGTTGTGTCGCTTATGCTGGTATAGGTGAGCATAAGAGTCAAAGTCATTGTAGTATAGTGGTAAGTAAAGGAGGAAGTCCAAAATACACTCACGCACTCAGCACAGTGAGGTATGAATGGACAAGCTTCTACATAGAAAACCCTTCTTGGAAATGTGGAAGCTATTGAGACGTCCTTTGATGTCACATGTGCTACATTTATTCCTTGAAGCACCCGTCAACTCCATCTCTTACACTACATACTTTTGTTCGACAATTTTCTCATATGCATATAGATTGTCCCATAATTGGTACTTGCATTAGGTACTCTTCCTTTGTTTCTCCCAAGCACTCAACTTGCATGACAGGTAATTCAAGTCCAAATGCTCAACTCCAATAAGAGCATATACCAAAGGCATTTCCCACCTGGTTTTTTCCCTTTGGTCATCCAGGTTTTAAGAACCTAATCTAGAAACCCTCATTGTAGACTTCTTGTATATATTCCTTATACATCAACAATAAGGAAATGGCTACCCAAATCAATCGACAATGACTTGGAGCAAAAACTGCGGTCTCCATATGCTTATCAAGAGAATCTTTTATCTCCACGGCCGACAACAAAGCTCCATCAAACAATGGCAAGTCAAAGAATGGCCTACAATGAGAAGCAATGAACAATTTAGCAAGCGAGCTATCCACAATAACCATACGTAGCTCACACAGTGCTTCAACATTTGCTACCTATTGTAGAAAACTCAAATTGTAGTGGACCTTGAAAGAAAATCCATCATAAAGTCAACATCCCATGATACTCAGTTTTAACAAAGGCAGGCAACATCCAAATCCATCTTCACGGTGGCAGCCAAGATTGGCAACAAAGAGAAGAATGCACAACGAGAAGAAAGGTTGCTTCAACAATCAAAGATCGAATCACTTATCAACAACATGGCACATATGAATCACTCAAGGAAGGGGGGAGTTTCATCAACCCGAAAGCTCTTCCCAAGCTGAAGTCCAACATTGAAGACAAAGCTGAAGACAACCCTATGACAAGACTGCATAAGGTCGTGTCAAGGGACAACACGAATTAGGAAGGGGGGAATGTTAAGAGACAAACCAAACGGGCGTCCACCTGTCCGGACATGTATCCGGACACCACATTTGTAGTCTATTATTTTGTCGAGCTAGTGTAGTGATACTCTATGTAAATCTTGATTCTAGAGTAGCAGGTCGATTCCCTCAGTTGTAATGATGTCATGATAATTGTAAAGGTCCGTGTGAGTCGGCCATTGGCCATTTAGAATACCCTAGGTATAAATGTCACTAACCTTAATGTGGAAAGAAGGCTTATCTTTAGAGACGAAAAGAGCTGTGATGTACATACACTCAAGCGACTATGAAGCTCCAACTAGTAATCATCGCAGCTATTAATTGGGTAATCCATTTTTAGTTTTGAAACTTGCATTGTGTGCCTCTCTCTTTGCTCTTTCTTTATTTCTTTCAAGTGTAAGAATTATCAATTTTGTTGAGGTTCACAACTACGCGTTAGTGAGCCTAATCTTCAGATTTGAGTGCTTAAATCACTGTTTTTAGTCATTTTGAACCATAGGAGAGTGTTCCTAGACCATAGGGCGACCTTTTTGGATAGTTCTTTTGCAATTTTCAGGACCTTTTTCATAAAGGATTTTGATTTCGGTACCTTGTTGGCTTGCGATTAGACTTGGTAGGGTAGTGCCCCTAGGTGTCTTAGACCTCCTCCTAAAGTTCCGTTGCATTTTGAGTCTGTTTGAGTGCCAAAATGGCGTGATAACCTAGAGCTGTCAGAAAGGACATAGGCATATTTCCTTGATCATTGAGTGATTGATTTGCTTGCTGAGTTGTTGTGTTGGTTTGTTAGGTTCACTTCTTGAGATCGACGATCTCAAAGAGTCTCCGTGCCCCATCCGAGTCACTTCCCTGAGTATTGACATTATGTTAGTACCAAAAAGCTATGTTGCAGACGTTCGTCGGGGCAACCCGCTAACAATAGCGGGAGAAGGTGAAGGCACGAACACTAATTTTTTGGTCTTTACAATCCACTTGGTTGTCAAAAGTTGCCTTGAGAATCTTTGCAAGTCACTCATCACTGAATTCTTTGTCTTGGTCATGTTTCTCACATTTCGCAAGTTGGTATTGGAGCTCTTGGACGTCTTGTTGTAGGAGCTCGAGTTGTTGCTTGGTAGTTTGTGGATCAAGGAGAAGGGAGTCTCCGTTTGGCATGATGCCCCAGGTCAAATTTTGTGATTGATTTGAAGGCGCTAAGTCGCGTGATGGGTCATTTGGTGGTCTTTGACGATCCCAATCGACAAAGCAACAATTATGGAGGTAGAAGCAACTAATTAGGCACAAATCCCATGAACAATAACCCTCTATCTTGTGTTGCATGATGCATATGACAGTGGTTCTCATCATAGTGCCAAGCTAGAACCAAACATACTAGTAGCTCCTCCCCGAGAAGCAAGTTAGACAAGTTTCCGAAGTATCTATTGGAGACTTTGCAAGATTAAACAACTTTAGATTTTCCACCCGATTGGTGTGATGATGGTACTCAATGACAATCTCAGCGACTTTGTGTTGCTGAGGTGGATGGGATGTCATACCAAGGGTAGAACCAGGCAAAGCCAAGGGCCGGGACGGACATGCAGTCAAGGGGGTCTCTATGTTTAGCAGGCCAAGGACCTATATAGAGCATGGCTAGGTGGAGATTAGCATGATCCAGTCCCCTCTATTCTCACATTGGTATCAGAGCTCAGGGGATAAGGAGAGGCATGGAGGAGCAAGCAAGACTTGGCATGCTTTCACTCCGATCTCTTTCTCTCAGGCGTATCAATTCTTGTTTTTCCTCTCGCCATGGAAGTAGCATAGCATTGGAGATGGAGGGGATGCGCATGGAGGGGCGGCATGTTGCTCATGGAAGATTTGCATGCTACTCCGATTTTGCATGGCGTTGGGATGCCACAAGGTGGGCAAGGCCCCTTGGAAAGCTCGGCATGCAGGGACATGGGAGTGGCTGCCTACACACAACGAGGACCAGTGGTGTACCTACACGGAATTGGCTTTGCTTAGTGTCATTGGGTTTGCAAGAGGGAGAGGAGCAAGGTTTGTTTGTGTTGCCTTGGCCCTTGATGTCCAAATCGTCCCCCCCTTCTATTTTTGACCCGGTGTAGATCACCATGGGGATCTGCAGGGTAAGGTTAATTTATTTAAATTTCTTTTATTCTTGCTCTTTCACAAGGTGGGCGCCCAAGGGGCCACACAAAGGGTGTCTCCCAAGGGGTCGTCCCCTTACAGTGCCACAGGCAAGGCAACATGCACGACATGCAAGACGAGGACAAGGAAGGACAGTACCGGCCTCGGGCTATTTCGACCCGATAGACATGTAGGCCCGGATCGCAAGCATGAATGTCTCAAAAGGGGGTCAAGGATAGTTGGCCAAGGGCCGTTTTGAGCTCACCATTGCGAATCCATATGAGCTTAAGCATGCTCAGGCTACAATCCTTCTGTTTTCCGCTTGATTGCACCTGTCTATTGCGGATTTGCCGCCATGAGGAGTGCGGTCCATTATCAATATCACCTTCGCAGGTACCAAGCTACAATTGACACGTTATTGAGGAACGCTCTATCTAAGTAGACATCGATTTGACGATTGTATTCAATACAATTAGCTGCCCAAGGGATAAAGTATTCAAGGATTCAAGCAGCATTGGTATCTGTTGAAACTCCTTCAGCAAATTGCAAGGAATTTTGGAAAATCTGGCAAAAAATCAGGTATTTCTGTTAAAGTTTGTCATGCAATCATTTAGGTTCCAACTTGTGCACGGATTGCCGCCCAAGGGGTAGGTTGTACTTTATCAAGCAAGGCTTGATTGTCATTACAACATGGCTCTATTGACTTTAGTCACTCCCATTTCTTGGCATGAAGGATTGACTAACATAACTGATCATTCATGGATAGAATGAAATGCATATGCCAAGTCAGCATATGAGACATACTTATTATTTTCAACATTTGCTTATTGCATGCCATGTTGCATACATTGTAGATGTCAAAACAATGATTCGTTTGTACACTTGCCTCAAGCATGGCTTGACTACCAACCGCCTTGACCCATAGCACGGGTCCTTAGCAGCTTAACTTTGATGTGAAAGCATAGCAACTCGGCTTTGTTTTGGAATCTCACAGAGATTGGCAAGGCCTGTACCTAGACTTCATGAATGGTGAAAAATTGTTCAGCATGGCCCAATCTTTGCACGTCAGACAGGGCTCTCTTTCCCATGTTTCGGACAGCCGACAGCGGCACATATGCTCGGCAAGGCCATCTACTTGTTACCACTTCTAGAAGCTGGCGGAAAATACCTCAATTTCAAATTTTTCCTTTCCTTATTATCAAAATGATGAGCTCTTTGACATGGTCATTAGCTGCACATTGTCAAGGATGAGATATTTGACATGGTCGATTGGATTTTGCCAAGATATATGTGGGTCGATAGCAACATTTGTTGGCTACACATTACTTATGTGAAGCACAACTTCAATTTGTGCATTTTGCATTATGACTTCCTGAGATTGGCATATGCTACGATCATACAACCTCGGGAAGGATTTGACACTATGCTTGTAGGATATTTCATTATGTGCCAGAAAAGTGTAAATGATACCTGAGGGTGTATATGATACACGTGAAAACTCTCTCTCGTGTAGCAAAATTGGCTATGAGCCAAATTTGAACGAGTTCTTTGGATTTTCCAAGCAAGGGGTTACATCCAAATGACCAGGTTAGACAATTTTACACGAGGCAAGGCTTCTCACTGGTGCCAAGATACTGCCCATTGACTTGGAATCACATGATTTGGCAAACAAGTTGGGATACTTCCTCACATTCTATGTGTGGCACCATCTAATTATGATGTATCCCTACCAGTACAGTTGTGCAAGGCACTTATGGTTTTGGATTTTATGTTTGAGGCTGTCACTATAGACATGGGCTTACAATTCTGCATGCAAGGCATGCTAACCAAGTGGCATGAATTCCACCGCTTCATGGATTACGCTTCCTCTATCACACTAGCAGCTCTATCAAGACAAGTTACATTATGGATTGTTTCACATTATTTTTATTTATGTTCTTTGGTTGTTGTTAATGCACAACACCACTAAAAGAAACCTAAATCTAGGACTTCATTCCCAAGCAAAGTGGCATATTCAAGTCATCCTCGTACAGTCACGACCCCATACAAGGTAGATGGGGTCAACATGTGACTTGTGTTTTTTTTGCCTCTCTCGATGAGAGAACCATACAAGTAGATTGTTGCATGCATATAGGATAAGCCGCACGATAGGCATAAGATGCATAAGAGCATGGGAACCACCTATACACGACAGGGGGAATGAGGGAATACGCCCAGCACAAACACAAGGGCCTCTCTATAGCTCAGGGTATCCACAGCACCCCTATCCTCTCAGAAAACACCTTCAGAAACACACTTCTCACTAAGAGACCACCACCTGCTCAATTTCCACTGCTCACACTCTCCACAAATGCACCACACAACGCACACCTACTGCCATGGTCTGTCTCCACCCTTACACATGCACACAGCCACTCAATCTCACTCTCTCACACAAAACAACACCGATCCGGGGGGCACACACATCCACACTGCCGGCACCAAGGGCAAACATCAGAGCAGGAGAAAGAGAAGGGGGGAAGGGTAACGACAGCAAGAGAAATGCAATGGAGGCTTCACCACTACTCAAACACTCTTTACAACTCATTTACATCAAATGGTGCACCCACATGGTCGCCAGGCAAGAAAACGTGCACTTGGCTCTCTATGGCTCATCGGCTCAAGGCCTTGGCAAGAAGCCTACTCTGGCAAAAAGCATGAAACATGGCTCAAAAATGGTTTATATAGGGGCGTCCCTTTCAATTTGGGCATCTGGGCTCTGATTGGTCCACCTTGCATCCACATTTGGTAACTTTGGGAGGAAGTAGCTGCCTCTGGCTTCATCTGATCTCTTTCTCTTTCTTTTGCACTTGAGGGGGGGTGTCGCTAATGCCCCTTGGTATTTTTTTATTTTTCCTTTTTCTCCTTTATTTTTCACCCTTTGGAAGGCCTCCTCTTCCACTGCCTCTTTGATTTCCCCCTTGACCACCTTCATCTGAATCTTTCCTTGATCTGTCCCCCACCAGCCCCCTCTCTCTCTATTTCTCTCTCCTCCTTCTCCCTTTTGGTCCCAGCCTCCCTCCTTGCCTTTGCCTTTGCTTAGCCGGCTTTGAAACGGCCCCTTTGATCTGCCCCTTGTACAGTGGTGGCCCCTTTGGGTGAGGTGAGCTTCGAGCTCCTTCCCTCTCTCTCTCTCTCTCTCTCTCTCTCTCTCTCTCTCTCTCTCTCTCTCTCTCTCTCTCTCTCTCTCTCTCTCTCTCTCTCTCTCTCTCTCTCTCTCTGTCTGTGTGTGGCTCACTACCCAAGGGACTACTCCCTTATTATGCACCGGGGAGGGGGCATTAGCGAGGTCGCTATTGCCTCCCCCCTTGCCTCCAAAGAGTGTCCTTCAAGGGCCAGCCACGGGAACGGGCCCCACTCAAGTGCTATGACGTCAGCTGTTCTAGCCGATATGCCGGCCTCCACAGTGAGCACGCACCACTAGCGCAGGGTGCCGCCGCCTACATCTCTCAAAACTGCCTCGGGCGCCACCGGAGCTCCAAGCTCCTTCATTTCCATTCGATGCCTATGTGGGGTGCATGTTCCAACCTTTATACACTTTGCACTCATCACCTTCCCCCGCATGTGGGATTTTCCACTCGACACGTGGCAGTAGATGGCTTGAAATGGGTTGGAAAAACCCTTAAAAACCACATTTTCATTTTTTTCCCCCTTTGATCCCCACAGTTGCCATTCACTGCTCACATACCCGATGACTGAGCCGTAAATCCGTGCCGGATCATCATTGCATCAGCCCCGATCCGTGCAAACCTCACCATCTTCTGACTCCTCTGAGCTTGTTATCCGATGCCACCAAAAAACCAAGAAAATTACCTGCATTGTCCTCCCTAGCACTGGCCGCCAATTTCGACTCGCCATATCTTACTGAACAAGCATCCAATTGACGAGTTGTTGATTTGTGCTAACTCCACATGATGCGCACTATCATCAAGAACCTTATCAAGGCAAAAAAAAATGCCAGATGGCACATCCTCCATTGCAGTCAAGTGGGCTCAAACCTGGCCCTCGTAAAAAATTCTGATGACCACAACTTACTATCCAGAGCTCCGATTGGCAATCCAAGAAGACGTCATGCTCCATAATTTGAGCTCTATGCATCTATCTATTGAAATCTGCCTGGGCCACCTGTCCCTAGCTACCCTGCCCGTCGAAAATCTACTAAACCTTCTAACTTTGAACTTTCATATCTTAAGCATCGGGGCTCCGTTTGACGAGCCGTTTGGACCGGCTTCTAGAGCACATTGAACACTACATTCTAAAGCACTGACTCGGCACTTCGGAAACCTTCACTTGCTATCCCATTTGTGCTCATCGTGAAACTTGTTTTTGCATAAAGAACCGCTTTAGACATGCATTCCCGCTACCCTTTGGCTGCCCAGGACCTTGGTACCTGTCCTAGCCTTCTGCAATGCACTTGTCTGTAGCCTTTGCTTGGCGTAGACCACCTTCTAGCTCAAACCAAATTTGGCTACACCATCATTGCCCACCCCCTCGTTGAACATTTATGTTCAACCACACAAAGGCTTATTGCACTAAAAAATTGTAGAACAAAACAAACTCTCTGTACACCACAAAAACCACCTAGCATATGTACAAAACCTGGCATCTGCTACCCGCCGTCGTTGCTCAAGCGGGTTGCCCAACCCCCTGTTTTACATATCCTCAACTGCCTGGGTCAAATACCTTGCACTGGTCTTGTCCATCCACCTATAACAACTTTGCATAGTGCCACACCAAGGCACATAACCAACTACATAGCCAAACTGCCAGCAACATACTTCTACCACTCCAAGTGCTTATTGGCAAACTGCTCGCACGCAACAAAGCACCTCCAAGAAAACCAAATAGAGCACCATCGTGCTCACCATCCAAAGACATACCTCCACCATCACTTGCACCAAATAAACCTCCCAACCATGTAAGGCTAGATCCTCATCTAGCAGATCTTGTACCTCTTCAACGGCCCACTGCACATCTACCATGATCACCATTCCTTTCAACCACCACTCACTGATCCCCTTGGAAAGCTTGGATACCACCTTGGAATTTGCATCACCTATCATAGAGTGCACTGACTGCATAGGAAGCACCTCTATCTTTGACTCTGCACTGCCCTTCTCACTTTCCATGCATTCATAAGCACCACCTGCTTGTCCGCTGCAATCATCTACTCTTCTACTGCATCATGCTCCACCAAGGAAGAGAGAAACTCGTCCTCTTTCACATCACCTTCATCTTCTTCCATGGGCACGACTGCTCTATCTCTCTTGGAAAAACTCTCCACCCGTTGCACCACTATGGCACATTCCACAGCTACCTTCATCAACATGGCCATTAGCATGGCACCATATATCATCTTTACCAGCTCTTCACTTGTAGGTCTAGACTGCTCCACTTGGTCTTCACTAGGCACCTTGGCTTGCCCTTCATGCTGCTCCTCGCATACATTCACTACCTCTCCACTCACATGCAAGAGGTCGAACTCATCATACTTAGATTGAGATGCCTCTGTCTCCCAACTCATGTCTGCATCCATAGAGATATTGTCACTTGACTCAATCTCTTCCTCTGTTTCAAGCTCAGGAAACTCATCTAGCTTCACTGCTTTGACCTCATATGCAAACTGCACTATTTGGTCTTTAGCACATTCCAACAGAGCTTCTACAACCGTACTCAAACTTGGCAGCACCTCCTTTGTCCATCTGGGAACCACATGCACTCCCTCCACAATTGGAGCCGTTCTAGCCAAATTTTTTGGCATATGAACCACTCTGTCTCTCTGTAGCCAAAGAACCTTTGGTTCTTCTTGCACTTGCACTTCTCTTTGTACCACCTGTGGCTCGGCTACCACCGCATCACATTGCTTTGGCATCACAGTGCTGAAAAACCCTGCCTAGCTTTACGCTTCTTCAAAATATTTTTGGTCTGCCCTTTTGCTAGAGCTACTGCATCTTCGTATGACACCGGGCCATCCAATTTGACCTTATCACGCACTTCCTCATGCAGGCAATCCATGAATTTACTTAACTTTAAAAAACTGGGATTTTCTGTAGCACTTACCTTGATCAATTTCCCCCAAAGGGCTTCGAACTGCCACTCGAATGCTTGAAAATCACCCTCCAAGCTTTCCTTCAACCCGTCCAGCTTGCACTTTACTTCATCTAGCTGCACATCCGCTACCAATCTTCTTTGAGAAGCTGCCTCTAGGGCTTCACAATCTGCCTTTTCTTTTCACCAAGGCTATCAAACCATAGCCTCGCTTTACCACGAACTAGGAGCAGGACTACCTGTACTGCACTGTCTTCTCTCGATAAACCGCTTTCTAGCACCAACAATCCATAGTCTTGGAGCCAGGTTTTCGTATCTTTGACCCCATTGAAAATGGGAAATCCCACCCAAGCCATCACTAGCATCACCTGCTCTTCAAAGGCCGAACCTTTGGCATCACCAAAATCACTGCTTCGACATTAACTAGGAGCATCAGCACGCTCCTCCGTGGGGGACACCAAAAGATGGAGAGGGGGAATGGGGGAACACGCCCGACACAAACACAAGGGCCTCTCTATAGCTCAGGGTATCCACAACACCCCTATCCTCTAAGAAAACACCTTCAGAAACAGAATTCTCACTAGCAGACCACCGCCTGCTCAATTTCCATTGCTCACACTCTCCACAAATCCACCACACAACGCACACCTACTACCACAGTCTGTCTCCACCCTTACACACGCACATAGCCGCTCAATCTCACTCTCTCACACAAAACACCACCAGTCCGGGGGGCGCACACATCCACACTGTCGACACTGAGGGAGGGAAAACACCAGAGCAAGAGAAAGAGAAGGGGGAAGGGGAAAAAACAGCAAGAGAAATGCAATGGAGGCTTCACCACTGCTCAAACACTCTTTACAACTCATTTACATCAAACGGCACACCCACATGGTCTCCAGGCAAGAAAATGTGCACTTGGCTCTCTGCAGGCTCACCGGCTCAAGGCCCTGGCAAGAAGCCTACTCTGGCAAAAAGCATGAAAAATGGCTCAAAAATGGTTTATATAGGGGTGTCACTTTCAATTGGGCATATGGGCTCTGATTGGTCCACCTTGCATCCACATTTGGTAACTTTGGGAGGAGGTAACCACCTCTGGCTTCATCTACTCTCTTTCTCTTTCTTTTGCACTTGAGGGGGGGTGCATTAGCGACATCGCTAATGCCCCTTAGTATTTTTATATTTTTCCTTTTTCTCCTTTTTTTTTCACCCTTTGGAAGGCCTCCTCTTCCACTGCCTCTTTGATTTCCCACTTGACCACCTTCATGCGGCTCTTTCCTTGATCTATCCCCCACGAGCCCCCTCTCTCTCTATTTCTCTGTCCTCCTTCCCCCTTTTGGACCCGGCCTCCCTCCTTGCCTTTGCCTTTGCTTGGCCGGCTTTTAAATGATTCCTTTGATCTACCCCTTGTACACGTGGCGGCCCCTTTGGGCGAGGCAAGCTTCGAGCTCCTTCTCTCTCTCTCTCTCTCTCTCTCTCTCGCTCTCTCTCTCTCTCTCTCTCTCTCTCTCTCTCTCTCTCTCTCTCTCTCTCTCTCTCTCTCTCTCTCTCTCTCTCTCTCTCTCTCTCTCTCTCTCTCTCTCTCTCTCTCTCTCTCTCTCTCTCTCTCTCTCTCTCACTAGCTCACTGCCCGCGGTACTACTCCCTTAATATGCACCGGGGACGGGGCATTAGCGAGGTCACTATTGCCTCCACCCTTTCCTCCAAAAAGTGCCCTTCAAGGGACAGCCACGGGAATGGGCCCCAGGGGCGCTGCCACATAAGCTATTATAGCCGCCACCGTCGTCCCCAGTGAGTGTGCGCCACCGGTGCAGGGCGCTACCTCCTAAATCTCTCAAAACCGCCCCGGGCGCCACTGCATTATAGCCGCCACTGCCCTCCCCAGTGAGTGCGCGCCACCGGTGCAGGGCGCCACCACCTACATCTCTCAAAACCGCCCCGGGCGCCACTGCGCAAAGCCGTAAGCGGCCCCGTCACCAAACTCCATAGCCACTGGAGCTCCAAGCTCCTTCATTTTCATTTGATGCCTATGTGGGGTGCACGTTCCAGTTTACACTTCGCACTCATCACCTTGCCCCCTCCATGTGGGATTTTCCGCTCGACACATGGTAGTAGATGGCCACTCCCTTGAAATGGGTTGGAATAACCCTTAAAAAACCACATTTTCTTTTTCCCCCCCCTTTGCTCCCCACCGTTGCCATCCTATCGTTGCCATTCACTGCTCACATACCCGATGGCCGAGCCGTAAGGTCGTGCCGTATCATCATTGTGTTGGTCCCAGGCCGTGCAAACCTCACTGTCTTCTCACTCCTATGAGCTCGTTATCTGACGCCACCAAAAAATTAAGAAAATTACCTGCATTGTCCTCCCTAGCACATGCGCCAATTTCGACTCGCCATATCTTACTGACCAAGCATCCAATTGACGAGCTGTCGATTTGTGCTAACTCCACATGATACACACTATCATTGAGAACCTTGGCAAGGCCAAAAAAATGTGAGATGGTGCATCCTCCGATGCGGTCAAGTGGGCTCAAACCTGGCCCCCGTAAAACCTTTTGATGGCCACAACTTACTATCCAGAGCTCCGATTGGCGATCCAAGAAGATAGGCATGCTCCATAATCTGATCTCTATGCATCTATCTATTGACACTTACCTGGGCCAGCTGTCCCCAGCTACCCTGCCTATCGGGAATCTGCTAAGCCTTCTAACTTTGAACTTCCATATCTTGAGCACCGGGGCTCCGTTTGACAAGCCGTTTGGACCGGCTTCTAGAGCACATTGAGTACTACATTGTAGAGCACTGACTTGGCACTTTGGACACCTTCAAATTCTATCCCATTAGGGCTCATCTTGAAACTTTTTTTGCCTAAAGAACTGCTTTAGACATGCATTCCCACTACCCTTTGGATGCCCAGGACCTTGGTACCTGTCCTAGCCTTCTGCATTGTACCTGCCTGTAGCCTTTGCTTGGCATAGACCACCTTCTAGCTCAGACCAACTTTGGCTGCACCAATGTCATAGTAGTTTAAGGGAAGTTCCTCAACCCAACATGCTCTCCTTCTCTCTCTTTCTTATTTCTCTCAAAGAATAATGAAAACTTTCTAAGAAGCTTTTGATACATGTTTTGCTCGTGAGTCAGCCTGAGCCAAGGTGCTCCAACTCTCAGCTAGAAAGTGGCCAAGACGCCACCCAAATTAGTCTTCAATCACCGGTTTGTCGATTGAACATTAATTTATTATTTGCATAAGGGCTATTCACCAGCTAAGATCCATTGTCAGGCCAAGGGTAAGACCCAACTGTTGGCATTCATTGGATGCTTGTTCTCACATTTGAACATATACATCCATTTGACTACCCATTGAAGTTAGGACAAGCAAGACTCTTGCCATTGGTTGTTTTGGGTGTCATTTTTGCACTACATGTTTTTAGTGTGATGCTCGAGTTGAGTTTATGATAATTCAAACTCACATCAGCTGATCTATACCACACAGTTTATATGCAGCAAACAATTGAGACAGCATGGATGTCCCTAAGAGCTAGGCATCTCACTTGTGTGGATCTCCTGCTCTCTCTATGGTACTATGAGTGTCCATGGAAACACAGTTTTGGGGTAAGACCTAGTGGGTGATTACTAAATCACTCCATAGGTGTTGAGGATCACAGTTTGATCTATCCCAATTGTACTTTCACGGAAAGAAGTCCGCAATCTACCACGGGGTAGTGGACAAATTCAACTTGAAATAGTCGACTATGTTGGTTACCATTACCTGCTAGTTGAGCAGTTTCTATCAAGGGTCTTGCCGAGGGGTTTGACTACGTAGATTCTAACTAACGGGTTTGGATTGCAAAGGCAACACCCGGAATACAAGTTTCAATTTCTCTGTCTTTGTCAAGGGGATGTCTAAGCTAGAAGTCTTTCATCCAACTTGCTCTTTAGCCACGTGACAAGTTCATGTAAGAGCATAGCCTTTTGAGAAAGTGTTGTCACTTTCTCCCTTTGCTGTTCATCAGGACACCCTGATAGGTTTGATTCTTGTTGAAACAGCTGTAGAACTACATGGTAGGGTTCTGTCTGGCACATGTTGTCACATGGGATACAACATGGTTTAGGAACTCAAGGAGTTCAATTTAGCCAGTGTGGAGCAAGTCTATGAGGGTCCCTCTCACTCACGTTGTAGAGTGTTTACACTTACCTCCACACACAAGTACATCGCGTACTTGATGGATGACACTTTTCCTGACATCCTTATTTGTTGAGACATATTCCACATGTGGAGAATATAAGTCTTTGGGACTGACACTAGTGCCTAATTTCTAATGATGTGTTGCGATGACGTCTCTAGGTGCTGGTTGCATCCGTTTGTTAGACCATTTGGAGCACACAATATCAGGAACAATTTCAGTGGCCAAAAATTGTCCGGTACTAAGTATAGACTTGTTGAGATTACAAGTGCTATGAAACAACCAAGTAACAAATGGTTGTTTATACGTATAGCCAAGTATGCTATGTTAATGAGAATGTCTCATAGTTGGTACCTAGGCCTGACTGCGTTTTCACATTCTATTATGGCTCAACTTATGTTGCAAGGCTTTCACATAGGTACCGTGGAAATTCTCATTAAGAAATTGCAGTTTGAATTTGTTTGTGTTAAATGCATGCACACTAGGTGTTATGGGCCCTAGTGTTTAACACAAATTTGTTCAGAGCGGCATGCAAATTCATGGACTTTATTGTTTTTGCAAGTGTTTGAACTTCAAGTGCAACCTCTTTAGTGGATTTAGTATGAGTTCACACCCCGCCATATACAATAATGGTTTAATATGGGTGTCTGTGATTGGATGATCTAAACTCTATGAGTCTACTTCGTTGAAATTCACATCAAGTATCCGATTGGATCCTCACTTGGTTAGTTCTAGGTTATTGTCAGTCACGGAAGACTGTCTGTAATTGATTGGGGAGAGCACCTCACTCTTATTCTTTGCTATTCATCTTGCATAGGATGGACAACTTACAAGCATTCTATTTAGTACTAAAGTATATGCTAAGCGCATACATTAGTAAACCACGCTATAGGATATGCTAAGTGCATACGTTAGCAAGAAGCGACACAACTGGATCGGTTACCTTTCTGGTTTGGAGTTTGCTTCATATGATGAAAGGCATGTTGCGACTAGTTTTAGTCTCTGCTTGTTATTCTCAAATTCT
Source organism: Adiantum capillus-veneris (assembly GCF_014529385.1). NCBI lineage: Eukaryota > Viridiplantae > Streptophyta > Polypodiopsida > Polypodiales > Pteridaceae > Adiantum > Adiantum capillus-veneris. The sequence goes on along the minus strand of NC_140960.1, from coordinate 101,407,662 downwards.
CAACCTTGAGCATCAGTTTTGATGACGTTGGTTATTGGCAAGAAACAACAGAAAGTCAAGGACTTGGTTTCCGTTGATGAGTATGTCAGCATATTACTTTCATGGAAAGTTGAGCAAAGGTTTTATTGCACATTCTAGTACCTTCAGAAAGTCTGAAATCCAGGTTTGTATTTAGACACCTCTTAGTTGTGATAACTAGTTTAGCATTCTCAAGTGAGTTCTAAATGGAGTCTTCACGCTATGTTGGTTATGAGTCGGTTAACCAAGATGGTTGCACAGGGACAACAATGTGGAAAATCAAGATGTTATTCTTGATTTCATTGAGCCTCTTATTGAACCGGGTTCCACTCTAACAAACAGCTGGCTCCATGAAGGATGCCACTACGAAAAACATTAGTGTATCATCACTCTTGTTTTCAAGGATGAAAAATCTTCTCCAAGGGGGGAGTAATGTCATGCCAAGGGTAGGACTAGGCAAGGCCAAGGGCTAGGATGGACATGCAGTCAACAGGGTCTCTATGTTGAGCAGGCCAAGGGCCTATATAGAGCATGGCTGGGTGGAGATTAGCATGATCTAGTCCCCTCTATTCTCACATGGGACTTCATTACGGGTAAACTATGCTTTGATGTCTACAATGATCAAGGATAAAGACTTTGTTACAATTAAGGAGGCACTTTCACAACCAAAGTGGAAATTGGCTATGCAAAAAGAACTTGATTCCATCAAGAAGAACAACAGTTAAGTGTTGGTTTTGCGGCTTGCAAGTGGAAAGTGATAGGTGTCAAATGGGTCTAAAGGACCAAGTACAAATCTAATGGTTCTTTGGACAATCACAAGGCAAGACTAGCTGTCAAAGTCTTTTCTCAAAAACCAGGTGTAGACTACGAGGAGACCTTTGCACCAACTGTAATGATGGCATCCATTCGGATATTTTTTGCCCTTGCCTTTTTTGGGTGGCCAATTTTTTAGATGGATGTTGTTTCGTCTTTCCTCAATGGTGATCTAAAGGAGGAGGTGTATGTGAAGAAACCTCTAGGGTTCAAGGATCGAGACTTTGCAAACATGGTTTGTTGGTTGCTAAAGGCTCTCTACAGCCTAAATCAATCCCCTTGGATTGATTCTCTCATTTGGGTACTCAACACCTACTTTGATGTCAATTTCCTCATGGGAATTCTCAATTATTTCATGCAAAAACCTGCCAAGTCACATTTGGAGCAAGCATTTTGGAATCTACAGTATTTGAAGGCAATCAAGTCATTAGGCATACACTATGCAACTCATAATACGGACTTTGAGATCATTTTATGAGGATGGAGTGATTTGGATTGGGGTGGAGATTTAGATGGACGATGTTGGACTATAGGTTATACCTTTTATTTTGGCTCAGGAGCGGTTTCATGGAGTAGCAAGAAACAACCAACAATTCCCTTATCATCCATGCAGGCAGAGTACCATGTTATTTGCAGTGCTACATGTGATTCAATGTGGATTTGGAGGTTACTTTTGAAGATGGGATTTCCCCAGTAGACAACCATCATGTACTCTGACTACCAGATTTGTATAGCCATTGTGAGGAACCCGATGTTCCATGCTCAGACCAAGCATATAGAGATACAATACCATTTTGTTCATGAGAAGACCCAGGATGGATCTATCTGACTAGAGTACATCCCAACTTTGGATAACCATGCTACAAAAAAAAAAAATCTTTTGAGGAGTTTGTGGAGAGTTTTGGGGGCCAAGTGGAGGGAAACCTGCCATGTGGCAGCAATGTGATCCCACATGGGGAGATTGGGGTCAAAATAAAACACTATATATAGTGCATAGTGGAGATATCTTGAGCATCACAAAAGGGTGAGTGGATCTTGGTCTCTAGTGGCAATGGAATCCGGCGGTGGGTGGCATTGAGGGCACTGCTCGTGGGCATTCACAACAGGTAATGGATTTTGCGGATGGAGGAGGCGATGACAGTCATGTCAGTGAGACGATGCTAGACTACGCATGTTGATGTGGCAGCCAGCCAGTAAGGGGCCTCGTTCACACACCCATAAAGGGGGAAAAAATTTAACTGAAGGAGAGGAGGCACTAGTGTTGTTGCTAGTGCCCTCCTCAAGGGTGTATAAGAGAGAGGTCACACGGCGCCAGTCAACTCTAGTCTTGGTGGGGAAATGCATGGTACACAGGCGTGGAGTGCAAGATAAGCCCAAAAAGGGATGGTTCATGCGAGTTCAAGCCAAAAATAGGAAAAATGAGCCCAAAATAGCCGAAAGGCTCTATAAAACACCATTTTCTCATTTTTGAAGGGGAGACAATGTGGGACGGGTGTTTAACCTCACTCCTATCTTATTGCAAACATAGCGAGAACCATGAATATAATTGTCAATCCATGAGATGAAGCTGACTCGACTAGTGCATAGAGGCTACAAGAGGTTTTCAATCTCTTAGAAAACAATAAACAACTCGCATCTAACTCAAGCTACACTCAAATGACATAAATAATTTAAAGCTAATCGCTCATCCGCAAACAAATCACATTTGTTACAACATCAAACGACATCCAAATGTACTGAAATTTCTAGGATAAGTTTATAAGACCTAAGCACACATGCTTATGGTCTCAAATTTCACGTTAGGTCAAGTGCAAAAATCGCGATTATTAAAAGCAGCAGTGAGTTTTTGACCTAGTCGTTTTCGACACAGAATGCATCGAAATGCTTAGCAATGATGCCCCAATACCTGCCTATAATTAGTTTTTGATTTTAAAGCTTAAATTCCTACTTATGATGAAATTAGGCCACGGATCGGTGACGCAAAATGCTACAAAATATCGTGAAATGCTTACGTCAATGCATAGAGCTCTTACATGTGGTTGCAATGCAACAGACGCGATTGCAATGTGACAACTGGGGAGAAAATAGAAAGCACGAGAAGGAGAGAAGTGAGCGCCATTAGCTCACTCTGTGTTTCTATTATCCAAAAACTTATCAAAAACTTATAAAAATTGGCTTTTATACCTTAGCCAAGGTTTTTGGTGGTCAAAACTAATAATCTGGGAGCGCTAACTAAAGACAGGTTGATACAATCTGGAAGCTTATAGCCCCGACTCATCAGTTACAAAGTTTATCTAGAAAATAGGAGTTACAATATTCTCAATTCATCAAAATAATAAATGTTTTTACAATGAAAGCTCCAAAAAATGTGATCCGAGTTAGCTTGCTGCTAACATTCCCCCCTCCTCGCTTGTGTCATCCCTTGACACAGCTTTATGGGCTGAAGTAATCTTTGGGTTGATGGCTGGCAAGGCGGTCTTTCAGTGCATGTAGGGCTTTCGCATATCTGATCTTTCTTTCTTTGTCTGGAACCTGCAAGAATTGCATGATGGTGACCCTGTTTTTGAGCTCAATGACTAAGTAGCCACCAAATCTGGAGGTTAGGTTGCTTATCCTCACTGGCCTAAATATCTTCATTTGCCAAGTGAAGAACCCTGTATAGAACACTTCCTCAAACACCAACATATTGCTAGATGGCAAGAACATGCATCTGGCTTAGAAGCCATAAAGGACTTCTTCAGAAGGTTGGCCGCTTAGGTCGTAGCAAAGACCCTTATTGCCCTTGAGGAATGACATCCATGGTGCTCCTGCTTGCTCTAGCTCGTGAAAAGCTTCAATGCATGTGAGCAGCATTCGGTAAATTTTGTAGAGCATGGCACATGAGAGATCAGGGAGGCTTTTGAAGAATGTCATGGCACCCGTTAGGGTTTTCACCATGTATTCCTTCGTTGTTGTTCCCTGCTCTAGTGCTGGCAATCTTGGATAGTTGAGCCATGTAGGCCGCTTCTTATTCAGTGCTTCATGTGCTTGCCATGTCCTTACCCTTGGTACAGGACAAAAGATTGGGTCTTTCTGAAGGGCCACAGGTGCTCTTGTGAACAGAATCAAATATCTGGGATTCTTGTTCAGCCAGCTCTTTCTCCACTTGGGGTGAACTTCCTCTCTGCGCCTTCTGCCTGCATATCTTTGTATAATCTTTCTTTGACCTGTAAAAGCTCTACCTTTGTCAAAGGATATGGAAATGATTGTTGATGCCATTTTGCATTGATTTGGTTGGGAGTGAGCTGAGTAGCATTGACTGAATGGAGAACTCTCAACTCCCAATCCATCGCTTCTTTCCATTGTTCATCTGTCTCGTGAGCAACCTGCTCCTTGAGTACATCTTCTTCAGCTTTAGACAGTTGGACCATTGGCCCTTACTCAGCATCTATTATTGGTACCTAGAAATTTTCCTCTCCTAGCCCTTATGCCGGCTGTGTTTCCATCTCAGCAAAAGAGACTGATGGAATTTCAACATTTGGTTGCTCTAAGATACCAGCTTCTTCTTGTGTCTATGGCTATCCCTCTTGCAGGTTACCCCTCTTTAGCTCAGCTATCTCCTTGAGCAGCTGTTCTTCTTTTTGTACCCACATTAGTGCAAGGTCTCTTCATTGTGAGTGCTCTAGCTTTAGCTCAAGTTCAAGATCTTTATTCTTCTTTTCAATCATTGATCCTTTGCTCTGAATATTGCAAGGAAGCATTCGCTATGTCGAGCTGCACTTGGATCTTTTGTACTGACAGAGTTGTGGTTAAGAGTTCATTGGTTACCTCTGTTAGTTGTTGGTCTTTGGTCTTGTAGGCATGTGATAACTTCATGAGAAGTTCTCCCAGTTCCTCTATTTCCTTTTGTTACTTCTCTTTTGCTAGCTCGTGCTGTTCAGCTTCAGCTCTTAGCTCTTGGATTTGTCTCTACAGATCTGTGATGAAATTCATCCTGTCCTCTAGCTCTCCTTGGAGAGGGTCGATGACCATCTCCAGCTCTCTAGCCTTAGTATTGCAGCTAAGTGCTGACGTTCGCATTTTCTCTGTCATCTCCTACATTTTCTTGGCATATTCATTAACTTGTAGGATGACTTTGTCATTTTTCTGCCAACCTTCATGCTCTGTAGGCTGCCTAGATGTTTCAATAGTCTGTGTGGCTCCTTGGGTGGGGCGGTGGTTGCTTGTGGTTGCATCGGGGTCTCTATCTCTCCTTGAGGCTGTGCGGTTTCCTTGACTGTTTTGTCTTCTTGAGGCTTCGTGGATGCCTTGGCCGTTTCCTGTTGGGTAGTTGTAGATGGGGTGGTTTTTGTTTCTGTTGCCTTGGGGTACTCAAAACTGGCTGTCTCCTGTGGTTCAAGCGCCTTTTCATTGGCTTGCTTGCCCTCATTGGGTCTAGCTATTGGTGAAGGTGGAGGGCTTGGCATCGGGTGGTCTTCCTGTTATGTATATGGTGATGATGGTCTAGGAGACATCTCACCTTGTTCATGTTGGGCTTCACTTTGTCGGGCTGCTTCTGCTTGTCTCTTCTGCTCCGCCGTATCTTCCTTTGCTTTTTTTTTCAGCTTCTTGATATTCTTTTTTCTTTAAGGCTTCTACTTTCGCGTACATGCATTCAAGAGAATCCTTGGGATCTTCTGGTTCTCTTCTAGCAGGATTCTTGGTTCGAAGTCCTTTTATATCTCTTGGAACCCACCTTGCCGAGTCCTCACCTGCAGCTTGGCGGCTTCTTTCGTAAGTGTGTTTCTCTCTTTCAAACCTCGCCTTCTTCTGTTGAGTTTCCTCTTGGTGTGCAACCACTACTTTTTCTTCATTTCATCTATTATGGCTCTTCTCTCTTTATTATTTGAGCTTTCACTGAAGTGCGCTTCATGAGAGCTCTCTACCGATTTTTCCTTTGATTGTAAACTCTCTTTGACGACCGTGTGGTTCTGGGAGATGGTTGTGCAGACACAATCCATGTGTTCTGATCTTGGGTAGGCAGCAAATTGTTATCCATGCCAATAGCATGGTATGCTATTCTTGTCAGTACCTCAGGTGCACCCATATACGTGATTTTACCTTCTTTCTTGATGCCCTTTAGTGTTGATAGCAAATATTGAGTGTGGTCAATCGTTGCCTAGTTGTCACCTTCAACACTTAGGTATTTGTAGTCGCAATTGCATGATTAGGTGTTGTGTACCTTGGCGGTCTCTTTGCTAGGAACTGGAAGTGCTGGTAATACAACCGTGCTGGTTCTTCCATTTTTTGGATGAGGCCGGAAAAGGTTGCTGCAGCAGTCTCCTTGGTGAAGGTGCCTGCTGTCTTACTATCTCGAGCCCTCATTGTCATCCCTTCTGTTGGCAACTTCAAAGCCTCGGCCACAATTTCCTTTGTGATCACTACTTTGACTTTTTGCCCTTGTTGGTCAGTAATTTGGGCTAATCCATCTTCCTTAATTGTAGACAAGAGCTCATAGGCTTTCTGGAAGTCTATGCGACACGGTTCTTGGTCGTAGAATTCTTTGAGGCCGAGCCTTTTGTTGGCCTCCTTTGTCTGGCTTTGCCACAACATAATAGATCTCTTTCGGTAGTGGCTGTAGCTCTACTTGATGTCCTTCTTCACTTTTAAACCTGTGTGTGAAAACCATGGTGTTGTTCTCTTCAAGCTGTTCTCTGGACAGATATGTTTCTTTGGCCGTCTTTACTAAACTGGGGTCCAGTTGGTATGGTGGCAACTCTTGCAGCTTCTCTTTTTGAGAGACCCTCTTCTTGGCCTTCTCCGCAGCTTGCATTGCTCCTGTTAATAACTGAAATGAAAGCCAAAGTTAGAAATTTTCTATAATTTTTTCTTTGAAATGCCCTTCAGTTTGAATTGCTGACAAATTGGGTCCAATTTGCTTCAAATCAATTTTGGAACATGCATAAATGCATAAAATCATGTAAAGGTCAAATTCATAAAGTCTAAGCAAAAATTTGCAACAAAAGTAAATAATTGCGATCATTTACAGCTGAATTTTTTTTTCAACTTTTTGCATTTTTGGCATAATAGGCTTGAAATATATAGCAATTAGATACTCTGAGTGAAGTGTGGGCTCATTTGAGTGCACATGGTGAAAATGGTGCCAGATTTAGGCTTTCCTGGAAATTGAGCGAACATGTACTAATTTGGATCCATTTGAACCCAAAATTGCCAGTGGCCTTGTATTATGTTGGTCTAACACTGTACAAGTTCAAAAGTCAAAAAATGGTGTCTTTGTGTAGCAGTAGTAAAAATGGTGTCTTTGTGTAGCAGTAGTAAATAATCGTGATTATTTACTTTTCTCTATTTTTTGCACTTTTTGGCTTGATTTGCCAAGTATGCTCCTTGTTAAGGTCTCTGGACAAGTTTCACTAAATTTGAACAAAATTTGTTCAAGTTATGAACTGTTTCGTGTCTGCAGACTCAGTTTTCAAGAATCTGGCTTAAGTCTCACTTTGTGATCCAAATCTCACCAAAATTGATTTCTGTGGTCTACTTGACATGCTTGACCTTGTGGTATACTCAAATATGCAAGAATATTAATTTTTGTAGCAGATGTAAATAATCACGATTATTTACTCTTGCTATTCTTTTGCAAGTTTTTGCAACAATCTTGACACAGATCTGTTAAGCAGCTCAACTTCAGCTCCCTAGCCAAATTTCATCAAGTTTGGATAATTTTTTGTTCAAATGGTCATCAATTTTGTATCTGCAGAGACTGACTTTGCAATTTTGGCCAATTTTCAATCTAATGATCCAAATTTTACCAAACTTGGTTTGTGGGCTTAATATAACATGTTAAAGCTAGTGGTATGTCGACTTAGTCAAAAAAAATAAAAAAATGGGACATAAGTAAATAATCATGATTATTTACTTCTGATAAAAAAATTTATCTTTTTGTTTAAATGAGCATGTACACTTGTCTATCACATCAATATAAGCCTATAAGTCAAGTTTCATTGAGATTGAACAAAATTTTCTCAATTTACACTTAAGTTCTCAAAAGTCAGTACAAAATTTAGTTTTTTCTAAGTTTTTGGTCAATTTGGTGATCCAAATTCTATGGGCCTTTACAAAAGTTGTTTGTACACATGCATAGAGTCTCTGTTATCAACCTTGGTCAGTTTTGAGCTGAAAGTAAATATTCGCGATTATTTACTTTAAGCCTAAAATGAACACTTTTTTGAACTTTTTCCTTGGACAATCTTTTCATAAGCTATTTTAAGCCTCTGAGTCAAGTCAAAACTTAATGGATTAAAATGTCAAGAAAAAGTAGATAATCTGAGTTTATGCAAACTCTTGAAATTTTTACCTCATTGTGTCCTTGAGCTTACCCACTAGTTCTTAGAACTTTTAAAGCATACTCTCTAGTTGGATTGAGTGGTTGACAGTCTTCTGGTGCTATTTCTAGCCGTAGACCTGAAATTTTGCAACTTCACATAACAACTCACAATTGATTCCTTTGGAGAGAGAAATGTTCTGAAATCCATCTCGGATTCTACTTACCCTACTCCTAGGTTCCACTGCAATGGGGTTGTGGAAAGTGTCCACAAACACTTGTTTTTTACGGTTTTTTGAGTCTTGATCTTAAGACTTGTCTCGTCCATCAATCATTCTCAAAATCCTAATCTAATCCTACAATCCTAAAAGATACTTAGCAAGTACAACCTACTTCCAAGCCACCTCTACACAGCAAACAACGACAATCTTAAGCTATGTGGTTTTAAAAAGAAAGTTTTGACTCTAGGTGATCCTAGAGGAAGTTAAAGTATAACTTCACAAGAAGCTCGTGTTTTTTCCTAGTTTAGGTCTCTTCGATCCCCGGCAGTGGCATCAAATGTGGGACGGGTGTCTAACCTCACTCCTATCTTATTGCAAACATAGTGAGAACCACGAATATAATTGTCAATCCATGGGACGAAACTGACTCGACTAGTGCATAGAGGCTACAAGAGGTTGTCAATCTCTTGGAAAACAACAAACAACTCGCATCTAACTCAAGCTACACTCAAATGACAGAAATCACCAAAAGCTAATCGCTCATCGGCAAACAAATCACATCCGTTATAGCATCAAACGAAATCCAAACGTAATGAAACTTCTAGGAAAGTTTATAAGACCTAACCACACATGCTTATGGTCTCAAATCTCACTTTAGGTCAAGTGCAAAAATCACCATTATTAACAGCAGTGAGTTTTTGACCTAGTCATTTTTTACCCAGAATGCATCTAAATGCTTAACAATGATGCCCCAATATCCCGCCTATGTTTAGTTTTTGATTTTAAAGCTTAAATTCCTACTTATGATGAAATTAGGCTGCGGATCGGCAACATTAAAAGCTACGAAATACCGTGAAATGCTTATGTCAATGCGTAGAGCTCTTATCTGCGGTTGCAACGTAGCAGACGCGACTACAATGTGACAACCGGGGAGGGAGTAGGAAGCACGAGAAGGAGAGAAGTGAGTACTGTTAGCTCACGCTGTGTTTCTATTATGCAAAAACTTACAAAAATTGGCTTTTTATACCTTAGCCAAGGTTTTTGGTGGAAAAACTAATAATGTGGCAGCTCTAACTAAAGACAAGTTGATACAATCTGGAAGCTTGTTGCCCCGGATCATCAATTACAAAGTTTATCTGGAAAATAGGAATTACAATATTCTCAATTCATCAAAATAATAAATGTTTTTACAATGAAAGCTCCAAAAAATGTGATCCGAGTTAGCTTGGAAATGTGAAGTTTTGAAGGTGATTATTAGTGGATAGAGGTGATGTGAAAGCTCAAACTATAGAGAAGCTTTTTTGTGTGTGCTGGGTACCCTCACTAAGGATCGTCTGATTTATCTTTGAATTTGATCAAAGAAGTGGTTTTTCATCAAGAAGAGATGGAAGCAAGAGGATACGGTCCGGTTTTCACTGGAGAAGAAGATCCCGAGGAATGGATGGCTGACTTTGAGCTATATATGTTGTTCTTGCATATGTCTACCAAGGATAACAAGATGCAAATGATTCCACTGATGATGTGAGGGAGAGGGAACACGTGGTTCTATGCTTTGGAAGGTGAATTGAGGTTCATATGGTCAGCTTTGCGGACTCAATTTCTACAGGACTTTCAGAGAGAGGTATCTCCTGTTGATTTGGATGCAAGATTGAAGAATTTGAAACAGGATGTGAACGAGGAATTTTGAGCTTTTCTCACCCGTTTTGAAGAATATTGGAGGAATTTTGCGGTTGATATGCAGTTGGCAAATGGAGGTGAGTACTTTAAGTTGGAAAAATTCACGGCATGTTTACATCCCAAGGTTCGAGAAAAGGTGGATTGAAGGCCCGAAAAATTACAACGGGGCAATTGCTATTTCAAGGGCAAAGAGCAGGAAAATCATGAAGAAAATTATGCAAGGCGCATTGGGGTACAAGCTGATGGCCCCTAACCCTACTCCAAGTCCAAGGGAGGAAGTTCAAGTGGATAACCAAGTAAACCAAGGAGCGACATCAATTCCTCAACAATGGGTACATGGGGATTTTAGTTTTGCAAGATTTCAGTTTCAAGCTTTTACAATTGAAACTGTTTTTTTTGAGCTTTTGAACCTTGATTTTACACTAATGATATCCTTAAGTATCATTGTGTCGTCAAGGAAAAACTCAAAACCGCATAGTACAATCCTTCAACTACCAAACACTTTTAAGAAATATGGAAGCATGTATATGCTTATGCAGAATGTAACTTTGTAAAAAGCACCATTTGTATGTATTTTGGAGCTTGTATATAACGTGAGTCTTAAAAAAATTTGCCAGAGTCTCCTTTGTATAAAGACCTCTTCATAAAAAAAATTGTACACCCTTTCTTGGGCTCCCACATGGGATTTCCTTCACATACACTCTTATTTCCATCACTTTGACGATTTTGTTATCTCACAAAATTCAACACATTCTCAATAGTGTCAACATAATCTAACTACATAGGAAATCTCCAATCAAAGTCATTAGAATATCATGTGGCCATCATGTACAAAAAAAACACAAATGAAACATCCAAATGATATGTATGGAGCATACCAAAATGCCATGTCAATGTCATATGGCTGCCATGTACATAAAAACATAAATCAAAACATCAATCTATGTACTTTTAGAATAGAGTTTCCTCAATAAGAGTGCATCCGCAATCAACATTTCATAGGTCCACATGCAGTGTCGGAAAAACATCTTTCATAGAGCTCAACATCTAGCTCTAGACACATGCAATGCCTTATATCTTCCACAGAAGCTTGGCCCAAACCACCACACCCCGCAAACAAGTCCAAAACATAGTCATGAGGCTCAGTAAATGTTGCCATCATCCACCTGACCATATAAAAAGTAAATTAGAAACCTAATGCAAACACATATATACTATAACATTCACTAGTATCATACTTTGGACTAGTCTTACTGAAAGAACAAAGAAGACCGCTTTGCGCCGCCTCTAAGAATAACACGGTCAATCTCAATGGGGAAGACTACATCATCTATCATGTAGCTACAATCTGCTAGAAACAATCTCTCGGAATTTTCTCCCTTGCCTCTCTATCATAGTTTGGCATGGGATGGCCAACACAATACCAAAGACACATGGTAAGATCAAGTACTTGCATAAATAAAATTCTCAAAGAATGAATGTCCTAGCTATAACGTTTTTAGTTGGGAAATTAAATTATGAAACTAAGTTTGTTATCTCACCACCTCTCTAGTGAGTGGATGCAGATATGCCTTCTTATTACACATGAGGGTCCATGTACGTAAGAGCACAGGTCCTATCCTAGTTGCATCTGCAATAAAATCTCCAATATGCTTGGCCATGCACATGGTGACTAAAAACCCCTCATCGACCAAAAACTCATGAGCAACATCCATGCACCCTGTCACTAGATCCCTGGAAAATGTGTTCCACTTGGGAACACTCGTGCCCTCTACAAAAGTGAATGATGACATGTAAGCAGACAACCATAGTTAGCTGTAAGTAATAGTCCAAAGAAAAGTTACTTCCCGATGGGATTGGTCTAGACCATCCACAAGCAAACTTGTAGGAAAATCTGCAAAGATAAGCCTAACAACCTCACGACACGGCACACCATCTTTGCTATATAGATTTGTATTCTGTGTCGCAAAAAAATTATTGATGCTACAAGAAAACCAAACATAAATCATGTTCAAAACCGTAGAGCAATGCAATAAGAAAATGCAAATAACTAACCATTATCCAAATCTACCTATCAAGGGCAAACTTATCAATTTGTGATATATCCACAAGCAAGACATCTACAACGGTTTGGTAATGGAACCCTACAAGCATTATCCAAATTAGCTATGAATTAGAAAACATGGAAGACAAAATTTCCAACAATTTTCTTAAACTTACCAACAGATTGTGTGATTGGCCTTCTCTCCCAAGCCTCTCGCCCAAGAGAAGACTCTGCAACAAACAAAGTAGTGTGCACCAATGAGGATGTAGTTGGCACATTAGAAGAGGGTGCCATATGGGGTATAGTGGTTGCCAAAGAGGACATGCCAGGCTCTGTAGATTGGAACAATGGGAGGCATAGAAGAGGGAGTGGGTATCCTTGATGTACTTGGAGGATCCATTTTCCCTTTACCCTTCTTGAGTGCATTGCTTGCTAGTGGAGTACCTTGAGAGCCACTCCCAATGGTGTTTTGAGTAACTCCATGAGAAACGAGAGGGAGGGACCCTTCTTGTGTCTCCTCTAAGTACTCATCACTCTCATTTTGAAACCCTTCACTCAACAACCATATAGCACAATATCATATACATTAGCATTAAAGTAATATATACATCCTCAAAAGAAAAGAGCCACAAGTGTTAAGGTACTTACTCTTTCGTAATTCAATCTCTTGCTTTGGAATAACTCCTAGTGGATAATCCAACCACCAAGGACAAACATTGGCCTCCCAAGTTGTCACATTCCTTTCAAGCAAAAAGGGAGAGAAGATTGTATTCTCATCATGCACATTAATCCACTCTCTAGTGAATAATGGGACTTCATTCAATTCTTGTGCTTCAATGCATTGCATAACCCATCTACACAAGTTTTAGAGCATCATCCACGTTTAAAAGCACATACACGCAATGGTAAATGACATATATCCAAAAAAAAAATCACCAGAGTCTCCTTTGTATGGAGAACACTTTTTCAAAATAAACCAGAAACCCTATTTTGGGGTCCCACAAGGGATTTAAGGGGTTTCCTCATAGACATTATACACGACCCTATTGTCAAAAAAACCATCAACCCCATATTCGGCTTCCACAGAGAATTTAAGGATTTTTTGGAAACACAAAATGATATGTCATCATACTCAAAATGACCCACTATCACAAGACCATGGCAAAAAATTAAATGCTCTTTTTTTGCATAGAGTGCAACGGAAAGATGCAAACCTGTAAATCACTCTCTTAGCCGACAACACAAGCTCTAGCATCTTCTCACTAGAGTCAGAAGACTTCACCGCATCCATCAGGTAAATAAAAGCCTACATACATAGCAGCAAAAATTTAATGTGCTTTATTGATTTTGCATTGAATTATTGTCTATGTATCTTTTTAGTGAGTTAAATTTAATGCCTTGTTTTTAATTGTAGGGAAAGTGGAAAAAAGATTATGAGTTGGTTTGTAACAAGATACCTCCAAATTTACCAAAGGATGAGCATTTGAGGGCAACTATTGCAGCACGAAAAGGTGTGATAAAGACTTACAATAGAAAAATGATACGTGTGAGTTTTGAAGTTTTAAAATTGATAAGAATGTGTTTCTCAATTTATTAGAATATTTGTTTGTTTTTGTTGTAGAATGTCTCAGTGGTTACTCCTGCGGAAAAGAGTGGTTTGAAATATTGTGGAAGCTTCCTTTTGAAGATGAGAGATTCAAAAATTTCTATTAAAAATTTGTACTCCGTTTTGTCTACCTCATGTTCAATTGAGCTAAAATTGAGGATGCTAAAAATGTTGGGCCAAGATGAATTTTTTTGTCAAAGCTATGGTACGCCACTTGGAGAACATCAATACATTTCTTGGCTGGCCAAAGAGGTATGGATGGATCAACTTTTAGAAGATGCCACTAGACTTTTGCAACAAGTCTTGGATTCTACTACGGGCACTAATAAAGTAGAGCTTCCCATGGGTGTGAGCTTACAAGCATATTTTAGTGACATTGTGAGTAGGTACCAAGGTGTGCTATTTTATGACTTCCAAAAAGAGATGAATGTAGGAACCACCCCAAGTAAGCATGTGGATTTGAAAGACTCTTCACGTCATTTGGTCTATAGGTATGGTTTACTTGTCTAAGCTTTATATCAAATCTTCTTTAAGTGATGCTTGTTGAGATCTTGATTGGTAGGTGTCACTTGTAGGTTTTTGATGCACCTTTTGGTTACAAAAAAGATACAATGCTTGCTAGACATTTGCAAAGCTTGGACAATCATCTCTCCACCCCCATATTGTATGTTTACATCGACCATATTTAGGGAGAATGGCTCACTTGATGGAGCTATCTTGGTGGAATCTTGGGAGCATAAGCATTGTCCTTGGTGGCTTGACATGAAAAAGGAAGAGTATTTGGAAGAGGAGAAAGAGGCATATCTTAAACATATGAAAGGGAAATACAAATCAGATTCCGAGTCTATGGGAGAAATGACTCTTGATCAAAGGAGAAAGGTAGATGAGGAATTAAAAGCACTTAAGGACAAAGATGATCAAGATGCTCAAACTCCTGGTGGAAAGAAGGGTGGCCGTACACCATCCACAAGCAAAGTAGAAAGTTCTTTGAATGGTGACGTCCCAACTATTCTAAAAAGATGATGATTAGGCTCTATTGTATCTATCTATGCTTTGAGCATGCACGTGTTACATATTGTGTTTTGTGATTTTTAGTTATTTACAATGTTAAAATGTGTAATTTCTTTTTTGTGTAGACATGAAATCTTTGGTTGGTGGAAGCATTTCCACAAAGAAGACTAGCAAGGGCTCACCAATCTACATCCCACTTGCTAATTTTCATTCATTTGATAAGAGAACTTCATTGAAAGAAGTAAAAATATGGAACTACGATTTTATTGTACTAGGAAAAGAGTTCATTGAAGGGAACTTCAAGGAAGGTTTTGTAGTGATGCATGAGTTATATATGAGCTTGGAAAGGGATGGAAAAGTATTCGAGGGTGCACTATGCAATCATGTTAATATTTTTGGGAGAAGAGGGGGAGATCGACCGCATAAACTATTCAACACAAGCTTCCAAGCATCACCATCAACTTGTCCACCTCTTCTTTTAATTTCCAAGCACACACACTCACACCTAGACTATGACACACACACACACACAGTAAACATAGAATTGACATAGAGATGCTTGTAAGAGAGTGTAAGAGATGTGTAAGAGACGGAGATTAGATTAGAAAGTACACAACAAAATAACCATAGCATAAGAGAGTAGAGAAGAGAATCTGCAAGAGAAAGGCCTAAATCTAGCCCCAAACTCCACGGCACCTCTCTTGTGGAGTTGGTATTTAATATATTATTTTTGAGTTTAAGGTGCCAAAAATTGAGGCCCCTCTTTTTACAACCACTTCACTTTTGTAAATGAGTGAAGCTCATTAGTTCTTGCATGACCCATAAGGGGAGTTCCCACTACAACTATTTACAGAGCCATAGTGGCTTATTGAAATGATGTTCTAAGATACTGTGCAAATATAAAATGGCCAAGAGTAATTGCCGTCGCCTCTTCATCAACTCCCCACATTCCACTCTACAAAATCATCATCAACTCAATTAGTAAAATAAATAGACAGCACATAATTAACCATTACGCCAGCTATCCCAATTGCAACTAACCACTACAACAGGAGGGTGCCCAGTCTCGTGACAAATTTTTGATGTGCTAATGTTGCTTGGATGGAGAAATTTTTATTATTATGAGTGAGAGACATTGTACGAGCTTTATAATTAATCAACAAATCAAATTCATGACGAAATGGCATTCCCAAAATCATATCAAGACCATGCAATGGTGCTACCAAAAATGTGCGTGCTTGTGTGAATTCACCAATGCAAACTTCTACAATGACTTGAGTTTTACAATTAAAATGTTGATTATTAAAAACAGTTTTGACATTGTGAGGTGATGAGATTTCAGAGAGTGATAGTTGCTGTGCCAATCGTGTGGAAATGAAATCATGGCTACTACCATCATCTAACAGAATGGTGACATTTTCACCCTTAACAGTGCCTTGCACTTTAAACAAAGTGTGAGGAGATATAGGAGTACCTGAGGATGCGTTGTCATCGTTATCATAATCAGGATCATATCCCTCACCGTAGTTAGCTTCCACTTCATTGTCGTCAGGTGTGGCATCTTCAATGAGGTTAAGAGTAGCTCCATTGGGGCGGTTGTTGTTGAAGGGTTTTTGACTTGAATTTCTATTGACTCCATTGAAATGGCCATTGAATTGACCATTGTCCTTAGCATGACCATTTGGGCACTTATCTGCATAGTGACCATACTGAAAGCATTTAAAACACTTCACCTTTTTGTTACCATTAGAATTTGGAGGAGAACGTTGGTTCTTGAAAGAATTTTGGTTGCCTCGTTGCTGGGTGTTGTTGTTGTTGTTGCTCGTATGAGGTTGAGCAGTTGTAGGAGGGATTGTCAAATCTACGTCTTTTGAACAAAGTACGGCTTTGGTGTTTGTTTCTGTCAAAGTTTAGTAGAGAAAGGAGGTTTCTTGTTGCGGTTAGTGTTAGCAAGTTAATCGGTGTGAGAGGAATGTCCACCTTTCTTCTTTTCTGCGTTGAGAGCCAAATTAATAGCCTTTGACAGAGAATCTGGTTCGAACATATCTACCTCAGCACTAATTTGTAGTGCCAAGCCTGATATGTACTTTTGCTTCAATTTCCTGTGACTAACAAGCTCAATAGCTTGCAATTGAATTAAACAATTCCAAAAACGGTCAGTGTAACCCTGTACATCTTCATTTCTACTCTGTCGAATTAAATCCCATTGACGTCATGCTTTAGCTTTGTACTGTGTGGGAAAAAATTGAGGTAAAAACACTTTTTTAAATGCGTTCCAGGTGCTTGGTCTTCTTCCATGTTGTTTGGTGGCATTCCACCACAATGCAACGCTGCTAGTGAGATGATTTGATGCACATTTTACCATTTCACGTTCGGGAAAGTCTTCATCATGAAAATAGCAATCTAGTTGACTAACCCATGCTAGAACCGTGCTAACATCTTTAGTGCCATCAAAATCCTTGAAAGTGAAGGCTTTTCTACTAATTTTGTTTTTCTTGGGTGCCGGTGTAGATTCGGTGCGTGCAGAATGCAATAATTTATCTTCAAGTTCTTGCCTTCGCATGCATTCATACGTGAGTGATTGTTGCAGATTTTGAAGTTGTTCCGCAATCGTGGGTGCCTGAGGAAGGTGTGCCATGATTGCGTGGTTCTTATTTTTATTTTTTTATTTTTTAAATATATATTTTAATAAATATTTAAATGGTAATGCTTAAAAAGGCTATTTGGTGATATTCACAGATGCAATATGCGGAATAAAGAATAAAATAAATAACAGAAATGTAACGTACTTAGCTGAGAAATAGCGGTGGCGTCCAGTCCGGAATGGCGATGCGCTAGGAAATTGCAGAGAAGTAGACGGTCCGACAGTGCGTCACCGAGCCAGTTGAATTTTGTAGCGTCCGGTCTCCCTTATCTTCCCGATAGAAGACAACAATATCAATTGTAGAAGAGAGTCTGTAGGTTGAAATTTTTTTTTTGATCAATTAGACGATGTTCGGATTCTTGACAAGTAATTTGGCAGCTCCATTGAGTTAGTCGATGTCAAGGACGAATTAAGTTGGAAAATTCGACTATTTCTGTTCCAAAATTTGTGGCAATTGTGGGAATTTTTGGTGCCAAGGTCGCCCTGTCGACTTCTTGCAAGAAATGGAAAGCCGAGCTTTCTGGAAAAACAATTGCCCCTTGGAAGTGAATGGGGCCCGATCAGGTTGGGAGAGCAGGCGAGTGGAGAAGAGGGAGAGAATGGAGAATTTTTTTTCTGAAGGGAAAACCTTTTTTGACTTGAGGGCTTGAGTGGGCGGCCGAGGTAAAAGCAATGGGCGGCCAAAGAATTTAAGCCACCCTTTTTTTCTAAAACGGTTTGTAAATTCTTAATAAATCCTGGCATGGCGTGCAGAGAATTGCTGACAGCACGCGAGTAGAGAGAAGGGCTCAGAGCGCCATGCAGTGTCTCCTTCAGCCCGCGAGGAAGAAGCAGTTATAGACCAGCGGTCCTAGGCGACCATGTTGGCAACAATTGCAGGCTTTTCTGTGCAGGTCGATAGCAAGGCTTGGCGGCCCTTCCCACGACAGAATTTGAATCGGATACACTGCTAGGCAGCCCTTACCACGGCAGGTGTGAGTCGAATATGGCAGAATTTCACTAGGTCCTTTTTGCATGCAAGGGAGGTTTCCCGCAATCGGCAGTGGCAGCCCTCCAAGCGAGATGAGTTCTTTCATTCCTCGAATCACGGTTTTCAGGATTCGTTTGGTGGATTGCCAACGCAACTTCAAAAGCTCTCGCAAACTCTTCTTCTTTTAATCTTCTTCTTGATATTTAGTCCATTCCAAGCTTTAGCTGTCCAAATTTCCTCTTGATTCCTCCGATGTCAGATTCGGCTCTTGTTTTGTCTCTTGCTATTCCTTTCCAACAATCCACCAGAGTTAGCTAATATACTGAACTTTTAAGCTTTCCATACCGAATTTGGATTGTCGGTAAGTGGAAAAAACTAGCCGATTTGCCAATTAATCGTCATATAAGCCTTGATTTGCAAATCCAATGCTGCAAAGTTTGAAAATTCCTCTTTAAAATTCGACAATCAGGTTGTCGGTTGCCACAAACCTAGCTCTGATACCACTGTTGGGAGAAGAGGGGGAGATCAACTGCTTAAACTATTCAACACAAGCTTCCAAGCATCACCATCAACCTGTCCACCTCTTCTTCCAATTTCCAAGCACACACACTCACACCTAGACTATGACACACACACACACACACACACACACACACACACACACACACAGTAAACATAGAATTGACATAGACATGCTTGTAAGAGAGTGTAAGAGATGGAGACTAGATTAGAGAGTACACAGCAAAATAACCATAGCATAAGAGAGTAGAGAAGAGAATCTGTAAGAGAAAGGCCTAAATCTAGCCCCAAACTCCACGGCACCTCTCTTGTGGAGTTGGTATTTAATATATTATTTTTGAGTTTAAGGTGCCAAAAATTGAGGCCCCTCTTTTTACAACCACTTCACTTTTGTAAATGAGTGAAGCTCATTAGTTCTTGCATGACCCATAAGGGGAGTTCCCACTACAACTATATACAGAGCCATAGTGGCTTATTGAATGATGTTCTAAGATATTGTGCAAATATAAAATGGCCAAGAGTAATTGCCGTCGCCTCTTCATCAACTCTCCGCACTCCACTCTATAAAATCATCATCAACTCAATTAGTAAAATAAATAGACAGCACATAATTAACCATTACGCCAACTATCCCAATTGCACCTAACCACTACAACAGGAGGGTGCCCAATCTCGTGACAAATATATAACGTGATAAGCAGGGGTTTTAAAATGAAAACATTTTAGGCAATTTAACAAAGATACAATAAAATAAGGGGTTTTAATATTCAATTTTGGGAAAAAATCCTAAAGTAAAGGGTCATTCTATTCATTCAGACATGTTAAAAGAGGGGTTTTTAAAATACCCCACGTACACACGTTATATAGGGGGGTGTTGCACGATGAACCCCCCGAGGAAAAATACGAAATTCTAAACCATGTGCTTGGAGTGTGGATTTAAGTGTGATAGATCTTCCTACAGGTTTCTTTCAAACTACACTCTTTGGTATTGTTTCTTCTTTTTTTGCATGCCTATAATTAAGATAACTTTCAAGTGACATCATTTATTGGATTTGATGGCTTATCTGCTTGGAATGCATTATTTGAGGATCATGTCAATGCTCTATTTTGGTGGCAAGCACAGTGATGGATGACATGGGGTGGATATTAGTGATTTTCCAACCTTCATCCACTGCTTTGGTGGAAGGTATGAGTTCACGTGCATGCTTAGTGGTGGAATTAAGATGGACCTTAGATTGCTCAGAGCCATACATGAAATTAACAAAGTATACTCATCCATTTAGGGTATACTATTTGCTACTTTTATTATACGCAAAAGCATTACATATGTAAGGTAGGTGTTGAGAATTAGTGTCGTGAATTTCAAGATGATTGTCATTGTCTTGTTTAGGTGACCACATTTCTTGTATTGGAATTACATAAAATTGGAATGCAACCCTCTTTCAATATGGAAAGAGGAAATGAGGTGAATTGACATCTACAATTTTTTATTTATGCAATCTTTGAATCACTAAATTGCATTTGAGCCCTAACATATTTTTATTTCTATATACGAAGGTGGGAAATGTGTGTTGGGGTATAAAGCCCAATGTGGCCGCCCAGGTAAGTGGGCGGGCTGCCAGGTATGTACACATATTCTTTTGTAAAAACCTAATAAGAACTCACTATGCTCTACACATTACAGTCGAGCGAGTTCACCATATCGTCATGTTCTTCTTCTCGCACTCTCTCTCGCGTCGCACTTCCGCTCGTACTCCTTCAACTGGTATCAAAGCTCAGATCGAGGCTCGGGGCAGCATTTGCAGGTAGCCAGAGTCACCTGCTCAGATTGGAGTGAGATTCGACAGGCGAAAACAGGGCCCCAATTCCTGAGGGATAGCCCAAAGGGATTGGTGTTCTCAGAATTTCATTCTGAGGTCATCTCGGTCACCATTCGGCTTTGACAAAGTTCTGCGCAGGCCATTTTCGACTACGTGGTCTTGGCGGGTGCAGATCCGACTCTGCAAATTTAGGGTTTTGGCCTACGACTGCAGGTGCTAAAGATATCGGCACTCCCAGAGTGTTGATTTGTGGCTGTCTACACATCGAAGGACGGCTCACAGTTCTTGGAGGCGTGTCACATACGACACGGGCGCATCTACACACAGATTGTAGGCGACATCCACTAGTTCATTAGGTAGCTTGTGTTTGCTGCTTGATATTCCAGATTTCATCCTGACATTGCAGGTACTTCCACATGGGACGTATTGTCAGAGATGATGTATGTCTGCTGAGGGTTTGCTGGCTATGAGTCACGCAGCAAACAACCGCTGCAGTGGTTACAGCATACAGTGGGAAATTTGTGGATGTATGACTTTGTGGGAAGTCTATGTATTGTCAAATTCACTGCAGCCTTTGTTGAGGGTCGAGTGAGATTTTATTGAGCTGGGGGATTCTCGAATGTTGAGATCCTTTCGGTGATACAGGTCTTGGAGCTATCCCTCGAGCACCCTTAGATAGGCAGCTAGGATGTATTGACTGTGAGTTAGACACTTGGGATTGCATCTTTGCTTTACTACCGTTGAGGCATTGTTGCAGTCTATGCTTACAGGACAGTGACAGGACGCTGAGAGACAGTACAGGTGCAAGACAGGTTTACCCGCAGCTTACAGTGTCAGAGAGACAGTGTTTTTTGAGCTATTTTTGGTCTATTTTTTAGTACACCAGAACCATTTTTACAAAGGAGACTCTGCCGAAATTTCTACAGAATCTGAAGCTTTCTTGGTTCATTTGACAGGTTGATATTGGTTCAGAGGTCAGTTTACAGGGGAAACTCTGCCAAATTTTTCCGAGGAAAGTAAACTACTGTGAAGCGTAGCTATGGCTGGATCACAGGACACTGCTCTTTACAATATCAAGAAGCTGGATGGAACCAATTTCCCATTGTGGAAGAAGCAGATTTGGCACATGTTGGTACAAAAGAAGCAGATAAAACCTATAAAGCTCAAGGGGATAAAACCAGAAGATATGGACGAAGATGAATGGAGCGAAATGGATGAATTGGCACTTTCTACCATTATACTGACTTTGGCAGAAAGCGTTTACTTCAATGTAGCAGACAAGATGCCGGCTTATCAAGCATGGTTAAAGCTGAGTGATCTTTATGAGAAGCAGATTGTAGCTTCACAGGTATACTGGCTTAAGAAGCTTGTTGACTTGAAGATGAAAGAAGGGACACCTATGTCCAATCATCTGAATGAATTCAACACAATCTACAGTCAGTTGTCAGCTCAAGGTGTCAAGTTTGATGAACCTGTTAGAGCTATGTTTCTATTGATCACATTGCCGAAAAGTTGGGACACTTTTCGCACAGCTTTGAGTAATTCTGCACCTCTAGATGGTTTGAACATAGCAGGTGTAGAAGGAAGTCTGCTTACTGAAGAAACCAATAGAAAGACAATGGACAAAGGCAAAGGAACAGCCTTAGTTGTCAGGGGAAGGACCAAAGAAAAGTACAAAGGTGGAAAGAGGAATCAGTCTCGTAGCAAGTCCCGCAGTGCTAAAGGCAAGAGTGACATAGAATGCTACCATTGTGGCAAGAAGGGTCACATGAAAAGAGACTGTAGAGAATGGAAAGCAGAAAAAGGCAAAGAGAAAGCTAAAGACCATGGTGAGAAGAACAAGTCCTCAGTGAAGATTCAAGAAATAAATGTGACAAACACTGTTGCAGAGGATGACAGTCTAGTGTCAGGAGACATCTACTTCTTGAAGAATACAATGGACTCAGCTCTTCTTACAGCATCTGATGGAAATGCACTGAGTGACTGGATTATAGAGTCAAGGGCATCACTTCATGTGTCTCCAAACAAGGAGTGGTTTACCTCTTATGTGGCCACTAAAGATCATGTTCGGCTAGGCAATGGGCAAACATGTGAGATCTTAGGTGTTGGAGATGTTCAATTGAAGTTTCAGAATGGCACGTTGAAGAATGTGAGACATGTTCCCGCAATTACAAAGAGCTTGATCAGCACAGGTTTACTTGATGATGCTAGCTACGTCACCACTTTTGGACAAAACATGTGGAAGATATCCAAGGGTTCGATGACAGTAGCACATGGAGTAAATTCTGGAGGACTTTACATGATTTATGTATCAAATGTCTCTAAAAATGTAATCAATGTAACCTAGCAGCCGAACGTTTCTTTGTGGCATAGCCGGTTAGGACATATGTCCAAGAAGGAAATGGAAATCTTGTCTCGTTCTGGTTATTTGCCTGGATTTTTATTTAATGATTTTGAATTCTGTGAACATTGTCTGTATGGTAAGCAAACACAGCAGCCACATAAGCATAGAAGCAGTAGAAGAGATACACAGTTGGCACTTGTTCATAGTTATTTGCGTGGACCTATGCCTAACCTATCTCTAGGGGGAGCTTCTTACTTTATGACATTTATAGATGATTACTCGAGGAAAGTATGGGTTTACTTTCTCAAGCACAAGGATGAAGCGTTTAGTGTTTTCAAAACGTTTGTGACACTTGTGGAGAATCAGAGTGGCAAGAAGCTTAAATGCTTACGCACTGACAATGGTGGAGAGTATGTTTCAAAGGCCTTTCAGGACTTTTGTGAGTCAAAAGGTATAAAACGTGAACTTACTGCTCCTTACAATCCTCCTCAAAATGGTGTTGCTGAGAGGATGAATAGGACCATACAAGAGAAGGTCAGAAGTATGTTGTCTAATGCACAGCTGCCAAATGGGTTTTGGGCTGAAGCTGTATCAACAGTTGTTCATCTTATAAATAGATCTCCTAGCAAGGTTTTGCAGAAGGATTCAATGCCAGAGATGGTATGGTCAGGCAAAATGCCCTCATACAAGCATCTCAGAGTCCATCTATGAACTCTTGATAGGTTTTTTCCATCTATGAACTCTATCATGTTGACTGATTGCAATGAGCCTTCATGTTACAAGGAAGCAGTACAAATGAAGGACTCCGGGAATTGGCAATTGGCCATGCAGTCAGAGATGACAGCTCTACATAAAAACCAGACATGGAAGCTAGTTAAATTACCACAGGGCAAAAAGGCTCTACCTTGTAAATGGGTTTACAGGTATAAGATCACCGCTCATGATAGTCAGCCAAAGTACAAAGCAAGGCTTGTTGCCAAGGGCTTTAAGCAAGAACAAGGCATTGACTTTGATGAAGTCTTCTCTCCGGTGGTCAAGATGACTACATTGAGATGCTTTCATGCATTGTTTACCATATTAGATTTGGTGTTGCACCAAATGGATGTCAAGACAGCGTTCTTGCATGGTGATTTAGATGTGGAAATTTATATGCAGCAGCCAGAAGGGTTTGTTGAGAAAGGCAAGGAAGATTGGGTATGCCAGTTGTTAAAGAGTCTTTATGGCTTAAAACAATCACCGAGGGCATGGCACCATAAATTCCACAAGTTTATGCTTTCTCAAGGCTACAAACGTAGTGAGTTCGATCACTGTCTATATACAAAGAAGGCTAAGGATGGTAGTTGGCCGATTCTTATTTTGTATGTGGATGACATGTTGATTGCTGGCAAGCACTTGGAAGAAATTTCAGCTTTGAAGTCAAAGATGGAAAAATCGTTTGACATGAAAGACATGGGTGAGGCAAGTCATATACTTGGTATGCGCATTGAGAGAGACAGATCAAAGAAGTTGATTTGGTTATCTCAAACAAAGTATTGATAGCCGTTTTTCGGCTCTCCATAATTTCCATACTAAGTTACTCCACCCTACCAAATTCACCCAAACGCTATGGCTATCCCTAACATTTCACTGTACATAGGCGTGTGTGAGTTAGGGGGCTTTTCCCATATCTTCTTAAAAACCCTCAGCTAGCTAGTCACTGGGCTAGGTGAGCCAAAAAAAATAAAAAAAATAAAAGTATATTATGGCCTCTTTGTGTGTAAATATTTCATTGTATATATGGCCTAAATATAGGGATTTTTTATAATTATTTTGGTATTTTATTTAAATATTTCTACTTAGGTGTGTGTTTTATTAAACCTATGTACACCTTCTTTCATCCTTTTACACCATAATTATATTTTTTGCCAATATGTACATACTCTAACCTCATATTTTTCCTTTATACAAATCACTCCCACATTTTCACCCTCACCCTCGTGAAAACAAAAAATTGATTTCTACTCATTGGTTACTTTTATTATATTATTTACTTGCATACCTTTTCCTCTTTCACCCAAAATAATTCAAGGAGGGACCATATCATATGATTCCAATATCTTTCCATATCCATAACTCCTCCATATTTTTATTATTATTTTTACTCATTATTCTAACACCATGTGCTCATTGAGCTAAAGTCCATGAATAGTCCATACACTAGTCCCACCATGTATATATTTCTTATTTCACCAATAATCCTCCTCCATGCATGGGTCAAGGGCAACTTGAATGCTTTGTATTATAATATGACAAAGGAGGGGCTCACTCTTGGATGCATTGTACAAATTCAACAAAGGAGGGGGCCACTAAAAGACTTTTGCAGGCATAAAAAACAGGCTTTTTGGTGAGAATTTTGGCACCCATCTCCACTCTGAATTTGGAGCGGTGGTCAAAAGAGAAAATGTAGCCCACGCTCTGAATAATCACCTCAAAGTTTTTCATGATTTTTGGATCTACCAACGGTGAGCTATGATTTTTTGAGTGGACCCCAGTCTGCCCACTTTTCTCACAAGTAGCCCTTAGTCTTCTCTCACCCTTCCACACACCTACTCACTCTTACACATCCCTCCCTCTCCTTCCCTCACTCAAACCTGCAATTTCCATGGCTTCTCCCACCCTCTTCACCATTACCCTTCTCTCTCATCCCTATAGTTCTTTTATGAACCTCTACATACATACACCCTCTCCATGTCTCTCTCTATTGCTTCTATGTTACAATTTCATTTACCTCTCCTAAAAATATCTAAAATTCAGCATCTTAACCATGATAACTTCTGCAAATTGAGGATTTTTCATCAACAAATCCTCTTTTCATCGTGGTGGTCAACCGTGGCGGCGGCGTAAAGAAGCGAAGAAGAAGACCAGCGGTCATTTTTTCCACAATCTACACAAGGGTGAGTTCAAGCTTCTTCAAAGCTTCACCATCTCAATGATTCTCTTTTAATTCACCCCTCTTCCTTCATCAAATCAACTCACTCTACCCATTGTAAATGTAACATTAACTTTCTAGTGATTACTAACGACTAACATACTAACACAAAATAGCATTGACCTAACCATAAAAGACACCTCACCTCAAGACATGTATAGTCACTCTCTCTCTCTCTCTCTCTCTCTCCCCTTCCTTAAAACTTACTTTCACCTTATCTACCAGCAATAATGCTCTCTTTTGAGCCCACACCCATGACTCAAGCAGACAAAGAAGGCCCGCAATGTTTTGATATTCAAAAAAATCATAATCCTGATTTGTTAGCTTGTAAATTAGGATTTCCAATAATATTAATGAGGGGTTTCCAACCTATAAATAGGCCCCTCTCCTTCTTGTAAAACAACCTCCAACATCTCACATAGCACCCCAACACTCTATGCGTGAGGAGAGACTTAGGTGTAGCAACCACTTGTGAGCTTCACTCTTGGTGTGAGAGAAGATTTCAAGCTACACATTGCAAGTGAGAGAGCGTGAGTTTCACAAATCTCAAAACCACTATTGTATATGCTCCTTTATCATCAATAAATTGAGGTTTGGTGCATCAAAGGCGTGATTCGACGTTCAAATCTTCGTCCTTCCATTTGTGCAATACGGTTTGGTGAATTCAAGGTGACTTGTGTATTTTGAGTTTTTATCAGTTGATCTTGATTTTAGAAAGTGTTTTAGTGTGTTTTTCATTGCCAGTTTTGTGTCCATTGTAAGAGGGTATTGTGGTGAGAGGTCTCCCACACCCTAAGACAGTGTGTGTGTGTTTTGGCAATGTTTAGCAATCACTAAGCATTGAGTGAGTTTTATACAAGTTCTACAATAGCATCATAACGAACCATCTCCATTTGCAAGTCACAAATAAGGTATTACGCAAGATCCTTTTCTCTCTCTCTTCCCTTTGCTCTAGCTCTCTCTGGTCCAGTTTGTGTGTGTCTTGGTGTGAGGTTGTTTGTGTGTGTTGTGTGGTGCATCTTCTTGGTTGTGCCAAAATCTCTCTTGCGTCCTAGTTCGCATACCATAACTAGGTGGTGCCCCTATCTTGTTTGGGTTTGGCTGTGGGTTTGTTGTTGTGTTGTGCTTGTGGTTGCCCCAACCCCAATTGAGCAGCACGGGAGCCTTGAGGGGTGTTTAGAGGTCGCCTCTCTTGTTGCCCGCCCCGGACCACCTCAGTATATTGACAAGGTTTTGCAAAGCTTCAATATGGAGAAGGGAAAGGCATTGAGTGTTCCATTGCCACCATATGTGAAACTTAGCAAACAAGATTGTCCTATGTCTAAGGAAGAACAGGCTGAAATGGATAAGATTCCATATGCTTCTGCAATGGGTAGTTTGATGTATGCAATGATTTCTACTCGCCCAGACATTGCATTTGCAGTGGGAGTAGTAAGTCGATACATGTCAAACCCAGGCAAGAAACATTGGGAGGCAGTGAAAGGAATATTGAGATACGTGAAAGCTACAAAGAGTATGCGTATATGCTATGGGAGTCAGGAGCTAAGTGTAAAGGGTTTTACATACTCAGATTATGTAGGTGACTTAGACAACCGAAGGTCTACGTCAGGGTATGTCTTTACATTGGCTGGTGGAGCAGTATCATGGCGTTCTAGATTACAAGATTGTGTTACTCAGTCCACTACAGAGGCTGAATATGTTGCAGCATTAGAGGCATGCAAAGAATCAATTTGGCTTAATCGACTAGTAACAGATTTGGGAATCAAAGAAGAGATGCCTGTGTTATATTGTGATAGTCAAAGTGCTATACAATTGGCTCGCAATCCAGTTTATCACTCAAAGACAAAGCATGTGGATGTGAAGTATCATTTCATTAGGGAAATGCTCAAGGATAAGCAACTTCAGCTTGTCAAATTTCACACCACAGAAAATCCTGCTGATCTACTTACAAAAGGACTTCACTCAGAGAGCTTGGCGCATTTTCGTAAGCAGTTAGGTGTAGGGTAGTACATCCACGTTGTGAAGGGGAAGAGTGGAGGATGGAGGGGTGTTCTTGAGAGGAGTGCATCTCATATGTTACTCTTTTTAGAAGCATTGTGTCCACCTATGGGCACAATGTTGGAGATTGTTGGAGGAACCAGACGTATGTTGAAGGCTTCCATGCACACAAAACGTCCTTGTATGCTCATCGATAATGATGGATAGATATGTGATGGATATCTTACTCCTTTGGTTGCAAATTTTTATGGAAATTTGAGTGGAGTCAATATGCATAGAAGTGGAACTTTTGCTAGTGATGATGATGATGATTTTGTTCTTAACGAGGCTCCTTTGTAAGTGACATTTTGTTGTGCCCTTGAGCTAGCACTAATTTTTTGTATGAGAATTATTTTTTTGCTTTATCAAATCGTAGTGAGTTGCCTTGTTATGCAGAGAGTATAGCAAGGCGTATGATATCAAGTTCATCTTATTGTGATTTACCAATACATTGACAACTTGTCAAGTGATGCTTATACATTGATGATGAGGCCGACATTGCTTAGTTTCTTATTAGATGAGTAGGAAATATGGATATGTTTTGTTCCATCCATGTGAACTTTATTGGGTTTTGTTCTAAGTAGAAATTTTTGGCTTTTGCAACTAATATTTTGGTGTGGTTTTGTACTATGATTTGATAACTTGAAGTGAATTTCACGATGTAGATTTATTTGATGTTCTATCCATGTGGACTTTTTTATCAACCTGATTTTTTTGGATTTTGCAATTAATGTTTTAGTATGACATTGTACTTAAAGTTATCACCTGTGCTTGAAGTGGATTGCATTATAAAATGAGATTTATTTTGGTTTGACATTAAGGGTGCACTATTGGTTCTTTAATGGTTCTTTTGTTGCTTCATCATTATGCTTAAACTCAATGTGTGTGTGTGTGGATTATGATTTTGCTAAATTTTTGAATTTGAGGTGGATGCACCATTTAAATGTTATCCTAATATATATCTCTATGAAATACTCTTAGAAAAGAGATTTATTTCTCTCTCTTTTTTCATGCCTTGATTGTACCACTCATACATTTTTTCTCACTAGATTCACACATTCAACCAAGGGAAAGGGGTGGCATGTACCTCTATTTGGTTGAGGCCAAGGAAAGGCACAATTCAATGGTCAAAGGTAGCAACAAGCAGTTAAAAATCAAGTGCCATCTGCTCCACCAAGTAATGATGAGGTGCAAAGAGTTAACATTATTGGAGTTGGCAAATAGGAAGTTGATGTTATGACCAACAAGAGGGCCAGACGTGAAAGGGAAACCGAGACGGAGCGAGAGACCAGAGGTAGGAAAGGCAAAGAGAAAGTGAACGAGAGAAAAGAGCAGCCAGATTCAATCAAAAGGAGGCGATGGTTGAAGATCAAGCAGACAGACTTTCAATTAGGGTGTGGTCATCCTGAGTATGATTTGTGAGTGATGTGCAAAACCAAAAAGCTAATATCACCTTTCGACAGTTGCTTGCATTGAACCCCATATTGAGGAGGCAATAATCAACCAGTGTTAGTACGAGGCTACCCCATACAAGAGGTGATGTACATGTTGTGTAGAATCTAGCCTTAAGGGTGGGGAGTCCCACATATGTGCTTCTGGTGGTGGAGGTTTTGGTGGAAAGAAAGAAGCATGTGCAATCCTATATTGATGGTGGTGCTCAGGTCTATGTGTTAGTGGAGTCTGTTATGAAAGATATCGGCATCAAGTCTATGGTTAGATGTAATATTCGAATGAGGATGGCCAACCATGCCAAAGCTTGATGTTTAGGAGTGGCCCAAGACGTGAAGGTAAAAGTTATGGGTATTGAGTGCCTCATTTGAGTTCTTTGTTATGAAATCAGGTGAAAATGCTTACCCATTCATCTTGGGGAGGCCGTGGATGTTGGTGTTTACCTTGCCGGATATCGAGAGATTGGTGGGAAAATTGTGCTTGAGTTGAAGACCAAGGAGAGCCATTTTCACCCCCAGGGGCTGAAGATGATCGAGAAGGCTCTAGTAGCAGCTATGGGTATGAGATGAAATTGACTTATGATGAAGGTTCGAGCAGTGTTGAAGAGGAGGATAGTGATGAAGACCTGCTAAGCTAGACACAAATTTAATTGTAGTCATGATGGATTTTTCCAAGCCCATTGAAGGTATGCAAACTCCAAATTGTGGTCTAGAGGCTAAAGAAGTAGAGGATATGATGGGAGGGGATCTAACCAAGTAGGAAAATGAAAGCTACGTGGAGTTATGTACACTATACCCCAATTTGCTCGTTACGGAGTACAAAGATTTGTGGGGAGCTAAAGGGGTGGAACATTGAATTCTACTGAAGGCCGGATGCAAGCCGAAGGCACAAAAACTGAGGAGGTTGGGAGATTTTTAGAAGGGATCTCTATGGCAAGAAATCAGCAAGCTGTTGAAGGTAGGTATTATCTATCCCGTGAAAGAAGCTGAGTGGGTTTACCCTATTGTTATTACACCAAAGAAGAATGGGAAGTGGAGGGTCTGTGTAGACTATAAGCCATTAGACGCTGCTACCAAGTCAAACCACAAGCCTTTGCCATTTCAGGATGAGATTTTGAACCTTGTTGCAGGATGAGTGGTATTAGACTATCATGGACGTCTTTTTGGGTTACTTTCACATTGGTATTGCATTGGAGGATCAATTAGAGACTACTTTCATCTCACCGTGGTGGTGCTTTGCTTATTGTCGTATTGGTGAATGCTTATGCGACATTTTAGGATTGGATGAATAAGGTATTCGTTCCGTACTGTTAAGTATGGAGCCTGATTTACCGTTGTAATTTTCTGTGGTAAAAGCGCACATTTGTAAGGCCCCCATTATGAGGAGAAGCCATCTTGCATGAAGGAAAATCACTCATCGGAAACCAAAATTTTCATGGACAAGAATTGGGGGCAACTTTAGGGGCCTCGGGGGCAGAGGCCCCGAGACTTTTTTTTTCCCTCGCCGGAATATTCCTTTTCGCCGGAATATTATGGCCGGATGGCGGCCGGAAAGTGGTCGGAAAACAACCGGTCGGTTGGCCGGTGGTCGGAAGTCAATGGCCGGTGGCCGGTGGCCGAATTCAAAAGCGGACTTGTCTTCTCAAGGGTGGCCACACATGGGCGGATTTGAGGGTCCGATTTGGACTTATTCGCACAAGGGTGGCTACACATGGCTGCCTCTCATAAGAGAGGGTAGTCCTTTTGGCCTATTAAAGGAGGCCATTTCTACACACATTTCATAGTGTGAAGTTGATGCAACAAGGTGAATGTGAGGTGGTGAGAGTGAAGCAAGGCGGGAGCTCCATTAAGGGTATAATCCCTTTGTAAACTACTTCTTGTTTTGAAGTACTAAAGCCATTGAGTGGCTGCTTTCCCGTGGATGTAGCCCACATTGGGTGAACCACGTATATCGTGTGTACTCTCTCTCTCTCTCTCTCTCTCTCTCTCTCTCTACTCTATAATCTCGTGTATGTAAATCTGTCTCTCTCCATTAAGTAATCTACTCAATTATCTATTTAGCTACGTCTTATTTCCTAACAACTAGTATCAGAGCAAGGTTTGCTCGTAGTTAAATTATCTCAAGGAAAGGATTCCTTGAATTGAGTGGGAGTTATGGCGGAGGAAGGGAAGCTCAAGATTGATAAGTTCAACGGCAAAAACTACCAACATTGGAAGATGCAGATTGAAGACTATCTCTACCAGAAGGACCTCTATTTGCCACTAGGCGGTCTTGCGAAGAAGCCCGCAACAATGGCAGATGAAGCATGGATTGTCCTTGATCGAAAGGCACTGGGAACAATCCGGTTAAGCTTGGCGTCAACGGTGGCCTTCAATGTTTCGAAGATGAAGACCACGGAGGACTTGATGAAGTCACTTGACGACTTCTACGAGAAACCATCGGCATCCAATAAGGTATTTCTTATGAAGCGCTTGTTCAATCTAAAGATGGAAGAGAATGGTTCAGTTGCAGAACACCTAAATGACTTTAACACAAACATAAGTCAACTTCGATCGATGAAAATCAATTTCGATGATGAAGTGCGAGCTCTCCTTATACTATCATCTCTACCGGATAGTTGGGATAGCCTTGTGATGGTTGTAAGTAATTCTATCTCTGGTACAAATACTCTTAAGTTTGATGATGTTGTGGGTGTTCTCCTAAGCGAGGAAATACGAAGGAGAAGCACAGGAGAATCATCAAGTGTTGCATTGTCAATGGAAACAAGAGGAAGGCCTAAGGAGAGGTTCAAAAGCCAAAAGGGTCGTGATCGCTCAAGACGGAGCAAGTCACGCACAAAGTCAGTTCTTGAATGTTGGAACTGCGGAAAGAAGGGCCACGTCAAGAAGGATTGCTGGTCCAAGAAGAAGAAGGATACTGAGTCTCAAGACAACAAGCCAACATCGGAGGCCAATGTGGCAGGTAAAGTAGAGCAAGATGCTCTAATTCTCTCATTAGACAATGTGTCTAATTCCTAGATAGTAGATTCCGGGGCTTCATTCCATGCGACACCACACAAGCAACATTTCCAAGACTACACCAAAGGTAATTTTGGGTATGTATACTTGGGAGATGATGAAGCTTGTGAGATTGTCGGCAAAGGTACAGTTTCTATCAAAACTGCTAACGGAAATGAATGGAAGCTTAAAGATGTTAGGCATGTTCCTTCTCTTCACAAAAATTTGATCTCTACAGGACAATTGGACGATGAAGGTCACAACATTGCATTCGGAAACAAACGGTGGAAGATCTCAAAGGGATCTTTGGTGGTTGCCAAGGGAGAAAAAGTTGGTACACTTTACTTGTGTACTGTTAGCATGCAACCTTCAGCTTGTGCAACAACTATAGAAGTTGACAGTGTGGTGTTGCACTACCGACTTGGGCATATGAGTGCCAAAGGAATGCAAATCCTTCAAACAAAGAAGCTTCCACCAAGTTTGAAAGAAGTGGACGTAGAGTTCTGTGAAGATTGTGTTTATGGTAAACAAAAGAGGGTAAAATTTCAAAAATCAGGAAATGAAAGAAAAAATAAAAAACTTGAGTTGGTTCATTCTGATGTTTGGGGTCCTGCAAGTACACCATCCCTTGGTGGCTCATTGTACTATGTAACATTCATAGACGATGTGACTAGAAAAACATGGGTTTATGTCATGAAGAATAAATCCGATGTGTTTTCCATATTTCAAAGGTGGAAAGCCTTTGTGGAGAATGAAACAGCTACCAAGGTTAAATGCCTCAGATCCAACAATGGAGGCGAATATTGCAGCCAAGCTTTTGAAATCTTTTGTGCTAGCAATGGCATTCGGCGGCAAAGGACAACCCCAAGGACACCTCAAAAAAATGGAATTTCGGAAAGGATGAACAGGACAATCATGGAGCAAGCACGAAGCATGCGGCTACATGCAGGCCTACCGCTTGAGCTTTGGGCAGAAGCTGTAAGTACGTCTGTGTACTTAATCAATCGGTCACCCTCAACGGCATTGGATGGGGGAGTTCCAGAAGAGGCATGGACAGGTAAACCGATGAATTATGCATTTCTCAAAGTGTTTGGGTGTGAGGCTTTCATGCACATAGATAGAAGCCTAAGATCAAAGCTAGATGCAAAGTCCAAAAAGTGTTTCTTCATTGGCTATGGAGAAGGTGACTTTGGGTATCGCCTATGGAATCCTGAAGATGGTAAAATCCTAAGGAGTAGGGATGTAAACATTAATGAACAAAATATGTACAAAGATTACTTGGAAAGAAAACAAACAAAAGAAACAGGTGATGAGTACATGGAGCTTGAGGATGGTGAAGACTCAAGGACTGCAAACGGTGACAATGTGCAACAACGTCAACCAAATGAGGAGCCTCAACCTATTCCCCGAAGATCTAAAAGAGCAAGTAGACCTCCAGAAAGGTTTGTTTCTTCCTTCAACCATCTCTTGATCTCAGATTTTGGAGAGCTAGAATCATACGAAGAAGCTATGCAACATGAATCCAAAGAAGAATGGACAAAGAGCATGCAAGTGGAGATGGACTCACTACATCGCAACCAAACATGGGAGTTGGTTGAGTTGCCTAAAGGTAAGTGGTCACTTCAAAACAAATGGGTGTACAAGCTGAAGGAAGAAGAAGGTGGGAAGAAAAGGTACAAGTCTAGGCTTGTGGTAAAAGGGTTTTCTCAAAAGAAAGGTATTGACTTCAATGAAATATTTTCTTCTGTTGTAAAAATGAACTCAATTAGGCTTGTCTTAAGCCTTGTGGCTGCTCATGATCTAAATCTCGAGAAAATGGATGTAAATACGGCATTCCCTCATGGTGACTTAGAGGAGGAAATCTACATGCTTCAACCAAAGGGGTATGAAGTAAAAGGTAAGGAGAAAATGGTTTGCAGATTAAAGAAGAGCTTGTATGGTTTAAAGCAAGCATCAAGACAATGGTACTTGAAGTTTGATCGATGGATGTTGGATCATGGATTCACAAGATGCAACTCGGATCACTGCGTCTACACGAAGAATTTGGGAGATGGGAAATTCATCATCCTAATGTTATATGTTGATGACATGTTGATTGCAAGTGCTAACATGCAAGACATCAAAGACCTAAAAGAGGAGCTGTCTAAATCTTTTTCAATGAAAGATTTAGGTGCTGCAAAGAGGATACTTGGTATGAAAATATCAAGGGATAGGACGAAGAAGACAATAAAGGTATCTCAAGAAGATTACATCAAGAAGGTACTAGAAAGGTTTGCAATGCAAAATGCAAAACCAGTTTCTACACCTTTGGCTGGTCACTTTAAACTAACGAAGGATATGTGTCCAAAGACACAAGAGGAGATAGCCTA
The DNA here is from genome assembly GCF_014529385.1 of Adiantum capillus-veneris. NCBI lineage: Eukaryota > Viridiplantae > Streptophyta > Polypodiopsida > Polypodiales > Pteridaceae > Adiantum > Adiantum capillus-veneris. The sequence goes on along the minus strand of NC_140960.1, from coordinate 101,372,859 downwards.
TATGTCTAAAGTTCCATATGCTGCAGCGGTAGGTTCTCTAATGTATGCTATGGTCTGGACAAGGCCAGACATTGCACATGCAGTGGAAGTTGTGAGTAGGTTCATGGACAACCCAGGTAAAGAGCATTGGCAAGCTGTGAAGTGGATACTTAGGTATCTAAAAGGGACAACAACAAATGCTTTGTATTTTGGAGGAGCTGATATTTTTCTAGAAGGGTATGCTGATGCAGATATGGCAGGTGACAAAGATACTCAAAGGAGCACTACTGGCTATGTGTTCATGGTTGGAGGCATAGAAGTAAGCTGGGCTTCAAAGCTGCAGAAAGTGGTTTCACTTTCTACCACGGAAGCAGAGTATGTAGCAATGACGGAGGCAAGCAAAGAAATTTTGTGTCTTCACAGATTCTTAGAAGAGCTTGGATTCAAACAAGACAATTGTGTCTTTTACAGTGATAGCCAAAGCGCTATCCATCTTGCAAAGAACTCAGCCTTTCATTCAAGGACAAAGCACATTGAGGTGAGATATCACTTCATACGCACTCTTTTGGAAGAGGGACAACTAAAGATAGGAAAGGTGCATACAAGTGAAAATCCTGCAGACATGTTTACAAAGATGGTCAACAAGGAGAAGTTGAGCTTTTGCTCATCTTCAATCGGCATTCAAGGATAAGAAGCCAGGATGGAAAGCAGTCACAGGTTTGGTTTGGAGATCAGTCTCCAAGTGGGAGATTGTTAAGTATGGAGCCTGATTTACCCTTGTAATTTTTTGTGGTAAAAGCGCACATTTGTAAGGCCCCCATTATGAGGAGAAGCCATCGTGCGTGAAGGAAAATCACTCACCGGAAACCAAAATTTTCACGGACAAGAATCAGGGGCAACTCGCCGGAATATTATGGCCGGATGGCGGTCGAAAAACAACCGGTCGGTTGGCCGGTGGCCGGTGGTCGGAAGTCAATGGCCGGTGGCCGGTGGCCGAATTCAAAAGCGGACTTGTCTTCTCAAGGGCGGCCACACATGGGCAGATTGGAGGGTCCGATTGGACTTATTCGCACAAGGGTGGCTACACATGGATGCCTCTCATAAGAGAGGGCAGTCCTTTTGGCCTATAAAAGGAGGCCATTTCTACACACATTTCATAGTGTGAAGTTGATGCAACAAGGTGAGTGTGAGGTGGTGAGAGTGAAGCAAGGTGGGAGCTCCATTAAGGGTATAATCCCTTTGTAAACTACTTCTTGTTTTGAAGTACTAAAGCCATTGAGTGGCTGCTTTCCTGTGGACGTAGCCCACATTGGGTGAACCACGTATATCGTGTGTACTCTCTCTCTCTCTCTCTCTCTCTCTCTCTCTCTCTCTCTCTCTCTCTCTACTCTATAATCTCGTGTATGTAAATCTGTCTCTCTCCATTAAGTAATCTACTCAATTATCTATTTAGCTACGTCTTATTTCCTAACACGTACTTGGGTAAGTTTATCAATTATCAAAGTTTTCATGGATGATATTGGATGCTATAGCTCCAAAGAAGAGCATTTGTCCAAGTTAAAGCTTTATTTTCAAAGATTAGATGAGGAAGGAGGTGAACCCGCAGAAGTCTAAGTTGGCACAGCCGCGGGGTCATCTTTTGGGCCATGTGGTCTCCATGAATGGTATTGAAGTGGATCCAAAAAAGGTTTTTCTAGATGCTTTCACTTTATGTGTACCCCCTTCAAAAATTAAGCCAACAGCTTCATGGATTCCAATGCACATAAGATGCTCAAATAGCTTTTGACAAGGTGAAGGAAAATCTTATGCGAGTTGCCCATGGAATGCCCCCTTGACAATGAAGACTCTTTTTATGTGGCCATGACGGTGGGTACAGTTTCCATAGGTGCGGTATTGATGCAAAAGGTGGGTAAGTGCTACAGGCTGATCTATTTTGATAGTAGGGTGATTATCCCAAGAGAAATATCATATACGGAGGCTAAGCAGTGGGTGATGATATTGGTTTTTGTATGTCGCAAGTTCAAAATGCATTTAATTATTCGAAAGTTTTTTGTGTTCACCTCTAATAATTTGTTGCCTGAAGTGGTGCTTCACCTCAAACCAGGAAGGTGGATAAGGAAATGGGTACTTGAGCTACAAGAGTTTGATTTTGAATTCAAAATTAATCACATGCGTAGATCACATTTGGCAAACATATTGGTCAACAAGGAAGTGGACCTGCCCATCTATCCAAGAGTGGTGAAAGAGGATGCTATAAAGGATCCACACTTAAAGGAAGCTTTCACTATGTGGTTTGATGGCGCTTATAGAAGAGTGGTGCAGAAGGAAGGAGGAGGTGTGGTCATTCGAGATCCCTATGGTATGGTGATTTTCTCCAAAGCCTATGATTTGGAGGATGTTCGCACAAATAATGAAGCGGAGTACTTGTGACACTTCACTTGGGGCTCAAGCAGTGTGTGGAATTTGACATCTCTAGGTTAAGGGTGATGCTATCCTAGTTATAAAGCATCTTTTGGGGCAATGGCAGGTAAAAAGGGATTCTCTCAAGAATTAGTTTTTTCCATAAGTAAGCTATTCAAGTTCTTTGAGGAAGTGCAGTTTAAACATGTTAGAAGAGAGAAAAATTAAGAAGCGGATTGGTTGGCTAGCAGTCGTGTGTAGCCTCAAGTGTCAGGTTTGTATGTGGCACCAGCTACATATGCAAGTGGGGAGACTTTGAAGGAAGTTGATGATTTCTTGAATACAGGCCAATGCTCAGAGGGACTGTCAAAACTACAAAAGAAACGAATCGTTCAAAAGGCTCGGAAGTTCACTCTGGTAGGAGAGGATTTAATGACATATGGTTGAGACAGAGTGTTACGGAGGCTTCTTTACAAAGAAGAGATTGGAATGGCGTTGGAGCAATGTCATGAGGAAAGTGGACATCAGACCAAAGATCAAGTATTGTTTTGCAATTTAAGAGGTGGTTTTTGGTGGCCCTCCATTGTACGCGATGTGCACTATTGGTGAAAAACATGCCATCAATGTCAAACAATAGGTGAGATGATTGATAGCCAAGCCACAAGGGGCTATCATAGCTCACGATGCATTTGAAAAGTGGGGGCTAGACACTGATCCGAGCCTATCACAAATTTTTGTTTATCATATTTTGTTGGTTTTCCTTGCTTCTAGAGGTTTACAATAAAAGAAAGAGTGAGAACAACCTCTTGAAAAAATTTAAAAAAAAATGATTTGATAGGAATTTTTTCTTGACTAGTTCACCGGAGGTGAAAGGTAGAGGGAGAACCTAGTGGTAAAGGAAAGGGAAAATATGTAAATGTGAAAAGAAAAGATATGATGTGGTTGTGGAGCCATGCACCCATAATTTAAGGGTCATGAGTGGCTCATATCATCATGGCTTTGGAGCCATATGATGATTCAAACAAATGGGACCCAAGTAGAAGACTTGGTAAAGGAAGGAACCAGACACATGATTTTGCTGAATTTTTAAAAAATACTTCCACTCCGATCCAAGAAAAGTTGTCTTCATCACAGTTGTAGCTGATGAGCTGGAGATTTTGGCCATATTTGTTTTATAATTTTTGCATCTACGGTCTAGGAGATATGGCCAAAATGGCGGACGCCAGTTTTTTCAACTGTGGTGGAGACCACCCCCTCTACCTTTACACACACACACCCTTCCTTTTCCACATTGAGACCTTCTCTAAAAATCAGCCATTAGTCTTCTCACCCTCCTCTCCTTCCTCCTCTCTCTCAAGCTCAAAAGCCCATCAAAATTCCTCTTCTAATCACCTCTCAAGTCATGCTTAATCTTGTTGTAATTCATAAGTTCTCATTCAACCCCTTTCTATTATTACTAGATATGTATTGATTTTATGTAGATTCTTTACATTTTAAAATAAGGAAGCTCTTGGACTCAAGCTATGGAGGAAGGAGTGAAGACAACACAAGTAATGATGGAGCTAATTGGTCAACAAATCACTTGGAAGGAGCTTCTTCATTGGTTGAATGTCCTTAATCAAGCTTCATTTGTACAAATTACACTTGGATCTTAAACTCACTCCTAATCACTCTCTTTCCTATATAAAGAGGCCTTCCCCTTTGTAATTTCAAAGCCTCCCTCAGCCCCATTGAGTCTTTGTATCACTCACCATGAGCCCATAAGCTCATTCATTCACTCTATTCTTGCACATTCTAGAGTGCAAATTGTTTCATGCTAGTAACCTCTCCTCCTCTTACTTATGTTAATTAAGAGAAATCTTTTATATGTGTGTGAGAGTGCTTGATGTGATCTTGGCTAATAATCCTTGAGTGGTTGTTTGGTAATCTACATGACTATTTGTGTTGGGAGTGTTTGAAGTCATCCATTCCTTGTACACACACTAAGGTTAATGCTTCATTCATAGTGATCTCTCTCTCTCTCTCTCTCTCTCTCTCTCTCTCTCTCTCTCTCTCTCTCTCTCTCTCTCTCTCTCTCTCTCTTTGTGTAGCGGTCCTAGCCCACGCTTCCAAGACTAGGTGGTGACCTTATCTCATTTCCCTTGTGGCGCAATGGAGTTTGTTTTGGTGTAGAGGCCGCCATTCCAAATTTCCTTCGTCATAAATTGGTGCCCCCACGGAGGAGTTCTCAAGTAGCGCTCTGTCAATCCTATGAAGGAAGATCCATCAAATTCTCCGAGACTTCCACTATGGTCTCCCCAAGAAGGTGGAGAAAAGAAGCGTCTTTATCGACAAACGGCACGTATGCGGGTAAAGAGAGTTAACTACACACACCCTTCTTTGCTTCAAGGAAAATCTTGTAGTCATCAAGTCCCTAGGTCAAAAAATTGTGTTGAGTGCTTTGTGGCTAGTGTGAAGACACTTCCTTTGAAGCCTCGACTTCAAGTGGTGAAAGCACTCTCAAACTCGGGTATTAACAAGTTTTTGGAGGGGGAGCTACACATCAATGGGGTGCGGTATTGGCAAGAGGCTACATATGGTGATGCACTCCAACTACTACTAGCAAGAAGGCTCAAGGTGGTTGAGAGGGTAGCCATCGAACCCTATGAACTCTACAAAGCTGAAGATGGTCACACCAAAGCTAGGCTAATCACTGGTGAGCAAATTCTTCGCATCTCTCAAATGGTGGGATCCAAGAGAGCTCAACTTCAATGAAGTGCTTCATGGAAGTTTGTATTTAATGCACCAATGAATAATCCCATTTTCTACAACTTTCAATCAGTTCAGAATATTAGGGTGAATGTGCGCATTGATAGAAAGATTTTTTTCCAACAAAGATTGGTCTTCTATTTTGGAGCTGAGAGGTTGAGAGAGATATTGTTGTCCCCTGACCCTATAATATTTCCTATTTTGGAGTATAATGTATCTTTTGATGTTCACATCTTCATCTTGCTTTAAGCATACTCCATGAATCATAGGGATTTATATGGACCTTTCCAACCTCTTGCTAGACAAACTGTGCATATAATAGCTAGCACAAAGCTTAGGTTCCAAAACATCATAAGGAACTTACTAGGCCCTCGTCGTCTAGCTGAGATTAATGCATCTATCAATCCATTTATTCTACCCTTAATAAGATATGATTTGGGCCTAGACGTTTTCATCTTTGTGCTGTATTGAGAGGAAGGCAACCCACCTTTATGATGGCTTTCCCAAATTTTTTTGGGCGTAGTAGGGAAAATGCTGGGGATTTTTTGGATAACTTGGAGATGGCTTTCCTTGTCTCTGGGAGGGATGATGAAGCATTGAAATTGAGAGCTTTTCCTTTGGTGCTCAAAGAAGAAGCTAGGGTATGGTTCCAGGCTCTAGATCCAACCCAAAGAATTGATTGGGAGGGATTGAAGGCGGCTTTCCTACGAAGATTTCAACGAGCCAATTCGGTAGAAGAACTATGGCAACGGCTTCTAGCCCTTCATCAAGTTGACCCTCATGGTTATGCAACCTATGAGGAAGGTTTTCTGAAACTTTGGGGGCAATGGTCAGACTCACTAAACCCTGGTGAGCGAGCTCCCAATTGCCTCCAAAAGGATCGATTTATCTCAGGTTTGTACCCCTTGCTAAGGGAGAAGGTAAAGAGCAAATTTCCAAATGCTTTTGAAGATGCCTTAAGAATTGCTAGGGAAAAGAATAGAAAGATTCTCTATCAAGCCCAAGCTGGCCAGCTAGCTTTGGGAGGCAATATCACAACTATGGAAGCTTCTCACATACCTCCAAATGTGCCTAATGCACCAGACCTCAATAGAGGTCAACAAGAAGATATGCTCCAACAAATAAACAATCTCACAAACCAGCTAGAGGGGTTGAGAGTAAATCTTGTGCAGGGTGCAAGAAGGCCTATTGAGGGAAATGGTGGGAATCGGCCACCAATGCGACGTCAAGCAAGGGAAATGTTGTGTTACAATTGTGGGGAAAATGGCCACGGCATGTATAATTGCCCTCATCCCAGAAGATATGACTACCCTGTCAGAGGTCCTCGACAACAAGTAAGTCCTCCCCGTGCTAGAGCTCAAGCACAAGAGCAACCGCAAGCTCAAATTTTGCAACCACCTCGTGCTCAAGCTCAAGCCCCTACTACTCAACCAAATGTGAACATCATAAGGATGGAGGAGGTCCTCAAGGGCAGAAGCAACCAGGAAGAAATAGCTAAAGGGAAGATGAAGATAGATGAAGTGGCTGCAATGCCTATCAAACGTGTGCGTGTCCAAGATGAAGTAGGTAAAGAAATAAGCAAGGATGCAAGCAATGAAGCAAGTACATCTCGGGCAACTAAAGATGAAGCCAAGAAGAGAAAGACCCGTACTAGGTCTCAAATTGACATCTCTGATTTCCCTATGGGATCTCGGACACAACCTTATGACTTGACAGCTGATGTGAGTTCTCAAGGGCCAAAGATTACTTGCCCACAACTACTTCATATCTCCCCAAAGCTTCGACGACAATGGTCAAAAATGGTGAGCACGAGGGCAAAGCGAAGTAAGCTAGTAAGTGTAATCAAAGCATATGGTCTCAAGGATATAGTGCCTTTGGTGGAGGCTCAAATCAAGGGACAATGGATTCCAAAAACTTACATTGACAGTGGAGCAGAGGTTTGTGTCATGACAGAAAAGCTAATGCATCAATTGGGTTTAGAGGTAATGGAATCATCAAACTTTAGGGCAAAAATGGCCAATAATGTCTCTGTCACTTGTGTGGGTGTACTGAAAGCTTTGAGAGTTTCTGTTTTTGGAATCACTACAGAGGTTGATTCTTATGTGATGCCAGTAAAGGGAGAAGGATACCCCCTTATTTTAGGACAACCTTGGCTCATGGGTATAGGAGCTAGGCAAGATTGGGCGACAGGAGACTTGGAGTTGAGGTCTCGCATGGGTGGCCATAGTTGGAAGGTGGTTTATAACCTAAAGAATGGGCGACAAGAGAACCTTGAACCAGAAACGTCAGCTGATGAGTGGAGCTCAAGTGGATGCTCCTCATCCATGGACGAGGAAGAGAGTTCAAGTGAAGAGAGTGATAGCACTCTCGAAGTCATGGGTGTCACCATAAAGGAAACTACCTCATCAGAAGACAACCCAAGGATCCAAATGGAGAATGTGTGGGATGCCAGCCTAGAGGAGATGTTATCCAAGGATATAAAGGAAGAAGAAAAGGAGGGTTATGTAAATGTTCTCAAGAAGCATGCATCATTTTTTATTTCTGATTACACTCACATTACAGGTGTCACTGCAGTGAAGCATCATATCCATCTAAAAGAAGGGAGCAAGCCAGTAGTACAAAAACTAAGAAGTTTAGGATTTGTGCAACAAAATGCACTGTTGTCTGAGGTGAAGAGACTCTTAGAAGCAGGATTCATATACCCGATAGAAGATTTAGAATGGGTCTCCCCATTAGTGGTGAGGCCAAAGAAGAATGGTAAATGGCGAGTGTGCGTGGATTACAAGCCACTAAATGCTGCAACAAAGAGGGACCACTTCCCTCTCCCATTTCAAGATGAGATTCTAAATGAAGTAGCAGGCCATGAGAGATACACAGTGTGTGATGGCTACTCTGGCTACTTTCAAATACGCATTGCAGAGGAGGACCAGAAAAAGACTACTTTCATCACACCATGGGGATGTTTTGCATTTCGAGTCATGCCTTTTGGTCTCACCAACGCTCCAGCCACCTTTCAACGATTCATGAACATGGTCTTCCAGCCTTACTTTGGTAAGTCCATAAGGGTTTTCATAGATGACTTTTGTATTTACAGCTCCAAAAGTATGCATCTCGGCAAGATTGATGAAGGATTTACTCGTTTAGCTAAGCTGGGTGGACAACTAAACAAGGACAAATGTCACATTGGGGAAAGCAAGGTTACACTATTAGGGCATGTAGTGTCCATTGATGGAATCGAGGTAGATCCTGAAAAGATAGAAACATTGCTAAATCTACCTTCCCCAACTTCCATCAAACAATTAATCTCTTTCTTGCAAAAGCTAAGATATTTGAGTAGATTCATACACTTACTCTCCCAAGTGATATTTCCTCTACAACAGCTGACTCGTCAAGAGACGCTTGTTTGGAGTGAAGAAAGTGATGGGCATTTTAGAGAGATTAAAAAAATATTAGGGTCACTCCCTGTAATCCTCCAACCCTGTTGGGAAGAAACATTCTTTGTAAACCCTAGTGTGGGAGAAGAGGCCATTGGTGCTGCCCTCCTACAAAAAGATCCAAAAACATCCTTTATGAGGCCTGTGTATTTTGCTAGCCGCCTCATGGAAAACATGGAGAAGGCCTACACCCTGATGGAACAGCTAGTGTTAGCTCTCATGTTTGCGGTAACCAAATTTCAGCCATACTTGCTGCCGAAGAGGTTTGTAATTATCACTGTGGAGGATATGTTTCCCTATGCACTACAACATATGGAAATCTCTGACAAAATAGCAAAGTGGGTGTTGCGACTTCAAGAGTTTGATTATACAATACAGGTTGAAAGAACAACTCGAGCATGCTTAGCCGACATTTTAACAAAGAAGTGCTATGAAAAAGTTTTCCATTTGAAGAGAAAGGAACTTCCACCACCTCCAGCTCCAGAGGCTTTGGTCAATGCTTATAGCCTCTACTTTGATGGAGCATACAAGAGAACCAAGGATAAGGCAACTGCAGGCATCGTGGTCTTATCTCCATTGGGAGAGAGGATCCATGGTGAAGGGATCACTCTAGAAGATGTCCACTCCAACAATGGAGCAGAATATCATGCTCTAATTCATGGCCTTTGTTGGTTCCTCGATAATTCAATTAAGAGATTAAACGCTTTTGGTGACTCCATGCTTTTGGTAAGGCAAATGCAAGGTACATGGGATTGCAAAAATGCCCGTCTCTCTACTAAAATGAGAGAAGCCAAAGCTCTTATGAGGAGATTTAGGGAGGCACAAGTACATCATGTGCCAAGAGACCAGAACAAGGATGCAGACCACCTAGCATCATCAAAGTTAAATGAGTCAATAGTGGGAGCAGTGGCCATCAAACTTCCACTTCAGCAAGGCAAGGAGGACTTGGAAGATATTATGCACATTCTGGAGCAAGGAGAGGCTCCTAAACACTTGAATGCAGGGGAAAGGCGATGGTTAGCTAGGAAGGCTACCAGGTATCGCATAGTAAATGATGACTTGTATTGTCTTGGTAAGGATGGTGTGCTTAGGAGAGTGCCTTTGAAGAGTGAAATTGAAGAGATTTTAAAAGCTTGTCACGATGATATGTGCGGAGGACACTTTGCACACGACGTCACTAGTAGAAAGGTTCTACAAGCTGGGTTTACTTGGCCAAGTCTTCATCGTGATGTCAAATACTGGTGTCAAACATGTGATGAATGTCAGAAAGCAGGACCACGACGGCTCATAGCTGAACCTCAGAACCCAATAAAGGTATATGGGCCCTTTGAGAAGTGGGGAATTGATGCCATAGGGCCTCTACCACGCACTCAGTCAGGTAAAGAGTACATCATCATGGGAGTAGACTACATGACTAGATGGGCTGAGGCTATGCCGACCAATAGAATTACTGCTAAGGATGTGAGTCAGTTCATCTTTGACCACATCTGTTGCCGGTTTGGCACCCCTCTTGAAATACTATCTGATAGAGGACCAGGGTTTAGAGCAGACTTGGTAGGAGAACTCATGAAGAAGCTAAATATTCAGCATCAACACTCTACTCCTTACTACCCTCAGTGCAATGGTTTGGTGGAAAAGGTAAATGGAATCATTTGCAAAATTCTCACCAAACAGGTACATGCCAGGCGCCAAGATTGGGACAAACACCTGAATGGAGCTCTATGGGCCTATAGAACCTCCTTCAAAACCACATTAGGGTACACACCCTTTCATTTGGTTTATGGAAAGGAGGCGCTTTTGCCCATTGAAGTGAAGTTAACAAGTCTTCGAATATTGGGTAGCCAGGTAGGCTCTCAAAAGGAGAAAGTACATCAAAGGATCATGGATCTAGAGAGGCTGCAATTGGATCGTGAAGAAGCCATCAACCACTATTCTCAAGAAGCAGAGAAGCGCAGAGAAAAGTTCAACAAAAAGCTAGCATCCAAAGACATCAAAAAGGGATCTCTGGTGCTTCGATATGACAATCGCTTCGACACTCGTAAGGATGGAAAGTTTCTTTTTCGATGGGAAGGCCCGTTCTTGGTCACCAAAAAGTTCAAAAATGGCTCTTACAGACTTCAAGACATTGATGGTAAAGTGCACAAGACCAGGACAAATGGATGGCGTCTAAAGCCTTATCACATCAGGATAAGGTCAGCTCAAGATCAAAGAAAGTAGGCTAGAGGCATAAATACCCCTAGCCAGGTTTGGGGGGGCTATGATCCGAGCCTATCACAAATTTTTGTTTATCATATTTTGTTGGTTTTCCTTGCTTCTAGAGGTTTACAATAAAAGAAAGAGTGAGAACAACCTCTTGGAAAAATTAAAAAAAAATGATTTGATAGGAATTTTTTCTTGACTAGTTCACCGGAGGTGAAAGGTAGAGGGAGAACCTAGTGGTAAAGGAAAGGGAAAATATGTAAATGTGAAAAGAAAAGATATGATGTGGTTGTGGAGCCATGCACCCATAATTCAAGGGTCATGAGTGGCTCATATCATCATGGCTTTGGAGCCATATGATGATTCAAACAAATGGGACCCAAGTGGAAGACTTGGTAAACGAAGGAACCAGACACATGATTTTGCTGAATTTTTAAAAAATACTTCCACTCCGATCCAAGAAAAGTTATCTTCATCAAAGTTGTAGCTGATGAGCTGGAGATTTTGGCCATATTTGTTTTATAATTTTTGCATCTACGGTCTAGGAGATATGGCCAAAATGGCGGACGCCAGTTTTTTCAACTGTGGTGGAGACCACCCCCTCTACCTTTACACACACACACCCTTCCTTTTCCACATTGAGACCTTCTCTAAAAATCAGCCATTAGTCTTCTCACCCTCCTCTCCTTCCTCCTCTCTCTCTCAAGCTCAAAAGCCCATCAAAATTCCTCTTCTAATCACCTCTCAAGTCATGCTTAATCTTGTTGTAATTCATAAGTTCTCATTCAACCCCTTTCTATTATTACTAGATATGTATTGATTTTATGTAGATTCTTTACATTTTAAAATAAGGAAGCTCTTGGACTCAAGCTATGGAGGAAGGAGTGAAGACAACACAAGTAATGATGGAGCTAATTGGTCAACAAATCACTTGGAAGGAGCTTCTTCATTGGTTGAATGTCCCTAATCAAGCTTCATTTGTACAAATTACACTTGGATCTTAACCTCACTCCTAATCACTCTCTTTCCTATATAAAGAGGCCTTCCCCTTTGTAATTTCAAAGCCTCCCTCAGCCCCATTGAGTCTTTGTATCACTCACCATGAGCCCATAAGTTCATTCATTCACTCTATTCTTGCACATTCTAGAGTGCAAATTGTTTCATGCTAGTAACCTCTCCTCCTCTTACTTATGTTAATTAAGAGAAATCTTTTATATGTGTGTGAGAGTGCTTGATGTGATCTTGGATAATCCTTGAGTGGTTGTTTGGTAATCTACATGACTATTTGTGTTGGGAGTGTTTGAAGTCATCCATTCCTTGTACACACACTAAGGTTAATGCTTCATTCATAGTGATCTCTCTCTCTCTCTCTCTCTCTCTCTCTCTCTCTCTCTCTCTCTCTCTCTCTCTCTGTCTGTCTTTGTGTAGCGGTCCTAGCCCACGCTTCCAAGACTAGGTGGTGCCCTTATCTCATTTCCCTTGTGGCGCAATGGAGTTTGTTTTGGTGTAGAGGCCGCCATTCCAAATTTCCTTCGTCAACACTATTGGTTTTTTGCCCAAGTTTGCAAGTGATAAGAAGTACATTGTGGTGGCCATTGATTATCTTACCATGTGGGTGGAGGCTAAAGCACTGAAGGAGATAAATGCTAATTCAATTGCTCAATTTGTTTTTGATTGTATATGTTGCCGATTTGGAGTGCCTTGGGTGCTCATCTCTGATCAGGATCAAGGGTTTAAAAGCAAGGTAGTGCGTGCACTAGTGGAAAAGCTCGGTATTCAACACAAGTTTTCATCTCCATATCATCCACAGTGCCACGGTCTTGTCGAAAGTGCAAATGGAAAAATAGTCAAAATGCTTACCAAGTATATATACAAGCAGTTTTAAGAGTGGGAAGCTAACCTTGATAAATGTTTGTGGGCATAAAGGACCTCTTACAAAGTGGCTACAAACTTTACTCCTTATGAGTTGGTTTATGGCAAGGAGGCACTCCTACCTGTGCACGTGCAGCTAGGTGTACTAAAAGGTATGTGGCAGATTGACAAGTCTCATCAAGATGTTTTGCAGGATAAAATCACAAGTCTTGAAGCTTTGAAGATGGATCGGGAAGCGGCTGTGGATTTTTATGTGAAGCAACAAGAGAAAGGAGTGGCTAAATTCAACTAACATTTGCCGGAGAAACGGATATAGAAGAGTGATTTGGTGATGAAGTACGGAAGCTATTTGGATTTTACCTTTCAAAAGAAGTTTAAGAAGAAGGGGCAGGGCCTTACAAGGTCCATCAGGTTTTTCCCAATGGTACTTATCTATTGATGCGGATGAATGGTCGTCTTCTCAAGAATCAAGTGAATGGTGTGCATCTCAAGCTTTATTTTGAAAGGGAGTTGGTTTCAAAAGTGCATCAAATTTTGGTAGAAGGGGTTGGGCAACCAGCCTAAATAGGATTTACATTTTCCACGAATAAGACTTTATACATACAATAGGATTTTGGTTTGTGCACTTTGTCTATCAGTTTTGCAGTTTGCTAGTTTTTTTAGTCATCTTTCTCGTTAAACATTGAATATTCAACTAAGGGGTTGGGCAATGATGGTACAATTGAATTTGGTTGATGGTACAAGATATGTATGCATGTATATGGGTGCTCACAGGTGCATGCCGGAATGGGGAAGCAGCTATGAAAGGCAAGGACAGGCAGAGGTCAACAGAGATGTATGCATAATGTGTTGACCAAGGCAAGGAAGCTCTGCCATGGTGCATGTGGAAGGTGGATGCCAAAATGTGCAAAATGTAGCAATAGGAGTGCCAAGGGTGGCCTGTCCAAACGGCACCTCAAATGAAGCTACACTTTGAAAGTTATGTCAATTTGAAGTTGGGGTTGTTTGCAGATTCCCTATGGATGGGCCAATCGTAGATGAGGCTCAGAGTTGAAGTGTATGTATAGTGTAAGTACATGGGTCCTACGGGCAAGGCCACTGGCACGATCGGACAGTGTGTATGCTAGGGGGAGGCTATAAGATAGCACGGTTGGGTGGAGACTAGTGCACATGTTACAATTTCCCGTTCACTGGTATTTGAGCTATTTTTGGGGAAGGGGAAAAGCGGGTTGCATGTACATGCAACATGTTACTTCTCTCCCACGTTCCGTAGACAGCGACGTCTCCACTGTACAGCAAAAGAACGAAGGCATAGTTTCTTGTGTGCAGCGCGCGTAGACAGACATCGACAGCCATTCGTGGCCCTCTGTAAGGATCGGGAGGGGAAGGTAGCTCAAGGAGGCTCAAAGGTGAAAGACTCCATTGTTACACAGTGAGCTACACACACTTAATAAAAGGTACATGACCACTAAAGGGACAAATTGATGTACACACAAAAGTAGGATATCATATTGCATAGCATATCTTTATGTATAGCACAAGGCTTTATTTATAGGCCTTGATATTACACGATTGGTAGACTTGGCTCATTCTTGTATTTACAGCAAATATACTAAGGTGTCAACATCAACTGAAATGAGGTGTAGCGGGATGTCTTATACCTATCTCAACAATCCTCCCCTTAGGCATGGACTATACTTAATGAAGCTGAATCGAGACCTAAAGCCACACAGGCTAATGGTCACACAGACCAAGGTAGTCACACAGACTATAGTCACACAGATTGAGTGGTCTCATTACATGGTGTCACACAGACTAAGAAGTCCTCCCCTTAAACAAAGAAGGTGGAAGACTATCCATTTTACAGTACATCAATATATTCGCAAAAGTAGTTGGGGGTGGCACACACATGGAGACAATTATCTTCCTGTTGAGCTGTATCTCCATCCTTTTCTTCTACCAGATTGACTCTATTTTTGTTTCTTCCTTGGCACTTTGATGGTGGATGACCTTTGATGCCACAATTGCTACAATATTTGTTCTTGTAGCAGTCCTTGGAGAAGTGTCTAGGCTTGCCACATTCATAACACTTCTTGTTATTTAATCTAGGTGATGATGATGATGATGATGATGTAAAATAAGCTCCTCCCACTGATTCAGATTTCTTCTTATTTTTCTTTTCTTCTTCATGGATTGCCCCTGTAACATATTGCAGAGAAGGTATGGGTTCCTTTTGCTCTAAGACTATTACTATGTTGTCAAAACTTTCAGGTAGAGCACTCAAGAGCACAGCGACTTGATCTTCTTCTGGGACTTGGCACTGAATGCAAGTAAGCTGTGTTATTATGCTTATTAATCTGTTAACCAGGATTAAAACATCCTCCTCTTGAAGCATAGTAAGTTTGTAAAGATTTTTCTTTAAGCTAATCTTACTTTGCTTTTGTTTAGCATCGAAGTTATGTTCCAGAATATCCCATGCTTGGATTGCAGTGGTACAGCTATCTGTAAAATGCACATAATCATCATGCAGTGATGTGATAATTATACCGAGTGCCTATTCATCTTTAGCTTGTGCTTGTGCGATTTGGGCTCTAGTGAGAGTGCCTTCAACAGAAGTGGATGGTTCGCTTATTCTCGGTTTTACAACAGACCATAGTTGTTTTTTCATAAGATATCCTCGCAGCTTGCTCTGCCAAGTGTGGAAACCGTCTCCATTGAATTTTTCAATCCCTTTCTCTCCCATGATGCAAAGTGGTTCCAAATGCAGAGGGTCTCGGTCTTACCAAATAGAGATACTATCTCTCTGGCAGTGTCTTGCCCTTTACAGGAGGTAATATGAATGCGGGATTATGCCTGATTTGTGAAGTCACTCTTTGCAAGTAGGATTTGCAAAGTTACTCTTCACAAAAAGAAGGTTTAGCCTTGAAGTCGAGGGAAAGCTTTGAATATCTGCTTTGCACTTTATGAGGCTCTAGCTGCTTGTAGGCAATTTACAAAGGCTTAAAAAACTTTGAAGCTCGATTGTGTGCCTTGAGTCGACAAGCGAAGCTTTTAGCTTTTCTTACTTTGAAGTTGAGAATAAAAATCCTCGTAAAACTTTCAAGCTCTCGAATGCCCGGTTGTGCAATTTGTATGCGGGTATGAGGGCAACTTGCTATTAAGTTTGCAAGTTGAACACCGGGTCAAACTTGCAAAAGTGAGGTGTGAAACTCCGCTAGCTTATCCAAGAGTTTATACCTTAAGTGCAAAGAAAAAGTTATGTTGTGTAATAAAGTAAGCAAACAACAAAAATGGCATTTTCAAAGAACAACAGACGCCGTCCAAGGAGCAATGAGAATAGATTGGAGCTATTCAGAAACTGCAAGAGGGGGCGCCTTCATGCCGTGACTGTATCCGCGAGGTTCGATGTGGATAGGGGCTACCAGAGGAGAGCCTTGAGCGGCCGCAAGTGTGTGTGTGTGTGTGTGTGTGTGTGTGTGTGTGTGTGTGTGTGTGTGTGTGTGTGTGTGTGTGTGTGTGTGTGTGTGTGTGTGTGTGTGTGTGTGTGTGTGTGTGTGTGTGTGTGTGTGTGTGTGTGAAGCAATAGCCAGTGATGATGGCAAGGCCCTAGTGAATGCACTACGATGCTTATTAATGCTATTGCTCGATGCTCCCACCACTGCGGAGCAAGAACTTGATTTCAGCTTGATTTAACTTCAAGCTTGCCTTTGATTCATTTTCTCAAATTTTCCTACTCAAACTTCAAGCTTTGCAACTAGCAAAACCCCGGCTCCCTTGAACCCCGACTCCCTTGATTCAATTCCTTTGCTCTCCTCCTAGCTGTCGACGATTGCCTGCCCGATTGTGAGTCTTTGCCTTGAAAGGTTGGCTCCTTTTCTTGATCAAAAGTTGCAAGACAAAGTGCCGCTCTCTGATATTCGCATTCGTGGACTCCGATTGGCATAATTCCAAGTGAATAGGCTGATTTTGCACAATTTAGGAGGGTGATTAAGGATGTTTATTGGCTTCTAATCGACTGTGTGATTAGTAGAAAGTGGGAAAGTGGGGTATCTATGCAATGAGGAGAAGATTGCTACGCTAATTATGGTGCTCACTGGCTCTGATACCAGTTGTAAGGATCGGGAGGGGAAGGGAGCTCAAGGAGGTGAAAGACTCCATTGTTACACTGTGAGCTACACACACTTAATAAAAGGTACACGACCACTAAAGGGACAAATTGATGTACACACAAAAGTAGGATATCATATTGCATAGCATATCTTTATGTACAGCACAAGGATTTATTTATAGGCCTTGATATTACAAGGTTGGTAGACTTGGCTCATTCTTGTGTTTACAGCAAATATACTAAGGTGTCAACATCAACTGAAATGAGGTGTAGCGGGATGTCCCATCCCTATCTCAACACCCTGCACCTACTCCCTCCACATCCACATTGGGTGACCAAGGCGGGCGACCAAGGCAAACTCAACGGCACCAAGGTTCCGAAGGCGTCTGTTGGCGTCGTTGGCTGCACACCTAGGAAGGCCCGCTTAACCCTTGCATAAAGGAGGGTTGAACCCACCCCATGAGGGTAAGAGGCCAACACTTTACCATCAAGCTATTGACCCTTGTTGTGTATAATAAGGAAAGATAGCATACTTGTGTTGAAAAGAAAACTAGAAGGAAAGGGAAAGCTTCAAACTTCAAAGAAGTAGTTTCACCCTTCCTTTTCACTTCTTGGAGGAAAGCAAGTTTTCCTCCAAAAATTCTTTTTTCCTCAAATTCTTTTTTCCTCAAGGAGGTAGGTTCAAAGTGAACAAAAGCCTTGACAAAAACGATGAGTTTTTGTGAAGAATCAACAAAGGTGTTCTTACAATAAACAACACGTGATGCGCTACAATTCTCGCAAAACGAGGTTCGCATGCAACACAAATTGCGGAGCATACAAAACACAAAGACTTCAATTTCACAAGGTACAAGTTGAAGTTCTTTTTTCTCTCTTTACAGTGTGTGTTTACCACGGCCAGTGAGGATATCCCACCTATGTGCTCAAAATCAGGGCACCACAGGTGCTGCTAACACTAATATGCATGATGATGATGATCTAGGAGATCATGGCCTTGTAGATATGGTTGCTTTCAAGACTTTGGAAAATCACCAAAGCGTACTTGAACACAACCTCTCTGTACTCAATGCAAATGTTACCAATCTTACGGAGTTACTTGTGAAATTTATGAATTCACAGACGGCTCAAGGAGCCACAAGTGGCACAGTTCAAGGGAACTAAGCTTGCACAACTCAAGGAGTCCAAGAGACAAGTGCTTCAAAAGATGCAGAAGGTAGCAATGCATCACTTAAGAATATCACCATTCCCGAGTTTCACGAGGAAGAGCGTGATCACAACAAGGATGCGGTCGATACGTTCCTACACAAATGGAGTGATATTCATAGATTGAGACACACCCCGGATATAAAGATGGCTGTGGAAACCAGTCTATCTCTTAAAGGCAAGGCCTATAAGTGGTGGATGACATTTCCAATAGATGCTCGTCCTCCTTCTTGGGCTGCGTTTCAAGCTTCTTTCTCCAAAGAGGTTTTGTACTCCAATGAAGAAGACAAGAATTGGTTAGCATGGGATGCATGCCGCATGTCAAGCCTCTCTCTCACACAGTACCTTTTGAAGTATTGGGAAATCATATTAAAACTAGAAGGTCTAGATGAATTCCAAAAGATACAAGGTTTTAGTAGGGGTTTTGACAAAGACTATCGTCTTCATGTCAAGACCCAATATCCAAAAACTTTGGAAGAAGCCATCAGTCATGCCCAAAGATATGATGATGACCAAGAGAGGAAAGTAAATTTTCCCTACTCTAAGAATAATTTTTCTAAGAGCAATGTGGCTAAGAGCCAATGGCGAGGTAGATCT
This sequence comes from Adiantum capillus-veneris, assembly GCF_014529385.1. NCBI lineage: Eukaryota > Viridiplantae > Streptophyta > Polypodiopsida > Polypodiales > Pteridaceae > Adiantum > Adiantum capillus-veneris. The sequence continues at coordinate 101,354,319 of NC_140960.1, read as the reverse complement.
CCCACACGTTCCAAGAGGAATAAGAGACAATCTACCTCTCCACGTCCACAAGAGGCTAAAAAGCCTAAGCAATCACGAGATACTCCACGTGGGTCTCTCAACACGTCTGATTTTGAGCGTGCAAAGAAACACAATTTGTGTTTTAGATGTATTTCAGACCAACATAACAAGAAAGATTGTCCTCTTTTGCAAGGCAAAGAAAAGGCCATGCACACAGTGCAACGCCTCACATTAGATTCATCTCCTAAATATTGTGTTGTAGAGGTTCTTCGTATGGAAGAAAAGCACAAGTGTTGTGTGCCTGCTTCAATGTGGTTGTCCATGGTTTAATTCACATGCATGGCACTCTTAACGAACAATGTGTTCGTATTTTAGTGGATGATGGTGCAACTCATAACTTCTTGAACTATAAGCTAGTCAAGAAATTGAAGCTTACAGACTCCCTTCTCCCACAAGTATGTGGTGGAGATGATGTTTGGCAATCATAAAGAAGTATGGGACACGATAGTTCAAGGGGTTGAGCTTATTGTTCAAAATCATACGATGACCCTTGAATTTCAAGTTATGAACATGGACCGTATTGATATAGTTTTAGGACGGGATGGTTTAAGAAACACATTGCACACTAGTTATAAACACAACTCCTTAACCTTTATGGCCAATGGTAAACATGTGCTTTTGCTTGGTGAGAAAAATATACCATCTACACCTCTTGGTGAGAATGGGGCAAGATACTATACAAAGATAGATCTTCGTTCAGGATACACCAGGTGCGTATCCTTTTGCAAGATATCTCCAAAACTGCCTTTGGAACACGGTTCCGGCATTTTGAGTTTTTGGTTATACCTTTTGGTTTAACCGATGCTCCATATACATTTATGACTCTCATGGATAGTGTCTTATGTCCCTATCTTGGAAAATTTGTTGTGGTCTTCCTTGATGACATTCTCATTTACAGTAAGACTGAAGATGAACACAAAGAACACTTACAATTAGTGTTCAAACAGCTATGAGCTCACGTGCTGTATGCTAAGAAAAGCAAGTGCAATTTCTTTAAAAGAGAGATACATTACCTCAGTCATGTGATCTCTTATTTTGGCATCAAAATGGACACTGGCATGGTCGTTGCCATTCTTCGATGGCCACACCCCAACACGGTTGAGGAGCTTCAAGTATTTTTAGGCATGGCTGGATTTTATCAACAGTATATCCGTGATTATGCCAAAATCATTATTCCTATGACGGATCAGCTTAAAGCAAAAGGTAAGACCTTTTCTTGGGAAGAAGCCCAAAAGCGCAGTTTTGAACAGCTCAAGGTAGCTATAGCCACTGCTCCCATCCTAGCAATCGTTGACCCTCTTAAGCCATTTGTGGTAGAGACTGATGCTAGTGATAAAGCAATCGGTGTAGTACTTCTCCAGGAGGGAAGACCTATAGCCTTTGAAAGTTAAAAGTTAGATAGAGCTCAACAAAATTATTCTGTCTATGAGAGAGAACTCTACGCCATAATTCACGCTTTACAAAAGTGGTGACACTATTTATATGGTGCTGAGTTTAAAGTAGTTTTTGACCGTGAGAGTATCAAATGGTTTACTACTCAAACGGACTTGAAGGGCCGTAAAGCTAGATGTACAGAAATCCATCAAGATTATGATTGTAAGCTATGATATCGCAAGGGGCGTTACAATGTAGTAGCGGATGCACTAAGTCAGATGCCTCAGATTAATTCACTTGCTTTCACGGAAATAAAGAGTGGATTTTTGGAGTCATTATGTGGCAACTGTGCACAAGATCAATCATATGCTAAAGTGTGGCATGCAGTTTTAAAACGGGATCCCTCACACTCACATGTCTCTATACAGCCATATCAACATGTCTCTACACGCGCAAATAAAAACTCGAACACACAGAGAGCTCCACCCCTGCTCAGGAAGAGCTTAAGCAATGGAAGAATTTTCCATCGATGATGGCTACTTACTCCACAAAGTTAGTGTATGTGTGCCAAAGGACTCAAACACTAGGCACCAAACCTTATTTGAGTGTCACGATAGTCCAAATGTTGGTCATCCAGGTATTTGTAAGACAAATGCTTTAGTTCGACGGTAATTTTATTGGACGGGTTTACATCATGATGCTCAAGAGTACATACTAAACCAAGTTAATAAGGCAAAGTGTCTCAAGGTAGGTGACCGTTTACATCCTTTAGAGATTCCACAAGGTAAGTGGGAGAGTATCTCTATGGATTTTGTAGTAGGACTACCTACTAAAAATTGTGGCCATGATGTCGTATGGGTAATTGTCAACCGTCTCACAAAGATGGGTCGATTCATTCCCACTAAGACTATGGTTAAGACACTGGAATTAGCACGGCTGTTTGTAGAGCATATATATAAACTCTATGGTCTTCCAGCTAGTGTCATTAGTGACAGAGATCGAAAGTTCGATAATCACTTCTGGAGAGCTGTGTTCCAAAAGTTGAAAACTAAACTTAATCTAAGTACGGCTCATCATCCAGAAATGGATGGTCAAACAAAAAGAGTTAATCAAGTGCTAGAGGATATGCTACAAGCGTACGTTAGCAAGAAGCAAACCAATTGGGAAGACTACTTACCTAAATTGGAATTTGCTTATAATAGTTTAAAGCATGTGATTATAGGGTTTAGTCCATTTATGCTTTTGTATGGATTTCAACCTAAATCACCCGTTACGGTGGGGTTGGCTAAGGAGAAGATACAACAAGCAAAGGATTTCTCCAAGACCATTTTGACACGCTTCGAGTTTCTTGACAGAATGTTAAGCTATGGGTCACATGTCTAACCTCACCATCCTATCTTATTGTAGTATTAGCAAGAACTATGATTAAATTGTCAATCCATGGGATGAAGCTGACTCGATTAGTGCATAGAGGCTACAAGAGGTAACAACTAACAACTCACATCTAACTCAAGCTACACTCAAGTGACTGAAATCACCAAAAGCCAATCACTCATCGGCACACAAATCACATCCGTTACAGCATCAAATAACATCCAAACATAACGAAACTTCTAGAACATGTTTACAGACCTAAGCACACATGCTTATGGTCTCAAACACCACTTTAGTTCAAGTTCCAAAATTGCGATTATTAACAGCAGTGGATTTTTGACCTAGTTGTTTTTGACCTAGAATGCATCTAAATGCTTAGCAATGATGCCCCAATACCCCACCTATGCTTAGTTTTTGATTTGAAAGTGTAAGTTCCTAGTTATGATGAAATAAGGCCGCAGGTCCGACGCCTAAAGCTACAAAATACTGTGAACTGCTTACGTCAATGCGTAGAGCTCTTACCTGCGGTTGCAGTGTAACAAATGCGATTACAATGTGACAATCGGGGAGGGAGTAAGAAGCATAAGAAGGAGAGGAGTGTTAACCCTCACGGCACACGGACACCCTATGATCTATAAACATTGTATTATTTAGAGTCAGGTACCGGGCTTGTCGGTCCAATAGGAAAAGGTAGAGTGATCGTCGATGAGAGGCGCACTTTAACTTGGACATTCAAGGGATTAGTTGGTTAAGCATGGGCGCCCAAGTGTGAATGGGGTGAGCTCCTATAAAAGCCAACTAAACCTAATTTTTACTCATTCTCTCATTTGTGCAATTGAAGAGTGCTCTTGCTCCATCTCCATCTTCTTCTTCTTCACCTCCTTGTGTGTGTGTGTGAGAGAGAGAGAGAGAGAGGGATAGTGTGTGTGCGATCGAGCATTACGAAGGCACGACGGCGGCGAAGCGGTTGAGCGCGGCACGACTGCAGCTTCTTCTTCATCGCGGCGAGGAATCCACCACGAAGGCGAGCGTAGAGCGGTGAGTGACACACCCTTTGTTTTCTTGAGCTTGCTAGTTTAGGCTTGTTGTGTGCTTGGAGCCGTTTGTGGCTCGCATACGGTGTATTGGCAAGTCCCTTGCTTCGACAGTGCAGCAAGGAGCGCACATTTTTGGCGTCGTTGCCGGGGATCTGCCCTACACTAAGCTCGGTTAGCACTTTACGCTTCCTTGTGGTGCAATTTCTATCATAGGAAAGGCAGGGAAGGAGTGTGTGGAGATTTCTGTTTTTTGCGTTTTCTGCATTTGCTGTCAAGTTTCAATTTCTGCTATTGTCTGCGTTTTTTCAATTTCTGCAATTTTTGCATTTTCAAGTTCGGCGTTTTCAATTTCTGCAATTTTCTGCATTTCTGCGTTTTTTTAGTTTTCTGCAATTTCTGCGTTTTCTGCAATTTCTGCGTTTTTTCTGCAATTTCTGCAATTTCCCAAAAAAACAAAAATCTGGAAAAAAAAAATATTTTCAAAAACAAAATCGGAAATTAAAAACGCGAGTGAGCGGGCGGCGAAATTTTTCGAAAATAAAAAACGTGACTCTTAAAACGGGCGGGTTGGTTTGTATAAAAGATAGATCGGGATCGTTTTCCCAAGCCCAAGCCCAAGCCCAGGCCTAGGCCTCAGTCCTCAATCTTGTGATATATACTAGACTCACTCTTATATATATACCCTACTCCCTCAAGAGAGAATGAGAGCATGTGGGACAAGTCCTCCACTCTCCTCCTTTCTCTTTCCACTTGCACCCTTAGACTTTCTAGTTTGGGCCTAGTTCCCTACTGGAAATTGACAGTTTTAGGGATTCCGAGGGCATAGAGTGACCAAACGGAGGGCTGTAAAGCACGGCACGACCCTCTGACCGATACGCTCGTTTCGAGCTATCACACGGCCCATTCCACGACACGCTCTAAAAAATCTAGCAAAAAAACAAACAAAAAATACGCTAAAAACTAGCACAAGGCCTCCTAGAGCAGCTTTTTGACACCTTAGGGTATCAAAAGCACATGCACTTACGCTCTGGGCGGGTGCTAGAACACGAGAATATTGAGGGTGCCTCTGTTTATACGGACACCCATTACCCATCCACGATAGGATCTAGACCCTCAGCGGGGACACAAGGTAGCACCACCCAAGACCCTAAAATAGCCGCTAGTGATTCCTCCTCCGTCTCAGAAATCATGGGAGCATACCCTACCCAAAACACTGAGAGAGAAGGCCATGCACCTCCCGAAGCTCCACAGCCTAGCACTAGTATGTTTAGCCGTTTCATGGAAACATTAGGTAGAGCTACTCGCTCGGAACCTGAGGCAAATGAAGCACACGAAGGGGGTGGGGAAGTGGACTCTCCTTTCACATCGCACGTGGACCCCACACCCCCAAAGAGTGTCCATGTGGATATCCTGCCAACTTCTTACCAAGAAGGCCCTGTTGAGCTGCCTCCTTCAGAAGTTCCCTCTAGAGTACCGTTGGTGACAAGTAAAACCACGGGGAGCAACATTGCTTCTACCTCACAAGAAACCATTAACACGTTGACTCTAGAAGGATTGTTCATTAATGATCATTGGATATACGACCTCCACACTGAGGTGTTGACGGATCTACACTCTGGCCACGCCTACCATGTAGGATGGATAGAGATTGTACAATCCACCTCTAGTGCCACGAGCATCGAAGATCAACAGAAAATGATCTGTAATGTTATCCATGGCATTATTCAATCAGAAAGGAAAAACCGAGGGGTAAATATACTCTCAACTAGCCCCATGAGATTTCTGGATACGAGCAAGGCTCAACAGCCTACTCTATCACAAATGGAGACTCCTCTAATGAGTCCCATGGACCCATCTTACGTCATTTCACCTGGGGTCTCTATGCAATCTGAGCCTCCGAGCGAAAACTTTAGCTTCCCTAACTTGGCTCAACCCTCTATCAAGGAAAACACAGTGCTCACTCCAAGGATAAGCCTGACAGAGAATGTACCGATGACATCTACGGTTAGCGCAGTGCCACTACCTAGTGTCGTAGTACCTAATATGGGGCCTCGACCATATGTGCCTCTAGCCCCTTATGCACACATGGCCCCCACACCTCCAATTGTACCACTTGCTTATGCTCCTCGAGTGCCGCTCCCTAGCCCTTATCCGAGTGGACCTATGCCCGGTTATGTTCCATATCCTGCATCATCCACACATATGCCAAGACCGGTACCCGTCCCTCTCCCACATATGATTCCGAGAGTACCTCCACCGGCCCTGCCTCCTCACATAGGTGACTTGGCAGCGTTTGCTCAAACCATAGGTCGATCTATCGCGGAAAATATGCGTCATGCATCTGATAGAGAGCCTAGAAGTAAGGCAGTACAAATTGCCAAACTCACGCAAAAATTCAATGGGGATGAAGATGCTAAGAAACACATTGAAGTGTTTGAACAAGTATGTGATTCCTTAGGGGAACGCAACGAACTACATAAGTGCAATGCCTTAAGCTTGACATTAAGTGGGAAGGCTGGAGATTGGTATAGGACCCTAAGGGTGGACGAGAAAACAATCTACCCTACCCTTCGAAGGTTGTTTCTAAAGGAGTACATACGAGAAGGTGTGCTTTGGGGTGTAGCATCTCAGCTACAGAAGGCCGAACGTAAGGAAGGAGAGTCAGTAAGGGACTTCATTAGTCGTCTAAAGCACTTAAACTCTCGCTGCCCTGTAAATGAGCGCTTCAACAATAACCAACTGCTTGATCGATTCATTCGAGGGTTGAGGAATGAAGGAATCTATAATGGACTAGTGATTAGAGGTATCACAACCTGGGAAGATGTCACTGCCAATGCAATCCAATTAGAGGACAACTTGATGATAGCAGGCATGAGGGTGTCTACTGACACGAGATCCACTAGCTCACAAGCCATTGAGTATGAACCCATGACTGCAAAGCCCATTGCCAATGAGCCAAAGGTATTTGAGACCTTCTTGACAGACCTAACCAAGGCAATCCAAGCTTCTCTTAAGGATAATCGACCCCCTCAAAATAGTCACATGTATCCAAGAAGGGAGCAACAATGGTGTTCCATTTGCTTAGGTCCACATAGCACTAGTGAGTGCCCTACGTTTAGAGTAAAATTTAATGGAACTTGCAACGCATGTGGTAGGTATGGTCACCAAGCTAAGGATTGTCGAATGATCAAACGTATGATGGCAAATAGACCACCTGTAGCCTGGACGGATGCGCCTCGAGCTCCTGTATTGATGCCTACTCCACCTGTTGAGCAACTACCGCAACACATGGTCCCTAGATCTCAAAATGTTGTACAAGCTACACCCCTACCACCTCCTGTGCTAGGACCGCAGCCCCCGCATCCAAGAGTCGCCCCTATGAACCAAGTGGGTTGCGAGCCATCAAATGCTTATGCAGATGGCTGTGAGGAGGAAATAGACACTAGTATTGCCTACGGACTTGATACATTGGAAGAATGTCCTATATACTACATGGAAGATTGTTGGGGACAAGTCAAGCCAGTTTATCAAGCTGCTGCTCTTGCATCCAGAGGTCAAAATATCAACACCCAGGCTAGGAGGCCACCTCTTCAATGCTACGAGTGTGGTGGACCACATCGAGTAGCGGAGTGCCCTATTAGGCTGCAAAAGAATGCTGCACAGATGCAAATGAATCAAGGGAGCATGTCTGCAATGCCAATACTCACATGTAATCGTTGTGGCATAGATCACTTGATTGCCCAATGCCCCTATAACCCAAATGCACCTAAAATCACACCCCTAAATTTGGTCGAAATTGCTAGTGTGACATCGCCAATACCACCCGTCGCACCTGCTTATGCGATTGCACGGTCCATGCTTCAAGGGCCAAGACATATCCTCGAAGAGAGAGATACCGCGTCAATTATCCAAGCAAAGAAAAAGAAGACACGAAGGAAGAAGTCGCGGAATACGGAAAATTCAAAGCCAAGTTCCAAAACAAACATAGGAACAGGAGATGACCCCGTGTATATGAATGACCTCGAGGATGATTCAGATTCAGTCGAGACAATGGAGACTAGAACCAATACCACAAAGGGAAAGACCGACAAGGAAAACCGTAACATGGGACCAAATGAAAACCGAATGAGAGAAAACCATAAAGAGCCTCTGAAAACACCACAAGTGTTTCCAAATCCAATCCAAGACCCCCAAGATAAATCGCAGGGGCAAAAAGGGAAAAATCGTAAAAAGAAGATTGGGACGTACCCAAACCCAGTAGACGAGATTGAGCAGGTGAAACTTCTAAGAGGTTTAGTGGAGGAGACTCAAAGGAAACTAGAACCAGAACCCATGCAGGTCAAAATTCATGACACAGTGTTTCCCACGCAAGTTCATCCACCCCACATGAACCATAGACTGTTAGCCATATCTAGTATCATCCAAGAAGGGAGTGAGGACAGGACATCAGAAAGTGAGCATACACCCTTCTTGTTGGGAAGGATGTTTAACGAAGGAATACCTGATCCCATTGAGGAATATGAGATTCCATCCTCACCAGTTCCTAGTCAAGGACCTACACCCTGCAAAACACCAATGAATGTTGCCAAACTAGTGGACTTCATGTCTTCTGAGGTCCGAACCACGATCATAGCAAAGCTGTATGGAGATCCTGAGTTATTCCTTGCACTTCGAGCATTCCTTAACGGAGAGCTACGAACGGGATTACCGCAATTTGCGCAACCAAATAGGCCTGACTCGATTATGATTGATGAGGAAAATCATGTGCAATCACTTGACTTAGATGGACACGAGTCTGTGATCGAGGTACCCATTAACGAATTAGGGCAGTATTTTGAAGGCGACGAGTCTAATGCGACCCTACCCATCACTACCAAGGGATTAACTATAAAGGGAATTCTTGATGGTGGTGCGGGAGTTAGCATCGTTACAAAAGATTGTTGGGAATCCATGGGAAAACCCCGCCTCAGTGTTACTAACATTGTGGTAAAGATGGCAAATGGTACCATAGCCAAACCTATGGGGATGCTCAAGGATCTTAAGATCAAAGTTCTAGGAAACAAGGTACGACATACGTTCATTGTAATGGATTTCTCTAAACACCTTATGTCATATGAAATGATTTTAGGACGACCATTCATGAGGGAAGCACAAATGGTTCACGATTGGTCTAAAAATCATGTCTATTTGCAATTCCAAGACTCTGTCCTTAGAGTGGATTTGGTGACTGGTAAGGTACACCCCTTAGGGAGTAAAACCATTATTGATCATCGCTCTGACACCACAGTTCACTCGGCCCCACTACAATATTGTTACACTTTTAAGAAGGATACAGACATTGGCCAAGATTCTCCTTACATGGATGTGTTACCGGGTATGACGGAATCAGACAATGTAGACTGGGTCCACCTAGCATCAACCATAGACACTTGGGGAAATAGGGGGACGACCTGGGTAACACCTGAGGGGGATGAAATGCCTATACCCTTAAATATGCTACAAGCAATGCATATCGCTTCTGACAAGACTCATCCTAATGTAACAAAGAAAACATACAAGTGGGTCCCTAAAGCTTCTTTAGTGACCATAGCTAGTGCTAAAAAACAGAAGCCTTGTAAGAAACGTACCACTCGCTCCAAGAAAAGTAAGAAAATGTTGCGATGGATCCCTAAACGACTATTGGAAGCCCAAGGCTACTATCAAGGAAATGATCAAATCTGGGTGCCAAAACGTAGATTGTGCTCTTACCTATCACCTGACCCAAGTGAGCCCAATCCCGTAGCTCCAAAACGAATCAATGATCGTGGAACGAAAAAAATCACAGAATGCTACACACCCACTCCCGAGCTAGTTTGGGTACCAAAGAAAGAACGATTTGTTCCACCTAGCTCAGGAAGGGGGGAGTCCCATGAAGCTTCTAGCTCCTCATGTAATACATCCATAGAGGTAAAAGCTTCTACATAGCCTCCATCTATAGTAGCGGACCTCAATGAAGCTACAAAAGAATCCACACCTCCCAGTGTTCAAGAATCACCTAATGAACCACTTCAAGTTCGATCCTGGGAGAGTACCTTACCACCCTTGCAGCTTGACGAGGCACCTAGGGTAATAGAAAACTACTGGCAAAAATCCTCACCTATTACCAACTGGAACAATTGGTTTCAAAGGGTGACAAGCTCATTTCAAACGGTATGATCTACCCAAGGAAGGGGGGAGTGTTTGTGGACATCCATCATTCACTTGCTTCCCTCTCAACCTTTTTCCCTGACCTCTATATCTCCGATCTTAGGGAATGTACATATAAAGCTTTATACTCACAAAAAAAAAAAAAAAAGAGCAAGAGCAATTAGCAAACGAGTATGCACATTAAAGTCAAAACATTGACTCAGACCTACACATGTCACATTTGGTACAGTGAAACAGAAACCTATGCCATAAAACACCTTTGATCCTCATCACTTGAGTGATGGAGGGTAGGTAAGATTAGTACGATAGGAGTGTTTCTGTTTTAGAGTTGAGTGATTAGACAAGTTCTCTTTTCCCACTGATGTGCCTCCTAGAGGTATTGTTTGTGTTTCATAGTGTGTACAAGAGCGTGTTGCTATTGATAGGATTTGGACCTTCATGGAACCTTCAAATCAAGCGCGACCATCAACACAAACAGGTGTTTCTTGTCCATTAGCATTGCCCTTATCTTTTTTGCATCTATGATTGTCTGCTTTGATTGTGATTGGTAGCATAATATTCAGTGCATTGGCTTAGTATCAAACATTTAATTCAATGCAATCTTTTGTCATAATCACTTGTTTAGGTGTAAAAATCAAGCAGTCCGACTAAGCTAGTTTGACCAATCTAGGTATTAGAAATCTTCTCTTAATACCATGGGGAATGCCTTCCTAATAAACAATGGTTACTTAGGTTCTTAATCCGATTTAGGCAGCATTGTATGAAATGTACTAGGGCTTTCTAGTGGGCTTGACCCTATTGACCTTTAGCTTAAGTATTATAAAGGGAGTTTACTAATGTGATGAGCCTGGGGAGGGTAACAGTGTTATATGACCCCCCAAAGTTACAAAATTTAAATGCTGAAAATGAACAAACAAAAAATCAAAGTGCCACAATGTAAAATTTTAAGCTGGAAGAGAAATCCCTGCTTGATTTGGTACTTCACTCACATGTATCGCCTATGGTACTAGAGCCCTAGAGGTTCCCAGTGTGGGCGCTTTTCCTTGAAAAGCAAAAAACCCAAGGCATACAAAATAAGCACACACATCATAATTGAATCAATGTGAAAAGACCTTGGGGGGTCAAAGAAAAAGTAATCAGTCAGGCGATGATTTCATGAGAAATTCCTTTTATGGTAGCTTAACTACAAGGTTTTCTAGATATAGCCTCTAGACAGCCCTCGAACATGAATACTTGGCTCTCGCGATTAAACAACTTAATTGACCACAGAAAATTAAGAAGCTTACCCATGGTATTAATATTCGATCTCTAGTGCTTTTCGACCGTCAAATTAGCGACCCCAGACTTGTTTAATTTTCTACCTTTACATCTGTTTATGCATTTGATTACATTGAAATTTAATGTTCATTGCTGACAAATTGTTTGAAATTCTTTTTCCAATCAATGTGTCTACCTAAAACTGCATATGCTTTTTAAGAGAATGCCATTACTGTGCCAATGTTGTTTGATTTTGCAGTGACTGAAGAAGGCTAAGGACATTCATCTCAAATGCTCTTCCACCTCGACGAACCAGCTTCAACTCAATAGCTTCCGAGGACGGAATCTACATCAGGAAGGGGGGCATGTTAACCCTCACGGCACACGGACACCCTATGATCTATAAACGTTGTATTATTTAGAGTCAGGTACCGGGCTTGTCGGTCCAATAGGGAAAGGTAGAGTGATCGTCGATGAGAGGCGCACTTTAACTTGGACATTCAAGGGATTAGTTGGTTAAGCATGGGCGCCCAAGTGTGAATGGGGTGAGCTCCTATAAAAGCCAACTAAACCTAATTTTTACTCATTCTCTCATTTGTGCAATTGAAGAGTGCTCTTGCTCCATCTCCATCTTCTTCTTCTTCACCTCCTTGTGTGTGTGTGTGTCAGAGAGAGAGAGAGGGAGAGTGTGTGTGCGATCGAGCATTACGAAGGCACGACGGCGGCGAAGCGGTTGAGCGCGGCACGACTGCAGCTTCTTCTTCATCGCGGCGAGGAATCCACCACGAAGGCGAGCGTAGAGCGGTGAGTGACACACCCTTTGTTTTCTTGAGCTTGCTAGTTTAGGCTTGTTGTGTGCTTGGAGCCGTTTGTGGCTCGCATACGGTGTATTGGCAAGTCCCTTGCTTCGATAGTGCGGCAAGGAGCGCACAAGGAGTGAGCACCATTAGCTCATGTTGCATATTACATTATCCAAAACTTGAAATTAACTTACAAAAATTGGCTTTTATACCTTAGCCAAGGTTTTTGGTGGTCAAAACTAATAATCTGGGAGTTCTACCAAAGATGGATAATGACAGGCTGGTAGAATCTAGAAGCTTGTAGCCCCAGCTCATTAATTACTGAGTTTATCCGAGAAAATAGGAGTTACAATATTCCCAATTTATCAAAATAATAAGTGTTTTACAATGAGAACTCCGAAAAATGGTATCCGTGTTAGCTTGCTGCTAACATTCTCCCCCTCCTCGCATATGTCGTCCCTTGACACAGCTTTATGGGTTGAAAAAGTCTTTGGGCTGGCAGCTGGCGAGGTGGTCTATAAGTGCATTCAGTGCCTTTTGGTATCTGATTTTCCTTTCTTTATCTGGCACTTGTAAAAACTGCATAGTGACTCTGTTCTTCAGCTCCACTTCTGAGTAGCCTACAAACCTGGATGTGAGGTTGCTGATCACTGGTGCAAATATCTTCGTTTGCCAAGTGAAGAATCCCGTGTAGAACGCTTCCTCAAATGCCAACATATTATGTGATGGTAAGAACATACACCGGGTGTAGAAGCCATAGAGGACTTCTTCCGAAGGTTGACTACTGAGATCGTAGCATAAAACTTTATTACCCTCGAGGAATGACATCCACGGGGTGCCTGCTTGCTCTGGCTCATGAAATACTTCAATGCAAGTGAGCAGCATTCTGCAGATTTTATATAACATTGCACAGGATATATCAGGTAGACTCTTGAAGAATGATATGGCGCCCTTTAGGGTTTTCACCATGTATTCCTCTGTGGCCGGTCCCTTTTCTAAAGCTGGCAATCTTTGGTAGTTCAGCCAGGTTGGCCGCTTCTTCGTTAGTGCCTCATGCGCTTGCCAAGTCCTTACTCTTGGTACAGGACAGAAAGTGGGATCTTTTTGTAGCGTCGCAGATGCTCTTGTGAACAAAATCAAGTACCTTGGGTTTTTGTTCAGCCAGCTCAACCTCCACTTCGGGTGGTCTTTATCTGCGCCATTCGTTTGCATGTCTGCATAAAGCCTTTCTTTAACCTGTAGTAACTCCACTTTTATCAAAAGGTATAGCAGGGATTGTTGATGCCATTGTGCATTGATTTAATTGGGAGTGAGTTGTGTAACATTGACGGAGTGAAGAACTCTCAACTCCCAATCCATTGTTGTCTTCCACTGCTCATCCACCTCTTGTGTAATCTTTTCTTTCAATGCATCTTCTTCAGCCTTTGAGAGTTGGACCATAAGCACTGTGTCTTCATCTGGAATGTTTACCTAAAACTCTTCCTCACCACTCAGCTTTGCTGTGGACTGTGTCTCCATTTCAGCAAATGACACTGAGGGTATATCTATTTGAGGCTTCTCCAAAGTGCCTGCCTCTTCTTGTGTTTTTGGCTTTCCTTCTCTCAGCAGCAGCTGGTTAACTCTTTTAAGATCAGTTATTTCCTTTAACAACTCTTCTTCTCTTTGGACCCGCATCAAGGCCAGGTCTCAGTGTTGAGACTGCTCCAGCTTTAGCTCCAGCTCGAGGTCCTTGTTCTTTTTCCCTAATGCTTTGTACACTTCATATGTCCCTTTGATCGAGGCTACGACTGGATTCTCTCGTATTTGCTCTACGAAAATTGCCTAATCATTTATTCTTTGTTGTGAATATTGTAAAGAAGTGTTGGTGACATCCAACTGCATCTGAATTTTTTGAGTTGATAGGGTTGTCATTAGAAGTTTGTTTGTAACTTCTATCAATTGTTCATCCTTGGCTTTACAAGCATCTGACAACTTTGTAAGCAAGTCACCTAACTCTTCCATCTCCTTTTGCTGTCTATCTCTGGCTAGCTGATGTTGTTCAGCTTCAGCTTTCATTTCCTGCACTTGCATCTGAAGATCGATGATGACATTTAATATGTCATCTATCTCTCCTTAGAGAGTGTCAATCCCCATCTCTAACTCCTTGGCCTTTGTGCTACGGCCAAGTGCTGTTGATCGGAGTCGTTCCGTCATATCCTGCATTTGCCTTGTATATTCGTTGACTTGCAGGATTACTTCGTCATTCTACTGCCAATCTTCATTTCTTGCTAGCTGAGTTGATGTTTTTGCAGCCTCTTGTGTGTCTCTTGGCTGCATCGTAGCAGCTGGTTCTTCTTGCCCTTGAGGTTGTGGCTTTTCTTTTTCCGTGGAGGTAGAGGGTTGTGTCTCGGCCTTCTCTTGCTGTGCTGCGGTAGAGGGTTCTGGCCCAGACTTTGTTGTGCCTTCTTGTGCAGTACATGTTTCCTTTTCTGGCTCAGTTTCTTTCTGGTTGCTGCTCTTGTGTAGTGGTTGCCTGTTGTTTAGGCTCCTGTGTAGCTTCGACTGATGTCTCTTGTTCAGGCTCAGCTTCTTTCTCTTTTTGTTGCTCGCGTGTAGCAGTAGCCTCTTGTGTAGCAGTAGCCTCTTGTACAAATTCTTCTCCTTCTTTAGTTGGCTCCTTTGTGGTGTCTTTGCCTGCAGGTGATGGTGGTGGGCTCGGCAAAGGATTATCCTGATGTTTCGTAGGCGGTGAAGTGGGTCGGAGAGACTCGTGACCTTGGTCGTGTTGTGCCTCTTCCCTTGCCGTTTCCTCAGCTTGTCTCTGGTCCTCCACCTCATTTGATTTCCTTGCCTCTTCTTGGGCTTCTTTCAACTTCGGGGATTCTGCTTCTTGATACATTTTTTCTAAAGATTCTATTGGATCTTCAGCCTCTTTTCTCGTGTGATGCTTTGTCCTTGGTCCCTTAAGTCCACTAGGCACCCATTTTTCCGGGTCCTTTCCTTGTGCTTGTCGGCTGCACTGGTAGGCATTTTTTTATCTTTATAAATGGGCTTGCTTTTGCACGGGCTCTCCTTGGTGTGCGGCCATGACTTTTCTCTTCATCTCCTCTCTTCGTTCTCTCTTCTCCTCAATATCTGAGTTGTCGCTGTTGTGTCTTTCCAATGAGCTTTTAGCCGACTCTTCATCAAATTTGTAGGATCTCTTGGCTGATCTTGTAGCTCAAGGAGATGGTTGTGTTGCCAGGATCCACGCGTTTTGGTCTGGGGCAGGTGGTAGGTTGTCGGTCATGCCGATGGCATGGTACGCAATCCTTGTCAAGACTTCTGGTGCACCCAGGTAAGTAATCTTTCCTTCTTTCTTTGTGCCCTTCAGAGTGGTCAAGATATATTGTGCGTGGTCCACCGGTTGCTTGGTTGTTGGCTGAGTGAAAGTGGTGGCAACCGCGTGATTTGGCGTGGTATACCTCGGTGGCCTTTTAGCTAGGAAGTGGAAATGCTAGTGGTATAACCTGGCTGGCTCTTCCACTTGCTTGTCAATTAGATCTGCAAAAGTGGCTGCGGCGGTTTCTTTGGTGAAAGTACCTACCATTTTCCTGTCCCTTGCCCTCATGGTCATTCCTTCTGTGGGCAGTCTGAGTGCTTCTGCCACTATCTCTTTAGTTATTACCACTTCGACTTTATTTCCCTGCGGATTAGAAATTTGGGCAGTTCCATCTTCTTTAATCATGGATAAAAGCTCATAAGCTTTTTGGAAATCCACACCGCACGGCTCCTATTCATAAAAGTCTCTAGGTCCTAGCCTACGGTTGTCTTCTTTGGTCTCAGGCTTCGCAGCGACATCATACACTTCTTTGGGTAGGAGTTGCAACTCTATTTGATGTCCTTCCTTACTCTTGAATCTACCGGTGGACACTATGGTGTGATGCTCTTCTAGTTGTTCTTTTGAAAGATATGTTGCTTTGGTGGCTTTAATTGAATCTGGATCCAGTTGGTATGCGGGCAACTCTTGCAACTTTTCTTTTTGGTTGAGCTTATTCTTGGCCCTCTCTGCTGCTTGCATGGCTCCTGTTCAGTGAATAGAGTGTCAAAGTTAGCAGATTTGTCGGATTTTTCTCTGAAATGTCCTTGAGTCTGAAATGCTGACAATTTTGGTCCAATTTGCTTCAAATCAAATTTTGAACAAGCATAGATGCATAAAAACATGCAAGGAACAAAACTGTAAAGTCCAAATAAAGTTTTGCAACCAAAGTAAATAATCGCGATTATTTACCACTGAGTATTTTTTCAACATTTTGCAAACTTGGCATCACAGGCTTGAAGTATATACCAAATGCATGCTCTGAGTGAAATATGGGCTCATTTGGATGCATAGGGTGAAAATGGTACCAGATTTTGGCCTTAGGTCTTTAAAACAGTAGATATAGTGAAAATTTGAGATTTTGAGCTCCAAATTGGTTCAAACTTGGCTAGTGGGCTTAACACATCATGTACTTTGGATGTATGATGGCAAAATATCAAAATTCAATAATTTTGGCTAGAAAGTAAATAATCACGATTATTAACATTTCTACCAAAATCAACATTTTTTGGTACAATTTGGTTCTAAGCATTGTATAGACTCTATGTATGAGATATGAGGTGATTTGGATCAATAAATGTTGTCCATAA
The DNA here is from genome assembly GCF_014529385.1 of Adiantum capillus-veneris. Taxonomy (NCBI): domain Eukaryota; kingdom Viridiplantae; phylum Streptophyta; class Polypodiopsida; order Polypodiales; family Pteridaceae; genus Adiantum; species Adiantum capillus-veneris. The sequence continues at coordinate 101,337,584 of NC_140960.1, read as the reverse complement.
CCCAAAAATTAACTTGCAAAGACTTCTTTGCATTTTTTGGCAATTTTCCAAGTTATAGGTGCTCATTTTAGCTCATACTTTAATTTTTGGCATGTAATAGTTGTGTACACATGATAGGTGAGGTGATGATACAATTTCCAAATGAAGATGGTGCAAAAGTAAATAATCGTTATTATTTACAACAGTGACAATTTTTTTGCAAAACTTACAAATTTTGACCTAGACACATTCTATACACCTAAAACAAGTCCTAAATTGAATTTGGTCAAGTTTGGTCTTGCCGGCATCACTTGATGCTTTTTCGACTCTAAAATCACCGATTTCTGTGACTACACTGCCTGTTAAGTTGGTCAATCAATTTTGAGGCTTTGGACTTGTCCGCAACATAGTCGTGAAGCAACTCATCCAATTCTGGCTCATTTGGAATCAGTTTGACCCCGTATTTCAAATTTGACGCTTTGTAGCCTTTGATCCAGTTTTTGCTTTTCGAGGGCTTTGTTTGATTGATTTCACTAAACCAATCATATACATTGTATATGAACCTCGTAGGCAAGCTATCTGTGGAGTCAGATTGGAATTATGGCATTTGCCAAAAACCTATCTTTTCTATTGGGGACCCCCTCGACCCCTGCCAAATGGTCAACTGATGATATAGAAAGGTTCTATTATGTTAGGGCATGCTACAGTTTAAATCCCATCTAATTTGGTAGAGCTGACAGGCCGCTATGGTCAGTTTTTGGTCGTAGGTCTTCGTGCATTGCTCGGTTTCTAGGGTTTTTTCTAGGGGTTTAGACTAGCTATCGGCCATACAAAATGGATCATTGACTAGCAAAGAACTTACCCCTCATGTCTCGTGTGAGACGGTGCTAAAAACGGGCAACTGTAGACTCCGATAAAGACGCGCGAAAGAGGTCGAAAAGCTCTCTCTGCAAAGGCCACAAGTGGAAATGAGGTTGTTTTAGCCTACCTTGGATATCTATACCAGGACTTCCCAAACCAATTTTCCCAGATTCCCTCATTAGTCCTACTAGGCCGTGAAATCTATGTTAAACTCAAAAATTTCCTTGATCGGATTCCTGTAGCTCATTCTGCAAGAATTTTGCAAAAGTAGGCTTGGCCCCCTTCGATCTTCTGATTTCATTGAAAGTTTTTGTGCTTGTCCACCTTGTCTTTCTAATCACCATCGTGTCTTTCATTTTTCCATCTAAGCTTCCTTACTATTTATTATTAATTTTTTATTTGTTTATTAAAAAATCAAAGAAAATAACAAAATGCTCTATAAAAGTAGAGTGAAAATTCCATTATTAAGAAAATCCATTGAAAAACACAGCTTTATTCTTTTTTGTTGTAATTTTCTATTTTTAAGTCTCATTATCAATAAAAATGATGAAAAATACCCAAAAAGGACTACTTTTTGATGATTTTCTGATAGTATATACACTATTTACACTCATCGGGAAGATATTATGATTGAATTTTCCCTTGATGATGAATTATAAGGGCATTATTAGGTAATTTTGCAAAAAAATCACACGTTAACATCGAACTTTTTCCTCCCTCTTCAAACATTGCCCTTAATTACTTAGTACTTAGTGCCCTTCCACCCCTCTTAGATGGCTGTGCGCGTATGTCGCATGTGTCAATGCAAGGAACTTGCTGATACACCGCGTGCGAGCCACAAATGGCTCCAAGCACACAACAAACCTAAACTAGTAAGCTCAAAGATGGCGTTGGTGTGTCACTCACCGCTCTACGCTTGCTTCGTGGAGGATTCCTCGCCGCGAAGAAGAGAGAGACGCCGCTATGCCGCGCTCAATAGCCTCGCCCTCGTCGTGCCGCCGCAATGCTCTCTCTCTCTCTCTCTCTCTCTCTCTCTCTCTCTCTCTCTCTCTCTCTCTCTCTCTCTCTCTCTCTCTCTCTCTCTCTCTCTCTCTCACGCATACACACACAAAAGGAGATGAAGAAGAAGAAGATGGAGATGGAGCAAGAGCACTCTTCAATAGCACAAATGAGAGAATGAGTGAATTTTAGGTTTAGTTGACTTTTATATGAGCTCACCCCATTCACACTTGGGCGCCCATGCTTAGCCAACTAATCCCTTGAATGTTCCAGTTAGAGTGCGCCTCTCATCGGTGATCACTCTTACCCTTTTCCTATTGGACCGACAAGCCTGGTACCTGACTCTACCAAGTAAATAATACAACATCCGTCGTAGGTGATATGGTGTCCGTGAGCCGTGAGGGTTAACATGCCCCCCTTCCTGATGTAGATTCCGTCCTCGGAAGCTATTGAGTTGAAGCTCGTTCGTCGAGGTGGAGGTGGAAGAGCATTTGAGATGAATGTCCTTAGCCTCTTCAGTCATTGCAAAATCAAACATCATTGACACAGTAATTGCATTCTCATAAGCGATTAAAAATCATATGCCGTTGTAGGCAGACAATTTGATTGGTAACAGAATTTGAAACCATTTGACAACAATAAACATTAAATTGCAATATAATCAAATGCATAAACATATGTAAAGGTAAAAATTAAACAAGTCTGGGGTCACTAATTTAACGGTCAAAAGGCACTAGAGATCGACTATTAATACCATGGGTAATCTTCTTAATTTTCTTTGGTCAATTAAGTTGTTTAATCGCGAGAGCCAAGTATTTCATGTTCGAGGGCTGACTCAAGGCTATACCTAGAAGACCTTGTAGTTAAGCTACGATAAAAGGAATTTCTCATGAAATCGTCGCCTGACTGATTACCTTTTCTTTGACCCCCCAAAGTCTTTTCACAGTGATTCAATTTTGATGTATGTGCTTATTTTTTATGCCTTGGGTTTTTTGCTTTTCAAGGAAAAGCGCCCACACTGGGAACCTCTAGGGCTCTAGTACCATAGGCGATACATGTGAGTGAAGTACCAAATCAAGCTGAGGTTTCTCTTCCAGCTTAAGATTTTACATTGTGGCACTTTGATTTTTTATTTTTATTTTTTATTTTATTTTATTCTTTTTTAACATTTTAATTTTGTCACTTTGGGGGGTCATATAACACTGTTACACCTCCCCAGGCTCATCATACTAGTAAACTCCCTTTATAATACTTAAGCTAAAGGTCAATAGGGTCAAGCCCACTAGAAAGCCCTAGTACATTTCACACAATGCTGCCTAAATCGGATTAAGAACCTAAGTAACCATTGATTATTAGGAAGGGATTCCCCATGGTATTAAGAGAAGATCTGTAACACCTAACTTGGTCAAACTAGCTTAGTCGGACTGCTTGATTTTTAAATCTAGACAAGTGATTATGACAAAAAATTACATTGAATTTAATGTTTGGTAATAAGCAAATGCGCTGAATATTATGCTACCCATCACAATCAAAGCAGACAAACATGGATGCAAAAAAGATAAGGGGCAATGCTAATGGGGACAAGAAACACCTGTTTGTGTTGATGGTCGCGCTTGATTTGAAGTGTGAATGAGAGAAAGATAAGGTCCAAATCCTAACAACAGCAACACGTTCCTGTACACACTAAGAAACACAAAGAATACCTCTAGGAGGCATATCAGTGGAAAAAGGTACCATCACTTATTGAGCACAACAAAAAAAAACATAAGGAACCCTAACCTAATTATTTGCACTCCCCTAGAGAGTCAAGGGAAAGGATAGTGTAGAGATTGGGGGGAAACCCTAAGGCTAAACCCCTATTCTCTTCATCGAGATAAACAAAGTCATCATCCATGAGACCATATGTGCCATCCGTGTAGTCATGTAAATCTTCTTCTTCATCATAGGTACCCATGTTTACTAAGAAGGTCACTAGACGCCTATAGTCATCTTGGTCAAAAGGGTAGGCTTGTGCAATGGGAGAAATGCTCTCTACTAAGTATGGGTCAGTCGTGGTCAAGAGACGTATCAGCCATTCTAACTCCTCGAAATTCCTCTCACATGCTAGCGTACCTACCAAATCCCATTCACATTCAAGCACCGGAAAGACCATGCGAAACATTTGTGAAAAGTAACGAGGGTACCCTCTCACCCAAGGTAGGAGCGGATGACTCTAGCGTACTAGCCATATCTGTATACGCAAATAGATGGTGGTTAGAGTGCAAATATTACAAGGGTCGTTTTCTTGTGCATAATGTGTTTTTATGATTTTGTGTTATGGCTCTTGCTCTTTTACTTTTTTTATCTTGTTTTTGTGAGTATAAGGCTTTATATATACATTCCATAAGATTGGAGATTGAGAAGTCAGGGAGGAAGGTTGAGGGGGAAGCAAGTCAATGATGGATGTCAGCAAACACTCCCCCCTTCCTTGGGTAGATCATACTGTTTGAAATGATGTCGTCACCCTTTGAAACCAGTTGTTCCAAGTTGTTATAGGTGAAGGCTTTAACCAATAGTTTTCAACCGCCCTATGCATTTCATCTAGTTGCAAGGGTGGTAAGGTACTCTCCCATGATTTTATTTGCAACATTGTTGTAGGTGGTGAACTTACAACGGGAGGTGCAAACTCTTTCTTTCTTGTATGGATATGTACAATGGTAGGTGGAGGTTGTGTCAAAGCTTCTATTTACATATAGGAACTACATGAAGAGCAAGAAGCTTCATTTGATTTCCCTATTCCTAAGCTAGGGGGAACAAATCGTTCTTTCTTCGGTACCCAAACTAGCTCTGGAGCAAGTGTGTAGCATTCCGTGATTTTTTCCTTTCTGCGATCTTCAATTTGTTTTGGAGCCACAGGATTGAGCTCACATGGGCCCGGTGACAAGTAAGAGCACAATTTACGTTTTGGCACCCAGATTTGATCATTTCCTTCATTGTAGCCTTGGGCTTCCAATAGTTCTTTAGGAATCCAACGCAACATTTCTTTACATTTCTTGGGGCGAATGGGACGTCTCTTACCAGGCTCCTGTCTTTTAGCACTGGCTATGGTCGCTAAAGAATCTTTAGGGACCCACTTGTATGTTTTCTTTGTTATATTGGGATGGGTCTTGTGTGTCTCAAGCTTTATTTTAGCTACATCAGTTGAAGCTCTAGAGACTTGGGCTATGGGGACATATGGTTCAACTTCTTAGACATGCAATGTTTTGGGTTTTATTTCCTTAAGAGGCAATATCTTAGGAAGTATGGCTTGAGTGGCAGGGCTAAGAGTTGGTTTCTGTGTTGTGACACCCCCTGTCCCCCAATCAATAGTGCATCTGGTGGCTATCATCCACGTGCGTTCTAGATTTATATTACCCTCCATAGTTCCAACAGGCATGACCAAAAAGTCTTGAGCTACAACCCCATTGTCATAATTGACAGAAGTGTGCCAAATTCCAAAAACCGAAGTTTTTTCTTGTTGACACCCTTGACTTGGATAATACTTTCAGATAGAGGTGGCTTCCCTAACTGACACCACACCCCATATGATAGCAGATTATATTTAGCACCCGTGTCCAATAAGGCTTTATATAGCACTTTTCCATAGGTGTTGTTTAGCTCAACAGGGTATCGTAGAGGTGTGTCAGAGTCCAACCAATCCTCGTCGGTTTCAACGTGGAATGCATGTGTGACTCCAAGGTTAGCCTCTCGTTTTTGTCTTATACGTTGTTGTCGCTCCTTAGCCTCAGCTTGAGCTTGTATCTTCTTCAATTCTATTTGTGCCTTGGCTGCCTTTTTTGTATGGATGGCACGCAACTCCTCTTGGATTAAAGGATCATAGTATCTTTTAAATTTGCTCCCATTGAGGAATCCAATGGTTTCAACTCCATCAACAGTCTCCACACGAATGGTTCCTTGTGGGGTGATCTCACATACTCTATATGGTCCTTTTCCCGCATATTTGAACTTTTTCTTTTCGTTACGCACTCCATACATAAGGACTTTATCACCAACATTGATATCTTTGTTCTTTAGATGACGGTCAAACCATTTTTTCCTCCTATCTTTCTCCACAAGTGCATTTTGCACAGCTAATTGCCTCTCTTCATCTAGCCTTTCAAGGATATATAATCGCTCAACTAAGGGGTTACCATCCCAACCTTCTTGAGAAGCTACTCAAGACTAGGAACGACAAACTCCCATGGCATAACCGCTTCTTGGCCATACACCATCTTAAATGGTGTGCAGTTAATGGCAACTTTGTACGCAGTACGATAAGCCCATAGAGCTGTTGTAAGCTTTAAATCCCAATCTGTGCGATGAGCTTCCATTGTTTTGGTTAAGATAGAGATCAAGGTCTTGTTGGTGCTCTCAGCTTGGCCATTTGCTTGTGGATAATAAGGTGTGGACTTATGGTGAGCTATCATAAAGTTGGTAGTGAGTTCTTTTATTACTCCATCTATAAAATGAGTACCATTGTCACTCACAATCTCAAAGGGACAACCAAATCTTGTAATAATGTTCTCAAAGAGAAACTTGGCAGTTGACCTCGCATCGGCCTTACGTGTCACCCTGGCTTCCGCCCACTTTGTCACATAGTCAGTGGCAACGATAATATATCGAGATTGAGTGCTACGAGCTGCCGGACTAATTGGGCCTACGAAGTCCAAACCCCATTTTTCAAATGGTTGAGTCACTTTAACAAGATGTAAGGGCATCCTATCCTTTCATTGTGTGATCTTGTAACGTTGGCATTCATCACATCCTTTTGCAAAAAGTGATGCATCCTTGAATAAGGTAGGCCACCAATAGCCTGATTGCAACACCTTTCTAGCTGTTAGTTCCCCTGAGAAATGTCCGCCGGCTATACCCATGTGGGCTTCTTGCAGTATGTATAAATACTCATCCTCATGGGCACAACGTCTAAGAATATCATCCTTCCCTAGCCTGTAGAGAGTTCCTGCAATGAGAGAGTAAGGTTCACATTCTTTTAACTATTTTCAAGCTATGTCTTTACAAAGGTCTTTGGGGGGAAAACCATTAACTAGAAAGTTCACAATCTTCTCACTCCATTCAGGTATGGTTTCGACTAAGAATAGATAAGTATCGGGCAACTCATCATCGACTCCAGTAGAGACTTCACCATTGGGTATGCGAGACAAATGATCCGCCATGACATGTCTTTTACCAGGTCTCACCACAACGGTAATATCAAACTCAAGGAGAATTAACAACCATCGTGTAATTCTTCCCGTGGAACAAGGTTTATTTACTAGATACAACAAGGCTTGATGATCAACATAGAACACAAACTCCAGAAGGTAGTAGCGAAATTTCTTCACTGCATAAATCATACATAAACCTTCTCGCTCTGCAGTGGTGTAGTTTCTCTCGAGATCATTCAATTGACGACTTGCAAAGCTAATGGGGTAGTCCAGTTTATGTTCTCCTGGTTGAGCTAGAACACACCCAACAGCAAAGTTCGATGCATCAATATGCACATGAAAAATTACATTCCAATCGGGCACTCGTAGAATAGGAGCGCTAGTCAAGGTCTTTTTCAATGACTCATAAGCATGGTCACACTCCGTAGTCCATTGGAACTCAATAAGAAGCTTGTACAAAGGACGAGCTATCTCGGCAAAGTTTAAAATAAATCGTCGGTAATAACCAACATGGCCCATGAACCTTTAAACTCCTTTATAGTTTGTAGGTGATGGCAATTCAGCAATGGCTTTAATTTTTCCCTCATCTATGGAAATCCCATTTTTGACACTATATGCCCTAAAATGACTCCATGTTTAACCCAGAATTAGCATTTGAAAGGGTTTAAGGAGATGCGATACAATCTACACTTCTCAAACACTTTTCGTAAGCATGATAGATGTTCTTTCCAAGAGGAATAAACACAAAGGTCATCTAAGAAAGCTTCACAAAACTCCCTCAAATATTATCTAAAAGCAGTGTTTATTAATATTTGAAAGGTAGCAGGGGCATTGGTTAAACCAAAAGCCATAACACGAAATGCGAACACTCCAAATTCGGTTATAAAGGCTGTTTTAGCTTGGTCCTCCAGCGCAATTGTGATTTGATTGTAGCCAGAGTACCCATCTAAAAAGCTATAAGCTTCCTTCCCTACAACTCTTTCAAGCACATGTTCTGAATATGGCAAGGGGTAATGGTCCCTCCTAGTGGCGGCATTGACCTTCTTGAGATCCACGCACACTCTGAGTTTCCCATTATTTTTTGGCACAATCACTATTGGAGACACCCATTCTGAGTGCTCAATAGGGTATATGAATCCGCATTCCACAAGATTTTCAATCTCTTCTTGAACGATTTTTGCATATTTAGGATTCATTGGGTAGGGTCGTTGCTGAATTGGTTTAGCCATGCTATTTATGGGGATTGTGTGTTGCACCATGGAAGGTGGAACACCTTTCATATCATGATATGTCTAGGCAAATATATCCCTGAATTCCTTGAGAAGTTCTTTAAGTACACACTCCTCAGTTTCGGTCAGATCCTGGGCAATGAAAACAGGTTTAGACCCTTCTCCTGGGTCTGCTAACTCTATTTCCTTAACTATCGTTGGACCGTCATAGACTCCATTGCTCCCATCGATAGGTTTTCTTTGAGCCTTTGTATACACAACCTTACGTTCCTCTATGGTATAGGATTTGAAATGTTCAGGTGCAGGGTGTAAGTCTGTAGAGTCCTGTTGTTCTGTGGACTGTGATTTCACTTCCGATTCCTTTTGTTGTTGAGCTAACTCTCGATTTTGTCGTCTCCTTACAGTATGGCTCAACTTTGGCTTCTCTATAGCCTCTAGTTGTGCGATGTCAATGGGTTGTGGACTACACCACATAACGCTTTGAAGGTATTCACCCCAGTTATCTACCAACTTCCGATGAGCATCACATGCCCCTGTATAATTAAGCCATTCTACGGTAGATTTCTTTTCACTTATTCTAGCACGCACATTTTCTCGATATCGTCGCCTCTTATATCTCTTACTCTTCTTGTTCAATTCTCGATTACGACCGATCTCTAGTGAAGAGTCACTAAACGAATCACTACTTGTGTCTTCTGCTCCCTTGGATAGATTGTCATCTAGGTTACCACTGGGCTTTGAATGGTTTGTCCCCACATTTGCACTAAGATTTAACTCAGATTCTTCATCCTCAGAGTCAATTTCAACTGATGATTCTGACCCCAAATTGTGTGGGCTATAGTCTTGTGAGGTGCTACTGGTTCCAATGCCAATCAAACTTTCATCTTGTAGATCATCAGAAGCTATATGCATTGCTTCTAGCATATTTAAGGGCACAAGTGATGGTATTTCATCCCCCTCAGGTGTTACCCAGGTTGTCCCCCTATTTCCCCAAGTGTCTATGGTTGCTGCTAGGTGGACCCAATCCACATTGTCCCACTCAGTCATCCCAGGTAGTGAATCCATATAAGGAGAATCTTCCCCAACATCAGTGTCCGCTCTACACGTGTAACAATACTGCAATGGGGCCGAGTGAACTGTGGTGTCAGATCTATGATCAATTATAAACCTGTTTCCTAGAGGATGTGCTTGACCCGTCACAACATCCACTCGACTAACAGAATCTTGGAACTGCAGGTAGACATGGTTCTTAGACCAGTCATGCACCATTTTCACTTCCCTCATGAAAGGACGTCCTAAGATCATCTCCGATGCCATAGTGTGTTTGGAGAAATCCATAACAATGAAGGTAATCCTTATTTTATGTCCAAAGAACTTGATCTTGAGGTCTTCTAGCATCCCAATAGGTTTAACAATAGACCCATTGGCCATCTTCACTACTATAGTTGTGGTTGCAAGGTGAGGTCTTCCCATAGTTTCCCATCAATTTTTAGTCACAATGCTAACCCCAGCGCCACCATCAAGGATTCCCTTCACAGTTAATCCCTTAGTAGTGATTGGTATAGTCGCATTGGATTCATCACCCTCAAAGTATTGTCCCAACTTGTTAACAGCTATTTCTATAAAAGGGTCTTCATCTAGGTTGGGTTGTGGATCTAAGTGTTCCTCCTCTATTGGAATCTCCCCAACTCCATCCATCTGTGCAAATTGTGGTAGGCCAAACTTTAGTTCTCCATTGAGGAAGGCTTGAAGAGCTGAGACTAGCTCAGGGTCTTTATATAGTTTGGACATGATGGTGGTTCTAACTTCTGAAGACATGAAATCCATCAATTTGGCAATGTTTAACGGCACCTTTTGGCCTTGAGTCCCATGACGTGGGGAAGATGGGATCTCCATTTCTTTGATAGGATCAAGTAGTCCCTCTGTAAACATTCTTTCCATCAAGAAGTGAGTACGCCCACTTTCCCATGACTTTAAGTCACTTTCTTCTTGGATGACACTAGGTATGGCTAATGGTCTATAGTCTTGGTGAGGTTGTTGTTGCGTAGGGAACACGGTGTCTGTAATCTGGATCTTCCTAGGTGCTGGTTCTAGATCCCTTTGGGTATCTTCTACCAAACACCTTAATTGCTTGACTCGCTCAATCTCCTCTGTAGGATTTGGGTAAGTTCTTATCTTCTTCTTGGATGCTAGCCATTGTGGCTCATGAAGATCTTCCTTGTTGGTTTCTATCTTAGTGGTCGTTTTGATCTCCATGGTTTCACCTCAATCAGAATCCTCTTCAGCGTCATTCATATATATGGGGTCGTCACCAGTCCCTATGTTGGTCTTTGAACTGGGGTCTGACTTCGCTGCTTTTTGCAATCTCTTTCTTCGTGTTTTCTTCTTTTTTTGAGATTGGGCAATTGATGTTGTGTCTCTTTCCTCAAGAATATAATTTTGTTTTTGGAGCATCGATCGAGTGAGTACGTTTACTGGTACCACAGGTGTACTTTGTGATCGCTCCTCAGTAACTTCAATCAAGTTTAATGGTGTGATCTTCGGTGCATTTGGATTATTTGGACATTGGACAATCAAATGATCTATGCCACATCAATTACACATGAGTATCGGCATTGTAGACGTGCTCGCTTGATTGGTTTGCATTAGTGTGGCATTCTTCTGTAGCCTAATAGGACACTCGGCTCACGATGTGGACCTCCACACTCATAGCATTGAAGAGGTGGTCTCTTAGCAGTGTAATTGATATTTTGGCATCTTGCCGCAAGAGCAGCTACTTGATATACAGGTTTGACTTGTCCCCAATAGTCCTCCATGTAGTATTGTGGACTTTCTTCAAGCACATCCATCCCATAGGCAATATTAGGATCTATATCTTCCTCATAGCCTTCCAAACAAGCAATAGATGACTCACAACCCACTTGATTCACAGAAGTGATTCTCGCATGTGGTGGTTGCGGTCCTAGCACAAGAGGTGGTAAGGGTGTTGTTTGAACAAAATTTTGGGCCATAGGGACCATGTGTTGTGCTGTTTGTTCAAGAGGTGGGGTCGGCATCAATGCAGGCACTCAAGGTGTGTCTGTCCATGCTAAGGTTGGTCTATTGGCCATAGCGCGCTTAAATACTATGCAATCCTTAGCTTGATGACCATACCTCCCACAGGCATTGCAGTTCCCATTGAATTTTACTCTAAAAGTAGGGCATTCACTGGTACTATGCGGTCCATAGCATACTCAGCACCATTGTTGCTCCCTTCTTGGATACATATGATTGTTCTTTGGAGCACGATTGTCTCTAAGACTCTCTTGAATAGCCTTGGTGAGATCTGCTAAAGTCATCTCAGATATCTTTGGCTCCTTAGCAATAGGCTTTAGGGTCATTGGTTGATGCCCTGATGCTTGCGAGCTAATAGATTTAGGCTCAACAGACACTCTTTCTCCTTGAATCATGAAATTATCCTGCAATTGGATCGCGTTGGTGGTGACTGCTTCCCAAGTGGTGATACCTCTAATGACTAGGCCATTGTAGATATCCTCATGTCGTAATCCCCGAATGAATCTATCGAGCAATTGATTATTATTGAAGCGCTCATTTGGATTACAACGAGAATTCAAATGCTTCAAGCGACTAATAAAGTCTCTCACCGACTCTCCTTTTTCTCGTTGGGCCTTTTGGAGCTAAGAGGCTACACCCCAACGTACTCCCTCTTCTATGTATTCTTTCAAGAACAGTCTCCTAAGAGTAGGGTAAATCGTTTTTTCTTCCACCCTTAGGGTTCTATACCAATCCCCAGCCTTTCCACTTAAGGTTAGGCTTATAGCATTTCTCTTATGTAGGTCATTGTGTTCTCCTAGAGAATCGCATATTTGTTCAAACACTTCGATATGCTTTCTCACATCCCGTCTCCACTAAATTTTTGTGTGAGCTTGGCTATTTGTACTGCCTTACTTCTAGGCTCTCTATCAGGCACGTTACGCATATTCTCAACAATAGATCAACCGATAGCTTGAGCAAATGTTGCCAAGTCACCTAAGTGAGCAGGCACCATGGGTGGAGGTGCTCCAGAGACTACATGTGGAGTAGGTATTGGCATCGAGCTTGGCAAATAGGAAGCCCTTGTGTTCCATGTTGGGTATGATGTTGTGCCATGTGGTGGTCCAAAGTTCATATGTGTGGCCCTAGGCATAACAGACGTCGGATGTGACATGCTAATGCTAGCCGCTATAGTCCCATGGAAATAAGAGCTTGGGTGTTGTGGTTGTGGAGCATAGGTAGTTGAGACAATGGGAGGGGTAGGGACTACATGAGTGCGATGACCCATAGGTGCATATGATTGGTACACACTTGTAGGTACTATTGCAGGCATTGAGCTACCATGTAGCGGTGCTTCACTAACAAATGAGGTCCATGGAGTGTTTCTCGGCATGCCCATCCTTGGGGTAGGCATGGTAGCCGTGGTGTCATCAAGGGAAAGATGAGCTAGACTTGGAAAGGCGAAGCCATCACTTGTGGGCTCAGATTGCACTGAGACCCCTGGTGAAACAACATATGGAGGATCCATCGGACTTACCGAGGTAGTCTCCATTTGCGATAAGGTCGGTTTTTTAGCCTTTCCTCTATCTAAGAATCTCATGAGACCCGTTGAAGGGATGTTGATCCCCTTGTTCTGTCTCTCTAACTCAATGACCCTACGGATGACCTCACAAACTCTTTGTTGTTGATCCTCCACACTACTAGCACCCATTGTGGATTGTAAGACATCTAACCAACCCACGTGATAGGTGTGACTTGTGTATAGGTCAATCAGAGTTTCCATTTGTAGTTCGTACTCCCAGTTCTCATTTAGGAACACTCCATCTAGGATTGAGGTGCTAGGGGTGTCCTTTGAGCTAGATGCAATGTTGCTTTCTAGGGGTTGTCCCTTAGCGGTTGCTAAGTCAGGAGCACTTGATTGCTCTCTTAGCAAGGATATTGACATAGGGGCTTTCGCTTTTAACTCTCTTCGTTGCTCCGCCTTACGTAAGCTTTCGACTTCCTTTTCCCTCGCTGCAAGGATATATCGCTCCACCTCTTGCACTTTGGCAAGGCTTCTACCATCGGGTAATATGACCTCGGAGGGAAATAACTCTGAAGAGTCAGGAGGTGCAGTGAATGAAGTATTCACGTGCACATTCTCTAACGGTACAGGGTCTATGTTGGTCATGAATGGAGAATTTACTTTCCCACCCCCATCATTTACATCATTAGCTCCATGTTCGGGGCGAGTGTCTCTACTAAAGGTTTCCTTCAGGCGGTTCAACAGGCTCGGCCAGTACCGCAGGCCCATGGCATGCATGTCTTGGCTTGAGCTATCAGGATTAGGCATTGGAAAACCCTCCATGACGTCGTAGTCAGAGGAAGAGTCACTAGCCGCTATGTTCGGGTCTTGGTTTGTACTACCTTGGGTCCCCGCCGAGGGCCCGGAACCTAAAGTAGGTGGATATTGAGAACTCGCATAAGTCGAAATTCTCTCTAGTTGCTCCGTCTCTAGCACACGACTAGAGCACAGATGCATGTGCCTTTGGCATCCTACAAGGGTCAGCGAATAACCTCGAAGGTTAACCGCTTACCTTTTTTAAGCGTCCGTTTTCACTCGTGTTTTTTATGTTGTTTTATTGTTTTTTAATGTTTGATTTTTTTTATTAAAGTGTGTGATAGCTCGAAACGAGCGTATCACTTAGAGGGTCGCTGTGTGCTTTACATCACAATTTTCGAGCATCTGAAGTTCCGTTGGTCCTCAAAAAATCGATTTTTAGCTACGTGTGAAGCTAAAATTTGTAATTTAAAAGGCGACTGAGGCCTAGGCCTGAGCGTGAGCTTGCGCTTGGGTCTGGGCTTGAGTCTGGGAGATATTCCCGATCCCGATCCTACCTTTAAAATTTTTTATTTTTTTTCTATTTTTTAAAGGATAAGATCGTCGTGGCCTGTGTGAGAGCACACACACACTCTATCTACCTACTTCTAACTAATACACCTACTGTTACACACTAACACACTCTATTAGCTCTCACAAATCTACTTCCTACTTACTGTACACAGAAAACTAACAACCTTAATACACAGAGAATAAACACAGTACCTTTGAAAACTCCATTAACAAAAAAATACACAGTATGACACAAAATCCTTCTTCTCAACACACACACCCTCCTTCCTTACCTTTCCTACAATAGAAATTGCACCACAAAAGAAGCACAGAGTGCCATTCAAGCTTAGTGTATGGTATTCCCCGGCAACGGCGCCAAAAATGTGTGCGTATGTCGCACGTGTCAATGCAAGGAACTTGCCGATACACCGCGTACGAGCCACAAATGGCTCCAAGCACACAACAAGCCTAAACTATTAAGCTCAAAGATGGCGTTCGTGTGTCACTCACCACTCTACGCTTGCTTCATGGAGGATTTGTCGCTGCGAAGAAGAGAGAGACGCCGCTACGCCACGCTCAACCGCCTCGCCGCCGTCGTACCGCCACAATGCTCGATCGCACTCTCTCTCTCTCTCTCTCTCTCTCTCTCTCTCTCTCTCTCTCTCTCTCTCTCTCTCTCACGCATACACACACACACAAGGAGATGAAGAAGAAGAAGATGGAGATAGAGCAAGAGCACTCTTCAATTGCACAAATGAGAGAATGAGTGAATTTTAGGTTTAGTTGACTTTTATATGAGCTCACCCCATTTACACTTGGGCGCCCATGCTTAGCCAAATAATCCCTTGAATGTTCCAGTTAGACTGTGTCTCTCATTGGCGATCACTCTTACCCTTTTCCTATTGGACCGAAAAGCCCGGTACCTGACTCTACCAAGTAAATAATACAACGTCCGTCGTAGGTGATATGGTGTCCGTGAGCCGTGAGGGTTAACAATGGCTTACTCTGGGACGATTGTGTGCATGGGTTGAAAAATTGTGTCTATGCATAGCCGTGGTTGGCTCTACCATGCTTTGAAGATCAATGCAATTCAAACCACTATGCTGGGCAAGAGTTGGGTCTTGAGTAATTAACTCAAGGGTTTTTGATGTCGAGGTTTGCTGTTGATGTCTTCCAAAGAGCAAATCTTGTAGCTTGTGTGCTCTCTGTTTGATTGTACCATCAGGATGCTTCAGCACGCTGATTGCTTGACCTGTTGGTAGAACTTTTGACTATTGTTGAGCTTTTTCTCGCCATTGGTAGCTTGGTCTGCTTGGTGGTGTATGGTGTGGTGAAGTCTTTTGAGACTTAACTCGCCATTGCTTGATTGGTTTTATGGTTTATGGAGAAGATAAGTGCTCCTTTTTCTTCCAAACCAATTTCATGTTCGATTCCTTGCTCGGAGATGCTCGTCCATGTGTTTTTACCCTTGGAACCTTCTTTTGTTTTGTCGATGAAGTTTTAGGCACCCAGATTTGAATCGGTTTATCCTTAAGCTTTGCTTTTGGTACCCAAATTTTCATGACTCCTTGCATGCTACTTGTAGCATTTTCTTGTCGAGGGGATGGAGAAGATTGATTACTTCGTGGTTTGGTCTGCTGAGTGCTTCCTTTCCATTCCTCTTTGCTCGGTGTAATTGGAACAATGAGTTGCCCATCTTTAAGTGATAGCTTGAGCTGATTTGTATCCCAATCTGGTACTGCTTTGTATGTCCGCATCCAGGGAATTCCAAGAATCATCATCTGATTCATGTGTTCATCTGGTAAGCATACAAACTGATGAGGACATGAACATCCATGTACTATCACATTCAAGTTGACTACTCCCAATGTTGGGGTTGGATTCTTGTTGCATCCTTTGATTGTCGCTATTCCTGCTGTCAATGCTTGACTTGTCGCCTTCTTGTACGTGGAATAATTGACTGCATTTACTCTAGCTCCTGTGTCGACCAAAGCATGCTATGATTGTTGAGTTGTAATTTGATGCGCAAGTCCATTGCGTCTAACCAGTCATCATCTGTTGAAACTGCATCTTTAGGTAATTCCCATTTTCGGTCATTTATTTCCAGAGTGTTGATGGGAATCGGTATCTGTTGATTCTTGAGAGCAGATTTCCATTTGAGCACCCGAAGCCGAGCTTTCTCTTGGGCTTCATCAATAATCTGTTGTCGTTTAATCTTCCTTTGCTTGGCTGCATGCACTCTTTCTAGCAATTCATTGGTTAGCGGCAAATTGTATTTCTTTAAACGACATCCACTAATCCAATTAGCCATTGGTTCACCATTTAGGGTGGACAATTTTATGGCTCCACTTGGATATACATCTTCAATGACAATCAGTGTATTTCCCTTTTTCTTAAACTTGGAAATGTGTTGCTTAAGGGCACAGACTAAAATTAAGTTCCCTTTCTTGAAGATTTTTGTGATTAAGTGGGAATCAAAAAACTATTTTTGTTCTCTCTTTTGTGCATAGATGTGAGCTACAGCGGTTAGCCTTTGCTTATCTAGCTTTTATAGATCTTCAAGTATTTCTGATAATTCACGTCCAGTCCACTCAAGATCCTTAGCTACCTTTAATGTCAGCAATAGAAATTCTATTGGCAGTATGGCATCAAGACCATAAACAAGGTTAAAGGGTGTAGCATTTAAAGTTGTTTTGAATGAAACTCGATAAGCCCATAGAGTAGCATGGAGATTCATTTCCCAGTCTATCCTTCCTGAACTAACCACTTTAGTCAGCACCGAGCTAAGAATTTTGTTCGTATGCTCAGCTTTTTTGTTTGCTTATGGGTGATAGGGAGCTGATTTGTTATGGATGACCATAAACTCATTAAGCAAATACTCGATTACCTCATTGAGGAAATGAGTTCCCCGATCACTAACATTTCTATTGGTAGTCCATATCTCATGAATACATACTCATATAAGAATGCAGCAGTGGTTCTGGCATCATTCTTTTGAGTTGCTTTAGCCTCTGTCCACTTGGTCAAGTAGTCCGTAGCTACAATGATATATTGAGCTTGGATTCTATAAGCAGGTGGTTTTATTGGCCCAACAAAATCTATACCCCATTTTGCAAAAGCTCTAGCCCCCATCATTGGTCTTAAGGGCATGCTATCTACACGTGTTGGCATTTTTGCTCGTTGACAAGCATCACACCTTCGAACATATTCTTTGGCATCTGCAAAAAGTGTTGGCCACCATATGCCTGCTATCAAGATTGCTCTTGTGGTGGCCTCAATAGAAAAGTGACCTCCAGCTAATCCATCATGTGGTTGTTCTATAATCAGAATATACTCGTCTTCATTTCCACAAAGACGCAAATTTTGATCTTTACCTCTCTGATACAGTTGGTTCCCAATGTGAGGTCCCCACCCCGCCGTATCAACCAGCGGATTTGATGGTGAACCTGGTGGCCACTAGATCTATTGCGGAAGCAAACAAAATGGTTCAGGGTTCGATTAGCGGACAATCTCTCATCACAAGGTGAGTCGAGTTCGAGCATACTAGGAAGGAGATCTAGCTCCACCTCGCAGGGGAAGCGTACTTAAACTATCTAGTGATCCTAAGACCCACCTTCCAAGAGGAGAGAAACCCCGAGTGCCTTTTTCCCCATGTTTCAGAGCCTCGTACTCTCGAGATTTCACCGCTCTAGGGTCAATGAGTATTACTAATATCGAAGTAAGAACTATGGGGTCAGAGAGTTCCCGACCAATCGGGACCACCCATCTCGTAGGCATTGGCAACCCGAGCCAAGCCCCCACTTTCCACCCCCATACTCACACATCCTTGTGTGACCTAATTACTACCACAAAGGTTGTTCAACATAAACATTCCTTGTTTTAATTCCGAATCACATTGTTCGTTAAGACAGCCCTTCAACCAATATTGCAAACAACACCAAGATAGTATTCTAGTAAAAATTCTAATCAAACTTATTCATTAAAATTCCAATGTTCTGGAGGTACAACATCCCCCCCTCCAGCGAGAGTTCACTCCTCTCGTTGTCGCCTAGCTGCCCATACAACTAGGTATGTCCACCGCATAGAAAGCACATCATGGACACTCCCACCGCATAGAAAGCAAGACGTGGATTCCCACCGCATAGAAAGCAAGTCGTGGGTATCCACCGCATAAAAAGCAAGTCGTGGATTCAAGAGCCCTTAACGAGGAACTCTGCCCCCTGTGATCAGTAGGGGGGTCCGAACTGATTCAACATTGGAAATAAAATGAACATGTCGAGCTAAATTCTCCCTAGCAGACATTATGTCCTTTTGCAAACAGCATACCCATCAAACATTTCCTTCCTACTTTAGAACTTAATGTACAATGAATTCAATGCCGAGGTTTTCGTTGGATTTCTCCAACATGTTTTGGGGATATGATCATTCCTAGCTAAACGTGTGCAATGTTAAATTAAACAACTTGAATGAAATTCTGACCTACCTCTTCCATTTCTTCGTCGATGGCCCGTGAGATGGCCGGTATTTGTTCGTCCATGGGAGCTTTTCCCTTTACGTTCACCTTGCTCGTTCCTGCCTCGTGGTCGTGGGCTCCACCAAAGCGAGTCCTCTTAACCGGGGCCATTTAAAACTCACTACTTTAAATAATTAAGTTGGAGAAAAGAGCTAAGGTCCGCAAGCGTCATAACAAACCAATTGATAGATTAGCAATATTAAATAATCCCTCCTATATGAGAGGTCTAGATTTTTCCATATAGCAATCATTATGGATGACACATAATCCTATGGGAACCGGATCTAAAGATAATTACTCGGCTTACATGATTAAGAATAATAGGATTTCACTAATGGAATTACCAGAGAGATGAATTAAGTATGATTAATCTCTTTCCTAGCAAATAGATGGTGCAGATTCACCTTATGCATAGGTGTAAGAAAAGTCAACTCTTAAAGACTTAACGATGGATTAATTATTCCTTAATTACATCTTAATGCATAAGAGAATGGATCTAATTTAGCTACATTGTTAATAAAAAAGTGATTTTCATCAATCTACATAGTTACCGGCTTATCGATTAATCACTATGCTACCTAGAGAGAGAAAATTCTGTTAATCATGCACTAATCACTAATTTAAGGATGATGAATGGCTGATAATTCAGCTATGGCGTGATGATTACATAATAGAATATGGTTAAAGAGAAATTAGAGAGTAATTATAAGGAATTACGACTAGGAATAAGCATAATAGACGAGGAATTTAGATGGTAATGAAAAGGATTTGCAAAAAGCATTAATTAAACCGTGGTTACCGTGATTAAGGGCTGATAATCCTCCCGATTTTCTGATCTAATCGAGCTTCTTGAAATGAGAATTCGGCAGCACCTTCCTCCTCGCTTCTCCTTCAAAAGGTGTGTGAACCGGCAGCACCTTCCCAGTGTGTGTAGGTGTGTGTGTGTATGCATTGTGTGTGTGTGTGTGTGTATGAGCATAAGTGTGTGTGTGTGTGTGTGTGTGTGTGTGTGTGTGTGTGTGTGTGTGTGTGTGTGTGTGTGTGTGTGTGTGTCTTTAAATAGGCTCCTACAGGCTGAAAATCGACCTGGGTTGCTAAATGCATCTGGGAGCTTCTCCAGTTAAGCATGGCAAGTCTAGTTCCCTACTCACCAAGTGTCAAGTTGGCTAGTTTAACTGACTTTGAGACTTAGTTACTGGCTTGGCAGCTTTCCCAGGACTCCCACAAGGCAAGAGGGCGCCCCCTAGCTGCTAAAGCTGGTCTGGAGTGGCCTGGAACCTGTTCCCACACAGTCTCGGGCTCCAGTGCCTCCCCGCTCAATTTTTGGAAAAATTGATTTTAGGCTAAAATGGGTCATACGAGTCGGAATTTGATGCCGAAAATTGCTATAGCAAGCTCTAACTAAGGCATACTAGCCTGAATACCTGCCATATTTAGCAGCCCCCGGGGTCTGAAAATGCTTTTTTTTTTTAGATTCGGGGTACGGGTGCAGTTTTTCGAGACGATCAAAACTGAACGGGTCTGGCGACCAAAAACTTGCTATTTTTGAAAATTTTTCAAAAATTATTTTAATTCACATTTCGAAGCTTTAAAACATTCTAAACATCATGGCACTGACAGAATTTGGAAAACTGCTAAAAGTAGTAACTTTTTCCATTATGTTCATTTCATGGTACAATGGTGCTCTTTTCATCGGGGTCAGAGACCTTACAACCTCCCCAACGTGAAAAATTTGAGATGTCCTCATCTCAAGAATGTGTTTGGGTAATCTTTTATGAGCGTTGGTTCGTCCTCCCAAGTTGCATCTTCTTCAGGGTAATCCTTCCACTTTACCAGATGTTCCGTGATAGTTTTGTTGCATAACTTCCTTTCCCTTGTTTCAAGAACATAGTTAGGTTGGAGCTCCAGAACTCCTTGTGCTGGCATGACCATCTGATCTGAGTCCAAGAATTGATCAGGGTTAGGAATATAGGGTTTGAGTAAGCTGACGTGGAACACATCATGAACTTTCAAGTTTGCAGGTAACTTTAGCTTGTAGGTTTGGTCACTTACAACCTTAATGATCTCGAATGGTCCACAATACCTTGGGCTTAGCTTCTTATATCTGCCTAGTGATAAGTTGCTTTTCTTTGGTCGGACTCGCAGAAAAACCTTATCTCCTTCTTCTGTCTATTCTGAGCGGCCTGAATGTCCTGGCGAATAGCTCTAGTCTGTGCTTCCATATCTTCTAACATCTTCCTAGATGCTTCTACCCTGATGGGTGGATCTGAGAAGTTCAGTGGTGCTAAACAGTCCTATCCATAAAGAGCTTTGAAAGGTGACATTCCAATGCTTCTGTGTTTGGAAGAGTTGTAAGCATACTCCACCAAAGGTAGATATTGTAACCACTTCTTTGGCTCTTGTGAACAATAGGCTCTGAGAATGTCCTCGATGACTTGATTAACTCTTTCAGTTTGCCCATCTGTCTAGGGATGATACGCTGTACTGAAAGCTAATTGTGACCCAATAGATTGGAAAAGAGAAGTCCAAAATTTTGATGTAAACTTGGCATCTCTATCACTGACGATACGCTTGGGCATACCATGTAGCCTAAAAATATCCTTGATGAATACCCGACTAATATCTGAAGCAGTAAAGGTTTTCTTTACGGGTATTAGATGAGCCACTTTTGTGAGAATATCAACAACCACGAAAACAGAATCATAACCTCCTGTAGAAGGTAATCCTGTAACAAAATCTATACTGATGCATTCCCATTTCATCTGGGGTATGTCAAGAGGTTGAAGTTGTCCTGGTAATTTGATCCTTTCAGCTTTTATCCGCTGACAAGAAAGACATTGCCTCACATAGCGAAGTATGTCTCCTTTCATTCCAGAACAAAAGTAACTCCTCCTGACAGCATGAAGAGTCTTAGCATAGCCTGGATGTCCAGATGTAGGGCCATCGTGTGCTTCATACAAAATGGCCTTCTTTAAGGCTGGATCTCTGGGTACACAGAGTCTATGTCTGTAGTAAAGGCATCCTCCCATAAGAGAGTAATCTTTAGCTTCATGCATCTTATTCTGCTGAACTAATGATACTATACGTTGGTATTCTGGATCTACTAAAGATGCTTCTTTGATTCTATCCCAGATAGGGTTATTTGGAATAGAGATAGCTCCAAGAAAGTATTTTCGGCTAAGACCATCTGCAACTGCATTTTCCTTCCTTGGTCTATACTTTATGTCAAGGTCATATTCCTGTAATAGCTCTATCCATCGCCGTTGTCGCATATTGAGAATAGGTTGAGTAAAAATCCATTTTAAGCTCTTGTGGTCTGTAATCAGCTGAAACTTGTGCCCAAGAAGATAATGCCTCCATAACTTCAGCGCATGTATAACTGCTAAAAGTTCCAAATCATGAGTAGGATAATTCTTCTCATGATCTCTCAGCTTTCGCGAAGTATACGCCACTGGTCTTCCTTCTTGAGTAAGAACTCCGCCTAGAGAAAATTTGCTAGCGTCGGTCGCTACTTCAAATTCCTTGCTGAAATCTGGAAGCTTTAAAATAGGAGCTGAGACCAAGAACTCTTTTAGTTTAGCAAAGCTAGACTTGTGCTCAGTCTTCCATTCGATCCTCATTCCTTTCTTCACGAGTTCCGTCAAAGGTGCAGCAATACGTGCATAGTCCTTGACAAAAATCTTGTACCATCCCGTTATTCCAAGAAATCCTCTTACTTCGCTGACGGTGGATGTTTGAGGCCAATCGACGATGTCCTTGACCTTGTCTGGGTCCACTGAAATCCCCTCAGCCGATATGACAAATCCAAGATAGTTGACTTTTGGTGAGCAAAAAGTACACTTGCTCTTTTTAGCGTAAAGCTGATGTTCTCGAAGGAGATCAAGTACCTTGCGGACATGATCTTTGTGATCTGCTTCGTTGTTAGAGTAGATCAGAATGTCATCAAAGAAAACCAAGACAAAATCATCCAGGTAAGGTCTGAAAATATCCTGCATAAGTCGATTGAAGCTTGCAAGAGCATTTGTTAGACCAAAAGACATTACTGTGAACTCGTAGTGCCCATACCTAGTATTGAAAGCTGTCTTTGGAATATCTGATTCCTTGATCCTGATTTGATAATATCCTGACCTTAGATCAATCTTTGTAAACATTTTGGCGCCGTGGAGCCTGTCCAAGAGTTCGTCAATCCTTGGAATTGGATACTTATTCTTGACAGTTACTTGGTTCAGTCCACGGTAATCTATGCATAGCCTTAAGGTTCCATCCTTCTTCTTCTCAAAAAGAACTGGAGCACCCCAAGGAGAAGTACTGGGTCGAATGAATCCTTGCTCAATGAGTTGTCTAAGTTGTTCCTTGAGTTTGATGGCCTCTGGAAGTGACATCTTATAAGGTCTTTTTGAGATAGGTTCACATCCAGGGATAGTCTCAATCTCATGATCTACCTCTCCATGTGGTGGAAGATTCGTAAGGTCCTGGGAACACATCATCATATTCCCTCAACCAGTTTGGTCGAAGTGAGGTATCTGATCGGTCCACTTTGTTGAGCTTAACCGCATAAATTTGCTGACCCTTCCTTAGTCCCTTCAAAAGTCTGCTGGCCTTAACTAGAGTAGCCCTAGGTCTCCCATTTTCCCCCTGGATTAAGGCTTCATTACCCAAGTTATCTGTAAAGGTAAAATTCCCTTGTGCACAATGTATGTGGGCCCTATTTTGCTTTAGCCAGTCCATCCCTAGTATCCCATCAAAGAATCCTAAGGGTAGGGTTCGAAATTGGGCAGAAGCTGGGTGTCCCCCTAAATCAAAGTTGTTTTTTCCTGCAGAATGTTGAGATACTACTTCTTGCCGTTTGCTAACTCTACAACTAGCTTGCTTGTTGGGTACTTATCTAGCTTTAGCTTCCTCATGCATCTGGGTGAAAGAAATGAAAGAGTACTAGCACAATCTATAAGGAAGTTAACTTGTTCACCTCTGAGAGATCCTGGCGTATGAATGACTGCGTATTGCTCGCAACCATTGGGATTGTCAATTGCAGCATGTAGGGTTGCTCTCTCCACTGCTTCGTCACCCACAGTTGGTTGTCCCACTGCGGCATTCACTCTGGCGGTAGCTCCACGCCCTCGCCCCTCGTCCTCCTCTTCCATTAGCTTGGCCACGCCCACGGGTATTCAAGGGTATGGCATTGGCGTTGGTTGCCTGAATGTTCCTAGGGCAATTGGATCTGTAATGTCCATGCTCGCCGCAACCATAGCATAGAACATCAGGGAACTCCATGGTTGTGGTGGTAGCCACAATAGGGCGCTAGTCATATGCTTGGTTGGTTGGTCTGTTATTCCAAGCAGTTGTCCTTGCCCTCTTTGCCCAATGGTTCCTCCTGTTCTGATTAACCTTTTGTACTTCGAGAGCTAGAGGTTTGGCCCTCAACAAGGCATCCTGTAGCATCGTCGGCCTGAGAGCTTCCAACCGAGTATTCAGGGGATCGATTAGTCCTTGGCAGAACCTTGCCACCTGTTGTTCCAAGGTCATCTTAGGGGCATATCTCCGAAGAGTGACAAACTTTGCATAGTATTCTTCGACAGATGAATTCAGCTGCCGAAATGAAAAGAATTCATTCATCCTCAAGGTTCTATAGGCAGGCGGTAAATAACGCCCCATTATCGCAGCTTTGATTTCTTCCTAGGATTGGGAAGATCCCTTAATATCCATGTCCCTGCAATGTTGCTTCCACCATATATTGGCATCGCCAGTCAAGCGGAACATCGCAAGCATGGTCTGATTTACGGGTTGGGTCCCTGCAGCTTCAAAGTAATCGTCCATGGCTTCCATCCATACTTCCGCATCTCTCTCCACATTTGCCCCTTCGCCCTTAAAGATCGGAGGTTGGGCTTGCTTAAGGAGGAGCTTTTTCTCTTGCGCTGCCGAGTACAGAGCAACAGGTGGTACCTACATGGATTATACAAATTCTTGATACATTACTTGGATTTGAAAATAGACACGAGACTTTAAATAAAATTGTAAAATTTCACTTTATCAAGAGACAAAGATTCAGAGACAAAAGCACTTTATTGATGAAAATTTATTACAATCAAAACCCCTCAAGGTTTAGGATAACTGGTGATCAGCTTATTACATGGATTTATGGATTGCGTATGACATACGCCTAGGAGATGGTATTCACATGATGCACTACTTCGTTCGTGAAATAGTTCCTGTACTCATTCTTGAGTGGATAATAAACTAAGATATCAAGCCGGAATTCCTCTTTTGGTACTCCAAAGGTTTTGACTCTGTTTGCTGGGATCACATTGGTGACCTTCTCCAAGAGCCAGTCATTGATGGTTTGATTGGTGTCGTCTTAGATAGTCTGGTCCAATCGTGTAGGCACCAAGTAGAATATCTCTACTACCCTCAACTCTTCTCCCCAACGTATCTTCTTCAAATCGGTAGCCAGGCATCCTAGCTTCCGAGCGTTGATGTAGTAAACCCCTCCTAGAAATGTCCAATCAAGTTCCCATCCTTTATCAATGCGAGTGGAGTGTGGCGTATGAGCCTTCATCAGTATCTCCATGACATCTCGCCTGAACTAGTAAACTGGGGGTCTTCGAGCTTGCTCATAAATAAGCTCAAACGCTTGGAACTTTCGATATTCGAGCACAAGGTCTTCTTGCAACACCAATGCAAGGAATTCGGATCAACTACCTATATACTTTTAGTTCCTTATTTAAATATTCAAACAGTACGACTTTATTTCCCACCCTAACCTAGGCTCTGATACGAGGTGTGAGGTCCCCACCCCGCCGTATCAACCAGCGGATGATGGTGAACCTGGTGGCCACTAGATCTATTGCGGAAGCAAACAAAAAGGTTCAAGGTTCGACTAGCGGACGATCTCTCATCACAAAGTGAGTCGAGTTCAAGCCTACTAGCAAGGAGATCTAGCTCCACCTCGCAAGGAAAGCGTACTTAAACTATCTAGCGATCCTAAGACCCACCTTCCAAGAGGAGAGAAACCCCGAGTGCCTTTTTCCCCATGTTTCAGAGCCTCGTACTCTCGAGATTTCACCGCTCTAGGGTCAATGAGTATTACTAATATCGAAGTAAGAACTATGGGGTCAGAGAGTTCCCGACCAATCGGGACCACCCATCTCGTAGGCATTGGCAACCCGAGCCAAGCCCCCACTTTCCACCCCCATACTCACACATCCTTGTGTGACCTAATTACTACCACAAAGGTTGTTCAACATAAACATTCCTTGTTTTAATTCCGAATCACATTGTTCGTTAAGACAGCCCTTCAACCAATATTGCAAACAACACCAAGATAGTATTCTAGTAAAAATTCTACTCAAACTTATTCATTAAAATTCCAATGTTCTGGAGGTACAACATCCCCCCCTCCAGCGAGAGTTCACTCCTCTCGTTGTCGCCTAGCTGCCCATACAACTAGGTATGTCCACCGCATAGAAAGCACATCATGGACACTCCCACCGCATAGAAAGCAAGACGTGGATTCCCACCGCATAGAAAGCAAGTCGTGGGTATCCACCGCATAAAAAGCAAGTCGTGGATTCAAGAGCCCTTAACGAGGAACTCTGCCCCCTGTGATCAGTAGGGGGGTCCGGACTGATTCAACATTGGAAATAAAATGAACATGTCGAGCTAAATTCTCCCTAGCAGACATTATGTCCTTTTGCAAACAGCATACCCATCAAACATTTCCTTCCTACTTTAGAACTTAATGTACAATGAATTCAATGCCGAGGTTTTCGTTGGATTTCTCCAACATGTTTTGGGGATATGATCATTCCTAGCTAAACGTGTGCAATGTTAAATTAAACAACTTGAATGAAATTCTGACCTACCTCTTCCATTTCTTCGTCGATGGCCCGTGAGATGGCCGGTATTTGTTCGTCCATGGGAGCTTTTCCCTTTACGTTCACCTTGCTCGTTCCTGCCTCGTGGTCGTGGGCTCCACCAAAGCGAGTCCTCTTAACCGGGGCCATTTAAAACTCACTACTTTAAATAATTAAGTTGGAGAAAAGAGCTAAGGTCCGCAAGCGTCATAACAAACCAATTGATAGATTAGCAATATTAAATAATCCCTCCTATATGAGAGGTCTAGATTTTTCCATATAGCAATCATTATGGATGACACATAATCCTATGGGAACCGGATCTAAAGATAATTACTCGGCTTACATGATTAAGAATAATAGGATTTCACTAATGGAATTACCAGAGAGATGAATTAAGTATGATTAATCTCTTTCCTAGCAAATAGATGGTGCAGATTCACCTTATGCATAGGTGTAAGAAAAGTCAACTCTTAGAGACTTAACGATGGATTAATTATTCCTTAATTACATCTTAATGCATAAGAGAATGGATCTAATTTAGCTACATTGTTAATAAAAAAGTGATTTTCATCAATCTACATAGTTACCGGCTTATCGATTAATCACTATGCTACCTAGAGAGAGAAAATTCTGTTAAACATGCACTAATCACTAATTTAAGGATGATGAATGGCTGATAATTCAGCTATGGCATGATGATTACATAATAGAATATGGTTAAAGAGAAATTAGAGAGTAATTATAAAGAATTACGACTAGGAATAAGCATAATAGATGAGGAATTTAGATGGTAATGAAAAGGATTTGCAGAAAGCATTAATTAAACCGTGGTTACCGTGATCAAGGGCCAAAAACTTGCTATTTTTGGAATTTTTACAAAAATTATTTTAATTCACATTTCAAATCTTTAAAACATTCTAAACATCATGGCACTGACAAAATTTGGAAAACTGCTAAAAATAGTAACTTTTTCCATTATGTTCATTTCATGGTACAATGGTGCTCTTTTGATCGGGGTCAGAGACCTTACACCCAATAACAGCATAGTCTCTTGCTTCAGTTTCAATTGCTCTTTGATGGCGTTTACTCATATCCTCAGGAAATGTTCGGCTTGATAAGTAAGTAAACTGATAGTTAGTCCACTTAGGAACAGGTGACATTTAAAACAATGGTACATGAGGTATGGGTGTTCGTTTTTGACATTGAGGACAATCCTTTACAAAAGATCAAACATCACTCCTCATAGTCGGCCAAAATACTCCAAGTCTCAAGATTCGTGGCATAGTTTGGTCTTCCGCAAAGTGAAGTCCTACTATGGTAACATGTGCTTGACTTAGGTACTACTTTTTTTCTTCAGGATTAATGCATAAGAGAAATATTCCGTCTCGATTTCTTTTGTATAGCCTACCAGTTAGTAATTGATACATAGCCGATTGCTCGATTATTCCGATTGTAATAGGAAGTGGTATTTGTGAATCCACTTGAGCTATTGTCATCCAATAACACAATGTTTTTCGACCATCGGTGTATCATCTCCATGGAGAACAAATAGGCATTTGGTAGATCATCGTCTACCCCTTTAGGTGATTCTCTTGAAACAATCCTTGATAAGTGATCTGCTCGTTGATGTGTCGTGCCCTTTTTTACAACCACAGTGAAATCAAATTCCAAAAGAATGATGAACCATCTCACTATTCTTCCTGTGCTACATGGTTTGTTGACCAAATACAACAAAGCTTGGTGGTCTACAAAGAACACAAACTTGTTGGCTAATAGGTAATGTCTGTACTTTTTAATAGCATAGATCATTCCTAATCCTTCCCTTTTGATGGTGGTGTAATTATTTTTTGTCATGTTCGATTGCCAGCTAGCATAAGAAATAGGAAAGTCAATTTTCCCATCTCCTGGTTAAGCTAGTACATGGTTAAGCATCTACATGTACGTAGAATATCTTATTCCAATCTGGTGCTTTCAACATTAGAGCTGAGGTGAGAGCTTGCTTAAGCTTCATGAAGGATTCTTCACATGCCTCAGTCCACTCAAAGTGTATAATCAAGCTATACATGGGTTTTACAATTATAGCGTACATGTAGATGAACCGTCGGTAATATCCACAATGCCCCATGAAGGCTTGTACCCCCTTGACTGTTGTTTGTCTAGGCAAATCAACAATGACATGAATTTTTTCAATATTATTAGTTATGCCATTTTTAGACACTATATGTCCAAGAATTTTTCCTTGTCTACCCATGAATGTGCACTTTTCAGGATTTAAGCAAATCCTATAAAGTCTACATTTTTTGAATACCTTTTTGAGGTGTTCAAAATGATCAGCCCGGATTGATGAATGTATACATAGACCATCCACATATACTTCTAAGAATTTCCTAAGATATTCTTTAAAAGCATGGCTCATCAACCTTTGAAATGTGGCTGGAGCATTAGTTAACCCAAACGGCATAACCCGATAGGCAAAAATACCCCATTCTGTTGCAAAAGCAATTTTATGCTAATCTTTTGGGTCAACCAAAAGTTGATTGTATCCCAAAAATCCATCTAAGAAGCTATAAGATTCTTTTCCTGTAATATGTTCTAAAACATGCTCAATGATTGGAAGAGGAAAGTTGACTCTAATGGTAGCTGCATTCACCTTTTTGAGATTAACACACACTCGTAATTTTCCATTCTTCTTGGGTACTACCACAATTGGAAACACCCAATTTGTGTGTTCAATTTCGTAAATGAATTCGGCTTCCTTTAGTTTTTCAATCTCTTCTTTTATCTTCCTGGCAAATGTTTCATTATACGTGTATGGCCTTTATCTACTTGGTTTCGCATCATCTCTCATGGGTATGGTATGTTGACAGATTTCTGGATCAACACCCTTGAGATCCTTGTAAGACCAAGAGAAGATAACTCGGTATTCCTTTAACAATCTCAACAAGAGCTCTTCTTCTTCTTCCGTTAAGTCATTTGCAATGTAAGCAGTTCTAG
Source organism: Adiantum capillus-veneris (assembly GCF_014529385.1). Classification (NCBI taxonomy): domain Eukaryota; kingdom Viridiplantae; phylum Streptophyta; class Polypodiopsida; order Polypodiales; family Pteridaceae; genus Adiantum; species Adiantum capillus-veneris. Next base: position 101,308,068 of record NC_140960.1, on the reverse strand, counting down.
GCTCTTGTATTGGTTCAGTCAGGTCTATCTATTTAGCGTTTGCAGGCCCTTCATAGGACTCACCGTGTTTTCCGTAGTTCCCTAACAGGTTGTTCGACTATGATTTTTCGATCTTGGAGAGTATACTTTTTGTAATGGGATGGAACGCTCATTACATCCTTACCATCTTCTTCCGTGGTTTCCATTTCGGTCGTATATATCTCCCTTAGAGCTTATTTTAACTCTTGATATTTCTTTTTCCGCTCGACTCGTGTCATGAGTGGTTTCTTATCATGTGGGTTTACTTGAGTATCCTTCCTTGATTTTCTTGATGTTTTAGACATTTCTAAATTTTTGTTTGAAGGATATCTGCCAGTGATTTTGTCCTTGACACAATCTGTTAACCCTCACGCCTCACGGACACCATATCACCTACGACGGACGTTGTATTATTTACTTGGTAGAGTCAGGTACCGGGCTTGTCAGTCCAATAGGAAAAAGATAAGAGTGATCGCCAATGAGAGGCCCACTCTAACTGGAACATTCAAGGGATTAGTTGGCTAAGCATGGGTGCCCAAGTGTGAATGGGGTGAGCTCATATAAAAGTCAACTAAACCTAAAAATCACTTATTCTCTCATTTGTGCAATTGAAGAGTGCTCTTCTTCTTCATCATCTCCTTGTGTGTGTGTGTATGCATGAGAGAGAGAGAGTGTGTGTGTGGGATCGAGCATTGCGGCGGCACAACGACGGCGAGGCGGTTGAGCGCGGCGTAGCGGCGTCTCCCTCTTCTTCGCGGGCGAGGAATCCTCCACGAAGCAAGCGTAGAGCGGTGAGTGACACACCATCGTCATATTTGAGCTTACTAGTTTAGGCTTGTTGTGTGCTTGGAGCCATTTGTGGCTTGCACATGGTGTATCGGCAAGTTCCTTGCATTGACACGTGCGACATACGCACACATTTTTGGCGCCGTTGCCGGGGAATGCCATACACTAAGCTTGAATGGCACTCTGTGCTTCTTTTGTGGTGCAATTTTAATTGTAGGAAGGTAAGGAAGGAGGGTTTGTGTGTTGAGAAGAAGGATTTTGTGTTATACTGTGCATTTTTTTTGTTAATGGAGTTTTCAAGGGTATTGTTTTTATTCTCTATGTATTAAGGTTGTTAGTTTCCTATGTACAGTAAGTAGGAAGTAGATTTGTGAGAGCTAATAGAGTGTGTTAGTGTGTAACAGTAGGTGTATTAGTTAGAAGTAGGTAGATAGAGTGTGTGTGTGCTCTCGCGCAGGCCGCGGCGACCTTATCCTTTTTTTATATATATAAATTTTTTTAAAAAAATAAAAAAAATTAAAGGTAGGACCGCAGACCCAAGCCCAGACCCAAGCTCAAGCCTAGGCCTCAGTCGCCTTTTAAAATTACGAATTTTAGCTTCACACGTAGCTAAAAATCAATTTTTTGAGGACCAACGGAACTTCAGATGCCCGACAATTGTGTTGTAAAGCACACAGCGACCCTCTAAGTGATACGCTCTTTTTGAGCTATCACACACTTTAATCAAAAAAATCAAACATTAAAAATGTAAAAAACACGAGTGAAAACAGACGCTTAAAAAAGGTAAGCGGTTAACCTTCGAGGTTATTCGTTGACGCTTGTAGGGTGCCAAAGGCACATGCATCTGCGCTCTGGTCGTGTGCTAGAGACGGAGCAACTAGAGAGAATTTTGACTTACGCGAGTTCTCAATATTCACCTACTTTAGATTATGGGCCCTCGGCGGGGACCCAAGGTAGTACAAACCAAGACCCGAACATAGAGGCTAGTGACTCTTCCTCTGACTACGACGTCAATGCATGCCATGGGTCCACGGTCTGGGCCGAGCGTGCTTAGCCGCTTGAAGGAAACCTTTAGTAGAGCCACTCGCTCCGAACATGGAGCTAATGATGTAAATGAGGGGGGTGGGGAAGTAAATTCTCCATTCATGACCAACGTAGAGCCTTTACCGTTAGAGAATGTGCACGTGAATACTTCATTCACTGCACCTCCTGACTCTTCAGAGTTATTTCCCTCTGAGTTCATATTACCCGATGGTAGAAGCCTTGCCAAAGTGCAAGAGGTTGAGCGATATATCCTTGCAACGAGGGAAAAGGAAGTCGATAGCCTATGTAAGGCGGAGCAACGAAGAGAGTTAAAAGAAAAAGCCCCTATGTCAATATCCTTGCTAAGAGAGCAATCAAGTGCTCCTGACTTAGCAACCGCTAAGGGCCAACCCCTAGAAAGCAACATTGCATCTAGCTCAAAGGACACCCCTAGCACCTCAATCCTAGATGGAGTGTTCCTAAATGAGAACTGGGAGTACGAACTACAAACGGAAACTTTGACCGACCTATACACAGGTCACACCTATCATGTGGGTTGGTTAGATGTCCTACAATCCACAATGGGTGCTACTAGTGTGGAGGATCAACAACAAAGAGTTTGTGAGGTCATCCATAGGGTCATTGAGTTAGAGAGACAGAACAAGGGGATCAACATGTCTTCAACGGGTCTAATGAGATTCTTGGATATAGGAAGGGCTAAACAACCGACCTTATCCCAAATGGAGACTCCCTTGGTAAGTCCGATGGATCCTCCATATGTTGTTTCACCAGGGGTCTCAGTGCAATCTGAGCCCACAAGTAATAGCTTCACCTTTCCAAGTATAGCTCATCTTTCCCTTGATGACACCACGGCTACCATGCCTACCCCAATGATGAGCATGCCGAGAAACACGTCATTGACCTCATTTGTTAGTAAAGCACCGATACATGGTATCTCAATGCCTGCAACAGCACCTACAAGTGTGTACCAGTAGTATACACCCATGGGTCCTCGTACTCATGTAGTCCCTACCCCTCCCATTTTTTCAACTACCTGTGCTCCACAACCACAACACCCAAGCTCATATTTCCATGGGACTATACCAGCTAGCATTAGCATGTCACATCCGACGTCTGCTATGCTTAGGGCCACACATATGAACTTTGGGCCGCCACATGGCACAACACCATACCCAACGTGGAACCCAAGGGCTTCCTATGCGACAAGCCCAATGCCAATACCTACTCCACATGTAGTCTCCGGAGCACCTTCACCCACGGTTCCTGCTCACTTAGGTGACTTGGCAACGTTTGCTCAAGCTATTGGTCGATCTATTGCTGAGAATATGCGTAACACGCCTGGTAGAGAGCCTAGAAGTAAGGCAGTACAAATAGCCAAGCTCACACAAAAATTTAGTGGAGACGGGGATGTGAGAAAGCATATCGAAGTGTTTCAACAAATATACGATTCTCTAGGAGAACACAATGACCTACATAAGAGTAATGCTTTAAGCCTAACCTTAAGTGGGAAGGCAGGGGATTGGTATAGAACCCTAAGGGTGGAAGAAAAAACGATTTACCCTACTCTTAGGAGACTGTTCTTGAAAGAATACATACGAGAGGGAGTGCTTTGGGGTGTAGCCTCTCAGCTCCAGATACCCAACGAGAGGAAGGAGAGTCGGTGAGATTCTTTATTAGTCGCTTGAAGCATTTGAATTCTCGTTGTAATCCAAATGAGCGCTTCAATAATAATCAATTGCTTGATAGATTCATTAGGGGGTTACGACATGAGGATATCTACAATGGCCTAGTCATTAGAGGTATCACCACTTGGGAAGCAGTCACCACCAATGCGATCCAATTGGAGGATAATTTAATGATTCAAGGAGAAAGAGTTTCTGTTGAGCCTAAATCTATTAGCTCACAAGCATCGGGGCATCAGCCAATGACCCTAAAGCCTATTTCTAAAGAGCCAAAAATATCTGAGATGACTTTAGCAGATCTCACCAAGGCTATCCAAGAGAGTCTTAGAGAGAATCGTGCTCCGCAGAACAATCATATGTATCCAAGAAGGGAGCAACAATGATGCTGAGTATGCTATGGACCGCATAGTACCAGTGAATGCCCTACTTTTAGAGTAGAATTCAATGGGAATTGCAATGTTGCGGGAGGTATGGTCATCAAGCTAAGGATTCCATAGTATTTAAGCGCGTGATGGCCAATAGACCAGCCATAGCATGGACAGACACACCTCGAGTGCCTGCATTGATGCCAGCCCCACCTCTTGATCAAACAACACAACACATGGTCCCTAGGGCCCAAAATGTTTTTCAAACAACACCCTTACCACCTCCAATGCTAGGACTGCAACCACCACATCCGAGAATCGCTTCTGTGAATCAAGTGGCTTGTGAGTCATCTATTTCTTGTTTGGAATGCTGTGAGGAAAATATAGATCCTAGTATTTCCTATGGGATGGATGTGCTTGAAGAAAGTCCACAATACTACATGGAGGACTATTGGGGACAAGTCAAACATGTATATCAAGTAGCTGCTCTTGGGGCAAGAGGCCAAAATATCAATTACACTGCTAAGAGACCACCTCTTCAATGCTATGAGTGTGGAGGTCCACATCGTGTAGCCGAGTGTCTTATATGGCTACAAAAGAACGCCACACTAATGCAAACCAATCAAGCGAGCACGTCTACAATGCCGATACTCATGTGTAATCGATATGGCATAGATCATTTGATTGCCCAATGTCCAAATAATCCAAATGCATCGAAGATCACGCCATTAAACTTGATTGAAGTTACTGAGGAGCCATCACAAAGTACACCTGTGGTACCAGTAAACGTACTCACACGATCAATGCTCCAAAAACAAAATTATATTCTTGAGGAAAGAGACACGGAATCAATTGCCCAATCTCAGAAAAATAAGAAAACATGAAGAAAGAGATCGCAAAAAGCAGCGAAGTCGACCCCAGTTCAAAGACCAACATAGGGACTGGTGACGACCCCGTATATATGAACGACGCTGAAGAGGATTTGGATTCAGGTCAAACCATGGAGACCAAAACGACCATGAAGATAGAAACCAACAAGGAAGATCTTTATGAGCCACAATGGCCAAGATCCAAGAAGAACATAGGAACTTATCCAAACCCTACAGAGGAGATTGAGCGAGTCAAGCAATTAAGGAGTTTGGTAGAAGATACCCAAAGGGATCTAGAGCCAGCACCTAGGAAGATCTAGATTACAGACACCGTGTTCCCTACGCAACAACAACTTCACCAAGACCATAGACCCTTAGCCATACCTAGTGTCATCCAAGAAGAAAGTGACTTAAAGTCATGGGAAAGTGGGCATACTCACTTCTTGATGGAAAGAATGTTTACAGAGGGACTACTTGATACTATCAAAGAAATGGAGATCCCATCTTCCCCACGTCAAGGGATTGAAGTCCAAAAAAGTGCCGTTAAACATTGCCAAATTGATGGATTTCATGTCCTCATAAGTTAGAACCACCATCATATCCAAACTATATAAAGACCCTGAGCTAGTCTCAGCTCTTCGATCCTTCCTCAATGGAGAACTAAAGTTTGGGCTACCACAATTTTCCGAGATGGATGGAGCTGGGGAGATGCCAATAGAGGAGGAACACTTAGATCCATAACCCAACCTAGATGAGAACCTTGTTATAGAAATACCAATTAACAAGTTGGGACAATACTTTGAGGGTGATGAATCCAATGCGACCATACCAATCACTACTAAGGGATTAACCGTGAAAGGAATCCTTGATGGTGGTGTTGGGGTTAGCATTGTGACTAAAAATTGATGGGAAACTATGGGAAGACCTCACCTTGCGACCACAACCATAGTAGTGAAGATGGCCAATGGGTCTATTGTTAAACCTATTGGGATGCTAGAAGATCTCCAGATCAAGGTCTTTGGACATAAACTAAGAGTTACCTTCATTGTTATGGATTTCTCCAAACACACTATGGCATCGGAGATGATCTTAGGACGTCCTTTCATGAGGGAAGGAAAAAGGTGCATGACTGGTCTAAGAACCATGTCTACCTGCAGTTCCAAGATTCTATCATTCGAGTGGATCTTGTGACGGGTCGAGCACATCCTCTAGGAAACAGGTTCATAATTGATCATGGGTCTGACACCACAGTTCACTCGGTCCCATTGCAGGATTGTTACACGTGTAAAGCGGACACTGATGTTGGGGAAGATTCTCCTTATATGGATGTACTACCTGGGATGACTGAGTCGGACAATGTGGATTGGGTCCACCTAGCAGCAACCATAGACACTTGGGGAAATAGGGGGACGACCTGGGTAACACCTGAGGGAGATGAAATGCCACCACTTGTACCCTTAAATATGCTAGAAACAATGCATATAGCTTTTGACAAGACTCATCCTAATATAACGAAGAAAACATACAAGTGGGTCCCTAAAGCTTCTTTAGCGACCATGGCTAGTACTAAAAAACAGAAGCCTTGTAAGAAACGTACCACTCGCTCCAAGAAAAGTAAGAAAATGAGGCGTTGGATTCCTAAACGACTATTGGAAGCCCAAGGCTACTATCAAGGAAATAATCAAATCTGGGTGCCAAAACGTATATTGTGTTCTTACTTGTCATCTGACCCATGTGAGCTCAATCCTGTAGCTCCAAAACAAATTGACAATCGTGGAAAGAAAAAAATCACATAATGCTACACACCAGCTCCAGATCTAGTTTGGGTAACAAAGAAAGAACGATTTGTTCCACCGAGCTCAGGAAGAGGGGAGTCCCATGAAGCTTCTAGCTCCTCATGTAATGCATCCATAGAGGTAAAAGCTTCTCCACAGCCTCCACCTACAATAGTGGACCTCCATGAAGCTGAAAAGGAATCCACACCTCCCAGTGTTCAAGAATCACCTGATGAACCACTTCAAGTTCGATCTTGGGAGAGTACCTTACCACCCTTGCAACTCGACGAGGCACCTAAGGTAACAGAAAACTATTGGCAAAAATCCTCACCTACTACCAACTGGAACAATTGGTTTCAAAGGGTGACGAGCACATTTCAAACGGTATGATCTACCCAAGGAAGGGGGGAGTGTTTGCTGACAGTCATCATTCACTCACTCTCCTCTCAACCTTCCTCCCTGACCTCTCAATATCCCAATCTTAGGGAATGTATATATAAAGCCTTATACTCACAAAAATAATAATAATAAAGAGCAAGAGCAATTAGCAAACGAGTGTGCACAATAAAAGTCAAACATTGACCCAAACCTACACATTCACATCCGGTATACTAAAACAGAAACCTATGTCATCAAACACCTTTGATACTCATCACTTGAGTGATGGAGGGTAGGTAGAATTAGTATGATAGGAGTGTTTCTGTTTTAGAGTTGAGTGATTATCAAAGTTCCTTTCTCCCACTGATGTGCCTCCTAGAGGTATTCTTTGTGTTTCTTAGTGTGTACAGGAACGTGTTGCTGTTGTTAGGATTTGGACCTTCATGGGATCTTTCTCTCGTTCACACTTCAAATCAAGCGTGACCATCAACACAAACAGGTGTCTCTTGTCCATTAGCATTGCCCCTTATCTTTTTGCATCCATGTTTGTCTACTTTGATTGTGATTGGTAGCATAATATTCACCGCATTTGCTTAGTACCAAACATTAAATTCAATGTAATTTTTTATCATAATCACTTGTCTAGATTTAAAAATCAAGCAGTCCGACTAAGCTAGTTTGACCAAGCTAGGCATTAGAGATCTTCTCTTAATACCATGGGGAATGCCTTTCTAATAATTAATGGTTACTTAGGTTCTTAATCCGATTTAGGCAGCATTGTGTGAAATATACTAGGGCTTTCTAGTGGGCTTAGTCCCTATTGACCCTTAGCTTAAGTATTATAAAGGGAGTGTACTAGTGTGATGAGCATGGGGAGGTGTAACAGTGTTATATGACCCCCCAAAAGTTATAAAATTAAAATGTTGAAGCGAACAAACAAAAAAAATCAAAGTGCCACAATGTAAAATCTTAAGCTGGAAGAGAAATCTCAGCTTGATTTGGTACTTCACTCACATGTATCGCATATGGTACTAGAGCCCTAGAGATTCCCAGTGTGGGCGCTTTTCCTTGAAAAGCAAAAAACCCAAGGCATACAAAATAAGAACACACATCAAATTGAATCACTGTGAAATGACTTTGGGGGGTCAAAGAAAAGGTAATCAGTCAGGTGATGATTTCATGAGAAATTCCTTTTATTGTAGCTTAACTACAAGGTCTTCTAGGTATAGCCTCTAGTCAGCCCTCGAACATGAAATACTTGGCTCTCGCGATTAAACAACTTAATTGACCAGAGAAAATTAAGAAGCTTACCCATGGTTTTAATAGTCGATCTCTAGTGTCTTCCGATCGTTAAACTAGCGACCCCAGACTTGTTTAATTTTTTACCTTTACATATGTTTATACATTTGATTATATTGCAATTTAATGTTTATTGTTGACAAATGGTTTAAAATTATGTTACCAATCACATTGTCTGCCTACAACTGCATATGCTTTTTAATTCTATATGAGAATGCAATTATTGTGCCAATGTTGTTTGATTTTGCATTGACTGAAGAGGGCTAAGGACATTCATCTCAAATGCTCTTCCACCTCGACGAACGAGCTTCAACTCGATAGCTTCCGAGGACGGAATCTACATCAGAAAGGGGGGCATGTTAACCCTCACGGCTCACGGACACCATATCACCTACGACGGACGTTGTATTATTCACTTGGTAGAATCAGGTACCGGGCTAGTTGGTCCAAGAGGAAAAGGGTAAGAGTGATCGCCGATGAGAGGCGCACTCTAACTGGAACATTCAAGGGATTAGTTGGCTAAGCATGGGCGCCCAAGTGTGAATGGGGTGAGCTCATATAAAAGTCAACTAAACCTAAAATTCACTCATTCTCTCATTTGTGAAATTGAAGAGTGCTCTTGCTTCATCGCCATCTTCTTCTTCTTCATCTCCTTGTGTGTGTGTGTGTATGCGTGAGAGAGAGAGAGAGAGAGAGAGAGAGAGAGAGAGAGTGTGCGATTGAGCATTACGGCGGCACGACGACGGCGAGGCAGTTGAGCGCGACGAAGCGGCGTCTCCCTCTTCTTCGCAGTGAGGAATCCTCCACGAAGCAAGCATAGAGCGGTGAGTGACAGACCATCGTCATCTTTGAGCTTACTAGTTTAGGCTTGTTGTGTGCTTGGAGCCATTTGTGGCTCGCAAACGGTGTATCGTCAAGTTCCTTGCATTGACATGTGCGACATATGCGCAGACAATCATTTGCACCTATCTACATCAGGAATTGTGTTCTACTGGAGACTGATGGCATAGGTCGTGTTTTCACGTTTCTGGTGTCTCTTTTCCGTCTAGATACCATTTTGTCTTCTTGATTTTTGGTTGGGAAAGTCAAAAAACTTTTCCTTCCCTCCTTTTAAGAGTAGCTTAGCTCTCATATGTTCTTTTTCTGACCTTGAACCTTCTGAGGTAGCTGAGTATTCATCTAACTCATCTGTTGCATCGTAATAGAGGTCTAAAAAAAAATTTGAGCTTTCATCAAGTCCTTGGGTTCCTCATCTTCGTCTTCAATGTTGAGGATTGAAATCATTCGGATGGGAGTTATGTCGTAGCCATCCTCATTGCAAAATTGAGTAGGCATAGACATATTCACACATACATCCATTGTCGCTAAAATTTGAGTCCATTTGAATGGCTCAAACAAATTCTCGGGAAAGGGTTCAGGTACATAGGCTTCGTCTGTGCAGTCCCTTTCTAGAATACAATCTTCTAGTTTTAAACTCCCATTTTTTGAAGCTTTGCACATCCAAATAGGAGTGTCTTTGTTTAACCAGGATGGAAGCTTAGTTTCAGCTGAAGAGACTGAATCAGACTCTTGTATGGGTGTTTTCAATACATCTCTATAAGTGTGATCTTTTAGGTTTACTCTTGTTATAGATCCCACTTGCTTCAAGTGTACAGATAATTGTTTCCCAAATCTTGGATAAGTTGTACCTGTCGCATGAAAGGTCTTCCCAATATGATTTCATAATTGAGTTTTTCCCAAAGTCTACTATGGCAAGAGTGCGTTGATATTCAATTCCACAGGAATTGATTATCACCTTTTTGAGCAGCCCTAATGGTCTCTCAATGTGTCTGTCAGCAAATTGCAATTTCATTCAAGTTTGTCTAATGGCTGGTTGTCCCCAGGATTTCCATACTGCTTTCGTGGCTATGGCTATGCCTGCTCCACTATCCAGTATTGCCATGGTTTCAATGTCATTATATTTCACTGGAAGGGTGGTGTTTCCTTCTTCCCCTTCATAATATTCTCCGACTTTTTTCATGGGAACAGATCGAATCTCTTTGTTGTCCATTATGTTTTTCAATTTTCCCAATTTTTTTGAGATTAACCCCATTATCCCCACCTTCTCTAGGGTTTTCTGTAGATCATTCCATAAGTATGGTCGGAGTTTTAACAATTCTCCCAAGGTAAGAGTGCATTGGATGGGTGTAGACATATTGAATGAATGTTGTCTACTTCTAAGGTCTGTTCAGCTCTTTTTACATGAGTGGTCTTACACACTATGGATTCATCTTTGTTAGCTCCCAAGTAAGAAGGTAATGTTTTCAAGGTCAATGGTTTCGACATTCCTGAAGCTTCAGATCCGCAATCCCCGTACAAGGATTGTACATCCAGATTCACATCAGAAGGTAGGTTATCCAACCAGACTTCCTCTATAGGAGCTGAATTTAGAGTTAGGCTCCCATCATTGATCTCTCTAACTTTTTTCCATAAGTGTCCTGGCTAGTCTTCCTCTACGAATGGAATTCCATCTAAGCCATCTTCACTGTCCGGCACTATAAGTTTTGGTTCTTTTGTTTCAAGGTGGGGTTCTGCCACCACATCGGGTTTTTCTTTAAGGTCTCTTACCACAAGCTCCTCAGGTTTTGTGTTACTTTCAAGCTTGGGTTTTTGTTTCTCCAGCATTTCTTGCGTGATTCTTACCAAATTTTGATAAGCTTCCAGCTTAGCTGCTTCCATGTCTGGAGAGGGATAGTTTTTCTATTTGTTTCCATGTTTTGGCCTGCTTTAAGTCCTGCTTGGTAGGCTTCTAAGGCTGCATTAATAGGCTCAAAAATTTTATCAACCAGAATGGATCCTCCAGACTTAACGGTTGTTTCCTTGATTTCACTTCCATTTTCATTCAACTTTTCCTGGAATAGCTTTTTTTTTATTTCAACTCGTTGTTTTTGTTTTCTTATCTCATATCTTTTGCTTCTGCTTCTTTTGATTCTTTGAGAGGAAACTTTTGTATTTTTCGAATCATCAGAGGAGTTGTGTTTCTTTTTCTTGGCTTGGGCTCTAGTGATTACCTTGATTGGAACAATCGGTTCACTCTCTAATGAGCTACTAGGTATCACTTGGATTACGTTTACTACTATTTTACCCTTGTTTAAAGGATTTTTAGGACAATCTTCCGGAAAGTGTCTTCCCTTTTTGCAACATTGTATGCAATAGGATTCAACTGGCTTAAGGTTTTTGTCAGGCTCTGGACATTCATTTTTCCAGTGATCATCAACACCATAGTTGTGATAGTTTCCCGTTCTTGGCTTAATCATTGGTCCTGACCATGGGAGTTCTAACACCTTGATTAGCTACATAATACATTGGTACGAGCTCTGGTGGAGCATAGGTCACTGTTTCTTCCATTGGTGGTGGATGTGAATTATACCAATCTCCTTCTACCATTACTGTAGATGGATTAGGCTCCGCATAGGGTGTCACAGGCACTAATGCTTGTTCATCTATGAATCCTTCAGAGTGCATGTACTTTATAGGCACTGCATTATGTCCTGGGTACGGAGGTTGTTGACCCAACATAGGTTGATGTCTTTCCATACCCATTGGTGGTCTTTGAGCTTCGGCCATATTAGGCTGATATTTGTACATGGGTCGTCCTTGTGGCCTCATGGGCACGTACTGAACATTCCCATCATCCTTTGGTCTAAAGTAGCACTCGTGGGTCTCATGGTTATCCATTTATCATCAATTTCACACCATTTTTGTGGCCTAGTTGGTTGTCCCTATTGAGGTATCCCTTGTCCTGGTCCCCTCATAGGTCTGATGATTTTGGGTCAGAAAAAGAACATGTGAGATCCCAACTACTCACAAAAGGAGGAGAGGAAAAGTTTTTTTACTTTCTAAACCAAAAATCAAGAAGATAGAAATGGTATAGAAGAAAAAGTGAAACAAAAAACTTGAAATCTAGACCTATGCCATCAGTTTTTAGCAGAACACAGTTTCTGATGCAGATAGATGCACATGATTTTGTCAAAGGAAAAATCACAGGTAGATATCCTTCAGACAACAAACACGGAACATCAAAAACATCAAGGAAAATGAGAAAGGAAACTCAATCAAAACCCAAACACCAAGATGATGAATCATCCATGACACGAATTGAACGGAAGAAAAAGTATCAAGAGTTGAAGAAAACTCTAAAGGAGATGTATACCACTGAAATGGAAACAACCGAGGAAGAGAGTAAAGATGTAATGAGTGTTCCATCCCATTACAAGAAATATACTCTCCAAGACCGAAAGCTCATAGTCGAGCAACCTGTGAGGAAATTAAGAAAACAGGGTGAGTCATATGAAGGACCCAAAAATGCAAAGAAAATAGATCTATCCGAACTAGGAGAAGAGCCTGGACCTGCTTACATTGCAAACGACTTGACCAAAGAAGAAGAAGATTTTTTGCTAAGCTTACTGAAAGAATACCAAGATATCTTTGCTTGATCTTATAAGATCAAGGGTGTTGATCCAGAAATTTGTTAACATACCATACCTATGAGAGATGATGTGAAGCCAAGTAGACAACGTCCATATACTTATAATGAAACTTTTGTCAAAAAGATCAAAGAAGAGATAGAAAAGCTCAAGGAAGCTGAATTCATTTATGAAACACACGGATTGGGTGTCTCCAATTGTGGTGGTACCCAAGAAAAATATAAAATTAAGAGTTTGTGTCAATCTCAAAAAAGTTAATGCAGCCACCATTAGAGATAACTACCCTCTTCCAATCACCGAGCATGTTTTATAACGAGTTGTAGGAAAAGAAGCTTACAAATTTTTAGACGGATTTTCGAGGTACAATCAACTTTTGTTGATGCCAAAGATCGGAATAAAACTACCTTTGCAAGAGAATGGGGTATTTTTGCCTATAGGGTTATGCCTTTTGGGTTAACTAATGCTCCTGCCACCTTTCAAAGATTGATGAGCCATGCCTGCAAAGAATATCTTAGGAATTTTTTGGAAGTATACATGGATGATTTATGTGTACATTCATCAATCTGAACTGATCACTTTGAACATCTCAAAAAGGTATTCAGAAAAAGTAGACTTTATAGGATTTGCTTAAATCCTGAAAAGTGCACATTTATGGGCAGACAAGGAGAAATTATTGGACATATAGTGTCTAAAACTGGCATAGCAACCGATATGGATAAAATTCATGTTATTGCTAAATTGCCTAGACCAACAACATTCAAAGGGGTCTAGGATTTCATGGGACATTGTGGATATTATAGACGGTCCGTTTACATGTATGTTACAATCACAAAACCCATGTATGTCTTGATTACACTCCTTGTATGGACTGATGAGTATGAAGAATCATTCATGAAGCTTCAACAATCTCTCACTTCAGCCCCAATATTGAAAGCACCAGATTGGAATAAGATATTCCATATACATGTTGATGCTTTCAGTTTTGCCATTGGGTGTGTATTAGCTCAACTAGGAGACAGAAAATTTTATTTTCCCATTTCTTATACTAGTATACAGCTCAATGTGGCAGAGAAAAACTATACAACCACCAAAAGAGAAGGATTAGGGCTGATCTATGTCGTAAAAAAGTATAGACATTACCTATTAGCCAACAAATTTGTGTTCTTTGTGGACCACCAAGCTTTATTATACTTGGTCAACAAGCCATGCAACACATGGATAATAGATAATTCTTTTGGAGATGATTCATCATTCTTTTGGAATTTGATTTCCTTGTAGTTGTAAAAAAGGGCACCACACACCAGAGAGCAAATCATTTATCAAGGATTATTTCAAGAGAACCACCAAAAGGGATAGACGGTGATCTACCACATGCATATTTTTTTGCCGTGGAGATGATACCCCGTTGGTCAAAAAATATGGTTTCATTGATAGCCATATCTCAAGTGGGCTCTCAAATACCACTTCCTATTACACCAAGATTAATTGGGCAATCGGCTATGTATCAATTACTAGCTGGAAGTCTATACAAAAGAAATCGGGTTGGAATATTGCTTTTGTGTATTAATCGTGATGAGAAAACCCAATACCTAAGTCAAGCACACATTACCATAGTAGGACTTCACTTTGCGGAAGACCAAACTATGCAACGGAACCTGAGACTTGGAGTATTTTGGCCAACCATGAGGACTGATGTTCACTCATTTGTGAAAGATTTTCCTCAATGCCAGAAACAAACACCCATACCTCATGTGACATTATTTCAAATATCACTCGTTCCTAAGTGGAGTAACTATATAGTTGCTTACTTATCAAGCAGAACATTTTTGGAGAATATGAGTAAAAGCCGTCAAAGAGCTATTGAAATTGAAGCAAAAGACTATGCTCTTATTGAAAACCAATTGTATTGGAGAGGAAAGGATCAACACTTGCGTCTTTGTGGTGCAAATGAAGATGAATATATACCCACTCTAGAACAAGCACGTGATGAATTAGTTGGAGGTCACTTTTCTAGTGAAACCACTGCTAGAGCAATTTTAATGGCAGGCATATGGTGGCCAACACTTTTTGCAGATGCCTAAGAATATGTTTGAAGGTGTGATGCATACCAATGAGAAAAAATGCCAACAAGGGTAGATAGAATTCCTTTAAGACCAATGATGGGGGGTAGAGCTTTTGCAAAATTGGGCATAGATTTTATTGAGTGAATACAACCACTTGCTTATAGAACTCAAGCTCAATATATCATTATAGCTACAAACTATTTGACCAAGTGGGAAAAGGCTAAGGCAACCAGGAAGAATGATGCTAGAACCACAGCCGCATTCTTGTATGAGAATGTATTCACTAGATATGGACTTCCAATAGAAATTGTCAGTGGCAGGGAAACTTATTTCCTCAATGAGGTAATTGAGTATCTGCTGAATGAATTTATGGTCATCCATAACAAATCCGCTCCATATCATCCACAACCAAATGAAAAGTTGAGCACACAAATAAAATTCTTAGCTCGGTGCTGACTAAAGTGGTTAGTTCAGGATGAACTAACTGGGAAATGAATCTACATGCCACTCTATAGGCTTATAGAGTTTCATTCAAGATCTTGAAATGCTACACCCTTTGATCGTGTTTATGGTCTTGATGCCATACTATCGATAGAATTTCTGTTGCCGGCACTAAGGGTAGCTAAGGATATTGAGTGGATCAAACATGAGTTGTCAGAGAGGCTTGAAGATTTAGAAAATCTTGATGAGAAAAGGCTAACAGCTGTAGCTCACATCTATGCACAAAAATGGAAGCAAAAACTTTTTTTTGATTCACATCTAGTCACTAAAATCTTCACAAAAGGGGACCTAGTTTTAGTTTATTCCCTTAAGCAACACATTCCCAAGTTCAAGAAAAAGGGAAATGGACGGTTTATCATTGAAGACGTATCTCCAAGTGGAGCAGTTAAGTTGTCCACTATAGATGGTGCACCAATGACTAACTAAATTAGTGGATGCCACTTAAAGAAGTACCAATTGCCACTAACCAATGAATTGCTAGAGAAAATGCATGCAGCAAAGCAGAGAAGGATTAAATGACAACAGGTTATTGATGAATCTCAAGAGGAAGATTGACTTTGAGTACTCAAGAGGAAAGTTGCTTTCAAAAATCAACACACGCCTATTCCCATCAAGACTTTGGAACTACATGAAAGACTATGGGAATCAAAAAATGATACAGTATCAACAGATGACAAATGGTTGGATGGAATTGACCTTTGCATCACAATACAACTGAACAATCATAGCACAAATGCATTAGTAGATACCGGAGCTCGAATAAATGCAGTCAGTTATTCCACTTACAAGAAATCTATAAATCAGTCTTTAGCATCAGGAGTATCTGCTATCAAAGAATGCAACAAAAACCACCCAACACCAGCATTGGGAGTAGTCAACTTGAATGTGATAGTAGATGGATTTTCATTCCCACATCAATTTGTATGCATATCAGATGAACATATGAATGAAACAATGATTCTTAGAATCTCATGGATTCAGACATACAAATCAGTACCAGATTGGGACACTAATCAACCCAAGCTATCACTTAAAAGAGGACAGCTCTTAGTTACAATTGCACCAAGCAAAGAGGAATGGAAAAGAGGTCGCCCATAAAAGACACCAGGGAGTAATCAATCTATGTCAACCTCTAGACAAACAAATGCTACAAGTAGCATGCAAGGAGTCAGGCAAATTTGGGTATTAAAAGCACAACTCAAGGACAATCCATCTCAAATTTAGGTGCCCAAAAACTCATCTATCATACTGAAGAAAGTTTCACATCTGACAACTCAGTTAAAAACATCGTTCAGAAGAGAAACTAGCACTCGATGGGTTTGGAAACCAAAGAAGCATTTATCTTCTCCACAAACTAAAACGCCAATGAATCAGTGGAAGGTTAAATCTCAAAAAAATCAACCACAACAATTCAACAACGAAAAAACAAAATACCAATGGAGTTAAAGCTTAGTAATCGTCATCATTGATACCTACAGCTCATGAAATTAGTGTGCCAAAGCATCCAGATGGTACAATCAGGCAAAGAGCACACACATTACAAAATTTGCTATTTAGAAAACAGCAACAAGAAACCTTGACCATGGAAATCCTTTAGTTAACTACTCAAGACCCAATTCTTGCACCGTATACTGGTTTGAATTGCATTGACCTTCAAAGCATGATAGAGCCAACCACGGCTATGCATAGACACAGTTGTTCAACCCATGCACACAGTCATCCCGGAGTACTCCATCTAGGAGGGGTGGAAGGACTCTTCATTAATTAAGGGAAATATTTGAAGAGGGAGGAAACAAGTTGGATGTTAAAGTGTGGTTTTTTGAAAAATTACCTAATAATGCCCTTAAAAATCATCAACAGGGGAATTTTAGCTAATAACATCTCCCCAGTGAGTGTAAATAGTGTATATAGTATCAGAAAATACATCAAAAATAGCCTTTTTTGCTTATTTTTATCAACTTTTCTTGATATTGGAGCTTAAAAATAGAGAAATCCACCAAAAAGCAATAAAATAGTGTTCTTCAATGGATTTTCTTAATCGTTGTTTTTTCAATTTGCTTTTTTAGTGCATTTTATTATTTTCTTTGATTTTTTCAATAAACAGGTCAAAAATTAATAATAAATAGCAAATGAGCTCTGGTGGAGAAACCGAAGATACATTGATGATAAAAATAACAAGACGGGCATGCACAAAAATTTTCAATCAAAACGACAAACTGAAGCGGGAAGCCTAAATTAGGCTGTCAAGGCCTGTTCTTGCAGAATGAGCTAACGAAGTCCGATTGAAGAAATTTTTGAGTCTAACGTAGATTTCACAGCCTATAAGACTAACAGGGGAATCTGGGGAAAAATAGTTTGGAAAGTCCGAATATAGATATCCAAGGTAGCCCAAAATCACCTCATTTCCACTAGTCACTCTTGGAGAAGAGATCTCTCTACCTTCTTCGCACACGATATTTGGAGTCCACAGCTCATTTTGAGTGCCGTCTCAGTGCCGTCTCATATGAGACATGAGGGGTAAGTTCTGAACTCATCAAAGAACGTTTACATTTGGGTAGTAGGTCTAGGCCCATGAAAAAACCGTAGAATCCCAACTATGTACGGATTTCTACGACACAAAAATATCATGGCGGCATGTCAGCTCAACCGAATTGGACAAGACTTGAACTGTAGCATGCCCTTAGATAATAGAACACTTCCATATCATTAGAGGACCATTTGGCAGGGGTCGAGGGGTCCCAAGTAAATAATTTAGGTTTTGGCCACATGCCAGAATTGGATTTTGACTCCATGGGCAGCTTATAGACAAGGTCTATACACAATGTACCTACATGGTTTCAAGAAAATAGTCAAGGCAAGCTCTCTAATAGCAGGAAATAGCTCAAAGACTACAAAGTGTCAAGTTTGACATATGAAATCAAACTGACTCCGAATGAGCCCAAACTGGATTAACAACATTAGGAATATGTAGCAGACAAGTCCAGGACTTCAAAAGTTACCAAACAACTCTACACACCAAGTAGTGACAAAAAACGGTGATTTCAGAGTCGACAAGAGCACAAAGTGATGCCGACACGACCAAATCTTACCAAATTCATGTTAGGACTTGTTTTAGATGTAATGAAGATGTGTAGGTCATAGAATTATCTTTTCAAACAAAAAATACAGTTGTAGTTAATAATCGCAATTATTTATTTTTGTGCACAATTGTCTTGAAAATCATCATGTCACTTCACCTATCATTTGTACACATCTATCTCATACCACATGTCAACTTTGAGCCCAAAAAAATCAAGAAAATCCCAGATTTTGTCAAAAAAACACACTAAAGGCTCTTCTGTCAAAATTTTGAGTTAATTGTCACATTTTTTATCCAAATCATCCCATATCTCATACAGAGGCTCTATAGCATGTTTAGAACCAACTTGCAACAAAAACTATTCAAATTGATGAAAAAGTTAATAATCACGATTATTTACTTTTTCACCAAAATGAGCTCAAATTTCAACTTTGACCTTATGGGACCAAAGTACATGATGTGACAAGCCCACCAATCAAGTTTGATCACATTTGGATCACAAAAACCCAAAATCCCTTTATATCTATTGTTTCAAAGTCTGAAGCCTAAATCTGACACCATATCCACCCAGTGCACTCAAATGAGGCCACACTTCACTCAGAGTATCTAAGTGACATATTTTTCAAGCCTATGATGTCAAAAGTGCAAAAAGACTAAATAATCACGATTATTTACTTTGGTTGCAAATTTAGCCTGGATTGCATGGTTTCGATCTTTACATGTTTTTATACAGCTATGCATGCTCCAAAATTGGTTGGAAGCAAAATGGACATCATTTGCCAGCAATTCAGATAGAGGTCATTTCAAAGCAAAATTTGTGGAATTTTATAACTACGACCTGTGTTCTCCTAATAGGTGCAATGCAAGCAACTGAGAAAGCAAAGAAGAGGATGACTTAGAAAGAAAAGATGCAAGAGTTTCCACCATACCCGTTGGAGCCGAGTTTAGTGAAAACAACCAAGGTAACATACCTGTCAAAGGAACAACTTGAAGAATAGAATACCACAATCTTCATCGACAGATTCAAGAGTGAGGATGGAAACCAGATAGATTTGCAGATACTACCCAAAGAATTTTATGATGTAGCTACGAAGCCAGCCACAAAAGAAGCCAACAGAAGGTCAGGACTTTGAGAATTCTACAATCAAGATCCATGTGGAGTAGATTTCCAGCGAGCTTATGAACCGTTGTCCACAATCAAAGAGGATGGATCTGCTCAGATCATAGATCAGCAGGAATAGAAAGTTGAAGTGGTAATTAACAAGGAAATAGTGGCTGAAGCACCTAAACTGTCAAATGAAGGAACGACAATGAGGGCTAGAGATAGGAAAACAGTTAGTATATTCACTAAGGATACATTTTCCTCCACATTCTCCGACCTCATTCTAAAGCAAGTGGAGTATCCCGCCCATCTTTATCCTCAACACTTCCATTTCCTCTCAAAGAGAATGCCAAGATACACTACTTCGAATCATGCGGTTGCAACCACTTTCACGAAAGTGTTGAAGTCAACAACAAGACGAACAATATATCACGCTCAATACGTGCTTACAACATTCAAGAGCACAAAGAAGGAAGGAAAGGTAACATATATGGGTGCTCCAAAAGTTCTAACCCAGATTGCATGCCAAGCTATTGGGATGGCCGATAACTTGCCACCATGCCCATATCAGAATACATGAATAGTCTCAGCTCAACCTCTCCATGAACAACTAGATCAAAGAAGAAAAGAATATATAAATTAGATGAAGAATCAAGAGAAAGCTCGCCTGAAGCCCACGCCTGAAGCCCACAGCTGTGAAATCTCTGACAATGAAGAAAAGAGGGCAAGGAGAGAAGAAATAAAGAAGAAAGCAGTGGCAGCCCATCAGGAAGAACCTCCGCCAAAAAAAAAGCAAGGTTCGAAAGAGAGAAAGAATTGTATGAAAGAAATTGCCAAGCTACAGGAGAGAACCCAGAGTCATGGAGCCCCAGAGAAATCAAGGGTCCTAGGACCAAGAACCCTGAGAAGAAGATTGAAGAAGATCTAAAGGATTTGCTCGAGCGAATGTATGCAAAAGCCGAAGCCGTGAAGACACAAGAAGCTCTAGAAGCACAAAGGAAAGCAAGAGAAGAGTTGGTTGTGCAACAAGAGCAAGCAACAGCAGCTGCACAACAAAAGCGAACCACAACATGAACAAGGAGAAATGTCTCCAAGACCACCTTCACTCGCTATTGAACAAGAAGACCAACCAACTCCTAGTCCAAGCCCTTCACCAACTACCAAATCCAATGACGGTGGCAAGGAAGAAAAAGGAAAAGAGAAACAAGAGAAGGAAGCCAGTTATGAACAACCCAAGGTAACGGACAAAGATGAAGTTGGACCTTCTACAACACCACAAATAGAATCAGCTGAACCAGCTACAAAGCCACAAGTAGAATCCGTCGAACCGTCTAAAGAGCCGCAAGCCAAATCTGCTGGAACTTCTAAGCAGCCTCAAGTAGAATTTGAAGAATGGGAAACAACGGATGAAGTTATCATCCAAGTTAATAAATATGCAAAGCAGATGCAGATGATGACAGAGAAGATGCGGACAGCAGCTCTTAGCCTTGGTGCTAAACCTCGAGAGTTGGAACAAGTAATTGATGCTCTCCAAGGTGAGCTGGAAGGCAGGATGAACATCATTGAGAATCTCAAGGCCAGATCAAAGATCTCAAAAATGAAGCAGAGCAACATCAAATTGTCAAAGAAAGGCAACAAAAGGAGATGGAATATTTAGTAGTGCTTCTCACAAAGCTATCAGCTGCATGTAAAAGCAAGGACCAACACCTAACTGAAGTAACCATCAAACTTCTGAGCCACTACTCAGTCTCAGTACAAAAGCTCCAAGTACAATTAAATGTAACAAACGCCTCTTTGCAATACTTAGAGTAGAGAATCAATGACCAAGTGGCATTCCTAAAGGAAATCATGGAAAACCCAACCGTAGCTTCACTCAAGGGGACAAATGAGGTCTACAAGACTTTGGAAAGAGGAACAAAGACTTGGAACTTGAGTTGAAGCTTGAACAGGCACAAAGATGAGACCTTGCCTTAATGCGGGTACAAAGAGAAGAGCAGTTGCTCAAGGAGATAGAGGATCTAAAGAGAGCCAATCAACTGCTAAGAGAATGCAATGTGGAAGCTCAAGAGGATGCAAGTACCTTGAACAGCCAAATATAGACATACCATCAGTATCCTTTGCAAATATGGAAACACAGCCAACACAAGGACAGACAAAATATTTTGAATTCCAAGTACCAATCAGTGTGTGAGGTCCCCACCCCACCGTATCAACGGCAGATCTGATGGTGAACCTAGTGACCACTAGATCTATTGCGGAAGCAAACAAAATGGTTTGGGGTTCGACTAGCGGACGATCTCTCATCAGAAAGTGAGTCGAGTTCGAGCCTACTAGCAGGGAGATCTAGCTCCACCTCGCAGGGGAAGCGTACTTAAAGTATCTAGCGATCCTAAGACCCACCTTCCAAGAGGACAGAAACCTCGAGTGCCTTTTTCCCCATATTTCAGAGGCACGTACTCTCGAGATTTCACCGCTCTAGGGGCAATGAGTATTATTAATATCGAAGTAAGCACTATGGGGATAGAGAGTTCCCGACCAATCGGGACCACCCATCTCGTAGGCATTGGCAACCTGAGCCAAGCCCCCACTTTCCACCCCCATACTCACACTTCCTTGTGTGACCTAATTACTACCACAAAGGTCGTTCAACATAAAGATTCCTTGTTTAATTCCGAATCACATTGTTCGTTAAAACAGCCCTTCAACCAGTATTGCAAACAACACCAAGACAGAATTCTAGTAAAAATTCTACTCAAACTTATTCATAAAAATTCCAATGTTCTAGAGGTACAACATCCCCCCTCGAGCGAGAGTTCACTCCTCCCGTTCTCACCTAGCTACCCATACAACTAGGTATGTCCATCGCATAGAAAGCACGTCATGGACACTCCCACCGCATAGAAAGCAAGTCGTGGGTTCCCACCACATAGAAAGCAAGTCGTGGGTATCCACCGCATAAAAAGCAAGTCGTGGATTCAAGAGCCCTTAACGAGGAACTCTGCCCCCTGTGATCAGTAGGGGGGTCAGGACTGATTCAACATTGGAAATAAAATGAACATGTCGAGCTAAATTTTCCCTAGCAGACATTATGTCCTTTTGCAAACAGCATACCCATCAAACATTTCCTTCCTACTTTAGAACTTAATGTACAATGAATTCAATGCCGAGGTTTTCGTCGGATTTCTCCAACATGTTTTGGGGATATGTTCATTCCTAGCTAAACGTGTGCAATGTTAAATTAAACAACTTGAATGAAATTCTGACCTACCTCTTCCATTTCTTCGTCGATGGCCCGTGAGATGGCCGGTATTTGTTCCTCCATGGGAGCTTTTTCCTTTCCGTTCACCTTGCTCGTTCATGCCTCGTGGTCGTGGGCTCCACCAAAGCGAGTCCTCTTAACTGGGGCCATTTTAAACTCACTACTTTAAATAATTAACTTGGAGAAAAGAGCTAATGTCCGCAAGCGTCATAACAAGCCAAATGATAGATTAGAACCATCAAACAATGCCTGCTACATGAGAGGTTTAGATTTTTCCATATAGCAATCATTATGGATGATGCATACTCCTATGGGAACCTGCTCTAAAGATAATTACTCGACTTACGTGATTAAGAATAGTACGATTTCACTGATGGAATTATCAGAGAGATGAATTAAGCATGATTAATCTCTTTCCTAGCAACTAGATGATGCAGACTTATCTTATGCATATGTGTGAGGAAAGTCAACTCATAGAGACTTAATAACAGATTATTTTTTCCTTAATTACACCTTAATGCATAAAGGAATTGAATTTAATTTAGTTACAGTATTAATGAGTGATAGAAAAAGTGATTCTCTTAAATCTACACAATTACTAGCTTATCGACTAATTTCTATGCCGCCTAGAGAGAGAAAATTCTAATAATTATACACTAATCATTAATCGAGAATGATGAATGGCTGATAATTCAGCTATGGAATGATGATTACATAATAGAATATGGTTAAAGAGAATTTAGAGAGTAATTATAGAGAATTATGACTAGGAATAAGCATAATAGACGAGGAATTTAGATGGTAGAGAAAGGAATTTACAGATAGCATTAATTAAATCGTGGTTACCGTGATTAAGGGCTGATAATCTTCTCGATTTTCTGATCTAATCGAGCTTCTTCAAATGAGAATTCGGCAGCACCTTCCTCCTTGCTTCTCCTTCAAAAGGTGTGTGAACCGGCAGCACCTTCCCAGTGTGTGTAGGTGTGTGTGTATGTACTGTGTGTGTGTGTGTGTGTGTATGAGCATAAGTGTGTGTGTGTGTGTGTGTGTGTGTGTGTGTGTGTGTGCAGGTCTTTAAATAGGCTCCTACAGGCTGAAAATCGACCTGGGTTGCTAAATGCATCTGGGAGCTTCTCCAGTTAAGCATGGCAAGTCCAGTTCCCTACCCACCAAGTGTCAGGTTGGCTAGTTTAACTGACTCTGAGACTTAGTTACTGGCTTGGCATCTTCCCCAGGACTCCCACAAGGCAAGAGGGCGCCCCCTAGCTGCTAAAGCTGGTTTGGAGTGGCCTGGAACGTGTTCCCACACAGTCCCGGGCTCCGGTGCCTCCTCGCTCAATTTTTGAAAAAATTGATTTTTGGCTAAAACGGGTCATACGAGTCAGATTTTGATGCCATAAATTGCTATACGGATCTCTAACTAAGACGTAATGGACCGAGTACCTGCCATATTTAGCAGCCCCCGGGATCCGAAAATGCATTTTTTTCAAATTTGGGATACGGGTGCAGTTTTTCGAGACGATCAAAACTGAACGGGTCGGGTGACCAAAAACTTGCTATTTTTGGAATTTTTACAAAAATTATTTTAATTCACATTTCTAAGCTTAAAAACATTCTAAACATCATGGCACTGACAGAATTTGGAAAACTGCTAAAAATAGTAACTTTTTCCATTATGTTCATTTTCATGGTACAATGGTGCTCTTTTGATCGGGGTCAGAGACCTTACACAGTGAAGAGGAACAAGTTCCAATGGTCCAGCTTTCTAAAGCTAAAGAAGATGCACTTAAAGAAGAGATTGTCCATGAAGTGGATGATGAATGGAAAGCAGCCATGGATTGGGAGCTGAGAGTTCTTCACTCAGTCAATGTAACACAGCTCACTCCCAACCAAATCAATGCTCAATGGCATCAACAGTCCCTACCCTACCCTTTGATAAAGGTGGAGCTACTGCAAGTCAAAGAAAGAATTTACAAGGATATGCAAGAAGAGGGGTTAGATGCTCTCCACCCCAAATGGAGAAAGAATTGGCTCAACAAAAACGACAAGATGAACATCATTGAGAATCTCAAGGCCAGATCAAAGATCTCAAAAATGAAGCAGAGCAACATCAAATTGTCAAAGAAAGGCAACAAAAGGAGATGAAAGATTTAGTAGTGCTTCTCACAAAGCTATCAGCAGCTGCATGTAAAAGCAAGGACCAACAGCTAACGGAAGTAACCATCAAACTTTTGAGCACTACTCAGTCTCAGTACAAAAGGTCCAAGTACAATTAAATGTAGCAAATGCCTCTTTGCAATACTTAGAGTAGAGAATCAATGAACAAGTGGCATTCCTAAAGGAAATCAAGGAAAACCCAACCGTAGCTTCACTCAAGGGGACAAATGAGGTCTACAAGACTTTGGAAAGAGGAACAAAGACTTCGAACTTGAGTTGAAGCTTGAACAGGCACAAAGACGAGACCTTGCCTTAATGCGGGTACAAAGAGAAGAGCAGTTGCTCAAGGAGATAGAGGATCTAAAGAGAGCCAATCAGCTGCTAAGAGAAGGCAATGTGCAAGCTCAAGAGGATGCAAGTACCTTGAACAGCCAAATATAGACATACCATCAGTCTCCTTTGCAATACAAGCATATGGCAGGCGGTCTTTAAGAGCTTTTATTGTAAAAACACTTATTCTTTTGATAAATCGAGAATATTGTAACTCCTATTTTCCAAGTGGATATTGTAATCGATGAGCCGGAGCTATAAGATTCTAGATTGTATCAATTTATCCATAGTTAGAGCTCCCAGAGGATTATTTTTTGACCAAAGAAACCTTGGCTAAGGTATAAAAGCCCATTTTTGTAAGCTATTATTAATTTTTGGATAAGAAATACACATCATGAGCTAACAGCACTCACTTCTCTCCTTCTCATGCTTCCTAGTCCCTTGTCAGTTGTCACATACAGTGTCGTCTGTTGCGTTGCAACCACAGGTAAGGGCTCTATGCATTGACGTAAACATCTCATGGTAAATGATGACCCAAAAGAGCCAGCATGATCCACAACTCAAGCTCTACACGTCTACCTACTCACTCCAACTCTAGCCACCTGTCCCCATCTGCCCTATCCGTTGGGGATCTGCAAAACTTTTCAGCTTCAGGCTAGAATATCTTTCACGCCGTGGCTTTGTTTGAGGAGCCATCTAGACCCGCTTCTAGGGCATCTTGAATACTACATTCCAAGGCACCATCTCGACTCTTTGGAAACTTGGACTTGCCTCCCCAATTGGCCCTTTTTGGAGCCCTCTTGGTCTAAAAACCTGCCTTAAACATACATTTTTGTTATCACCTACTTGCCGAGGGCCTTTGTACTTGCTTTAGCAATTTATCCTACACCTGTATGCATCCTTAGCACTGCCTAGCACACTTCATATCACAGAACATCTTTGGTTGCACCATCATTGCCCACCCCCTTGTCAAACATTCATGTTCGACCAAAAGTATATTTACAAAACTTGAAAAGATGTTACATTGAACAGACTACCCAAAGCACCCACAAGGCACAACCATATGTAGAGAAGCTGTCTCCTACCACCCGCCACTTTTTGTTCAAGTGGGTTGACCAACCCCCTGCTTTACCTACCATCATCCACCTGGATCAAACACGTGGCTTTGAGCTCATCCATACACCTAAAACAGTCTCTTGTAGTGCTTCACCTGAGCACATAGCCAATCCCTCCACATAACCTGCTCTTGGCATACTTCCATTGTTACATGCACTCATTGGCATACCGGCCTCTTCCAACCAACAACCATATAAAGCGACATGTAAAGGGCATTGCGGTTGATGCACATACTCCTCCACAGTAGCCTCTATTGGTGCAACCATAGTAGCAGACCATTGCTCTCCCAAAGGAACCTCCACATGTGGAGGGGAAAACCCTCACATCACTTATACCCTAGCCAAAGCTTTCCTAGCAAGCACATGTTTCTCTTCATCCATCTCACCCACTGGGTCATCATCCCCCCAATCGCCTTCATCTTTAATGCATACCTGATCAAAAAAACCTGTATTCAAGGCATTACGTGTGCAATTTATAAACAACTGCACCAGCAGGTCATGAGAAAAAAAAGAGCCCAACACCCTTAGTCTCCACATGATTGCCATCCTCTCGTTGACCTTGTAGGATGGCTTGGCTAACCATAGACTCGGTCTTGCCCTTTCCCGCATACCATCCAACCAACCACACAGCCACAACACTTGACATTGCAGCTCCCATCATCATGGTCATCAACATAGCACCGCATGCCCTCTTTGATAGCATATCCTCCTTGACAAGATTTGGCACTTCCACCTGCTCTTTTGTCACATTGTTGACCACCATATCATCAAACATACAGCAAGGTAGTTTTACCCTTACAAGCATTGGCTCATCGGAATCTGTCTCTTTGCCCTAGGAGGTGGACTCATCCACTTTATCCTCCTCACTTGTCTCCCAAAACCTTGAGCTAGTATTTCCATCATCACCATAAGCAGACTCCGTATCTTCATCTTCACCCTACCTTTTCTCCACAAGAGCTTGACCATCATCTTGGCTCTTCACACTTTTGTCATCCAGCTCCAAGCCTTTGGTACCTACAACTCGGCCACAATCTATTACCTTTGCATGAAAACACTCCAAAAGAGCACGCTCCACCTCTTCAACTTGCACTGGGCACCTGCTAACTCCTCTACACACTGACTCTCTTTAACCAAGGGCTCATCTTTGTTGTGACAAGCTCCTCCACAATTGGCCTAGACATCTTGGAAACAAGCAACTACCAAGGAACAAAATCAATCATAGGCCTTGCCCTAGCAGGCTTCAGAATTCGCCTGCGCATGTCGGATTATTCACCAATACATGCCACTAAAAAATATCCCCAACCTCTCTTTTTTCCCCTCCAACTTCAACTTCTAGCCAAATTTTGCACAGGGATCCGATCTTTGAGCCGTGACATTCTCCTAAGAGTCTTCAACCTGGGCATGAAAACGGTGAAAATCCCACCACCACCACCAATCAAGGCCGCAAAAACTTGAGAAAATCATTTGGTGCCTTCCTTCGGGCAACTACACTCAAACGTCAAACTGGAAATCGTCTCCATGAAAAATTCGATTGATGCACCGTCAATTTTTGCTAACTCCCCATGATGAGTACTACCCTCTAGAACTTGATTAAAGCTCAAAAAACTACCAAATGGCACAACGGTCAACTTGGCCCACAATTGGCCCCCGACAAACTTTCAACTAGCCATAACTTGCTGTATAAGGCTCCGAACAATGACCCAAAAGAACCAGCATTCTCCACAATTCAAGATCTACATGTCTACTTTCTCACTCTAGATCTAGCGACATGTCCCCATCTGCCCTATCCATTGGGATTTGCAAAACTTTCAACTTAAGGCTAGCATATCTTTCACACCGTTGCTCCGTTTGAGGAGCCGTCTGGACCGGCTTCTAGGGCATCTTGAATACTACATTCCAAGGCACCATCTTGGCTCTTTGGACACTTGGACCTGCCTCCCCAATTGTCCTTGGGCCTTCATACATGCTTTAGAACTTTACCCTACACCTATATGCATCCTTGGCACTGCTTAACACACTTCACAGCACATACCAACTTTGGTTGCACCAACATGTGGTACTTAATGGACCACCATGCTATGTCACAATTACACTAATCATTGGAGTATCCAATTCATGATGCCTTGAATATCCTATCGGGAATAGAGTCCACTTTGAAAGGTGCACACCAACATAATTACAGTGACAATTGGATCAGTTGTCGTGATCTTCTTCTCATGATTATGGGGCACCATCCCAATGTAATGTCATAGCTTGAATCCATTCCCCAGACTCAAGGTCAAAGTGCTATCCAAATTTTGCAAAAATAATGCATTGGCACATGCACTTTCATGACCACAATACGAATGCAGCCACTGCAACTTAAGCTTTCTTTTATGCTTCCCTTGTTGTGAATTAAACATCAGCACCAAGTCTCTTGTTTTGAATATCTTGATCTGCATTCTCCGGTCCACTTGTTTCTTCTTCCTATTTTGAAATTCCCGCATCATCATACAATTGGTATGTCAATACAATAGACCACCGAGTCTTTCGGTATGAGTTTCTTTGACACTGCAATCCGCATGTTGGATACTATAGTTCTAGCTAAGAAATAGCCTCTGTTTCGAGCACCAGTTTGGATGGAGTGAACCCCGTAGCCACTCTATATTAGGTGAAGTATGCACATAGTGTTATAGGGAGTTGAAGATCCCAATAATCACGTTTTGTAGCCACTAACTTGGCCAACATCCACATAATGACCTTATTGTTGCTTTCAGTCAAACCATTTGCTTGCTGATAATAAGGAGTACTCTTCTTGTGCACGATTTGGAAAGTCCACAACAACTCCCTTTACAACCTTATTCAGAAAATATATACCCTGATCATCACTGACCAAATTGATTGGTAAACCAAACTATGGAAACACATCCCGACATACGCATTTAACAACTGGAACCACATTATCTTCCTTCAATGCTCATGCTTTGATCCACTTTGTATAGTAATCCATACAAGTCAAAATATATCTACATTGCAAGTGTTTTGCTATCAATTTGATTGGACCTATAAAGTCTAAACCCCATTTTTGAAATGGTTCAAGTGGCAATATTGGATTCAATATCGATCCTTGCTAGCATGTTTCCCAATCTGTTGGCAGACATCGCATTGAGCTACAAACCTCATTTTCAACTGCAAAACGGGTGGGCATAACTCCTCCCTATAGAAAAATTGATGTATCCTCGTACCATGTCCATGGAAGAGGTTTCAGGGATGGGACAACTTCTTCTTCTGCTTTTTCTCCAAGGAAATGTGTATCCAGCAACTCATCCTCAACACGAGTGGGTGCTTCTCTTGAGTCCAATCGGGACAAATAGTTCGTGACCACATGTTGCACATCATGTCGATGCACCACTTCAAATTCAAATTCCTATAGCAGAATCATCTCTCTAGCCAATCTCTCAACCAAAAACAATAATGCAGAATGGTCAACATAAAAATAAAATAATTTTTCAAGCAAGTAGTGTCTGAGCTTCTTCACCGAGAACATTATTCCCAAACATTCTCTCTTTGTCACTGAATAATTCAAATTCCTATAACAGAATCATCCATCTAGCCAATCTCCCGACCAAATTTTGTTGTTGTACCAGAAACAACAATGCGGAATGATCAACATAAAAATAATACAATTTTTCAATCAAGTAGTGGCTGAGCTTCTTCACCATTCCCAATAAGTCTCTCTCTCCATCAATGAATAATTCTTCTTGGTCGCAGAAAGTCATCTAATGGCATAAGAAACCGGTCAAAACTGACCGTCTCTTATCTTGTTTGATTTTCCAAAAGATCAAAGCAGCAACATGTAAGAAATTAGATATTTTACACCATCTCCCCATTCTTGAAAGACCTTGGAAAGACATTTCTATGGATTTTGTTACTAGTTTTCCACTCACTACTAACAAGCACTATATGATTTGAACTATTATCGATCATATTTCTAAGAAATCATACTTCATTCCATGCTAGAAAACTCTCACACCACATCAAGATGCACTTCTTTTTCTAAAATTTGTCTTTCCTCATCATGGTTTTCCAAAGATAATCATATCTAATAGAGATTTCAAATTTTGTAGTGCTACTTTTTGGACTACAATTTTTGAAAATCTTGGTACTACACTTCATTTTACTTATGCATTTCACCCTGAGTCTAATGGTCAAACATAAGTCAATAATCGCACTGTTATTGATTTATTGAAAGCTTGTGTGGCTTCTCAACCAAAGAATTGAGATGATTACCTGCATATTTTCTAGTTTGCATATAACAATACCACCCACTGTATAGGCAAATCTCCATTTTAGATTGTATATGGTCGCTCTCTTCTTACTCCTACTTCATGCCTTTCTAACATTCTGCCTCTTGTCGATACTTTCACTACAATTTTTCATGACATTTATGAAAGTGTTCACTTTGCTATCAAGCATTCACAAGAACTTTACACTAAGTATGCTAACAAGCACCACAAAGCACCTCCAAATCACATGAATTTAAGAAAGGATATTATGTTATCCTTTGAATTGAAAAGAGAAGAATTAAAGATTTATGTTGTTATAAATAATGTTCCATTTTGTTTAGAATTACCTTTACACTGGCACATTCACAAGGCATTTCATATTATTCTACTACGACCTTTTGGGGATCCTACCTACACATCACATTTATGAGGATCAACCAACACTTCTAGATCAACTCATCCTTGATGAAATAGTTGATCATGAGACTACCACTACATGCACTGACACGGTTTACAATCATTATCTTTTGACTTTTAAATACCACCCTAGACAAGATGCCAAATGGATGTCTGAATTTCTTCTAAAACTTTCCAGATCTTCTCCACACTTTTCATCACTCACGATCCATTTGATTCTCTATCGAGCAATTGAAGACATTTTCTATCCCTGGTGGGGGGGATTTTACGAGTTTGGGCACCCTACTGTTGTATATGGTTAGCATTACAATTGGGATAGCTGGCATGTAATGGCTAATTACGGTGTTGTCTTTTTATTTTTAACTAATAGTGAGATTGATGATGTGTAGATTGGAATTGTGGAAGTTGAGAAGAAGGCACCAAATAATCTCTCTTGGCCATTTCTATTTGCACAATGTTTCTTATTTTGCCAATAATGTTTCATTGTATATATCTAGTGAGAACTCACTCTATAAAGAGTCATGCAATAAGTGATAGCCACCACTCATAGACTAAAGTGTAAAGAGGGGCCTCAAGTACTTGACACCTAAAATAGGTTTTCTAATAAAATTAAATACTCAACTACACAAAGAGTTTTCTTGGAGTTTGGGGACTAGGATTTTAGGCCATTCTTGTGCAAGATTCTCATCTCTCACTCTTAGGCTAAGTGTATGTGCACAAATCATATCTACATCTTCTCTCTTACATGCTTTCACTATCTAGTCTGTTTAGTTTGTGTGTGTGTGTGTGTGTGTGTGTGTGTGTGTGTGTGTGTTGCACCATGTTAGTTTGCTTTATTATGGCCAATGGTATTACCCACTGAGGCGGTCCGGGGCGCGCAACAAGAGAGGCGACCTCTAAACACCCCTCAAGGCTCCCATGCTGCTCAATTGGGGCTGGGGCAACCACAAGCACAACACAACAACAAACCCACAGCCAAACCCAAACAAGATAGGGGAACCACCTAGTTATGGTATGCGAACTAGGACGCAAGAGAGATTTTGGCACAACCAAGAAGATGCACCACACAACACACACAAACAACCTCACACCAAGACACACACAAACTGGACCAGAGAGAGCTATAGCAAAGGGAAGAGAGAGAGAAAAGGATCTTGCGTAATACCTTATTTGTGACTTGCAAATGGAGATGGTTCGTTATGATGCTATCGTAGAACTTGTATAAACTCACTCAATGCTTAGTGATTGCTAAAACATTGCCAAAACACACACACACACACTGTCTTAGGGTGTGGGAGACCTCTCACCACAATACCCTCTTACAATGGACACAAAACTGGCAATGAAAAACACACTAAAACACTTTCTAAAATCAAGATCAACCGATAAAAACTCAAATACACAAGTCACCTTAAATTCACCAAACCGTATTGCACAAATGGAAGGATGAAGATTTGAACGTCGAATCACGCCTTTGATGCACCAAACCTCAATTTATTGATGATGAAGGAGCATATACAATAGTGGTTTTAAGGTTTGTGGAACTCACGCTCTCTCACTTGCAATGTGTAGCTTGAAGGCTTCTCTCACACCAAGAGTGAAGCTCACAAGTGGTTGCTACACCTAAGTCTCTCCTCACGCATAGAGTGTTGGGGTGCTATGTGAGATGTTGGAGGTTGTTTTACAAGAAGGAAAGGGGCCTATTTATAGGTTGGAGACACCTCATTAAGATTATTGGAAATCTTAATTTACAAGCTAACATATCAGGATTATGATTTTTTTGAATATCAAAACATTGCGGGCCTTCTTTGTCTGCTTGAGTCATGGGTGTGGGCTCAAAAGAGAGCATTATTGATGGTAGATAAGGTGAAAGTAAGTAAAGAGAGAGAGAGAGAGAGACTATACACATGTCTTGAGGCGAGGTGTCTTTTATGGTTAGGTCAATGGCTATTTTGTGTTAGTATGTTAGTGGTTAGTAATCACTAGAAAGTTAATGTTACATTTACAATGGGTAGAATGAGGTGGATGGTTGAATGAAGTGAGCAAATCCTTGTGATGGTGAAGCTTGAAGATGTTTTGGACTTACTTGTGTAGGTTCTCAAAATGACTATCGATCTTCTTCTTCGTCTTCTCCTCTTTACGCCACCGCCGCTAAGGTTGATTATCGTGATGAAAATGGTAATTTCGTTGATGAGATCTCTTGATTTGCAGAGGTTAATCATGGTACACATGCTGAATTTATGTATATATATAAGGTTTAAGATGGAGTTGTACTTTGGAGATAATAGAGAGAGGCATAGAGATAGTGTATGTATGTAGAGGTTCATAAAAGAACTATAGGGATGAGAGAGAAGGGTAATGGTGAAAAGGGTGGGAGAAGCCATGGAAATTGCACGTTTGAGTGAGGGAAGGAGAGAGAGGGATGTGTAAGAGTGAGTAGGTGTGTGGAAGGGTGAGAGAAGACTAAAAGCTACTTGTGAGAAAAGTGGGCAGACTGGGGTCCACTCAAAAATTCATAGCTCACCGTTGGTAGCTTCAAAAATCATGAAAAAATTTGAGGTGATTATTCAGAGCGTGGGCTACATTTTCTCTTTTGACCACCGCTCCAAATTAGGAGTGGAGATAGGTGCCAAAATTCTCACCAAAAAGCCTGTTTTTTATGCCTGCAAAAGTCTTTTAGTGGCTCCCTCCTTTGTTGAATTTGTACAATGCATCCAAGAGTGAGCCCCTCCTTTGTCATATTATAATACAAAGCATCCAAGTTGCCCTTGACCCATGCATGGAGGAGGATTATTGGTGAATAAAGAAATATATACATGGTGGGACTAGTGTATGGACTATTCATGGACTTTAGCTCAATGAGCACATGGTGTTAGAATAATGAGTAAAAATAATAATAAAAATATGGAGGAGTTATGGATATGGAAAGATATTGGAATCATATGATATGGTCCCTCCTTGAATTATTTTGGGTGAAAGAGGAAAAGGTATGCAAGTAAATAATATAATAAAAGTAACCAATGAGTAGAAATCAATTTTTTGTTTTCACGAGGGTGAGGGTGAAAATGTAGGAGTGATTTGTATAAAGGAAAAATATGAGGTTAGAGTATGTACAATATTGGCAAAAAATATAATTATGGTGTAAGAGAATGAAAAAAGGTGTACATAGGTTTAATAAAACACGCACCTAAGTAGAAATATTTAAATAAAATACCAAAATAATTATAAAAAATCCCTATATTTAGGCCATATATACAATGAAATATTTACACAAAAAGAGGCCATAATATACTTTTATTTTTTTATTTTTTTGGCTTAACTATCCCAGTGACTAGCTAGCTGAGGGTTTTTAAGAAGATATGGCAAAAGCCCCCTAACTCACACACGCCCATGTACAGTGAAATGGTAGGGATAACCATAGCGTTTGGGTGAATTTGGTAGGGTGGAGTAACTTACTATGGCAATTATGGAGAGCCGAAAAACGGCTATCATTAGCCCTTCCCCAGGATGATGGTATATTCATGTACCATCATAGAGCATCTTTTCCAAAGAGAGTGCTTCAGAGTCTTTGACAAGATCTTCATTGTTTGGCCCCTTGGAATTTTGGTTTGTGTTACACTCATTCTTCATGGAACAATACTTACATGAGATAGTTGCCTTTTGCTCTGGTAGATCCTTTGGTAGAATGCGACTCAAGTAAGGCTTCAAGCGAGAGCCGTTTACCTTCCTGGAGTGCTCTTTACCATTCAAGTCCATAAGCTGATAGTAACTAGAATTGAAAGACTTCTTGACTATGTATGGCCCTTGCCATCTAGTTTCAAACTTGGCATCAAAACGATTGTCAAGTCGATTGTCATACCTTAGCACAAGCTCTCCTTCCTTCATGCCTTTGTCCTTCAGTTTCTTGTCGTGCGTTTCTTTCGCTTGTGTGGCTTTCCTCTTGTAGCACTCGTATGCTGCTTCTCTTTTCCACTCAAGCTCCACTAACGTAAGAAGTCGATCCATCCATACCTCTTGATCATCTTGTGCTCCTTTTCCATGAAGTCGCATTGTTGGAATGTTGAGCTCGATAGGCTGCAAAGCCTCTTGACCATAGACCAAGTGAAATGGTGTGAACTCCGTGGCTCCCCTATATGTGGTTCGATATGCCCACAAGGCACCATCCAAGAAGTCATCCCATAATTTTGTCTTGTTTTGCACCATCTTTCTAATGATTCCTGCAATGACACCATTAGCCTTCTCCACCAAACCATTTGACTATGGGTAGTATGGTGTGCTATGACGATGTAGAATGTGAAGCTCTTCACAAACTTCTGTGAGCAAGCCCTTCCTAAACCCTGGACCATTATCAGAAACAATCTCCAAAGGTGTGCCAAATCTGCAACAAATGTGATTGTACACAAACTTGCTAACTGTCCTCTCATTCACTCTTGCCACACTTTGAGCTTCCACCCACCTAGTCATATAGTCTACAGCCACTAGAATGTAGAGTTTACCATTTTTTGTCCTAGGCAGGGGACCCATAGCATCAATGCCCCACTTTTCAAAGGGTCCATTTGCAAGAACTATTTGCCTCAGGCCATGCACCAACCTTCTATTTCCATTTATCTGACAATTGTGACAGCTTTTACACCAATGTTGAACGTCCACATGCAAGCTTGGCCAAACATACCCCGCAAGCAAAATCTTCTTCACAGTTGATTCTTGGGCAAAATGACCACCACATGCCTCTTCATGCAAACCTTTTAGAATGGCTGGAATTTCCTCGATAGTTGATCCTTCCCTTCTTGATAGAGGGAGCCTTCTAGGAAGAGATAGAAACTTGCCTTCTTCATGAGTCTCCTCTTCTGAGCCTTCGTGAAGTCTTGTGGAAACTCACCCTCCAAAATGTAGCCAATAATGGGAGCCAATGACTCCAATCGCTGGTATCTCGGTTGCTTGACAGCTGCTGCCACCATGAAGACCTGCACTTCTCTCTCAACACATGTAACTGCTTGTTGTGCAAGTAAATCGGCATCTTCATTTTGTTTCCTCGGAATATGATATAGTTGCACTTCTTCAAACTGATTAAACATCTTACGAATGGCATGAACTTTTGTCCTTAAGCTTTCATTCTTGCATGCCCAAATGCTTAAAATCTGTTTAACAATGAGAAGTGCATCTCCCTTTACCATGAGACGTTTTATCCCTTGGCCAATGCACATCTTCAAACCATGAAGTAGTGTGTCGTATTCTGCTTCATTGTTGCTAGTTGAACCTGGTAGATTGACCTTCTCTTTCATGACCACCTCTCCACTTGGGTTGAGCAACACTAGCCCTCCCCCTGCTTTCCCTGTGGCTCATCGAAAAGCTCCATCAAAGAACAAGGTCAAAGCATTAGGAATACTTTTTGGTGGTGGCAATGGTAGGGTCTTTACTTCAGGCACCTTAATCTCCTTTTCATGCACCCTATAAGTGAGAATCCCTGCCAATTGTGCACGCACACTATCTTCTACCTTGAAAGAGTATTGAAACTCTTGCAACTCCATAATGCACTTTGAGATCCTAGTACTAAGATTCATTTGAGATGACACCCAAGGGAACAAATTCTCTGTGGTGAGGATTACAAAAGGTTTTGGGAGCAAGTAGGATCTAAACTTCCTTATCGCAAACATGAGAGAAAGCATCATGAGTTCTGCTTCTGTGTAGTCTCTCTCCAAAGCATTCATGACCCTACTAGCAAAGCAGACGGATTGCATCCTTGTACTGTGGGGATCTTGTTGTAGCAACACAGCACCAATTGTTTCCCTTCCAATACTAGAGCTAACAAAGAATGTGTACTCCCAACAAGGAGGCATGAGTGTTGGTAGCTCTGACAAAATGACTTTAATGTTACAAAAATACTCTTCAAGCTCATCAGACCATGCAAATTCTACTTGTTGTGTCAACTTTTGCAAAGGATGAAGCAACTCCGAGGCTAAGTGAATGAAGCGTGACATATACTTCACCTTCTGAATGAAAGAGATGACCTCCTTAAGACTCTTTGGTGATGGTAGCTCAATGAGAGCTTTTGCCTTTGCTGGATCCACCTCAATACCTTTATAGGAAACCTTGTGACCAAGAAAGA
This sequence comes from Adiantum capillus-veneris, assembly GCF_014529385.1. Classification (NCBI taxonomy): domain Eukaryota; kingdom Viridiplantae; phylum Streptophyta; class Polypodiopsida; order Polypodiales; family Pteridaceae; genus Adiantum; species Adiantum capillus-veneris. The sequence goes on along the minus strand of NC_140960.1, from coordinate 101,270,992 downwards.
TCACTTCATCCTCACCTATGTGACACTTGTCAGGGTTGAGCTGACCTCCCATGTCATAGATCTTCTTTAAACCTTCTTCTACCCTTTGTAGATGCAATGATTTTGAGCTATAAATGCAAAAATCGTCAATGAACACCCTAATTGACTTTCCAAAGAATGCTTGAAACACCATGTTCATGAAACGTTGGAATGTTGCAGGAGCATTTGTCAGACCAAATGGCATGACTCTAAAAGCATAACAACCCCAAGGAGTGATAAAGGTTGTTTTCAATTGATCTTCCAATGCGATACCTATTTGAAAGTAACCTGAGCAGCCATCACACACAGTGTACTTCTCATGACCAGCTACCTCATTTAGTATCTCATCTTGAAATGGGAGGGGAAAGTGATCTCTTTTTGTTGCCTCATTGAGTGGACGGTAATCCACACACACCCTCCACTTGCCGTTCTTCTTAGGAGTGACAACAATGGGAGAGACCCACTCCGAATTCTCCACTGGATAAATGAAACCTGCTGCTAGAAGCTTTCTTAACTCATTGAGTAAAGCCTGCTCCTTGATGACTCCTAGCCTTCGTAGCTTCTGAGCCTTAGGTGTGGCCTCTGGCTTCAACTCAATTTTGTGTTGAACAACATCTACTCCACGCACATCGGTGTAGTCTTTAGCAAAAAGCCTAGGAAATTTCCTTAGCACACATTTGAACTCCTCTCTTTCGTCCTTTGTAAGTGTTGTAGACAACATACCTTCTAACATTCCTTCATCTTGGACATTTTGGTTCTCTTGGGAACCTACCTCTTCCAAACCTGGGCAAGAGGTCTCTTGGTTGTTTGGATTAAACCTTACCCCCATGACTTCAATGGAAGACTCCTCTTCAGTAATGCTGTCGCTGCTTTCTCCTTCTGAAGTGCTATCGGTCCAGCCTTCCTCTGTCTCACTTTGAGATGATTCTTCATGGAGCTCCTCTTGGCGTTTCTCCTTCATGTCAAAGACAACCTTCTTATGATTGTCATTCCTGCAAATTAGCTTTCCACTCTCCCAATCCTGCAAAGCTCGCATTTTCATTAGCCATGGTCTTCCTAGGATAAATGGATAACCACTTCCCTTGGTCGACATAACATAAAAATCCACCGCCTTCTTAATGCCAAAGGCCTCTACAAAGACATTTTTGCAAATGCCTACACACCTAGCCTTGCTATTGTTTGCCATCTTGACTTTGATTTCAGGTGTCTCATGGATGTGCATGCCTAGTCTTTGCATGTGTCGTTCTGTCATGATGCAAATTTGTGCACCCCCATCCACTAGACCTTTCCTAACCAATCTCCCTTTTATGTAACAATCTAGCACAGGTGTAATGTCCTCATTCATTTCAGCTTGTGCAATTTTTACAACAGGCACACTCTCTTTTACCTTTCTCCTAGTGCTAACTGCCCTTGTTAAATCCCTCCTAACTTGTGGACATAATGCAAGAAATTGAGGCCATGCCTCTCATGTCTTCCAACAGGTTGTATGGAGCCATACCATGTCCAAGAGGGAAGTCTTGGAGGTTGATACGACGTCGAGTCCTCTTAGCTTCCTTGGTCTCCTTTGCCTTCTTTTCTCGTCCATGGTCACTTTGTGATGTAACTCCTTCTTTCTCCTTACCTTTCCCTCGGCCATGCTTAATGCCATTTGCTTCCATGTCAACCTCTCTTGAATTTGTCACCTCTACCACATGCACATTTGGGTCTGGCAAAGGTGGAACTCCTTCCACTCCTTGTGGAGGTGGTCTTGCTCCGTTTGGCCTTTGTAGAAGCCGTGGTTGCTGACTAGTTCCTTCACCTGGATTCGTCACTGGGTAATTCAAGTTAGGTCTGCCTGGCTCCCCACGGGGCCAAGGACAATTATACATCCCATGTCCAGACTCTCCGCAATTCCAGCATTGCAAGACTCTCCTAGGTCGTGGTGGATCTCGCTCTTCTGACTTCTTTGCTTGTCCCTTTGGACCTACAGCTTGTGCAAGGTGAATTGACAGGCTGCTTAAGGATTCATTTAACTTCTCAATCACTTCCGCCGTTACCTCAGGAAGCTCCCTAGATGTTGATGTTTGTGACTTACCTTTGGGTTTCAGACCTTCTATTGGAACCTCTCCCCTTAAGCACTTGAGTTTTCTATATTTCTCAGCAGCCCTAGTTTCAGCTGCATCAAAGGTAGCAGGTGCACCCGCCTCAACTTTTACCTTAAGGTCAGGAAAGAGTCCGGCTATGAACCTCTCCTTCTTTAGGAACTCTGCACCATCACCAGGGTTAGCAACATTTCGTATCCATAGAGCCCAAAGATGTAGGAACTCTTGCTTGTACAAGTAGTAGTCATCTAAGTCTTTTTGCTTATGAGAAACAATGTCTTGCCATAATTTCTGAGTGTTTTGGGGATCAAAGAAGTATTTCTTGAAACGATTCAAAACTTCCGTGTAATTCCCTTTAAATTCCTCAGGCAAAGAGTCAAACCAAGTGCTAGCAGCTTTCCTAAGGACCACCTCAAACATTTCTACACGTTCTTGATCAGTTACTATCCTCTTGATACGACAAGACATCTTGAAATTTGCCAAAAATAATTCTGCATCCTCTCCAGGCTCTCCAAAGAAAAGAGGATATCCAGACATTTGGCGTTGGTTCTCCATTGAATTGATTTCAAAGTGATGCGTTTTTTTTTTCTTTCTTTAAAAGATCTACACAATAATATTCTCTAAATTGCAATCTATTCTACAACAAAATAAAAATATTCACATCAAATGACCTATGATAATCAATGAGAGGTAGGATGACAGGGTTTGGTGACGCGAGAATTTCTCCTACTCTTTGGGCACCAAACATGAACACCATACGTTGTTGAAAATGGATTTTTCTACTAATTGCAATGTTTATTCAAATGTGTGGAGTGAAATGAAAGGGGAAAACCTCTATTCTTGGGCCATTATCCATTGTCTATGCATGACCTTATGCTTAAAACAAAACAAAAATATAGACGTCCAAACTAAGGTCGTACCTAATGAGAGGCAAAATAAAAGGATTTACTGATGCGTTTATCTCTGCCAACCTAAGAGGACCTAAAATTCTACGAATTACACGTTGAAATTGCAACTTAGTACTAACAATTATGTGTACCTTTTGCCTTGTAATGGGAATGAAGGGATCATACAAATTCTCGTGATTCATGCAAGCTACTTGATTATGCTAAAGGTTGAGGCTACACAAAACATACACAAGCCGTCCTCCGTGGGGGCACCAAAATTGAGGCGGTCCGGGGCGGGCAACAAGAGAGGCGACCTCTAAACACCCCTCAAGGCTCCCGTGCTGCTCAATTGGGGCTGGGGCAACCACAAGCACAACACAACAACAAACCCACAGCCAAACCCAAACAAGATAGGGGCACCACCTAGTTATGGTATGCGAACTAGGACGCAAGAGAGATTTTGGCACAACCAAGAAGATGCACCACACAACACACACAAACAACCTCACACCAAGACACACACAAACTTGACTAGAGAGAGCTAGAGCAAAGGGAAGAGAGAGAGAAAAGGATCTTGCGTAATACCTTATTTGTGACTTGCAAATGGAGATGGTTCGTTATGATGCTATCGTAGAACTTGTATAAACTCACTCAATGCTTAGTGATTGCTAAAACATTGCCAAAACACACACACACTGTCTTAGGGTGTGGGAGACCTCTCACCACAATACCCTCTTACAATGGACACAAAATTGGCAATGAAAAACACACTAAAACACTTTCTAAAATCAAGATCAACCGATAAAAACTCAAATACACAAGTCACCTTGAATTCACCAAACCGTATTGCACAAATGGAAGGACCAAGATTTGAACGTCGAATCACGCCTTTGATGCACCAAACCTCAATTTATTGATGATGAAGGAGCATATACAATAGTGGTTTTGAGGTTTGTGGAACTCACTCTCTCTCACTTGCAATGTGTAGCTTGAAGGCTTCTCTCACACCAAGAGTGAAGCCCACAAGTGGTTGCTACACCTAAGTCTCTCCTCACGCATAGAGTGTTGGGGTGCTATGTGAGATGTTGGAGGTTGTTTTACAAGAAGGAAAGGGGCCTATTTATAGGTTGGAGACCCCTCATTAAGATTATTGGAAATCTTAATTTACAAGCTAACAAATCAGGATTATGATTTTTTTGCATATCAAAACATTGCGGGCCTTCTTTGTCTGCTTGAGTCATGGGTGTGGGCTCAAAAGAGAGCATTATTGATGGTAGATAAGGTGAAAGTAAGTAAAGAGAGAGAGAGAGAGAGAGACTATACACATGTTTTGAGGCGAGGTGTCTTTTATGGTTAGGTCAATGGCTATTTTGTGTTAGTATGTTAGTGGTTAGTAATCACTAGAAAGTTAATGTTACATTTACAATGGGTAGAATGAGGTGGATGGTTGAATGAAGTGAGCAAATCCTTGTGATGGTGAAGCTTGAAGATGTTTTGGACTTACTTGTGTAGGTTCTCAAAATGACTATCGATCTTCTTCTTCGTCTTCTCTTCTTTACGCCACCGCCGCCAAGGTTGATTATCGTGATGAAAATGGTAATTTCGTTGATGAGATCTCTTGATTTGCAGAGGTTAATCATGGTACAGATGCTGAATTTATGTATATATATAAGGTTTAAGATGGAGTTGTACTTTGGAGATAATAGAGAGAGGCATAGAGATAGTGTATGTATGTAGAGGTTCATAAAAGAACTATAGGGATGAGAGAGAAGGGTAATGGTGAAGAGGGTGGGAGAAGCCATGGAAATTGCACGTCTGAGTGAGGGAAGGAGAGAGAGGGATGTGTAAGAGTGAGTAGGTGTGTGGAAGGGTGAGAGAAGACTAAAAGCTACTTGTGAGAAAAGTGGGCAGACTGGGGTCCACTCAAAAATTCATAGCTCACCGTTGGTAGCTTCAAAAATCATGAAAAAATTTGAGGTGATTATTCAGAGCGTGGGCTACATTTTCTCTTTTGACCACCGCTCCAAATTAGGAGTGGAGATAGGTGCCAAAATTCTCACCAAAAAGCCTGTTTTTTATGCCTGCAAAAGTCTTTTAGTGGCTCCCTCCTTTGTTGAATTTGTACAATGCATCCAAGAGTGAGCCCCTCCTTTGTCATATTATAATACAAAGCATCCAAGTTGCCCTTGACCCATGCATGGAGGAGGATTATTGGTGAATAAAGAAATATATACATGGTGGGACTAGTGTATGGACTATTCATGGACTTTAGCTCAATGAGCACATGGTGTTAGAATAATGAGTAAAAATAATAATAAAAATATGGAGGAGTTATGGATATGGAAAGATATTGGAATCATATGATATGGTCCCTCCTTGAATTATTTTGGGTGAAAGAGGAAAAGGTATGCAAGTAAATAATATAATAAAAGTAACCAATGAGTAGAAATCAATTTTTTGTTTTCACGAGGGTGAGGGTGAAAATGTGGGAGTGATTTTTATAAAGGAAAAATATGAGGTTAGAGTATGTACAATATTGGCAAAAAATATAATTATGGTGTAAGAGAATGAAAGAAGGTGTACATAGGTTTAATAAAACACACACCTAAGTAGAATATTTAAATAAAATACCAAAATAATTATAAAAAATCCCTATATTTAGGCCATATATACAATGAAATATTTACACACAAAGAGGCCATAATATACTTTTATTTTTTTATTTTTTTGGCTCAACTAGCCCAGTGACTAGCTAGCTGAGGGTTTTTAAGAAGATATGGGAAAAGCCCCCTAACTCACACACGCCTATGTACAGTGAAATGGTAGGGATAGCCATAGCGTTTGGGTGAATTTGGTAGGGTGGAGTAACTTACTATGGCAATTATGGAGAGCCGAAAAACGGCTATCATTAGCCCTCCCCCAGGATGATGGTATATTCATGTACCATCATAGAGCATCTTTTCCAAAGAGAGTGCTTCAGAGTCTTTGACAAGATCTTCATTGTTTGGCCCCTTGGAATTTTGGTTTGTGTTACACTCATTCTTCATGGAACAATACTTACATGAGATAGTTGCCTTTTGCTCTGGTAGATCCTTTGGTAGAATGCGACTCAAGTAAGGCTTCAAGCGAGAGCCGTTTACCTTCCTGGAGTGCTCTTTACCATTCAAGTCCATAAGCTGATAGTAACTAGAATTGAAAGACTTCTTGACTATGTATGGCCCTTGCCATCTAGTTTCAAACTTGGCATCAAAACGATTGTCAAGTCGATTGTCATACCTTAGCACAAGCTCTCCTTCCTTCATGCCTTTGTCCTTCAGTTTCTTGTCGTGCGTTTCTTTCGCTTGTGTGGCTTTCCTCTTGTAGCACTCGTATGCTGCTTCTCTTTTCCACTCAAGCTCCACTAACGTAAGAAGTCGATCCATCCATACCTCTTGATCATCTTGTGCTCCTTTTCCATGAAGTCGCATTGTTGGAATGTTGAGCTCGATAGGCTGCAAAGCCTCTTGACCATAGACCAAGTGAAATGGTGTGAACTCCGTGGCTCCCCTATATGTGGTTCGATATGCCCACAAGGCACCATCCAAGAAGTCATCCCATAATTTTGTCTTGTTTTGCACCATCTTTCTAATGATTCCTGCAATGACACCATTAGCCTTCTCCACCAAACCATTTGACTATGGGTAGTATGGTGTGCTATGACGATGTAGAATGTGAAGCTCTTCACAAACTTCTGTGAGCAAGCCCTTCCTAAACCCTGGACCATTATCAGAAACAATCTCCAAAGGTGTGCCAAATCTGCAACAAATGTGATTGTACACAAACTTGCTAACTGTCCTCTCATTCACTCTTGCCACACTTTGAGCTTCCACCCACCTAGTCATATAGTCTACAGCCACTAGAATGTAGAGTTTACCATTTTTTGTCCTAGGCAGGGGACCCATAGCATCAATGCCCCACTTTTCAAAGGGTCCATTTGCAAGAACTATTTGCCTCAGGCCATGCACCAACCTTCTATTTCCATTTATCTGACAATTGTGACAGCTTTTACACCAATGTTGAACGTCCACATGCAAGCTTGGCCAAACATACCCCGCAAGCAAAATCTTCTTCACAGTTGATTCTTGGGCAAAATGACCACCACATGCCTCTTCATGCAAACCTTTTAGAATGGCTGGAATTTCCTCGATAGTTGATCCTTCCCTTCTTGATAGAGGGAGCCTTCTAGGAAGAGATAGAAACTTGCCTTCTTCATGAGTCTCCTCTTCTGAGCCTTCGTGAAGTCTTGTGGAAACTCACCCTCCAAAATGTAGCCAATAATGGGAGCCAATGACTCCAATCGCTGGTATCTCGGTTGCTTGACAGCTGCTGCCACCATGAAGACCTGCACTTCTCTCTCAACACATGTAACTGCTTGTTGTGCAAGTAAATCGGCATCTTCATTTTGTTTCCTCGGAATATGATATAGTTGCACTTCTTCAAACTGATTAAACATCTTACGAATGGCATGAACTTTTGTCCTTAAGCTTTCATTCTTGCATGCCCAAATGCTTAAAATCTGTTTAACAATGAGAAGTGCATCTCCCTTTACCATGAGACGTTTTATCCCTTGGCCAATGCACATCTTCAAACCATGAAGTAGTGTGTCGTATTCTGCTTCATTGTTGCTAGTTGAACCTGGTAGATTGACCTTCTCTTTCATGACCACCTCTCCACTTGGGTTGAGCAACACTAGCCCTCCCCCTGCTTTCCCTGTGGCTCATCGAAAAGCTCCATCAAAGAACAAGGTCAAAGCATTAGGAATACTTTTTGGTGGTGGCAATGGTAGGGTCTTTACTTCAGGCACCTTAATCTCCTTTTCATGCACCCTATAAGTGAGAATCCCTGCCAATTGTGCACGCACACTATCTTCTACCTTGAAAGAGTATTGAAACTCTTGCAACTCCATAATGCACTTTGAGATCCTAGTACTAAGATTCATTTGAGATGACACCCAAGGGAACAAATTCTCTGTGGTGAGGATTACAAAAGGTTTTGGGAGCAAGTAGGATCTAAACTTCCTTATCGCAAACATGAGAGAAAGCATCATGAGTTCTGCTTCTGTGTAGTCTCTCTCCAAAGCATTCATGACCCTACTAGCAAAGCAGACGGATTGCATCCTTGTACTGTGGGGATCTTGTTGTAGCAACACAGCACCAATTGTTTCCCTTCCAATACTAGAGCTAACAAAGAATGTGTACTCCCAACAAGGAGGCATGAGTGTTGGTAGCTCTGACAAAATGACTTTAATGTTACAAAAATACTCTTCAAGCTCATCAGACCATGCAAATTCTACTTGTTGTGTCAACTTTTGCAAAGGATGAAGCAACTCCGAGGCTAAGTGAATGAAGCGTGACATATACTTCACCTTCTGAATGAAAGAGATGACCTCCTTAAGACTCTTTGGTGATGGTAGCTCAATGAGAGCTTTTGCCTTTGCTGGATCCACCTCAATACCTTTATAGGAAACCTTGTGACCAAGAAAGATCACTTCATCCTCACCTATGTGACACTTGTCAGGGTTGAGCTGACCTCCCATGTCATAGATCTTCTTTAAACCTTCTTCTACCCTTTGTAGATGCAATGATTTTGAGCTATAAATGCAAAAATCATCAATGAACACCCTAATTGACTTTCCAAAGAATGCTTGAAACACCATGTTCATGAAACGTTGGAATGTTGCAGGAGCATTTGTCAGACCAAATGGCATGACTCTAAAAGCATAACAACCCCAAGGAGTGATAAAGGTTGTTTTCAATTGATCTTCCAATGCGATACCTATTTGAAAGTAACCTGAGCAGCCATCACACACAGTGTACTTCTCATGACCAGCTACCTCATTTAGTATCTCATCTTGAAATGGGAGGGGAAAGTGATCTCTTTTTGTTGCCTCATTGAGTGGACGGTAATCCACACACACCCTCCACTTGCCGTTCTTCTTAGGAGTGACAACAATGGGAGAGACCCACTCCGAATTCTCCACTGGATAAATGAAACCTGCTGCTAGAAGCTTTCTTAACTCATTGAGTAAAGCCTTCTCCTTGATGACTCCTAGCCTTCGTAGCTTCTGAGCCTTAGGTGTGGCCTCTGGCTTCAACTCAATTTTGTGTTGAACAACATCTACTCCACGCACATCGGTGTAGTCTTTAGCAAAAAGCCTAGGAAATTTCCTTAGCACACATTTGAACTCCTCTCTTTCGTCCTTTGTAAGTGTTGTAGACAACATACCTTCTAACATTCCTTCATCCTGGACATTTTGGTTCTCTTGGGAACCTACCTCTTCCAAACCTGGGCAAGAGGTCTCTTGGTTGTTTGGATTAAACCTTACCCCCATGACTTCAATGGAAGACTCCTCTTCAGTAATGCTGTCGCTGCTTTCTCCTTCTGAAGTGCTATCGGTCCAGCCTTCCTCTGTCTCACTTTGAGATGATTCTTCATGGAGCTCCTCTTGGCGTTGCTCCTTCATGTCAAAGACAACCTTCTTATGATTGTCATTCCTGCAAATTAGCTTTCCACTCTCCCAATCCTGTAAAGCTCGCATTTTCATTAGCCATGGTCTTCCTAGGATAAATGGATAACCACTTCCCTTGGTCGACATAACATAAAAATCCACCGCCTTCTTAATGTCAAAGGCCTCTACAAAGACATTTTTGCAAATGCCTACACACCTAGCCTTGCTATTGTTTGCCATCTTGACTTTGATTTCAGGTGTCTCATGGATGTGCATGCCTAGTCTTTGCATGTGTCGTTCTGTCATGATGCAAATTTGTGCACCCCCATCCACTAGACCTTTCCTAACCAATCTCCCTTTTATGTAACAATCTAGCACAGGTGTAATGTCCTCATTCATTTCAGCTTGTGCAATTTTTACAACAGGCACACTCTCTTTTACCTTTCTCCTAGTGCTAACTGCCCTTGTTAAATCCCTCCTAACTTGTGGACATAATGCAAGAAATTGAGGCCATGCCTCTCATGTCTTCCAACAGGTTGTATGGAGCCATACCATGTCCAAGAGGGAAGTCTTGGAGGTTGATACGACGTCGAGTCCTCTTAGCTTCCTTGGTCTCCTTTGCCTTCTTTTCTCGTCCATGGTCACTTTGTGATGTAACTCCTTCTTTCTCCTTACCTTTCCCTCGGCCATGCTTAATGCCATTTGCTTCCATGTCAACCTCTCTTGAATTTGTCACCTCTACCACATGCACATTTGGGTCTGGCAAAGGTGGAACTCCTTCCACTCCTTGTGGAGGTGGTCTTGCTCCGTTTGGCCTTTGTAGAAGCCGTGGTTGCTGACTAGTTCCTTCACCTGCATTCGTCACTGGGTAATTCAAGTTAGGTCTGCCTGGCTCCCCACGGGGCCAAGGACAATTATACATCCCATGTCCAGACTCTCCGCAATTCCAGCATTGCAAGACTCTCCTAGGTCGTGGTGGATCTCGCTCTTCTGACTTCTTTGCTTGTCCCTTTGGACCTACAGCTTGTGCAAGGTGAATTGACAGGCTGCTTAAGGATTCATTTAACTTCTCAATCACTTCCGCCGTTACCTCAGGAAGCTCCCTAGATGTTGATGTTTGTGACTTACCTTTGGGTTTCAGACCTTCTATTGGAACCTCTCCCCTTAAGCACTTGAGTTTTCTATATTTCTCAGCAGCCCTAGTTTCAGCTGCATCAAAGGTAGCAGGTGCACCCGCCTCAACTTTTACCTTAAGGTCAGGAAAGAGTCCGGCTATGAACCTCTCCTTCTTTAGGAACTCTGCACCATCACCAGGGTTAGCAACATTTCGTATCCATAGAGCCCAAAGATGTAGGAACTCTTGCTTGTACAAGTAGTAGTCATCTAAGTCTTTTTGCTTATGAGAAACAATGTCTTGCCATAATTTCTGAGTGTTTTGGGGATCAAAGAAGTATTTCTTGAAACGATTCAAAACTTCCGTGTAATTCCCTTTAAATTCCTCAGGCAAAGAGTCAAACCAAGTGCTAGCATCTTTCCTAAGGACCACCTCAAACATTTCTACACGTTCTTGATCAGTTACTATCCTCTTGATACGACAAGACATCTTGAAATTTGCCAAAAATAATTCTGCATCCTCTCCAGGCTCTCCAAAGAAAAGAGGATATCCAGACATTTGGCGTTGGTTCTCCATTGAATTGATTTCAAAGTGATGCGTTTTTTTTTTCTTTCTTTAAAAGATCTACACAATAATATTCTCTAAATTGCAATCTATTCTACAACAAAATAAAAATATTCACATCAAATGACCTATGATAATCAATGAGAGGTAGGATGACAGGGTTTGGTGACGCGAGAATTTCTCCTACTCTTTGGGCACCAAACATGAACACCATACGTTGTTGAAAATGGATTTTTCTACTAATTGCAATGTTTATTCTAATGTGTGGAGTGAAATGAAAGGGGAAAACCTCTATTCTTGGGCCATTATCCATTGTCTATGCATGACCTTATGCTTAAAACAAAACAAAAATATAGACGTCCAAACTAAGGTCGTACCTAATGAGAGGCAAAATAAAAGGATTTACTGATGCGTTTATCTCTGCCAACCTAAGAGGACCTAAAATTCTACGAATTACACGTTGAAATTGCAACTTAGTACTAACAATTATGTGTACCTTTTGCCTTGTAATGGGAATGAAGGGATCATACAAATTCTCGTGATTCATGCAAGCTACTTGATTATGCTAAAGGTTGAGGCTACACAAAACATACACAAGCCGTCCTCCGTGGGGGCACCAAAATTGAGGCGGTCCGGGGCGGGCAACAAGAGAGGCGACCTCTAAACACCCCTCAAGGCTCCCGTGCTGCTCAATTGGGGCTGGGGCAACCACAAGCACAACACAACAACAAACCCACAGCCAAACCCAAACAAGATAGGGGCACCACCTAGTTATGGTATGCGAACTAGGACGCAAGAGAGATTTTGGCACAACCAAGAAGATGCACCACACAACACACACAAACAACCTCACACCAAGACACACACAAACTGGACCAGAGAGAGCTAGAGCAAAGGGAAGAGAGAGAGAAAAGGATCTTGCGTAATACCTTATTTGTGACTTGCAAATGGAGATGGTTCGTTATGATGCTATCGTAGAACTTGTATAAACTCACTCAATGCTTAGTGATTGCTAAAACATTGCCAAAACACACACACACTGTCTTAGGGTGTGGGAGACCTCTCACCACAATACCCTCTTACAATGGACACAAAATTGGCAATGAAAAACACACTAAAACACTTTCTAAAATCAAGATCAACCGATAAAAACTCAAATACACAAGTCACCTTGAATTCACCAAACCGTATTGCACAAATGGAAGGACCAAGATTTGAACGTCGAATCACGCCTTTGATGCACCAAACCTCAATTTATTGATGATGAAGGAGCATATACAATAGTGGTTTTGAGGTTTGTGGAACTCACTCTCTCTCACTTGCAATGTGTAGCTTGAAGGCTTCTCTCACACCAAGAGTGAAGCCCACAAGTGGTTGCTACACCTAAGTCTCTCCTCACGCATAGAGTGTTGGGGTGCTATGTGAGATGTTGGAGGTTGTTTTACAAGAAGGAAAGGGGCCTATTTATAGGTTGGAGACCCCTCATTAAGATTATTGGAAATCTTAATTTACAAGCTAACATATCAGGATTATGATTTTTTTGCATATCAAAACATTGCGGGCCTTCTTTGTCTGCTTGAGTCATGGGTGTGGGCTCAAAAGAGAGCATTATTGATGGTAGATAAGGTGAAAGTAAGTAAAGAGAGAGAGAGAGAGAGACTATACACATGTTTTGAGGCGAGGTGTCTTTTATGGTTAGGTCAATGGCTATTTTGTGTTAGTATGTTAGTGGTTAGTAATCACTAGAAAGTTAATGTTACATTTACAATGGGTAGAATGAGGTGGATGGTTGAATGAAGTGAGCAAATCCTTGTGATGGTGAAGCTTGAAGATGTTTTGGACTTACTTGTGTAGATTCTCAAAATGACTATCGATCTTCTTCTTCGTCTTCTCCTCTTTACGCCACCGCCGCTAAGGTTGATTATCGTGATGAAAATGGTAATTTCGTTGATGAGATCTCTTGATTTGCAGAGGTTAATCATGGTACACATGCTGAATTTATGTATATATATAAGGTTTAAGATGGAGTTGTACTTTGGAGATAATAGAGAGAGGCATAGAGATAGTGTATGTATGTAGAGGTTCATAAAAGAACTATAGGGATGAGAGAGAAGGGTAATGGTGAAAAGGGTGGGAGAAGCCATGGAAATTGCACGTTTGAGTGAGGGAAGGAGAGAGAGGGATGTGTAAGAGTGAGTAGGTGTGTGGAAGGGTGAGAGAAGACTAAAAGCTACTTGTGAGAAAAGTGGGCAGACTGGGGTCCACTCAAAAATTCATAGCTCACCGTTGGTAGCTTCAAAAATCATGAAAAAATTTGAGGTGATTATTCAGAGCGTGGGCTACATTTTCTCTTTTGACCACCGCTCCAAATTAGGAGTGGAGATAGGTGCCAAAATTCTCACCAAAAAGCCTGTTTTTTATGCCTGCAAAAGTCTTTTAGTGGCTCCCTCCTTTGTTGAATTTGTACAATGCATCCAAGAGTGAGCCCCTCCTTTGTCATATTATAATACAAAGCATCCAAGTTGCCCTTGACCCATGCATGGAGGAGGATTATTGGTGAATAAAGAAATATATACATGGTGGGACTAGTGTATGGACTATTCATGGACTTTAGCTCAATGAGCACATGGTGTTAGAATAATGAGTAAAAATAATAATAAAAATATGGAGGAGTTATGGATATGGAAAGATATTGGAATCATATGATATGGTCCCTCCTTGAATTATTTTGGGTGAAAGAGGAAAAGGTATGCAAGTAAATAATATAATAAAAGTAACCAATGAGTAGAAATCAATTTTTTGTTTTCACGAGGGTGAGGGTGAAAATGTGGGAGTGATTTTTATAAAGGAAAAATATGAGGTTAGAGTATGTACAATATTGGCAAAAAATATAATTATGGTGTAAGAGAATGAAAGAAGGTGTACATAGGTTTAATAAAACACACACCTAAGTAGAATATTTAAATAAAATACCAAAATAATTATAAAAAATCCCTATATTTAGGCCATATATACAATGAAATATTTACACACAAAGAGGCCATAATATACTTTTATTTTTTTATTTTTTTGGCTCAACTAGCCCAGTGACTAGCTAGCTGAGGGTTTTTAAGAAGATATGGGAAAAGCCCCCTAACTCACACACGCCTATGTACAGTGAAATGGTAGGGATAGCCATAGCGTTTGGGTGAATTTGGTAGGGTGGAGTAACTTACTATGGCAATTATGGAGAGCCGAAAAACGGCTATCATTAGCCCTCCCCCAGGATGATGGTATATTCATGTACCATCATAGAGCATCTTTTCCAAAGAGAGTGCTTCAGAGTCTTTGACAAGATCTTCATTGTTTGGCCCCTTGGAATTTTGGTTTGTGTTACACTCATTCTTCATGGAACAATACTTACATGAGATAGTTGCCTTTTGCTCTGGTAGATCCTTTGGTAGAATGCGACTCAAGTAAGGCTTCAAGCGAGAGCCGTTTACCTTCCTGGAGTGCTCTTTACCATTCAAGTCCATAAGCTGATAGTAACTAGAATTGAAAGACTTCTTGACTATGTATGGCCCTTGCCATCTAGTTTCAAACTTGGCATCAAAACGATTGTCAAGTCGATTGTCATACCTTAGCACAAGCTCTCCTTCCTTCATGCCTTTGTCCTTCAGTTTCTTGTCGTGCGTTTCTTTCGCTTGTGTGGCTTTCCTCTTGTAGCACTCGTATGCTGCTTCTCTTTTCCACTCAAGCTCCACTAACGTAAGAAGTCGATCCATCCATACCTCTTGATCATCTTGTGCTCCTTTTCCATGAAGTCGCATTGTTGGAATGTTGAGCTCGATAGGCTGCAAAGCCTCTTGACCATAGACCAAGTGAAATGGTGTGAACTCCGTGGCTCCCCTATATGTGGTTCGATATGCCCACAAGGCACCATCCAAGAAGTCATCCCATAATTTTGTCTTGTTTTGCACCATCTTTCTAATGATTCCTGCAATGACACCATTAGCCTTCTCCACCAAACCATTTGACTATGGGTAGTATGGTGTGCTATGACGATGTAGAATGTGAAGCTCTTCACAAACTTCTGTGAGCAAGCCCTTCCTAAACCCTGGACCATTATCAGAAACAATCTCCAAAGGTGTGCCAAATCTGCAACAAATGTGATTGTACACAAACTTGCTAACTGTCCTCTCATTCACTCTTGCCACACTTTGAGCTTCCACCCACCTAGTCATATAGTCTACAGCCACTAGAATGTAGAGTTTACCATTTTTTGTCCTAGGCAGGGGACCCATAGCATCAATGCCCCACTTTTCAAAGGGTCCATTTGCAAGAACTATTTGCCTCAGGCCATGCACCAACCTTCTATTTCCATTTATCTGACAATTGTGACAGCTTTTACACCAATGTTGAACGTCCACATGCAAGCTTGGCCAAACATACCCCGCAAGCAAAATCTTCTTCACAGTTGATTCTTGGGCAAAATGACCACCACATGCCTCTTCATGCAAACCTTTTAGAATGGCTGGAATTTCCTCGATAGTTGATCCTTCCCTTCTTGATAGAGGGAGCCTTCTAGGAAGAGATAGAAACTTGCCTTCTTCATGAGTCTCCTCTTCTGAGCCTTCGTGAAGTCTTGTGGAAACTCACCCTCCAAAATGAAGCCAATAATGGGAGCCAATGACTCCAATCGCTGGTATCTCGGTTGCTTGACAGCTGCTGCCACCATGATGACCTGCACTTCTCTCTCAACACATGTAACTGCTTGTTGTGCAAGTAAATCGGCATCTTCATTTTGTTTCCTCGGAATATGATATAGTTGCACTTCTTCAAACTGATTAAACATCTTACGAATGGCATGAACTTTTGTCCTTAAGCTTTCATTCTTGCATGCCCAAATGCCTAAAATCTGTTTAACAATGAGAAGTGCATCTCCCTTTACCATGAGACGTTTTATCCCTTGGCCAATGCACATCTTCAAACCATGAAGTAGTGTGTCGTATTCTGCTTCATTGTTGCTAGTTGACCCTGGTAGATTGACCTTCTCTTTCATGACCACCTCTCCACTTGGGTTGAGCAACACTAGCCCTCCCCCTGCTTTCCCTGTGGCTCATCGAAAAGCTCCATCAAAGAACAAGGTCAAAGCATTAGGAATACTTTTTGGTGGTGGCAATGGTAGGGTCTTTACTTCAGGCACCTTAATCTTCTTTTCATGCACCCTATAAGTGAGAATCCCTGCCAATTGTGCACGCACACTATCTTCTACCTTGAAAGAGTATTGAAACTCTTGCAACTCCATAATGCACTTTGAGATCCTAGTACTAAGATTCATTTGAGATGACACCCAAGGGAACAAATTCTCTGCGGTGAGGATTACAAAAGGTTTTGGGAGCAAGTAGGATCTAAACTTCCTTATCGCAAACATGAGAGAAAGCATCATGAGTTCTGCTTCTGAGTAGTCTCTCTCCAAAGCATTCATGACCCTACTAGCAAAGCAGATGGATTGCATCCTTGTACTGTGGGGATCTTGTTGTAGCAACACAGCACCAATTGTTTCCCTTCCAATACTAGAGCTAACAAAGAATGTGTACTCCCAACAAGGAGGCATGAGTGTTGGTAGCTCTGACAAAATGACTTTAATGTTACAAAAATACTCTTCAAGCTCATCAGACCATGCAAATTCTACTTGTTGTGTCAACTTTTGCAAAGGATGAAGCAACTCCGAGGCTAAGTGAATGAAGCGTGACATATACTTCACCTTCTGAATGAAAGAGATGACCTCCTTAAGACTCTTTGGTGATGGTAGCTCAATAGAGCTTTTGCCTTTGCTGGATCCACCTCAATACCTTTATAGGAAACCTTGTGACCAAGAAAGATCACTTCATCCTCACCTATGTGACATTTGTCAGGGTTGAGCTGACCTCCCATGTCATAGATCTTCTTTAAACCTTCTTCTACCCTTTGTAGATGCAATGATTTTGAGCTATAAATGCAAAAATCATGAACAATGAACACCCTAATTGACTTTCCAAAGAATGCTTGAAACACCATGTTCATGAAACGTTGGAATGTTGCAGGAGCATTTGTCAGACCAAATGGCATGACTCTAAAAGCATAACAACCCCAAGGAGTGATAAAGGTTGTTTTCAATTGATCTTCCAATGCGATACCTATTTGAAAGTAACCTGAGTAGCCATCACACACAGTGTACTTCTCATGACCAGCTACCTCATTTAGTATCTCATCTTGAAATGGGAGGGGAAAGTGATCTCTTTTTGTTGCCTCATTGAGTGGACGGTAATCCACACACACCCTCCACTTGCCGTTCTTCTTAGGAGTGACAACAATGGGAGAGACCCACTCCGAATTCTCCACTGGATAAATGAAACCTGCTGCTAGAAGCTTTCTTACTCATTGAGTAAAGCCTGCTCCTTGATGACTCCTAGCCTTCGTAGCTTCTGAGCCTTAGGTGTGGCCTCTGGCTTCAACTCAATTTTGTGTTGAACAACATCTACTCCACGCACATCGGTGTAGTCTTTAGCAAAAAGCCTAGGAAATTTCCTTAGCACACATTTGAACTCCTCTCTTTCATCCTTTGTAAGTGTTGTAGACAACATACCTTCTAACATTCCTTCATCCTGGACATTTTGGTTCTCTTGGGAACCTACCTCTTCCAAACCTGGGCAAGAGGTCTCTTGGTTGTTTGGATTAAACCTTACCCCCATGACTTCAATGGAAGACTCCTCTTCAGTAATGCTGTCGCTGCTTTCTCCTTCTGAAGTGCTATTGGTCCAGCCTTCCTCTGTCTCACTTTGAGATGATTCTTCATGGAGCTCCTCTTGGCGTTGCTCCTTCATGTCAAAGACAACCTTCTTATGATTGTCATTCCTGCAAATTAGCTTTCCACTCTCCCAATCCTGCAAAGCTCGCATTTTCATTAGCCATGGTCTTCCTAGGATAAATGGATAACCACTTCCCTTGGTCGACATAACATAAAAATCCACCGCCTTCTTAATGTCAAAGGCCTCTACAAAGACATTTTTGCAAATGCCTACACACCTAGCCTTGCTATTGTTTGCCATCTTGACTTTGATTTCAGGTGTCTCATGGATGTGCATGCCTAGTCTTTGCATGTGTCCCTTCTGTCATGATGCAAATTTGTGCACCCCCATCCACTAGACCTTTCCTAACCAATCTCCCTTTTATGTAACAATCTAGCACAGGTGTAATGTCCTCATTCATTTCAGCTTGTGCAATTTTTACAACAGGCACACTCTCTTTTACCTTTCTCCTAGTGCTAACTGCCCTTGTTAAATCCCTCCTAACTTGTGGACATAATGCAAGAAATTGAGGCCATGCCTCTCATGTCTTCCAACAGGTTGTATGGAGCCATACCATGTCCAAGAGGGAAGTCTTGGAGGTTGATACGACGTCGAGTCCTCTTAGCTTCCTTGGTCTCCTTTGCCTTCTTTTCTCATCCATGGTCACTTTGTGATGTAACTCCTTCTTTCTCCTTACCTTTCCCTCGGCCATGCTTAATGCCATTTGCTTCCATGTCAACCTCTCTTGAATTTGTCACCTCTACCACATGCACATTTGGGTCTGGCAAAGGTGGAACTCCTTCCACTCCTTGTGGAGGTGGTCTTGCTCCATTTGGCCTTTGTAGAAGCCGTGGTTGCTGACTAGTTCCTTCACCTGCATTCGTCACTGGGTAATTCAAGTTAGGTCTGCCTGGCTCCCCACGGGGCCAAGGACAATTATACATCCCATGTCCAGACTCTCCGCAATTCCAGCATTGCAAGACTCTCCTAGGTCGTGGTGGATCTCGCTCTTCTGACTTCTTTGCTTGTCCCTTTGGACCTACAGCTTGTGCAAGGTGAATTGACAGGCTGCTTAAGGATTCATTTAACTTCTCAATCACTTCCGCCGTTACCTCAGGAAGCTCCCTAGATGTTGATGTTGTGACTTACCTTTGGGTTTCAGACCTTCTATTGGAACCTCTCCCCTTAAGCACTTGAGTTTTCTATATTTCTCAGCAGCCCTAGTTTCAGCTGCATCAAAGGTAGCAGGTGCACCCGCCTCAACTTTTACCTTAAGGTCAGGAAAGAGTCCGACTATGAACCTCTCCTTCTTTAGGAACTCTGCACCATCACCAGGGTTAGCAACATTTCGTATCCATAGAGCCCAAAGATGTAGGAACTCTTGCTTGTACAAGTAGTAGTCATCTAAGTCTTTTTGCTTATGAGAAACAATGTCTTGCCATAATTTCTGAGTGTTTTGGGGATCAAAGAAGTATTTCTTGAAACGATTCAAAACTTCCGTGTAATTCCCTTTAAATTCCTCAGGCAAAGAGTCAAACCAAGTGCTAGCATCTTTCCTAAGGACCACCTCAAACATTTCTACACGTTCTTGATCAGTTACTATCCTCTTGATACGACAAGACATCTTGAAATTTGCCAAAAATAATTCTGCATCCTCTCAAGGCTCTCCAAAGAAAAGAGGATATCCAGACATTTGGCGTTGGTTCTCCATTGAATTGATTTCAAAGTGATGCATTTTTTTTTCTTTCTTTAAAAGATCTACACAATAATATTCTCTAAATTGCAATCTATTCTACAACAAAATAAAAATATTCACATCAAATGACCTATGATAATCAATGAGAGGTAGGATGACAGGGTTTGGTGACGCGAGAATTTCTCCTACTCTTTGGGCACCAAACATGAACACCATACGTTGTTGAAAATGGATTTTTCTACTAATTGCAATGTTTATTCTAATGTGTGGAGTGAAATGAAAGGGGAAAACCTCTATTCTTGGGCCATTATCCATTGTCTATGCATGACCTTATGCTTAAAACAAAACAAAAATATAGACGTCCAAACTAAGGTCGTACCTAATGAGAGGCAAAATAAAAGGATTTACTGATGCGTTTATCTCTGCCAACCTAAGAGGACCTAAAATTCTACGAATTACACGTTGAAATTGCAACTTAGTACTAACAATTATGTGTACCTTTTGCATTGTAATGGGAATGAAGGGATCATACAAATTCTCGTGATTCATGCAAGCTACTTGATTATGCTAAAGGTTGAGGCTACACAAAACATACACAAGCCGTCCTCCGTGGGGGCACCAAAATTGAGGCGGTCCGGGGCGGGCAACAAGAGAGGCGACCTCTAAACACCCCTCAAGGCTCCCGTGCTGCTCAATTGGGGCTGGGGCAACCACAAGCACAACACAACAACAAACCCACAGCCAAACCCAAACAAGATAGGGGCACCACCTAGTTATGGTATGCGAACTAGGACGCAAGAGAGATTTTGGCACAACCAAGAAGATGCACCACACAACACACACAAACAACCTCAGACCAAGACACACACAAACTGGACCAGAGAGAGCTAGAGCAAAGGGAAGAGAGAGAGAAAAGGATCTTGCGTAATACCTTATTTGTGACTTGCAAATGGAGATGGTTCGTTATGATGCTATCGTAGAACTTGTATAAACTCACTCAATGCTTAGTGATTGCTAAAACATTGCCAAAACACACACACACTGTCTTAGGGTGTGGGAGACCTCTCACCACAATACCCTCTTACAATGGACACAAAATTGGCAATGAAAAACACACTAAAACACTTTCTAAAATCAAGATCAACCGATAAAAACTTAAATGCACAAGTCACCTTGAATTCACCAAACCGTATTGCACAAATGGAAGGACGAAGATTTGAACGTCGAATCACGCCTTTGATGCACCAAACCTCAATTTATTGATGATGAAGGAGCATATACAATAGTGGTTTTGAGGTTTGTGGAACTCACGCTCTCTCACTTGCAATGTGTAGCTTGAAGGCTTCTCTCACACCAAGAGTGAAGCTCACAAGTGGTTGCTACACCTAAGTCTCTCCTCACGCATAGAGTGTTGGGGTACTATGTGAGATGTTGGAGGTTGTTTTACAAGAAGGAAAGGGGCCTATTTATAGGTTGGAGACCCCTCATTAAGATTATTGGAAATCCTAATTTACAAGCTAACAAATCAGGATTATGATTTTTTTGAATATCAAAACATTGCGGGCCTTCTTTGTCTGCTTGAGTCATGGGTGTGGGCTCAAAAGAGAGCATTATTGATGGTAGATAAAGTGAAAGTAAGTAAAGAGAGAGAGAGAGAGAGAGAGAGAGAGAGACTATACACATGTCTTGAGGCGAGGTGTCTTTTATGGTTAGGTCAATGGCTATTTTGTGTTAGTATGTTAGTGGTTAGTAATCACTAGAAGTTAATGTTACATTTACAATGGGTAGAATGAGGTGGATGGTTGAATGAAGTGAGCAAATCCTTGTGATGGTGAAGCTTGAAGATGTTTTGGACTTACTTGTGTAGGTTCTCAAAATGACTATCGATCTTCTTCTTCGTCTTCTCTTCTTTATGCCACCGCCGCCAAGGTTGATTATCGTGATGAAAATGGTAATTTCGTTGATGAGATCTCTTGATTTGCAGAGGTTAATCATGGTACACATGCTGAATTTATGTATATATATAAGGTTTAAGATGGAGTTGTACTTTGGAGATAATAGAGAGAGGCATAGAGATAGTGTATGTATGTAGAGGTTCATAAAAGAACTATAGGGATGAGAGAGAAGGGTAATGGTGAAGAGGGTGGGAGAAGCCATGGAAATTGCACGTTTGAGTGAGGGAAGGAGAGAGAGGGATGTGTAAGAGTGAGTAGGTGTGTGGAAGGGTGAGAGAAGACTAAAAGCTACTTGTGAGAAAAGTGGGCAGACTGGGGTCCACTCAAAAATTCATAGCTCACCGTTGGTAGCTTCAAAAATCATGAAAAAATTTGAGGTGATTATTCAGAGCGTGGGCTACATTTTCTCTTTTGACCACCGCTCCAAATTAGAAGTGGAGATAGGTGCCAAAATTCTCACCAAAAAGCCTGTTTTTTATGCCTGCAAAAGTCTTTTAGTGGCTCCCTCCTTTGTTGAATTTGTACAATGCATCCAAGAGTGAGCCCCTCCTTTGTCATATTATAATACAAAGCATCCAAGTTGCCCTTGACCCATGCATGGAGGAGGATTATTGGTGAATAAAGAAATATATACATGGTGGGACTAGTGTATGGACTATTCATGGACTTTAGCTCAATTAGCACATGGTGTTAGAATAATGAGTAAAAATAATAATAAAAATATGGAGGAGTTATGGATATGGAAAGATATTGGAATCATATGATATGGTCCCTCCTTGAATTATTTTGGGTGAAAGAGGAAAAGGTATGCAAGTAAATAATATAATAAAAGTAACCAATGAGTAGAAATCAATTTTTTGTTTTCACGAGGGTGAGGGTGAAAATGTAGGAGTGATTTTTATAAAGGAAAAATATGAGGTTAGAGTATGTACAATATTGGCAAAAAATATAATTATGGTGTAAGAGAATAAAAGAAGGTGTACATAGGTTTAATAAAACACACACCTAAGTAGAATATTTAAATAAAATACCAAAATAATTATAAAAAATCCCTATATTTAGGCCATATATACAATAAAATATTTACACACAAAGAGGCCATAATATACTTTTATTTTTTTATTTTTTTGGCTCAATTAGCCCAGTGACTAGCTAGCTGAGGGTTTTTAAGAAGATATGGGAAAAGCCCCCTAACTCACACACGCCTATGTACAGTGAAATGGTAGGGATAGCCATAGCGTTTGGGTGAATTTGGTAGGGTGGAGTAACTTACTATGGCAATTATGGAGAGCCGAAAAACGGCTATCACCACCTAATACGCCTTCACGGCTGCTCAGCTTATCTTCTAAAAAATGATATACTATAATTGTATCATTGGACCCCCTTAGTGGGTCTTCAATTTTATGTGTTATATTTATTTAAGGTTAGTTTTGTTTTTTGAAATCTTTGCCCAAAAACTAATGAATATCAAAAAAACCGATATACTGCGTATAAGTTACAACTGTACATCCATTTTCCTTGGGCAAGTCTGCTCACGCATTTAATGGTATAAAATGCCAAAAAAACCGTACCCACAATAATTTATACTGAGACGGAGTTAAAAAGATTATACATCTGTTATTTTGAAATCTATTGCGCCATGTTAGTTTGGTTTATTATGGCCAGTGGTATTACCCACCTAATACGCCTTCACGACTGCTCAGCTTATCTTCTAAAACAGACTATACTATAATTGTATCATTGGACCCCCTTAGTGGGTCTTCAATTTTATGCGTTATATTTATCTAAGGTTAGTTTTGTTTTTTTTTCTTTGCCGAAAAACTAATGAATATCAAAAAAACCAATATACTACGTATAAGTTACAACTGTACATCCATTTTCCTTGGGCAAGTTTGCTCACGGATTTAATGGTATAAAATGCCAAAAAAAACCGTACCCACAATAATTGATATTGAGACGGAGTTAAAAAAAATGTACATCTGTTATTTTGAAATCTACACAACTGTTTCTTGCTGGAATCACTATACAAAGAATCAGTCTGGCTTGTAAATAACCAAAATTGTACATCGCCTGGAGCCATACTCTGTCATCATTACCGTCCATCACTCCTCTGCGAACGAGTGAAGTAGTTGCCTATGTCATTTTTTTCACAGATAAGCATCCTTCAACAATAAGTACATCTCAAATGTGTGTGTGCGCGCGTGTGTGTGAAATTGTGTGATTTATCTAATTGTGGTCCATGTCCAATATATTGTGTGTGTGTGTGTGTGTGTGTGTGTGTGTGTGTGTGTGTGTGTGTGTGTGTGTGCGCGCGCGCACGCATGGTGTCTTTGTCTAGTTGTATGTACTTGGTCTTGGGAGAGATGGTGAAAGTTTAATGTGTTGGAGTTGTGCATTTGCCTTGTGTATCGAAGGTCAATGTCTGGCCGTCCACTGACTTACTAACATATTCCTTATATACATAATCAATAAGGAGATAGGGGTTGAATGCTCCATTCTCCATCCACACACTGTGTGTATTTATCTCTCTCCCTTCCCCATACACTTGCACACTATGGGCATGTGCACTCTTCAATTGGTATCAGAGCCAACAAAGCGCAAGGAGAGCAGTGGTCCCAAGGTTTTGCATGATGAAGCCTACAGCTCAGAGCTCGTCTGTGGCGGAGACAACATAGATCGACTTTAAGGAGGAGCAAAGGGAGAGTTTGCGGTAGAGCGGGAAGGCTCTACATGGAGAGGAGCTTGTGGACAGCCATTCGGAGGCTTGGGTGAGTGCTCATGGTTAGCTCTTAGTGCCCACACAGATCAGCCCACTCTCATTACAGATCAGCCCGGAAAGCCCTCATATCAGCCCTTGTGTTGGGCATCAGACCTCACCCACTACTACCGGCACCTACTACACCCTACACCTACCCACATCAGAGGCACCTTGCTTGGACACATTCTAGGTGCTCATTCCCCACACACGAGGCAACCAGATCAGCCCACAATTCAGCATTTTCATGCATAGATGAAGGTGCTTCTACATCACGTTATTTGCAGCTCTACACGGGTAAATTGTGCAGGGAATTTCTAGGCCATGTGTAGCCATCATGGCGTGTGGTGATAGGTGAAAGTTAGGCACATGTTTTGTGCATGATTTAGGCATTAAATTAGGGGTTTACTTTAGGGTTTAGGACAGCTTTAGAGTGCTTATATTCAGCCATAGACAGGTGTGCATGTATGCAGTGTTTAGGACAGCTTTAGAGTGCTTATATTGATCCATATACAGGTGTGCATGTTTTGTGCATGATTTAGGAATTAAATTAGGGGTTTACTTTAGGGTTTAGGACAGCTTTAGAGTGCTTATATTCAGCCATAGACAGGTGTGCATGTATGCAGTGGTCGGTACACACAATGGGTGGGAGGCTTGTTGCAAGCCATATAAAGGTGTTCATTCCATGTTATTTCTAGCTCTACATAGCTGACAATTGAGGGCATTTATAGCCGTGTTTGTCATGTGGAAGTGGTCCATGTGCGGGTTCAGATTGACACTTAGATGCATACCCATGTACACCGGTGGTAGTGGAGATGTTTGAGGAGGTTTTGCAGGCATTTTGTGCATGGTATTTCAGCTTTTCATTGCTGAAATTTTACAGATTTTGCAACTATTTTATGGTTATGTACCATGCTTGAATACTGTTTAGGACATAGCTAGTTTTGTACCTATGCGTATGCACATGCTTCGTGCATTGTTTGGGCACTTCTAGTGCAGATTTTGTGCAGTCTATCTCATCTTTGACGATCGGATATAGGCACACTAGCAGGTACAAGTTTGTTGGTGCATGTGAGGGAAACCAGTAGGCTTGCCATTGCATAACATATGGTTGCGGACACTTTATGCCTATGTATGATATGTGTGGATACCCAGAGAGGATGGTAGCATATGCTTTGTGAGGATTTATGCCATGTATGGTCATGCAAAAATAGTTAGATCTTTTGACAGCTTGTCGGTGAGATGGCTTGTCTCTGGATCTTTTATGGTTGGGATTTGGTTGTGATTTTGCTCACTTTGCAGAGGAGGCTCTCTCCGATTTTCTCCATATTTCTTGCCATAAAATAAATATTCAGGGGAAATCCTTCTCTTTGATGGTTTAGTGGTCGAGTGTGACTCCCACTTGCATGCAATTTGGCCGTTGAAAAAGAGCATTTCTCCCACCTTGTTACTCGGTTTTGGCAGTTGATCTCATTTTTTGGACTTCTATTTTGGCATGTAACTCAATTTATGCGCATATATGTACTTGTGCTTTTCTCTGATACATGGTCTTGATGTATGGTCTTTGTGGCTTCTGAGTGTGGATTGTTATTGCATTGCCAGTCTTTTGGAGAGTTTTGTGGTCGAGGCCTTACTCCCACACTGCCATATACTATGCTTTGACAGTGATTGAGTGTTTACTCTCACTTGGACGCAAGTTTTGTGTTGTATCCACTCTCACACAGGAGTGAGATTGTTGTGCACTCGTAGTGGCTACAAGT
Source organism: Adiantum capillus-veneris (assembly GCF_014529385.1). NCBI lineage: Eukaryota > Viridiplantae > Streptophyta > Polypodiopsida > Polypodiales > Pteridaceae > Adiantum > Adiantum capillus-veneris. The sequence goes on along the minus strand of NC_140960.1, from coordinate 101,244,866 downwards.
GGATCCATCATATGCACTATATCTGATTGACGGATATTTCGATTGCAAGCCTATTGCATACCATTTGCATGTAGTCACTGGATATAGGTTCTACAGGGACACGCACATGTTTACGTATCTTTGGTAGAGCTATTGGTGCATTTCTTGTCACATTCTCGTTGTGGTCGAGGGCTCCCACATTGATGCATTTGTAGTGATTGACAGTATGTGTGATAGAGAGTCGTTGGAGATGGCTCATACCAAACGAAGGTCTCACAGATGTTGAGATGTATGTTGGCATTGTGGTCACACGGGGCACATCCGGCGTCATTGTTTTAGATGTATGAGACAATGGTAGAGACGTATCCATGATGCAGAGATGATTTTGACACAGGCTAGAGAAGAGGCTTCTTACGCATGTGATGGTGTTGTCAAATTTACCTCTAGTGTTCCTCTTGCTTTCATGTCTGGTACAAATCTTGCAGGTCCCAAATGGATGTTAGATGAGTCTACAACATTTCACATCACATCATGTCGTGATTAGTTTAGCACTTTTACTGGTGGGAGTCTTGGTTGTGTGCAGCTTGTTGATGGGTTGATGTATGACATTGAGGGTGCAAGAGATGTATGCTTGTCATTACATAGTGGTGCATTGTATATGCTAAAACATGTGTGGTATGTTTTTGAGCTCTGATAGAGTTTGATCTCAGTCAAATGTTTGAGAGAGAGTGGATGTCAGGTACTGCTTCGAGAGCAGTCTTTCCAGGTGGAGTTGAGTTGCCTAGTCCTTGTGCAAGGAGCTAGGTCCTACATCGTCTACCCAATGCAGGTTTCACATGTGTGAGACAGCAAAGTCTCAGTGATGACACTGACATGTGAGGAGCAACAGACGAGACGTGTCTTCTTTGTGGATGAGCTCCAGTATGCTCGTGAGACAGAGCATTCAATTGTGCAGGACATGTCAGTGGACTCTGCAAAGGCAGAGATGGAGTGTGATTGCTCTAGTGAGACACAATAGGTGTCATTCGACTTCGTGTAGATAGAGGTAGAGTGGGTTTGCTCCCTAGAGGCACCAATAGAGATAATGAACATGGAGCTCTTTGATATGTTTATGCTAGAGGCTGATGAGGAGTTTCCAGGACACAGGGTTCCATCTTTGGATGATATAGGCGTAGCCATCCTAATGTCAACAATGACACATTCATGTATGATGAGTAGTCATGATGATGCAATGCATGCATATAGCGCACAGGTGGTGCAGATAGCCATTAGCATTTGGGCGTCTCATGTACGACTTGTCAGAGCCAAGGCCCAACTTAGCAGTTGCAGTGGGAGAATTTGCAACAGGAGTTATCAGTCGATCAATGACTGATACCAGCATGAAGCTTCATGGAGATCTGTAGACCATACAAAGATATATGCAAGATTTTTATGCAGGTTCTATAGTAGGTACACACCTCGCCTACCATTAGAGCCAATATAGCCGCATGCAGATCATATGAGCAAGACACTGGGTGTAGGCTGAGAGAGTCTCTCACCTATCTTTCTTGTACACCAGAAGTCTGACTAGTAGGACCTACTTATCGGCACATTTGCCTTTAAGTGGAAGATTGTTGGGGTTAAAGGCGGTTGTGCCTTTGCCCTGTGCCGAATGTCAGTGTCCGGCTGCCCACTACTGCTCCATTCTCCACCCACACACTGCATGTATTTGTCTCTCTCTCTTCCCTATACACCCCCACGCTCCGTGCACGCGCACTCTTTATAATGGTGATGTGTTTAGTTCTCATGGAATCCCAACATGTCTGCACAAAGGTTTGAAGCTACATCCTTATACTTGAAAAATGTATGCACATATGGTTGCACATTCAATCCAATTTGAGTAATCAAAATGTGGTCCTACATATGATCAAGACTAACTCACCCTTGTAGTGTCTAGATGTAGTGAGAATGTAACTTGGTTTGAACTTTTGGCCAAGACATTACACTCGTAAGTCACGCGAGACCACCTTGTAGAGGTAGTGAGAATGTAACTTGATTTGAACTCTAGCCAAGAAATTACACTCGTAAGTCACATGAGACACCTCTTAGAGGTACTAATAAAAGCTACAATAGAACTAGTGATGATAAGATATTGAAAAATTAGAAGTACACATTGTACTTGCATTTATCACTTTCAATCACATTCAACTCGTTCACATAATCTTGGTGTCCATTCTAGAGACTAGAAGCCTTGAAAAATTAGAAGTACACATCGTACTTGCATTTATTACTTTTCGATCGCATACAACTAGCTCACATAATCTTGGTGTCCCATTCCATCAAAACCGCAAAAATATCAAAAGTCCAACTAAATCTAGTCTTGAGGATCTGATCACAATACAACAATCTAGGGTTATTTTAGTAGAATGTGTAAAAGAATCAAGAACTTGCACACAATGTTAGTGCCTATTGATATGAATACAAAATTTGAGTAGAAATGCCCCTAGACATATCTACAAATTAAAAGGTGTTCCTAATGGATTCAAAAAAATTAAAAGGCCACAAAAATTAAAGATTCCTTTAAACTCTTTGGTAAACAAAAACGTAGCCAAAAACGTTGACAACATCAAATAGGTTTGCCACAGTTGCCTGCCACTTCCCTGAAGCTTTTTCCTGATGAACGTCACTGACACATGCATCATAAAGTGTGATTTATGTTTACCACCTTCACCTGCCACAGCGAACTAGCATGGATGCTCTCTGACAAGTTTATACTTGGAATATGAGCTTTCTCCCATGGACTCTTACTGACCTATAAATACAAAACCATTAAAACCATATACATGTAAATCTCTGTTTTCATGTATTTAATAAGAACCAAAAAAATGATTAATATACCATTGTCTCAACACTTCCTCAATGGGCAATCCGTTGCTCCCACCAATTAAACCATCTCTCTACAGCCTTTTATTATCCCATGTCACATATTTCACCCACCATTCTCGTATTGTGGAAGCTATATGGGAGGCCTCATTTGTAGTCTTTGCTAAGCGCCATGCTTCACACATTTCAATGTGATGCATTTGTCTATCTGTAGTGACATGTTTTTTTGTGTGTTTGTGTAGACTCTGCTCCCAATGGAAAAGACACGAGCGCTCCCTCCCCTCCATTACATTATGCCGTCCTCCATTGTATACAACTTGTATTGCCAGCCAATTAGCCTCGGCTTCATCAAACATAAATCCAACAAAGTCTGTTGGTTCATGCCCACACCTCTCCATTATTATGTTTAAATTTCTTCAAAACAAGATTTGTGTTTCTTTGTCTTCTTCATTACATTCACATATTGCAATGCTCGCATGCTGTACACATAGAACAAATAAGTAATAAAAGGTTTCTTATATCAAAACATGCTATCTAACATATTTTTATAAATTCACTTACCCATGATCATAAACCAAGTAGGACGTAGTTGCCCATCCTTCAATCCAATGAGTATCATCAAAGTGCACCCAAGCACTACTCAAATCTTGTGTCCCTCCTCGCCTCATTCTATTGACTAGTTCAACTCCAGAAGCACGTCCTTTTGTGGACATTTTAAATATGTAACATTTGTCGTTAGGTCCACCCTGGGCCTAGAAAACGACTTCCATGAAAGAATGGAAAAACACACCGTTTTTGTAGCAATAGTATATTGTCATATCCATCACCGACAACCTGACCCTGTTTAGCTTTCTCATTTGACAAAATACTTTTGAATCCCCTATTTTGAACAAGGGGAATCATTTCCTCAAAAGAATGGTTAAGCTCTACATCAATGGCTTCTAAATCATCTTCTTTAGTCAAGATTGGAATAGCATTTGACGAGCAACTAACGTCTGTACTTTTCTAGGACCCCCCTTCTCAATCTTTAAAGTTGTCTTAAATAGATTGCGCACCTTTTCAAGAACTGCCCTTCTAGTACCTGGATGTACATTGTAGTCATGCACTCCCAAATGGATCACCAAACATGTTATTGTTGTTTCCTTTGGCATCACATAATAGATCATACACTTGCAAACATTTGAACAAGTGACCGTTCTGTCACTATAGTGGCAGGTTATTTTAGATTTACCTTCGCTTGCAGGATAGCACATGATGATTTGTCTATCCAGATGTTCATGAAAAATGCATCATTGTATCTCCTTTCACCGAGATCCAATCCGGTCTAGTACCAGTCAGGTCCAATACCAGTCAAGTCCAGTCTAATCCAATCCAGTACTAGTCTAGTCCGGTCCAGCCAGGTAAAGTATCAGTCAGGTCCAGTCAAGTACGAGTCTAGTCCAATACCAGTCTAGTCTAGTCCAGTACCAGTCCAGTCTAGTCCAGTATAGCATTCAGGTCTAGTCTAGTAAGGTCCAATCTAGTCCACTTCAAAGATATCCAGTACCAGCACAGTCAGGTCCAGTATCAGTCCAGTACTAGTACTAGTACCAATCAAGTCCAGTCAGGTCCAGTATCAGTCCAGTACCAGTACTAGTACCAATCAAGTCCAGTCAGGTCTAGTATCAGTACCAGCCAGGTATAGGCTAGTCTAGTAAGATCCAATACAGTCAGGTCCAATCAGGTCTAGTCCAGTTGCGGTAAGATCCAGTCTAGTACGAGTCCAGTCTAGTCCAGTATACCAATCAGGTCTAGTCTAGTACAATCAGGTCCAGTCAAGTCCAATCCAATACCAGTCTAGTATCAGTCAGGTCCAGTCTAGTCCAGTATCGGTCAAGTCCAGTCCAGACCAGTCAAGTATACCATTCAATCCAATTGAGTCTAGTCCAGTTAGGTCCAGTACCAGTACTAGTCAGGTCCAAGCCAATCGAGTTAGGTTTAGTACCAGTCAGGTCCAATCCAGTCTAGTCCACTACTAGTCAGGTCCAGTCCAGTCGAGTATACCAGTCAGGTCCAAAATCAGTCAGGTCCAATACCATTATTAGTATATTATTAAAAGATTATATAGTATATAACGTTATACTTTTACTTATACTTATAGTAGATAGTATACAGTAAATATATTATATAGTATATAAAGTACATTAAAAAAATTGAACACATTTAATAGGACTTATTTTGCAAAGTTTTGATATATAATTTGTTTGGAGCAAAGTTTGTTCATTTCAGCGTTTTTCCACAGTCTAGGACTTTATTCTAATCGTTCCTGTGAAGTTTCAATTTTTGACCCGAGACACCTCTCGAGAGCCAGTTGTGAGGGTGCTAAGGTCAAAATTTGGAAAAGTATTGTATGTAGGACTTGTAGTCCTCAATATGAGGAAAAATATTGCTTCTTCGAGTTTCTTCAAATTTTTTTTATTTTGATGCTCGTTTAAGCCCGTAGATTAAGAAAAAAGTGAGAAAATGCTTTTTTGCGCTGTTTATTTAAGAAATTGTCAACTTGCAGATGGATTTTCGGCCAAACTGAGCAAGATATGGATTTTTTGCATCACACGATTGTCAGAGCTCGGCAAGACAAACAAACTCATATGACACAACCTTCCGAAAATTCTGAACCGTTTGGGAGTTATGGCTCGCTGAAAATGGCCGAGAATTGTGTACTTTAAAAAAATCTAAATTTGCTAACACGCGCATCATGTTGGTGCCTCCTCTCTCTCTCTCTCTCTCTCTGGCACTACTGTCGTTTCGGTGCCAGAAGACAGACCGCAAAGAACCGTTCAACGCGAAAAAAAAGGAGGGGGGCTCTGTCCTCCCTTTTTTTTCCACATTAAACGGTTCTTTGCGGTCTGTCTTCTTGCGATTACTGGCTTTTTCAAGTTTTTCTTGATAATGTTTTTGGCGATGTCAAATCTATTTGATAATCCGTGGGATTTAATCCCAAAATTGACCAAAAAAAAGAGGGAGACAGAGCTCCCCAATTATTCGCAAGCGAAGAGCTTGACGAGACAAACAAATTTATATGAGACGGCCTCGGGAAATTTTGAACCGTTTGGGAGTTACGGCTCGTTGAAAATTGCCACGTTTGTGGACTTTAAAAAATAATTAAAAAATCTAAATTTGCTAACTGGCGCATCACGTTGGTGCCTCCTCTCTCTCTCTCACTACTGCTGTTCCGACGCCAAAAGACAGTCTGCAAAGAACCATTCAATGCGGAAAAAAAGCCCCCCCCCCCCCCCCCCCCCCCCCCCCCCCCCCCCCCCCCCCTTCCCCCTTTTTTCCGCATCGAACGGTTCTTTTCAGTTTGTCTTCTTGCGATTACTAGCTTTTTTCAAGTATTTCTTAATAACGTTTTTGGCAATCATGTCAAATCTATCTGTTAATCCGTAGGATTTAATCCCAAAATTGACAAAAAAAAAAGGGGGGGGGGGGGGGGGGGGGGGGGGGGGGGGAAGCAAAGCTCCCCTATCATTCACGCGCGCGTGCGGATGATGAGGGAGCTTTGCCACCCCCTTTTTTGTCAATTTTGGGATTAAATCCTACGAATTATTAGATAGATTTCATTAAATTTTGGGATTGACTCCACAAAATTAACAAAAAATTGACACAGCCCATCGCGTCGACAAAAAAAAGGGGGAGGCAGAGCTCTCCCATCATCCGTGTGCAAAGAGCTTGACGAGACAAACAAATTCATATGAGACAGCCTCACAAAAATTTTGAACTGTTTGGAAGTTACGACTCGCTAAGAATGGCCAAGAATTGTGGACTTTAAAAAATATATATATAAATGTGCTAACTCACGCATCGCGTTGGTGCCTCCTCTCTTTCTCTCTCACACTACTACCGTTCCGGCGCCAGAAGACAGACCACAAAGAACTGTTCAACGCGGAAAAAAAGGAGGGGGGGGGGGGGGGGGGCCTCCCATCGTCTGCGCTGGCGGGAAAAAAGGGGGGGCAGAGCCCTCCCATCGTCCGCGTGTGCACGGACGATGGGAGGGCTCTGCCCCCGCCCCCCCCCCCCCCTCTTTTTCCGCGTTGAACGGTTCTTTGCGATCTGTCTTCTTGCGATTACTGGCTTTTTTCAAGTTTTTCTTAATAACGTTTTTGGCGATCATGTCAAATCTATTTAATAATCCGTAGGATTTAATCCCAAAATTGAAAAAAAAAGGGGGGGGGAGGCCGAGCTCCCCAATCATCAGCGCGCGTGGATGATGGGGACCTCTGCCTCGGCCTCTTTTTTTGCAATTTTGGAATTAAATCCTACGGATTATCAGATAGATTTCATTAAATTTTGAAATTAACTCCACAAAATTAACAAAAATTTGACAAAGCCCATCGCATCGACAAAAAAAAGGGGGAGGCAGAGCGCCACCATTATCCGCGCGCAAAGAGCTTGATGAGACAAACAAATTCATATGAGATGGCCTTGGGAAAATTCTAAACTGTTTGGGAGTTACAGATCACTGAAAATGGCCGAGAATTGTGGACCCTAAAAAAATAATTTTAAAAATCCAAATCTGCCAACTCGCGCATCATGTTGGTGCCTCCTCTCTCTCTGTCTCTCACTATTGTCGTTTCGACGCCAAAAGACAGTCCGCAAAGAACTGTTCAACACGATTAATGGCTTTTTTCAAGTTTTTCTTAATAACCTTTTTGGCGATCATATCAAATCTATCTGATAATCTGTAGGATTTAATCCCAAAATTGACCCAAAAAAAACGAGGGAGGCAGAGCTCCCCCATCATCCGGCGCGCAATGGGGGATGCACTATCCCCCTCCCCCCTTTTTTTCAATTTTGGGATTAAATCCTACGGATTATCAAATAGATTTCATTAAATTTTGGGATTAACTCCTCAAAATTAACAAAAATTTGACAAAGCCCATCGCGTCGGCAAAAAAATGGGGGAGGTAGAGCTCCCCCATCATCCGCCCGTGCATAGCTCGATGGGACAAACAAATTCATATGAGACGGCCTCTGGAAAATTCTCAACCGTTAGGGAGTTATGGCTCGTTGAAAATGGTCGAGAATTGTTAATTTTTAAAAATAAAAAAATTCTAAGTTTGCTAACTCGCGCATCACGCTGGTCCCTCCTCTCTCTCTCTCTCTCTCACTACAGTCGTTTCAGCGCCAGAAGACAGTCCGCAAAGAACCGTTCAACGCGAAAAAAAGGGGGGGGACAGAGCCCCCCCCCCCCCCCCCCCCCCTTTTCTTTCCGCATTGAACGATTCTTTCCGGTCTGTCTTCGTGCGATTACTGGCTTTTTTCAAGTTTTTCTTAATAACATTTTTGGCGATCATGTCAAATCTATCTGATAATCCGTAGGATTTAATCCCAAAATTGACCAAAAAAAAAAGGGGGGGGAGGCAGAGCTCCCCCATCATCCGCACGCGTGGATGATGGGGGGCTCTGCCCGCCTCCTTCTTTTTGCAATTTTGGGATTAAATCCTTCGGATTATCAGATAGATTTCATTAAATTTTGGGATTAACTCCACAAAATTAATGAAAATTTGACAAAGCCCATCGAGTCGACAAAAAAAAGCGGGAGGCAGAGCTCCCCCATTATCCATGCACGAAGAGCTCAACGAGACAAACAAATTCATATGAGAAGGCCTCGGAAAAATTATAAACCATTTGGGAGTTACAGCTCATTGAAAATGGCCGAGTGTTGTGGACCCTAAAAAAATAATTTTAAGAATCCAAATTTGCTAACTCCCGCATCATGGTGGTGCCTCCTCTCTCTTTATCTCTCACTACTGCCGTTCCGACGCTAGAAGACAGTCCGCAAAGAACCGTTCAACGCAATTAATGGCTTTCTTCAAGTTTTTCTTAATAATGTTTTTGGCAATCATGTCACATCTATCTGATAATCTGTAAAAATTAATCCCAAAATTGACCCAAAAAAAAGGGAGAGGTAGAGCTCCCCCATCATCCGGCGCGCAATGGGGGGGGGGGGGGGGGGGGGGGGCTATCCCCCTCCCCCATTTTTTGCAATTTTGGGATTAAATCCCAAAATTGACCCAAAAAAAGGGAGAGGTAGAGCTCCCCCATCATCCGGCGCGCAATGGGGGGGGGCCTATCCCCCTCCCCCATTGTTTGCAATTTTGGGATTAAATCCTACAGATTATCAGATAGATTTCATTAAATTTTGGGGTTAACTCCACAAAATTAACGAAAATTTGACAAAGCCCATTGCGTCGGCAAAAAAATGGGGGAGGCAAAGCTCCCCCATCATCCATGTGCGAATAGCTCGACGAGTGTAAGGTCTCTGACCTCGACCAAAAAGAGCACCCTTGTACCATATGAATGAACATAATGGAAAAAGTTACTATTTTTAGCAGTTTTCTAAATTCTGTGAGTGCCATGATGTTTAGAATGTTTTAAAGCTTCGAAATGTGAATTAAAATAATTTTTATGAAAATTTTCCAAAAATAGTAAGTTTTTGGTCACCCGACCCGTTTAGTTTTGACCGTCTCGAAAAACTACACCCGTACCCCGAATTTTAAAAAAATGCATTTTTGTACCCCGGGGACTGCTAAATATGGCAGGTACTCGGACAGATACACCTTAGTTAGAGCTTAGTATAGCAATTTACGGCATTAAATTCCAACTCGTATGGCCCGTTTTAGCCTAAAACCATTTTTTCCTAAAGTTGTGCGGGGAGGCACCGAGGCTCGAGGCTGTGTGGGAACAGGTTCCAAGCCACTCAGAGCCTGCTTTAGCAGCTAGGGGGGCACCCTCTTGTCTTTTGGGAGTTGGGAGAGTTTCCAAGCTTGAGAGTGAGTGTGAGAGTCAGTTACACTAGCTAACTGCACACTTGGTAGGCATGTAACTGGACTTGCCATGCATAAGTGGAGTAGCTCTCAAATGCAAATAGCAAGCTTGGTCGATTTTCAGCTTAGGAACGGCCTATTAAAGAGTGTGCTCACACACACACACACATATATGCTCACACACCCACTCAATACACACACACACACACACACACACACCTTGGGGAGGTGCTGCCAGCACACATAGTTTTTGGAGAAGAAGCAAAGGGGGAAGTGCTGCCCGATTCTCATCTCGAGAACTCCATTGGATCATAAATTCGAGAGGATTTCAGCCCCTAATCACGGTAATATCGATTTAAATTATTCTTTTCTGCAAACCTCTTCATCATTATCTTAATTCCTCATCTATTATGCTTAATCCTAGCTATATTTATTAATAGCTGCTCTCTATTACATTATCATCATCCAATAGTTAATTATGCAGCCATTAATCTCTCCTAATCATAGATTAATGCATGATTAGTAAGCGAAAATCTCCCGCTAGTCAGCATAGTAATTAATTGTCAAGCCGGTAATGATGTGCATTTGGCTAAATACATTCTATTACCACACAGTATTGATGTAACTAAGTTAGATTCAATTTATTCATAGATTAGGATGTAATTAAGGGAAATGAATCCGTCATTAAGCCACTAAGAAGAGGATTTTCTCTCACCTATGCATACGGTAATTGTGCATCTTTCTACTTGCATTAGAAAGGTGATTGAGCATGTCTAATTCATCTCTCTAGTAATTTGATTAGGAAAATTCTGAAATTCCTAATTACTTAGGCCAAGTATTTAACTTTAGAGCCAGTTCCCATAGAACAAATAAAGTACTATCCATAAATTACTATGTCTTGAAGGAAATCTAACCCATCGTATAGAATGAATTGTTCAGTGATTCTAATCTGTCATCTTGATTGTTATGGTACTCTCGGACATTAGTTCTTTTTTCTCTGAGTTTGTCAATTAAGTAGTGAGTATAAAATGGCCCCGGTAAAGAGAACTTGCTTCGGTGGTGCCCACGACCTCGAGGCAGAAACGAGCAACGTGAATGGGAAAGGAAAAGCTCCCATGGACGACCAAGTACCGGCCATCTCACGGGCTATTGACGAGGAAATGGAGGAGGTAGGTCACATTTTATTCAAGTTTGTTTAATTTAACATTGCATAAGTTAGAAAATAACATATCCCCAAACATGTTGGAGAAATCCGATGGAAACCTCGGCATTTGAATTCAATTGTATATTAAATTCTAAGTAGGAAAGAATGGTTGATGGATATACTGTATGAAATAGAAAAAAATGTCTGCTAGGGAAAATTTAGCTCGGCATGTTCATTCTATTTCCAATGTTGATCTAGTTCTGACCCCCCTACTGATCACAGGGGGCGTCTCGCGACGGATTTCGGAGTAGCTAGAGTTACTAGCTTAGGGCCTCTACCCACGAATTGATTTCTATGCGGTGGGAACCCACGTCTTGCTTTCTATGCGGTGGGAATGCCCTTGTCGTTCTTTCTATGCGGTGGACATACCTAGTTGTATGGGAACCTAGGTGACAACGGGAGGAGTAAACTCTCACTAGAGGGGGGATATTGTACCTCCAGAACATTGGAATTTTAATGAATAAGTTTGAGTAGAATTTTTACTAGAATTACTGTCTTGGTGCCGCTTTGCAATACTGATTGAAGGGCTGTCTTAATGAACCTTGTGAATCGGAATCTAATCAAGGAACTTATATGTTGAACAACCATCGTGGTAGTAATTAGGACACACAAAGAAGTGTGAGTGTGGGGGTGGAAAGTGGGGGCTTGGCTCAGGTTGCCAATGCCTATGAGAAGGGTGGTCCCGATTGCTCAGGAACTCTCCGTCCCCATAGTGTTATAACTCGACCCTAGAAATACTCATTGCCCAAGAGCGGAGAGGTCTCAAGTGTACGTGCCTCTGAAATATGGGAAAAAAGGCACTCGGGATTTCTCTCTTCTTGGAAGGTGGGTCTTAGGATCGCTAGATAAGTTAAACACACTTCCCCTGCGAGGTGGAGCTAGATCTCGTTGCTAGTAGGCTCGAACTCGACTCACTTAGTGATGAGAGATCGTCCTCTAGTTGAACCCTGAACCACTTGTTTGCTTTCGCTATAGATCTAGTGGCCACAAGGTTTACCATCAGATCCGTCGTTTGAGACGGCGGTGTGGGGACCTCACACCTGGTATCAGAGCCAAGGTTAGATTAGACTGAGAAATAAAGTCATATTGTTTGAATATTTAAAACGAACTAAAGGTATATAGGTAGCTGATCCGAATTCCTTACATTGGTGTTGCAGGAAGACCCCGTCCTAGAATATCGGAAGTTCCAAGTGTTGAGCTTATTTACGAACAAGCTCGACGATCCCCAGTTTACCACTTCAGGCGAGATGTCATGGAGATGCTGATGAAGGCTCATACACCGCACTCCACTCGCATCGATAGAGGATGGGGGCTTGATTGGACACTTGCAGGAGGGGTTTACTACATCAACGCTCGGAAGCTAGGATGCCTGGCTACCGATTTGAAGAAGATACATTGGGGAGAAGAATTGAGGGTGGTGGAGATATTCTACTTGCTGCCTACACGATTGGACCTGACTATCTCTGACGACACCAATCAAACTCTCAATGAGTGGCTTTTGGAGAAGGTCACTAATGTAATCCCAGCAAACAGAGTTAGAACTTTTGGAGTACCAAAAGAAGAATCCCGGTTGGACACCATAGTTTATTATCCACTCAAGGATGAGTATAGAAACTACTTCACAAATAAAGTAGAGTATCATGTAAACACAATCTGCTAGGCGTATCTTATACGCAATCCAAAAAGCCATGTAATAAATTGATCATCAATTATCCTAAACCTTGAGGGGTTTCGATTGTAATAAATTTTCATCAATAAAGTGTTTTTGTCTCTGAATCTCTGTCTCTTGATAAAGTGGGATCTTGAATTTTATTTAAGTTTCGTGTCTATTTGAAATCCAAGTAATGGTATCAAGAACCTCGTGTAACCCATGTAGGCACCGCCTGCTGATCTCTACTCGGCAGCGCAAGAGAAGAAGCTCCTCCTTAAGCAAGCCCAACCTCCACTCTTTCAGGGCGAGGAGGAAAATGTGGAGAGAGATGCGGAAGTGTGGATGGAAGCAATGGACGACTACTTTGAAGCTGCGGGAACCCAACCCGTGAATCAAACCATGCTTGCGATGTTCCGCTTGTCTGGCGATGCCAAGATATGGTAGAAGCAACATTGCAGGGACTTGGGTATTAAGGGATCTTCCCAATCCTGGGAAGACATTAAGACTGCAGTATTGGGGCGTTACTTACCACCCGCCTATGAAACCTTGAAGATGAACGAGTTCTTTTCACTTCGACAGCTGACTTCATCTGTCGAAGAGTATTATGCAAAGTTTGTCACTCTTCGGAGATATGCCCCTAAGATGACCTTGGAACAACAGGTAGCGAGGTTCTTCCAAGGGCTAATCGACCCTTTGAATACTCGGTTGGAAGCTCTCAGGCCCTTTGAATACTCGGTTGGAAGCTCTCAGGCCGACAACACTACATGACGCTTTGTTGAGGGCCAAACCTTTAGCTCTTGAAGTACAAAAAGTTAATCAGAATAGGAGGAATCATTTGGCAAAAAGGGCAAGGACCAATGTTTGGAATAACAGACCAGCCAACCAAGCATATGACCAGTGCCCTATTGTGGCTACCACCACTACCATGGAGTTCCCAGATGTTCGATGCTATGGTTGCTGCGAGTTTGGACATTACAGATCCAAGTGCCCCAGGAACACTCAGGCAACCAGCGCTAATGCCATACCCTTGAATGCGCATGGGCGTGGCCAACCTAATGGAAGAGGAGGACGTGGAAGGATGAACAGAGGGCGAGGGCGTGGAGCTACCGCTAGAGTAAATGTCGGAGTGGTACAACCAACTGTGGGAGACGAAGCTGTAGAGAGAGCAACCTTGCATGCTGCAATTGACAACCCCAATGGTTGCGAGCAATACGCAGTCATTCATACGCCAGGATCTCTCAGAGGTGAACAAGTTAACTTCCTTATAGATTGTGGTAGCACTCTTTCATTTCTTTCACCCAAATGCATGAGGAAGCTTAAGCTAGATAAGTATCCAACAAGCAAACGGCAAGGAAGTAGTATCTCAGCACTCTGCAAGAAAAATCGACTTTGATTTAGGGGGACACCCAACCTCTACCCAATTTCGAACCCTACCCTTAGGATTCTTTGATGGGAGACTAGGGATGGACTGGTTAAAGCAAAATAAGGCCCACATCCATTGTGCACAAGGGAACTTTACTTTTACAGATAACTTGGGTAATGAAGTCTTAATCCAGGGGGGAAATGGGAGACCTAGGGCTACTCCAGTTAAAGCCAACAGATTTTTGAAGGGACTGAGAAAGGGGCAACAAATTTATGCGGTAAAGCTCAACAAGATGGACCATCAGATACCTCACTTCGACCAAATTGGTTGAGGGAGTATGATAACGTATTCCCTGGAAGACCTTACGAATCTTCCGCCACATAGAGAGGTAGATCATGAGATTGAAACTATCCCTGGATGTGAACCTATCTCAAAAAGACCTTATAAAATGTCACTTCCAGAGGCCATCGAACTCAAGGAACAACTTAGACAACTCATTGAGCAAGGATTTATTCGACCTAGTACTTCTCCTTGGGGTGCACCAGTTCTTTTTCAGAAGAAGAAGGATGGAACCTTAAGGCTATGCATAGAACCGTGGACTGAACCAGGTAACTGTCAAGAACAAGTATCCAATTCCAAGGATCAATGAACTCTTGGACATTCTCCACGGTGCCAAAATGTTTACAAAGATTGATCTAAGGTCAGGTTATTACCAAATCAGGATCAAGGAATCAGATATTCCAAAGACAGCTTTCAACACTAGGTATAGACACTACGAATTCACAGTAATGTCTTTTGGTCTAACAAATGCTCCTGCAAGCTTCAATCGACTTATGCACGATATTTTCAGACCTTATCTGGATGATTTTGTCTTGGTTTTCTTTGATGACATTCTGATCTATTCTAAGAACGAGGCAGATCATGAAGAACATGTTCGCAAAGTACTTGATCTCCTTCGAGAACACCAACTTTACGCTAAAGCGAGCAAGTGTACCTTCTGCTCACCAACGGTCAGTTATCTTGGATTTTTCATATCGGCCGAAGGAATTTCAATGGATCCAGATAAATTCAAGGATATCGTTGATTGGCCTCAACCATCTACCGTCAGCAAAGTAAGAGGATTTCTTGGGATAACGAGATGGTACAGGATTTGTCAAGGACTATGCACGTATTGATGCACCTTTGACGGAACTCCTGAAGAAAGGAATGAGGATCGAATGGAAGCCCGAGCACGAGTCTAGCTTTGCTAAGCTAAAAGAATTCTTGGTCTTAGCTCCTATCTTAAAGCTTCCCGATTTCAGTAAAGAATTTGAAGTAGCGACAGATGCTAGCAAATTTGCTTTAGGCAGAGTTCTTACTCAAGAAGGAAGACCGGTGGCTTATACTTCACGAAAGCTGAGGGATCATGAGAAGAATTATCCTACTCATGATTTGGAACTTTTAGCAGTTATACATGCGCTGAAGTTATGGAGACATTATCTTCTCGGATGCAAGTTTCAGCTAGTGACAGACCACAAGAGCTTAAAATGGATTTTTACTCATACCTATTTTCAACATGCGACAACGGCGATGGATAGAGCTTTTACAAGAATATGACCTTGACATAAAGTATAGACCAGGGAAGGAAAATGCAGTTGCAGATGGACTTAGCCAAAAATCTTTTCTCGGAGCTATCTCTATTCCAAATAACCCTATCTGGGACAGAATCAAAGAAGCATCTTTGGTAGATCCAGAATACCAACATATAGTATCATTAGTCCAGCAGAATAAGATGCCTGAAGCTAAAGATTACTCTCTTATGGGAGGATGTCTTTACTACAGACATAGACTATGTGTACCCAGAGACCCAGCTTTAAAGAAGGCTATTCTGTATGAAGCACACGATAGCCCTACAGCAGGACATCCAGGTTATGCTAAGACTCTAAATGCTATTAGGAGGAGTTATTTTTGGTCTGGAATGAAAGGAGACATACTTCGCTATGTGAGGCAATGTCTTTCTTGTCAGCGGATAAAAGCCGAAAGAATCAAGTTACCAGGGAAACTTCAACCTCTTGACATACCCCAGATGAAATGGGAATGCATCAGTATGGACTTCGTTACAAGATTACCTTCTACAGGAGGTTATGATTATAAGACCTAGGGTAAGTGAACATAGGATCCTCCTCCCTACCGCCCCTTATATAGCTAGCTCCTAGCACTTGCCCTAAGTGGATCCCCAGTCCACACTGGTCCAGTCCAAGCCCTTGGCCTAGGTCCCTGACCCCCTAGATTGGGCCTTGCCCCGTAGGACCCTTGTCCTAACATTACTCCCTCCTTAAGGAAGAGTTTTCGTCCTCGAAAACACAAGTAGTAATATCTTCTTAAGAATACTGATGTTTTCTTTACTGACGTCCCATAAGTGAGCCAGTTGTCTGTATGACCGATAATTGGTGCAGTGAGGAGGTTCAATGAAACCAAGAGCAACATCTTGATTTTCAACATTGTTGTCCGTTTGCAACAACTTGGGTCTAAATGGTAACTCCATTTATGACTCACTTGAGTGCTGTAAAGGAGTAACCACAACTAAGAGTTGTCCAAAGGCATAACCAGTTTTTGAATCTTTTGAAGGTACTGGAATAATGCAAGGAAACCTTGGCGTAACTTTCCATGCAATTATGAGCCAGATTTTCTGCTCGCCTGAGTATCTTGAAAAGTCCGTAGATAGGGAATGTCCTCGTGTTAGAATTCTGAATAGTTTGGAACACAAAGAACTACATGCTCATCCCTAATGAAGGTTACTTGCCAACATACTTTGTCAGCACACCTGGTAAGTCCTTGACGTATGAAAGTATTGACACGATCTCCAACCCCACCACAACAGGTGTTCAAAGTCGAAAATCGTACGTTAGCAAATTCTAGAATAGGGAGAAAATCATCTATTTAGAAATGCGTTGTGCTAACGTATGCTCTTAGCAGATCCTTTAGCACAAGATTACTCTTTGTAACCTGCCTATCCCCTTGGATAACTGACAGTACTGAGGTGTGTTTTCCTCACGGTTTACAGACATTCGTCCCAGATGACTGGTAAATGGGGAATCACAGTAGTGTATAACATTGATGAGGAATCAACAATGTACTGACAGTACTTGGATAATCTGCCTATCCCCTTGGATAACTGACAGTACTGAGATGTGTTTTCCTCACAGTTTACAGACATTCGTCCCAGATGACTGGTAAACGGGGAATCACAGTAGTGTATAACATTGGTGAGGAATCAACAATGTCCAAAATAACCATCGTGGTTAACTTGGAAAAATCCACAAACGCCCAAACCGAGCCATGACCTCTATTGGTGATTAGTAGACCCGAAAGTAATCTCATAGAGATAGTGCACATAGAGTGCAAAATGCTTCATAAGCAACAACCTGAGGAATATGCATGCCGTTCCAAATCAGCCTTTGCTAAACACTAGGGCCCATAACACCTAGTGTGCATGCATTTAGCAAAAACTAACCCAAACCTGTATATCCATAATGATCCTTGCCAATACTTATGGCAAAATGTGATGCGCGTAGCACACATTAAAAAAGAATGTAAATAGTTCCGAAAAGAAACTAAATACTTTCAGTTGCAATCTTTTGCAAGCCTTGCTGAAAAGTCTGAATGGCAATAGAAGGTGAAACATTGATCACTTCTAGGTACAGACAATGAAACTTTTTCATTAACAACTTATAGCCTTGCAACCATCTGTAATGTTGTTTAGCCGTACTTGTACCTTAACAAGTCATTCTAAGTATCCGACAATTTCTGACCATGAAATTGCTCCTGATACGTCGTGCTAAAAATGGTCTAGAAAACATATGTGACCAGCACCTAGGGACTTTGTTGTGACACATAATTGAAATAATGGCGCCCGTGTCAGTCCAGAGACTCATATTCTCCACATGTGGAATATGTCTCATGTAAGGATGTGTAAAAAAGAACATCCTTCAAGTACAAGATGTACTTGTGTGTGGAGGTAACTGCAAACACTCTACGACGGGAGTCAGAGGGACCCTCATTAGCCTTGGTCCACACTGGCTAAACCGAACGCCTTGAGTTTCGAGACCATGTTGTATCCCATGTGACAACATGTGCCAAATTGAACCCTACAAGTAGGTTCGTAACAACATAATACAGAAAGATAGATTGGACACTTTGCCCAAAATACTTTGTGCCGACATGCCTTTGGCATGGCTCTGTAGCATTCAAGGGTACTTAGACGTCTTGAAAAACCAAGCAAAGCATACTAAAAATGGAGTAACACCAAATCAATAGATGCATACCTGGAGATTTGAACGTAATGTACACTTACCTGTATTCAAATATAGAGGAGCACGTCCCCTACCTGAAAGAAACAAGCAGCATTGCACTGGGAACCCTGGGTGTTTCCTTTGCAATCCAAGCCCTTGGATTAGAATCTACGTAGTCAAACCCGT
This sequence comes from Adiantum capillus-veneris, assembly GCF_014529385.1. Classification (NCBI taxonomy): domain Eukaryota; kingdom Viridiplantae; phylum Streptophyta; class Polypodiopsida; order Polypodiales; family Pteridaceae; genus Adiantum; species Adiantum capillus-veneris. Next base: position 101,226,544 of record NC_140960.1, on the reverse strand, counting down.
TGGGAAGACTCTTTGTAGAAACTGCTCAACTAGCAGATAACAGTAACCAGCGTAGTCAACCGTGTACAGAATGATTGGAATCAACTTGAAAAGTGTGTCCATCCGCTACCGTGTTTGGTAGATTGAGGTATTATTTCCTTGAAAGTATAACTGGGAGAGATCAACTGTGATCCTCAATGCAGATCAAACTGTGATCCTTAATGCCTATGGGGTGATGTAGCAATCCCCCGTGGATCTTATCCCAAAACAGTATGTCCATAGACACTCGGTAGTGCTATAGAGAGAGCAAGAGACCCACACAATTGAATTGCCGAGCTCTTATGGATAGCCATGCTGTCGCAACTGATTGCTGTATCTAGACTTTCTTGTAGATATCAGCTGCTATTGTTGTGAGTTGAAGATTATCAAAAACTCAACTTGAGTGTCGCACTGAAAACATGTAGTGAAAAAATGACACCCTAAACATCCGTAATGACAAGACTCTTGCTTGTCCATTAACGTCGATGTGTACTTCCTTGGGTATATCTTGAAAACAATCACCCAAAGAATGCCAATAGTTGGGTCTTACCCTTGTCTTGACATCAGCTCTTAGCCTGTTTGGCTCATAGCCCTTATGCAAAATACTGTGCAATCGATGAACCAATGAAGACTAATTTGAGTAGCATCTTAGCCACGTGCTAGCTGTGAGTTAGAGAACCTTGGCTCAAGCTGACTCACGAGCAGAATATGTATCAAAAGCTTCTTCGAAGAGTTTCGTTATTCTTGAAAGAAATAAGAAAAAGAGAGAAAAGAAGAGCATGCTGGGCTGAGGAAATTTCCTTAAATTTGTAGAGTGTGTGCCCAGAATGTGTGCTCTTAGACATCTTATGCCTGAATTGTAGCTTATCCTATAAGCATTCCACAATCTGTCTATATGGCGCTTCTCATTGAGAGAGGCAACAGAAAACACAAGTTAAATCTTGACCATCTACCGTGTAGGGTCGTGACTGTATGAGGATGACTTGAAATTGCCAGTTCCCTAAAGCCGTGCTTCCTATAAAATTGCCAAGTAAAGTGTAAACAGGAAGAAACAGGAAAAACTTAAACTTGGCTAACCTGGTCGTTGTTGCTGCAACCAGTTGTCATGAAAGTTGGGAGAAAAACTCATTCCAAAACGGCCCATAGCCATATCTTCCCATAAGCCCTCGTATGTCCTATACACTCATCTAGTACATAAGGCCATAACTTGCAAAATTGAATCCTCTTGCAAACACCTTGCCTATTCCTTCCCCATTGTGTATGCTCATAGCATATGCCAAACGTGGCTAGCTTCAATGAAAGATGTAGAAATTGAATCCTTTCTTCACATAAGTACTTATGGAGTTTCTGTGCTCATAGCTACGGAGACTCCTGCTAACAGACAGATGTCGTAGCAAAGGAAAATCGACCTTGTCGAGCAATTTCAACCAAAATTGGCTAGTGTTGTGTGGCAAGCATACTTCATCAAGTCGAGCAATAGGTTGTGCTGATCATCTCCTTGAGATCCTAAAGCATCGCAAATTTGCTATGCTTTTGCATCAAAGTGAACCGCTGAGAAGCCGTGCTTCGGAGCCAGGTGGTTGGGAGTCAAGCCGTGCTTGATTCAATTTTTCAAGCTTATCTTTGAGCTTTTACCAACAATGTAGGCAACAAAATTTAATGTTTCACATAATTGTCACAAGCCATGCTTGTGCTTGGAGTGCAGAAGATGCACTTTCTATTATGCATGGAGAGATATGCAATAGAGGTGATACTTCCTCTATCTAAAGAATACACTTCTTAAGCAATACACATCCTTGCTGTTAGAAACATCATAACCATGTCATACTCAAGCCATGCTTGATTCAAGTTGGCAAGGGAAGCATGGGTCTTATGCCAATAATGGATGCAACATGGCATGCATAAAACAATTTTTCCAATGATAAATATGTCTCATATGCTGAAGGCGTATGCATTTTGTACATGAATGATCAAGCATATTAGCTAATCTTCCATGCCAAGAAATGTAAGTGACTAAAGTTAATATTAGCCATGTTGGACTGACAATCAAGCCTTGCTTGATAAAGTCCAACCTACCCCTTGGGCGGCCATCATGGCATAAATTGGTATTCACAAACCCAACAAAATGCCGATGATGACATAACCAATTCGAAAGTAAAGGGAAAATCGAAAGCTACTCCTTACCTCACGAAAGCTACTGCTTACCTCAGTAAGTGCTCCTGCCACCCAATTTTATTGTCGTACTAATCAAAGGAAACACCCAGGAAACCTCGATGTTAGATGTCGTTGCCTTATGCCTGCATGCTACCCCTGCGCCGGCAAAGTCATTTCCCTTGCTGAATTCGTTCCAAAATGGCCCTTGGAAATTATAGCCTTTACAAGACCGTTTGTTCCTCTTGACGCACCTCGCCATCCATATCTTGCATGCATGTTGGTGCGTAGCCCTGTCAAAATTGTGTTGCATATGGCGCTCAACGGTCTCGTACCCCCGAGCTTGGCGAAGCAATATGTTGAGATTTTTCGGGGTGTGTGTCTGGGGTGGGCATGCACCCTTACTTAGGGTTTAAGTGAAAAAAAAACCCAAGGTTGGGCGCTCGGGTATGAAAGAAAACCCTCTGCAACGAGCCATGGCAGGCCGCCTTCGCGCTGAGAGAGAAAACGAGAGCAGACGAGCAAGGTGATGCTCACCTTGTGTCGGGTATGAGTCGAGAACCGCTCCTCAGAGCCCTGCGACCCCGTAGACAGTAAGCCAGTGTTGTTTGGAACAGGTCCAACCTCTGGCTTTCCTCGTCTCAAGGACTGTTACCTGCGGTGCCGCTCCACTATCGTCGGCTCTGTAGGGGGGTTGTTCCATGAATCGACTGAGAACGAGAGAGCGAGCTTCAATGAGAAGCACAGAGAGAGAGAGAGAGAGAGAGAGAGAGAGAGAGAGAGAGAGAGAGAGAGAGAGAGAGAGAGAGAGAGAGAGAGAGAGAGAGAGAGAGAGAGAACATGCAAAGCTCATGCATACCTCCCTTTCCCCTCTTCCATAGTTGTCCCTCTCCCCTTCTCCCCTGTGCTCTGATACCAATATAAGACCTAGGGTAACTGAACATAGGATCCTCCTCCCTACCACCCCTTATATAGGCTAGCTCCTAGCACTTGCCCTAAGTGGATCCCCAGTCTGCACTCGTCCAGTCCAGGCCCTTGGCCTAGGTTCCTGACCCCCTAGATTGGGCCTTGCCCCGTAGGACCCTTGTCCTGACAATGATTCTGTTTTCGTGGTTGATGATATGCTCACAAAAGTCGCTCATTTAATACCCGTAAAGACAACCTTTACTGCTTCGGATATTAGCCGGGTATTCATGAAGGAGATTTTTAGGCTACATGGTTTACCCAAGTGTATCGTCAGTCATAGAGATGCCAAGTTTACATCAAAATTTTGGACTTCTCTTTTCCAATCTATTGGGTCACAATTAGCCTTCAGTACAGCGTACCATCCGCAGACAGATGGGCAAACTGAAAGAGTGAATCAAGTCATTGAGAACATTCTCAGAGCCTATTGTTCGCAAGAGCCAAAGAAGTGGTTACAATATCTTCCTTTGGTAGAATATGCTTATAATTCTTCCGAACACAGAAGCATTGAAATGTCACCCTTTAAAGCTCTTTATGGACAAGACTGTTTAGCACCATTGAACTTCTCAAATCCAACCATCAGGGTAGAAGTCTCTAGGAAGATGTTAGAAGATATAGAAGCTCAGACTAGAGCTATTCGCCAAGACATTCAGGCCGCTCAAGATAAACAGAAGCACTATGCAGATAAGAACCGTTCGAAAAGAACTTTCAAAGAAGGAGATAAGGTTTTTCTACGAGTCCGACCGAAGAAAAGAAACTTATCTCTAGGCAAATACAAGAAGCTAAGCCCAAGGTATTGTGGACCATTCGAGATCGTTAAAGTTGTGAGTGACCAGGCCTACAAGCTAAAGTTACCTACAAACTTGAAGGTTCATGATGTATTCCACGTCAGCTTACTCAAACCCTACATCCCTAATCCTGATCAATTCTTGGACTCATATCAGATAATCATGCCAGCACAAGGAGTTCTCGAGCTCCAACCTGACTATGTACTCGAAACAAGGGAAAGGAAGTTACGCAACAGAACAATCACGGAGCATCTAGTAAAGTGGAAGGATTACCCTCAAGAAGATGCAACTTGGGAGGACGAACCAACGCTCATAAAAGATTACCCAAACACATTCTTGAGATGAGGACATCTCAAATTCTTCACATTGGGGAGGTTGTAAGGTCTCTGACCCCGACCAAAAAGAGCACCCTAGTACCATGGAATGAACATAATGGAAAAAGTTATTATTTTTAGCAGTTTTCTAAATTCTGTCAGTGCCATTATGTTTAGAATGTTTTAAAGCTTCGAAATGTGAATTAAAATAATTTTTATGAAAATTTTCCAAAAATAGTAAGTTTTTGGTCACCCAACCCGTCTAGTTTTAACCGTCTCGAAAAACTACACCCGTATCCCGAATTTGAAAAAAATGCATTTTCGGACCCCGAGGGCTGCTAAATATGGCAGGTAGTCGGACAGATACACCTTAGTTAGAGCTTAGTATGGCAATTTACGGCATCAAATTCTGACTCGTATGGCCCATTTTAGCCTAAAACCAATTTTTCCTAAAGTTGTGCGAGGAGGCACCGGGGCTCGAGGCTGTGTGGGAACAGGTTCCAGGCCACTCAGAGCCTGCTTTAGCAGCTAGGGGGCACCCTCTTGTCTTTTGGGAGTTGTGGGAGAGTTTCCAAGCTTGAGAGTGAGTGTGAAAGTCAGTTACACTAGCTAACTGGACACTTGGTAGGCATGTAACTGGACTTGCCATGCATAAGTGGAGTAGCTCTCAGATGCAAATAGCAAGCCTAGTCGATTTTCAGCTTAGGAGGGGCCTATTTAAGAGTGTTCTCTCACACACACACACACACATATGCTCACACACCCACTCAGTACACACACACACACACTTGCACACACACCTTGGGGAGGTGCTGCAGGCACACATAGTTTTTGGAGAACAAGCAAAGGGGGAAGTGCTGCCCGATCCTCATCTCTAGAACTCCATTGGATCAGAAATTCAAGAGGATTTCAACCCCTAATTACGGTAATATCGATTTAAATTATGCTTTTCTGCAAACCTCTTCATCATTCTCTTAATTCCTCATCTATTATGCTTAATCCTAGCTATATTTCTCAATAGCTGCTCTCTAATTCTCCATATCATTATTCTATTACATAATCATCATCCAATAGTTAATTATGCAGCCATTAATCTCTCCTAATCATAGATTAATGCATGATTAGTAAGCGAAAATCTCCCGCTAGTCAGCATAGTAATTAATTATCAAGCCGGTAATGATGTGGATTTGTCTAAATGCATTCTATTACCACACAATATTGATGTAACTAAGTTAGATTCAATTTACTCATAGATTAGGATGTAATTAAGGAAAATGAATCCGTCATTAAGCCACTAAGAAGAAAATTTTCTCTCACCTATGCATACAGTAATTCTGCATCTTTCTACTTGCATTAGAAAGGTGATTGAGCATGTTTAACTCATCTCTCTAGTAATTTGATTAGGAAAATTCTGAAATTCCTAATTTCTTAGGCCAAGTATTTAACTTTAGAGCCAGTTCCCATAGAACAAATAAGGTACTATCCATAAATTACTATGTCTTGAAGGAAATCTAACCCCTCGTATAGAACTAATTGTTCAGTGATTCTAATCTGTCATCTTGATTGTTATGGTACTCTCGGACATTAGTTCTTTTTTCTACGAGTTTCAATTAAGTAGTGAGTATAAAATGGCCCCGGTAAAGAGAACTCGCTTCGGTGGTGCCCACGACCGCGAGGTAGGAACGAGCAACATGAATGGGAAAGGAAAAGCTCCCATGGACGACCAAGTACCAGCCATCTCACGGGCTATTGACGAGGAAATGGAGGAGGTAGGTCACATTTTATTCAAGTTTGTTTAATTTAACATTGCATAAATTAGGAAATAACATATCCCTAAACATGTTGGAGAAATCTGACGGAAACCTCGGCATTTGAATTGAATTGTATATTAAATTCTAAGTAGGAAAGAATGGTTGATGGATATACTGTATGAAATAGGAAAGAATGTCTGCTAGGGAAAATTTAGCTCGGCATGTTCATTCTATTTCCAATGTTGATCTAGTCCTGACCCCCCTACTGATCACAGGGGGCAGCTCGCGACGGATTTCGGAGTAGCTAGAGTTACTAGCTTAGGGCCTCTACCCACGACTTGATTTCTATATGGTGGGAACCCACATCTTGCTTTCTATGCGGTGGGAATGTCCATGTCGTGCTTTCTATGCGGTGGACATACCTAGTTGTATGGGCAGCTAGGCGACAACGGGAGGAGTAAACTCTCGCTAGAGGGGGGATGTTGTACCTCCAAAACATTGGAATTTTAATGAATAAGTTTGAGTAGAATTTTTACTAGAATTACTGTCTTGGTGCCGCTTTGCAATACTGATTGAAGGGCTGTCTTAATGAACCTTGTGAATCGAAATCTACTCAAGGAATATATATGTTGAACAACCATCGTGTTAGTAATTAGGACACACAAAGAAGTGTGAGTGTGGGGGTGGAAAGTGGGGGCTTGGCTCAGGTTGCCAATGCCTATGAGAAGGGTGATTGGTCGGGAACTCTCCGTCCCCATAGTGTTATAACTCGACCCTAGAAATACTCATTGCCCCAAGAGCGGCAAGGTCTCAAGTGTACGTGCCTCTGAAATATGGAGAAAAAGGCACTCGGGATTTCTCTCCTCTTGGAAGGTGAGTCTGAGGATCGCTAGATAAGTTAAATACGCTTCCCCTGCGAGGTGGAGCTAGATCTCGTTGCTAGTAGGCTCGAACTCGACTCACTTAGTGATGAGAGATCGTCCGCTAGTTGAACCCTGAACCACTTGTTTGCTTCCGCTATAGATCTAGTGGCCACCAGGTTTACCATCAGATCCATCGTTTGAGACAGCAGGGTGGGGACCTCACAACGAGACAAACAAATTCATATGAGACGGCCTCGGGAAAATTCTCAACCGTTAGGGAGTTACGGCTCGCTGAAAATGGCCGAGAATTGTTCTTTTTTTAATTTAAAAAATCTACATTTGTTAAATCACGCATCACGTTGGTCCCTCCTCTCTCTCTCTCTCTCTCTCTCTCTCTCTCTCTCTCTCTCTCTCTCTCTCTCTCTCTCTCTCTCTCTCTCTCTCTCTCTACTGCCGTTTCGGCACCAGAAGATAGTCTGTAAAGAACAGTTCAACACGATAAAAAGGGGGGGGACTCTTTCCCCCCTGCCCCCCCCTTTTTTTCGCGTTGAACTGTTTTTTGCGGTCTGTCTTCTTGCGATTACTAGCTTTTTTCAAGTTTTTCTTAATAACGTTTTTGGCGATCATGTCAAATCTATCTGATAATACGTAGGATTTAATCCCAAAATTGACCAGAAAAAAGGGGGGTGAGGCAGAGCTCCCCCATCATCCGCACGCGTGGATGATGGGGGGGATCTGCCCTAGCCCCTTTTTTTTGCAATTTTGGGATTAAATCCTACGGATTATCAAATAGATTTCATTGATTTTTGGGATTAACTCCACAAAATTAACAAAAATTTGACAAAGCCCATTGCGTCGACAAAGAAAAAGGGGGAGGGAGAGCTCCCCCATCATTCGCGTGCAAAGAGCTCGACGAGACAAACAAATTCATATGAGACAGCCTGTGGAAAATTCTGAACCGTTTGAGAGTTACAGCTCGCTTATGATGGCCGAGAATGTGGACTTGAAAAAAAAATCTAAATTTGCTTACTCGCGCATCACGTTGGTGCCTCCTCCTCTCTCTCTCTCTCTCTCTCTCTCTCTCTCTCTCTCTCTCTCTCTCTCTCTCTCTCTCTCTCTCTCTCTCTCTCTCTCTCACTACTTCCGTTCCGGTGCAAGAAGACAGTTCACAAAGAACCGTTCAACACGGAAAAAAAAGGGGGGGGACAGAGCCCCGTGCGGACAATGGGGGGGCTCTATCCCCCCCCCCTTTTTTTCCACATTGAACGGTTCTTTGCGGATTGTCTTCTTGCGATTACTGGCTTTTTTCAAGTTTTTCTTAATAACATTTTTGGCGATCATGTCAAATCTATCTGATACTTCGTAGGATTTAATCCCAAAATTGGCAAAAAAAAAAAGGGGGAAGCAGAGCTCCCCCATTATCTACACGGGCGGATGATAGGTGGGCTCTTTGCCCCCCCCCCCCCCCCCCGCCCCCCCCCCTTTTGTTTTGCAATTTTGGGATTAAATCCTACGGATTATAAGATAGATTTCATTAAATTTTGGGATTAACTCCACAAAATTAACAAAAATTTGACAAAGTTTCGCTCGTTGACAAAAAAAATAGGGAGGCAGAGCTCCCCCATTGTCCGCGCACGAAGAGGTCGACGAGACAAATAGATTCATATGAGACGGCCTCGGGAAAATTCTGAACCATTTGGGAGTTACGGCTCGCTGAAAATGGCTGAGAATTGTGGACTCTAAACAAATTATTTTAAAAATCCAAATTTGCTAACTTGCGCATCACGTTGGTGCCTCCTCTTTCTCTGTCTTTGACTTCTGCCGTTCCAACGCCAGAAGACAGTCCGCAAAGAACCGTTCAACGCAATTAATGGCTTTTTTTTTCTTAATAACGTTTTTGGCGATCATGTAAAATCTTTCTGATAATCTGTAGGATTTAATCCAAAATTGACCAAAAAAAAAGGGAGAGGCAGACCTCCCATATCATCCGGTGCGTGATGGGGGGGCGATGTCCCCCTCCCCCCTTTTTTTGCAATTTTGGGATTAAATCCTACGGATTATCAAATAGATTTCATTAAATTTTGGGGTTTACTCGAAAAAATTAACAAAAAATTGACAAAGATCATCATGTCGGCAAAAAAACGGGGAGGCAAAGCTATCCCATCATCCGCGCACGAGTAGCTCGACGAGACAAACAAATTCATATGAGACGGTCTTGGGAAAAATTCTCAATCGTTAGGGAGTTATGGCTCGCTGAAAATGGCCGAGAATTGTTGACTTTTTTTTATTTAAAAAAATCTAAGTTTGCTAACTCGCGCATCACATTGGTCCCTTCTCTCTCTCTCTCTCTCTCTCTCTCTCTCTCTCTCTCTCTCTCTCTCTCTCTCTCTCTCTCTCTCTCTCTCTCTCTCTCTCTCTCTCTCTCTTACTACTGCCGTTTTGGCGCCAGAAGACAATCCGCAAAGAACCGTTCAACGCAAAAAAAAGGGGGGGAACAGAGCCCCCCTCCCTTTTTTTCCGCGTTGAACGGTTTTTGCGGTCTATCTTCTTGCGATTACTGGCTTTTTTCCTCTTTTTCTTAATAACGTTTTTGGCGATCATGTCAAATCTATCTGATAATCCGTAGGATTTAATCCCAAAATTGACCAAAAAAAAGGGGGGGAGGCAGAGCTCCCCCATCATCCGCACGTGGGGGGGCTTTGCCCTGCCCCTTTTTTTTTGCAATTTTGGGATTGAATCCTAAGGATTATCAGATAGTTTTCATTAAATTTTGGGATTTACTCCACAAAATTAACAAAAATTTGACAAAGCCCATCGCATCGACAAAAAAAAAAAGGGGGAGGCAAATCTCCCCCATCATCCACTTACAAAGAGCTTGACGAGACAAACAAATTCATATAAGATGACCTCGGGAAAATTCTGAACCGTTTGGGAGTTATGGCTTGCTGAAAATGGCCGAAATTGTGGACTTGAAAAAAAAAATCTAACCCACGTTGGTGCCTCCTCCTCTCTCTCTCTCTCACTACTTCCGTTCCGATGCAAGAAGATAGTCCGCAAAGAACCATTCAATGCGGAAAAAAAATGGGGGGGGACAGAGCCCCCCCATCGTCCGCGCTTGCGGATTGTCTTCTTGCGATTACTGGCTTTTTTCAAGTTTTTCTTAATAACGTTTTTGGCGATCATGTCAAATCTATCTGATACTCCGTAGGATTTAATCCCAAAATTGGTGAAAAAAAGGGGGAGGCAAAGCTCCCCCATCATCTGCGCGTGCGGATGATAGGTGGGCTCTTCACCGCCCCCCCCCCCCCCCTTTTTTTGCAATTTTGGGATTAAATCCGAAGGATTATCAGATAGATTTCATTAAATTTTGGGACTAACTCCACAAAATTATTGCGAATTTGACAAAGTTTATAGCGTCGACAAAAAACACGGGGAGGCAGAGCTCCCGCATCATCCACGTGCAAAGAGCTCGACGAGACAAATAAATTCATATGAGACGGCCTTGGGAAGATTCTGAACCGTTTGGGAGTTACGGCTCGCCCAAAAATGGTCGAGATTGTGGATTTTTTTATTAAGAAAAATAAAATTCTAAATTTGTTAACTCGCGCATCATCACAGTGCCTCCTCTCTCTCTCTCCCTCATTACTGCCGTTCCGGAGCCAGGAGACAGTCCGCAAAGAATCGTTCAATGCGAAAAAAAGGGGGGGACAGAGCGCCCCCATCATCCACGTGCGAACGATGGGGGGGCTCTGTCCCCCCCTTTTTGTACATTGAATGGTCCTTTGCGGTTTGTCTTCTTACTATGACTAGCTTTTTCCTTAAGAACATTTTTGGCGATCAAGTCAAATCTATATGATAATCCACAGGATTTAATCCCAAAATTGACCAAAAAAAAAGTGGGAGGCAGAGCTCCCCCATCATCCGTTCGCACGCGGACGATGGGGGGGCTCTGTCCCCTCCCCCCTTTTTTTGCAATTTTGGGATTAAATCCTATCAATTATTAGATAGATTTTATTAAATTTTGGGATTAACTACAAAAAATTAGTGAAAATGTGACAAAGCCCATCACGTCGACAAGAAAAAGGGGGAAGCTCTGCCTCCCCCATCATCCAAGCGTGAAGAGCTCGACGAGACAAACAAATTCATATGAGATGGCCTCGAGAAAATTCTGAACTGTTTGGGAGTTACTGCTCGCTGAAAATGGCTGAGAATTATGGACTTCAAAAAATTTATAAATTTTGCTAACTCACGCATCATGCTGGTGCCTCCTGTCTCACTCACTCACTACTGTCATTTCGACGCCAGAAGACAGTCCGCAAAGAACCGTTCAACGCGGAAAAAAAGGGGGGGACAAAGCCCCCCCATCGTTCGCCCGCGCAGTGGATGGGGGGCTCTGCCCCCCCCCCCCCCCTTTTTTTCCATGTTGAATGGTTCTTGGCGGTCTGTCTTCTTGCGATTTACTGGCTTTTTTCAAGTTTTTCTTAATAAAATTTTTGGCGATCATGTCAAATCTATCTGATAATCCGTAAGATTTAATCCCAAAATTCACAAAAAAAAAGGGGGAGGCAAAGCCCCCACATCCTCCGCGCATTAAATTTTGGGATTAACTTCGCGTCGACAAAAAAAAATGTGGAGGCAGAGCCCCTCCATCATCCGCGCACGAAGAGCTCAACGAGGCAAACAAATTCATGAGATGGCCTCGGGAAAATTCTGAACCGTTTGGGAGTTACAACTCGCTGAAAATGGCCGAGAATTGTGGACTTTATAAAAAAAAAATCTAAATTTGCTAACTTGCGCATCACGTTTGTTTTCCTCTCTCTCCCTCTCTCTCTCTCTCTCTCTCTCTCTCTCTCTCCAGTGCTAGAAGACAGTCGTCAACACGAAAAAAAAGAGGGGGCCCTTTTTTCCCGCGTTGAATGGTTCTTTGCGGTCTATCTTCTTGCAATTACTGGCTTTTTTCAAGTTTTTCTTAATAACATTTTTGGCGATCATGTCAAAATCTATCTGATAATTCGTAGGATTTAATTCCAAAAGTGACAAAAAAAAGGGGGAGGTAGAGCTCTCCCATCATCCGCCCGCAGAGATGATTGCCCCCCCCCCCCACCCCACCCCCCCCCCCCTTTTTTTGCAATTTTGGGATTAAATCATACAGATAATCAGATAGATTTCATTAAATTTTGGGATTAACTCCACAAAATTAACAAAATTTTGAGAAAGCCTATCGCCTCGACAAAAAAAAGGGGGAGGCAGACCTCCCCCATCCGAGAGGGCTCTCCCCCCCCCCCCCCCCCCCCCCCCCCTTTTTTTTTGCAATTTTGGGATTAAATCCTATGGATTATCACATACATTTCATTAAATTTTGGGATTAACTCCACAAAATTAATGAAAATTTGACAAAGCCCATCGCGTCGACAAAAAAAAGGGGGATGATGGAGGAGCTTTTCCTTCCCCTTTTTTGTCGATTTGATGAGTTTTGTCAATGGCATTGCAAAAAAAATGCTTCTGCTTAGGGTTTTTGAAATAAAACCTACATTATTTGATATATATTTGTTCAATAACCACATCAAAAATGCACAAAAAAAAAAAAAGGGGAAGACAGAGCTCCCCCATCATTTGCGTCGACAAAAAAAAGGGGGAGGCAGAGCTCCCCCATCCTCCGCGCACGTGCGGATGAAGGGAAAGCTATGCCTCTCTTTTTTTTGTCGATTTGATGAGCTTTGTCAATGATATTGCAGGAAAAATGCTTTTGATAAAGGTTTTTGAAATAAAACCTACATTATTTTGATATATATTTGTTCAATAACCACAGTGAAAATCTAAGACCTCTGAGGCCAGTACCAATATACACCCGTATAACAGTATCAGCACCAGTACTACCAGTATCTATACTAGTACCATAAAATCTTAGTAGCAGTACAGTACCCAACTCGAAAATCTGAGACTAGTACCTCTGAGGCTAGTACCCAGTACTAATACTAGTACCAATACAGTACCCAGTATACCAGTACGAGGATAGTACCCAACTCGATCGAAAATCTGAGACCAGTACCTGTGAGGCCAGTACCCAGTATTAGTACTAGTACCAGTACAATGCCCAGTATACCAGTACCAGTACAGTATCAACTCGAAAATCTGAGACCAGTACCTTTGAGGCAAGTACCCAGTACCAGTATACCAGCATCAGTATAGTACCTAGTATACCAGTATCAGTACCGTATCCAACTCGAAAATCTAAGACCACTACCTCTGAGGCCAGCACCTAGTGCCAGTACTAGTACAATACCCAACTCAAAAATCTGAGACCAGTACCTTTGATTCCAACACCCAGTACCAGTACAGTACCCAGTATTCCAGTATCAGTACAGTACCCAACTCAAAAATCTGAGACCAATACCTCTAAGGTTAGTACCTAATATATCAGTATCAGTATAGTACCAGAACACGACGCGGATGATGGGGGAGCTCTGTCTCCCCCTTTTTTTTGCGTTTTTGATGTGGTTATTGAACAACTATATATCAAATAATGTGGTTTTTTGCATATATAGTATATATATAAAATAGAGTATATAATATACTATATTATTAATAGATTATATAGTATATAAAGTTATACTTTTACTTATACTTATAGTAAATAATATATAGTAACTAGTAGATTATATAGTATATAAAGTATATAATATATATAGTATATAGTGTGTGAACCATTTTTTATATGCATACCATTGATAGTTGCTAGAGAAAATATTAAGTATTGTTTTTTTTTATGCTGGAGAAAAGGTCCTTAAATCTCATGTGAGAGCCCTATATAGGGTGTGCGGTTTTTTTTTTTTTAAGTTGTCTCCGTACAAAGGAAACTCTGGCAAAATATTTGTATACTAAATACTTTAGACTATCTAATCCTAAGTGCATATGTTTTTGGACAATTAAATGTTTGTCACTTTTTTTCTCTATGCCGAGACCAATGTTCACATTAAAGATTCTCATGACAATGAACAAGATAGTGGTCATGAAAGGGATAAGGAGAATAAGCATTCCAAACACCTAGGCAAGCAAATTTTGCTTGGCTTGATGAAAGATGTTCTAAGTTAGTTTTATGTCAAGAAGAAGACATTGCCTCCTCCTGTTCCACTTTGTCGACTCATGGTGCATGAGGCTGTTAGGTTTGCTAGAGCTGATGTAGAATGGCTCATTTCCTCATTTGATTCTGCTGGGTATTTAAAAACTATGGGGCATTTTCTTGTGTCCGTTGGGATTCTAGAGGAGAAACCATTCCCATGACCGTAGTGGATTTGGAGAAATGGGGACCACTTTGGCGGGAAAGAAATGTTGAGTTTGAGAGAGCACTTGGTAGAGAGTGGCAGGAGCTCAAATGAAAAAAGTTTCTGGTATGGGATGTTTGCGGGTCGCCGCGATGGACGTCCATAGCATAGCTCTCAAGCATCAACATAAAATTATCGATACAAGGGAAGCAACTCGGATGAGGCATGGAAACTCACTAGGGTGTCAATCCTAATGAAGTGAACTCAAAGAGATGAAACTACTAACTCTACAAGCAAATCAATCACACTAAAGCCAAGTAATCTGCCTATGTCCTTCTACGCAGCTCTACAGTCATCACACCCGTTCACCATGCAAATCATATCGAAATCGTACGAAACTTGAAGGGAAGCTACAGGGGACTATCAGGAACATATCCTATCACTGTCACAGCATTCCGGGAAGGTACAACGATCACGATCATTCATCCCACAGTACGCAAAAATAGTAAATGAATGATCCTAATGGGTCGGTTTTAGGTCCCTAAAGCCTCTCCTAGGGTCAAAATAGCATAAAATACGCATATAAACACTCAAAACAGTGATTTAAGGCCTAAACGGATGCGTTTGAAACCTTCACCGAATCTTGAATGCTTACACTTGAATGAAAGAGCAGAGTAAGAGGAACACAATGCAAGAAACAAAACTGAATTTAGATTACCGTAGCCACAGAAGCAATGATTACAAGTTTGAGCAAAGAGGCAGCTCTCTGTGCGTAACGCAATAGTCACTTATCTTCAAAAAATGATCTCCCTTTCCCACTAACCTTAGTGTATTATATACCTAGGGCTTTCTAAAGTGGCCGGCGGCCAACTTCTCATGGACCTTTACATACATCATTGGAAAAATTACATCTTTGACTCAGACTTGACATAGACGATTGACATTAGGCTTTTACAGGGTTTATCGGAAAAATAATGTGACCACATCAAAACTTTGGCCGGCTGACCCACCGGGCGCCTTGGCTAGGTGGGCACTTGTATGTTGTTATCACCTCCAAACACTCCCCCCTTCCTAGCTCGTGTCGCCCCTTGACACGACCATTTGTAGTCTGGTCTTCTTGTTGATGAGACTTCCCCCTTCCTTGATTGAGTTATATCTGGCATGTTTTGCTTGTTCAAATGGGGTGCCCATTTGCCTTTGATTGATGCACATATGTTCTTTGTGATTTGGATGTTGTGGACGAGGCATTTGTGCATGTTGTTGTACATCCTGCTATACCTTTCCATCTGTGCAGTTGGTCGATGATACCTGCTTCTTTGGATACTTCGCTTCCTGGTGCAATTGACTTTTGATTGGAGCTCGTACCTCAAAATGTTTGAGACTTTGACATGTGTGCACTGGCATCTCCAATTTGATTTTCTTTGCCACTTTGTCAATAGAGATTTGTTGGTATCTTTGAAGATAAGAGCTGCTCTTGTCGAAGCGTAGTTGAGAACAATGTGGCCCCACGTGATCTCTTTGAAGATTGTGTAACAAATTCTTTATTGGTTTCATTTGATGGAAAGAATATATACAATAGAATAGTGATGGGTGTTTCTAAATTAGGGTCTAGAACCTGAATGACCAAAGGGAAAAACCCAGTGGAAAAAAATGCCTTTGGTATACACTCTTATTGGGGTTGAACACTTGGAAGTTGAGTACTTGTTCATGCAAGGTGAGTGTTTGGGTGAAATAAAGTAAGAGTGCGTAATGCAAGTGCCAATTATGGGACTCTATATGCACACAAGAGTTCTTTCACGAAAATCATGCGGTGTGAAAAATGAGTTGTTGGGTGCTTCAAGGAACAAATGTAGCACATGTGATATCCAAGGACGTCTCAATAGCTTCCACATTTCCAAGAAGGGTTTTTGATGTTGAAGCTTCTCCACTCATTACTCACTATGCATAGTGCGTGAGTGTCTTTTGGACTCTCTTCTTCACTTTACCAAACTTAAAATACATAGACTTGGACTCTTATGCTCACCTATACCAGCATGAGTGACACAACATAAATATGCCCACCTTGAGCAGTACTTAGAATAGCTAAGACTCTTAGACCACAGAGAATATTACTTGAAGCTTTGGGACTAATGCCTTGCTCATTTAGTGGCTCAGCTTCCCAACTCTTGACTTTTATGCCATGTATTTTTAATGGCAACTTGGACGTACCTGTTCATGGCCTGAAACCCAATGCCATAAGTTCTTGAGATCAAGGCATGTATCATTGTGTTGGTCTTTGGATGCCACCATTTTGTCGAGTAGGTTGGCATATTTTGGCTCCTCTTGACTTGCTTGTTGTATGTTGATACTTCTTTGTAAAACAAGTCCTTCAGCTCTGATAGGGCTTGATGTAGCCTTTGCATTAATTTCCATGAGAAGCGATTGTCAAGATGCGTGGGTTCTCTGTGATTTAGTTTCCACTAGCAATTTTGGAACCCATCTTGTTTTTGGTCCTTGTGTGACCGTCTTTGGCATTTTATCTTCTTCTACAATTTGATGGATACTAGGCTTTGGTATCCAAGCCTGATGATTTCCGTTGTAAAAGCCTTGATTTTATAATTGATGACAAGGTATCCATCGTAGATTGCAGCAGCCTTGGTTGTAATTGGCTTCTGTTGGCTTTTGGTTGTCATTGCTTGCTTTGGGGTAGGAGCTTGTGCTGCTTGATTTCTCTTCGTTGTTCCCGATTGAGCTACAATTTTTGGAAACCATATTTGTGTGTTACCTTCATAAAATCCTTGTACTTTGAGTAGCTTAACTGGAATCATTCGTTGATTCACCTGTTTGCGTTGGGTAATTTGACTAGCGAGTAACTTTGGTACCCAAACTTGTCGCATTGCCCACTTGGAAGGTCTTTTTGTTTGCCTTTTGTTGGTGTTCTTTTGCTTGCCTGAGTATTTTGTATTCCGTTGTTGATAGCGTGTCTTGTTCCTTGTAGAACTCGTTGATTGAGGTGGGTAGGTCCAAGCTGTTACTTTAGGCTTTTTGGCCCAAACATTAGTGTTTCCTTGGAAGTAGCCTTGAGCAGTGATTGACTCATTTGATGCTATCCACCCTGTCACCTTTTGTTGTTGTGGTTGAACCCGTGTTTCATGTATCCAAACTGGGTCTTTGACTTGGATGTGCTCTTTGGATACCAACACCTGCTCGACATTCTTCGGCTTTTTCTGGATGCTTTTTTGTGATGGAAACTTTGGTTGATATACTTTTTGCTTTGGTTTCCATTGCATTGTTGATGGTGTGGCTCTTAATGTAGAGGCTTCGTGGGAAATTTGATGGAAGCTCGTTGAAGGTAAAGTCGTCTGGTGAGGTTGATATACTTCAATGTTTACCTTTGCTTTACCTTTTTCCGTGATGGTTGGCGATTTCTTCTCTGCATGAATTTGAGAAGCTTCATGGAGTCTTACCATTGTTGTTGTTGAAGCTTTTGATCGTTGTCGAAAGAAGATGTTCCTCCAACTTTCTGTCAGGACCAGACTCTCTTTGATATGATGGGAGTTGATTATGTGGAAAGTATCTTTATACTCCCCGGTATTCAATTTGAGTACGGCTTTTGCCACTCCAAAGCTAGGAATCGGCATTTTTGAACTTGTGTAAACTGTTTCTTCTAGCTCATTGATTGGTGGCTTTCCCATCATGATCCACGTTTCATAAGTCATTAGATTCTTAGTTGCTTCTGGATCTATTGCGGCCGAACATGTAACCTTGAGCCCTGTTTGTCCGCATAAATTGAATTTGATCATCGTAGGAGATAGTCCATCTTATTCCTTGTCCCTATTCTTCTTTTGATATTGCATTTGTTAAAGATTTGCCATTGAACTTGGAAGCTTTTCTCCTTCATCTACTTTCATTTGCACTTTTTCTGGAGTCGGCTTCTTTGAAACAGCTTTTGTTGTTTCTTCAGGTATGTCAATAATGACATATTTTTGTGGTTGCTTTGCTTCCTTCGTTTTCAATTTTGCCTCATGCTCCAGGATGTAGCTATCTGTCTCACTTTTTCTGCTTTCACACTCACAAACTTCATTAGCTTCCTTCAACACTTTCAACATAAAACATGAAACTAGGCCGTAGCCTTCTTCATTACAAAACTTGGTTGGAGTTAGCTCATTTACACACACATCCAAGGTTGCCAATATTTGAGTCCATCCAAATGGCTCAAATAATTGCTCTTGAAAGGGTTCCGGTATGTAAGCTTCATCGTCCATTGATCTTTCTAGGATGCAATCCTCCTTCACTGAACTTCCACACTTCGAAGCACCACACATCCAAAGTTCTTGTTTGGTTTGTAGCCACGTAGGTATCTCTTTCCCATTGACTATAGAAGAGTCAATTTTTTCTAACGGAGTTCTATTCACATCTCTATAGCTATGGTCTTTTATGCTTATTTTTGTGGTGATCTTTTTATGTCTCAAGTAGATATAGTCATAGCCCCAATCTTGAACCATCTTAAGTTGACGCATGAAAGGTCTTCCTAAAATGATATCAAAATTGTTCCCTTTTCCAAAATCTACTATTGCAAATGTATGTTCATATTCAATTCCACAAGAAGTCACAATAATTTGCTCTAAGATACCCAGAGTTTGTTCCGTGTATCCATCTGCAAGTTGCAGCTTCATTCTAGTTTTCCTAAGCGTTGGTCTACCCCATTTTTTCCAAATGTCCTTTGTGGCTATGGCTACTCCAGCCCCACTATCAAGTATAGCCAATGTTTTAACTCCTTTGTATTCCACAGGTAAGGTGGTGTTTCCTTCTTCTCCTTCGCAATATATCGCCACCTTGTTTATTGGCACAGGTTTACTGTCTGCACTTTCTTGTTGAGTTTTGTTTGATTGTTCATTTGAGGGTAGATCTTGAAGAGGTATCTTTAATCCCATCTTCCCCAAATTGTTGCCTACTTCATCCCATACATGTGGTCTAATCTTAAGCAGTTCAGATAGAGTAATGGTGCACTGTATTGGAGCTGACATCAACTCTTGCATACTCTTTGTATCCATCATCTTGGATATGGCTCTCCTCTGAGATGGCACCACTCTAGTCTCTGAGCCTGCCTCATGTTCTCCTATGTATGAGGGTAAGGTCTTCAAGGACTCTGGTTTGCTTTCAATTGAAACTTCTGTCCCTGCATCTCCATTTAGAGATTGAATGTCTCCCTGATAGACTTCATGCCATGTATTGACCTCAGTTATGGGTGCAGATTGGAAAGTTGGACTTCCATCTTTTGCACTTCTAATTGCTTCCCACAATTCATTTGGCCATGGCTCATCTATCTCTGGGATAGGTGCCATAAATTGTGATCTTGACCTTGCATCATTAGTGGTGTTGGCCACTACTTGATCATCTAGTTGAATTTCTAGGTTGTTGGTTTCTTGTGTTGCATCTTTGCTTGCACATCCTTTTGTGATTCTAGCTCAATGTTTCTTTGAGTTAATGTTTCAACAACCTTTGCCTTAGGCATTTCAAATCCAACACTTTTTGGTTTTGTTTCTGGAGGTGGAATTGGTGCTTCAGGCTCCATCATTGCCTGTGCAGTTTTTACCAATTCCTTACACATTTTCAACCTCTCAGTCTCTACCTCAGCATGAGGATATTTCATCCCTCGTTGCTCTATGGTTTGGTTGGGTTTCAATCTAGCCTCATATGCTTCCAGTGCAGCATCTAATGGCTCTAGGACTTTTTCTACGAACAAAGATCCTCCGGAAGACGCCTTCCTTGGTTTCTTATTACTCACCACCACCGTTTTGTTTTCCTGTTCTTTTTTTAACTGCTCCATTGTCTCTTGTAATTCTGTTTGTAGTGCAGTTTGATTTGTAATTGTTTTTTCTTTAATTCTGTCTCTTTTGGCTTTCCAGGATTTTCTCCCAGTCCTCACTGACACACTAGTTGTTTCCCCTTGTTTGGGTTGTTGATCTTTCTCCTCATTAGCTTGGTCCTCAGCATTTTCTTTTGCTTGGGCTCTAGTCACTACCTTCACAGGAATTTTGGGTTCTGCCTCTGATCCACTTGGAGAAGGTAACACTCCCACAACATTCATTGTTGTTTTCCCCTGTTTGTTTGGGTGTTTTGGACAATTTGGAACAATGTGTGTAATGGCACACTCCAAACAATATCCAATTATCTCAACACGAGAACAATTCTTGGCCCAATGATTACCTCCACACTTGTAGCATGGTCCATCTTGTTGAGTCACTGATGGCACAATTGATGGTTGTTCTTGCTTAGCTAGAATGGTCTCTGGTCTACGCTCTTGATTGGCTATGAACATCAGAGTGTCCTCATTCAATGAATAGAGTTTTCTCATAGGTTCTTGCCCTAGCCTAGGTTGTGATACCTCAGCTCTTTGTAAGCCCTTGATACAACCCTATTTTGAAATAATGAATGATTTGGTAATGGCATTTTTTTTCTATTTGATGTCCAAATAGTGTCCCCCTCGTGTAGGTTTGATTATAGTAGCACTCACTCATCTCATGATTGGTCCATTTTTGCTCAAAGGCACACCATTTTATTCGTTGTGCTACTTGCACTGCTAGCTCATCTAGGTCTAGGTTGGTCCTTAATTGAGACATAACCACTTGCCTCGTGTTGGTTTCACTAGATGCTAAAGGATCATTATCCATAGTGATATTTGTATCACCAATTTCCTCGCCATAGGCTTTACAATTGTCAACTAGGTATAACGCTTCTCTCGTGACTTGTTCAAAGGAAGTACATCCTTTTAAGTGCAAATATTTCTTGAGAGTTTTATTTTTCAAACCCTCTATGAAGAGAATTGATAATCTTTCATCCTGTGGTAACTCGCGTTCCTGACATCTCTCTATATATTGTTTGAAGCGTAGCGATGCTTCCTTCACTCTCTCATCTTCTTTTTGCTTGAATGCATAGATTTGGGACACTGTGTTATGCTTGATTCCCCTTTTAGAGAACTCCACAACAAATTCTTGCAACAGTTGTTCAACGTTTGAGAAGGCATTTTTGTCCAATGGTTGGAACCAATTCAATGCTATCCCTTCCAAGGTTAAGCCAAATCCCTCATACTGTGTATGAAAATAAAATACTTGTTCAGCTCTTAACACTTGTTTGAACAAGGATTCATGTACGTATGGATCCCTTAACCCATCATACTTCTTCTTGACACATTTGGCCAATTGATATGGTCTCATTGGTTCTGGTTCCTTGGTTCTGGTTCAACCATGTATCTTAGCATGTTGGGGTCTCTCACAAAGACATCCCTCGTTCCTTCTTCTCGTCTTGGAGCAAATCCTGGTGGAATCCCCTTTGAGACATGTTTTGGAAATGTTGATGGATTTGTAAGTCTAATTGGTGGTCTCTTGGTTCCACTCAATGAGGTAGGAGCTACACTCTCGTGAATAGCTATTTTGGATGTTTGAGGTCCATTTGATCCCATAGTTTCAATGTTAGCTTCTTGCAAATCAGTCTCAAAAAACCCTGGTACGCTCACACTCGGTTGAAAGTAGTAAGTAGAGATTGGAGTACCCATGTATGTATATCTTTCTAGCTCAATTGGGCTGATAAGTTTGTACTCTCGTCCATACTTATCTACCATTAGAACTTGCACTCCCTGGTCATCTGTGTATGTGAAGGCATAGAGATTCTTGTAGTCTGTCAACTCTTCAATGATGGAATTGAAACATCTATAGAAGTTGTTTTGATCCCCAGTAGGTAACCTATAAAGTCCATCATAAGTGTAATCCATTAGAACTCTCGTGGCTTCATTGGTTTTGATGAACCTCACGTTGGGTTTGTTGATTAGAGGATGCTTCTCCTCTAAGTCTCCAGCAATTTCCACTTTTGCTCTTCCAAACTCCCGCATTTTAGTTGATTGGTTTGGCTTCCAGTGAGCTACATGATCACTTGACAAATATCCATGATCCATGCCTTGAGGTTTGGCTTGATATGATTGATAAGCCTCATGGTCTTGTCTCCACCCTCTTGTTATAGGTGTTGCAGTATTTCTTGTTGTTTGTGTAGGTGGCATAGCTCTGAGTTGAGTGGGAAACCCTAATGATGGATGAGTTGTCATGTTTAAGCCTCACTCAATACTCTCAAGATGGTCCTTGATAAGAACACCTTGGCTTAGTGCACACAATCCCTTTTTGCCCCTGGTCAAGTCTCTAAAAAGTCAGGAATTTGTGACTTTTTTGGTCTCTGGAAATTGGTTCTGGGTACCCTAAAAGTTTGGATTTAGGAAACCTAGTAAAATTCAGCTCTAGGTGTGTATTGCCCGCAAGCTTTCTTCATAGCTATACCTGACTCAATTTGGAGTTGTTTATCAAAAGTTAGAGCACTTTAGTGAACTGCACTTGAAACAGCACTCAAACAGTCTCAGGATCAGGACACAGGAATCTTGGCTTCCAGAGGGTATTTTTCACTCAAACTTGAGATTTGGGATGTACTCAAGTAGGTCTACAAACTTATGAAGTCAGATACTCCCACTGTGTAGAGGTACACCGATCGCGATCGTTGACCCCATGTCACAGATTTGGAAGATTTTTGCACAGTAGCTAGCCCTTGATGTTTTGATACCAAGTGTCTTTGTATTTTTGAATTTGGAGATGTTTTGACCAATGAAAACCCAAATCCCAGGTGGTTTTGCAGTTATTGGCTTGATTGTGTAAATGGGACTTTTGACCACTTTCTTTTGCTTTTTTGACCTTGCTCCTTTTGGAAAATATGTTGCACTAGATGTCAGCTACCTACTCATAAATTTTCAATCCAAAATGTCACTGGGGTACACCGATCGCGATCGTAGTTCCAGCTCCTTTTTGCATGAAATTTTAAGAGTTGATAGATATGGGTATGATTAGTCTATTCCCAAACCCACTTTGCATTTGGATCACAAAAACTTGAATTTTCTCAAAATTTTGGTCTGAAGGATCAGTGATCAGTGTTTGCCCTATTTGACAACTGTCTTTTGGTTTTTTGACCCTAGTTCTTTTGAGAAAGTTGTTTGTCTAGTTATCAACTACCTACTCACCAAGTCTCAACTCAAATTGTCACTGAGGTACACCGATCGTGATCGTAGTTTTGAGCCCAAATTGTATGAAACTTGTGGATATGGTAGAGAATGATGTGTACAGTCTACTCCCCAAATCTTTTTGAATTTGGACAAGAAAAAGTCAATTTTTTACAAGATCTTGGTCTGCTGCAGTGGTTTTCTGTCTGTCTGCTATTTTTGGCTATTTTGGTGATTTTTTTTTAATTTTGAAAACTTCTGGTATCTAATATAACCTAGGTGTATGTGTGGATAAAGTCTGGTCAAAATCTGGGACTTAGGTACACCGATCGCAATCGTAGTTTGGAGCCCAAATTGAATGAAATTTCACCAGCTTGTTCACTAGGCTATTTTCAGACTACCTGCCAGAAACTTTTGTATTTGGACTCAAAAAAGTCAAGAATTTACCATTTCTTTGTTGGAAGTGTCTGTTTTTCAGAATCTGTCAGTTTGATCTGATTTTGATGTTTGTTTTGGGATTTGAAAGCTATCTGGGGTCGTCCTGTGTACAGGCTATCCCTCTGCATGGTTTCTTTCCAGTTTTGATGTGTTTTGGTCTACTGAAAGTCAATTTCTATGCCAGTTTAGCAGTTTTTGAATTGGATCTATATTCAGTGGTTTTGACCTGTTTTTTGTGGTTTTTGACTCTAGGTCCTTTAGACTTTTATGTTTGTATACACCTGAGGATCCCACATATGAAATCTGGTCAACATCTGGCACTTAGATACACCAATCGCGATCGTAGTTCTGAGCCCAAATTTGGCATGCTTGTAGACACTGATGTTTTAAGGCTATCCCCCAAGTCTTTTTGCATTTGGATCACCAAAAGTCAAAATTTTGCACTTTCTGGGTCTGTCAGGCTAGTTTTACCCAAGTGGCCTGATTTCCTTGATTTTTGATGTTTTTGGGTGTGGTTGCTTTAGACAAACTTGTTTAGAAACTTATCAGGAAGGAACATGTCAAATCTTATACAATTCTGGCACAGAGGTACACCGATCGCGATCATAGTACCTGGGCCAAATCTGATGAAATTTTGTCTGCTCCTTCTGACAAGTGTTTCCCAGTGTTTGGTGCTACCACTTTGTGATTTGAATCAATTTCAGCTCTCTTTGGTCAGATTTTCAAAATTTCAGAGTCTTATGGCCTTTTTGCCAAAGTTATGGTTTTCTGGTTTCTCGACTCTAACTTTTACCCCAAATCTGACTGGAATGTGATTTACTTATCCTACTCCTAAGTACAGAAATGAAAGAACATAAGAAAATGAATCAAACAAAACAAACAGGATAAAAAATGAATGATGGATCAGTACTCAATCAATACAAAGAAATTTGAAGAGAAAAAATGCTTAAAGCAACCTCACTCACAACTCCCTATATCTCTCAAGAGTAGATCTAGCCAGTCCACCGACCCTAGACTCCACTAAGCACTAAACCCCTGTCTAGATGCTTCACTGAAATGTAAATGGAATGGAAATTATCTTTTGAAACAATAAGAAAACTCTGAATACACACTCGGTCACTCATCACCTAAGATTCATTCCCCGGCAACGGCGCCAATGTTTGCGGGTCGCCGTGATGGACGTCCATAGCATAGCTCTCAAGCATCAACATAAAATTATCGATACAAAGGAAGCAACTCGGATGAGGCATGGAAACTCACTAGGGTGTCAATCCTAATGAAGTGAACTCGAAGAGATGCAACTACTAACTCTACAAGCAAATCAATCACACTAAAGCCAAGTAATCTGCCTATGTCCTTCTACGCAGCTCTACAGTCATCACGCCCGTTCACCATGCAAATCATATCAGAATCGCATGAAACTTGAAGGGAAGCTACAGGGGACTATCAGGAACATATCCTATCACTGTCACAGCATTCCGGAAAGGTACAACAATCGCGATCATTCGTCCCACAGTACGCAAAAACAGTAAACGGATGATCCTAAAGGGTCGTTTTTAGGTCCCTAAAGCCTCTCCTAGGGTCAAAACAACATAAAATACGCATATAAACACTCAAAACAGCGATTTAAGGCCTAAATGGATGCGTTTGAAACCTTCACCGAATCTTGAATGCTTACACTTGAATGAAAGAGCAGAGTAAGAGGAACACAATGCAAGAAACAAAACTGAATTTGGATTACCGTAGCCACAGAAGCGATGATTACAAGTTTGAGCAAAGAGGCAGCTCTCTGTGCGTAACGCAATAGTCACTTATCTTCAAAAAATGATCTCCCTTTCCCACTAACCTTAGTGTATTATATACCTAAGGCTTTCTAAAGTGGCCGGCGGCCAACTTCTCATGGACCTTTACATACATCATTGGAAAAATTACATCTTTGACTTAGACTTGACATAGACGATTGACATTAGGCTTTTACAGGGTTTGATGTATTAAACATCGGAAAAATAATGTGACCACATCAAAACTTTGGCCGGCTGACCCAGCGGGTGCCTTGGATAGGTGGGCACTTGTATGTTGTTATCACCTCCAAACATGGGATGACAACCATAGGCTAAAAACATGGTGGAAGAGAATCAAAGATAGTGGGATCTTTCACCTTTTTCACTCTTTTGTTGTTGTAAAGATTTATTTTTACAAATGATGATTTTTCTTTTTGTGATAGAGTACTCGGACAATGGTCAATACCATGTTAGTGTTTGTTGTATTTATGTCCAATCGCCAATCCTCTTTAATGGTGATGAGTTCTTCAAGTTTCTTTCTAGCATTAAATGGGATGAACCTGGAATGCTAAAGATCACTAGATATAACCTCTATTGTTTGACAAGCTCTAAAATCACTTTTGAAAGGTATTGAAGCTATTAGTTTCTCATTTTCAATTGTGTTCGTTCCATTTCGGTTTTCTATATGATTAAGTGATATGTTGTTCTTATTGCTCATAGAAAGAAGATAATTTTGCACCTCATGAGCCTCACTAAGTCTAAGGATCCACAATATCTTCATTTTGGTGATTACAAGCTTTTTAGAAGTTACATGAAAAAGGAGAATTATTGGGCTCACTTGCATGGGGAGGCTACACTTATGATTGAAAGGCTGCAAGTAGAAGGTCCACAACTTCCAAATTCTTTTGACCTATTCTACAAGATGAGCATGAAGAATCATATTTTGCAGATAGACATTTGACCATTGTTTTTAATAGAATATAGACATGTTTTAATTTACACAAGATCAAGTTGAGTGTGTTTTTTTATTAGTAATATATATGTAGGCTTTTATTTATCTAATGGATGCGGTGAAGTCTTCCGACTCTAGTGAGAAGATGCCGGAGCTTGTGTTGTTGGCTAAGAGAGTGATTTACAGGTTTGCATCTTCCACTTGCACTCTTTGCAAAAAAAGAGCATTTCATTTTTTTGCCATGATTTGGTGACAGTGGGTCATTTTGAGAATGATGAAATATCATTTTGTGTTTACAAAAAATTCTTAAATTCCCTGTGGAAGCCCGATATGGGGTGGATGGTTTTTTTGACAATACATGCATGTATAATGTCTATGTTTTTTTGACAATACGCACGTGAAAGGAGTCTGACGACTTTGATTGGAGCTTGCCTATGTAGTTAGATTATGTTGACACCATTGGCTTGCGTGTTGATTTTTGTGAAATAACAAAATCGTTAAAGTGATCAAAATAAGAGTTTATGTGAAGGAAATCCCATGTGGGAGCCCAAGAAAGGGTGTACGGTTTTTTTTTATGAAGAGGTATCCATACAAAGAACACTCTGGTAAAATTTTTAAGAATCACATTTTCTGTACAAAATCAGAAATACATACAAATGGTGCTTTTTATAAAATTTCATTTTGCATAAGCATAGATATGCTTCCATATTTCTTAAAAGTGTTTGGTAGTTGAAGGATTGTACTATGAGGTTTTGAGTTTTTCTACTACACAATGATACTTAAAGATATCATTAGTGTAAAATTAGGGTTCAAAAGCTCAAAAAAACAGTTCCAATTGTAAAAGCTCGAAATTGAAAGCTCGCAAAAATAAAATCCCCAATCTTGAAGGGAGGATATTGACATCCAAGAAATTCACCAAATTTGCAAATAAGCAATTTTCCAATTCGTATAGACTTGCTCTAGACGTAGTTGACTGGATGGATAGTTTTTTCCAGCTTTCATAATATGTTGCACTAGGAGGTAGCTAAGCAATTTTGAAGGCCACCTTGATTTGCAAATGGGGTGCCTTATACATCTAGAACACTTTTTGCCTTCTAGCATACATCCCATTGCTTTAATGAGACAACGTTTGCACCAATTTATAGTGCAAGCCAAGCATGCTTCCTTCCCTTAAAATGTTATTGCAAAACATAAAAACCATAAGGTTGCAATGGGTTGTGCTGAAAGGGACTTAGGTGGACAAGGACACCCATCTTCCCAAGTCACCTTTAAGCTATGGTAGGCATATGATTTGGAGTTTGTATCTCTCTACATCACTTGTGCCATGCTGCTAGCACCCCTCCTTGAATCTTCTACATTTTTCGCATTGGTTCGCATTGGTGCAAGATAAGAATTTCTCCCTTAAATCACAATTTACAAAGGTTGATTTCTTTTTGGATGAGATATCCTTCGTTAGGTGTATTGTTGTTTGTGACACCCGTTCGGTACAATGTCTTTTTGTTGCCAATTTTCATTTGTGGGCTTGTTAATCTACTTTCTTTCCTGGCGTATTTTTTTTCATTATGGAAGTTGTTGTGCACTCCTAACAAGCTTAAAAATCATTTTTATGGTGTTTTTATTGTTGAAGACAAGTGCTTTCCTTGAGCGGTTTGCAATCACTGTAAGGTAGAATCCTTATACAAGAGGATTAGCTTGTATTCCCTCAAGTTTTGGATTGACCGGAGGATAGGAATCCCCTTCCATATATGCAGATAGACTACCAAGTGTGATTCTCGCCCGACCTCTGTTTATGGGATACACTAGTGAGATATCTTATAGGAATGCTCCGAATGGTATGTAGAAGCAAAGAAGAGCGTTCCCTTTTTTGAGTACATTCATTTGATTTCAACAAAAATAAATCCATAGAATCCATTTTCAAGCGGATTTTTTTAAAAAAATATTCAAGAATTATAAACTTCCTCTTTTGAAAGCGTGTGAATCAAAACCATGTGCAAAGCAATCAAAGCGGTTGAAGAAAAGAAGTAAAGTAATCCATGCATCAAGTACCTACACAAAATATTTCGAATAATCAGTCATTAATTGTTGAGAATTCAACTTTCAACCAACCCAAAGATTTCTACAACTTTCCAGTTACCATGTAAATGGTAATGACGTGTGTGGTTACACTTAGGACTGTCGGGACACTTTTTTCCCTCACTAGGAGGTTTTTTTAGCTCGTGGTTTGTATATACGCCCATCACTCTAGGGCTGTCTTATCTTGTATTTGCACACCAAGTAATACATTCTCTATCGTGTGCCTTGAGCTTCTTCTCCATCTCCAAGCTATGTGTGCATTCTTGCAACCCTAAGTCCTACAATTGGTATTAGAGTAGGTTGCATGCTCTCTCGGGTAGTTGCCAGCATTGCCAACACCCTCTTACTCACTTTCTTTAATTATGGTGATCTTTGGCAAGCTTCAGGAGATCAATAGAAATCTCATAGAGCTCAAAATTTCAATTCGGGCTCATTTTGGACTTCCATTAGTATAAGTACTACGCAGACAATTTCATCCTTTTGTTTAGAATTTCTTTCACTATAATTTTTTGTGTTACAGTTAGTTAATAGTTTACTATGGTGTGTACTATATATCACATGCAATTTTCTTTCTTTTCTACTCGGCATGGGCATTTTCTACATCAAGTTTAGTCTTCCATTATGGCTGAGAGCAATGATGTTTTCAAGATGTTGTCTATTGATGAAAAATTGAATGCAACTATCCATTGTGGGCTTACATAATTTACAAAGCACAAGAGTCTTATGATAAGCAAACCAACAAAAAGAGACATCCCACATAATTCAAATTGGATGCAGCTATCCATTGTGGGCTTACATAATCTACAAAGCACAAGAGTCTTATGATAAGCAAACCAACAAAAAGAGACATCCCACAGAATTCAAAGAGGGTGATTTTGTTATGCTACATATTAAAAAAGACACTTCTTAAAAGTACAAAGACCAGCCCATTAGTCAAATTTGCACTAAGATATTACGGCCCTATTAAAGTTATCCAACATATTAATGTCTTCTTGACTCTTGAAAAGTTCACAATATAATTCACATTTGTTACCATATGCATGTGGTAGTGATGTGTGTGAACACACTTAGGACCACTGGTGCATTTTTTCCCTCACTAGGAGGTTTTTTCTCTGTGCATTGTATATGCGCCCATCACTCTAGGGCTAACGTATCTTTCCTTTGCACACTAAGTAATACACTCTTTGTTGTGTGCCTTGAGCTTTCTTCGTCTTATCCAAGCTGTGTGTGTTTTCCTGCAACCCTAATTTCAAAAATAAGTATCAGTGCAGGTTGCATCCTCTCAGGCTTAGTCGCCAGCAGCTCTAGCACATGCCTGCTCACTTTCTCCGATTTCAGTGAGTTTGGGCGAGCGTTCGGGCTCAATTCTAATTCGGGCTCATTTCGACCTTTGTTTCCATTACCTGTAGTGCTCCGTAGGCTATTTCGCCATTTTGTGCAAAATTCTTGTTAGTGTCACTTTTTGCATAACAGGTCTCTTACAATCTTCTACAGTTTGTGCTATATACCACGTGTTATTTCCGCTTCATTTCTCCTCTTTTCGAGCAGTTTTCACATCTGGTGCAACACTTACCATGGTTGACAACAACACAAATGTGTTCAAGATGTTTGCTATTGAGAACAAACTGGATGGGGACAATTACCCTATGTGGGCTTATATGATGCAACAGGTTCTTGTGCCGAAGGACATCTGGAATATTGTGCAGGGCATTGATGTACGTCCTAGTTCTGAGGATGTAGGCGATGTTGAGAATGTTGCAGGTCTTGCTACAAGGATTGCTGCTGTCAGAGTTGTTTTGCCTACAACTGAGCAAGATCGTTGGGATGTAAAATATGTGCAGGCTCATGCATTGATTGTGTTGTCTGTGAAGTTGTGGGACGGGTTTCTAACCTCACTCCCATCTTATTGCAGACATAGCGAGAACCACAAACATAATTGTCAATCCATGGGATGAAGCTGACTCGATTAGTGCATAGAGGCTACAAGAGGTTGTCAATCCCTTCGAAAACAACAAACAACTCACATCTAACTCAAGCTACACTCAAATGACCAAAATCACCAAAAGCTAATCGCTAATCGATAAACAAATCATAACCTTTACATCATCAAAAACATCCAAATGTTACAAAACTTCTAAGACATGTTTATAAGACCTAAGCACACATGCTTATGGTCTCAACTCTCACTTTAGGTCAAGTGCAAAAATCGCGATTATCAACAGCAGTGAGTTTTTGACCTAGTTGTTTTTGACCCAGAATGCATCTAAATGCTTAGCAATGATGCCCCAATACCCCACCTATACTTATTTTATGATTTTCTAACTTAAATTCTTACTTATGATGAAATTAGGTTGTGGGTTGGTGATGCCAAAGGCTACAGATTACCATGAAATGTTTATGTCAACGCATAGAGCTCTTACCTACGATTGCAACGCAACAGACAGCACTACAATGTGACAACCCGGGAGGGAGTAGGAAGCGCAAGAAGGAGAGAAGTGAGCGCCATTAGCTCACGCTGTGTTCTATTATCCAAAAACTTACAAAATACTTGTAAAAGTAGGCTTTTATACCTTAGCCAAGGTCTCTTTGATCAAAACTAATAATGTGGGAGCTCTAACTAAAGATAGGTTGATACAATCTGGAAGCTTGTAGCCCCGGATCATCAATTAAAGTGTTTATCTAGAAAGTAGGAGTTTTATTGCCTTCGTGGAAACACATCCATGGTGCTCCTGCTTGCTCAGGCTCATGAAAAGTTTGAATGCAGGTAAGCAGCATTCTGCAAAATTTACAAAGCATTGCACATGAGAGTTCAAGGAGGCTCTTGATGAAGAAGTTCATGGCGCCCGTTAGGGTTTTCACCATGTATTCTTCCATTGCTAGTCCCTGCTCTGGAGCTGGTAGTCTTGGGTAGTTTAGCCATGTTGGCCTCGTCTTCTTAAATGCATCGTGTGCCTGCCATGTCCTACCCTTGGTACAGGACAGAATGTAGGGTCCTTCTGTATGGATACAGGTGCTCTTGTGAACAGAATTAGATATCTAGAGTTCTTATTCAACCAATTCTTTCTCCATTTGTGGTGGATATCATCTGAGCCTCCTACCTGCATATCCTTGTAAATTCTTTCCTTTCGAATAATATTAAAATTTCCTCTCAAAAGACCAAGAGAAGAAGAAGCCAAAGGTATGAGATAAGAAAACAAAAACAAAGGACTGAAATCGAGGAGAAAGCCGAGAAACTATTCCGGGAAAAAGTGAATGAAACTGGAAGTGAAATCAAGGAAACCACGGTGAAATCTGGAGGATCAATTTTGGTAGACAAAATTTTGAGCCAATCAATGCAGCCTAGGAAGCTTACCAAGCGGGACTTAAAGCATGCCAAAACATGGTGAAAAAACTATCCTTCTCCAAATATGGAAGCAACTAAGCTTGAAGCTTATCAAAATCTGGTATGAATTACTCAAGAGATGCTGGAAAAACAAAAACCCAAGCTCGAGAGTATAGCAAAACCTAAGGAGCTTGTGGTAGTAACCCGTAAAGAGGAATCCAAAGTGGTGGAAGAACCCCACCTTGAAACTAAAGAGCCAGAACTCATAGTGCATGACAATGAAGATTCCTTAGATGGAATTATGTTCGTATAAGAAGACTGACCATGACGTTTATGTGAAAAAGTGAGAGAGATTAATGATGGGAACCTAACTTTGAATTCAGCTCCTATAGAGGAAGTTTGGTTAGACAATCTACCACCTGATATGGACATGGATGTACAATCCTTGTATGGGGATTGTGGCTCTGAAGCTTCACGAATGTCTAAACCAATGACTTTGAAAACATCACCCTCTTACTTGAGAGATAACGAAGACGAATCCATAGTGTGTAAAACCACTCAGATAAAAAGAGCGGAATAGACCCTAGAGGTAGACAACATCCATTCAATCATGTCTACACCCATTCAATGCACTCTTACTTTAGGAGAACTGTTAAAAATCAAACCATATTTATGGAATGATCTACAAAAAACTCTAGAGAAGGTGGGGATAACAGGGCTAATCGTAAAAAATTTGGGAAACTTGAAACACGAATGGGATAACAAAGAGATGAGATCCGTCCCAATGAACAAAGTTGGAGAATACTATGAAGTGGAAGAAAGAAACACGACCCTTCCAGTGAGAAATAATGATATAGAAACCATGGCAATACTGGATAGTGGGGCAGGCATAGCCATAGCCATGAAAGCAGTATGAAAATCATGGGAAAACCAGCCATTAGACAAACTCGAATGAAATTGCAATTTTCTGATGGACACATCGAAAGACCCTTAGGACTGCTTGAAAAAGTGATAGTAAGTTCATGTGGAATCGATTATCAACATACTTTTGCAATAGTGGACTTTGGAAAGAAACTCAATTATGAAATTATCTTGGGAAGACCTTTCATGCGACAAGTATAACTCATTCAGGATTGGGGAAACAATTACCTGTACTTGAAGCAAGTGGGATCAATAACAAGGGTTAATCTAAAAGATCACACTTATAGAGATGTCATGAAAACACCCATACAAGAATTTGACTCTATCTCTTCGATTGAAACGAAGCTTTTATCTTGGTTAAACAAAGACACACCTATTTGGACGTGTGGAGCCTCAAAAAACGGGAGCTTAAAACGAGAAGAATCTATCTTAGAAACAGATTGCATAGATGAAGCCTATATACCTGAACCCTTTTCAGAGCATTTGTTTGATCCATTTGAGTGGAATCATATTTTGGCAACAATGGATGTATGTGTGAATACGTCTATGTCTACTCAATTTTGCAATGAGGATGGCTATGACATAATTCCCATACAAATGATTTCAACCCTTCACATTGAAGACGAAATTCAAGAACCCAAGGACTTAATGAAAGCTCAACAAGTCTTTTCAGACCTCTACTATGATGCAACAGACGAGCTAGAAGAACATTCAGCTACCTCTCATGATTCAGGGTCAAAAAAAGAACATGTGAGAACTAAACTACTCATAAAAGGAGGGGATGAAAAGTTTTTTGACTTTCCAAACCAGAAACCGAGAAGACAAAAATGGTATATAAGAAAAAGAGACACCAAAAAATTGAAATCTAGACCTATGCCATCGATTTCTAACAGAACACAGTTTTTGATGCACATAGATGCACATGATTGTGTCAAAGACAAAATCATGGGTAGATATCCTTCAGAAGAAAAGCAAGGAATATTAAAAACATCGAGAAAAATGAGAAAGGAAACTCAAGCAAAACATAAATACCAGGACAAAGATTCAACCATGACACAAGTTGAACGAAAAAAGAAGTATCAAGAGTTGAAGAAAGCTCTAAAGGAGATGTATACCACTAAAATCGAAACAACTGAGGAAGAGGGTAAAGATGTAATGAGTGTTCCATCCCATTACAAGAAATATACTCTCCAAGACCTAAAGATTATAGTTGAACAACTTGTTAGGGAACTAAGAAAATAGGGTGAGTCCTATGAAGGACCAAAAAATGCAAAAAAGATAGATTTGGCCGAACCAAGAGAAGAGCCTAAACCAGCCTATATTGCAAACGACCTGACTGAACAAGAAAAAGAGCTTTTGTTAGCTTACTAAAAAAATACCGGGATATCTTTGCTTGGTCTTATAAGGATCTCAAGGGTGTTGATCCAAAAATCTGTCAACATACCATGCCTATGAGAGATGATGAGAAACCAAGCAGACAAAGGCCATATATTTATAATGAAACATTTTCTAGAAAGGTCAAAGAAGAGATAGAAAATCTAAAGGAAGCCGAATTCATTTATGAAATTGAACACACAGATTGGGCGTTTCCAATTATGGTAGTACCCAAGAAAAATGGAAAATTAAAAGTGTGTGTCAATCTCAAGAAAGTGAATGCAGCTAACATTAGAGACAACTTTCCTCTTCCAATCAATGATCATGTTTTAGAGTGAGTTACAGGAAAAGAAGCTTACAGCTTTTTAGATGGCTTTTCGAGATACAATCAACTTTGGGTTGACCCCAAAGATCATCATAAAACTACCTTTGCAACTAAATGGGATATTTTTGCCTATCGGGTTATGCCTTTTGGATTAACTAATGCTCCTGCCACCTTTCAAAGATTGATGAGCCATGCTTTTAAAGAGTATCTTCGGAATTTCTTGGAAGTATATATGGATGATCTATGTGTACATTCGTCAATCCGGGCTGATCATTTTGAATACCTCAAAAAGGTATTAAAAAAATGTAGACTTTATAGGATTTTCTTAAATCCTAAAACATACACATTTATGGGTAGACAAGGAAAAATTCTTGGACATATAGTGTCTAAAAATGGCATAGCTAGTGATATGGATAAAATTCATGTTATTGCTGAATTGCCTAGACCAACAACAATCAAAGGGGTTCAAGCTTTCATGGGACATTGTGGATATTACATACTATTCATTTACATGTACGCTATAATTGCAAAACCCATGTACAACTTGATTACTCTTTGAATGGACTGATGAGCGTGAAGAATCTTTCATGAAGCTTAAGCAAGCTCTCACTTCAGCCCCAATATTGAAAGCACCAGATTGTAATAAGATGTTCCACATACATTTAGATGCTTTCAATTTTGCCATTGGGTGTATACTAGCTTAACCAAGAGACGAAAAAATTGATTTTCCTATTTCTTATGCTAGTAGACAGTTGAATATGGCAAAGAAAAACTATACAACCACCAAAAGGGAAGGATTAGGAATGATCTATGCCGTAAAAAAGTATAGACATTACCTAGTAGCTAACAAATTTGTGTTCTTTGTGGACCACCAAGCTTTGTTGTACTTGGTCAACAAGCCATGCAACACAAGAAGAATAGTGAGATGGTTCATCATCCTTTTGAAATTTGATTTCACTGTAGTTGTAAAAAAGGGCACCACACACCAAAGAGCAGATCATTTATCGAGAATTATTTCAGGAGAACCACCCAAAGGGGTAGACGATGATCTACCAGATGCATATATGTTCTCTATGGAAATGATACCCTGATGGTCAGAAAATATGGTTTTATTAATGACCATAGCTCAAGTGGATTTGCAAATACC
This sequence comes from Adiantum capillus-veneris, assembly GCF_014529385.1. Lineage (NCBI taxonomy): Eukaryota > Viridiplantae > Streptophyta > Polypodiopsida > Polypodiales > Pteridaceae > Adiantum > Adiantum capillus-veneris. The sequence continues at coordinate 101,191,091 of NC_140960.1, read as the reverse complement.
ACTTCCTATTACACCCGGATTAATTGGGCAATCGGCTATGTATCAATTACTACCTGGAAGGCTATACAAAAGAGATCGAGATGGAATATTGCTTTTGTGTATTAAACCTGAGGAGAAAACCCAATACCCAAGTCAAACGCACATTACCATAGTGGGACTTCACTTTGCAGAAGACCAAACTATGCAACAGATCTTGAGACTTGGAGTATTTTGGCCAACCATGAGGAGTGATGTTCACTCGTTTGTAAAACGACCTGACTGAACAAGAAAAAGAGCTTTTGTTAGCTTACTAGAAAAATACATTTGATAATCCACTTTTTGAGTATTCAAACTTACTTGTACCAGAAGAAATGTATGTGGTAAGCACAAGAATCTAAAAAGACAAGTTTTTTGGGGTGCAAAAGACACTTTTTGGCATATTCAGAGTCGGGCCGCTGAGCCATGAAATGAGAAAAGTGTTAGTCTCAAAGCTTCAAGTCTTGATAAACTATGTGCTAAGAGTTGTAATTATTAGGCTTACTCTCAAGCTAGAAGAGTTGAGCTTATCTAAGTCATGTTGTTCATGCTCAAGGAGATGAGCATGACATGAAAGGGAATTGGTGATAACAAAAACGACAATGAACCATTGATGGTATAATTAGTGAGTAAAACGACCTGACTGAACAAGAAAAAGAGCTTTTGTTAGCTTACTAAAAAAATACCGGGATATCTTTGCTTGGTCTTATAATGATCTCAAGGGTGTTGATCCAAAAATCTGTCAACATACCATACCTATGAGAGATGATGCGAAACCAAGCAGACAAAGGCCATATATTTATAATGAAACATTTTCTAGAAAGGTCAAAGAAGAGATAGAAAATCTAAAGGAAGCCAAATTGATTTATGAAATTGAACACACAGATTGGGCGTCTCCAATTATGGTAGTACCCAAGAAAAATGGAAAATTAAAAGTGTGTGTCAATCTCAAGAAAGTGAATGCAGCTAACATTAGAGACAACTTTCCTCTTCCAATCAATGATCATGTTTTAGAGTGAGTTACAGGAAAAGAAGCTTACAGCTTTTTAGATGGCTTTTCGAGATACAATCAACTTTGGGTTGACCCCAAAGATCATCATAAAACTACCTTTGCAACTAAATGGGATATTTTTGCCTATCGGGTTATGCCTTTTGGATTAACTAATGCTCCTGCCACCTTTCAAAGATTGATGAGCCATGTTTTTAAAGAGTATCTTCGGAATTTCTTGGAAGTATATATGGATGATCTATGTGTACATTCGTCAATCCGGGCTGATCATTTTGAATACCTCAAAAAGGTATTAAAAAAATGTAGACTTTATAGGATTTTCTTAAATCCTAAAAAATGCACATTTATGGGTAGACAAGGAAAAATTCTTGGACATATAGTGTCTAAAAATGGCATAGCTAGTGATATGGATAAAATTCATGTTATTGTTGAATTGCCTAGACCAACAACAATCAAAGGGGTTCAAGCTTTCATGGGACATTGTGGATATTACATACTATTCATTTACATGTACGCTATAATTGCAAAACCCATGTACAACTTGATTACTCTTTGAATGGACTGATGAGCGTGAAGAATCTTTCATGAAGCTTAAGCAAGATCTCACTTCAGCCCCAATATTGAAAGCACCAGATTGTAATAAGATGTTCCACATACATTTAGATGCTTCCAATTTTGCCATTGGGTGTATACTAGCTTAACCAAGAGACGGAAAAATTGATTTTCCTATTTCTTATGCTAGTAGACAGTTGAATATGGCAAAGAAAAACTATACAACCACCAAAAGGGAAGGATTAGGAATGATCTATGCCGTAAAAAAGTATAGACATTACCTAGTAGCTAACAAATTTGTGTTCTTTGTGGACCACCAAGCTTTGTTGTACTTGGTCAACAAGCCATGCAACACAAGAAGAATAGTGAGATGGTTCATCATCCTTTTGAAATTTGATTTCACTGTAGTTGTAAAAAAGGGCACCACACACCAAAGAGCAGATCATTTATCGAGAATTATTTCAGGAGAACCACCCAAATAGGTAGAAGATGATCTACCAGATGCATATATGTTCTCTATGGAAATGATACCCTGATGGTCAGAAAATATAGTTTTATTAATGACCATAGCTCAAGTGGATTTGCAAATACCACTTCCTATTACACCCGGATTAATTGGGCAATCGGCTATGTATCAATTACTACCTGGAAGGCTATACAAAAGAGATCGAGATGGAATATTGCTTTTGTGTATTAAACCTGAGGAGAAAACCCAATACCCAAGTCAAACGCACATTACCATAGTGGGACTTCACTTTGCGGAAGACCAAACTATGCAACAGATCTTGAGACTTGGAGTATTTTGGCCAACCATGAGGAGTGATGTTCACTCGTTTGTAAAAAACTATCTTCAATGCCAGAAACAAGCACCCATACCTCATGTGACATTGTTCCAAATATCACTTGTTCCTAAGTGGAGTAACTATCTAGCAGCTACTTACTTATCAAGCCGAACATTTCTCGAGGATATGAGTAAACGCCGCGAAAGAGCAATTGAAACTGAAGCAAGAGACTATGCTCTTATTGGAAACCAATTGTATCGAAGAGGAAAGGATCAACATTTGCATCTTTGTGCAAATGAAGACTAATATATTCCCATTATAGTACAAGCACATGCTGGATTAGCTGGATGTCACTTTTCTAGTGAAACCTTTGCTAGAGCAATCTTAATGGCAGGCATATGGTGGCCAACACTTTTTGTAGATGCCAAAGAATATGTTTGAAGGTGTGATGCATGTCAACAAGCAAAAATGCCAACCCGTGTAGATAGCATGTCCTTAAGACTGATGATGGGGACTAGAGCTTTTGCAAAGTGGGACATAGATTTTGTCGGGCCAATACAACCACTTGCTTATAGAACTCAAGCTCAATATATCATTGTAGCTACGGACTATTTGACCAAGTGGGCGATGCCAAGGCAACCCAAAAGAATGATGCCAGAACCACAACTGCATTCTTGTATGAGAATGTATTCACGAGATATGGACTGCCAATAGAAATTGTCATTGATAGGGAAACTCATTTCCTCAATGAGGTAATTGAGTATCTGTTGAATGAATTTATGGTCATTCATAAGAAATTGGCTCCCTATCACCCCGGGGGATTCACGATGGAAAAGTTACCGCACCACGTAAGTGCAGGGGAGGGGGTTTTTTTTTACAAGTTACATAAGCGTATAAGTTAGGGATAGGCCCCCAATAATTTATCTCCCAAGCTTAAAAATAAGGGAGGAGGAGTATCATATTGAAGGGGGGGGGGGGGGGGGGGGGGGGGGGGGGACTTGACTTGGGTTGCTTACTTATAACTATTGGTCATCAGTGTGCACTATAACTCGGATGAATTTTGGGGAAGTCTTTTATCACGTCACACATCAAATTTTGCATCAAGCCGATCGTCATAGATAAGGAATGATTTGAAGCAGGTCAAGGGTTGATTTATACCAGCTTTGGAGCAGGTAAAGGGTTGATTTAACCAGCTTTGGATGGGTTAGAATTAGATAAGTAGCCAGAGTGCACGCTGATCGAGAACATAGTTTGAAAGTCAGACTAAGACACATTGAGGGTACATCTAGTTATCAATAGAAGTGGTTCCTTAGTACTTTGCTAGTCACTATGCTACACACTCTTTGATTAGTTTTACTCAGTTAGATCATGTGAGGCATAAATTTTATATGTAAGATAGGGGTATGATAGTTTTCTTCATTGATTGTCGTATAAGCGTAGAAAGGGGGGTCATATTCCCTAGTATGAGTCGTATATAGGGGTTTTATCAAAGTTGTCCGCTCACAGGTGGCATCCCATTTTGTATATAGAGTGAATCCCCCAAGCCTATCAACCACAAGAAAATAGTAAATGCAGTCAGTTATTCCACGTACAAGAAAGCAACGAATCAGTTTTTGACATCGGGAATATCGGCTATCAAAGGATGCAACAAGAACCCAACACTGGCATTGGAAGTAGTCAACTTAAATGTGATAGTACATGGCTATTCATGCCCTCATCAGTTTGTATGCTTACCAGATGAACACATGAATGAAACAATGACGCTTGGAATCTCATGGATGCGAACGTACAAGGCAGTACCAGATTGGGATACCAATCAACTCAAGCTAACACCTAAAGGAGGACAACTCGTCGTTCCAATTTCACCAAGCAAAGAGGAATGGAAAAGAGGTTACCAGCAAAAGAAACCACAAAGCAATCAGTTTTGTTCATCCTCTAGACAAGCAAATGCTACAAGTAGCATGCAAGGAGTCATGCATATCTGGGTACCAAAAGCAACTCAAGGACAAGCCGTCTCAAATTTGGGTGCCCAAGACATCATCTACCGTACCGAAGAAGGTTCCAAAGTTAAAGACACAAAGAAGAGCATCTTCAAGTAGGGAACCTAACACAAGATGTATTGGAGAAAGAAGGAGCACTTATCTTCCCCGCAAACTGTAAAACCGATGAAGCAGTGGAGAGTTAAGTCTCAAAACACTCAACCACAATAGTTCATCAATGAAAAACCAAGATACCAGTGGTGAGTTAAATCTCAACAACCATCATCATTGATACCGATAGCTCAGGAATTCAACATGCCAAAGCATCCTGATGGTACAATAAAGCAAATAACACACAAGCTACAAGATTTGCTCTTTGGGAAACAGCAACATGAAACCTCGACTACCACAGAAACCCTTGAGTTAATTACTCAAGACCCAACTCTTGCACAACATAATGGTTTGAATTGCATTGATCTTTGAATCATGGTAGAGACAACCAAGGCTATGCATAGACACGATTGTTCGACCCATGCACACATTCGTCCCGGAGTACGCCATTTAGGAGGGGTGGAACGGAACTAAGTAATTAAGGGCAATGTTTGAAGAGGGAGAAAAAAGTTGGATATTAACGTCTGATTTTTGTAAAATTACCTAATAATGCCCTTAAAAAACCATCAACAGGGGAAGTTTACTGATAACATCTCCCCAATGAGTGTAAATAGTGTATATACTATCAAAAAATATACCAAAAAATAGCATTTTTTGCTTATTTTCATCATTTTTTCTTGATATTGGAGCTTAAAATTGGAGAAATCCACGAAAAAATAATAAAGCGGTGTTTCTCAATGGATTTCCTTAATTGTTGATTTTTCACTTTGCTTTTTTAGCGCATTTTATTATTTTGTTTGATTTTTTCAATAAATAGGTCAAAAATTAATAATAAATAGCAAATGAGCTCAGATGGAGAAATTGAATCAACAAATGGAAGCGGGAAGCCTAAACTAAGTTGCCAAGGCCTTCTTTTGCAAATTCTTGCAGAATGAGCTAACGGAATCCGATTGAAATTTTTTTTGAGTCTAACATAGATTTCACGGCCTAGTAGGATTAACAGGGAAATCTGGAAAAAAATAGTTTGGGAAGTCCGAGTATAGATATCCAAGGTAGCCCAAAATCACCCCATTTCCACTAGTCACTCTTGGAGGAGAGAGCTTTCTGCCTTCTTCGCTCGCGATTTCCGGAGTCTCCAATCGTCCATTTACAACGCAATCTCACACGAGACAGGAGGGGTAAGTTCTAAACTTATCAATGAACATTTCTATATGACCGGGTAGCAAGTCTAGGCTCGGGAAAAAAACCCTAGAAACCCAGTTGTGCACAAAGTCCTACGACACAAAATTGACCATAGCGGCCTGTCAGCTCAACCGAATTGGACGAGACTTGAATTGTAGCATGCCCCTATATAATAGAGCACTTCCATATTACCAGATGACCATTTGGAAAGGGTCAAGGGGATATCAAGTAAATAATCTAGGTTTATGCCATATGCCAGAATTGGATTCTGACTCCACGGGCAGCTTATAGACGAGGTTTATACACAATGTACCTAGATGGTTTCATGGAAATAGTCAAGGCAAACTCTCAAACAGTAGAAAATAGCTCGAAAGCTACAAAGTGTCAACTTTGACATATGAAGTCAAACTGACTCCAAATGGGCCAAAACTGGATGAGTAGCATCAAAACTATGTAGCGGACAAGTCCATAGCTTCAAAAGTGACTAACCAACTCTATATGCCAAGTAGTCACAAAAATTGGTGATTTCAGAGTCGACAAGAGCACGAAGTGATGCCAACACGACTAAACTTTACCAAATTCATTATAGGACTTGTTTTAGATGTATTGAAGATGTTTAGGTCATCAAATTGTCAATTCTTGCAAAAAAAGTGACTGCTGTAAATAATCGAGATTATTTACTTTTGTGCTTGTTTGGCTTAAAATTGATCTCTTCACTTCACCTATCACTTGTACACATTTATTACATGCCACATGTCAAGTATGAGCCAAAATGATCACTGAATTTGTGAAAAAACGCACCCACCAAAGCCTTTTCAATCTAATTTTTGAGTTAACTATCACATTTTTTGATCCAAATCACCCCATATCTCACACACAGACTCTACATCATGCCTAGAACCAAGTTGCAACAAAAAATGTACAAATTGATGAAAAAGTTAATAATCACGATTATTTACTTTTTAACCAAAATGGATGCAATTTGCAACTTTGACCTTATGGAACCAAAGAACATGATGTCCCAAGTCCACTAATCAAGTTTGAGCAAATTTGGATCGCAAAACTCAAAATCTCTTTATATCTACTTTTTCAGAGTCTAAAAGCCTAAATCTAGCACCATTTCCACCCAGTGCACTCAAAGGAGCCCACACTTCACTCAGAGTACCTAAATGCCATATGTTTCAAGCCTCTGATGTCAAAAATACAAAAAGTTGGAAAAAATCCCCAACTGTACATAACCAGGATTATTTACTTTTGTTGTAAATTTTGCCTAGACTGCATGATTTTGATCTCTACATGTTTGTATGCATCTATGCATGCTACAAAATTGATTTGAAGCAAAATGAACATCATTTGCCAACCATTCAGAGTCGAGGAATTGCAGAGCGGAATTCACATAATTTTCTAACTTTGACAATGTATTCACCTAATAGGAGCAATGCAAGCGGCTAAGAAGCCAAGGAAAAGAGTGTCTCAGAAAGATAAGCTGCAAGATCTGCCACCGTACCAGTTAGATCCAAGCTCAATAAAAACGGCAAAGGCAACCTACTTGTCTAAAGAGTAGCTCAAAGAAAACAACACCACAATCTTCACTGACAGATTCAAGAATGAAGAAGGACACCAGGTAGAATCTCAAATGCTACCTAAGGAGGTGAATGATGTAGCTGCAAAGCTAGACAACAAAGAAGCCAACAGAAGGCTAGGGCTTTGAGATTTCTACAACCAGGAACCATGCGGAGTGGATTTCCAGAAAGTATATGAATTGCTATCCACAATCAAAGAAGATGGATCGTCCCAAATCACGGATCAACAGGGGCAAACCGTTGAAGTGGTGATCACTAAAGATATAGTGGCTGAGGCATTGAAGCTGCCAACAGCAGGAATGACAATGCGGGCCAAGGATAGAAAGACTGTAGAGACTTTTACCAAGGATACTACTGCTGCCACATTTTCTGATCTTATCCAAAGGCAAGTGGAAAATCTAGCTCGCCTCTACCATCAAAATTTCCACTTCCTCTCAAAGAGACTACCGCGGTACACAACTCCAAACCATGTAGTTGCGACTACTTTCACTCAAGTATTGAAGTCGACAACCAGGCAAGCAATAGATCACGCGCAGCACGTGCTTACACCACTGAAGGATACAAAGAAAGAGGGAAAGATCGTATATTTGGGCGCTCCAGAAGTGCTAACAAGAATACCATATCATGCTATTGGAATGGCCGACAACTTGCCGCCAGGCCCAGACTAGAACACATGGATCATTTCAGCTCAACCTTCTCCGCGGACCACTAGATCAACAAAAAGAGTATATAAATCAGATGAGGAATCTGCAGAAAGTTCCCATGAAGCCCAGAAACCAAGGCAAGGAGGGAAGCAATGAAAAAGAAAGTAGTGGTAGTTCACCAAGAGGAACCGTAGCAAAAAAGGGTGAGATTTGAAAGAGAAAAGCAAACATACGAAAGGAGCCGCCAAGCTGCAGGTGAAGACCCCGAAAAATGGAGTCCAAGAGAGGTAAAGGGACCAAGAACCAAGAACCCTGCAAAGAAGGTTCCAGAGGATCCCAAAGATTTACTCGAGCGGATGTATGCGGAAGCTAAAGCTTTAAAGATCAAGGAAGCTCTAGAAGCTCAAAGAAAAGCAACGGAAGAAGCGGCTGAGCAGCAAAGACAAGTGGAAGCTGCACAACAAAGAGAATTACATCCGGATCAAGGAGAGATGTCTCCAAGACCCTCTTCACCAACTACATAACAAGAAGATCAGCCCATGCTGAGTCTAAGGCCTTCACCAACAGATAAATCTAATGAACGTGACACAACAAAGGAACCTGAGCAACAAGAAGAAGCTAATTTCAAACAGCTCAAGGAAGTCATCAAAGGAGTTATGTTTCTTTTTCTTGGACTGGGCTCTAGTGATTACCTTGATTGGAACAATAGGTTCACTCTCCGATGAGCTACTAGGTATCACTTGGACTACGTTCACTACTGCTTTACCCTTGTTTAAAGGATTTTCTGGACAATCTTCAAGAAGTGTTCTCCCTTTTTGCAACATTGTATACAAAAAGCTTCACCTAGCTTAATGTTCTTGTATGGCTCTGGGCATTCATTTTTCCAGTGATCATCTGCACCATAGTTATGGCAGTTTCCAGTTCTTGGCTTAATCATGGGTCTTACCATAGGAGGTCTAACACCTTGATTAGCTACATAGTACATAGGTGTAAGCTCTGGTGTAGCATAAGTCATAAGTTCTTCCATTGGTGGTGGATGTAAATTATACCACTCCCCTTCTACCATTATTGTAGATGGGCTAGGCTCAACATAGGGTGTAACAGGCACTAGTGCTTGTTCATCTATGATTCCCTCTAAATGCATGTACTTTACAGGCATTGCATTAAGTCCAAGATATGGAGGTTGTTGACCCAACACGGGTTGAGGTCTTTCCATACCCATAGGTGGTCTTTGAGCTGGGGCCATATTAGGTTGATATATGTACATGGGTTGTCCTTGTGGCCTCATAGGCACATATTGAACATTTTCATCATACTTTGGTCGGGAATAGCACTCATTGGTCTCATGGTTGGTCTATTTATCCTCGATTGCACACCATTAATGTAGCCTAATTGGTTGTCCCTGTGGAGGTATCCCTTGCCCTAGTCCCCTCATAGGTGCTTTTTGCATGTTATTCATCATTTCATTCATCCTTTTGAGCATGTCTTCTATGGCAGTAAGCGGTGCTGCAGCAGCCGTTCCCACTTGTGTTGGTTTGGTGGATGCTGTTTTCTCACTTTGATTATCCTTAGGGACATCTCCTTCATTGAAAATATCACAATTATCTCCCAAGTCAATGGCATCCGATACACACTCTTCTAGGGTCATATGTTTCTTTCTATACAATATAGCATGAATTTCTTTGTTTAACAGTCCCTCTAGAAGCAATGATACCAATCTCTCTTCTGTAGGTATTTCTAGTTCTAGGCATCTTGCAATGTATTGTTTCATCCTAGTTGCACAATCCCTAACAGACTCACCTTGTTTCTGTTTGAAGCTATAGATTTGAGCTACCGTATTATGTTTGATCCCCGTTTTGGAACATGCAGCTACAAATCCTTGAGCTAATGTATTTAAATCCATGATTGACCTCGATTTTGGAACCATGTCAATGCTTTTACTTCTGATGTCATTCCAAATCCCTCAAATTGAGTATGGAAATCAAATATGCGTTCTGCTCTTAGTACTTGCTTAAAGCTTGCTAAGTGGTCATATGGATCCCTAAATCCACTGTATTTTCTAACCCATTTTTGAAAATCAGCTGGTCTGACATGGCTATTTGGTTCACTCCAGGTCTCCTAGCAGTTGGTCCTGTCCTGAGTCCTTCAAACCAGTCTGTTGGAAATAGTGACTCATGTAGCCCTGGATTGGCTTTAGTGTCACCCGATTTTCTTCGTGATGAGGTAGGTTCGGGTTTTTTAACATTGCTCCCAAAAGATCTCTCCCGGAGTTTCTCTCTTGGTATAGTTTTTGGTCCTTGACCCAATATCCAATCTCTTATGGAGTACCCTTGGTATTTGGTTTGTTCCACCTCTTCAAGACTCATCATAACAAAGATATTTGTTATAAAAATCCCTAAATAGGTAGGTTGGTAGATCTGTTGAACCCTTGTCTTTAATTTTGAAGGTATAGATGATCTTCATGGGTGTTGACTGTTTTGATTTGGCATGAGAATAGAAGATCTTTGACATTTCTATCCTCCCAACAATAGACTTTGATCCTAGGAAAACCTGTGCTAAGACATTTCAAAGGTTTCTGATCAACTTGATCGTATTTGTCGAATTCTAAAGTTGGTGGACCTTCTTTTGTTGCCATATCTGGAATTATGGTATTTACTTCTAACCCCCATTTGTCTATCACATCAGGGTTTTCAACTTTTAAATATTGAGTCTCGTTTCTATCCATATACATTTTTCCTTGTTTGTTTGCTCTGATTTCCTCTTCAAACTCTATGTCATGGTCATCAATGTGAATGGCATACTCTTCACTGGGATCCAAGCAAAGCCAAGCTCCATGGACATTAGTCTTATAAAAGGTGAGTATGTGCTTATATCGCACTGCCGTTCCGGTTCTTGAATGAGTTGAATAGGAAGACATTTCAGATGTTGAGTCTGAATAAGTGTCTGAGACTTCTTCAAAGATAGTGTCTAAGTGATCAACTTGATTCACACTCTCTTCGATGGATACTCTACTAGCAGTCTCTCCAAATATGCCTTGATTTACTAGTATACGACCAGATCTAAGGTTCATATAGAGTGGTTAAGCCCTGGATAGATTACTTACCGTCGGATTGACTTGTTATCAGTTTCTTCCACTTGACTTGAGTGCAACTCCTGTCAAACTTTCAATTTCTTGTCTGCAACCTGATTCCTGTATCAGTTCTAATCAAGTTAGCTATTCTTTCACAAAGACTGTATAATTTTTGCTATTCCTGTATCAGTTCTAATCAAGTTAGCTATTCTTTCACAAAGACTGTATAATTTTTGCTAATTATTGTGACTGCTCTATGTATATCACTTCAATTTGAGCTAAGTGAGTTAGCAATTGAGACTTTCAGATTCTACTTTTGCAAAAAGCCAAAGGACTAATCTGCAACCTGGAAACTCACTGAACATGTACTAACTTGGATCTGATTGAACATGTACTAACTTGGATGTGATTGAACCCAAAATTGACCAGTGGCCTTGTATTATGTTGTTCTAACAGTGTACAAGCTCAAAAGTTCAAAATTTTGTATGTGTGTCTCAGAAGTAAATAATTGCGATTATTTACTTTTCTCAGTTTTTACACTTTTCAAGCTTGTTTTGCCAGGTAATCACCTTGTTGTGGTCTCTGGACAAGCTTGGTTGAGTTTGAACAAGATTTGTCCAAGTTATCAACTGTTTAGTGTCCGTAGACTCTGATTCCAATAATATGGCTTAAGTCTCAATTTTGTGATCCAAATTTGATTTGTGGAGTCTACTCGATATGCTTGACCTTGTGGTATGCCCAAATGTGCAAAATTGTCCAATTTTGTAGCAAAAGTAAATAATCGCGATTATTTACTCCTGATATTTTTGTGCAACTTTTTGCCATAATGTTGACACATAATGGTTAAGCAAGTCAACTTAAGCCCCCTAGCCAAGTTTCATCAAGTTTGGATAATCCATGTTTAATTGGTTAACAATTTTTTTTCTATAAACGGATTTTATAAATTTGGCCATAATTATCACTTCACTGATCCAAATCTTACCAAATTTGGTTTGTGGGCTTAATATAACATGCTAAAACTAGTGGTATGTTGGGTTGGTAAAAAAAGTGGAGAAATGGGACAAAAGTAAATAATCGCGATTATTTACTTCTAGCAAATTTTTGCATCTTTTTGGTCAACAGAGCATGTACACTTGTTTAACACTTCAATATAAGCCTCTGAGTCAAGTTCCACTAAGTTTGAACAAGATTTTCTTGAGTCACACTTAAGTTCTCGACAATCAGTATAGACTTCAATTTTTATCAGGGTTTTGGTCAGTTTGGTGATCCAAATTCTGTGGGCCTTTACAAAAGATGTCATACACATGCATAGAGTCTATGGTATCAACCTTGGTCACTTTTGAGCTGAAAGAAAATAATCACGATTATTTAGTTTTGGCCTAAAATGAACACTTTTTGAAATTTTTTCACTGGATAGTCTTTTTGTGGCCTGTTTTAAGTCTCTGAGTCAAGTCAAAACTTAATTTGGTCAAAAATCTCAAGAAAAAGTAAATAATCTGAGTTTTTGCAAACTCTTGAAAATTTACCTCGATTGCAATCTTAAGCTTTACCCGTTGATTCATACAAATTTTAGAGTGTTATCTCCAACCGGATTCAATGGTTGATAGTCTTTTGGTGTTGTTTCAAGCCATAGACCTGAATTTCTGTAGCTTCACATAAACAACTCACAAATGATTCTTTTGGAGTGAGCAATGCTTTGAAATCCCACCTCGAATTCTACTTACCCTACTCCTAGATTCTATTGAAATGGGGTCGTGGAAAGTGTCCACAAACACTCGTTTTCGTGTTTTTTATGGTTTTTTGAGCCTTTATCTTAAGACTTGTTTCGTTCATCAATCATTCTCAAAATCCTAATCTAATCCTACAATCCTAAAAGGTGCTTAGTAAGTACACTTACTTCCAAGCTACCTCTACACAACAAAAGACGACAATCTTAAGCTATGTGGTTTTAAAGAGAAAGTTTTAAATATAAGTGATCCTAGAGGAAGTTAAAGGACAATTACACAAGACGCTCATGTTTTTCCCTAGTTTAGGTCTTCGATCCCCGGCAGCGGTGCCAAATGTGGGACGGGTTTCTAACCTCACTCCTATATTATTGCAGACATAGCGAGAACCACGAACATAATTGTCAATCCATGGGATGAAGCTGACTTGACTAGTGTATAGAGGCTACAAGAGGTTGTCAATCTCTTCGAAAACAACAGACAACTCGCATCTAACTCAAGCTACACTAAAATGACCAAAATCACCAAAAGCTAGTCACTAATCGGCAAACAAATCATAACCGTTACAGCATCAAACGACATCCAAACGTTACGAAACTTCTAGGACTATTTATAAGACCTAAGCGCCACACATGCTTATGGTCTCAAATCTCACTTAGGTCAAGTGTAAAAATCACGATTATTAACAGCAGTGAGTTTTTGACCTAATCGTTTTCAACCCAGAATGCATCTAAATGCTTAGCAACGATGCCCCAATACCCCACCTATACTTATTTTATGATTTCTAGCTTAAATTCCTACTTATGATGAAATTAGACCGCAGGTCGATGACACCAAAGGCTATGGATTACCATGAAATGTTTACGTCAACGCGTAGAGCTGTTACCTGCGGTTGCAACGCAACAGACCACACTACAATGTGACAATCGGGGAGGGAGTAGGAAGCGTGAGAAGGACAGAAGTGAGCATCGTTAGCTCACGCTGTATTTTATTATCCAAAAACTTGCAAAATACTTACAAAAATTGGCCTTTATACCTTAGCCAAGGTTGCTTTGATCAAAACTAATAATCCGGGAGCTCTAACTAAAGATAGGTTGATACAATCTGGAAGCTTGTAGCCCCAGCTCATCAATTACACCGTTATCTGGAAAGTAGGAGATACAACATTCCCAATTTATCAAAATAATAAGTGTTTTTACAATAAAAGCTCCGAAAAATGTTATCCGAGTTAGCTTGCTACGAACAGAAGCGCACTATTACTCCCCACATTCATTCAATGGAATTTGCAAAACGGGCTTGGGATATTCTGGCTTGTCTTTATGCAAGTCGCAATGACGTTAAAATATCAATGAGCAACTTATTTCTGCAGGTGAAGTCATCTCAGACAGTTCCCTTGTGCAGACTGTTCTTGATGCCTTGCCAGATTCTTACCAGACTTTTGCTAGTACTTTGAGACTTATGAACCAAGGAAATCATGAAGTTGTCAAGTTTGATGCATTATGTACATTGTTGTTGCAACAATCGCTTTCCTAAAAAAAAATAGGACTAGACAATGTACAATTGAATGGGCCTTTATTGCTGCTCAAAGAAAAGGTGGTAACAGTAATGCAACCACTTCTCATGGTTCTTCTGTGAGTAAAAAATCACATGTTCCTAATGCTTTTGCTACCAACACATTTTTCTGGAGATTTTGGTGATAAGGGCAAAAAGAAGATGTGTTGCCACTATTGTAAAGCTAATGATCATTTGATCATGCGGTGTCCTAAGTTAAAGGATGTTGATGCAAAATGGAAGTGCAGAGTGTACCTATAATCCTGTTGTCCCATGATGCATGCATGTCAGTTGCTGCATATTCACATGTGTAGTATTTTGACAATGGTGCTACAAAGCACATTACCTCACATCGTGATTTGTTCACCTCTCTTGAGTCTGTCCCTCATGGGAATTCAGCTACTTGTGCCAACAATGCCTCTTATCCGGTTCAGGGAGTTGGAAAGATTGTGCTTACTGTTGCAAATGGAAATTCTTTCACGCTTGTTGATGCACTTTATATACCTAGGATCAAGAAGAATCTTTTGTCTGTATCTGCACTCGCTAGACTTGGTCTTGTAGTCAAATTTGTGGATAACATATGTATAATACATAATCTCAGTTTTGGTGATGAAATTGTTGCATCTAGAATTCTATGTCGTGGGCTGTATAAGCTCACTTTTTAAGACAAGTGTGAGCAGAATTTTGCAAATGTAGTTGTGGATTCAAAGGCTATTTCAGATGCAAAACTTTGGCATGCTTGTTTTGGTCATCTGAATTTTGCCAATTTGTTGCGTTTACAAAAATCTGATATGGTTGCTTCTTTGCTGCCTCTTGAAGCACCCGTCAAACATGTCTGTGAAGGCTATATTTTGGGTAAAATGCAGCGTTCTAATTTTCCAAAGGATGGTTCAGTTAGAGCCACATGCAGGTTGTAGCTTATGCATAGCGATATTTGTGGACCCATGCAAACTCCGTCCTTGGGTAATTACCTTTACTTCGTGAATTTTATTGATGATTAGTCTAGGCATGCATGGGTATATCCGCTCAAAGTAATTATGTGCTTCAAACAATTTCTGGCTATGGATGAACATGTCTTGAATTGTACTATGGACACCCTCCGTTCCGATCAAGGGGGAGACCGTTCCAATCGAGGGTGGGAGTATATGTCTCATGAATTTAATGCATTTTTGGCTAGTCATGGGATAAAACACCAATGTACAGTGCCTTATACGCCTCAGCAAAATGGTGTTGCTAAGAGGAAAAACAGGTCACTTACGAAAATGGCACGATGTATAGTCGTGAGATAAAACACCAATGTACAGTGCCTTATACGCCTCAGCAAAATGGTGTTACTGAGAGGAAAAACAGGTCACTTACAAAAATGGCATGACGTATGGTCAAAAGTCAAGCTTTGCCGCATTCGTTTTGGCTTGAGGCCATCATGTGTGCCACTTATGTACTAAATAGGTGTCCTACAAAAGCTTTGCAGTGTGTTACTCCATATGAAGCATGGCATGATAGAAAGCCTTCTATTGAGCACATGCGTGTTTTTGGTTGTTTGGCATATGCTTTGGTGCCACAAACACAACACAGAAAATTGGATGATAAGGCTTTCAAACGTATATTTGTTGGTTATAGTGCTGAAAGCAAAGGTTACAGGTTGTATCATCCACAAACAAAGCGTATTCTGGTTTCACGGGATGTTGTGTTTGTGGAAGATTTTGTTCAGTCCTTGCTGTCATGTACTAGAGACATTAATGTAAGCTCACGGGACATTTATGACGGTTTGTTGCCTCTTTTCAGTGGTGGAAGTTCAAATGTAAATTCCAATGAGGCAAATGTACAACCTATGGGGGTTTCTGAAAATGTTGCAGATCAGCCTATTACTGATGCAGATGTACATGATGTACTTGATGCGGAAAGGGCTAAGAATGAGCAGGCTAGAGGTATGTCTAAATGACTAGTGCATACTTTACGTGTCAGTAAATTGGATGCACCTTTGTCTAGTCATACTCAATCAGGTTCTTGCCATGCATCTTATGCATCAGATTGTCATGCTTTGGCTGTGTCTAACTTACATGATGTTGAGGAACCTCTACCTTTTGATGAAGCACATAATTCAAAAAATTGGATGGTTGCCATGCAATCAGAATATGATGCACTTATAGAAAATGAAACATGGACTTTATGTGATTTACCTCCTGGCAAAAAGGCCATTGGTACGAAGTGGGTTTACAAGTTGAAACACAAGCCGAATGGTGAGATTGATCGCCAAAGGCTCGACTTGTTGCAAAAGGTTATGCACAACAAAAGGCATAGATTATGAACTCCCACTTGTCGTATGACTATTGTGCATTTTCTATGTGCATTGGCAACTCATTTTGGTTGGGATGTACATCAATCAGACATTGTTGCTGCTTTCTTGAATGGTGACATACTTGAGGAGGTTTATGTAACGCGGCCTCACGGTTTTGTCAAGAAAGGACAAGAGGATAAGGTGTGCAAATGTAACAAAGCTTTGTATGGGTTGAAGCAATCTCCTCGTGCTTGGTATGAGAAGGCTAACAAGGTTGAAACTATTTGGTCAACGAGGCTTTCGTAACACTCCAACAGAAATCACATTGTATGTAGCGTGAGGGTGATGTATCTCTCATTGTGGTTATTAATCAAGGTGGTATTTTCAACGTCCCTAGAATCTAAGGATGTGTAGAATTTTGTAGAGATCCGACCATGATGGAATGCGTAGATGATCTGCTAATCATTGGACCAAATGAGAGACATATTGCTGAATTTAAAGCTAGTGAAAGATTTGGGGCTGTTGCATCATTACTTGGGTATAAAATTTAAGCAGTGTGATGGTGGAATTGCCTTGTGTTAGAAAAGTTACATAGAGACATTGCTATGTAAGTTTGGACTTGAGGATTGCAAACCTATTGCCACTCCCATGGAAATAGGTTTGGAATTGAGTCTTCATGATGTTGGTGATCCTACAGATGTCACTCTTTACCAAGCTGCTATTTGATGCCTCATTTATGTATGCAACACGAGGCCTGATATTCAATTTGCAATCTCACAGGT
Source organism: Adiantum capillus-veneris (assembly GCF_014529385.1). Taxonomy (NCBI): domain Eukaryota; kingdom Viridiplantae; phylum Streptophyta; class Polypodiopsida; order Polypodiales; family Pteridaceae; genus Adiantum; species Adiantum capillus-veneris. The sequence continues at coordinate 101,173,829 of NC_140960.1, read as the reverse complement.
CAGCAAATTTATGCATAGCCCAGGGTCTAAGCATTGGCAGGCTATCAAGAGGATTTTCTGCTACTTGAGTGGCACTTTACATCTTGGCTTGTTTTATCCCAAGGGGAGATCATTGCCGCCAAACTTACATGCTTCTTCGAACTTAGATTGGGCTGGTTGTTTTGACACACGAGTGTCCACAAGTGGGTTTTCTTTCATGCTTGGTAGCTCATACATATCATGGTTGAGCAAGAAGCAACCTACTGTGGCCACTTCCAGTTGTGAGGCTGAGTTAGGGCAGTCTTCACAACTACGGTTGAGTGTGTATGGCTCATATGCCTTATGACTGATTTGGGTTTTGGACATGACACTGCCAACACTATCTACACTGACAGTCAGAGCGGATTGGCAGTTGAGAGGAACCCAATTTTTCATGCTCGCACAAAGCACATTGAGGTGCATTACCACTATGCCAGGGAGAGGCTCTCAGCAAGAGAGACCAACTTGGCTTATGTGCCAAAATAGGACAACCTTGCAGATCTTTTCACAAAGGCATTGTCCCGTGAGAAGTTCGAAGCTTTCCACTTTGGGCTTACTCCCCTTTGTGACTGATCATGTCCTTAGGGCATGGCACTTCCCTTTGCTCTATGTGCCAGCTCTCGTTCACCGCATCACTCCAAGGGGTATTTGTTACCATATACATGTGGTAGTGATGTGTGTGAACACACTTAGGACCGCCATGACATTTTTGCCCTCACTAGGATGTTTTTTCCCCCATGCATTGTATATCACCCATCACTCTAGGGCTAACTTATCTTTCCTTTGCACACTAAGTAATACACTCTCTATTGTGTGCCTTGAGCTTCCTTCATCTTCTCAAGCTGTGTGTGTTTTCCTGCAACCCTAATTCCAACAACATTAGTCTTCTTTGACCTTTTCAAGGCTCTTTGCTTGCACTTCCCACCATTGAAAACCCATGACATTTAGACGAAGACTCTAAAATCGTTGTTCCTGAAGTTATCGTAGATTATAAAAATACTTTCATCTATAGTGACATATTGGATTGTAATGATTTACTTGAGTATAGGAATCATGGTCTTGAAAGTGCTAAATGGATGCTAGAGGGATTTTGGGCTCTGATCCTTTTATCCTAAAAGCATATCAAATACTACAAGAGGTTGTGTGCTCTTGTGACGCTTTTAACGACGGAAATACACTGGGTTTTAATAACCCCCGGCGTCGCTAAGAGCGTCACTACCAGCGTCGATACGGGGAAGTCGCTATAAGCGTCGCTATGCCCATCGCTATAAGCTATAGACGTCGCTATATAGCGACGATTATAGCGATGCTGCATAGCCATCTATAGCGACGCTTATAGCGACACTGCAGAGCCTTATATAGCGACGTTCATAGCGACGCCCGAGAGGAAAACATTTTGGTGGTAGGGCATTCAACCATCAACCATATTGAATGTTTCATTCATATTCTTCACCTTTGAAAAAAAGTGCAAAGGTAGATATAGACCCAAAATAGTCACCCACAAGACAATATAAACATTAACTACATCATTTATAGTACTTATTGTTTGACAAATAAAAATACAAAGTGACAAGCGTAATTGATGAAAGTAAATCAATGACAATTGTACACATAGGCAAAATCATTTGATTGTTAAACTTTGCAAATGTAATAGTTACAAACCATTGTCATTATTTAAAAAATATACATGGTTTTCAAAAAGACGTATAAAAGTCGTCTCATGATACATAAGCTATGACAAAAACAAACTAATGCTATCTAGCTATGGCTAGACTGACGTCGTCTAATCAGACGTCTCATCGGGTCCAAGCGGCGTATCTGTCGGATTCTGCAAAAAAAAACAATAAGACAGCTTTTTGTAAGTATAAACATATAGCGACGTTTATAAAACAATACAAAAAATAGAAAAGAATAAACCCTAATACTAACCATGCCACCGCGAGAACTCAGAATGTCTATAAGGGCGTTTAAGCCCTTCCTGCCCGCGTACTCATGCTCGTACGGTGTGGGATCACGTCCTGTCATCGCCCACTGTCAAAATATACAAAGAATCCATTATGTTAGAATTTAAAAACCCATAACCCTAAACTATCAAACATAGAGAGCAATGCGAAAACACTTACAAAATCAGCCTCAAATGATGCCCACCCGCCGCTCCCCAAGTGGTGCGAGCTCCCTGCCTCTACTCGCGCTTTGGCTGCCTTCTTTTGTTGCTTCCACTTGTCTGGATTCTCACGCGCTGCTTTCTTCGCATTCTTCCAATCTTCTTTGGCCAGCCAATCTGGTATGTTCCACCCATGCTTGATTGCTTTTTGCACTTCGGAACGCTTGTGCTTGCAGTATTCGCGGATTTGAATCTTCATCACGTCTTCATTGAAGCGGTCCTCCCGTGTTCGAACGGGAAACTCGTCATGAAGCATGCTGATGACTCTTTCTTTTAAATCATTCGGTACTTCACTCCAGGTGTTTAGTATGTAGTGTCTAAACACCTGAGAGCAAAGACTGCGCATGCGCGAAATCACCTTCTTGCCTTCATCATCCAAGATGATACCGCCGCTGAAGTCGACGGAGTAAGGTAAGCCCTCTCACCGCTGACGCGTGAACCTGGGTGTCCCGGTAGGGGTCTCTAGCGGGGTGTCAATGGGGGTACGGACGTCAAGTGTCTCCACTGGAGTCTGAGCCCCGAAGCAAGGAGTGTCCAATGGAGTGACTCATGGGGGAGTAGCTAGTGGTGTGTAGCTCCTAGGAACGGCAGTCAGCTGCGCAAAACCTAGTGTCGATGGCAATGCCGTGGCTGGTGTCGGGACGAGCAAAGAAGGGGAGGGTAAAGAGCCTCGTCGAACACGAGGCGGTGTTGAAGCATCGGTGGCGGCATCCCCACAACAACCGCCACCGCCACCACTAGAGCGCCGGTGCCTAGACGTGTGTGAAGATCCTCTCGTCGACACTGAAGCTTCGGAGCACATTGAATGCTCCGAAACAGAGGGAGATGCGGATGGAGTAGGAACGCGCGATGGTGCGACAGAGCGATGACGCTCCACGTACCACTGTCTTTGCTGGGGTAACAAAGAAGAAAGAAACTCCTCATCATCCATACCTGCATTAAACACACGAACATTTAAACTTAATATTGAATGAATGGAGTAGAAAACATGGACAAGTAGATAGATAGATAGAGAGAGAGAGAGAGAGAGAGAGAGAGAGAGAAGGAGGTGCTTGTCGTCCCTGCTTGTGAGAACATACCTAGAGCATACGTACCTGGAGTGGACGCAAAGACCATTAAATACAATGACACAATGACGCAGTGACGCAATGACGCGTTCTTCTTCTATTGAACTTGAGTGATGGAAGAGGCAAGTCGATAACTCAGAATTTTCAATCGAAAGAGAGAGAGAGAGAGAGAGAGAGAGAGAGAGAGAGAGAGAGAGAGAGAGAGAGAGAGAGAGAGAGAGAGAGAGCGCACACAATCAAATCTTGCCGGTCAAAAAACCAGGTGGTGGAGCTGCATGTGGCCATGGATTGCCCAGGATGTGAGTGAAAAATCAAAAGAGCATTATATAACATGGAAGGTACTTAGAGAGCCAGAGTTTTTACAAAACGGAGCAAAATTGTTCAAAATGGAGAATCGTACAAGAATTCCCACTATCTCTCTCTTTTTTGACGTAGAACTTGAAGGTGTTTGTAGCTTTGGAATGTTCAAAGGCTAGCAGCACAACAGAACGCGTTCTTCTTCTATTCAACTTGAGTGATGGAAGAGGCAAGTCGATAACTCAGAATTTTCAATCGAAAGAGAGAGAGAGAGAGAGAGAGAGAGAGAGAGAGAGAGAGAGAGAGAGAGAGAGAGAGAGAGAGAGAGAGCACAATCAAATCTTGCAGTCGAAAAACCAGGTGGTGGAGGTACATGTGGCCATGGATTGCCCAGGATGTGAGCGCAAAATCAAAAGAGCGTTATACAACATGGAAGGTACTTAGAGAGCCAGAGTTTTTACAAAACGGAGCAAAATTATTCAAATACAATATTTATGGCTTTAAGAGATCTCTCTCTCATCCTCGCATAGCTCAGCATAACTTCCTATATCTATATAGAGCTCTCCGTTTAAACAGATGTCCTCTGTTTCATTTTGTAGATCCTCTGCATGCACCCCATAGAGAGTAGCAGCTTGATGTTCGTCTGACGCCACCTCAACGGCTTCTGACTGAGCATCTTCTCCGATCTCCTCCATTGATGCCGCTGTGATTGGCACATGGTAGCCTTCATACGTCCGTGCACTACGAGGGGCTACCTCTATGACGTACCACCAGTTTGATGCAGACTTTGTAGGATGAAATATCACCTGCCAGAGCCACATAACTTACATGAGAGCTTCCAAGCACATAAATTCTAAAATGGGATGTTAACTATTTACATACTTACTTGTTCACAATGCTCGGGTAGTACGAAAGTGTCTCTTAGGTCAGTCCATTTCCTAGTTGAATCCACCTCAAGAAAACCAGACTCTCCTCTACGCACAGTAGCGTTGCGACCCTCCATGATTATCTTGAACCATTGCATGTCAAACAAGTCGACAAAAAATCCTCTACAATCGATCCTCAAAATCTTTTGTAACGTGCCAAAGTAAGTGAGTTCCGCCACCACAGGATCTGCATCAGAGGACCATCGTCGACTAAACTGTTCAAATTTTGCCATGATTCCACAATCTTGAGTAAAACGCTTTTTGTCAATCCGTTCCACCCTAAAATGTCGACCTTTACACCATGCTGCTATGTATGACTTATACTACAACCAACAAAGATTATGAGTGGCCATTGAAACATCTAGAAAGTCAGTAGTCGTACATTGCAAACTTACCTTGGTCGTGCAACCCTGAGAGTACTCCCACTCTTCCTCAGTCACTTCTTCACCGCACTATTGTGCGCTTTTCAATTGGTTGTGCAACCATCTTCAGCTCATGAATGTTGGTAGGCTCTCCAGACCCGTCGGATTGTGCATCGGTGGTCGTCTTCCTCGTCTCCACTCGTTGCGTGCCCTTTGTCGCTCTTGCTTTGCATCCTCATATTGTGAAATCCACTTTTGCATCACTGGATTGTGAAGCATGCAAAATCGGTTGATTTTAGCCTCTAGATCTTCCGTCATCTTCTTCTCAACACCGAGATTGCACATGACAATCCCAGATATGCGCTCATTATCTATGGTTCGTCATAGCGTGTCCCAGGCTTTATCAAATCCATCTAGCCACTCTCCAATGTACACTAGGGACTCTAATACCAGCCAACCTTCTGCCATGCTACCCTCTAGACGTGCCTTCTGACGCACATATCCCTTGAGCGTTTTCATGAAACGTTCTAAAAAGAACATCCATCCGAAATGTACTATGCCAACTATTTCCACCTCATCAACTATGTGAACAAGAAGATGCACCTGAATGGTTACGGACGTCAAGAGACAAACATCCCTCAATGGAAATTGGTAAAATAAACTGCAAAACACGTGCAACAATGATATTAAAGTCCACACACGCATTTGTTACACAATTCCCACTATGATATATTCCACTATGAACATACCTGACACATTTTATGCCAGTCGTGTGACTTCAAACCGGTAAGATTTACTTCTTTAGTAAAACACGTTCGGAGCGAGTGCATTACGCCAGTGGGGGTCCGCAAAGATCGAATGGTCTCTTTTACTTTGCGTTCTTGGGCTCCTGTGAAAATCCATGGTGCTTTAGAGAGTTTTATCGATCCATCGGACGTTGTTTGCGGCCAACATTGCTCCATACGATCCACATTTCTAAGGTCAACTTTGGCTCCCAAAGTATCTTTCTTGCCGGTCAGATGGTCCCATAGTAGATTACCCACATTCTTGAATATGTGCATTGGATCGAGCAAGTGATTGATCATGAGTCGGGGCCAGTATGGTAACTCGTACCATAGAGATAGTCTCTTCATTCCTGGGGGCAATCTGTCATCACACATCTCCTTCTGCTCTAACCATGCTTGTGCAGACATCCTCGGTGGCTCTCTTCCCAAAAAGCCATCGTGTAACACATGATTCTCTGGAAGATACGTTTGATGACCTTCGTAGATTTGCTTCTTCAATGAGGGCGCCCTACGTACATTCAGTCTAGGTCCACATGTGACACATGCTCTGTATCCGCTTGTTTGAAGCCCTGCATGTATACACATGATAATAGACCAGCTTGAGAAAAACCAAGATTTACAGTGTCTGAGTGAGGAGTGTAAATAGATCACCTGAGCATTCTGTTAGTCCGGGATAGTCATGCATGGTCCACATTAGAATGCCTCTGATCAAAGCATTTCATCGACCTGTGTGTCGGCTCATATCCGCCACTTCTATGCCAATCCACAATTGTTGTAGCTCTTCCAATAGTGGACGAAGATACACATCCATATTCTTCACTTTATATCGCCCCAGCACAATCAAGCTTAGCCATAGGTGCCCCTTCTTCGTAGTCAACCACGGGGGAATGTTGTAGTTGACGATGACAACGGGCCATACACTGTAAGATGTTGATCTTTGACCAAATGGATTTACGCCATCCATAGCCAGGCCTAAGCGTAAATTTCGAGCTTCCCTGGCAAAATCCGACCATGTTCCATCTATATGTTTCCAGGATGCACAATCTGCAGGAATCCGTAGCACACCATCCGAAGATTTATTCTCCTCATGCCATGATGCTAGGGCGGCCATGGACTTACATTCGAAGAAATACTTGATGCGAGGAAGCAGAGGAAAATGTCGCAAAACCTTTTGCGGAATTTTTGTTCCGTGGAGATCTACTCGATATCTCTCGGAATCACATTTCAGACACTTCTCCATGTCTATGTATTCCCCTCTGAAAAGAATGCAGTCATTAGGACAAGCGTGGATCGAATTGTAATCCATCCCCAAGTTTCGCAAAATATTTCTTGCTTCCTCTCGGGAATCTCGCATCACATTATCAGCTGGTAGTATGCGCTCTTTGAGCAATCTACACAACATAAAAATACGGTACAATTGTGTAAAAATCTATCAGATCATTATACATTTAGAGTTTTATTAAAGTAAACTAATTGTAATAGATCACCTGAAAAGCGCTGTGACGCTAGTGTCACTCCATCCAAACTTTGTCTGCATGTTGAGAAGAACCAGGAGCGCTTTCAATCTAGACACATGTGCTCCATTATACAATGGCGTATCAGCTTCACTTTTCATATCATCATAGATAAGCCTTTCTAAATCCATGATCATCTCGATCATTTCATCAATCTCGGGCTCAAACATTGCCTCGTTGGGAATGTGGTCTGCATGATCATCCCCCGAGCTGTCAGAGGCTACATCTTGTGGCCTCACATATGCTGCTTGACGAAAGCGCCTGCGAACAAGTCTATTGGGTTGCAAGATTGCTGCCTGTTGGCTAGCGTCAGAGTTCGACGAGTTATAATTGGCAACAACTCGATCTATAATAGATGGATCGAACTCGCCAAATTCGCGAACGTGCTGCAAAAAACGTGTCTTGTCCGTCGCACAGCATTCTTGCAATGATTACAAGGACATAAGATCCTCGTTGAGAGATAGGTGTTTCGGTTGGACGGCCCCACACCCTCGTCACTACTCATAATGAGGGTAAAAATCTTATAACCTGGACAACAAATTTAATCTTCTATTGGCATTCTTCATCTTTTCTCTCTCTCTCTCTCCCTCTCTCTCTCCCTCTCTCTCTCTCTCTCTTTGTTCACACTGTAAACTACCTCACATTCTCTAGTCATGTCCAATCCCCGCACACCTCGGTCTAGAGGTGCATGGAGATCAGAACCACCATGTTATAATCTCGTCTTTATTGGTTAATGCCTATATTTGTGGGTACAAGAAATCTACACACCCACGTCTACATGATACTACATGTAGTGGACAAAACCCCTTTGCCTCTTCTCTAGCTGTAGCATTTCACAGCATCTTAACATCTTTTCACAGTAGATCTTTGTCTGTAGTATGCAGGTACGCCATTCTTGCAATGTAGCTGATGCCTACTCAAAGCACTTAATTCTTACTCTAGATTTGACGGGTTGTGTAGTGTGTGTGTGTGTGTGTGTGTGTGTGTGTGTGTGACCCTTGGAATCGTCATCTTGCATCACTAATTTTTGTGGAGGCTGACTTTTCTCTTCCATTGGCTGATCATGATGGCTTATTGTATGGTAGCAGCAGTCGAACATGCAGATGGAATTGCTAGTCCGCATGGACTGTCGAGGCTGTGAGCTCAAAAAAATTTCTCATGTACGAAAACGGAGTCTTTTTCAATGTTTTTCATATGAGCAAGTGTTTTTCATACAATGCTTAACATCATGAGCGCACCTTCATTGACATGCACTAATATCTAACCTAAATCTAAAAAAAACTAGTCCATCGAACATAAATCTAGATCTAATTTAGTCTTAAACCCAAAACAAACCTAACTCTAATCTAATCTAACGTAAATAAACCTAAATCTAATCTAACGTAAATCTAACTCAAAAGAAACCTAAATCTAATCTAATCTAACCTAAATAAACCTAAATCTAATCTAACGGAAATCTAAATCTAACCTAATCTTAAACTCAACATAAAAATAAATCTAAATGTAATCTAACCTAATCTAATTTAAATTTTAACATAATCTCTTTCTCTCTTTGTTTTCTCCCCTTACCTCTCTCGTAAATAAAATAAACCTAATCTAAATCTAACGTAAATAAACCTAAATTTAATCTAATATAACGTAAATCTAAATCTAACGTAAATAAACCTAAATCTAATCAAACGTAAATCTAACTAAAAATAAACCTAAATTTAATTTAATTTAACTTAAATAAACATAAATCTAATTTAACGTAAGTTTACATCTAACATAATCTTTAACGTCTTTTGGGATAGTTTCCTACGACGTTAAAACTCTCTTCTTTTGTGTGTGTGTGTGTGTGTGTGTGGGTGTGTGCCAATAAAAAGAGAAAAATGGTATAACCTTTCTATCACCCAAGTGTGATCGATTGGTTATGCCATTTCCCTCTTGAATAACAGGTCTTGAGTTCAACTCCTCCTTGGCTAGATCTTTAGGTCTTTTTAATTAGTTTCCTACGACGTTAAATGAAACTCTCTTCTTCTCGGGTGTGTGTGTGTGGGTGTGTGCACGCCAATAAAAAAAGGAGAAAAATGGTATAATTTTTCTATCACCGAAGTGTGATAGATTGGTTATGCCATTTTCCTCATGAATAACAGGTGTTGAGTTCAACTCCTATTGATTAGATCTTTAAGGTCTCTTGGGATAGTTTCCTACGATGTTAAGACTCTCTTCTTCTTCTTCTTCTTCTCTCTCTCTCTCTCTTTGTTTTATCTCTCTCTCTCTCTCTCTCTCTCTCTCTCTTTTCCTCTCTCAATGTGTGTGTGCATTCTTTGTTTATGCATGTGTGTGCGTTTTTGGTTTATGCATGCTCTCTCTCTCTCTCTCTCTCTCTCTCTCTCTTTTCCTCTCTCAATGTGTGTGTGCATTCTTTGTTTATGCATGTGTGTGTGCGTTTTTTGTTTATGCTTGTGTTCTCTCTCTCTCTCTCTCTCTCTCTCTCTCTCAAAAACACAATGTGTGTGTGTGTGTATGTGTGTGAGAGAGGGAGAGAGAAAGAGGGGAAGGGAACATGAGAGTGAGGAGAGGGAAGGAGCATACCTAGCTCTCCTTCCTCTCCTCGTGTGTGTGTGTGTGTGTGTGTGTGTGTGTGTGTGTGTGGAGAAGAAAGAGAGAGAGAGAGGGAGAGCGCGTTACCTTGCTTGCTTGAGCGCGTGCCGAAAACTCAGATATGAGATCTGAGTTTTCGGACGCTCTCGGTTATTTTTTTAGCCCTAACGACATCGCTATGGGCGTCGCTAAGTTACAAGTAACTTAGTGATGCCCATAGCGACGCCATGGTTTTTCACATTTGAGCATCGTACTCCGAGCGTCGCTACTATTAAGTACCTCTTGCAGTGAAAATTCTACAAATTAAAAGATTTTACTTGAGGTTTGCCTTTTGACTAATCTACTATGGTATTTTATACTTGATGTTTGTCCTTTGATAAATTTTTCAATGGTAATTAAAAGCTGACATTCACCTTTAGAATGCTAGTCTATGGCATTTATAAATATTTGAGCAACATTTGATGGAGGTTTGACCTTTGAACAATATGGCAATTATTGATTTCACATTGTTGTCATGCTCTTTCTTATCTCTGTTTGCGGGGGTCCACACTGAAAGAGGCTGCTAGTAATTTTTGTTATGTTGATCATTTACTTTTGTGGTGTTCTCTTTTTGGGATATTATGATGACTAGTGGAAAACTCCTGTTGATTACTTTAGTTGATTCAACTTTTCTTGTACTGAGATTTGCCTCTTTTCCACACTATATTCTATTTTTTTTATTTTCACAACTAAGAATCGTTAATTCTCTATTAGGGGAAATTGTTACAATTTTCTTATCTTGAACAATCTTAAGCATTTACACTACAATTTGTTATTTCATACATGTAAATATTCATTTAATTCTCTCAAAGAATTTAAATAGTGTAATTTTATGATGGATACTCTCCATGCAAATAGGAGCCTACCTCAACTATTACTTTTGGAGAGAAATATGTTTTTTTTTTCTATTTTTGGAAGCAAACTCTCAAGATAAAGCACCCTCCGTTGCTTTCTACAACTCCAAAGTATAAAGATACCTATTTTGATTCTTACATGCGTGCTTGCTTGTAAAACTTTCATGGTCGTTGGTCGGGGCAAAGTGCATTGCAACCCTCCATGTGCTGTCGTTTCTACTGCAAAATCGTGCTAAGTAGCCATCAACTCAACATGTAGAATCGTCATAGCCCAGATACAATTTGCAAGCCAATGTACATTGGCCAACTAAGCACATGAAATGAATTTTAGCAACGTGTGTTCTTTGCGCCAACCTTCATTTACCACCTCAAGGCTAGTAATAATCACTGGTGGCCTATCACTTGCACTTATGTTGTCAGAGCCCCCTCCCAATGACCATGGCAGCCGGGAAAGGACAGGTTGTGTCCCTTCCCTTAGAAAAATGCTCCCGTGCATGGCTTCCGGCCTCGGCCACGATCACCATGGCAGGGTCACGGGGATAGGAACCCTACCTCTTAAGCTTTTTCCTTTTATGCTCTCATCTCTTTACAGGCTGCATATTCCCAAGGGTGATTTTATTAGGAGCAGTTGTGAAGTGTCTGGAAACAATGATTTTTAAAGGAAAAAGTTTCCTCGGAGACGTGTGGTAATTAAAAAAAAAAAATCAAGATGGTCGAAGGAGCTGCCACGGGCCGGCTTTCCGCGTGCTGCACTGCTCAACCTGCATCACTTCAGTTACGTATGTCTCTTCTCACAGCTCAGCTGCTCTTGACCTAGTGGCGTAATAAGACTGGTTGATCGAGCTGGGCCTTTTGCACCCGGCTCTGAGCTCAGGTTTAGCTAACACAATGGCACTCTGTGTGGATTTAGGAAACTGGGCAGGTAGATTGGCTGAGTCCTGTAAGTTCTTGTTGCTGGGCAGTTGACGGTGGTGGCGGCGTCACCCATGGTCTCGCGCATTTGTGCATGTACAGGTCTGCATACATCTCCTCCCTTTAAAACCAGCTACTTGATGTACACATGTGAAGTGGGCCAGTTTAAATCGGTTAATTATCACCAAATTTCAACAAGGTGAGGTCATGCTTGGCTTGTATCACCTTATTGTGTGTTTGATCTGTGCAGAAACAGGATGTGGTAAATGGCGTCCCAGCACGAAACCTCAAATGCAGCTAAAGTAGCTAGGCTTTCCATTGAGACTTTGGGGCGAGGTTATGATCTTACATGTGATTTGAGGTTTTCAAGCTGTAAAGATGTTGATGGCGCACCCTTAATTGAGATCTATGACAAAGAGACTTATGAGCTCACACTTCCTGGAGGTGTTGTCATTGAGAATGTGCCTACAGTTGTCAAAAGTGACAAAGGTGAACGTACCCGTTTTCGATCAGACATCCTCACTTTCGAGCAGGTAAACTTTATTGCTTTAATTGCAGCATTTGCATGCATGCAGAACAAAGATTGTGGGCACTACTCTGAAAAGGATCTGGAGCAGTAATGAGATACTTAATGTCCGTACATTAAAAGTTATTCCCACGATGCTTTGGGTATATTTTCAACAAAAGAGACGGATTGTATTTTTGTTTACGGTTTGGATTGCTATGATGTTATGAATTTGAAACTTGTGTTGTTTTTTCTGGTGAAAAATAATGTTGTGGGGTTATTCAATTTAAATGTGACTGGCTTACTTTATATAAGGAAGGAAAATAAATAATGAGAAATGACTCTTAAGTGGTGGTCCTCAATGTCCACAAAGATGCTTTTATAGACTATTAAGAGATTGAGGAAAAGGGGCAAAAGGACTATTGTGCATCGGTGATGGTGAAAGCAAAAGTGGTTTTAGTGTGAGCAAAGGTTTAAATTTAAACGAATTAATAATCAAGAACTTTACAAACCATAGAAAATGTAATTGACATAGCATGCTTCCACATTCAGGTTCGACATGCATTGATTCTAAGAAACCTTGAAGTAGGGAGCACACAAATAATTCATCTCCGCAAGGGAAAGCAATCCTTTAGATGCATTCTGATGCACTGAGTTATCATTTGTGCCTTTATTTCCAACATTTTAGGTTCTTCTTCTTCTTCTTCTTATTCTTGCTACGTAAGTGTTGCGCCCACGATGTCGATAGTGAACATGAGCTGCAATTTCATCAGATGGAGACTGGCCATGATCACTGTTAAGCTCTTAAGAGAAAAGCTAATATATTGGCTGGCTATTTCTACTTAAGTTGCTTATTGAGCGATGCTCCTGCTGCCTCTTCTGCCAGAAAGTGCTAGCTCTGGTTTGCTTATATATTATCTTAGCAAAATTGCCCTACCTAGTTCCCAACAAAAATCACTTAATAAATAAGTGAAAAATGTCAAAAATAGGGAAAATAGGTTTAATGCACTGGAAAATTTCCTTGATGGATTCTGATGGGAATGCTAATGATCATGCTGTGTGCAAGCGGAGGATATGCATCTAATCTAAGTGTCTGGTCATGCACGGTCTGCAAACAGACTCACAAAAGTGCCAAGAACACTTCCTAAGCTAGACTAATTGAACTGACTGAACCCTTGTCATGCTGTAGCTTGTCCACGGACACATAGGGTTGGATGTGTCACGTGACACTGTAATTCTAAGCTCTCTGTCCAATTAGCCTCCACTCGCTCTCTGAGCACAAAGTCCAGCAAGACCCTCTTTGGGATGCATAGCATCATGCTCCCCCTCCTCTGCCTATCAATCACTGTGCCTATCAATCACTGTGAGAATCACTGGTGCATGGTCCGAGAAGAAAGTCCCAGCCAAAATGCCAATAGTCCCACCCAAGTCACAGAAGTGATCACTAGTGTAGAAGCGATCTATCCGAGATAGATTCACTCCTCCCACTCGACGGTCCGACCGAGAGAAGGCCAGGCTATCAGGTGGCCTCACAAAGCTAGAATGCTGCCACACATATGAAACCCGCATAGTCATACATAGCCTCTCCCAAGCTGCCAACTCACCTCCATGCACAGTAGCATGGCTACCTTCTACCTTGTCAGCTTGGTCCTCCAACATGTTGAAGTCTCCCCCAATGCACCATTGCTTTGCCTGCGGCAGAGACTTTGCAATGTGAGCCCAAAACTCTGCACGTGCGCTCGCCACATTGGGCGCGTAGATGTTTAGGAAGCCCATCATGCAACCCTGAACCTGCATAGTAATCCACTGAGCCATGCCTGGCACAATAATCCCCCTGCCCACAATGGCCTGCTGCAAAGAGTCCGCAATGGTCATACATACCCCACCCTGGATGCCTCTAGGTCCAAAAGCAGCTGACCAAAAAGTCTCAAAGCGACCACGTAAAATCTGACCACATCGCCGAATGCGGCTCTCACAAAGATGGTGCTCCTGCAGCATAAGGATGTCAATCTCACCACCCACAAGGCATCTATGTAGCTTCTGACGCAGCCGACCCCTCTGACGTTGAAACTAGGGCCCTCCTAATCCCTGCACATTCCATGAGATGATCCTCATGGAGTCAGTGAGAGAAAACAGATGTTGCCACAACATCCAACCTCGCTATCTTTGAGGCCGGTTTGGATGGGGAGTAATCCGCATCCGAACGACCTCTAGACAAGCGCGCAAGAAGTGATTGTCTTGCCCAGGCCCAAGCCGAGCGTGCAGCCTGAAGGGCTACATCCTTTGTCCAAGAATCCTCATGCACAAAAACATAACACGGAGGGCACTGAGTGTCAGCAAACAAATGCACCACAATGTGCCTGCAACCGCTGCATCTGGAGGTGTCACGCTGAACTTGGCAAAAGGCCAAAGTGTCTGCACCAGATCTGTCACTGCTAAGTCCCCTGTGTGGTGTGAGAACTCAATAGCGTTGGTCTGGAGCCAGTCCAGGACTGTGTGCTGGGTCCACTCTATGATATTCCTACCACACAATGGAAAGGAGAAACCCACCACTGTGTCTAGGGCCTCATTGCCTCTAGCTGCAAGAAAGAGGACGTGGACTCGAAAGCTGGCCTCCTCTTGTCGGAAGAGGAATCACCCAGAAAGCGAGTGAAGCTGTAGTCGAAGAAATCCCAACGTCTGCGAATGTCGAAGTTGGTCAGACCTCTGGGGATCGCTGCAAAGGAAGAACTGAGCACCAAAAAAGGCGGCCTCAGGTGGGGCTGTCCCTCTCGAGCCACACGGCTCGTAGCGAAAGCACTACCAAGGGAATGCCTCGCGGCAGAAACGTGTTCAATACCCTGCGTCTGAGGAGTGGTGGTGGAAGGGTCGGGAGACGAGGCTGTGGGCCCCATCAGGGATAGAGGAGGGGCGGGGAGCGAAGGTGGAGGTGGAGGGGGGGAGGGTGGTGGTGGGGGAGGAGGTGGGAGGAGGCGGAGCGGCAGCGGCTGAGGCAGGAGGAGGCGGAGGTGGAGGAATAGAAGAGGACGGGGCCTCCTCAGGAAGGTCCTGGTGAAGGGGGTCAAAACGGTTCCCAGTCGGAACCTAGTGCTGTTGAGCTGCCGAAGGTCGGCCACCAGGAGGAGCAGTGGGGTGAGGTCTCCCTTGACGGCGGCGGTCGGGCACCTGCTGCCAACCATCAGCTGGCTGGTCACTGGTCTCTGTCGAAGTATCAGCCTGTGCATCCTGTGTACCTAGCTCCTGTGTACCTAGCTGCTTGGCATGCTCAGCCTTGGGAGGCTGTGCATGTGCTGTGGGTCGAGGTCTCCTGCGAGGACAGGCCTTTGCCATATGGCCCAACTGCATGCATATGAAACACTGGTTCGGGAGACCCGAATACTCCACTCTGTCTGATCCATCCCCCACTTACCCTAGGCAACATTACCACCTTGGGGAGGAAGTGCGTGTCACGAACGAGAACCGCACAATAGATAGACATGTGGCCTTGGCCACAACTGAAGCTGCCGTGCGTGGAGACTCCAGAATTGTCCTGAACATGGAACCAATCCTGGGTAGGAGGGGATGGTACTCTCGCCTTAGGCCAGGGAAACATACCGAAATCGGTAAGTTTGCCTCCTCCTCGAGCACGTCTGTAGTGGGGTTAAAACTGTGATGCCAATGTTGGAAGTAAGCTTGAGCTGCTCTGATGCCGAGTGGACTCATCGAAATCACCTTGGTCGTCATATATGCAGACTCGAACTCGACCTGGTAATACCCTCTCCCGAGGATCTGGACATCTGTGATCTTGCCCACATCGGAGAGAAGACAGGCCTGTAGTAAATCCCGAACCTCACCCTGACTGGGCCGAGTGCCAATGATCTTACAGATAACCGAAGTGGCTTGCAAGCGCTCCACTTCGGCCATCAAGCTCGCTTGCTCTTCTGGCGAAAGAGCAAGTCGAAGGGTCGGCTTCGTGGTGTCGGGCGAGGGGGCTTCAGTGGAGTCCCTCTGAGGTGGAGCAAAAGCCGCCATTTTGTGTCTACTGCTGCTGCTGCTGAGTCGAGGAAGGTGAGAAGGACGTGAAGCTCCCAGAAGGCCGTGGGGATAGACTCCTGCGAGCAAAAAAGGGGGGGGGGGGGGGGGGGGGGGGGGGGGGGGGAGGGGGGAGGAGGCAATGTAAGCGGGAATGTAAGGGGCGGGCGAGCGGGGGGGGGGGGGGGGGGCTGAGGCGCTGGGGTCGGCTGAAGGCGGGAGAGCTAGGGGCGGGTAGTCTGAGGCGGGCTGAAGCGGGCATGGCTGGCTGCGCGCAGGCAGGCAGCGTGGAAGGGCAGCGCAAAGGTAGCAGGGGGGGGGGGGGGGGCGATGGCGAGGGAGAGGGGCTGAGGGAGTGTGCGCAGGAAAATGGGGAACGCAGCGGCAACGAGCAACCTCGGTAGGGCATCCTATATTTGTCAGAAACGAATAAAAATAGTCTTCTATAAACCTTAATTTAGGTTAATCCGAAGCAAACTCATTAGTACTAGTGCATATATCCTAGCTATGCTATCTAAAATATCTCTGCACTTGGAGATTGTCTAATGGCAAGAATCTGCTCACTCTGTGTTGGGAATTGCTCCCTATGTGAAGGCTATGAAATGTACCAAAAGTCCACTTTTACGCTTTTATGTGTCATTACAAACAAAAATGAACAAACCTACGGACGAGCCAATGTCGTGTACAAGCCTTTGTGTCCCATACGACCAAGGCTGCAACGGATTCTTGGTAATTGAAAGTTATAGACCAAAAAATGACCAAGGAATTGCGAGGATGCGCACATCAACTTTTCCCTCTTCCAGAGAGAGAATACTAAACTCTCAAGAAGTAAGATGACTACACATGGCATATAAAGAGAGAATACTAAACTCTCAAGAAGCAAGATGACTACACATGGCATATGAAGAGAGGCACATCTCGAAGAAAATGAGCACTCCATCTCAAAACTATATCCCATAGATTTTACATGTTTAGATCCCTTCGTATGACGCTAGATGCGCAAGAATCCAGCATAGATAGATTTGACCTCCTCGTATAATTCGCCTTTTAAGTCCATTTTAGTTGGGTATTAAACACCCTAGGAAAAAACGACTTTTTTCGTGCAAAAAAGTATTGATCAACTTCCATCTAAGGTCTCTCTTGAAATTCCATGTTGCTGTCGAAAAGCTTGGCATAGGACACTGTTGAGGCCGCCCCGCCTGAAGTCTAATGTCTAGACTGTCCTCCTCTTAGCTTGCGCACATGCAGGGCACCGGTTGCAACCTCCGACCCAAAAGTGCACGAAGAACACTAGAGGCCCACCAAAACCCCACCACGCCCCTGCACTTAGCTACCGGGGCTCTCACCGGCACCACCGAGACTCAATAGACAAGCCTTAATGGTCACCCTCAATGAGGAGCCGTTTCCTTGGAGCGAAGCACTGGTATTGGCTGTGGCACAGGACATCTCAGCAAATGGCGTTGACCTGAGTCGTGACGACGACTGGAGTTGCTGCATGTGCGCAGGCTTCCGGTAGATGGCCTTCATTCACCCTCAATCGGCTAGCCATCGGAACCGTTGCATGTGCGCAGCCTATCTATCTCATAGATTGCTGTTGGCGTTGAGAGTCGAGACTAGTTGATCACACTGCTGCCCCCCAAGAGAAGACCATATCGATCAGTTTTGCCTCTTCATTGATCGGTTGTAACTCTGCACCAAAAGGATGTGTCTATTAGCCAAAGACATATCTATTTCGTGATTGGATGCGTCCCTTCATATGTGTCTGTTTGTCTCCTATGTCAGGAACCTATTGTAACACAGTTTCATTTAGTCAATCAATCTTTTAGTTATCTGAGTTCTTAGTGTCTGAGTCTCTTAGCCTTAAGTTTTGTTCTTCAAGTTCAAAGTTCAGTTCTTCAAGTTCAAAGTTCAAGTCATGGAGTGTTAGTAAAGCATATGATTTGCCCTAAATCCTCACATTGGTATCTGAGCTAGAGCGTCATCAACTTTTGAAAACCTTGTCTTTGTTAAGATCAAGGAAATTTTATGGTTAATACAATTCATGTCTAGTTGATAATATTGTCTTTGCTAAGATCAAGGAAATTTTATGGTTAATACAATTCATGTCTAGTTGATAATACCCTCTTGATGAAGAATGCTCGAAGTGCTAAAAGTTTGTTTAGTTTGTTCTTTTCTATTGGCACGTGATGCCCGTCTTGTGACAGTGGTATCCGAGCTTCAGGCGTGTGCTTTTCTCAAAGCATACCGGTCCTACCAAAGAGCAGACAGAGAAAGATGGCACTTCCAAAGTTCATTGGAAATTTTATTTGAAAGAATCTTCGTATCTCGACCCCGGACTTATTAGCCACTCCCACCCTTACTTCATCGCGCATTGGGCGTGCTCCCGTCTTCATCGCTCATGTCTTACAGGGCATAAGCAAAAAAAAAAACACTTGCAAGAGAGGGATCCAAGATTTGTTTCGAGCTGCCGTTTTTCTCAGATCAAGGTTGCATCCGTACAACGTACGGATAGGTCCATATAGTACAGCCGTACAATACAAATCCGTGCGTATGGATAGGGATCCGTACGGATGCTTTTTTTCAAAGAAAAAAAATCGTGCATTGTGAGGTTTGTAGAACTTATTAGAGTCAGGACTTACATATTTCAGTCTTAGATTATCATTATGTACTTTTTTTTTATGCTTTAGTTTTATGAGACCATCACATGAGACTTTTGACACTGTTTGGCTGTAGACATTGATCAGCTTTGTGTTTTCACTGTTCGGTTAGAGTCTTGGAATGTGGTCTTTATTTGAAGTCTTGGTGAATGCATAAGTAAAGGTATGAAGTACTCTCAGTTTTAGGCTTTTTGAAAAAAAAGGACGTATTTTCACGTACCTAAAAACTCAATCCATTCTGTACTACGTACCTGACGTACCGAATTTGTACCGAACACTACGTACCTAGCTACCTTGTCTCAGATGCAGTGTCATGCAGTGGTGGAAGTCTATAGCTACCAAGCCGCACACTTCAAGAAATTTTTTTGCCCAAAGTTACATGCCTACAGACATCTTCCTTCGGTTGCAGCTTCTGGCAGAGTGGAGTATCTTGAAATGCTTGCCGCGGAAACCCTAGCAGATTACAACTTGCAGTCTTTAGACATCTCTCAGCAGGTGTCTCTTATTGATGACCTTGGAGGTCCAATGTGATTGGTATATCTTGGGACTACCATAATCGCCACAGGAACATTGCTTGTCGAGGCTTGTTTCGACTATTCAAGAATTTGTGGATCATGCTACAGCTACGAATTTATGGAAGGAACCTAACGCTAATTTTTAATGCAGGTTTCAGGATGGAAAGTCAATCAACTTTTCGAGCTTGACTAATGTCGAGATTTTTTTTTAAGTTTGAATTTTGTTTGAGAACTTGTTTGGTGATCCTGTCTGGAATTTGTTTGAAATGGATGGTATCTGTTTTAAACCCGTCTTGGTGCCGATTTGAACTGTTTGACTCTGGTTTGAATATTGGTTTCAATGCTTGCTGATTAACTCCCGGGTGGTGTCACAAGACAGGCACTACGTGCCAACGAAAAAGAATAGACTGAACAGACTTTTGTCCCAAACCTTGGCGCCGCTTTTGGTATTTCTTTATATTGCATCATCAAAGTACAAGCTGATACTCCGTCCTCTGCACCTTCATCCAGAAGCATGCCAGAGAATGAGCCCATGGCCTCATATTTAAAGGCCCTAGACCCAAAAGCAGTTTACATGAAAAGCCTTCAAACTCAAAAGAATCTGGTCCAAAAGCAATGCCCAAAATCTGCCAGCATAAATCATGGAAATCCATACATTGCCACGTCAGTCGTCGACGCAAAATGCGAAAATCCATACAGTCTACCACGCTATCATGTCAGTGCAAAATCCGGGGTTTTTTTGTACAATTGCCACGTCATCAAGCCAACGCAGATTACGAAGATCGATATTGTTGCTGCCACGTCATCAGCTCCACGCAACACTCTGTGTGTTTGTGTGGGTCCTGCTTTATTTATATGCCTTTATGTCACTTGGGCCCTTTCGGACGAGGTCCCATATGTTGGTAGGACTTCTTCTGATATTGCTCGTTCTTCTTAGGGTTTAGGCCCCTTAGTCGGGATCTGCACAGTGGCTCTGGTCTTCAGTGGCTTGACACGTCAACAATTTGTGACAGGTGGAGTACCGAGAGATGATTTTTGAGAATGCTTGTTCAAACTCATGGCCCAGACTCTTGTGGTTATTTGTGGGGGGAGTATTGAATGTTTGAAAAGTGTTATTTTTACTCATGGCCTGGACCTGGATGGTTATTTACGGGGGGAGTATTAAGAAGTCTGAGCAGTGGTTACTCTCAGCACCTCCAAACGACGCAGACTGTGGTTTGGGGGGCGTTTGGTTGTAAAAGGCCTCTATATCTCATGGCCCGGACCTTTTTAGGTTATTTACGGGAGGAGTGATGAGGGAGTCTGTAAGGTGCAGCGGAATGAATGTTTGAACTTTGCTCAAGATGAGTGCTCCGAACTGTGCTCAAGGTTCCTTTTTGTTCTTATGGAAGGGAGAGCCTTTCGTTCTTAACGAGAGAGTGCTATGATCACAACAAAGTGAATGGACAATGTGCGTGCAAGTGTATGAGACTGAGAGATAGAGAGAGAAGAGAAATACGACACCAAGACGGTTGTAAAACCCTCCTCCGAAGGCCCCACTCTTGTCAGCGAGAGTGGTCTACTATTGATTGCACAAACTAGTACAATGATGATGCATGTGACTGATGCAAGTCTAGACTATGTCGGTGTCGTCGACGGGGGTGACGAGGCCGATGCTAGGGCTGAAAACTGAAGGTATGTATCTGCTGTCCAAAAACGCTCAAGGCTGAAATCTGCTGCAAATCAAACGCTGAATTTGAGGCTGATTTCTGCTGCTGAAAAACGCTGATTTGGGGCTGTGGAAAACGCTGATTCTCTGCTGGTCTTTATGGCTGAAAACTTCACTTCTTGTAGGGCTGAAAGGACTAGGGAAAGAGGGCGTCAAAGGAGTCTGTTGAGATCCCCCATGGCTGAGATCTGTAGCGATTAAGGTTGGGATCAAAAACGCTAGAGGCTAGGATCTGTAAAAAGCCAGAGGCTGGGATTTGTTGGCGATCTTTGCTTGAAGGAAAACGCTAGCAGAAGGGTGTCCTGGCGATGAACTTCTTGCTGAAAACGCCAATGATCTGGGGGTTCTATGGCGAGGCTTACTTGATGATGAAAACGCTAGGTTGATGGGGGTCTTTACTTGGAGGGAAATCGCCACCAAGGGTCTTGCTGAGAAGTTGCATGTTGAGCGGTGGAGCTCCTGCTGCCTCTTCTGCCAATTAGTGCTAGTCTAGGTTTGCTTATATACAAACTTACTCAATTTGCCCTACCTACTTTCCAACAAAAGTCACTTAAAAATAACAAGTGAAAAATGTCAAAAATAGGTAAATTAGGCTAAATGCACTGGAAAATTCCCCTGAAGGATTTTGATGGGAATGCTTATGATCATGCTGTGTGCAACCAGAGGATATGCATCTACACTAAGTGTCTGGATATGCACGGTCTGTGAACAGACTCACAAAAGTGCCAGATCACTTCTAAATCTAGACTGACTGGACTGACTGAACCCTTGTCGTGCTGTAGCTTGTCCACGGACACATAGGGTTGGATGTGTCACGTGACAGAGTCGTTGAATAGCTCATGGCTCGGACTTGGATGGTTATTTGCAGGGGAAGTGTTCATTGGCGACTTTATGTTTCTATGTCTTGTAACATGCGTATGTGAGCATTTGTGTTGCAATGTGATGTGCCACCCATTAAATATTCCTTATTGGATGAGATACTTCTGGGAAGTCAACGACCCAGGATATCAAGAGTTCCGATCTGGAATGAGACTCCTTATTAGATGAGATTCTTATGGGAGGCCAACGACCCAAGAAATCAAGAGCTCCGATTTGGAATGAGAAAACTGATTGTCCCTCGGAATGACCCTCGGAAATTTTTGAGCTAACTTGAGTTGTTTTGCAAATATGCTGTAATGGCGGACGATTACAACGACCCAGGATATCAAGAGTTCCGATCTGGAATGAGACTCCTTATTAGATGAGATTCTTATGGGAGGCCAACGACCCAAGAAATCAAGAGCTCCGATTTGGAATGAGAAAACTGATTGTCCCTCGGAAATTTTTGAGCTAACTTGAGTTGTTTTGCAAATATGCTGTAATGGCGGACGATTACTTTCTTTCAAGGAGGGATGTCACAAACTCCGTTCTTTAGTGTCAAGTCACTAAAGAACGGAGCCAACTTTCAGATCACGGCCGAGGGGCCTAAACCCTAAGAAGCAGCAGCAATAGAAGAAGAAGAAGAAGCAGAATAAGTTCCCACCAACTTATGGGACCCTGTCCGATGGGGTCCAAGTGACATAAAGGCATTAAAATAACGTTGGACCCAGCACGCGCGCGCACGCACACACACACGCACACACACACACTTGGTCACAACATCTGACCATGATAGCATTTGGAGGGGTTCTGATTGTGCTCTGAATCACTGTATCTGGCTAAAAAATGTGACATCCAACTATTTGTATTCAATCTAAATTTGAGTTGTTGCCTTAGGGGAGTTTACCTTATGCTTTACTACCCCGTCCGATGGGGCTTCAAGTGACATAAAGGAAATAAAGCAGGACCCACACACACGTACACACCAGAAATTGCGTAGTTGCTGATGACGTGGCAGATTTCCAAAAATCACGCTGGCTGATGACGTGGCATGCTATACGGATTTCCGTGTTTTGTGTTGGTTGATGACGTGGCAGGTTGTACGGATTTCCGTGATTTACGTTGGCAGCTTTTTGGCATTGCTTTTGGACCAGAAGCTTTTGACATTTAAAGGCTTTTCACTGTAACTGCTTTTCAGGCCAAGGGCCTTTAAACATGAGGTTAGGGCTCATTCTCTGGCATGCTTCTTGGAGAAGGTGCAGAGGGTGGAGTTCCGGCTTGTACTGTGTTGATGCAATATAAAGAAATACCGAAAGGGGCGCCAAGGTTTGGGGCCAATACTCTCTGGGGTGGAATTCTGCCACTCCGTGTCGCGTGTCGTCTCTCTCTTTCAGTTCAGTTGTTATTTGAAGTGCTTAAAGTTGTTCGTCTGTTCTTTTCTATTGGCACGTGGAGCCTGTCTTGTGACAGTGGTATCAGAGCATTAGGCGTGTGCTTTTCTGAAAGCATACTGGTCCTACAAAAGAACAGACAGAGCTACTGGAATTTTATTTGAGGTATTTGAGGCATCTTCGGCCTTCAACCCGGACATATTAGCCACTCCCACCCTTACTTCATCGCGCATCGGGCGCGCTCCCGTCTTCACCGCTCATGTCTTACAAGGCATAAGCCATAAAGATCACTTACAAGAGAAAGAATCAGATTCGTTTCAAGTCACTGTTTTTCTCAAAAGCAGTGCCATGCAGATGTTGATGTCTATAGCTACCAAGCCGCACACTTCCAAGGAGTTGGCAAGCTTTCAAGAAAATTTTTGCCCAAAGTTATATGGTTTCTGACATCTTCCTTCGGAGTGCAACTTCTGGCAGAGTGGGGTATCCTGAAATGCTTGCCATGGAAACCCTAGCAGATTATAACTTGAAGTTTCTCGACATCTCACAATAGATGTCTCTTCATGATCAGATGACCTTGGAGGTCCAGTGCGATTCTATCTTGGGACTACCATCGCCGCGAAAGAAACACTGTTTGTTCAAAAGTTGACGGACCATGCTGTGCTTGGCTACGACCCTATGGGATGAACCTAACCCTAATTTTTGATGCAGGTTTCAGGATGGAAAGTCAATCGACTTTTCGAGCTCGATCGATGCCGAGATTGCTTTTTAAGTTTGAGTTCTGTTTGATCTTGTTTGGTGATCTTGTTTGGAATCTGTTTGAAATGGATGGTATTTGTTTCGAACCTGTCTTGTTGCCGATTTGAATTGTTTGACTCTGGTTTTAAATACTGGTTTCAATGATTGGTGATTTTACTCCCAAGTGGAGAAGTGAGAAATACTGTTTTGGTATTGTTTGAACCTCGGAACGATGTAGGCCGATGCTTGGGAGCGTTTCGTTGTATGTTTGAAAACCTCAGAACGACTCAGGCCGATGCCTGGGGAGCGTTCCGGTGTATGCTTGAACCTCCAAGCGACGCAGATTGCGGTCTGGGGAGCGTTTGGTTGTACAGTCCTCTGAGCTCATGGCCCGGACCTTTTTAGGTTCTTTGCGGGGGGGGGGGTTGAAGAGGTAGTCGTTGGGTAGCTTCATAGCGCAGACCGTTTGTCTCGGGGGAGTGCTCAACGGTGCTGTTTGTTGTGTCTTGTAATATGCATATGTAAGCATTTGTGTTGCATTGTGATGTGCCAATTATTGAATATTCCTAATTGGATGAGATGCCTGGGTATGTAAGTTTTTAGTGCATCAAGACACCCGTGGAAGATCAGTACGATATGGGTGTGATGGCTAATTTTACTACGCTGGAATATCAAGAGTCCGATCTGGACGAAAGGAGAAGCTAACTCCTTGATCAAAAGAGCAGAAAGGAGAAGTTAACTCCTTGATCAAAACAGCCGAAAGGAGAAGCTAACTCCTTGATCAAAAGAGCAGAAAGGAGAAGCTAACTCCTTAATAAAAAGAGCAAACTGATTGTCCCTCGGAAATGTTTGAGCTAATTTGAGTTGTTTTGCAGATATGTTGTAATCGCGGACGATTACTCTCTTTCAAGAAGGGGAGATCTAACAAACTGCTGACGTGTCAAAGCCCTGAAGAATGGAGCCAACTTACAGATGTCGGTCGAGGGGCCTAAACCCTAAGAAGAACAAGTAACAGAAGAAGTCCTACCAACTTATGGGGACCCCGTCCGATGGGGCCCCAAGTGACATAAAGGAAATAAAGCAAGATCCACACACACGCACACACCAGAAATTGCGTAGTTGCTGATGATGTGGCAGATTTTCGAAAATCACGTTGGCTGATGACGTGGCATGCTGTATGGATTTCCACGTTTTGCGTTGGCTGATGATGTGGCAGGCTGTAGGGATTTCCGTGATTTATGCTGGTAACTTTATGGAATTGCTTTTGGACCAGAAGCTTTGGAGTTTTGAAGACTTTTCACTGTAACTGCTTTTCAAGCCAAGGGCCTTTCAATATGAGGTTAGGGCTCATTCTCTGGCATGCTTCTTGGAGAAGGTGCAGAGGGTGGATTCCGGCTTGTACTGTGTTGATACAATATAAAGAAATACCGAAAGGGGCGCCAAGGTTCGGGGCCAATACTCTTTGGGGTGGAATTCCGCCACTCCGTGTCGCATGTTGTCTCTCTCTTTCAGTTCAATTGTTATTTGAAGTGCTTAGAGTTGTTCAGTCTGTTCTTTTCTATTGGCATGTGGAGCCCATTTTGTGACAGCAAGAGCCTCTCTGAGCAGGAACAGGAGTAGCTAATTGTTGCAACAAAAGCAGGCACCGGTGGGGGTGATAACCTCACCGTACATGTGCGTTTTCAGCGTTGGTTATGTGCTGAATTTGGACTGTTTTTCAGCCATACGGATGCTAGAACCATGGGGAACAATGCCCCACTGTTAGAGGACAGTTCAACGACTGTTTAGGGCTGAAAACAAGGCAAAAACCAGTAAATACAGCGTGCTGAATTTACTGTTTTTGGGCAGAAATCAGAGGGTTTATGTCAGTGGAAGCGAGTTCCAGCAGGGGAATTGTTTTTGGGCCAGTTTTGGGGTTCTTATGCAGCCGAAATTTCGCTAGAACAGGTGGTATCTAGTTGGATATAGGTAAAGAATTCCGAGGACTCTTCTTGTAATTTACCCTCTTAAAGTATTAAGAAATACTGAGAGGGGCGCCAATTTTGGGGCCTACAGGTTGTCGGTGTCTGCTCGGAGCATTCTAGCTTCCGAGCTGTGTGTGTGCGCTTTAAGTGTTAATTCCCGTCGCAAGTTACCTTTCCAAAGTTCCCTGTGTGTGTGTGCAAAGTAAAGAATTTCGGGTGAAAGCTAAAGTCTACCGCCCTACGGGCCGGTTTCATGGTCCCATAGGTCATTTTGGCCTTTTGTAGACGTTAATGTCATTTCATTTCTCTCTCTCTCTCTCTCTCTCTCTCTCTCACACACACACACACACACACACACACACACACACACTCAGATGTCCCGTCTTTGTCTACCTTAGTGATCTCACTTCTTTATAGTTGCCTTGCATATGTATGTGGCATTGCAAGCGTTCTCTAGTGTTGGAGGATCTTATTGGAGTCGAGCCAGATATGAATCGAGGTGTCTACTGGATCGGAGGCCAGTTCATGTCTTCATTGCATCCTCCGCTGCTTATTTTGACAGAGTCTGGCACTCCTTGTTATGGAGCAATTTTGCGATGCAGACTTCTCAATCTGACCTTCTTAGAGTTTTTTTATGGATCAGCGGTTTCTTCCTTTTTTCTTCCGAGTAACTAGGAGTGGCTGGATCCCCAATGAGTCCATAGTAGGGGTTTAATGAAATATTGGTAAATAGTGTTTACATTTTGTGGCAAGCCTTGATTATAGATGGAAAGCCGTAACCTTTCTATTTGTCAGGTTTCAATAATTGCTTAGAAGAGCATTTTTTACTAGGAAGTTCTTTATGGTTCCGTACTTTACTATGTATCTGGCATTATATATTCATGTCCCTTTCATACAACTCTTGTAAAGACATGACATGGCTGTGGATTATGAAGAAATGGAAGAACAAGAGTTTTTTTCCTTGTTTGTGTAAGTGTTAATCTGATTTGGAGCATTTCTACATATGTCGAGGCATTTTGAGGTTATTTGAATCTCTTTTTGTTGCCTTGTGCTCCTCATTTACACAAGATGTATGTAGGTTTGCAGGTTTTGTCTCCATATTGTGGCATACACTTGTTTCTTTAATCACGGCATTTTATCTTTGATAGCATTTAATATTACAGGCATGAAGTCCTCTCCGAGCTTCTTCTGTACTTGTTCACTTCTTCCATTATACATTCGACTGTCTTCCATAGTGCCTGTTTCTTCTGACCATTGACATACATGTGGAAGATTTGTGTTCAACTCTTTGTAATTTTTAATATGTCTGTCTTTCCTCTAATTATAAAGTTGGGGAGGCAATGGTGAAGATTTTTTTTGGATTCATAGGATTAGAGGTTTTTGTTTGAGCTCCTTACCTGTTTATTAGTTTGCAATCTTGTTCAGCATGCCCAAGCACCCTTTCTGAAAAGATCCCATTGAGCTTAGTTACATTTCTTACGAGAGAGAGATTCAAATTGGCAACAATATTGTTTCTGTTTATCTCTATTATTGTTGCTAAAACTAAGCATTCAAGAAAACTTCTTTTGAACAGTGTGCTGACTTTTCTTTTAACTTGCAATTCATGCAGTAAACTAGACATGGGGTATAAAGGATTTTGATTTTGTGATGCAGATGTCTCAACATTTCAATCAAAGTCTCTCTCTGTCTGGCAAAATCCCATGTGGTCTCTTCAACTACATGTTCAACTTCAGCGGGCTATGGCAGAAAGACGCATCAACAACAAAACACCTTGCTCTAGATGGTTGGTTTTACACATCGTATACTCTTGAGATCCCAAGATCCCAACTTGTGTTAAAGGAGGGAATAAAAGCATTAGTTCCAGCATCATGGGAGCCAGCAGCGTTAGCCAGGTCAGCGTCATGTCGGACTCTTACTTTGTTTCTGGTTTATGATCTTTCATAGGTAGAGGGTGGAAACAAGAATAAGGTTGTATTCTCAAATAGGACTTGTGATCAACTTTAGCCTTCAAGATTTCAATTTGAAGTTTGGATCTCTCTAACATGCACACCTTTTCATTTTTTTCAATAAGATTAGTGCAACTTTTGTCTAAGGGAGATAACTACTTTTGTGCAACTTTCTTAAGAACCAAACTTAGGGGTTAATGGTGTGTTGGTGTAGGGGAATTCATGGGCAACTAGAAATGTAACTCGTTGAGAGACGTTGTGAAGGACTGGGGGGACTGGCCTCTACAATACCTCAAATCACCACAAAGAAAGGAGGATGAAGGGATAGCTCTCTCGGAGAATATGGTCTGATCTCCGCTCATGAATTTTGTGAACCTCACACACACTCAACCTCGTCTAGCCCTGACTTGCTTTTTGCTACACCGCTACAACTCTTACTATATTTGGATGTGCTAAAGGAAGCAAAGGGATCTATAAAATCAAAGGAAAAAATTGAGAAAAAACAATGGAAATCTCTGCACTTTTTTTAATAAAACCAAGGGCTTGACTTCTTTTCAAATGCCCTTGCATTGCTAGTAGAGACTCCATAGGTGCTCCCATATGTACTCATGGCTTGACCTAAACCCATTCAAATCAAACCCAATTTGAAAACCTACAAAGTTCAGCAAAAAAACTCAAAAAAAGTGATAGAAAACTTAGGGGAAACCTTACCCTTTCGTATATGTATAAGCAAGGTATTGCAGCACATAGTCTACCCTCGACTACTTGCACCACAGTGAGGTGCACACAACATAGCTACCATACCTCAGATTAAGATGAAGAGAGGTCAATATGTAGAGCTAAGCATTCACTTTCAGCAACCCATTGAGGAGAGACACACTCTGAACTCACCATTCAGGGTCTCGCAAAGCAAGAGGGACATCTCCACAGCAAAACCCCCAGTTGCATAAACATGGAGCTTTCTGTTCTCTGATGAGACTCCCACCTCACAACCTAAAATACCTGAAACAATCCCGCTGAGAAGGGAGGCAGAAGGTTTCAGCTTCTGGCCCCTGGGGGGGGGGTGTCGGGGTCTGGAAGCTGAGATTAGGGAGTGAACCATGAACGCTATGCGATCTTCTCTGCACGCCCCTTCTCCTCCCTTTGCTGCCGGCCCTTCTGAACCCAGCGTAAAATTTTAATAAAATGCTATCGTGGGGGGGCGTGAGTGAAAGGGGTAGCGTGACAACGTTGGCAGCGTGAGAGAAAGGGGCAGCAAGAGCATTTGTATTGTTTCTGATTTGTAACAGAATAATTGGGATGGTTGCTTTTAGAGTCTTCTTTAAGTTGCTTTTAGCCATAGAGCTAGCCAAGAGCATTTGTATTGTTTCTGAATTGTAACATAACAGAGAAATACTACTAGGTGTGCCTATCTTAGGGGCCAATGCATCATTGAGAGGAACTTCGCCCCCTTTCTGCCCCTCGTCTCTTACTGGCGTTGTCTTGAAGGTAAGAGTTAACAAAGAAAGTGTGATTTGAAGTGTGTGATGCTCTCTACTGCTTGTCGTTGTGTGCCAGCCAGTTACACTAGGATGCTTATCGCTTTATAAAAGAGGCGTGATTCCCAGTTTTGCATTGAAAGTTTAGCTGATTAGATCAGCTAGTTATCTTCGGCTTGGAATTCAGAAGTTTGGCCTGTAATCTTTCCTGATTACAGGTTTATTGAAACATTTGGCACCCATATCATTGTCGGGGTTAAGATTGGAGGAAAAGATGTCATTCACATGAAACAGCACCAGTCATCACCTTCAACATCTGTCGAATTCCAGAAGCTGCTTGCTAAGGTGTCAGATGAACGATTCATGCCAAGTGAAGGCCGCACTAGTGTTGGTTCAGTAGAGAACCGCAGCCACAAAAAGGTTTTCTTCTTAGGTACACTGGTTTGGTGAATCGATGAAACAATTTAATAAACAATCCCCTCCCCCCTTTTTTTTTTCTTTTGCAGCATAGCATCGAGTTTCAGTCATGGTCAGCTCATTTGGACACCTTCAGTCAGATAGTATACAATGACAAACATGTAACCTCAGCCTTATGCTTGCAAGTTTTGGGGTATCGTTTTTGTTAATTTCTAATTGGTTAACAGCATTCTCATATGGATTGTGAAGCATGTGACTATTATACCAAGAAGGAAGGGTGGCATTGATCATGGGCAGAGCCATTCTGAATGGATTCACACAGTTCCTCTTGCCCCTGATATTATTTCCGTGAGTTTGGTACCGATTACCTTTCTACTCACTGGCCTTGCTGGGAGTGGATTTTTGAGCCACGCTGTAAATCTCTACTTGCGTTGTGAGAACCTACGTCATTTTGACGCACTTTTTTGTAAGAGATCAGATTTTTCTGCTCGCTATTGAAACATCCTATACTTTTCTTTCTTCAGATAAACCGCCTGTTGAAGAGCTGCGCCAATTTTTGGAGTTTCAGCTTCCACGTGAATGGGCACCGGTCTATAGCGACTTACCATTAACATTGTCCAGAAAAGATCGCAGCCCTACAACACTGCAGTTCACTTTACTGGGACCCAAGCTCAAAGTTAGTAAAATGCAGGTATGATGGTTTTTCTGTGCCTTAAACATTCTAGTTGTTTTGAAAGGGTGTCCACATCAACTAGAAACTGTAACATTTCTTTGTGCATGAAAATGGCATAAAACCTTGTAAGAGCTAAAATATAGCTTAAGAGATGTAGAAGGTGATTTTTCTTGTCGATGACAGGAATGATGAGGAATAACTCAACATTACAGAGACTTGTTCTTGTCGAGGGCCGCCCTTGTATACAATCTATTGCATTTTAACAGCATGACAGTTGAGAGTCATTATAAAAAAGCTGTCGGAGCGACTCTTTTGCATTGAGGGCTGATCTTGTACACAGTCTATTGCATTTGAGACACCAGAGATAAAGAGTCATGCCTGCTGTTACCATTACAAAAGAGCTATCAAGGCTCATTTGCTTGAACCTACAAAATCACCAGTATTAGCAGTATGTATCAATCAGATGTGTACCATATCAACATTCCAAGCTTGTCTTACCTGCATTGACACTCTTTCCCTCTGAATGTAAACACAAGTCGATTTTCTCAACTCACAGATTTTGGTTACAAGCTAATCTAATGGCAGCATGAAATCGGAAAATTTAAAGTACTATTTCCAGCTTTCATGCTGAAAAATCGTTACAACTGTGAATCTGGATTATGTAAACTGAAAGATTTTGTAAATAAATTTTTTTATCTCTTCTTACCTAGAAAAGATTGGATTGAGCTTTGCTATGAGATCTCATGAAGTTTTGGAAGCTCTCCCTTGTGCGGGGCTTTTGCAGCTTTCAAATATGTGTAAACACTCACTTAAATTGCCATTGACCAAAATTTGGAAGGGCAAGAAAGAGTAGCTATTTCTGAATTGATTGTCCTTACATAGTAAAGTGGCCTTTTCTTCTTACTGGATGGACTTTTTGGTCATGTTGTCAATATATACTTTTGAGGCACTAAATATAGCCTCCTTTTTTAGGACTATTGTCTCAATTTTTCTGTAGAATTTGAGGAGTCTCTAGGCATCTTTTCTCAATAGAATGCAAGTGTCCTCAAAAATAGTTCCTTGAATCTAGCTTCTCGCCCTAAGAACATTTCGTCTGAAAGCAATAGCTTATTTTATTTTGACCTTTGTGCTCTTAGAAAGTGTATTCTTATTTCAGATATGTCCTAAGAGCTATTTTCCAGAAGCATTGTTATTTCTATCTTGCTTTTTATGCGGTTAATGCCACGGATACCCAGAGTGGTTGTAGGGCAAAGATGTATACGATCTGTCCTGTAGGTGAACTTTGGCCTCCAAAGGACATTAATATAGTCTTTCTTTCTTTCTTTCTCTCTGTGCTTGGAGCTTGTCATCTTCTGTTGCCTTCTGCGGACAGCATATTAACATCGAGTGGATTATCTCTCATTGATTTGACTCGCAATGCAGGTAACCGTGGGGAAAAAACCAGTCACAGGAATGCGTCTGTACCTGGAGGGCAAGAAATGCGACAAGATTGCAATCCATCTTCAGCATTTGTCAGCTATTCCTAGATTCTTGCAGCCCCTGTGGGAAGATCATCCTTTTGCAGTAGAGGAGGCCATTTGGCAAGATCCCGACGACTACAGCACAAAATATTTTGAGCCAGTACAGTGGAAGAACTTCTCACATGTCTGCACTGCACCCGTGGAAAACACAGAGACATGGATAGGAGATCATGCGGGTGCGTCAGTTGTCATCGGAGCGCAGCTTGCTGTGAAAAGCTTTGGCCTGAAAAATGTGCTGTACCTCAGGTTGTTGTACTCACGAATACCGGAAGCTCGGATTCGAAGATCGGAGTGGGATCACATGCCATCTGCCACACAAAAGTCAGGGATGTTTTCTACCCTTTTTAGCACCACTTTCTCTTCCACAACAGCCCCTGCCCCTGCAAAGGCTTCGCCGGTCGTTTTGAACTCGGGAATCTATCCTGAAGGCCCCCCCAAACCTGTACAGGACCGTAAGCTTTTGAAATATGTGGATACGACAGAAATGACGAAGGGTCCACAAGACATGCCTGGCCATTGGCTAGTGACTGGTGCCAAGCTCTACTTGGATAAGAAAAGAATATCCATGCGTGTCAAATACTCTCTCTTGACCATTAGCTCAGATTGATACAAGCTTTGAGGTTGCCTTGCCATGCTTTACTTGATGGGGTGTCATATTGACATCGTCTATATGCCACACACAGGTATCTAATGTAACAAAATTGAAGATACTTGGGGAGGTCACCTATAATATATGTGCTTATCACGTGGGTTAAATGGAAGGAATTTCCCCCCCCCCAAAAAAATGATACATTTTTATTCACAAAGGGGTATCATTTAAGGAATTTCAACAACAAATTTATAGATGGAATAGGGAAAGGGTGCAGTATAATGATGGAAAAATCACAAATAAGGGATTTAAATAATATCCCTTGATGTATTATAATATTGGTAAGGTGACATTCTTTTTGGATGCAGATTCTTGTCAGAATGTAAAGTTTGTGCGCTTGCCGGTGGTTTGCTGCAAGACCGTGCTTGGTCTGTACTATAGCATACTAGTTTGTGTGTGTATATTCGCCAGTCAAACCTACCTCCTTGGTCCATTTGTTTTCCTTGATTTCTTGGCTTGTTTGATTTGATTGGTTGTAGTGTTCGGGAAAAAACAGTTTTTCTAGCCATACATAATTCCTTTCTAGTCTTTTTCAAAGAAAAAAACTTGGAAATTTGACCTATTTTTACACTCTTTAGATTATTAGTGGAATAATTATTTTCTTCTTGATCCTGATTGGCACTATTGGATTTTCACGCAGCACAATTGTAAGTTGATACATTTTTGATAACCATTGATTGATTCTATTTTCATAACTCACCTAAGCAAATATCTTAGGCTGATTTGATAAAGCTTATATTCAAGGATGCCACAAACCAATAAGAACGTTGGCCAGTCGATAATAAAATCAATTCAGCACAATGCATTTGGAAAAAATCTTATTTATATCCGAATAAATGGAATATTCATCCACATCAAATCATCAGAATAAAAATAGTATTGCTTGTATACAATGCTGCATGAGGTGGGGTGGGTGACTTGTGACCTTCACAAATTAGGTATTGAAGCATTCAAAGGTGGAAGCTTTCTTAAGGGACACAACTAAAAAATGAGGTCTTCTTGGGTTATTTTTTTGGCTTTGGGTATCAATCCTTTTGATTGTAGCACATTTGAATATGACCAAGAGGGCATATAACCCACATTGCAAATTATAAGCAAAGAAATGTGCTATGATTTCCACTTTCATATGGTTGTCATGCTCTGTAGTTGCATGTACTTTTAGGAAAGGATGTAAACCCATGACCATGTGAATATTCACTCGACCTAGAAGAGAATCATTCCACAACTCCCTTTTATCAAAGAAATGCTCTCTTATTGGAAACACTCTTCCCTTAAAATTAGTACAATGCAATAAGGCTTTATATAAATTTGAAAAAATTCTTATTTATATCCAGATGTGTAGGATATTCATCCAAATTAAATCATTAGAACAAAAATCTTATTACTTGTATACAATGTTCCATGAGGTGGGGTGGGTGACCTAGGGACCCCCTAAATTAAGTATTGAAGTATTTAAAGGTGGAAACTTTTGTAAGAGGCAGAATGAAAAAATGAGGTCCTCTTGGGGTACTCTTTTCGCATTGGGTATCAATCCTTTTGTGATGATGTAGCACAATTGAATATGATCAAGAGGGTATATAACCCACATTGTGAACTATGATTAAAGAAATGTGCTATGATTTCCACTTTCAAATAGTCGTCTCGTGCATTATAGTTGCATGTACTATTGGGAAAGAATGTAAACCATGAGCATGTGAATAATCACTGAAGACCTAGAAGAGAATCACTCCATAAATCCATATTATCAAAGAAATGCCCTCTCATATTGGAAACACACTTCCCTTAAAATCAACACAATGCAATAAGGTTTTGTATAAATTTGGCAAAATTCTTATTTATATCCAAATGTATAGGATATTCATCCAAATTAGTTCATTAGAATTTGCAAGCTACACCAAAGTTAAGTCTTTCATGTTTGCACTCAATGAACCATTCTGGTACACATGTTAAGAAATTTACTAAGTGAGTCACAACTTAACTAACAACAAAGCTGTTAAGGTATGTATGGAGTGTTAAAGGATGTTCAATTTCAATCCCTTGCATCTCTTGTTAAGAAGTGTGAGAGCTACTTAGTTATGTGATGTTCATTTAAATGTGTGTGTGTGTGTGTGTGTGTATGAGAGAGAGAGAGAGAGAGAGAGAGAGAGAGAGAGAGAGAGAGGTGGGGTCCAATGCTCTTAAAAACTCTCCATGTGGCTCAATGTTTCCAAAGAACATTCAACAAGCAGATTATAAAAATTAGGCTATTAAAAATTTGCAGGGTTTCTCTAAAAGTTTAAATATCATTTGGAAAATTATATAAGAAAATGTACAATTTTTTCAAACAACAAATTTTATATTCCTTAGTAAAAACTAGAACCCAGCAAGTGTATTGTAATTGTTTACAGGTTTTGTGTAAACGCTATCGTGCTTAATATTTTGAAAGTTCTTTATCCATCTTTGAAACCTTAAATTTTTTCCATTTTAATTGAGTAAATCAGTTTGTCTTTAAGTACATTGGGCGAAATTTTTCTTAAACAATTCCTCAAACTTTGATTAAAAGTGTCTTTTTTCTCACTTTTCAAAAAAGAAGTTAATTAAAAATTATAAATGGCCTTCCTTTTACATTACCTACCAAGATAATTCAAGATAGAAAAAACTTCAAGATTTCACATTTCAACAAAACATTAAATTGTAAGATGTGTCACTATCAAATCGATGTGCAAATCGACTGGTCGTTTCTCCCAAGAGGTGCAATGTAATCATTTTAGGGGTTTGTGTGACTACTATTGTGCTTAATGTTCCAAAATTTCTTTACCAGTCTTCAAAATCCAAAAAAATTGTCCATTTTTTTGTATAAAATAAAAATAACTTAAAACAAAAATTTGAAAAGCACTTTTTCATAAAGAAAACTGGGATAAATTTAAGCAAGATAAGAATTTAATAAATTATTTTACACCTTCATGTTAGTGGAGGCTCTCTTGCAAACAATATGTTTCATTTAGAGATTGAGGGCCAGAGGCCACGGGCCAGTCTGAACGCGGCTCAGGGGTGTCAGATAATGGGGTACAACTGGCAGGGGAGTGAGTATTCTCGCTACTGCAATCTCAAACTGGTATCAAAGCTATTGTTGGGAGAGAAGGATGTGCACAGTGCCTTCCTTGCCACTTGTATGTACATCTAAGCTTATGAAGCTCTCTTCCAAGATGAAATATAACAATTTCTTTTGTGTTACTCCATGTGTCATTTTCTTTCAAATGTTGATAATGTTTTGAATGAAAATTCGTCAACGTCGCATGCTTCCCTCTCTTCTCTTCCACCTATGGTGGCTACTACTCTCTCTCTCTCCTGAATAAGCAAAATGTTTCTAATAATTTAAAAGATTTATTGAAAAAATATAAAGATGTATTCCCATGTGATTTGACAATAGAGTTACCGCCGACATGGGTTGTGCAGCATGACATAGATGTGGTTCTAGGCAGTAAACCACCCTACAGAATGAGCCATTAAAGGGCACCCTCGAGCCATGTTCAGACTGGCCCTTGGCCTGACATTATTCCTCCCTTGGAGAAGCCTTTTCATCCTCGAAAACAAAAGTGGAGAACTTTTTCTTAAGAACACTAATGTTTTCCCAAGTGGCACCTTCCTAAGGTCTATCTTTCCACTTTACTAATGCTTGTCGACAGACATGACGACGAGTAGTAATATATGTATAGTTTTAACAAACCTTCGATAAAAGCCTGCAAATCCCAAGAAAATCTGTAACTCTTCCAGGTTTCTAAGAGAAGGTCACCTCCAAATGGAATCCGTTTTGGATTGATCCATATATAGCCATCAGCTGAAATAACATGCCATAAGTAATTGTGAGTGAGTGCGTGTGCGGTGCGGTGCGTGTGAGGAAGGGGAGGAGCACGAGATGGTGTGGGTGGAGAAACCCAGGAACTATGAGTAAGGAGTTCCTTATTCTTCATATAGAAAGAATAAGGGTATGTACACATGATAGACGGGCGGTCGAACATTGGACGTTCTGCCCCGGGCAAAGGCGCATCGTCTTTACCCCAACAATCTCCCACTTAAAGGTGATACGCCGATAAGTGAGACCTACTAGCTAAACTACTAGTATGTACAAGAAACTAGGTGAGAACTCTCTCAACCTATGTCCACTGGCTCACTCAATCGATATACACGTAATTGTATCGGCTCTAGTGGTAGGCGAACGTGCGTACGCACGCTAGAGCCTGTATGTAAATCCCGTGGATAACTAGTATGGTCTCCAAAACTCCACTATGCATCATGCTAGTGTCAGTCATCGCACGACTCACAAACCTTGTTGCAAATGCTCCCACCGCAACTCCTGTGTGTGCGCGTGTGCTTAGTTGTTACGGCCGGGTATGTCGAGGCTCATTCTGTGGGAACGAGGGCTTGCACACATAAAGTATGGAAGCCACTTCAAAAAGAAATTCGCTTTCAATGGCCTCTGCCGGACCCGCTATAGCATAGCTGTCAAACGAGCTCTCTGTCAATTGTCTGAGGACTATCGATTGCTTCTGCAATCCCTCCAAGCTACTGTGTCCGACCGCTCCAAATTCTCCCCCCAGCCGTCGACTGTCGGTTGCTTGCCCTTTGAGTCTGCTAATCGAGCTACCTGTGCTGCTTGAGTTGCTGCGACTGCTGCCCAAAAGTCTCAAGGCTTCCAATTTGTCCTCTATTTTGCACACAGCGGGCAGGCACTAACCAACTCCTACTGCCCGAATGCCCGCATCTCGCTACACACACATTCCCAAGGGATGCAGCTCCTTGATTCTCTGCAGCCCATGAGCTCTTAGATCACATTGTGTGTGTGTGTGTGTGTGTGTGCGCGCGCACACGAGGCTCAAAGAACTCCGTTTGTAGCTCTGGTCGACCCCAATTGAGTTTGATCTTCTGTCTCGGCTAATTGCCCAAGTATCCTGCCGTCGACCTGCTCACGAGCCCATTCATTTCAATGGCTTGCACACTACACACAGTGAGCTTCCGGTGCCATGACTCCTTCAATTCCAAGCCAAGCTTTGCATACTACTTACTCCAAGCTCTTGCACATGACCTGCTTTCCTGAAATTTATATTCGTACTATGCAGATCCATGTTTCTTGCTCTATTCTCAGAGAATCATCAAGCTCTCCCTCCAAGCCAAGAGGGGTTGCGCGCATCGGGGTACCGAGATCTGCGATCTCGTCTGATTCGTGTCAGATATACTGCCACCGCCAACATCTTGAGCTCCAAGCCCTACCATAGCCACCGCCAATATCTTGAGCTCCAAGCCCTACCATAGCCGATGAGCTCGGTCGCTTCTGAATCAATCATCGAGAAGCGATTGCACGTGCGGTTTGTCGCCGTGGCTCTTAGACCACTTGTGAGTGCGCGTGTGTGTGGTGTGGTGCGTGCGAGGAAGGGAAGGAGCCCAAGATGGTGTAGGTATGAGTGAGGAGCTCCTTATTATTCATATAGAAAAAAAAAGGAAATGTACACATGGTGGGCGGCTGGCCGGAAGACACTGGACGTCCGGCCTCGGGCAAAGGCGCAACGCCTTTATCCCAATAGTAATAAGTTTCCTCCTAGAGAAAATTACACTTTGATTATTTTGCATATAATTTATTTTCTCATAACAATTCAAACACCTGCTTTAGATGTTGTAACTGCTCTTCCTCAAATGCACTATACACTAGAATGTCGTCAAGAAAATTGACAACAAACTTGCCCAAATATGGATCCATAAGCGTCATGAAAGTTGCAGGCGCATTGATTAACCGTATTCGAAGTGCAGTCTTGGGTATATCTACAAGCCTAATGCCTACTTGATGATACCTCTAAATAAATCTTTGTAAATATTTGAGCATGGGTGAGCTTATCAAATAACTCATCCACTCTCAAAAATGGGTACTTGTTCTTTTAACCGTAATCGCATTCAATCCTCGATCGTCTACGCACATGTGCATACTACCGTCTTTTTTATTCACCAATAATATGGGAGATGCCCATGGTGAAGAATTGGGTTGTATAAAATCTCTATTGTGATAGTAAGCTGACGTACCATCTCGGCAGCTACGATTGGGAGGTGAGTGAGCATTTAGGCTACCCGCGGTCTCTTAGGGAACTATTGTGGCTACGTCTAGGAGGTGAGTGAGCATCTAGGCTACCCACGGTCTCATAGGGAACTATTGTATGACACTCACATAGAGAGATCTTGAGGCAAAGGGCCAGTCTGAACATGGCTTGAGGGTTCCCTGTAAAGGGTTACAACTGGGAGGTGAGTGAGCATTTAGGCTACCCGCGGTCTCATAGGGAACTATTGTATGACACTCACATAGAAAGCTCTTGAGGCATCTAGGAAACTTGTAGAGGTAGGTGAAAAGTAGATCCTAATATGTAGAGATGACATAGTGGTTCAACACACATGGTCTAAATATAGAGCGTATGCTTGATTCTAGTACATCCAAACTCACTATTTTTGCGCTTCTCACATAGTGAGAGGAACTGGGCCCTGTGACTAGATCCTTTGTAGTATTATACACAAGAGACGTGAAGTACGTATTGATAGCCTCTCCCACTGCGTATTATAGAGAGCACTTGAATGACTATTCTAGAGAATGGCTTCATCCAACGACAAGGATATATTGACACATATGTGCAACAATAAAGGAGTGGCAATTGGAAATCTCAGAGTCTTGCCTCACATAATACGGATCGAGGTTGGCTCGGTAGCAGAGGCTAACACAAACATGTGCAAGGTATTTGCACACCTAGACCACGTCAATATGAAGACTTGCGGTACTAAAGTCATAAGGGAGGCCAAGTGTGGATAACAATAGAAGAAGCAATGATGGATGTAGTGAAGATGCCAAATGAATCAGACGACACCTATACAGATTGATGACAATGGACTTTAGCATATGAACCTACCCTTAGGACATTCACATGGTATGAAATGATAGGCGATTGAGATTACATGATATGAGATGGTAATTGTGGTGCATGTATTGACTTCCAAATTGAAGTGCACGAGCGAGAGCATGTATGTGTGCATCAATGGAGAAGAGAGAAGAAGAGGAGACATGTTTTTGAAGGGACAACAAATCACTATGAATTTGTGAGCCCCCTTATTCTATTATGTAAATAATGAATAAGTATAGTGGGTGAGCGCCTAGCTTAGCTGGTCACATGGGGCTTTACCCCAAGAAAAATCATCCCTCAAAATCTAGGACCCAACTCTCTTCCTAAAAATGCTCCCTCAGATGAATTTTGCCTATGTAGTACCACACCTTGTACTACCCATAAATAAGCCTGTCGCTCATGGCAATGAAGAGAGCCCCTTTGTACTCTCTTGGATTTATTTCAATAATCAAGTTTTCTCTTTATTTAATTCTATTGTTATGTGCTCTTATGCTAAGTTAATTGTGATTTTTACTTTGCTTGATCCTCCATAGGCTCCCACATGAGATATCAGAGCCTAATGAGGGTTAGTATACTACTAACCTATTAGGACTAGTTAGCACTAGTGTTGGTGAGGTTCTCTCATCCATTGAGACAATAACCAAACGCAATTATGTTCTTGGGTATTGATATCCATGAGCCACTAATAGCATTGGTTAATTAAGCATTTATGAAAGAGGATTAGAGCTTTTAGTGTGTGTGTGTGTGTGTGTGTAGGTTTTCTTCTAATTGCACAATAAATTTTCCAAATTGGTTCATTTCACTCTCTTCAACTGAGTCCATTTGAGTCATTTTCAATGGTCAGTTTGTTGAAATTTGGATTGATAGCATCAATGTGTGGGTGATAAGCACTTTTTGTGGGTGTTTATTAGGAAGATTTTGCAATTTTGCATCCAAAATTCTCTTTTCATAATCAATTGTTTCTATTGCATCAGTCTTAGTTCTCAAAGCACTTTGAATAATATTTCAAAAAACCTCTAAGCTCATCACTTGGACCTCATTTAGCCACTCTATCAATTACTCCCCATTTGGATGAGTGTGCATTTTTGCTTGAATGACTTTGAATTCTTTTTTTTTTTGTGGGCTCCCTCAGAAACAAGCTCACGAGGGCATCTTGATCAAAAGCTTTGAATCCAATAATAGGGTGAAGTGGTCATGGGGTCATTATCTCTTTTGATTTTGATAACCGGACTTGAAATTCTCTTTTTGAATGTGCCATAGTGATCTGACAATAGACATTTATACACAACGACCCTTTTGTCTATGACCACACACCTTAAGCCCTCATAAAATCGGCCTTACTTGGCCATCGGGCTGGCAAGCAAAGATTCTCATTTGAAGATCAAGAATTCAAAGTACCGAGCTTTTCTAGAGGAGGTGAATGATATAAGAGACATGAATGATGGAAGTAAGACCGTAGGTTCTGTTGTTGTGATGTTTCAAGTCTACATGAAGAAAATAGGAGTTTGCTTTTGCTAGTGTTCAAGAAAAAGTATGTCTCAGCTTTGACCTAAACCAGCCGAAGAGAATTGAGAAAGAAAATTTCCTCTTGGGTTTTACAAGAAAATATAGCATACTCCCCAAAGAGTTGGTCTAACGGTAAGGCTTTGGCCTCTCAACCTACGGGTTGTGGGTTCAAATCCCCTGTTGGGTCGCACTCTAGAGGGACACCTTGTGCTCACCTGGTGTTCACGTTGCTAGGGCTCTTGCCCTTGGACACTCGAGTGCATCCTCCTCTTGGGGTGGGTCACCCGAGGAAGAGGTTCCTAGCTGGTTGCTACGAGTTCTCTCCGTCGTTCCCAGCATGTGGTGCATCAATTAGGTGGCCATGGTGATGCCTACGCGTGGCTCTTGCCCAATGGTACACGACCCTTGCCCGACCATGTAACATGGCTAATATTTGGAAGGGATAAGCACCTCCCCCTGCGGGCCCTTTGGTGTGTCGAAAAAAAAAGAAAAAGAAAATATAGCATAATTCGCAAAATTTCCCCATGAGGATTGACTTAAAGAGATTGTGTATGTTTAAGAACATAAGTTTGGGCACATCGGGGCTAGGCTTTTGTGTATCTTCATTATCTCTCAAAGGGCCTTTGGTTTTCCAAAGGTGGGCTTTGGAAATTTTGGGCTATTGGCCACTAAGCAAGGGTAGTTAGTATGAAAAGAGTCTACTAAAAGCAAAGACAAAAATACTGCAAACAAGTCGCACTATTTGCCACTAAGCAAAACACATGCCATTGAAAGTGAGACCACATGCGATCAAAGCGGGTTTCACAAGTATCATTATTATTTTTACAATTTCTTTATTGATTACATAGAGCTTCCAATAACACTATGTTGTGTAATTTTTAGCTTTTCATAATTTTCGGTGCTTTTCGATGAAAAACGTGTCCACTTTCTTTTCTGGGTGGACAAGGGAAACCCGTGATTCAATTTTTTGTTTTTTTTGTTTTTTTACAGTATGTTTAGTTTTTTGTGCTTTTTGACGTTTTTGAAAAGCAATATGCTTTTTTGAATGACCTAAAGCCAAAAATAATATTTTTAATCATCGTTGGGTTAAAAAAAACAGCCATACGCTGAAGAAACAAACTAAAACAAAATTTTTAGAAGAATTATTTTTATAAAAAGCGACCCGTAAATACGTCGGGGCAATACGGAGAAGTTATAATTACATCTGGGCATTGCGATGCAACCTAGTTGAGTTAATGGTCTCATAAGTTGTTGTGATAGCATTTTTTATTGCAACAAAAATTTACAAGTTATTGTTACCACCAGTTTCATCATGCCATTACAAGCCTGCACATTCATTTTG
The DNA here is from genome assembly GCF_014529385.1 of Adiantum capillus-veneris. NCBI lineage: Eukaryota > Viridiplantae > Streptophyta > Polypodiopsida > Polypodiales > Pteridaceae > Adiantum > Adiantum capillus-veneris. The sequence continues at coordinate 101,131,522 of NC_140960.1, read as the reverse complement.
GTATCATTTGGACACTCCAAAAATTTGCACCAGCAGTCATTTATACATAGTCAAGAGGAGCTACATGCCATCCATCAAAAGAAGGTAGCTAAGGCACAAGCAGAATAGAAAAATATACAAGCCCAAGCTAAGGCTCATGAGTAACAACAACATATTAGGCGCCAATGAGAGGCTAAACTTGGAGTTATACATGCTTTTTCAAGTCGAAACAAATGATGGTTTGGTAGAATTTTACCCACCTCTACGGTACCATTGAGTTAAAGAAGTCCTATGGGAAAATGCTATATAATTATTGAACACATGAGCTCAACATAATTTGCTATACTATGGAGTGTGGTGTTAATTAGGAAATCCACCTTTATCCAAGAGGACCATCCAAGTCAAGGGTATCAATAAGAAGAATACTATTGTGTTTGGAATCCTAGACACTCTTGTCAATTATGACAATGGGGTCGTGGCTCAAAGATTTTTGGTCATGCCTGCCAGTGCTATGGAGGGTAACATAAACCTGGGATATAAGTGGATGTTTGCAATGAAGTGTACTATTGATAGGGGATCGAGATTATCACAACATAGAAACCAACTCTTTCATCCCTACAACTCAAGCAATAGTCCTTGAGTTATCCCTTAGTTATTGCCTCGTGAGGGAACACAAGACAAAACATCGCCAATTCAAGAGGTTAAAATATCCTTGCCTATGGAACAACCCTTTTTAAAAATTCAATCTCGATGGTTAAAACAAAGAATGTTGCACCAGACTCAATGTGGTTTGACGAGGGGTACATACAAATGGGTCCCTAAAGCTTCGTGAATGCCCTCTTCCTATCTTCAGTCCTATAGAACAGAACCCTCGCAAGAAATTCTCCACTCACCCCAAGAATTACAAGGATACGTTGCGTTTGGTTCCTAAACGACTATTGAAAGCCGAAGGCTACTATGACAGCAATGAGAAGATTTAGGTACCTAAATGTAAGTTGTGTTCCTCCCTATCACCTATAGAACCATGTAAGACATCTCTTGTAACCCCAAAGCCGATTGAATACCATGGAAAGAAAAAAATCGTGGAGTAATCCAACCATATCCCATGGCTAGTTGGGGTATCGAAGCGAGAACAATTTGTTCCACCTAGCTTGGGAAGGGGGGAGGCGAATGAAGCCTCTACTAGCTCCTCATGTAGTTCATCCACATAGATAAAAGTGTCTACACAACCTCCACCTACAACTGTAAATAACCACAAAAAAAAAAGAATCAGTGCCTTCCATTGTGAATTCATCACCTAAAGCAACATTTCAAGTACGATCATGGGAGAGTACCTTACCACCCTTTCAACTTGATAAAGTGCCTAGTGTGGCAAAAAAATATTGGCCAAAGTTCTCACCCATTACAACTTGGAACTATTGGTTTCAAAAAGTGACGACAACTTTCCAAAAGGTATGATCTACCCAAGGAAGGGGGGAGTGCTTACTCACATCCATCATCTGCTTGCTTTTCTCCTAACTTTCCTCCCTGACCTCTTAACTTCCAAGTCTTAGGGAATGTATACATTTATAGCCTTATACTAAAAAAAAAAAAAAAGAGCAAGAGCCATCGAACAACAAGATTGAAACCTACAAGAGCAGGTCCATAACCCAAAACTCATAATGAGACAACCCTTACGTTATCTACAAACTAACCAAAATCTATCTATGTGTATAGATATGGCTAGTTTACCAGAGATATCCACTCCTAATTTTGATGAGAGGTATCCTCTTTACCTTTCTCAAGTGTTTCACATGTTCTACTTTGTACTTACCACCGAATGGGACCTGATAGCTAGTCTAGCATGTGAGAAAACTTTTGAGGAGTTAGAATGGCTGATGTGTCCATTGACCACGAGTGTTCCTATGCGATAGAGGATACTACCCCATCGGCATAGGCTTACCCCTTCACACAAAATGACTACCCACGAATGGTAGAATTCTTGATTGACATACATGCACATGAATATAAAAAAGACACTGAGGAAGGATGTGGTCTCACTAAGGATGACTATATCTATTTTGATGATGAGGATATATGCCTAGCCTTAGGACTGCCATCCAATCTATATAATATCATTTTCCCTTGGTCCTATAGTGTGGTGCAAATAGATAGGTTAGGGTTCTCTATTTTGTTTTGATGTTGTTCAATAAAGGGTTGGTGCCTCTTCCCACTAATGTGAGGCATTTCCTATTGTTTGCTAATTTGTACAAGAACACATTGCCATAGCTCAGATTTTGAACATCATGCAATCTTTGTCATGTCCACTCATCAAATCAAGCACAGTTGCTAGCACAAAACAGGTGTTTCTTGGCCATTATTATTGCTTGTTGTCTTTTCTAGGATCCATACTTGCCTATCTTAAGCGTGATTGATAACAAAGTATTTAACATATTTGATTAGTATTATAATCTAGACTCAATATAATTTTACATCATAGTCCCTTGTATAGGTTTATTAATCAAGAATTCTGGCTAAGCTGTTTTAACCAAGGTAGAGCGTTAGAGATCTTCTTTTAATCATGTAGAGCATTCTTCCTAATTCTTAATAGCTACTTAGGATTCTTAATCCGATATTATGAAGCATTGTGTGTAGCGTGTCAGTGCTTTTTAGTGGGCTTACTCTACATTTCTCCTTAATAGCTTATATATTATAAGGAGCTATAAACGGATTTTCCATTGTGATGAGCTTGGGGAGGTAACATTGTCATGATGACCCCCCAACGAAACAATCAACATGGACAAAAAAAAGGGAGCTAAAAACAATTAAGGATCTACATGGAAAAAAATCTAAACAAAGATGCTTTGGAAGATCAACAAAAGGAAATATATTTAGGCAATGATTTCTTGTGCAACGTCCTTTATCGTATCTAATCTTGAAGGTCTTCTAAAATAGCCTCTGGTGAGCCTTGGGACATGAAACAATATCCTCTTGTGATTAAACAACTCTAAATTGATTGTAAAGAATTAGGAAGATTACCCATGGGATTAACAATTGACCTTTAGTGCCTATTGATAGTTCAGCTAGTGACGCTAGACTTCTTGATTCATTAACCTCTACAAGTGCTTGTGAGTTTAACTATATTTCATTTTAATGTCTAATACTTAGGTTTGTTTAATATTTTGTTACCAATTACTCTCTATGTTTATTCATTGCATATCATGTTCTTATGAGAATGTAGTTACTATACTATTTCTGGTTGATTTTGCAGCATTCGAATGAAGATAAAGAGTCACGATCTTGTAGAGGACAAGCGTACCCTCTTGTAGTATTAAAATTCTTGATTGAGGGCATGTCCATGGGCCACTACTCTCATTAGGATGTTTAACTACTGCAAGACCCATACGAGTGGATCCATGAAGTTCTTTCTTTTTAAACACACATTCCTAAATTCCAAGGATGGAATTTACATCAGGAAGGGGGGCATGTTAACTTTAAGCGTCATTCTTATTATTTATTTATATTAAGACATCAATCGGACTTGTCAATTCCACATGTGTAATCATGGGTGATAACCGATGATAGGTGCCCACTAGATTTAGTAGAGAGAGATAAAATGTTTTGACCATTGACCGAGTATGGGTGCCCATATGTGAACGGGACGACCCACATAAGTGGCATGTAACCTACTTTGTGCTCACTCTCAAAGGTATTGAGATTTCTCTTTCTCTCCACCTCTCTTGCGTTATCTCCTGATTGCATGTGAGCGTGAGTGTGTAAGCGTGAGAGAGAGGGTGTGGCGATTGAGCAGTGAGGCAGTATAGCAGTGGAAAGGTGGTTGAGTAGCAAGAGTGGTTTTCTTCCTCTCTACACACACAAGATTCCTTTATTGATGGCTACACAAAGGTGAGTGACACATCGACTGCATGCTTGTATCCACGTTGTGTGTTTGCAGCCTCAGTGGCTCACACACGACGTGTAGCAAGTCTCCTACAGTCTACCAACAACCATATAAAAAAAGACAATAGATTTTATTAGCTTTGGATACGTATTGGACGTATCCATATAAAAAAAGACAATAGATTTTATTAGCTTTGGATACGTATTGGACGTGTCAAAGAGCCTATCACTTGTTATCTATGTCAATTATGTTAACTTCAGTTCTACTTAGTTCAAAATTTAGGAGTAAACTAAAAGTAGTTGATATAGTAATGGTTTGAAAAAGTATGTTTCTCCTTCAAAGAATCCATCTTTAATTCCATAGCACTCTCCCAATTAATCTTGTCATCTTGTAATGTAGCCTCATCATAGCAGGGGGACTCACCACAATCCATCAATAAAATGTAATCCAAGCTGAACACAAAGCTTTGCGGCAACCTAGAAACCCTTGTTGACCTTCTTACTACTACATCAAGATCTACATGAGGAATAAGTTGTCCCACTAGCATTTCACCACCATGGTCATAACTACTAGGAGCATCCCTGTGCGCACTTTGCTCACCATGTTGCACATGAAAACTTATTGTCTGTTTTTTTGAACATGTGGCATAACATCCTGAAACGTATCTCTTCTCAATCCAACCTCTTGGGGAGGAGTTTGTGCATTTTATTCTCATTTAATATCACATCACTGCTACATATAATTTTATCAAAGACTAGATCTCATAAGCGATAGCCCATTTCATCACTTTTTCCATAGCCAATGAAAACTCACTTTGTAGAGTTTGGCTCTAGCTCCTTTCTAATCTCTTTGTATATAAGTACAAATGCTTCACAACAAAAGACTCATAAATGGTCATATGATGGTTTTAGACTACAACTTTTATTGAATACCAACATCAAAACAAAAACCATATGATAACTTAGTGGCAGATATCATGCTGCAGATTCTCTTTTGAATGTGATTCATCCTCTCAAAAATTCCATTTTTAAGGAGGTGTATAAGGAGTAGTAAGCTCTTTCCTAATTCCATGTGTATCTAAAAACTATAGAAGTCATTATAGACATGGTCTTCACAATTATCATTCCTTAAAGACTTAAGCTTTCATTTTGTACAAAATTAGATCCATTTCTATGTGGATATAAAAGGAATAATCCTTATGTTTCAATGAATAGGCCCAAACCATGCGAGTTGCATTATCTACAAAAGTGATAAAATAGCACCACGTAGTGACTTGGCAGGCATACGTCAGTACATATGTGAATGTACTAGTTCTAACTTCTCAAGGTTCTTCTTGTTTGACAAACTAGAGTGGGCTGATCTAGAATGTTTACCATACATACAAATCTCACATAGTTCAAAGTACAAAAATTTGAAGACAAGCAAGTAGCTTAAACAAGAAAGAGATTTCATTCCATTCTGCCTCAAATGGTCTGACTGGCCATGCCACAAAGAGGTGTTTGGCTACTTGATTGTATTCTCAACTTGATATTAGAATGTAAACACATGTAAAGGTAGAGAGTACCACATTTGTCTCCTCTAGCCAAGACCAAATATCCTTTTTTAATCTTCCAACTACCACTGTCAAAGCATATATGATAGCCACAATCATCTAACTACTTAGTAAAAATGAGACTATAGGTGAGAGTAGACACATGTCTCATATTCTTGAGCATAAATTGAGAACTATTAGCAAGCCTCAAACGTATGTTACATGCACCAATAATATCACAAGAAAATTCATTGCCCAAATGTAGGCATCCCAACCATTCACATCATAGCTAAGAAACAACTCTCTATGTCGAGTAAAATGAACGGATACCCTAGAATCCAAGATCTAATCTTGGCTAAATGAGCCATCCTTGCTTATCAAATAACATAAAAGTAAAAAAGATGCAAATAGGATGTCATCATCATCACTATTGACAAAATTTATCTTCTCTATCTTTGCTTTCCCCTTGTCCTCTTTCTTGGGATCCTCACACTTGTTCCTATTCTTCTCTTCTTTCCACTGAAAATAGTATTTATTGATGTGGTCTTTATTTCCACAATAATAGCATTTAAGATCCTTTTTATCTTGAGACTTAGAGAGACATCCACAAGATTTACTTTATTCATGGGACTTTCTCCTAAACTTCTTTCTCCCTCTATCAAAATTGAGGGTGGAACTTTGCTTGCTTTGATCCACATATTTCCATCTTATCTCCTCAATAAGTAAGCTACAAACCATCATCAATCTTTAGGGAACTAGTAGTCGGAGTAAAATTGTTGACTGTTACATACGTGATCCATGATGAAGGCAATGAGCATAAAATGCATATTGCTTTTGATTCCTCATCTAACTTCAACTTATGAGCATGCAATTACTTCAAAATTACATTGAAATCATTCAAACAAGAAACGATAGTAGTGCCTTCTTTCTTCCTACAATAGAAGAGTTTCTTCATAAGATAGACTTTATTTGCTGCAATTTCTTTCTCATAAGTACTACAAAACTTTGTCCATAAGGATGCAATGGTCTTAATTAGACATGGTTGCAAATGTTGAATCAATGTGAAAAATGTCTTTAGCAACTTCTTTTAGACAAGAACGTCTTGAATTTTCTCTTTCCACAAAGAGAAGTTGCTACCATCAAACTTACGGACCCTATAAAGCTCTTTGTTTGCACAAAAGTTTCCATTATCAAGCATGATACTATGGAAAACTCACAAGAAAATTAATAGATTTTTGTCAATAATTGGGCAATATATCAACCAAAAAAGTGCAAGATAAAACTCATAAACCAATGTTAAATCTATGGTGAGAAAGACTAGCTAAATACTAACAAAGTTTTGTGGCACAAAACATACATTATGTCAACCAAAAAATGTGAAGAAAAGACACATAAACTGAATCAAAACTATGGAAACCTGTATTAATAAATTTTGGCAGTTTTGGAAATACTTTTTCATAAATCTCAAATCACATAAACTATGCATAAACCACTATTTAGATAGTGTACAAAAAAAACTGAGCACTAACTAAACCATTTGTGTCAATCCAACTTAGCTATCAACAAGCACCTAGTCCCATCTATAATCCTATGGTGAGGTTGTGCTAGGGGATCTCTAGATGACTTGTATCACTGAAAGGTTCTCAACATTTGAGAAGCCTCTAGCTCATAGAAGACCTCTAAAGTGCTCTCCAAAAGGTTATGCAAACTCAAGACTCAAGACGATTACCATAAATGCCAAAATTGGGACCACACAAATGTACTATGAAATATTCATAGAATTGAAACATAAATCTTGAGAAATAGGCCATGCAAACAAGTGCCAAGTCAAGCAAGAAACTCAAAAATTGCTAATCTCTCAGCTAAGCTGAAATTTGCCTCAATTATGCGCGAGAGATGTTGACAATAAAGAGACTCAATTACTGCTAGAAGAGTGCATAAATCTATCGTAAACTAAATAAAACACTATCGTAAACTAGCATCTACAAGATCATGTACAAGTCAATGACCATGAACTAGCTTAAAAATATGCATAAACAACATAACCATATATATCCATGGCAAGCTTACAATGGCCAATGTTACCACTCAGCTAGAGATAAGGTAGCAAGCACCAATGAATTTTGCCCCTATCAAACACATTGCATTATTCAATAGAGAGAGACAGTGGATTTCCATGTAGCTATATTTTTCTTTTTGATTGCACCATTGATGCTCAAAGTCTAGTGTATCATGTAAACAGCTACATGGTAAGGAGAGGACTATGCTAAACAACCACTCCCTGCCTGGATATATGTTTTCTCTAGCTAGATACATGACCTAAAGTCAATACTAGCTTGATACTCCTACATGGCTAGAGACACCCTTCACAAAAGTGTCTCACACTATGTTTTGATAGCCATTCCAAACTTCAGGCTTACGGTGTACTTATGGTCAATACAATGTACTCCAACAACTCTAACTTTTTGCCTAAGGAACAGTTCCAAAAGTTTGGCGTTCCCTCATTATCAATCAAAACAATGACTCTATCATGATAAACGGTGGCAAACAATCTAAGTAGCTCGTGCACTGCATTGTGGGAGGTTGCCACATGGACTATGTCATAGCATATGTTTGAGAGCTAGCCATATGATCCATCCTTGGTCACCTCCTTGAAATTTACAAATATAGAGGAAAATATTGGACACACAATCTTTATGCATTGAATCTCATAGACGCTATTGCAACAATTTCTCTTTGTGCTTTTTGTTCTACTGTGTCTTTAGGGTTTTGTGCTAGCTCTTGTCTCTCAATGAGCAAGGTTTCTTTGACTACCTCTCACCTTGGACTTTAGGATCAAGCCACTCTCCCTTTCCATTCTAAAATCTCCTCTTAAATCCTAACCCTTTTTTACCTCACCTGCACGTTGTAAACCATGAGCTACTCTTCATTGCTTGGTGTCATTCTACATCTATGGACGGAAAACGTAATAGCCTTAACAAAATTCCCTTGACTATGGGGGACTCTACATACTCAACGTTATCATCCATGATGCCTCTCTCAAAGCCTTAGAGCATATAAACATCATTCATTCCTTCTAGAAGAATTTTAATCTCCTAATAAACACACACACACACACACACACACACACACACACACACACACACACACACACACACACACATATGTATCTATATATATTATACCAGCAAGTGGGATGCTATAATCTCTCTAGGATGTTGGCATGTGTCATAAAATCTAATATCTAGCTAACCCAAATGCTTTTCTCATATTAAACTGATCATTTAATGTGTGAGAATAAACGGGAACAAGAGTTAGAATAGAGACATGTGCTTCTAGACCTATCTCAGTAGAGGACCAAGAGGAGAGATGGTTACATCTCAATAGGGGTCCAAAAGGAGAATATCTACCAAATAGCAATGCGTAATAAGTGCTTCTAGACCTATCTCAAGAGGGGACCAAGAGGAGAGATGGCTACATCTCAATAGGGGTCCAAAATGAGATAGTCTATCAAAGAGCAACGTGCATCTAATGGAGCTTAAAAGACCTTAAGTTAGTTTCACTAAAGACCTCCAAAGGTTAGTGTTAAAAGTCGACCCTCCAAAAGTCGAAAGATCAAGAAGAAGTACTTCAATCTGAGTCCATCCTATGACATGAAGACAAGGTATTAAGAAACGGTAAGATTATCTGACGATATCTTATTAAGTGTATAAGGATTATCCTTATAAAGATTCTAGATAGATGCAAGGAACCTAGCTTAAGGATAATATGAACCTTGTCAATGCTTACAATGCTGCACTAGAGTAAGCAAATGAAAATGCATTTTAAATGAACAATGTTTTTGTCTTATGAGACTCATTCTCTTTCTTTTATTGTGCACAAAATTTAAGAAGTATGCATGCTTAGGATCATGTTTGTGGTGACGACCTCTCCCAAACACCAAGTAGAACTTGTCACTCTACTTTGGGAGTATGATATGGACTAAAGAGCAGACATACTTGCGACAGCTAAGTCTCTCGAGCACCAAATGGATTAGTAATCCATTCTGGAATGATATCATAGGGTAAAAAGGAATTCTCTACCCGCTAAGATACATGGACTAATGACTAGGCTTTATCTTCTCTACCTCATAGTCGAGGACGACTATGATTTCAAGAGAGTGGTAATGTCATAAAATATAATATCTAGCTAACCCAAATAATTTTCTCATATTAAATTGGTCCTTTAATGTGGGAGAATAAAAACGAGAATAAGAGTTAGAATAGAGACATGTGCTTCTAGACCTATCTCAGTAGGGGACCAAGAGGAGAGATGGTTACATCTCAATAGGGGTCCAAAAGGAGATTGTTTATCAAAGAGCAATGTGTAATAAGTGCTTCTAGACTTATCTCAGCAGGGGACCAAGAGGAGAGATGGTTACATCTCAATAGGGGTCCAAAAGAAGATAGTCTATCAAAGAGAAACATGCACTTAATGGAGCTTAAAAGACCTTAGGGTTAGCTTCATTAAACACCTCCAAAGGTTAGTGTTAAAAGTCCTTAGACCTAGGACCTTAGGCAAGCTAGGGCTGAGATTGAGGTGGGAACCCGACCCAAGCTTGAGGTGCTTGTCGTGCTTGCTGACTAAGGTGCTTGAGGTGCTTGTCATGCTTGATGACTAACATGCTTAAGATGCTTGGTGACTAAGGTGTTTCTCGTGCTGCTTGATGAGTAAGGTGCTTGAGAAGCTTCCCATGCATGGGGGATAAAGGGCTTGATTCAAAAAGAGACCCTACAAAGGAGGGGGAAAGCACCAAAGTTAGGGGAATCTTTGACTTAACCTCCCACTCACCCAGAGGGCGCCCCCTTTCTCAAGGGGCACATGGACACATGTCAGGATCTCCCTGTCATAATAATCAATATCTAATTCTCCTAAATGATTTTCTCATGTCAAACTGATCATTTAATATGGGGAAGTGCTAGGGGAGAAAAAGCTAGAATATTGGTTAAGCTAGCAGACTGGCCACAGTAGGGATCCAAAGGAGGGAAAATAGGGATCCAGAGGGGGGGGCCATCTGCAAAAGAGCCATGTGCAACAATGGGCTAAAAAGACCCTAAGGTTCAGCCCATTAAAACTTCCAAAATGCTAAGGTTCCAAAATTTAAAGGTTGTGTCCAAAGGTCAACCCTAGGGGAATTGGATGCTTTGTGTGTGTACAAAAAAGTCTTTTGCAATCCCTACTTAGGAGGGGGTGAGCCTTTCTTGTAGGGGATGAGAGAGAAAGCCACACACACACACACACACACACACAAGCTCCCTTTACACAAAGGGAATGAGGGACACATGTCAGCTCCCTAGGCTAGAGCCCACAAGGTGTACCTAATTCCTATTGGATGGCCTTGGAGGTGGACCAATGAGAATTAGGCTAGAGTAAATCTAGTTTAATTAATTTAAAAACACTTAATAAAAGAACCAATGAGAATTAAGTCTTCTAGAAGACTATTGGACAGTCTCCCAAGGGGTCCAATGAGCATTCAACAACCCAATGGCTTGCCTGATTCCTATTGGCCAGGAGGCAAAGGGGTCTAATGAGAGTTTAGTTGAATTATTAAATTACCTAAAGCTCTCACAGAAGGGGAAAGGGGGACACATGTCAAAAGGCTATCACTTATGCTGCTTAATAGTCATTGGCTAGCCCTGGGGAGGTCCAATGGGAGGATAGCAAGAGCAATTAGCAAGAGGGCTCGCCCAAGAGAGAGAGGGAGCTGATTTTTGCAAGGCATTATCACACACACACTCTCACACAGTCTATGTGAGAAGCAAGAAAAAGACTATCTCTTCCCAAGCTTTAATGGAGAGCTCATCACCTACTCCAAGCTTGTGAGATAGAAGCCTACATCGACACACTCTTGGCATGTGGATGCAAATCCAACCAAGAGCCAAGCTTCAATGCATGCTCATCTCTTCTACCATGCTAATTACTAAGCTAAGCTATGCTAATATGAGTGATTATTGGAGGAGATGTACATCTTTCTTGTAAGATACTCCTTCTTCCTCTCAATCTACTCTCATACCCTGCTAGCTCTCACCATCTTCGAAGGTGTGTGAGGTCTTGGGTCTGAGACCGGGGACAATTGATGTTGTGTTTGCTAAGTGTTTTGCTTAGTGCATGAAGCTTTCATTTTCATTGCACTAGCTAGTCTTGAAGGAACACAAAGAATTGTATTGTACAATGTCTCTCTTGATGGGAGAAACCATAATACAAAGCCTTTTGGAGGGGGGGGCGGCTCCATGCAAATCCGGTCCTCAACTGTTGTCAATAGCTTAATTTCTCTTTCTTTTGAAAGTATTGTTCATGCTATCTAAATAGGTGTTATGCTTTTTGTTGCTCTCTCCACCCAAGCACTCTTGTAATTCTCATTAGGAATCTATTCTAATGAAATTCCCACTATGTTCATGCTAATTTCCGCTACACACAAGTTTTTAGGCCATTAAATGTTACATCCCTATGCTTAGCCACATGGTGTGCTTGAATCCTATTGGCTGGGCGAAAGAGGGATCCAATGAGCTTCTAGTTCAATTCAAAAAATATCTAGATATTTTCAAGCTCTCTCTCTCAAAGGGGTAAGGAGGACACTTGTCCAAAGGCTACCCATGTTGCTTGAATTGCATTGTGTATGTGATTGGCTAGTCTTAGAGGGGTCCAATGAGCTTCAAGCTTGAGCTACAAGGAGGGGTCGACCAAGGAAAGCAAGGGGTGGGCTTGGGGGTATACACCCTCTCACACACTCATTTTTCACACATTTGCACTTGGTGAAAGTGGAAGAACTCCATCTTCTTGTCCAAGATTATTGAGAAGTTGAGAGCCTACACCAACACTCTTGGCTATGGAATGCAAATCCAACCAAGAGCCATGCTTCAATGCTGAAGCTTTCCATCGTCTCTATCCTCAAAACTATGCTATTATGCTATACTAAGCAAGAAGAGTGATGATAAGTGAGGAACTTTTTCTTTCTCCTATGAATGATTCTTCTTCCACTTCCGTACCCTCATTTCCCACTAGCTCTCTCCACCTTTGAAGGTGTTTGAGGCCTTGGGACTAAGGCTAGGGATGGTTAATGCTTTGGCAAAGTTTATGTTATGCTCATGATGCATGAACCTTTCCATCTTCATAGAATCACCAAGGTCACAAGGAACACAAAGATTGTACTATACCAAGTCTTTCTTTATGTGAGATTCTATAATACAAAATCCTATTGGAGGGGGGACTGGATCCACATTAATCTGGTCCTCAATTGTTGTCAAGTTCTCTAATTCTCTCTCTCTCTCTCTCTCTCTCTCTCTCTCTCTCTCTTGAAAAATTATTGTTCATGACAAGTTAATTAAGTATAATGGTTATGTTGCTACCAGTAATTGAGTTCACCCTCTATGTTCTCAAAGTAGTCACATAAAAATGCTCACTCTAATTCTCTTAATTTTGCTATTCTCAAATTTCATGGGCCATTTCCATTACATTGGTATTAGAGCTATTGGTTTCTCTTTTCTTGCTTAAGAAGAGAGGTCCTTAACTTGTCCATGAAAGGTTGGACCTGTTTATTGCAATAGGGTATGTGGGATAGGGATCATTTATCTTGGTTGAGAAGGACTCAGTTCGAGGTACACTGTTGGGAACTATAGTCTTAATAATGGAGTCTCTCGGGGCTTGCCTTTGGCTTAACCATTATTGAGCTACTAGAAAGCTCAATAGGAACTATATTCAACCGAGCAATGTTAGACCCTCTCCACTAGTCTTTGCAATCAACAATGTCTGAACCACAGGTGTGGCTGCTTGAGGACTACTAATTCTCAAAGGTAAAGAAGAGTAGCGACTAAGGTTTTTTGAGGGTACCAAAGCACAAAGTAATTCTATACATAAGTTTAATTAGCATGGCTAACAATAATCAAGAGAGTAGAATGAATATTGACAACTTTGATTTTACACATGAAGGTGGGTGCTTGAATCCTATTGGCTGGGCTAAAGAGGGGTCCAATGAGCTTCTTGTTCAATTCAACAAATATCTAGATATTTTCAAGCTCTCTCTCTCAAAGGGGTAAGGAGGACAATTGTCCAAAGGCTACCCATGTTTCTTGAATTGCATTGTGCATGTGATTGGCTAGGCTTAGAGGGGTCCAATGAGCTTCAAGCTTGAGCTACAAGGAGGGGTCGACCAAGGCAAGGGGTGTGCTTGGGAGTATACACCCTCTCACACACTCATTTTTCACACATTCTCACTTGGTGAAAGTGGAAGAACTCCATCTCCTTCTCCAATCTTTTTGAGAGCCTACACCAACACTCTTGGCTATGGAATGCAAAACCAACCAAGAGCCATGCTTCAATGCTTAAGTTTGCTATCTTCTCTATCTTCATTACTATGCTATTATGCAATGCTAAGCAAGAACAGTGATGATAAGTGAGGAACTACTTCTTTCTTATGAATGATTTTTCTTCCTCTTCCCTACCCTCATTCCCTGCTAGCTCTCTCCACTTTCGAAGGTGTTTGAGGCCTTGGGACTAAGGCCGGGGATGGTTAATGCTTTTACAAAGTTTATGTTATGCTCGTGATGCATGAAGCTTTTCATCTTCATAGCATCACCAAGGTCACAAGAAACACAAAGATTGTATAATACCAAGTCTCTCTTTATGGGAGAATCTATAACACAAAAGCCTATTGAAGGGGGGACCGGCTCCACATAAATCTGGTCCTCAACTGTTTGTCAAGTTGTCTAATTATCTCTCTCTCTTGCAAAAGTATTGTTCATGCCAAGTTAATTAAGTAGAACGGTTATGTTTCTACCGCTAATTAAGTTCACCCTCTATGTTCGAATAGTCTCATAAAAATGCTCACTCTAATTCTCTTAACTCCACTCCACTATTCTCAAATTTCATGGGCCATTTCCATTACAGCATGCATGTTAGATCCTAGATTTTTGGGTCTCTTTTAAAATCGGAAAAATAGATTTTCAGTGTACGTTACTTTAGTTTTTGTTTAGAATGCTTGTTTTGCAATGCTATGAGGTTTTAAAGTAGAAAGCAAGGTCATTTTCATGTTCTGGTAGGTCAGACAAACACTTGGTTCAATTTTGAAAAAATTGCTTTTTCTTGCTCTTTGGTGTGTTTTTGTGAAAAGCAAGGCCGGATCATTAATTTATGAGGTCAAGGGAAGGTAAGGTTCAATTTTATGAAAGTATGATGTGCTTTTTGGCGCTTTTCGATGAAAAGCAAGTTTATTTCAAGTAGGCCAAGTGAGGCTGTGGTTCAATTTTGGAAAAAACTGGTTTTTATAGCTTTTTTTTCTACTTTTCGTGCTTTTTGGCATCCTCGAAAAGCAAAGTGCTTCTTAATATTGTCTAAACCCAAAAATATTATTCTTAGTGAGTATATAAGTGCAAAAGAGACATACGATGGAAGAACACGAGATTAAACAAAATTTCTACAGGGACTTTTTTATTAAAAAAACAATAAATACATTGAGAAGTCAGTGAGTGTCATGATTATACCGAGCACCACAGTGCGGTCTACTTCACTTATGGTCTCATTAATTGCTTAGATACAGCTTTACTGAGTGCATTACTACATAAAAAAATGAATGGTTTGGCCAAAATTTGACTTCTAAAAGCAGCAAATGTTTTTAACAAAGGGGGAAACTTTTTCCAAAAGCATGGAGCAAAGTCTGGCAAGAAAGGGGGTGCCCAATTTTGCCTTGGGGAGTACTCTAGCTTGCAAGAAAAGTATATAAGGAGCATTAGTACTCAATTTTAGGTATTGATGGAAGCATAGAATACAATGAAACTCTATGTATGTATTATACGGAGTGTTAAAAAATCTCCATCACTATCTCCATAAGAATCTTTCTCTCGTTCATGGGAACAAGAACCATTACTCTCTACTCTCTTACTATATTCTCTTCTTTTTTCGCGGTGAACGCTCTACATTGACTTTATAACAGAATCTTCTACAAAGATCTCATCACCGCTCTCTTGCAGCGACAAAGCAAGAAGCCCTTCAATCACGAGTAATCACTCCTTGTTCACGTGGTAAAAAAACACTTAACTCCATAGAAAACATCTCTTTCTCTCTCTACTCTCGGGATGTGTTTTTCTATGTACATAAGCATGTATGGGCTTGTCAAAAGTGTATAAGGATGATCCATTCTTGTCTCACTGTGCTTAGCACGTTGATATAAGCATACGGTGTGTTTATGAACACCTAGCATAAAATGAACTCTTTGTTTCACGTCATGTCAGTGGTATGGACATTGTTTAGCCGTATCTCCTAAATTATTATAAATCATGCCAAATTTTTCTTGAGTGAAGAGTTATAGCTTTCTCTCCACTGCACAAGTCAATATTTTGGACCCCAAACTCCTTGGAGAGCCACTATTTAGACTTATGATTGAATGGGGAAGATTGCCTAGCCAAGTCAAGATCTTGAGTAGACATGTTCTCTCTACTTTTTTTTCATTACGTGGAGGAAAACTACACTCTTGAGAAGTGTTTCTCTTTATACATAGGTATGTATGGGTTTGTCACAAGTGTATCAAAATGATACATTCTTGTTCACTATGTTTAGCACGCTAATATATGCATACGGTGTGTTTATCAACACCTAGATACATAAAAATAGCTCTTTGTTTCACATCATGTAGGTGGTAGGGACACTGTTTTGGCCATATCTCGTAAACCGTTATAAAGGATGCCAAATTTTACTTGAGTAAAGAGTTATAGCTTGTTTTCTAGTGCGAGTCCAATGCACATCAATATTTTGGACACCAGACTCATTTGAGAGCCACTATATAGACTTATCAAATGGGCCACCTAAGCAAGTCAAAAACTTGACTAGACTTGTTAATAAATGTATTCAAATTACCATTATCACTGTTATGAGTGTGAGATATTAATCATTTTTTGTACGGAATTACCTATACGTGTAGAGGTGCTACTTAAGAGGGATACCATATAGAATCATGGGTTTGATTTGAGATTTATATATGTTTTATGGTTTGTTTTGACGAGTTTACTTCATGTGTTGATGTCCATAAAATTATGTATAGATGTATGGCTAGACAACCCGAATTATATGGGTAGTTTTGCATAAGATGGGTTTTATTTCGTGTCACCATTGTTAGCATGAGTCGCATATGGGTGAAGTGATGTGACAAGGTGATAGTTTATATTATAGAGCTAAGTTGGATGCATTGGTATGGGTTCAAACACTCTCTCTTTTATGTCATGTGTGCATTCAAAAATAATTTTTTTTGTTTTGCGACCATGTTGGAAGATTCCAACAAAGATTCTCTGTTTATTCTATCTCTCATGTAACTATAATTGTAATCTCAAGCGATGTTGACTTCTCCCACAATTTGTCTCTATACCCAAATGTAATGTGAAGAGGAGAATGTAGCTATTGATGAGCTTATGACAAACCTTGCCTTTGTACCATGAAACCCAAAGCCATGGTACAAAAAGAAACCTTGTAATGTTTTTTGTACAATCATTATTATAGAGGATGAGAAGATAAGGTTTTTCTCTGTATGTTGTGTGTCTTCTCTTCTAATATGTTGTTGAATTGCTCACATTGCACTGCACGGTTGTTGAATTCCTCATCTTTTTCCACAATTGTTGATTTTATGCCCTAAAAGTGAAAAGACTCAAGAATAAGGGACAAACATTAAAGATGAGCCCGTAGGTGTATGTAATTACGCAAATAATAAGGGTTTTGGTTAAAATTTATAGTAAGAAGTGGAATAATCTGCTAAAAATTTGTAGTAAATGGCTACAAAAGCAAAAAAATTACAAAAAATCCAAACACAGGTACATGGACTCCAAGAAGAGACATGATTTTAAAAAAATTGATTCAAAGCAAACAACGAATAAGTTAAGGCCAAAATCAGATAAGTTGCAAAAAATGTTCTTTAAGATGCAAAAGCTTGATTGGAAAAAATGGATAGGTTGAGGACACACGGTGTCCGAATTGAATTTTTTTGGACATGGTCGTCATCACGTGAGGTAGGACTAATTGTGAGGTGGGGAAAAATTCACCCGAGAGACTGGGGTATGTATAGGTAAGACCCACTTAAATTCTCATTTTTAATTGTGAGTTTTGTGTATGTGTGTGTGTGTGTGAGAGAGAGAGAGAGAGAGAGAGAGTGTGTGTGTGTGTGTGTGTGTGTGTGTGTGTGTGTGTGTGTGTGAGAGAGAGAGAGAGAGAGAGAGAGAGAGAGAGAGAGAGCTACTTTGGAGCCATTTTCCTCACGATCCCCATGCCCAATACACTTCAAGCCTCAACACCAGACATGAGAGGTATGCTCCCTACCTAGTACACTACCGTTTGATGCCAATGCATGTCAAATCCGGCAAGGGAAAAGAGCAATTAGACCTAGGCTGACCCAAACCCAAAAACGATAATTACATCGGGTCCGAATAACCAATCACTACAGAAATCAAAGGGGGGGTTGATTTTAGGTTGACTAACACTTCCTCAGCTTTAAAAGTCAGTTTTGATCTGTTAGAAAAACCTTGCACAGGAGAAAATCGCATTTTTTGCAAGCTATCAGATTGAACCCAAACTTGATCAATAGCTTCGGCATCAAGCCAATAAAATTTGGTAAAGGAACATGCATAGAAGAGGTGATCTTTAGGGTTTCCCAATGAAAAATCTCTTTAAACTCGAGAAATCACCAAAATCAATGCAAGACAGTAATGGAAGGATAAAATGGGCTAAAAACTTACCAAGAGCTTCAAGAGACTATTCAAAAACAGTGGGGAATGGTTCATTGCACTACATAAAGTTGAGGGATCAAATGTCAAAGTTAGAGGACTACGAGGCAATGGGTTCAATGATGAGCCACCATGAAAATGTTTGAAATAAGTGTATAAGTGTGTATGAATCACTGCTTAGTTGAAAAAGTTCATTTTTGTGTTAGGTAGAGAAACAATCACGTTTTTTTCCTCATTGCCTTGAACCACTTGGTCTTTGGAGCTGCACACTTGGTCCACATGTCCAACTAGGAATAAAATCCACTCTTAAGAGAGATCTTGTAATTTAGAGGTCTCTAGATGTTATATGACACAAATTTCATAGGCACAAGCCCTAACACTAAGCCCCAACCAGTGGAAGTGACTTCAAATACAGTACAACGCCATCAACTAGCTTACAACATAAAGTAGAAGGTGTTGCATGAGTGTCACCTTGTTCAAAGGTCAAATGCAGGAAGAAGGGAAAGAATTATGATTTTCTCCCTGGTAGAGTTAGGTTGCAACCAACAGTGGAATGTGAAGCTAACTTAGCAAAGTGATTGAAATTGACCTAACCCATGGCCATATGATCAAATTCAAAATGCAGGTGAAGGGATATCTCTTATTAATGTAAGAAGCAAACCAACAAAGTCTGGTGGTTGACAGAGGTATATGCGAAAAAAGTGGAGAAAATTGAAATTTTCTCCAGTATAATATTATCAGCAAGTTCAAAAGGGAATCAATCACAGGTGCATGTTTATGGAAGCATATATAACATCCCTATGAAGCCAAAATGGAAAAAAAGCACATCTACATCAACCATGGTGCCAGACACTTGGGGCAAATGACTGAAAGCTCAACTATGATTAGACCCCTTATCCAAATCACACCAAATCAAAAGTGGAGCCTATAGGGGAAGTGAACATTAAGTCCATGTAGACAGCTCTTCAAAAAACTCATAGGGCATAGGTCTAAGCAAAAAACAATATTTTTTCTTTGCTTGCATGAAATTTTTTATTTTTATTTTTTTACTTTTGAGATTTTGCATCATTTGTACATGAGTTTTGAACAAAGTGGCCCATTAGCCAGATATTCATCTACATGAAAAATAAGTAGACATCACTTAGTCTTTGACTAATGTTTACATTACAAAAATTGTCCACAGGATCTATGAAGTCAGAAGCTAAAGGCAGTAAGAAGAGATGGAGTCGCAAGAAGTGGCTCGAGCAGATTTCACCGTTCACTCTATTGAGAGACTCGCTGAAGGAGGCATCCACTTACATAGAGAAAGAAAGACTTGAGCTTGATGAAGCCATTGTTTATGAAGCAGTTCACAAAGATACAAAAAATAATATGGTTACAATCCCCATGATCCCTTGAGAAGCCTATAATCTGGCGAGGAAGTTGTCGATTGAAGAAACTTTGGAAAAGACATACCTGCTTAACTATTTCCAAATTCCCACATGGGGAATCGACATTCACAGATCCCATGAGTTATACACCAACATCACAAAGGAAAAAACAATTGAAATCT
Organism: Adiantum capillus-veneris; assembly: GCF_014529385.1. Lineage (NCBI taxonomy): Eukaryota > Viridiplantae > Streptophyta > Polypodiopsida > Polypodiales > Pteridaceae > Adiantum > Adiantum capillus-veneris. The sequence goes on along the minus strand of NC_140960.1, from coordinate 101,111,846 downwards.
CTACCCTTGACAATGATAAAGTCCAAGTTAATTTAAGATCTCCTCGCAGCTCATTGCTAAAGCCCTAGGTCTGTTTGAAAAAGAGCAATTATGAAGGGAAAGAAGGAGATGGGAATTAAAAGTGTTTGTGCAGAAGGGAGCTACAACCACCTTTGCAGATATGAAATGCCAAAAGCGGAGCTACCAACCTGCATGTTCATGCAATTCTTTCACATAGACAATAAACAGCCAGGGAGGTACACAACACCCAACCACACATTGGTGGCAACTTACACCTGGGCTTTTATCAAAAGACACACCAATGACCATAGACCATGCCCAATATTTTCTCGAGCTGCTTACAAAGAAGAAGAAGAAGCATTCCAAGATCACTTATTTGTCAGCTCTACAATTATTGACAAGAATAGCATTTCAGGCCATCGGATCCGCTCAGGACCTTCCAAGACCTCCAACACAAAACGAATGGATCAAGCTCCAAGAGGAGGAGAGTGAGGAGGAGCTGAGTAAGTTGGGGTCAACTCACATTACTGCTAGAAAAAAATCCAAAAGGGAAGTACAAGAATCGGACTCCTTTGAAGATGAGCAAGAAGAGTGAAAGGGTAAGAAGCTCATGCCAATGCCAAAACCGAGAAAAAAAAGAGAAAGCTCATAAGCAGGCAAGAGAGGATAGGTTAGCCGAAGAGTTCAAAAAGAAAAGAGATTGATGAAGGAGATTTTGGAGAGAAATAGGTGCCACGCCGAGTTAGGACCAAGAATCCATTAGCCATCCCTACCACTGCAGAACATGTAGAGGAAATGTGGGCATAGATGGAGTGAGCAAAGCTTGTAGAGGAAGCGGCTCAAAAGGCTGCAAAGCATTCATAGAAAGTGGAGTAAAGATCATACTCTAATAGCTCAACAAAGAGTTTTTAAATCTCGATCAATGCAACGTTTCTATGAAGATTACATAAATAAAACGACACAAGGGAGCACCTCTCAACCAAAGACCTCACAAGCTCAAGACACATAGGTGAAATCAAAGATCAAGATAGGTGCCTCAAGCCACAAAATCCGCATGCAATAACAGAAGAACTACAAAAACCAATGCCAATCCCCAGCACTTCAGCACGTCAATGGAGCATGGTCGACCCCTACTACCAGGACTTGCAATGTGTGGCAACAGATTTGTACAATATGGCTATTCAAGAGCACGTGCAAGACTAGAATGTTGTCCTAACCCTATAAATTGAGCTAACATAAGTATGTGCAAAACTCCATACTCTCAGAAACAAACAAGAAGAGCTGGTAATAGAGGTTCAGATATCCTAACAAGAAGCACACGAATTAAAAAACCAGATGCTCCTACAAAAACAGAAGTTAGTTGAAGCTCAAGAAGAGATAGTTATGACCAAAAGAGCCGTTGCCATCCACCAAGAAGTGATTAGTGATTTGCAATCAATTTTTACAAAAGTTTACAACCAGGCAAATACACTAGAAAACCAGCTAGCAATGGCAAAGATAAAGCTAGTGAGTGCAGAGGAGGAACTTATGCTCAATGTCCCATTGTTAAGAAAATAAACGCAAATACATGGATAACAAGGCTAGCAGAAACAACAGCACCATCCGTTCAAGAATTTGTAAGTTAGAACGGGCAGTTAGGGTGCATTAGAGGATGAGACAAGATGCCACAACCGCTTCCTTGGCGAGAGAAGAAGCACTTCAAATAGATAATGATGCCCTCCACAAGGAAAAAGAAGGTTTGAAAGCACAAGTGGCCGCCCTACGAGCAAAGTTGGAGTGCAAGCAACAAGATTTCCCTGATACAAGAGAACACAGAGATGATGACCAAGGTCAGCAAGATGACATGAATAAAGAGGGAGATACCAGACAAGAACCACCACAGACTCAACAACAAGGGTCATCCTCTCAAGACACTCATCCCACAATAAGTAAAGATCAGGATAAAGGAAAGCAACAAGCAACACAAGATGTTCCAAAAAGTAGCACATCTCAACAACAAAGAGTAGAAGAAAGAATTGTGCACGAAACAATGGTAGAAAGAGCATAGGGACTGACAGAATAAGCCATAACAGAGATGAAGGAAAGAATAGCAGGCACAGAGGAAGAGTGATGAAAAAGAGCCATGGAATGGGAGATTCGTCTCCTCCATTTAGTTGATCTGCAGCTCCTCTGACCCACTACTATTAATGAATATTGGTATACCCGCTATCTCTCGTTCCTGTTAATCAAGTATGAATGTATTTGGTTTAGGTTTTAGAGTTTAGCGTTGGAGGGGAGGAATGGTGGAAGATTCCAACAGAGATTCTTTGTTTATTCTATCTCTCATGTAATTGTAGTTGTAATCTCAAGTTATGTTGACTTCTCCCACAATCTACATCTATACCCGAATGTAATGTGAAGCCGAGAATGTAATTATTGATGAGAATACGGAAAATCTTGATTTTATACCATGAAACCAAGAGCTAGGGTATAAAAGGCAACCTTGTAATGCTTTTGTACGATCATTAAAATAGAGGAATGAGAAGTTAAGGTTTTGCGTTGTATGTTGTGTGTCTTCTCTTCTATTGTGTTGTTGAATTGCTCACGCTACATTGCACGATTGTCGCATCGAAATTTTGAGGGCACCATTGTGTTTGTCTTGTCAAGCTCTCTGTGCGGATATCTACATTGCAAGCATCGCACAAAAACCAAGTAACTACATCTACAACCTTCCAGGTGACATTTCTCTCTTTCCGAGTATCATTTTGAGGCTCCATCAATTGCACCCGATTCTTGGCACTTAAGAGAACCTATGTGCCTAGTAGGAGAACCTATTAGGCACACATCCAAATGGAGTCTTACCTTACACCGAGCGAGTTTTTTTTAGCAAAGTTAATCCGAGCAAAATTTTGACGTATCTATCTATAAATATGTTACAGATATTTAAGATGTTTATAATGTATGTGTCCTCAAAGTTCTCAGTTTCATCATTAGGTAAAGTTTTATAACTTTTTGTCCATTGATGCACTGCAACCAAATCACCATTTTTAAAACCATCCGAATTAAATTAAAGGAAGCTAAATAGGGGGATCTAGCACATCCAAAAGGGGATATCAATGAAACATTTCTTCTTCAAATCCCAAAATATCAAGGTGAACAATACTAATGCAAATTTTTGTTACCATATATGTATGGTAGTGATGTGTGTGAACACACTTAGGACCGTCGGGGTAGTTTTTCCCTTACTAGGAGGTTTTTTCCCCCGTGCATTGTATATACGTCCATCATTCTAGGGCTATCGATATTCCCATTGCACACTAAGTAAAACACTCTCTCTTGTGTGCCTTGAGCTTCCTTCGTCTTGTCCAAGTTGTGTGTGTTTTCTTGCAACCCTAATTCCAACAATTGGTATCAGAGCAGGTTGCTTCCTCCCGGGGTTAGTCGTCAGCAGTTCCAGCACATGTCTGCTCACTTTCTTCGATTTTTGTGAGCTTTGGTGAGCGTTCACAGGTTGACAAAAATTTCAAGAGAATTTGTAGAGCTCAATCTGCTTAGATTTCTGATTCGGGCTCATTTCAGCCTCCGTTTCCACTATAGGCAGTGTTGCACAGGCTATTTCGTTATTTTGTGCAGAAGTTTTGTCAGTGCTGTTTTCTGCATAACAGTTCCCTTACAGTCACTACGGTTTGTGCTATATAGCACGTATTGTTCTCGCTTTGTTTCTCCTCTTTTCGGATAGTTTTCACATCAAGTGCATCATTTACCATGGCTAACAACAACACATATGTGTTCAAGATGTTTGTTGCTAAGGACAGATTGGATGGGGACAATTACCCTATGTGGGCTTACATGATGAAACATGTTCTTGTGTCAAAGGGAATCTGGAATATTGTAAGGGGAATTGATAATATGCGTCCTGATTCTGAGGATGTAGGCGATGTTGAGGATGTTGTAGGTCTTGCTGCAAGGATTGTTGCTGTTAGAGTTGTTTTGCCTATGGAAGAACAAGCTCGTTGGGATGTAAAGGATGCGTAGGCTCATGTGTTGATTGCATTTTGTGAAGCGTACCATTACTCCTCACATTCATTCAGCAAAATCAGCAAAATAGGCTTGGGATATTTTGGCTGGTCTTTATGAAAGCCGCAATGAGGCAAAAATTGCATTGCTGTGTAAAGAGCTAGAGTCGAAGATTATGCATGAGGAAGATGATACGAACACTTTCTTTACTGGTGTCAAGGATATCAATGAGCAACTTATTTCTACAGGTGAAGTTGTTTCTTACAGTTCCCTTGTGCAGACTGATCTTGATGCCTTGCCAGACTCTTACCAGACTTTTGCTAGTATTTGGAGACTCGTGACCGAAGGAAATCCTAAAGTTGTCAAGTTTGATGCATTATGAACATTGCTGTTGCAAGAGTTACTTTCTAGAAAGAAGAGGACTAGACAGCATGTAGTTGAAGAGTCTTTTATTGCTACTCAAAGAGAGGGTGATCACAGCAATGCAACCACTTCTTATGGTTCTTCTGCGAGTGGAAAATCACATGTTCCTAATTCTTCTGTTGGCAGCAATTTGTCTGGAAATTTTGGTGATAAGGGCAAAAAGAAGATGCATTGCCATTATTGTAAAGCTAACGATCACTTGATCAACTAGTGTCCTAAGTTGAAGACCAAAGAGGCAAAGAAGAAAGAGGGTGGTTCCATCGCAAATGTTGGTTCCACTACAAATGCAACTATTTTTTAGTCTTTTGTGAAAGGAGACTGTGATGTTGATGCAGAATGGGCTTTTAGTGCAGAGTGTACCTATAATCTTGATGTCCATGATGCACGCATGCCAGCTATTGCAGATTTACATGTGTGGTATTTTGATAGTGGTGCTACAAAGCACATTACCTCACATCGTGATTTGTTCACCTCTCTTGAGTATGTCCCTTATCAAAATTTAGTTAGTTGTGCCAACAATGCCTCTTATCCGGTTCAGGGAGTTGGAAAGATTGTGCTTACTGCTGCAAATGACAATTCTTTCACACTTGTTGATGCACTTTATGTACCCAAAATCAAGAAGAATATTTTGTCTACTTGCTAGACTTGGTCTTGTAGTCAAATTTGTGGATGACAAATGTACAGTACATGATCTTAGTTTCGGTGATGAAATTGTTGCATCTGGTATTTTATGTAGTGGGCTATATAAGCTCACTTTGTATGACAAGTGTGGGTAGAATTTTGCAAATGCAGTTTTGGATTCAAAGGCTATTTCATATGCAAAACTTTATCATGCACATTTTGTTCATCTGAATTATGTCAGTTTGCTGCGTTTGCAAAAATCTGATATGGTTTCTTCTTTGCCGCCGCTTGAAGCACCTATCAAACAATTTGTGAAGGCTTTCTTTTGGGTAAGATGCAGAGTTCTAAGTTTCCAAAGGATGGTTCAATAGGGGCCACATGTAGGTTGCAGCTTGTGCATAGTGATGTTTGTGGGCCCATGAAAACTCCATCCTTGGGAAATTACCTCTACTTCATTACTTTCATTGATGACTACTCCATGCATGGGTATTTTGGCTTAAAGCGAAGTTCGAAGTATTTATGTGCTTCAAATAATTTTTTACTATGGTTGAAAATGTCTCAAAATGTACTATGGGCATCCTCCGTTCGGATCTAGGGGGGCAAGGGGGAGTATATGTCTCATGAATTTAGTGCATTTTTGGCTAGATGTGGGATAAAATACCAATGTATAATGCCTTATACGCCTCAGCAAAATGGTGTTGCTGAGAGGAAAAATGGGTCACTTACAAAAATGGCACGATGTGTTAGGATCGAAGCTAGGGTGGATGATGGCGAAGGACTACCATTGGAGGCACTGGGCATGCAAAGAAACAAGAGAGAGAGAGAGAGAGAGAGAGAGAGAGAAAGTCGACACTGTAAGATAAATACTCATGCTATATTGATTGTTTGTGTAAAACCCTTACATATAAAAGGATTTGGCCATGAAAACTGGCTCTTCTAATTGCATGCCTTTGGGGTGTTTCCCACGGGCTAACACCAAAATAACTGAACGAGGGCTTGAACCCAAAAATCCCCCCTCAAGCCCAAACTGGACACACCACTCTCATGATAGCTTGAGTTTGTGGTATACTCGACAACCGTGAGTTTTAGGTTCTCTCACAACCAAGGATTTTTGGTGTATCCATAACCTAGTGCTATGATAGTAAACCCCCTTGAACAGATAGGGTGTAGGTCAAAAAATTAGCTACCAATGATTGGAGTTTTTGGTTCACTGCCAAACCTTGGGTTTAGGGTGTACCCAGTAACATGAGAAGTGCAACAAAAATGGGTTGAGAACAAATATTTTTGGGAGGTCTTACCACTTTTAATTGTGATAGTGTCTATAACCCGTACAAATTTTTTATCATGGCATGACTAAAAAAAGAGAGGCTTTGACTAAAAGAAGGCAATTTTATTGAACAAAAGACAAACCATAAGTCTATGACACTTAACAAAAACAATTTTGGATTGTGTATAAGTTGTTGTATCAAGTGCTTTGAGCAAACCGTTGAATAAGCTTTCTTGGCATTGATGCTATCTTTCGTGCACTGATCAAGTAGGTACCCATAAAGATTGGTTGCATCGAGCTTGACCCCAAAACTGTTGCACCTAATGTCGACATCACACCCCAAATCTTGCATCTCTATGGTTGAGAATTTTGGAGAACAAGTATCTGGGTTGCTTGATTGATACAAAGTTGTAGAAAGAGGACCAAGGTTGTGTTCTGTGATAGAAAATGCTCCAAAGGGCAAGGGGATGCTATCAACTGCAAGATAACACAAGTTGATGTAGGTCGTAATCATGTAGAACCACCTATGTAGCAATCTGATAGCTTTGCTAAAGAAGGCTATGCCTGCCATGCCTACAACCTGGGCTTGCAACCTCAAGTTTTCGATGTGTTGTCCACCTTACCTGGCTTTACTTTTGTTGCAACCTTTATAGGTGTGAAAGCCCTCTTGATTAGAGGCCTAATGACCAAATAAGATGACAAATTAAAAAAGTCAAAAATGGCGAGTTTTGTAGCAGTCGAATGAGCAGTGGCATCAATGGCAAAGGGTGCTTTGCAGGTGACTGTAGAGTGCGAATTGGAAGGCGTTAGCAGTACAACTCGAAGTCCTTTTGATATGCAATAGAACTATAGATAGAGCCTTGTAGGAACTACAGACATAGCGTTTCTTTATGCAGTCGGGTTTAGTAGTGCTTCCTGGGGATCTCAATTGCATTTTAATATGCAATGACTTGTTCGTCCACCTGCAATTTGATGCCTGCAACACTTCAACGGCGCCTCTTGAGATGCACGCAGAAGTGCTTGCCTGCGCCTGTGCTGTTGCCTAGGCTCTGGCAGTGTTTCAAGATGTAGGATCACCTTGCCTTGCAAGTGCCAAGAGCTTCTCCTTGCTTTGGTGGCCCACTTGGGCTCTGATACTAGATGTTAGGGTTGGAGCTAGGGTGGATGATGGCGAAGGAGAGCCATGGCGAGGAGCTGGGCTTGTAGAGAAACGAGAGAGAGAGAGAGAGAGAGAGAGAGAGAGAGAGAGAGAGAGAGAGAGAGAGAGAGAGAGAGAGAGAGAGAGTCGACACTGTAAGATAAAAACTAATGTTATATTGATTGTTTGTGTAAAAACCTTACATATAAAAGGATTTGGCCATGCAAACTGGATCTTCTAATTGCATGCCTTTGGGGCATTTTCCACGGGCTAACATCAAAATAACTGAACAAGGGCTTGAACCCAACATGATCTATGGTAAAAAGTCAAGCTTTTCCGCATTCTTTTGGTCTTGAGGCCATCATGTGTGCCTACTAGACAAGTGTCCTACAAAATCTTTGTAGTCTATTACTCCATATGAAGCATGGCATGATAGAAAGCCTTCTATTGAGCATATGCATGTTTTTTGGATGTTTGCCATATGCTTTGATACCACAAACACAACACTAAAAATTGGATGATAATGCTATCAAATGTATTTTTGTTGGTTATAGTGTTGAAAGCAAAGGTTATAGGTTGCATCATCCACAAACAAAGCGTTTTTTTGGTTTCAATATTTCTAGTTTTTAATGTGGTGACATTTGTAGTGCCCCATTGCCAAGTACTTTGGTTCTTGATTGTCCTTTATACTTGACAATTTTTACATCCCCTCCCCTCTCACTCGCATTGAATGTATATGCACATTACATACATCGATGGTCCCTTTTGTGTGGTCTTCATACAAGGGTACCCTATCCACACTGCAAGGACATCCTACCCACACGACACAATGGGTCGACAGGCACGAGTAATCATGAAAGACTTATTTTCTTACAATAAATACAATTTCCTCCTTAATAGATGCCCAATATAGATACTCTTTTAACCAATCTACAAAGAAAACTGGTCGAAATTATCAAACTTGTATGCTAATATTTTCTAGAGAGAGAGAGAGAGAGGGAGAGCACCATTGTTTCCATAGCGCAGATTGTAGTGAAAATTTTTAAATTAAACATAAAACATATCGATTGTAATTTCATGGGAACTTCACTTAATTGGGTCCTTTTTTGGTTGCAAATCCTTCTAAATACCTTAGTATAAACTTGGCTTCCTTGATAGGTTTGATCGTAATATCAAGATCGATACGTAGTTTGTTTTAAGCAGCAAGCGTATGATAGAGAAGCAAAAGAGAAGGAGAATATATATTATATATATATATATATATATATATATATATATATATATATATATTTTATATATATATATATATATATATACAGAGAGAGAGAGAGCACAATAATAATCAAGGCCAATCTCTCTGTAACCATTTGCGCTAGCCCGGATGGCTTTAGAGAGTATTTGCATGGGAGGCTGGATGGTGGTGGGTGATGATATCAGAGTATAGAGGTCACCTCCACCGATCGGACCTCCCTTCCTGCTTCAGCTGCGGGGGCCGCTACTGCAATCTCAGTGGAAAGGGCTCCTGATAATTGCATACTTGTCGATTTGTTGCAGTGCATCTTCAAGCTTCTTTGTTTGCCGGAAGTTTTGTAGTGCCGCCTCGTTTGCAAGCTGTGGCATCTTTTCGTGGTAGGAAATATTGACCATATAATCGTGTGCACTCTCTGTTGCCTCACACCCCTTCCAATTGCCAATTTTTTTTGGCTTCCTCGTGAAGTGGAAGATATGAATGTTCATTGCCCATGACCCACAAAACATGCAGGCGCCCCAGCTACCGGGACCTGTTGGCAAAGTAGCTTTAGGTTTCCGCCAATTGACGAGCAGCTTTGGTACAAAAAATTTAAGATTCATTGCAAATTGAATGCATCAACGCACAGCCTTCTATGTTTGCAATTAATACAAGACCTTGATATACAGGCCTGGCGCCGTATAAGGTCCTTCATCATGTGCAACCCTGCAATAGCAGGGACTCATAAAGTTTTTCCCCAGCTCATTTGTATCAAAACTATTGAATTTGTTGGCATGTATTATAGCCCTGTCACAAAGAGCTACATCATACCAATCGGCCCATAGGATACACGACTAGCGAAGGAGTACTACCAGTCAATTGTGTTGGCAACGCTAGTAAAGTTCATGAGGCAGAGACTACTAATGAGCACTAGAAATCCAACGAAGGGTACAATGACAGTCATGCTACAAGGCTTTGAGGGGTGTGTTCAACAGCTCCTTGTACAGGGTATCGAGATTTATGTGAGGAATCTACGTCCAATGACATGACGCACAGGTCGGCAGACTCGAGCAGTGCTCAAAATCTGCACACAAAAAATTTACATTGATTGTATATGAAGGTTTTTACTTTAAATTTCTTGAAACTTTGAAAGTTTTTCCACCTTCAAATTTGAATCTTAATTTTTGATGGGATAAGGTTTTCTTTTTAGCACTGCTTGTTTGTTGCTTGGGATCATGCAAAAAACTCCATCCAAGAGAGATTTGAAGAAGGGGGGAGGTAGTAAGCATGCGTAAACTTGCGGGAGTGCAAATTTATCCTCACTATAACTCTCAAAATCTATCAACCTTTGTGACTCTTCTATCAAAGCACTGCCAATAAACCCCCATCCCCACCATCTCCCTCATCTCCTTTGTCTCACAGTCACCAGGACCAAGTAATATTTTTTCATCCCCCTTTTTATGAAAGCAATGGAACTGGAACATATTTAAGCCATGCTATTACATGCAATATTGTGTCATACTTGGTGCCTAATGTATAAGCACCCAAACTTCTAACAGCCATACGAAGTTCTACATGGAAAGAGGTAGGAGTAGGGATTGATTCCATGCAAATCATGGTTTCATAACTCCCAACGATCAAACACTCAAATTGCTAGCAACCCCTATGAGGTTCTACATGGAAAGAGGTAGGAATAGGAGACTGATATCCATCGGAATCATGGTGTCAATAGAGTCCCAACAATCATCAGTATTGGTCCAAGGAGAGGAATGTAGTCTCCAGTGATTAATGCGATTGTAACGGCTCCAATAGTTCTAGCCCAAAAAGGAAACATTCTACCAAGCCCATATTCAAGGATGTCTCTCAACACAAAAATTTATGGTGGGCTTATCATTTAAAAGAGGTGGGATCTTGTCTTTCATTCTATTGTTGTCCTTGAAATCATCTAAAAAATTTGTTTGATTTGAGTTTTTTTATAATATACCTTGCCCTATCTTGCTTGGTTTAGGAATTTCTTGCTCGAGGTTTGGGATTCCTCATCGGGTGCTGAAAAGATGACATGCATGAGGCTGTCAGAAGAGAATCACATTTTTTGTTGGAGTCATAGTGCAGGTTTAATGACCAAGTTAAGTTCTATATAGTCCCATTATGTTTCCCATGAAGTTTGGAGTCAGTCGAGATTGATTTGCTCATGGATTTTCAAGTGGATAGGTGAAAGGTCCAAAGAAGAGGATTAGAGATTTCAGTAGATAGAGTGCACATTGAGTGTCATAGTGGAGTATGTTGTGTTTAGACAAGAGCTTGAAAACCTCTTGGCATGCCTCCATACCCTAGTCAATACATTTGCTTCCCAGGATTGACATTTTGTCTGGGTTTCATCTCTCTCGGAGATGTGATAATTGTTGACCTGTGTGGACCCCCAAACAAACTACATGTGAATTTATGGCATATGATTGATCAAAGTGATGGGGATATTTTACATCGTGGTTAAGTTTTGTTATGATGATATATGATGCATAAAACCTTGAAGGATAGATATGGATATCTCATATGCATGTGTATACTGGTTTCCGTCCTTTTGGGTCAAAACTAGCTCTATGTGCAAGGGGTGATAAGCAGTTATGGTACATCATTTGCATATGATTAGATGCTTCTAAATTGGTAATTTGAGATTATGTTTAGTCATTGTTCGGGCCTTTTGTATGCATAAAAATCCTATCTTTGAGGGCCATGCGTGCTGGCTCTGTTGATTGTAGCAAATATAGTCAAAGCTCCGACTATGTGTGGGAGTTGGTTTCAGTGATGCATATGGTTTATGGTCAAGGGATGAAGATCCTAGGATTATAGTTCTGATTTTTTATTATGGAGGCCAGTGTGCCTCTTGGATTTTTTTTTTGGGCTATGGATGTGCTATCAAATTTTTTGCAGCCATGTTATGTTTTGGATTGGTTTTGCAAGATGGCTGCGCATCACCCAAAATAGGATGGGGTGTTTGCTCATGTGATGAGGGTTTGGATTATGGTTTATGGCTTTAGATTGGATTATGAAGAAGCATATTTGATGGATTATACCAGGCATGCAAGGGTAGAGACTCTGTACAGCTAATTACCTTGGAAAGGATTGTTTGTGCATATGCAAGATGTTATGATATTCTTGGACTCATGTGCCATGTTTCTCATGACAATTTTGATATATGTTTAGGGCGCTCACATCACTTAGTTTTAGAAAAAAGGGTCGATGACCGAAGGCTTTGCTAGTTTGGGGGTGTGGAGCCTAGATTTTTTCTTTTTGTTGTTGTTGTTAGGCTCATTTATATATGTTTAGGGCGCTTACATCACTTAGTTTTAGAAAAAAGGGTCGATGACCGAAGGCTTTGCTAGTTTGGGGGTGTGGAGCCTAGATTTTTTCTTTTTGTTGTTGTTGTTAGGCTCATTTACATGGTTAGCGCATCGGGGGATGAATGACCTACATAGCCAACCCATCGAGGATCTTACCTTGGCTTGGTCCACAAACACCCGTGTGGCACCAAAGAGGTGTGGCACCTAAACTAGTATGGTTGGTGTTGATATCCTAACACCTACTGGTATTTGGAATCCTTTTAGAGCTCAATTTTATGGAGGGAATCAAAGTGGACCCAACTTATATCTGGCTTAGGTAAGTTGCTAGTGTTCTGTCTGTAGTAGGAGCAAATGTGGGTGGATCGGTTGATCCACACAAGGTTCAATGATTTTACTTAGTCATTTATGGTTTTAAAGTTATGGTATATCCAATAATTGATAGCATGAATTCATGCTCTCTCTCTCTCTCTCTCTCTCTCTCTCTCTCTCTCTCTACTCTACTCTTGCAATGCGGTGTACACATATATCCACCCTCCACTAGGGTCTTGAGTACGATTTCATTCATACACATTAAGGGGTAGCACTATTGCTAGGTACCTTTGAATGCAGTCTAGCTCATGGCTATGCTACATGCTAGGTCAAGCGCTAAGAACTCCTCCTCTATGTTATTACTTCCACACTTTGTTGTAAATTGAAAGTATCATATTGATGGGGAAGTGTAAACTGTATAATTCTTGCATATTTCCCTAGGGAGGGGTATCTCTCAATGCATAACTCTTGCTGAAACATCATTAATATCAAGACCAAGTGGTGGAATGAGATGTTTGACTCATCCACAACTGTAGGCCCTCCCTATCAAAGGCCTAATACTAATCATTAGGAAAAATATGAACCCTCTAGGGGCCCTTTGGGATTAAGGTTAATTAGAGGCCAGCCAATGAGAAGAGGGTGGTGGACACACTCTATGCCCTCAAAAATGTAGGGGGACAAAGTAGTCTTACACTTCTTAAATGGGCTCTTACCTAGTGAGAAGGGGGGGGGGGGGGGGGGGGGGGGGGGGGGGGGGCCATATGGAACCTCCAACTTCCCTCCTTTTTTATCCGGTTTTGAAAAAATCCCAAAATTTTAAAATTTTTCAAAATTTTCAAAACTCAAATTTCATCTTCTGAAAACCCCCCTAAAACTATTTTATGGTCAAAAAAGCATTTTTTTATCTCAAAAAGTCAAAACGTGCATCCAAAAACCCTAAAATTCAAAATTTTTTTAAAACATTTGAAAAATCTTTTTTTGCTATCCAGAGCTCCCCCAAAAGTAGTTATTAGGCAAAAAGTGATTTTCTCTCTCTAGAACCCCTTTTCCAACCCCTCCTTGGTTGCAACCATCACACTCATCCTCTACTCCAACACACTCTCTCTCTCTACACCATCTCCATTGCTGCAGCAAGGAAGCTCCTCTCTCCTCCCCTACCACCTTCCATTGCCACACCAAGCAAGGGTTATCCACCTTCTCCTCCCATTGCCACACCAAGCAAGGGTTATCCACCTTCTCCTCCCATTGCCACAAGGGTTAACCACCTTCTCATATCACTTTATCCCACTTACATTGTAGCAACAAGCAAGGTCCTTCTCCTCCTCCTAGTTTTCTTTGCTCAACCATGGCCAACTCTACTTCGCAAAGGCGGCCAAAGGATGAGGTCATAGCAGTTGCATGCCACAACACTAGAGGTGTAGATGATGAGTGGGTGACACAAGAGTTCACCGAAGGTGCTTGGGTATACATGCAACCATCTTCTATTGGCCCTCATCGTGTGCGGAATCGTGCAAACTTGGATCTTCATTGGAAAGGAAAGCTCCTTGGCTTCAAGAACCGCAAAGACAAGGGGACCGTAGCCATTGTGCAACATGTTTTCTCAATGTCAACCATGCACTTGCAACAACCACCTCGATTTCCAACACATTGTAAGTACATGTTTTGAGAATACAAAGCTAGGTGTGAAATCACAGTGTAATGTTATTATGGATTCATACTTAACATTTGTCATGCATTTATAGTCATATTTCCATCCACGTTGGTGGAGGAGCAGCCACTACATAGTCTCTCCGGCACATTCAATGCTATACATGCGGATATTGGATCAATAATGTTCCCACATCTTTGCCCAACCAAACTGGTTCAAAGAAGGATTTTCTTCTATTCTCACTCCTATATTTTCCCTACTTCTACACAATCGTTTGGAACGCTTGAACCCATCAAAGTAACTTCCTTATTAAGTATGGAGTGGCCAGTCCCAGATTTGTGGTCGGTAGCATCTTTCAAGCAAAAGATGATAATGGATGTCCAAAACTCTTTGAAATACTCTAAAGCTTCTAGGTCTGTGGGCTTGAGTTGGTGTTTGCCTATTCATTGTTTTGTGCACATTTTTAAAGAGTTTGGATTTGTGGAGACTACCACAATGCTTGTATGTAAAGATGCGTATTACGAGGAATTAGGAAGGCTTTTAGAAGAGGACTGGGGTTTTGTGGAGGGCATGCACAACGGGGACCGGTACCGTTGTAAGGTTGGAGCTTCAGGTATTGGAATGCGCTATTTGAAATCCCGCACCTCCTTGTATATACGATTTCACTATGATCGTTGGATGTGCAAGCTTGGAGTGTGGACTCCCTTACAGAGTGTTGACGGCGCTATTGCAAGCTTTGACATTGCAGTGAAGATGCCCAACGATGCTTTGGAGGCAGTCCAAGTGAACAAGCATTGGACTCTCAGTAATGTTCGAGAACATTTGGTTATTATGGGTTTTGAGGCCCTTCAACAAGCACAATTTCGTTTACAAGGTCACAAGGTGAGAATCCTTCCACCACATTTTCAATACATCATGGTTTGTCGATCATTGGATGCTTAGTGTAATGAATGTCTGCAGATTGGGAAGAGAATGGAAGACAAATTGAAGGTCGAGGAGGACTGGGGGATAGATGTAACTATGCTATCCATCTTATAACTTTGTAACTCTTGCAATTTTCATATTGATCCCCACTGTAATCAACATGATTTGCTTCAGCAAATCATGCCTTTGAATATAATTTTTTGCATTGGGATGAGAAATCATTTTTTGGTGAAAGTGCCTTTTTTTTTAATGTCTTAAAAAAAGGGTCCATTATAAAAGGGGGGCCACCTAACTCATTCACTATTTTCACTTTTGCAACTCTTGAGCTCCTCTGCTCTCTATCTACACCCCAGGCTAGACATGGATGCTGCCACAGCCTTTGCATCTGCACCCACATCCACCCCTTTGTCACGCTTCATCCTCTTCCTCGAGGACACCAAATACAAAGGGAAGTTGGACCTCCACACCTTTTTTACTCGTCTCCCTGACCTTGACGCCACAGTTGCCCTTCACATGGATGCATTTGAGGAGATTTTCCCGTTCATGGAGAAGCACATCATAAAATATTCTGTATCTATCCCCCCACATGCAGGGATCTGGGTGCCTTGCGATCTTTTGCGCTATATACACAAAGATGATCGCCCATTCTCCAAGCGGTTGAAACGATTCCAAGAAATTGAAACCGATGCAGGCCATTACTTGGACGAGCAAGCCCCTGGGGTGTCAGCGCTCAAGAAGCGCAAGTTGGGGGTGGAGTACCTTTCTCGGCTCGCAACATTTATCTTCTTGGTGAGCGAGGAACCTGATCTGGAGGAGCTCCGCTTACCACACCTTCAAGTTGGGTCCTTTATCAAGGACACCAAGGAGCAGCAGGTTATACCCGTGAACCCTGCAGCAGAAGGAAAAGCACACCGGCTCAGGTACCCTAGGGGTCTTGAGGAAGTGGTTGAGAAATCCATAGTTGCGGCTGGCCCTAGTGACACTCCAGTGCCACTACCACTGACGGATGTGGCTATCCCAGAGGTAGAAATAAGCCGCTTCTCCTCAATGTTAGTGGATGGGGAGGAGTATGTGTTGCTGCATGATTTGGAGAAATCATTTGGCCTGCGCATGGATGAATGCTTGAGCGTGCTATGCAACAGCAAAAAATGTCCCTTAGACAATACGCCAGATGCCCTAGAAAGCAAGATCTTGCCATATGGGGACTCTGTTGCTGACACTATTGCAGTTGTATGTGCGGAGGTCCTGGCAGCAGAGCAGTTGCACGTGGCCGATGAAGATTTCCAAGCCACGCAAGCCAAGGTTGAGGCTGCTAGGATGCCTATGCCATTATGCAACCTCCCATCTGATGATCCAAAGCTCGTATCTGTGGTTCATGGGAGCATTGACTTGGATGCAAAGGGCAACAGGGAGGAGGACAACAAGGAGCAGGAGGTAAACTGTATCCTAATTTTCATATTACTATTTTATCCTTCATTGTCTTTTTTCTCAACCTTCATCGGTTTATGACAGGATGTTGTGGAGGTTGATGATTTTGCTGCAAGGACAGGTGGCAAGCGGACGGGCTTTGGACCTCAAGCTTCCCTTGCACATTACCTAGGACAACTCCCCCCTGGCGATGTGGCCATTATCCATAATGAATTTACTCCCCAAGCCCATTTTATGACTTGGTCGTTAAAAGCTTTGAGCAAGTTTTTGTGTTTGAGCACCATTGCTCAAATTGCGCATCAAGTGTTCCTAGTGCGTATATCCCTTGTACGCATAGCGTTTGGCACTGGCTTTCGTGGTAAAGTGCTTGCCCAGATAGGGATACATGCTTCCATTGGCTCAACTGACCCAAAGGCCATAGCGCAGTCCCTCTTGACTGGGGAGTTGCCTTACGCACAAAATAGGCACCAGGAAATGATCAAAAAAATTATGAACTCCTCAGATACATGATGTAAAATCACCGTTTTGGAAGGAATAAAAAATATTTGAAATTGTCTCTCTATATTGCAAATTCTTTTGAATGTGATTTGTCAATCTTCAAAATTGTTTCAATTGGTGATATGAATTTTTTTTTATTGGTGACTTTGTAATTTCAAGTTCTGTATGTAATTGCAGTCAATTTCAGTAAATTTGTGCTTTTTAAGTACCCTTGGGAGTAGATAAGCCTATAAGGGCCAAAAAAAAGCCTGGCCACAAGGGCGCGCAAATGGCCCATCCATCAGTTTTGGATGGGCCATTTGCGCGCCCTTATGGCCAGGCTTTTTTTTGCCCCTATTAGGCTAATCTACCCCTTAGGATACCTACAAAGCACAAATTGATTGCAATGGATTGGTTTTGCATCACTCATTTAGATGCACCCTTTTTATGGCAATTCCAGCATATGTTCACACTCAAGGACACTAGAAAAGGTGAAATCAATTATGAGATGAAGTTTCCAGCACACTATCACCTGCTTCAGCTATACCTAGTACACCCCTGCACCAAAAAGTCCAATTACATTGGACATTTGAAAAAACCAAATTACTGTTGCATAGACACTTGGTTTCACAATATGTTATTTATTTTTATATCCTATAGGAAATTCAAAGCTTGAAATGGCCAAAAAAGGGTGTCCACAAGGATCCATGTAAAATAATGATGCAAAACCAATAGGTTTTAGTAAATTTGTGCTTTGTAGGTATCCTAGGGGGTAGATAAGCCTACAAGGGGGGGAAAAAAGCCTGGCCACAAGGGCGCGCAAATGGCCCATCCATCAGTTTTGGATGGGCCATTTGCGTGCCCTTGTGGCCAGGCTTTTTTTTGCCCCTAGTAGGCTAATCTACCCCCTTGGATACCTACAAAGCACAAATTTATTGCAATGGATTGGTTTTGTATCATTCATTTAGATACACCTTATAGGTTTATCTACCCTCAAGCGTACTTAAAAAGCACAAATTTACTGAAATTGACTGCAATTACATACAGAACTTGAAATTACAAAGTCATTTCATTACAAAGATAATAGACACAGTAGACACAACTATTGATCATATTGTCATTGGAAAGTCAAATCATTACAAAGATAAGGGTGTGCAATACAAAAAGAGGGGTAACTTCAGCTAATGCTCGAAGTCTCGTCGCAATCGATCGACGTGCAAGCTGCATATCTTTTGGCTGTATTGTCACTCGCTTTGCATGTATGGCGCATAGGTTGGTATCTTCCAACACCGAAATGATGTGGGCCTCTGCAGCTTCTTGAATAGCCTCTAGCGCTATTGCTTGCATTCTATACTGATTTCCATAGCTTTGAAGCACCTCCTTCACAGTGCGAGCAAAGGGGGCGCGTCGAATCAAAAACTCCATCGTCTTCTAGTAGTGGCGGATTTCTGCAAATGCCCTTGCTATTTTTCGGCGCCGTTGCAGTTGTCTTGGGGGCACTTGCACATTTGCTGGCGGGCGGCGTTTAGGCTTCTTGAAAAACTTAGACTTACGCCTGTTTACATGCTTAGGGGCTGGTTCTGCAGCCTCTTCTGATTCTTCCTCTTCCCTTGGTTGCCGATCTTGTCGTGTGGGGAGAGCTCCCTGGCCTCCAGGCAATGTCTTCCCCCCAACAGCCACCCGGTGTGTGCACGGTATTTTTTCTCGCAGCCATGGTGGCTCACTCTCTGATTCAGTGTCTGTATGGACCACCCGAGTCCTGGATGGTCCTGCTTGTGATTGGTGGCGCGACGGCTGCTCCCTATCGGACTCTGTTGTTTGCTGGCCCTCTTCTTCTCTCCAGCGCTGGGCATGTTGCTTCATTCTCCTTCTAGGTGTTATATGTTGAGGAGGTGGAGATTCAACAGTCCTCGATGACTCTCGTGCCCTACCACCATGCCCACTACCAGATGAGTTCCTGGAACGGCCAGGCGTTCGTGGCCGTTTTCTTGTGCCTTTAAGCCATGACGGCTTCTCACATCCTTGGAGGGTGTTTTTGTTGGCAGGTGGATGCTCTTTCGCGGTTTGTTTGGTGCGCGCCATTTCGTTGGTAAGAGCTCACCTGTTCTTAAGAAATGAGTGGTTTATGAGAGCATGCAATATTTATAAGGGCCCATTTAAAAAGGGCCCTGTTCACACTATTTTTTTTTTTTTTAAAGTATTATTTTTTAAATAAACATGTCGCTAAGAGTTGGACCTTGCGTCTACATTTAGTGACTCGCGCAGTATCCACTTTGATCCTTGTCGCACTCTGCATCGCCGCCATGCAGCATGCTTGGTGGGACCTTGCGACATTTGCCACTTGTTGCTATGCTCTTGACGACTCCATTTCTGCACTTCAATAGCAATCTTGGATTGTCGCTCACGCTCCATTGTGAGCTTACGAGCAAATGTTGTGCGAAAAAACCAATTGAACATCTCCTCCAAATAATTGGATTGCACCATTCCACCACCATGTCGAGTATTTTTGAAGTACACTCCCCTTGCTCAATAATGGGACTTCTCCATGCCTTGAGTGCTAAAAATTTCAAGCGATCCATACTTGTGCATAAAAAATGCACCATGCGTAAACAAGATATGTTGTTCACATGAGTAAACGATCCACATTATTAAATAAAAACAATCCCTTGTAATGAATACACCATGTAAAATGACTTACCATGTAATGTGTGATGTTATTTTCACCCCAAGAAAAGGTGAAGACCTTGGTAAAATCCGCCAAGGCTTCTTGAAATGATTGGCGTTGTTCTTCTGTTGTGCTGTTAAGGCCCATAAGCTTGACCATTTTATCAAAATGTGCCCAAACTTGCTTGCGCTTGTTTGCAAGCTCGCCATTTGAATCATTGTCAGTAGTAGCTTTTCATAACTCCTTCCAAAGCTCCCAAAGGTTACCTGGCTACTAGTTGGAGCTATTTTTAGAATCATATCGACTTGGCTTTCCTTGATAAACTTTCTTCAAAAAGTGTCTAGCTTTTTGTCCACTCATTGACACTTGTTGAGCAATTTCATGGGCCTCCCCTGTGTTTTTTGCAACAACGATAGACACATTTCCACCGTGACAGCCAATGGAATTCAAGAGTACCTCCACTCTTTTGATCGCTTCCTGAGACTTTTCCAACGGTTTCATTGTGAAAGCATAGTCAATGTAGAGCTTCAATAGCCTATCAAAAATGCACATGAATGTGTGTAATGTACAAAAATGTACATTCGATAGAGGAAATCGAAATATTGGATTCCAAGCGTGGTCCTTTTGATCACGGTCTGGGGCATTGAGCATAGGATATCTCAGAATAGACGCTTCCCATTCTCTACCTTCATCTCCGACATCACGACAATCTAACCCTTGTTCTCCGTGGCCTTACCATGGAAGCATGGAACCGGCCTTTGCAGTGCTCTTATGTGATTTGTTTCCATTAGGTTTGTACCCTCAAGTGAAAAATGGACAAGGCATGAGAGAAGAAGCCCCTTGTTTGCAACCAAGCAAACACTTTATGGTCTTCAAATCCCCACCTAAGTGCCACTCCACATCATAACTACCAAAATCCTCAATCTCCAAATTCTGACCTGCAATTTGGGAGTGTATTACTTCTGTGATCCATGGAGTTCTCTCAAAAATCCATGAAAGTACTCCATTGGTCTCTTTGGGCACCTCAATATCACCCAACCACCAAATGTCTTTCTCTGATTGCACGCTAAAAGATGGGGTGGGAGATGGCTCGATTGAATCCCTTCGCTTGGTTTGCAGAAGGGCCTCGTTCATTAAAGTGACACTTAGCCTCTCTAACCTTCTGTCTTTCACTATTTGACACTCATCGAGTTTCAGCACAAAAGCGACTTTTGTGCCAAGCACTACAAAATAAATAGTGCTAAGACCTTAAACTTCAGAGTTATAATAAGAATAATACCAAAGAAAAAAGTAAAGTGTGTCACCTTCTTTAGGTAACTCGTAAAATCTAAGCATGGCTTCTTGAAGCCTTCTAAGATCCACGAAAATATTGTTCCACATTGTGTAAGGAAAGCCCTTCTCCGAAGGTCTTATGGATTGTTTCTTAACTTTTCCCCTTGTCTTTGTTGCGCACGAAGCATAAAGGAAAGTTGGCATTGTGTCCTCAATGTGTAGGTATGTCCCAATGCGGGAGAACACATCTTCGTTTGTGGCCTTCTTTGCGAGCTTGACCTTGTGAGGAACGGGAAATAGGTTTTCCACAATGCCATGTTCTTTGAGGGCATCCTTTAGGAGTCGGAAAATAGCCTAATAGGCTTTGGTGCTGATTCCGGCCTCATCACAAGCTTGTTGAACGTCATCATCACTAACCACATTTTTTAATTTACGCATAAGGTCCTTGGTGACTGCATCCTTAATGTGCTTACCTCCAGGTGATTGTAAGATAGAAATCACGTCTTGGGTATTGAAACAACTAGTGAGAAGGTTGACTCGATCATCTTGGCTTGTTCCACCACATGCCTCCTGGATGAAGTTTCTAGAAACAAATAAACATAAATGTTAGGAAAAAGTGTGAACTAAGAATGCATCATGCAAGTAAAGACCAAATCACCTTGTGGCTGTAACTCGTCATTTGCGTGCTCCTCCCGAATGTGCAAGAGTTTCAATGGATGAATACGTGCGTTTGCGTTCCCTTGCACCAAGGGGTGTTTCTTTCAAGTATGTGATGGTGTTGGTAAGCTTCTGGATGTGGGACTCTTTTTCTTGCATTTGTTGTTCAAGAGTTTTAATTACCCTCTCCGAAGAGGCAACACTCTCTTGTAATGCCGTCGTCTTGAGGTGAAGAGCTTGACATTCGTGCATCTACATATGCAAAGAAGCACCTGCACCCATACACAACCGCTTGCAATAGCCTAACAAACCTGCTTCTCCCCTCCCAAGAAATTGAAGAAATGTGGAAAGGCTATTAAATGGTGGATGGAAGCGGCTTATAGGATCGTAAGGGTACAAATGGCCATCCACCCAAATGTCAACATTGGTCTCACAAGCGGTGCGACGTTCCTGTGATGACTTTTGATCACCTTCACTAGTGGTCTTCGGTGCAAATGCCGTGGGTAAGCGAATATGTATGCTTTTGGTGTGCGGAGTACGTGGTGGTGGAAGCAAACCATTTGTGATGTCCGTGAGCACCATGGAAGCTGTTGCATGAGGAATCAAATGATGAAAAGATAGAGAGGGAAGGGTAGAGAGGTTGAGGAAGATGGGAGGAGAGAAGGAGGGAGGGGGGGGAGGGAGAGATTGGGGAGGAGGAGAAAGGTAGGGGCAGGGAGGGAGAGGAGAGGGAGAGGAGAGGGAGAGAGAGAGAGGAGGGAGGAGGGAGGAGAGAACAAAATGTTTATTACATTTTTGGGAGAAAAGAGTTTTGAAAAAATGGACTTTCTAAGCTTGTGGGTTAAAAAATGGGTCAAAAAATGATTTTTGGATATGTATATATTTGGGAGGGAGTTTTAAGTTAGAAACAAGTAAAAATGATATTTTTTTTAAAAGTCAAATTTTGTCTCTTTGTGACCCACGTTTTTGCTGATGTGGACACACCCCTATGCTTCCTTCACTTTAAAAAAATCTAGAGAGAGAAAGTAACCCTTTAGGTCCACATCCTACATTTGTCTTAAAAAAAGGCTAGAAAAACCTACTCAAAACTACCTTCTTCAATGCCCTTGCCCCCTAAACCCCACACAACATTAGCCTTAATCCCTAAAAGTTAGGATTCCTTACAAGGCCCATGCAAGGTTCATATTTCTCCTAATGTGTTAGCCAAATATCAAAATCATATTGCCAATGTATGCTCATCACCATGACAGAGATTTGAGCATGGCTTTTTACCTACATAGAAAATGATGAGAATACATCTCATCACCTCACTATATGTAGAGGCTTGTTTATCCACATGGTTGGTATGACTGTCCACACACTTCTCGTGGATGCTCCACCACCCTGAACATCTCTTGAACATACACTCTGCAACTATGATGGTATTAATGATAATGCATATTCATTGTTTACAGGTGGCAAGCACATGTGTTTTATGGTTTATGCAATTCAAAGATAGCCTATGGATATTTTATTGGTTAAGACTCTTTACGAGAAATAGTTAATTTATGGCCAAGTGGGTGGTTGTAAGCATTATGAGCATTGATTGATATCCATAATTAAACACATGCAAAAGAAAAATGAGTAAATACGTGAAAATAGATATGTACAAAATCTATTTTATGTCCACGTGGATGGTTGTAATCATTCTAAACATTGATTGATATCTATAAATAAATATCAATCAATAGATAAACATTGATTGATAAATAGATACGTGCAAAAGGAAAATGCTCGTCCTTGCATGGGGATGATATTGCACCCAATGCTCCTTCTCTCACTTATTCTCTCTTCTCGACATCTCCCTTGTGTACATGTGTGGCACTTCAATCTTGGAGGTACACATGGTGTACTGTCTCTTTCTTTCTTCCTATCTCTGCTTATGTGTCTTGACAAACAACACAGTTGGGAAAACAAAATCAAGGGAAACCTCTATAGAAATGTGCGCTTAAGACACAAATTAATCATATCAAACTAACTCCCACGACTACACAACTCAAAGATAAGTTCTCCCTTGAGAATTTACAAGCACACACAGACCCAAAAGACCACCATACACACTTGTGGAGCCCACACAAAGCAAGTATACTAACTTGGATATGTAGCCTAGCCAAGCTTAGTAGAGAAGGACTAGAGTCAACTTACTAAATGAGGAAGGGCTGATCTAACCTTTCCTTTCATTTGTTAAAAACCATAAACTTATCCTCTAACTAATTAGCTTGGGTGCAAGACCTTTGAGGCTTATGAAGCTAGCTCGAGGCTATAACGTACCTACTAGTTTAGGACCTTATAAATAAGGATAAACTTAGGTAAACATAAAACTCATCCTTTGGGATTTAAAACTTCACCTCCTTTGCAAACTATAGCACAATGCTTTGTGCGGTGGCACGAAGATGCTCCCAAAACCTGCTAAATTCAGGCAATTTGTGGCAAGTCATAATTTTACCTTAAAGCTTTCCAGACTTCATACTTGGAGTCTAAAAAGTTATTCAAATGACTTGAATTTAGCAAACTACTTTCTATTTTAAACTCCTATAATTGCTCTAGGTTATCTCTTTTGTCATGTACCTTTAATCAAGGCTGCTTGGGATAGATTTATCCTTCTTTGATTTATATATATGACTAACTTAACTAAATAGCAATTACCCTTTCTCTTTAAAGGACTTTTCCCATTTTGGTCCCAAGCCTTGATTGGGTTGATCCATCAACACTTAATCATTTAGAAATTAATATTCATGACATTAGTTTTAATATTCATGACATTATCTCTCCCTTGAAATCGTAGTCGTCCTTGACTATGGGGTAGGGAAAATAAAGTCATAGCTAGTCATATTGCTTTGGGTAGAGGATCCCTTTTTACCCATCGAGATTCTTCCAAAGTGGTGACTAACTCAACTTGGTGCTTGGAAGGCTTAGTTATCACAAGCATGCTTTTACTTAGCCCTAATCGTCTTTTGCAGTAGATTGGCAAGGTGTACTAGATGCTTGAGAGACTAAGCTGCCACAAGCTTGATTCATAGTATACACATACTTAAAACTTATGGACATTTAAAAGAAATCTTAGAGTTAAAACAACATTAAAATATCTTTATATACTTGTTCATACTTGATTCTTCCCTTTGACAATAGTCATTGTAAGTATTTACAAGGTGTACATTATCCTTTAGCTGGATGTCTTGCATCCACCTTGCATCTTCAAAAGGATGATTCCTAAATTTGACAAGATATCCTCAAATAGTCTTACCAGTTCTTAAAAGCTTGTTTTCATGTCGTAGGATGCTCTCTGGCTATAAAATTTCTTCTTGACCCTCAAACTCAGGTGGTTCTTCAATTACTGGTTCTTTGGGTGGCTCGCTCTTATAAGGTTTCAAGAAGCGCACACGAAAAGCATTCTGAATGGGCTAGGTTCTTGGTTACCTTAACTTGTAATTTGTTTCATTGATAGCCTTAACAATTTAAAATGATCCATAATATCCTTTCACTAGCTTAGCATAATATTTTTGGTGACCCGTTGGATGTCCTTGTGTTCCCTTGACTATAGTGTGGCTTAGGCATGCTTTTGGAAAGTAAAGCAATAAGCAATCATTTTCTTTGAAGGTCAAGGCTCATCTATGCTTGTTAGCAACAGCCTTTTGCTTTTGCTGCATGATGGATATAGTTTCTTTGATATTTTGATAAGAGCTTGGGTCTTCCTTCAATTACCTCGAAGGGTTCCTTTCTTGTAGAAGTATGGATGGTTTTATTGTACGCATACTCTACTATGGGTAAGTACTTTTTCCATTGATCTCTTTGATCTAATTTTGTAATGATGGCTGAATTTACTTAGTGTTGGAATTAGGGTTGCAAGAAAACACACACAGCTTGGAGAAGACGAAGGAAGCTCAAGGCATACAAGAGAGAGTGTATTATTTAGTGTGCTATAAAAAGATAGATAGCCCTAGAATGATATACAATGCATGGGGGGAAAAACCTCCTAGTGAGGGAAAAAATGCCCCGTTAGTCTTAAGTGTGTTCACACATATCACTACCACACGTATATGGTAACAAATTCCCCCATGGAGTGATGCGGTGGACGAGAGCTGGCACATGAGTAAAGGGAAGTGCCATGCCCTGAGGACATGGTCAATCCACAAAGGGGAGTAAGCCCAAAGCTTTGTGAAAAGCTTTGAATTTCTCACGAGACAATGCCTTTGTGAAAGGATCTGCAAGCTTGTCCTGTGTTGGCACATAAGCCAAGCTGATCTCTCTTGCTAAGAGCCTCTCCCTGACATAGTGGTAATGCACCTCAATGTGCTTTGTGCGAGCATTAATTTGGGTTCCTCACAACTATCAATGTGCTCTGACTCTCAGTGTAGATAGTGTTGGTAGTGTCCTGTCCAACACCCAAATCATCCTTAAGGCGTTTGAGCCATACACACTCAACCGTAGCTGTGAAGGCTGCCTCGTACTCAACCTCACAACGAAGTGGCCACAGTAGGTTGCTTCTTGCTCAACCATGATATACATGAACTGCCAAGCATGAAACAAAAACCACTTGTGGACACTCGTGTGTCTAAACAACTAGCCCGATTTGAGTCTGAAAAAGCATGTAAGTCTGGCCGCAATAATCCCCCTTGGGATAAAACAAGCCAAGGTGTAAAGTGCCACTCAAGTAGCAAAAAATCCTCTTGACAGTCTACCAATGCTTAGACCCTAGGCTTTGCATAAATCTACTGACCTCTTGTGAGACTGCAAACTGAATATTTGGCCTCGTGTTGCATACATAAACGAGGCATCCAGCAAAAATTTGGTAAATAGTGACATTTGCAGGATAACCAGCATCATGAAGACTCAATTTCAAACCTGTTTCCATGGGAGTGGCAATAGGTTTGCAATCCTCAAGTCAAAACTTACATAGCAATGTCTCTATGTAACTTTTTTGACACAAGGCAATACGGCCATCACACTACTTAAACTGTATACCCAAGTAATGATGCAAGAGCCCCAAATCTTTTATCTTGAAAGTTAGCATTCAAATCAACCTTAAATTCAGCAATATGTCTGTCATTTGGTCCAGTGATCAGCAAAGAACCACATTGAGAAGTATATCACCCTCGCGCTTTACATACAATGTGCTTTTTGATGGACTGTTACAAAAGCCTCGTTTGACCAAATGAGCGTCAACCTTCTCATACCTAAGCATAAGGAGATTAACCCATACAAAGCTTTGTTATATTTGTGCACCTTATCCTCTTGTCCTTTCTTAACACCGCGAGGCTGCGTTACATAAACTTCCTCAAATATGTCACCATTCAAGAAAGCAGTAACAATGTCTCATTGATGTACATCCCAACCAAAATGAGTTGCCAATGCACATAGAAAATGCACAGTAGTAATACGACAAGTGGAAGAAAAAGTCTCTTCATAATTTATGCCTTTTTGTTGTGCATAACTCTTTGCATCAAGTGGAGCCTTATAGCGATCAATCTCACCATCTGGCTTGCGTTTCAACTTGTAAACCCACTTTGTACCAATGGCCTTTTTGCCAGGAGGCAAATCACATAAAGTCCATGTGTCATTTTCTATAAGTGCATCATATTTTGATTGCATGGAAGCCATTCAATTTTCTAAATTCTGTGCTTCATCAAAAGACAGAGGTTCCTCAACATCATGTAAGCTAGACACATCCAAAGCATAACAATCCGATGCATAAGATGCATGGAGAGAGTCTAAACGAGTGCGACTAGACAAAAGTGCATCCAATTTGCTGTCGCGCAATGTATGCACAACCATTTTGGTATATCTCTAGCCTGCTCATTTTCAGCCCTTTCCTCATCAAGTACATCATGTACATCTACATCAGTTTAGGTTGATCTATAACATTTTCAGAAACCCCCATAGATTGTACATTTGCGTAATTGGAATTTACATTTGTACTTCCACCACTGAAAAGTGGAAACAAAGTGTCATATTATATAGCCTATAACCTTTGCTTTCAGCACTATAACCGACAAAAATACATTTGACAGCCTTATCATCCAATTTTATGTGTTTTGTTTGTGGCACCAAAGCATATGCAAAACAGTCAAAAACACGCATGTGCTCAATAGAAGGCTTTCTATCATGCCTTGCCTCATATGGAGTAATAGTTTGCAAAGATTTCGTAGTACGCGTGTTTAGTACATAAGTGGCACACATGATGGCCTCAAGACAAAAAGAATGCGGCAAAGCTTGACTTTTGACCATACATCATGCCATTTTCATAAGTGACTTGTTTTTTCTTTCAGCAATACCATTTTGTTGAGGCGTATAAAGCGCTGTAATTGGCATTTTATCGCATGACTAGCCTAAAATGCATTAAATTCATGAGAGATATACTCCCCGTTCGATCGGAATGGAGGGTGCCCATTGTACATTTTGAGACATTTTCAGCCATAGCCAAAAATTGTTGGAAGCACATAAATACTTCGGACTTTGCTTTAAGCGGAAATACCCATGCATGCCTGGAGTAATCATCACTATGCACAAGCTGCAACCTGTATGTGGCCCTAACTAAACCATCCTTTGGAAAATTAGAACGCTGAATCTTACCCAAAATACAACCTTCACAAACATGTTTGACAGGTGCTTCAAGAGACGGCAAAGAAGCAACCATATCACATTTCTACAAACGTAGCAAACTGGCAAAATTGAGATGACCAAAACGTACATGTCAAAGTTTTGCATCTGAAATAGCCTTTGAATCCACAAGTGCATTTGCAAAATTCTGCCTACACTTGTCATACAAAGTGAACGTATACAACCCACGACATAAAATGCCAGATGCAACAATTTCATCACCAAAACTGAGATCATGTACTGTATATCTGTCATCCACAAATTTTACTACAAGTCCAAAGCAAGTGTAGATATAGACAAGAGATTCTTCTTGATCCCAAGTACATAAAGTGCATCAACAACTGTGAAAAAACTGTCATTTGCAACAGTAAACACAATCTTTCGAACTCCCTGAACTGGATAAGAGACATTGTTGGCACAAGTAACTGAATTTCCATGAGGAATAGACTCAAGAGAGGTGAACAAATCATGATGTGAGGTGATGTGCTTTGTAGCACCATTGTTAAAATACCACATGTGAATGTGCAACAATTGACATGCATACATAATTAACAACGAGATTATAGGTACACTCTGCACTAAAAGCCCATTCTGCCTCAATATCAACATCACAATCTCCTTTCAAAGACGACTCAACAATAGCTGCATTTGTAGTGGAACCAACATTTGTAGTGAAACCATCCTCTTACTTCTTAGTCTCTATAGTTTTCAACTTAGGACATTGCTTGATCAAGTGATCATTAGCTTTACAATAATGGCAACGCATCTTCTTTTTGCCCTTATCACCAGAATCTTTAGATGAATTGTTGCCAGCAAAAGAATTATGAACATGTGATTTTCCACTCGTAGAAGAACCATAAGAAGTGGCTGCATTAGTGTTATTACCACCCTTTCTTTGAGTAGCAATTAAAGCATGTTCAACTGCATATTGTCTAGTCTTTTTTTTTTTTGTAAAATGACTCTTGCAACAGCAATGTACACAATGCATCAAACTTGACAACTTCAAGATTTCCTTGGGTCATAAGTCTCCAAGTACTAGCAAAAGTCTGGTAAGAGTCTGGCAAGGCATCAAGAACAATCTGCACAAGGGAATTGTCTGAAATGACTTCACCTACAAAAATAAGTTGCTCATTGATATCCTTGACACCAAAAGAAAAGTGTCCATATCATCTTACTCATACATAATCTTCGACTCCAGCTCTTTACGTAACACCCAATTTTTTCCTCATTGCGGCTTTCAAAAAGATAGCCAGAATATCATTAGCCTGTTTTGCAGATTTCGCTGAACGAATGTGAGGAGTAATGGTGCGCTTCACAAATAGCACAATCAACACATGAGCCTACGCATTCTTTACATCTCAACAAGCTTGTTGTGCCATAGACACAACAACTCTAATAGCAGCAATCCTTGCAACAAGACCTGCAACATCCTCAACATCGCCTACATCCTTAGAACCAAGACGTTTATCAATGCCCTGCACAATATTCTAGACGCCCTTTGGCACAAGAACATGTTGCACCATGTAAGACCACATAGGGTTATTGTCCCCAGCAAGATAAATAAAGTGATGGCTGATATTCAAAGGAAAACGCATTAGCAAATGTGTGAACAAGGGACTCCTCAAGAATATCTAATGGCTCAAAGGAAACCCATTAAGTGGTGTGCCATAGAAGGCAAGTGGACAAACTTTGAAACACAAGCATAGCTGTAGGACAAAGTATGAGGGAAATGTGAAATATATGCCCATGGAGACACAAGGACCACAACATACTTAACTGGTGGGAGTCCAATTTCCCTTGAGTAGATGCAACCTAAAGAGAAACTAGACAAACATATCATGCCCTACGGAGCAAGTATCTCTTCCTTACCAATTAATGGAATTTAGCTAATGTTCCAACGTGCATTGGAACCATCCAATTGCATGCCCAAAAATGTGGATCCAAAGTAACTTTGGTGCAAACAAGCCCCACTCAAAACCAAGGGTAGAGGGTTGTGAAAATCCTAAAGCACAAGAGCATTGGAAGAACATGTGTTGCTAGATCAAAACTGGGTACCTCCTACTATGTATTATCGAAATTATGATAAGAAAGAGCAACACTTTCTAGAGAATTTCCAAAAACCCAAACTTTTGAGGGTGAACCCATAGTCAATGAAATTTGTGACAAGAGCTCAAGCAAAGCTCATGAAACAAAATGATGCTAAGGTTTCTAATGAAAGCAAGAAATCATCTCAATGAAGGAGGAGCCAAAGGCATAGAGCCTCATGGAGAAAGTGAAAGCAAAGAGCACAAATTGAGAGAAAAATTTAGAAATAAGAGCCAAATCACATTCAATTAGGGTAGAGGAATTGAATGTAAAATCTAGAGGATGTGTTCAAGCCGAGAAGTGTTGCTTTGGAAGCATATCAAGTGGGGTTATGAGCTGGGAAAAACTCAAAGAACAAATGGAAACATTACCCAGACCCAATGCTAGAAAAGAAAACTTGAAGCAAACTAGAAGCTAGTGAAGATTATACCACAAGAACTTTTGAAGATGCAAAAACAAAGACTGACAATACTAGTGGAATAAAAGAAGAGAAACTAAACACAAGAACTTTTGAAGATGCAAAAACAAAGATTGACAACACTAGTGGAAAAAAAAGAAGAGAAACTACACACAAGTAAAGTAGTAGAAAAACAAGCTAAAAAGGACCTAGAATCAATATGAAAGATGGTTTATACCAAACTCCATCGATCATGGAAGATGGCTAAATCATATATGGAATGTGATAAGAGACACAAATGATGGAAATGATTAGAGTAAAAGCATAAACATGTGGTACACTAGCTATCTGTTTTTTGACCTAGTATCTGCCACCTTGTAGCAAGCTTTTAGTTATCAAAGGTGGTAGCTAGTGATACAAAGCTATAGTTAGTAGCTTGAAAATAAATAGGAAGAAAAACTTTCCTAGCAATAATACAGCAGGTTCCATCCAAACACTCATATTCAAACCTCCATATATCATCTCACAATCCTCGGACACACCCTCCCTTTACAAAAGAACTTGTCATAAAATCATGACTGACAAGTCCTACTGTTGGGCACACTGGACTTGAGGACCACCACCAGTTTCTTCTTCTTCCTCGTATGCTTCTTGTCGGGCTTGCTGTTGTTTTCTCCTCATTTCCTCCTCCATGTTTACATCCTGTAAGATGGTCTCTTCACACTCATCAATTTCCATGTCTGTCATTTCATTGGAAGGTTTGGGAGGCAGTATCGCTTCCAAAGCCTTCAACTGATCTTGAGTGAGGGAACCTGATTCCGGAAAGTCAACCGAAAAGTGTATATACATCTTGCCCTTCATGAAAGGACGATGATGGATTGGCATTCCTTCATCATTGATAGCCTTGAATTGCCCTGTTCCCACAAAACAAAGGAGACACTGAGAACAAATCTAATATGAGAGAAACTAGCAAAAATAGAAGCACTAGTTTTTAATACCCTTACACCTATAAGGAGCCTAATGGTACTGGGATATTAGCCAAGGTTGACACGTTTGAGTGTTCAATGCGAGTACAGTCCAATAGTAGTGCAGTACAAAATGGACAAAGCCAAAGCTAGAACGACACATACGATGCAAGGAGAAGAGTCTACAACAGAGCTAAGAATACCCAAGTTGAGACTCAAATGCCATCTTTGCAGCACATGTTTGGCCCCACTCGCTTGAGCTTTGGGCTTTGGCCCATGGGCCATATGACAATACTTGCCCAATGGACCAAGATTTGTGGACTCAAATTTGGCCAAAACAACACAGTCAACAATCAAACTGACCGGATGCCTGACGTAATAGTTCGGATGTCCGTTCTGGACTGGACAGCTCAAATGCAGGGATGCACAACCATGATCATAGCCTTTGCGTAAAAGTAAGCTACCAGACTCGGTACTCTTTTTACTGTGAAGGTCCACATTCCCTAATACTTACCAGTCTAGACCTGTAATATCAACATGCAGATCTAGAAAGCGCATCATGTGCAGTCACAACAAGAGATGACCATAAAATACTAGCCTAACAACCTATGCCCCTTGTTTCAAGCAAGCTCACCCACTAGTAGTAGTCAAGGCCCAACTCTCTCACAGTTTTACTGTAACAATATAATGTCCAGAAAAATGGCTTACCTGGTTTCACAATTTCTAAGGGCTGTGACTTCATTAGTAGCTGACGCCCATCCAGGTGGGTTAGAATAAACTGGTACCCACACAAAGCTTCAGAAAGAGTGAGAGTGTGCTCATAAAATAAGTCATCACCCTTCCTCTTGAATTTTGCATGGTCCTTTTGTTGCAGGACAAACACTATATCGCCAGTAATAGTGTCCGGCTGGAAAGAGTACAAGATTCAGAAATACATACTAAAGCTCATAGCCATGACTAAGAGTAAGAAAAACCAGACTACTGCATATGGCACAAGACCGTGAAACTCACCGCCTCATCTGCCTCTCCAGCAAATGTGATTTTCTGATTGTGCTTCATACCCTTCTCCACATGTACTTCTAAAACCTTCTTTTCTTGCACGACCTTCTCGCCCTTGCATTGTGAACACCTATCCCTCTCATTGATGGTTTCACCTGCAAAATGCACTTGAGGTAAGCCTTTTCCTTTAGACGAGGTATTATGCCATACTGGCCTTTGCATTACTACTTACCAGAGCCCTTGCAGTCCGGACACACATGTTGCATCTGTTGAATCATCCCAGGGCCAAGTTGCTTTATGGACACCTTCATACCAGACCCTTGACAACTCATACACTTCGATGAAGCTCCAGACTTCGATCCAGTACTGCTCAATGGTTGCACATGGAGAGTGAGCAATAAACCATTGCATAAAATCAGTGAAGCCAATTCATTACAAGCTCAGAAATCTCACCCTTTACATTTGGGGCATAACACATTTCTGGACAAAGACAGCTTCTTGGAGATTCCATTATACAATTCCTCAAGAGACACTTTTAGAGGATGCACGACATCCTCCCCGCGTCTCTGCCTCCTGCCCCCCCTTGAACTGCCACCTACACGGATGGCACATAGCATAGATATACTAAGTAAGACCATGACAGTTCTCAATGTCAAACAAGCCCAATCAAACACCATCGCTTAAAAGCCATAGCTACCTCCAAATGGACTCGCTCCACCAAAAAAGGACTCGAATATATCAAACGGATTGTGCCCCTCCCCGCCTCCACCCATTCCCTCCTTGATGGCATCCTCCCCATATTGGTCATATATATCCCTCTTCTCTGGATCACTTAAGACTTCATAGGCTTGAGCAAGCTCTTTGAACTGCACACACATAGCAAGTCTCACGGTCTTGTTCACCCATGTATGAAGTGTATGCAGATGTAAAAGAAAGCTTACAATGACCAGAATGAGTTTCATTACAAAGCTAGACACATACATAATCTAATTATACCTCAAGATCATTCACACCGAAGAGCAACCATCGGATGTTTCAGAAGATACTCACTTGCCCTCATGATCGAAATTCCAAAGGACCATCACCATAACATCCAGGCAAACGCAAGCAATCCAGATTACACACCCAGAGTAGTTCTACCTTACAGCGCACAAATGCAGGCAATGAGAACAAGCCCAGCTTACCTTCTCTGGATCTCATGATTGAGATTCCAAAGGACCATCATCATAACATCCAGGCAAACGCAAGCAATCCAGATTACACACCTAGAGTAGTTCTACCTTACAGCGCACAAATGCAGGCAATGAGAACGAGGCCAGCTTACCTTCTCTGGATCTCCACCCTTATCAGGATGGTTTTTTATGGCCGCCTTTCTGTAGGACTTCTTGAGCTCATCGGCAGAGGCATTTTTGGGTACACCTAGGATCTCATAGTATCTGGTGTTGTTACTCTTCTTTGGAGCACGCCCAAACATGGTTGTTGAAGACTCAGAGGAAAGCTTCAAGTTTTCGCCTAGTAATGGAAATCTTCACGGGACTATGGCAGGTCAATAGCAGCAGCAATCTGCAGGACGAGATCTTAACAAGGGCGGCGTAGATTCAATGGAGACCTTCGGAGAACCGTGCTCGATTGTTTGTCTTTTAGAACAGAAATGGCCATGGCAACAATAAGAGGGAACCTCTTGGAACGTTCTGGTAGCTTCTCGGGATGCCGTGGTTCTGAACTCCTAAGAAGCAGTTCCCACAAAACTGGCAAGAATAGGTTCACTTTGTCCAAAGCTTCATCAAGATCGGGGGTTGGGGGCAGCTGATCTGCACCATCAGATCAGTTCTCCTTCTTAGCCGTAATGAGGTGTTGCATCTACAGGATCGCAACCACGTCAACAGATGGCATAAAATATACGAGCCGCAATGGGAGGAATCCCAACAGCAGTGTTGCAATCAATACCTCGGTGGATGGAATTTCCTATGTATGTCTCTTTGTCTCCACTAGGTCATCGGCGTTCCGCAACAGTTTGTTATTGGTCCCCCCTAACTTTGACGACTAGCAGTTGTCCCTAATTGACCATTCCCTACAATATTGCTCCTGGCAATGGCTGTTGGCCATGCAATCATAGTATTACAGAAAATGATCACGCAGGGACCATTCCTTGTAGCCTCGGGTCAGCTTCCTAAGCCTCCAAGGTTTGTGCAAAGGTTTTGTACCCAAGCTAATTAATAAGAGGGTAAGTTTATGGTTTTTAATAGATGAAAGAGAAACGCTAAAGACTAAGGTTATATCATCCCTTCCTCATTTCATAAGTTGACTCTAGTCCTTCTTTACTACGCTTGGCTAGGCCACATGTCCACAGTAGCTGTGCGCTCCTTGCCGCACTGTCGAAACAAGGGCCTTGCCTAACACTGTGTGCGAGCCATAGACGGCTCCAAGCACACAACTAGCTTAACTAGTAAGCTCAAAAGAGGGCAATGGTGTGTCACTCACCGCTCTATGCTCCTATCGTGGAGGATTCCTCACCGCGAAGAAGAAGGAGACGCCGCTACGTCACGCTCAACCGCTTCACCGCCGTCGTACCGCCGCAATGCTCGATCTCTCTCTCTCTCTCTCTCTCTCTCTCTCTCTCTCTCTCTCTCTCTCTCTCTCTCACATACACACACACACAAGGAGGTGAAGAAGAAGAAGATGGAAATGGAGATGGAGCAAGAGCACTCTTCTATTGCACAAATGAGAGAATAAGTGAATTTTAGGTTTAGTTGGCTTTTATATGAGCTCACCCCATTCACACTTGGGCGCCCATGCTTAGCCAACTAATCCCTTGAATGTCCCAGTTAGAGTGCGCCTCTCATCGGCGATCACTCTTACCCTTTTCCTATTGGTCCGACAAGCCCGGTACCTGACTCTACCAAATACATAATACACGTCCGTCGTAGGTGATGGGGTGTCCGTGAGCCGTGAGGGTTAACATGCCCCCCTTCCTGATGTAGATTCCGTCCTCGGAAGCTATTGAGTTGAAGCTCGTTCGTCGAGGTGGAAGAGCATTTGAGATGAATGTCCTTAGCCTTCTTCAGTCACTGCAAAATCAAACAACATTGACACAGTAATTGCATTCTCATAAGTGATTAAAAAGCATATGCAGTTTTAGGTAGACAAATTGATTGGTAAAAGAATTTCAAACAATTTGTCAGCAATGAACATTAAATTGCAATGTAATCAAATGTATAAACAGATGTAAAGGTAAAAAATTAAACAAGTCTGGGGTCGCTAATTTGACGGTCGAAAGGCACTAGAGATCGAATATTAATACCATGGGTAAGCTTCTTAATTTTCTGTGGTCAATTAAGTTGTTTAATCGCGAGAGCCAAGTATTCATGTTCGAGGGCTGACTAAAGGCTATATCTAGAAGACCTTGTAGTTAAGCTACCATAAAAGGAATTTCTCATGAAATCATCGCCTGACTGATTACTTTTTCTTTGACCCCCCAAATTCTTTTCACAGTGATTCAATTTTGATGTATGTGCTTATTTTGTATGCCTTAGGTTTTTTGCTTTTCAAGAAAAAGCGCCCATACTGGGAACCTCTAGGGCTCTAGTACCATAGGCGATACATGTGAGTGAAGTACCCAATCAAGTTGAGATTTCTCTTCTAGCTTAAAATTTTACATTGTGGCACTTTGATATTTTTTTGTTTTGTTTTGTTTTTTTTTTTTTTTTTAATCATTTTAATTTTGTAGCTGTGGGGGGTCATATAACACTGATACACCTCCCCAGGCTCATCACACTAGTAAACTCCCTTTATAATACTTAAGCTAAAGGTCAATAGGGTCAAGCCCACTAGAAAGCCCTAGTACATTGCACACAATGCTGCCTAAATCGGATTAAGAACCTAAGTAACCATTGATTATTAGAAAGGCATTCCCCATGGTATTAAGAGAAGATCTCTAACACCTAACTTGGTCAAACTAGCTTAGTCGGACTGGTTGATTTTTAAACCTATACAAGTGATTATGACAAAAAATTACATTGAATAAATGTTTATTACTAAGCAAATGTTCTGGATATTATCCTACCAATCACAATCAAAGCAGACAATCATAGATGCAAAAAAGATAAGAGCCAATGTAATGGACAAGAAACACCTGTTTGTGTCGATGGTCGCGCTTGATTAAAGAGTGAGTCGAGATAAAGATTTCATGAAGGTCCAAATCCTATCAATAGCAACATGCTCCTGTACAGGGACTCAACAAAAAAGGAATACCTCCCTGAGGCACATTAGTGGAAAAGGTACCAACACTTATTGACACACAACAAAAAAACATAAGGAACCCTAACCTAATTATTTGCACAACCCCTAGAGAGTCAAGGGAATAGGATATTGTAGAGGTTGGGGGAAACCCTAAGGCTAAACCCCTATCCTCGTCGTCGAGATAAACAAAGTCATCATCCATGAGACCATATGTGCCATCCGTGTAGTCCTGTAAATTTTCTTCTTCATCATAGGTGCCCATGTTTACTAAGAAGTCACTAGACGCCTATAGTCCATCTGGTCATATTAGTTGGAAGGTGCTAATGGAGAAAGGCTTAAGTCTTTTCAAAGTAGGCTTGTGCAATGGAGAAATGCTCTATACTAAGTATGGATCAACGTGGTCAAGAGACGTACAGTCATTCTAACTCCTCAAAATTCCTCTCACATGCTAGCGTACCTATCAAATCCCATTCACATGCAAGCACTGGAAAGACCATGTGAAATATTTGTGAAAAGTAACGAGGGTACCTCTCACCCAAGGCAGGAGTGGATGACTCTAGCGTACTAGCCATATCTGTACACGCAAATAGATGATGGTTAGAGTGCAAATATTACAAGGGTCGTGTTCTTGTGCATAATTTGTTTTTATGATTTTGTGTTATGGCTCTTGCTCTTTTACTTTTTTATCTTTTTTTGTGAGTATAAGGCTTTATATATACATTCCCTAAGATTGGAGATTAAGGTCAGGGGGAAAGGTTGAGAGGGAAGCAAGTGAGTGATAATGGATGTCCAAACAAACACTCCCCCCTTCCTTGGGTAGATCATACCGTTTGAAATGAGTTGTCACCCTTTGAAACCAATTGTTCCAGTTGGTAATAGGTGAGGATTTTTGCCAGTAGTTTTCTATTACCCTAGGTGCCTCGTCAAGTTGCAAGGGTGGTAAGGTACTCTCCCAGGATCGAACTTGAAGTGGTTCATCAGGTGATTCTTGAACACTGGGAGGTGTGGATTCTTTTGTAGCTTCATGGAGGTCCACTACTATAGATGGAGGCTGTGTAGAAGCTTTTACCTCTATGGATGTATTACATGAGGAGCTAGAAGCTTCATGGAACTCCCCCCTTCTTGAGCTAGGTGGAATAAATTGGTTTTCCTTGGAGCCCAAACTAGCTCTGGACTAGGTGTGTAGCATTCTGTGATCTTTCCCTTCCCACGGTCTGCCATTGGCTTTAGTGTTACACTGTTTGACTCATATGGGTTTATTGTCGATAGGGAAGGACACAT
This sequence comes from Adiantum capillus-veneris, assembly GCF_014529385.1. Classification (NCBI taxonomy): domain Eukaryota; kingdom Viridiplantae; phylum Streptophyta; class Polypodiopsida; order Polypodiales; family Pteridaceae; genus Adiantum; species Adiantum capillus-veneris. Next base: position 101,073,853 of record NC_140960.1, on the reverse strand, counting down.
TTTACGTTTAGGTACCCAATTTGCTCATTTCCATCATAGTAGCCTTGGGCTTCTAATAGTCGTTTTGGAATCCATCGTGATTTGGTCTTGTACTCTCCTAGGCGCGCTCTTGGTTCTCCAGGGAAATTTTTTCTTGGAATGGATGGGAGGGTTGAGGTAGTTGGAAGTAAGGCCTTGGGACCCATTGATATGTACTCTTAGGTCGTCAGGCAGGTTGAGTACTTGCAATATTTTATGCTTGCTGCAACTACAAGTGTTGAAGTGCTAGGTTCATGGGTAGCCGGCAAGGACGAGTTAACCACCTTGGCTTGTGAATGTTGGCTATCCTTCAACTTTGCTAGAGTTTGCAACGTAGGTGACTTTGGTTGAATGATAGGGGTAAGAGTCGGTGGTCGCGTCGTGACACTAGCAATATCCCAATCAATAGTGCATTTGGTTGCCAACATCTACGTGCGTCCCAGGTTTACGTTACCTTCCATAGCTCCCGCGGGCATGACTAGAAACCTCTGCACTATGCTTCCATTGTCATAGACAACAGGGGTCTGAAGGACTCCAAGAATAGCAGTTTTCTTTTTATTAATGCCCTTGACTTGCATCGTACTCGGGGATAGGGTCGGTTTCCCTAATTGACACCAAACTCCATAGGATAACAAATTGTGTTTAGCTCCTGTATCTAATAAGGCATTGTATAGTACTTTCCCATAGGGGCTATTTAGCTCAATTGGGTATCGTAGCGGTGGCTCAGATTCTAATGAGTCGTCATCTGTGTCCTTGAAAAATGCTTGCGTGATTCCCAGATTAGCCTCTCGTTCGTTGGCGTCTAAGACGTTGTTGTCGTTCTCGAGCCTCACTCTTGCTTGGATTTTTTCTAAGCTCTGCTTGTTCCTTGGCAGCCTTCTTTTGATGGATGGCTTGCAACTCTTCCTGGCTTAGAGGATCATTATATCTTTTGAATTTACTCCCATTAAGGAATCCAATGGTTTCAACTCCATCTAGAGTCTCCACACGAATGGTACCTTGCGGGGTAATTTCACACACTCGATATGGTCCCTTACCAGCGTATTTCAATTTCTTCTTTTCATTACGTACCCCGTACATAAGAACTTTATCACCAACCTTGATGTCTTTATCCTTTAAATGGCTATCAAACCACTTCTTTCTCCTATCCTTCTCCACTAGAGAGCATTTCGCACAGCTAATTGCCTCTCTTCATCTAGCCTTTCCAGGATATATAATCGCTCCACTAAGGGGTTCAACCATCCCAACCTCTTGAGAAGCTTCCGAAGACTAGGAATGACAAACTCCCATGGCATAACTGCTTGGCCATACACCATCTTAAACGGTGTGCAATTAATAGCAACTTTATACGCAGTACGATAAGCCCATAAAGCTGATGTAAGCTTTAGGTCCCAATCAGTGCGATGAGCCTCAACTGTCTTTGTCAAAATGGAGATGAGAGTTTTGTTGGTACTCTCAGCTTGGCCATTTGCTTGGGGATAATAGGGTGTAGACTTGTGGTGAGATATCATGAAGTTTGATGTGAGTTCTTTTATTACTTCATTTATAAAATGAGTTCCATTGTCACTCACAAGTTCAAAGGGGCATCCAAAACGTGTGATAATGTTCTCAAAGAGGAACTTAGCTGTTGTTTTTGCATCCGCCTTTCGTGTTGCTTTTGCTTCAGCCCATTTGGTTACATAGTCGGTAGCCACAATGATATATCGTGATTGCGTGTTACGTGCAGCCGACTAATCGGTCCTACAAAGTCTAAGCCCCACTTTTCAAATGGTTGGGTTACCTTGATGGGATGTAGAGGCATCCTATCCCTTCTTGTGGCTTCTTGAAGCGTTGGCATTCATCACATCCCTTTGCAAAAAGTGATGCATCCTTAAACAGAGTGGGCCACCAATAGCCTGACTGTAAGATCTTTCGGGCAGTCAACTTCCTGAAAAGTGACCACCAGCTATGCCCATGTGTGCCTCTTGTAGAATATATAAATACTCATCCTCGCGGGCACAGCGTCTAAGAACATCATCTTTTCCTCTCTTAGAGAGTTATTCCAGCCAGTAAGCAATAGGGTTCGCATTCCTTGATTAATTTTCGAGCTATATCTTTTCGCAGCTCTTTGGGTGGAAAACCATTAACTAAGAAGTTAACAATCTTTTCACTCCATTCAGGCATTGTCTCAACAATGAACAAAGGAGTATCAGGCAATTCATCATCAACCCCCGTAGGAGCTTCGCCATTAGGGATACGAGATAAATGATCCGCCATGACATGTTTCCTCCCAAGCCTCACAACAACGGTGAAGTCAAACTCAAGAAGAATTAACAACCATCGTGTAATTCGACTGTGGAACACGGCTTGTTTACCAAATATAGCAATGCTTGATGATCAACATAAAACACAAACTTGGTAGCAAGAAGGTAATAGCGAAATTTCTTTACTACGTAAATCATAGCTAGACCTTCGCGCTCTGTAGTAGTGTAGTTCATCTCGGCATCATTTAATTGGCGACTTGCAAAGCTAATAGGGTAGTCCAATTTATGTTCTCCTGGTTGAGTTAGAACACACCCAATAGCAAAATTTGATGCATCAATATGCACATGAAAAGGTACATTCCAATCAGGTGTTCGCAGGATTGAGCACTTGTTAGGGCCTTCTTTAATAACTCATAAGATTGATGACATTCTTCTGTCCAGTGAAACTCGATAAGAAGCTTGTACAATAGACGCGCTATCTCGGCAAAGTTTAAAATAAACCTTCGATAATAACCAACATGGCCCATAAATCTTTGAACTCCTTTATAGTTAGTAGGTGGTGGCAAATCGGCAATGGCTTTAATCTTACTCTCATCTGTGGATATCCCGTTCTTGGACACTATATGCCCTAGAATGACTCCATGCTTAACCCAAAATTGGCATTTGAAAGGGTTCAATGAGATGCGATAAAATCTGCACCTTTCAAATATTTTTCGTAGATATAACAAATGCTTCTCCCAAGAAGAATAAACACAAAGGTCGTCTAGGAAAGCTTCACAAAACTCCCTTAGAAATTCTTTAAACGCAGTGTTTATTAATCGTTGGAATGTAGCCGGGGCATTTGTTAAGCCAAAAGCCATAACACGAAATGTAAACACTCCAAACTCTGTGATAAAAGCAGTTTTAGCTTGGTCCTCTAATGCAATTGTGATTTGATTGTAACCTGAGTACCCATCAAAAAAGCTATAAGCTTCCTTGCCCGCAACTCTTTCAAGCACATGTTCTGAATATGGCAAGGGATAATGATCTCTCCTAGTAGCTGTATTAACTTTCTTGAGGTCCACGCACACTCTTAGTTTCCCATTCTTTTTTGGCACAATGACTATTGGAGAAACCCATTCTGAGTGCTCAATAGGGTATATGAATCCACATTGGATAAGTTTTTCAATCTCCTCTTGTACAATTTTGGCGTACTTAGGATTCATTGGATAGGGTCGTTGCTGGACGGGTTTAGCAGTGTTGATCATGGGAATTGTATGTTGCACCACAGAAGGTGGAACGCCCTTCATGTCATGATATGTCCAAGCAAAGATATCCTTGTATTCCTTGAGGAGCTCCTTAAGTACAGCCTCTTCAGTTTCGGTAAGGTCTTGAGCAATAAAGACTGGTTTAGACTCCTCACCTGGTTCTGCTAATTCTATCTCTTTAACTACCGCTGGACCATCATAGACTCCATTGCTTCCATTGGTAGGTATTCGTTGGGCTTTGGCATACACAACCTTTCGCTCCCCCGTGGTATAAGATTTAAAATGTTCAGGAGCCATATGTAAGTTAGCAGGCTCTTGTCCTGACAGAGACCTTTCTTTTAGTTCTACCTCCTTTTGTTGTTGAGCTAACTCTCGGTTTTGACGTCTTCTTATAGTTCGACTCAATTTCGGCTCTGTAACCTCCAATTGAGCGAGGTCAATGGGTCGGGGGCTGCACCACATGACACTCTGGAGATGTTCACCCCAATTGTCTACTAGCTTTCGATGAGCATCACATGACCCTAGATAGCTAAGCCATTCTGCAGTAGATCTTTCCTTCTTTATCCTAGCTCTCACATTTGCTCGATATCGTCGTCTCTTATATGACCTTTGTTTCTTGTTAAGGTTTTGATTTTGGTAAATGTTTAAACTCGACTCGCCTGATAGGTCTTCGCTTGTATCTTCTTCACTCTCATATAAATTACCATAGATGGTCGTACTAGGCCTTGAGTGTTCAGTTTCTATACTTGGTTCACTCGATGTTTACTCAGGTTCTGAATCCATTTCTCCCTGAGATTCCGTTTCTGATGTGTATTGGCATGAAGCCTTTGAGGAATCATCGGTTTCACTCTCAGGTAGGTGTGCCTCTTTCTTATCATCGGATGTTACATGCGCTACACCTAACATGTTTACTGGTGCAATGTGTGGTATCTCTTCCCCATATGGTGTTACCCAGGTTGTTCCTCTAACTCTCCATGTATCTATAGTTGCCGCTAGGTGCACCCAATCGACATTGTCTGACTCAGCCATTCCGAGTAGGATATCCATATAAGGAGAGTCTCCCCAATATCCGTGTCTTCGTTACACGTGTAACAATACTGTGATGGAGCTGAGTGAATTGTTGTGTCTGATCGATTATCAATGATGAATTTATTTCCTAGAGGATGCGTTCGACCACTTAAAAGATCAACTCGAATGACAGAGTCTTGGAACTGTAAGTAGATGTGGTTTTTGGACCAGTCATGCACCATTTTTGCTTCCCTCAAGAATGGACGCCCTAAGATCATCTCAAATGACATAGGATGCTTGGAAAAATCCATAACAATGAAAGTCTGCCTTACCTTGTGTCCCAAGACCTTGATTCTGAGATCCTTTAGCATTCCAATAGGCGTAACAATAGATCCATTAGCCAATTTTACCACTACGCTTGTGGCTTCAAGGTGAGGTCGCCCCATAGACTCCCAACAACTCTTTGTCACCATGCTGACTCCCGCACCACCGTCAAGGACCCCCTTTACAGTTAATCCTTTAGTAGTGATTGGTAGAGTAGCATTAGATTCATCACCTTCAAAGTATTGCCCCAACTTGTTAACGGGTACTTCAATTACAGATTCATGTCCCGCTAGGTCAGATGGTGGTGTTAAATGTTCCTCATCATTCATTACCGAGTCAGGTTTGTTCATATGTGCAAACTGTGGTAATCCGGCCTGTAATTCTCCATTGAGGAAGGCTCGAAGAGCTGAGACTAGCTCGGGGTCTTTATATAGTTTGGACATGATGGTGGTTCTAACTTCTGAAGACATGAAATCCATCAATTTGGCAACATTTAATGGCATCTTGTGGGACGTAGGACCCTGACAAGAGAATGGTGAAGATGGAATCTCCACTTCCTCAAGGGGGTCGGGCATTCCCTCACCAAACATTCTCTCTAGTAGGAAAGGTGTGTGTCCACTTTCAGATGTCCTACCCTCACTCTCTTCCCGAATGATACTGGGTATATCTAACGGCCTGTAGTTCTTGTGAGGTTGAACTTGTGTGGGAAACACTGTGTCCGACATCTGGATATGTTTGGGTTCAGGTTCTAATGCTCGTTGAGTTTCTTCCATCAAACCCCTCAGTTGTTGGACTCGTTCAATTTCCACTGTTGGGTTTGGATAGGTTCCAATCTTTCTCTTGCAATCCTCATTTTTTGTCTCTCGTGGCTTATCTTGGGGGTTCGCAACTGGGTGGTTTAACTTTGAATACTCTTTTGGTGTTCTTCGTAATTCCCTCTCGTGATCCTCCTCACTGGCTTTTTCCTTTGTAGTAACAGTTTTGGTCTCCGTGGTCTCTATCGAATCTGAGTCATCCTCAGGGTCATTCATATACACGGGATCCTCTCCTGTCCCTATGTTAGTCTTTGAACTAGGTTTTGAGCTAGAAGCATTAAGGGATTTCTTTCTTCGTGTTTTCTTCTTTCTCGCTCGGCCAATGGATGCAGCATCTCTCTCTTCGAGGATGTAATTTTGCTTTTGGAGAATCGACCGTGTGAGTGCATTCACTAGTGCTATGTTTATAGTTGGTGGTGTCCCATCAACAATCTCTATTATGTTCAATGGTGTGATTTTCGGTGCGTTTGGATTGTTAGGACACTGTGCGATCAAATGATCTATGCCACAACGATTACAAGTGAGTATTGGCATTGCCAATGCACTCCCTTGACTTGTTTGCATTAGTGCGGCATTCTTTTGCATTCTAATGGGGCACTCAGCTACTCGATGTGGTCCACCACATTCGTAGCACTGAAGAGGTGGTCTCCGGGCAAAACTATTAATGTTTTGGCCTCTTGCTGCTAGCGCAGTAGCTTGATATACCCGTTTGATTTGTCCCCAATGGTCTTCCATATAGTACATGGGACACTCCTCAAGCATGTCGACTCCATAGGTGATACTAGAGTCTATGTCCTCTTCGCAATCTACATAAGTACTAGATGACTCGCAACCTATTTGGTTCATAGGTGTAACTCTTGGATGAGGGGGTTGCGGTCCTAGCACTGGAGGTGGCAACGGTGTGGTTTGGACCACATTTTGGGTTCTAGGGACCATGTGCTGTAATGGCAATTGTTGCTCCATGGGTGGGGTAGGCATCAATGCAGGAACTCGAGGTGAGTCTGCCCAAGCTATAGGTGGTCTATTTTCCATGATGCGTTTAAGCATTAGGCAATCCTTTGCTTGATGGCCATACCTACCACACGCGTTACAAGTCCCGTTAAACTTTACTCTGAAAGTAGGGCATTCACTCATAATATGTGGGCCCAAGCAAATTGAGCACCATTGTTGCTCCCTTCTTGGATACATATGAGTGTTTTGTGGAGCACGATTACCCCTAAGGCTTTCTTGGATGGCCTTGGTGAGATCTGCCAAAGTCATCTCAAATATCGTTTGCTCTTTCACGATTGGCTTTATCTTCATTGGCTCATGCCTTGACGCTTGCGAGCTACTAGACTTCGGCTTGGCGGACACTCTTTCTCTTGCAATCATTAAATTATCCTCCAATTGGATTGCATTCATGGTGACTGCTTCCCAAGTAGTGATACCTCTAATGACTAGGCCATTATAGATACTTTCATGTCGTAGTCCCCTAATGAATCTATCGAGCAATTGGTTGTTGTTGAATCGCTCGTTTGGATTTCATCGAGAATTCAAATTCTTTAGGCGACTAATGAAGTCTCTCACGGATTCACCTTCTTCTCGTTGGGCTTTCTGGAGCTGAGAGGCTACACCCCAAAGTACTCCCTCTCGTATGTATTCTTTTAAGAACAGTCTCCTAAGAGTAGAGTAGATCGTTTTCTCTTCTACCCTTAAGGTTCTATACCAATCTCCAGCCTTTCCGCTTAGGGTCAAACTCAAAGCCTTACACTTATGTAGCTCATTGTGCTCTTCCAAGGAATCGCACACATGTTCAAAGACTTCCATATGCTTTCTAGCATCTCCGTCTCCACTGAATTTTTGTGTGAGCTTAGCTACTTGAACTGCCTTGCTCCTAGGCTCTCTATCAGGTGCACTACGCATGTTTTCCGCAATAGAGCGACCGATAGTTTGAGAAAATGCTGCCACATCTCCTATTTGAGCAGGTATAATGGGTGTATGTGCTCCTGGAACCACATGTGAGATGGGAGTTGGCCTTGGCCTTGGCATACGCGCGGCTCTTGGGTCCCATATTTCGTATGGTGGTGTACCAAACGGTGGTCCAAAGTTTACAGGCGTGGCCCTAGGCATAGGGGGTGCCTGATATGGCATGTTATTATTAAATGGCATGGCTCCACTTGTATAAGAGCTTGGATAATGCCATTGTGGATTGTAAACTCTTGGAATAATCAGAGGTGTAGGAGCTACATGAGGCTGAGGTACGACAGGTGCACATGATTGATACATACATGTAGGTATAGTTGGGGGCACTGTGCTACTAGGCATCGGCGCAATGTTAATAAATGAACTCCATGGTGTACTTCTTGTCATGCTCACCACTGGGATATGCACGGTAGCCGTAGTGTCATTAAGAGAAAGATGAGCTAGATCTGGGAAGGTAAAGCTACCACTTGTGGGCTCAGATTGTACTGAGGCTCCTGGCAAAACAACATATGGAGGATCAATGGGGCTCACTGAGGGAGTCTCCATTTGTGATAGGGTTGGTTGGTTGGCCTTTCCCGTATCCAAGAATCTCATTAGGCCTGTTGAAGGCATGTTGATCCCTGTGTTCTGTCTTTCTAACTCGACAATCCTATGGAGGACATCACAGACTTTCTGTTGTTGCTCATCTATGCTAGTAGCACCCGATGTGGATTGTAGAACATCTAACCAACCCACATGATAGGTGTGTCCTGTGTACCGATCAGTTAAAGCTTCTGCTTGTAGGTCATACTCCCAATTTTCGTTTAGGAATATCCCATCTAGGCCTGGCATGCTGGAGGTTTCCCTCGAAGTGGAAGCATTATTGCTCCCCATCGCTTGCCCCTCCGTGACTGCTACCTTGGGAGCACTCGGTTGCTCGGTTGGCATGATTGTTGTCATAGGAGCCTTTGCTTTCAGGGCTCGACTTTGTTCCAGCCTTCATAGGTTCTCAATTTCCCTCTCCCTTGTTGCTTGCATATAGCGTTCGATCTCTTGTACTTCGGCAAGACTCCTACCATCGGGTAGTAAAACCTCAGAGGGAGATAGTCCTAAAGGATCAGGAGGTGCAGTGGATGGAACATTCACATGCACACTCTCAAGAAGCATAGGGTCTATTTTAGGCATGAATGACGAATTTACTTCCCCACTTCCTTCATTTATTTCATTAACCGCATGTTCGGAGCGAGTAGCTCTACTAAGGGTCTCTTTTAAGCGGCTAAACACGCTGGACCAGGGCCGTGGGCCCATGGCATGCATGTCTTGACTTGAACTATCAGGGTTTGGTGTAGGATACCCCTCCATGACTTCGTAGTCAGAGGAAGAATCACTAGACGCGATATGAGGATCTTGGGTCGCGCTACCTTGAGTCCCGGCCGAAGGTCCAGAACCTAGCGTGGAGGAATAATGTGTGCCCGCGTAAATGGAGGCACTACCAATATGCTCGTGCTCTAACACTCGTCCAGAGCGTAGGTTCATATGACTTGGATCCCCTAGAAGTGTCAGTGAGTGCCCGTGAAGGCTGCTCACCTAGTATTTTTGGGTGTTTTGCAACCCAAGTCTTTTCTTATTTTATTTTTTTTTATTTTTTGGTCCTTTTTTTCTGACCCAGCTATAGAATAGAACGTATGATAGCTCAAAACGAGCGTCTCGGTCAGAGGGACGTGCCGTGCTTTACAGCCCTCCGTTTGGTCACTTTATGCCCTCGGAATCCCTAAAACCGTCAATTTCTAGTAGGGAACTAGGCCCAAATTAGAAAGTCTAAGGGTGCAAGTGGGAAGAGAAGGGAGGAGAGTGGAGGACTTGCCCCACATGCTCTCATTCCCTCTTGAGGGGGTAGGGTATATATATAAGAGTGAGTCTAGTATATATCATAGAACTGAGGCATGGGCCTGGGCTTGGGCTTGGGCTTGGGCTTGGGAAAATGATCCCGATCCCGATTCCGATCCCGATCAAAATTTTAGTGTAGCCCCACAGTCACTCACGCTTAAATATTTTCGGTTTTTTTTTTAATTTTAATTTTTTTTAAAAAAAACTTCTTTTTTGAGGCGACGACTGCGCGTGGTTTAGGTGACCCTTTCTTGGCCACACACACTGTCAACACCTACCTAACCTCTCTGTCAACAGCTCACAGACAGCTCACTACCTTATCTACCTAGTAACAGTGCTGCTAACCACTAACTAATCTACTTACTAATCTGTTAACCACTCTGCTAACTGCTTACTGACAGTGGGCTAACTGTCCACCTACTTCCTCTCGCACTACCTTACTGTGCAAAGACTGTGTGCAGGCAAACCTTGATAGAAAACTGTGTACAAACTGTGTGCAAACAGAAATTGCTAACTGTCTACCTACTTATTCATTCACTGCGAACAAGCTAACGACTACTAACTGTGCAAAGACTGTGTGCAAACAGAAAACACAACATTATGCAGAAATCACAGAACTTGCAGACAATACAGAAATTAACAACTTGCAGAAAAATAACTCATTCCTCTTCCTCTTCCTCTTCTTTCCTACTACAAACAACTCATAGGAGAAGCACAAAGTGCCTCTTGGGCTTAGTGCAGGGCGATTCCCCGATACAGAAATTAACAACTTGCAGAAAAATAACTCATTCCTCTTCCTCTTCCTCTTCTTTCCTACTACAAACAACTCATAGGAGAAGCACAAAGTGCTTTTTGGGCTTAGTGCAGGGCGATTCCCCGGCAGCGGCGCCAAAAATGTGCGCTCCTTGCCGCACTGTTGAAGCAAGGGCCTTGCCTAACACTGTGTGCGAGCCATAGACGGCTCCAAGCACACAACTAGCTTAACTAGTAAGCTCAAAAGAGGGCAATGGTGTGTCACTCACCGCTCTATGCTCTTGCCGTGGAGGATTCCTCGCCGCGAAGAAGAAGGAGATGCCGCTACGTCGCGCTCAACCGCTTCACTGCCGTCGTGCCGTCGCAATGCTCGATCGCTCTCTCTCTCTCTCTCTCTCTCTCTCACACACACACACACACACACACACACACACACACACACACACATACACACACACACACAAGGAGGTGAAGAAGAAGAAGATGGAGATGGAGATGGAGATGGAGCAAGAGCACTCTTCTATTGCACAAATGAGAGAATAAGTGAATTTTAGGTTTAGTTGGCTTTTATATGAGCTCACCCCATTCACACTTGGGCGCCCATGCTTAGCCAACTAATCCCTTGAATGTCCCAGTTAGAGTGCGCCTCTCATCGGCAATCACTCTTACCCTTTTCCTATTGGTCCGACAAGCCCGGTACCTGACTCTACCAAATACATAATACACGTCCGTCGTAGGTGATGGGGTGTCCGTGAGCCGTGAGGGTTAACAGTAGCACATATTTTCTTTGTGTGGACTCCACAGGTGTGTGAGAGTGTGTGTGGTGTGTACACTTGCCAAGAAGAGTTCAAAGAAGGGGGAGACGAGTTTTTTCATGCATGGCAAGAGTGGACATGTGTGTGACAAGCAAGTTGCATTATGAAGTGTTCCCACCTCATTGGTCAAGTGTAAGAATTCCAATTCAAGACTAGTTGCACAATTGCATAAGCATATAAGGAGAAGCTCATTGGGACTTTGCTCTCTTGCTCCTCTTGCAAACTCTCTCTAGTGCACAAGTTGGCAAATGAATCTCTCTCTCTCTCTCTCTCTCTCTCTCTCTCTCAAAAAACGCAGCCGTTTTTTGACCTAGTAGACAACAGTCCACTCTTTTGATCATAACTTCTTCATCCGAACTCCGATTAGGGTGATCTATAGCCTCAATCGAAGAGCACAAAGTCCTCTACGCATTGATGTAAAGACAGAAATTTTCAGAGTTATGGAAGGCATTTCTGTAGCAGCATTTCCAAAGTGAACAGGTTCAACAAAATTGATTCTCATCTCCTATTTTACATACAATGTCTTCCGGCACTCGCAAGGGTTCTTCTTCTTCAACAAGGTCCACAACCATTGTGGAAAATGATCCAAAATCTCCTAAGTGTGGAGATAGCAACACAACCACCCAACCAACGACATCGGAAACCATGATCATGGCGTACTTGGTATCATTGCAAGAGACCGTAAACAAACAAGGAGAAGACTTACGAGCACTTGCAATGGAGAATGGCACACTAAGGGTACTTGTGGTTGAGAATGATAATCTCAAGAGGACACTTGAGATGCAAACAACACATTTGATGCAACTTGAAGAGGAAGTCAAGGAATGTAAACGCTCTCTTGTGGACTTGAATGCTTTGTAGGAGCGGATGAGCAAAGTAGAGCATGACCATGTATTGAAAGAGGAGAAATTTGACACTATGAGCCGTGATGTATGCGACATGAAAAATGTATGCACAAACAAGTCTTGGGCTGATGTATGTGGTAGCAATGTGGTTTCTAATTCCTCACTCATGCAAGCTATGGTTCAAACAAAGAATGTTGAGAATGTGGATGTGGAGGAGTTGAAGGAACGGGAGCGACGTTCCAAGAACATTGTTATTCGTGGAATTCCCGAAGAGAAGTTAGAGACACCTCCTTCTCTTGTCATTGTTATTGAAGATTTCTTCAAAACCCACTTTGGCATGTCCGGAGTTATGGTCTATGGAGCACATAGAGTGGGGAAGCAAGGAGCTCCTCGCTCGGGAGAACGGTCAATTGTATGCACCATGCCATACGAGACCAAGCGAAAGATTATCCTTGATAATAGTTGGATCTATTTGAGGGATACAAAATGTTTTGTATGTGAAGATCGCACTATTAAGCAACAAAATATGCGTCGCAAGGCATATGAGGAAAAGAATAATAAAAACAAGGAGATCTCTCATGAAGAAAATGTGCCCAAGGAGGAGGCAAGTCTCTCAAGCAAATAGGGATGCGTAACCTATGAGACCGAGTTACAATTGAAAATATGCTTTTGGAATTGTAATGGATACCCATGGAATGCGGGGGTTGGCATTGATGAACTAACAAGCAAAGCCGATGTTGTACTTCTTGTTGAAACTTGGGAGCATGATACACAAAGGATTAACAGCTTGGAGGATTACAATGTACATTCATTGATGTGGTCAAACAATCTCAAGCAACGAAGTGGACAAGGAGGGTTAGCATGTATGGTTAAGAAAGGATTGGAAGATTTTGTATCAATTGTGAAAGATGACAAGTACAAATGTTATGTATGGCTGAAAATTATGACACCAAAAAGAGCACCCATTTTTGTAGCCGGTTGCTACATTCCTCATCATGATTCTCCCTTTTATGCTTGCATGGATAGAGATCAACCATTTTTTGATTTGTAAGAGGACATTTCTTATTTCAAAGGTGAAGGTGATGTTATTGTATTTAGGGATATGAATGCTCGCACAAAAACATTGCAACATGATACTCAACAATTTGATATGCCATACATTTCAAGGGAGTTGGAGGAAGTTCACTTGTATGATCGTACTTCAATGGATGAGAAAGAGGCGGATCACTATGGAAAGTTACTTTTACACATGTGTAATAGCACGGGTATGCTCATTGCCAATGGTGTATCTTTGTGGAGTGGAACCAATGGATTTACATGTAGGAGACATAATGGGGATAGTGTGATTGACTATATGCTACTCTCTGAAGCCATCATGTATCGCATAAAGAGTTTTATGTTTGGTCAATGGACCCCGGAATCCGACCATCGCACCTTATGTATCGACCTTTCATGTGGAGAAGCAACTAAGCATGATAATCTCAGCCAAAGGAAAGAGAAGTTATCACTATGTATGGATTTCAAACGGGCACCAATGTACATTGAAATGGTTGAGCAAAAATTATGGATAACAAAGCTTCAATGTGATGCACCATTGGAAACTAAATGGGAATCTTTCAAGAAAGCTATTTGTTCTTGTGAGGAAGAATGCTTTGCCATAAAGCATCTCCATGGTATCAACAAAGATAGATCACGCAAAAGCTGGTTTGATAAAGAATGTCAAGATGCTCGAAAGTCCTTGATAAAGCTTGATGCAACTATGGACAAAGACAACTATCAAAGTCATTTGCATACATACAAGACATTGATTCAAAAGAAGAGAAGAATATGGGAAGTAAAGCAACAAGAATTTCAAGTCCAAGAAAAGGCACATGCATGTGGAAGATTTTGGAGAAACTTGAGAGGCAAGCAGGTTGAGAATTTTGGTAACTTGAGTCTAGTGGATATGTACACACATTGTAGGCAATTATATGAGCAAGCAAATACTGAAAAAATGCCATTTTATGGTTCACTCCCATATATGCTGTCTTTTTTAACTATTGAGGATGTATGCGGTGGGCTTGAAAAGTTGGCCACTCGCAAAGCGGGAGATCTTCAAGGTATCAAGCCGGAGATGATCAAATGGACGGGAGATTTTACCCATGAGTGGATGTGTGATATGTTCAACCTTGCACTTCAACATGGTATGCCTTATGATTGGAGTACTAATTAGGTTAAGCCTTTGCATAAAGGAGGGGATGTAAAGAATGTAAGCAACTACCGGACTATAATGATTGGGTCTCTTATGGCAAAGTTGTTTGGGTGCATAATGGAGATGAAATTGAGTGATTGGGCTGAAGAGAATGACAAGCGTGCAAAGGGACAAGCGGGTTTTCGTCGATGCCATAACACCATTGATCATCTTGTCACTCTTCGTGTTCTCATGGAGGAAAGTCGGTTGAAAGGCAAGCGATTGTATTGTTGTTTTGTGGACTTTAAGAAAGCCTTTGATATGATTCCACGTAACAATTTGTGGAGAAGGATGGAAGAACTCCAAGTGCCAAGTGAGTTTATGCTTGCGGTTTCTCGAATCTATGAGAAGGTGATTTGTCAATTGCGCATGGGAAGAGAAATTTCAGAAATTTTTGTAAGCACTATTGGGGTTAAACAAGGATGTCCATTGTCACCAACTCTCTTTGGTCTATGCATCAATCAATTGGAACAAATGGTACTTGACTTTATGCAAGAAGAAGGCATTGAAGAGGTCACTATTTGCAATGCGGTAATCATGCTTTTGTTGTATGCGGATGATGTAGTGCTTCTAGCACACACTTTAGAAGATACACAAAAGCTTATGGTTGTCCTTGAGAACTTTTGCTTGCATAGTGGGCTGATTGTAAATGAATCCAAAACAAAGGTTATGCTTGTGAAAACCAACCATAAGGAGAAGCCATGCATTTGTACAACAACGAGACACTTGAAGTTGTTGAGAGCTTTAAGTACCTTGGCCTTGAGGTTCCATCCAATCACAAGTGGCATGAATGTGCTATGCGTCGTTTGGAAGTGGGAAAGAGAACATATTATGCATTTGAGAACATGTGTAATGCGGGAAACATCAAGTGTTGGACTCTCAAGAAGTATCTTTTTGATGCATTGATGACACCGCTTCTTCTTTATGGAGTTGAAGTGTGGGGCGGGAGCATCTCAAAGTCTACTTGGAAAGAGTTTGAGAATGTCCAAAAGCGTTTTCTTACAAACTTTGTCCAAGTTAAGACACAAACACCATATATGCTCTTACTTCTTGAGTCGGGATCTCTTCCAATTGAGGTTATGGGCATGGAAAGGGTTGTGGAGTACATGATAAAGATGCGTCAAAACCCCTCACATCGACTTCCTACAATTGCATGGGAAGCAAGCAAAAAAGTTCAAAAGACGCATAAAAGCAAGATCTTGAGCACGGGATGGATGCAAGACATAAAGAAGTGGTTTGGGAGATGGGATGCATTACACTTGCTACATGATGCTTCAATTGACTCTCAAGTGAATGAAGCTTTTCTACAACGCCAATGTATTACGGCTTGGGAGAAATCCGGTGGGTCACGCTTCATACATTACACCACCTATATTGCCCCCAACTACAAAACCATGTTCTTCGCTGAGAGAGGAAACCGTACTCACACTTACATGCTTGAGCCTATTCCCTTGTCCGCGATATGCACTATCGAAGCAATTCGGCTTAGCTCCCATTTCCTTCGATGCGAGATAGGGCGTTGGGGCAATGGAGAAGAGTCAAATCGATTGTGCACATTATGCTCACTGCAAGTTCGAGATTCTGAGTACGACACACTACTAGAGTGCTCAGCTTTTGATCACATCCGAACTTGCTTCTCTCACATTTTCAGCCATAACTTAGACCTACACACTTTCCTCTCCCAGCCAAAGTGTGGGCTCTCCATTGCGACTCTCATCACTACAATTTTGGAGCATCGAGAGTCACTCATCAGCCATACACATACTACATCACATGTAGCTTTGGTCCCATAGGTCATATTTGACCTCCGAGGACGATAATAAAATCTATCTCTCTCTCTCTCTCTCTCTCTCTCTCTCTCATGGGAGCTCTAGAGACGGACTCTATGCTCAAGCTCTTGGCTATGGATGCAAATCCAACAATGAAAGTTTCTTCTTCATCATCTCTTCTATTCTATCATGCTATGTTAAGATCTTGCCCATGAGCAAGCATATACGGAATATCAATTCTCTTGCTTGGAAAATACTTCTTTCACCCTCATCTACCTCTTACCTCGGAGTTCTTTCTCCCTATTGGAGTATTTAAGACTTGGGAAGGAGGATTATATCATGGAATCTTGAAGAGAACCATCTTCTTGGTTCAAAGGAAAGCTCCGCAAGAGCACAAGGTGTGTTGTAATCAAACTTGTATTATAATACAAAGACCTTTTGAAGGGGGGACGGACTTCAAGAAAATCCGATCCTCATTGAGTTCTCAATTTTAATTGGGTATTATCTTTGAGTTATGTGCATGATTTTAGTGTTTTTAACATGTACTTGTTTAAAGAAAGCAACTCGGCACAACCTATAGTCTCCTCTCTACCTTTTGCATAAGGGAAACTCTCTCCTTTCGTAGCTAAATTTCATGGAATCTAAAAGTAAGAATTGGATATTGGTATCAGAGCTGAGGTTTCTCTTTTCTTGCCTAAGAAAATAGGTCCTTGAGTAATCTATGAAAGGTTCGAGTTGTCCATTGAAATAGGGTAAGTGGGATTGGGATTTATTATCTCGGTTGGTATGCATGTTTACAGGGTAGCGGGACACCATTGGGATCTATGGTCTTAATAATGGAGTCTTTCAGGACTTACCTTTGGCTTAATCATAATTGAGCTATGTTATTAGTCGCACGATAGGAATTGGTGGCATCGGTGCCAGCCTTGCATTGTTAAACCCACTAACAATATTCTAAATTATAGGTGTAGTTACTCGAGTGCTAATTTCCAAGGGATAAGAGGAGTAGTAGACAAAGTTTTGGAAGATCCAAAAAAAGAGCTAGCATACACATACAAGAAAATTCAATCATGGCACAATATAATCAAGAGAACGTAATTAACATTGACAACTTAGATTTGGCTCATGATATAGCATTTGATGATGCTTGTAGATTTGTCAACTACCTTGTTGACAAGTTACAAGAAGAAATGGAAAACCCTATTTCGCAAGCGGATGTTCAAAGCCAAATTCAAGCCCTTCAAACCCAAGTTCTCCCAAGTACCCAAGAAGAGAGAATTCTTGTGAGGCCTCCTAATGAGACCTCCAAAAGAGGAATCTCTTTCGGTAATGAAGAGAATATACGAGAAGGACCTCTAAAGAAAACTGTTTGAGAAGAAGGAGTGTGTCCTGAACTTTCAAGGGAGAGGCATGAAAGTGACACCCCTTCTACCTCTGAAAGTGATGCTGTCCCAAGAAGACAGTAGGCACGATGGTCACCTAGTCCTCCCAAAAACAAGAGGAAGTTATTAAACACTCCCTTCCATGAGAATCCAAATAAGGGAGAAAGAAATCCCAGCAAGAGCAAGCGAAGAAAGTGATCACCATCTTTGCCTTTTTTTTCCTCCTCCTCCTCGTCATAACTAGCTTCTGATACAAAGGACAATGACTTATCACCCAAGAGAGATAAGAGAAGGGGGTAAATGGAGGAGTTATATAGCACAAAAGAGGTCATGTAAGTTGAAGAATTTCAAAGAGGGAGGAAAGAACATCGGCTTCCTTACCTATAATGAAACCTTGAAGCAGCTGATAAAGTGTTGACATTTATGCAAAAATTTGAGCGGCTTTTGGAGATGAAGATTTCTCAAAATCTTCAAAGCTCTAAAATGTTTTCATGCATTTTCAAAAGTCAACCTGTCAATGGTGGGAAAGTCTATGCAGCCAAGGTGAATCTCCAAAGACTTGGAAAGCTTTGAGGATTGCTATTACAAAGCAATTCCTTGCAAGTGATGTCAAAGACAAAGTCCAGTATATTCAAAAGTATGTGGATAAGTTTTGGGACTTACATCTCAAAGCCACTATCGACAAACAGATATACTTTGCGGAACAAAAGAAACAATTTGTGCTAATCTATTTGAGGAGATGAGTGAGTATGTCAACTCACAAAGACCTAAAACTATTTTGGAAGTCATACATCATACTATGGTCAATTCGAGGATTCATTTCCAACAAGGGAGCAAGAAGGTCTGGAAGCCAACAAAAGGTAAGGAATCAACTGACCCAAAGGGAAAGAACAATGCAACACAGAATTCTTCCAAGGCTAACAACAGCAACAACAAAGTAAAGGAAAAAGAAAAGGACTACAAAGGTAAAAACGAAGAGATTGAACGTTATTGTAAAGATAACAAGTGTTTCAAGTGTGGTGAGCAAGGTCATGTTTCCCGGCGGGCATGTCCCAAGAGAAATGAACGTAATGACCCTCCTAGAGCCACCATGGTGAAAGCTCTAAAAGAGGAAGGCCATTGCAAAGAAGGACCACTCTCTTATGCTTGGGGAAAAGTAAGAAATCATGATGTTGTCATATTGTTTGACCCTTGCTCCACCCACAACTTCATTTCTGTTGAGCTAGCTACCAAGCTAGGAATTCATGACTTCGAGATCGGAGATGTGGTACAAGAAGAGCTTTCGAAAGGGCAAGAGGCCTTAGTCCCTCCGTTGATTGGGAAGCTAAGGCTCCATGTGCAAAGCTACATCAATAAAGAATATTTTGTCATCTCCACTCATGCATGAAGATGTTATCCTAGGAACCATCATTTGATAGCATGGCTACCACTATGAAGTTCTCTCATATAAAAGTTCTCTTTTTCCGTCAAGGCAAGGATGTTGCACTTGATGTAAATAATGCGGATAACACCATACCAATTATACATACTCAAACTTTTTCTATCAAGGCAAGGATGTTGCACTTGATGTAAATAGTGTGGATAACACCATACCAATTATACAGACTCAAACTTTAGACAAATTAAAGAAAAGATCTCTTTCTTGTTACATGGTTTTTGTCAAGGAAGCTAATAAGATGCATGTGTTCATAATGAAATTAAAAATGAAAAAGAGGAGTTAGATTTCTCTAGTGTCCTAAACACGTTTCAAGATGTGTTTACGAATGACATTCTCAGGGAGCGACCTCCCAAAAGAGGGCAAGAGATGATCATTCCAATAGAACTTCTACCTGGTAGCTCACCTCCCAATAAGCCTCCTTATCGAGTCTCACTAGCTCAACAAGAGGAGATTATGAGGCAAGTGAACAAGCTTGTGGAAAAAGTGATGGCATGCCTAGTTCATATCCATTTTGATCACCAATTCTACTAGTACAAAAGAAAAATGGTACTTATAGAATGCTTGTGGACTATCAGGCGTTTAATTGGATAACCATAAAGAATAGATTTCTTATTCCCTTGATAGTAAGGGTCTACCTACTTTAGTAGAATAGATCTTAAAAGTGATTATCTCATCAGATAAGGATATTGTTCAAAGACATTTATAAGACAAACTTTCGAACAACCTTTAGCCTATATGAATTCTTGGTGCGCTAGCTACCTTCAATCAAATGATGGAGAAGCTTTTTAGACCTCATCGAAGCTTCACGGGAGTGTCCTTCAACGACATTATCATCTACTTGAAGTTTATTGAGGAACATAAGTGGCATCTTCAGGTAATATTTAAGTTTTGAGAGACAATAAGCTTTACATTAATCAAAAGAAAAGTAAGTTTTTCTTAGAAGAGATTCTATATTTAGGTCATAGTAGGGATCCAAAAAAGTTGGAGGTGATAAGAAGATGGTCTATACCAACAAATCTACGTGAATTGAGAAGCTTTATAGTGTGCATAGTATAGACGCTTCAGAAAATTTCTCATTCATAGCAGGGCCATTGTACGACTTGATCAAAATAAAAATAAAAATTGTATGGATTGCAAAAGAGAATAAATCTTTTGAAAACTCAAAGGCAAAGCTTACCTCTCAATCTGTGTTAATATTACCAAACCTTTCAAAGCCTTTTGAAGCTTAGTGTGATGCTTGTGGACAATGCCTTGGAGTTGTTTTGCTTTAAGAAGGGCATGCCATAGCATACAAAAATGGGACATAATTAGGAAAGTGGATGATCAAGAAAAGAATCTAGGCATATATGAAAAGAAGCTGCTAGGTATCTTACATGCTCTAGATGCTTGGAAACATTATCTCCTAGGCACTCCATTTATTTTACGCACAAATCATCTCAAGTCTTAAATACTTTTTGATGCAAACTAAATTAAGTGATAGAAAAATGAGTGGACAATCACTCTCTCACAGTTTGATTTTCATATTGCTCACATAGTTGGTGCGCAAAACCAAGTGGTCGATGCTCTTTCACAAAGTCCAAGGGTGAATGTTGTATCAATACTACTCACAATGATCTATCCACTATGATAAATGAGTATGCTATGGATCTAGAGTTCAAAGATGTAATGTGAGCCATTGCACTTGCAAAGAAAGAGAAACCATACAATGTGCAAGATGGTTATCTTCTCTATGGCAATAGGCAATGCGTTACACATAGTTTACTTGAAAAGTTTATGTATGAATCTCATGTTCCCACTTATGCGGAACATAGAGGGATTGAAGCCACTTTCAAGGTAGTAGAGATTTACTTCTATTGACCAACAATGAAGGCAAACTTAGTGGACTATGTTGCCAAATGCATTATATATCAAAAGACAAAGTATGATAGAGGGAAGCATCCTAGCTCGCTTTAGCCATTTCCTATACTTGATTCCCCATAGTAAATTATATCTATGGATTCATGTTTGTATTGCCAAAATCCATACCTGGTAATATAGGAACATGGACAATAGTAGAACAGTTTAACAAGCAAGCTCATTTCATACCGGTCAAAAAGACTATTAAACAACACCATAAGGCAACCCTCTTTATCTCACAGGTCTTTAAGTATCATGGCTTACCAATATCTTTAGTATTTGATAGAGAAGTGTGTGAACACACTTAGGACCGTCGTGGCATTTTTTCCCTCACTAAGAGGTTTCCCCCCCCCCCCTGTGCATTGTATATACGCCCATCATTCTAGGGCTATTGATCTTTCCATTGCACACTAAGTAAAAAACTCTCTGTTGTGTTCCTTGAGCTTCCTTCGTCTTCTCCAAGTTGTGTGTGTTTTCTTGCAACCCTAATTCCAACAATTGGTATCAGAGCAGGTTGCATCCTCCCGAGCTTAGTCGTAAGTAGCTTCAACACACACCTGCTCACTTTCTCCAATTTCAGTGAGCTTTGGTAAGCGTTCGCAGGTCGACAAAAATTTCAGGAGAACTCATAGAGCTCAGTCTGCTCAGATTTTTTATTCGGGCTCATTTCGGCCTCCGTTTCCACTACATGCAGTACTACACATGCTATTTCGTCATTTTGTGCATAATTTTTGTCAGTGTCGTTTTTTGCATAATAGGTCCCTTACAGTCTTCTATGGTTGTGCTATATAGACGTGATGTTCCCGCTTTGTTTCTCCTCTTTTTGGGTAGTTCTCACATCAGGTGCAGCATTTACCATGATTGACAACAACACAAATGTGTTCAAGATGGTTGCTACGCTGAGGACATATTGGGTGGGGACAATTACCCTATGTGGGCTTCCATGATGCAACATGTTCTTGTGTCAAAGGGCGTATGGAATATTGTGTAGGGCAGTGATGTATGTCCTAGTTTTGAGGACATAGGCGATGTTGAGGATGTTGCAGGTCTTGCTGCAAGGATTGCTAATGTTAGAGTTTTTTTGCCTACGGCATAACAAGCTCATTGGGATGTAAAGGATGCGTAGGCTCATGTGTTGATTGCATTGTCTGTGAAACTCACCATTACTCCTCACATTCGTTCAATGAAATCTGCAAAACGGGCTTGGGATATTCTGGTTGGTCTTTATGCAAGCCGCAATGAGGCAAAAATTGCGTTGTTGCATAAAGAGCTGGAGTCAAAGATTATGCATGAGGACGATGATATGGACATTTTTCTTGCTCGCGTCAAGGATATTAATGAGTAAATTATTCTGTAGGTGAAGTCATTTCAGACAATTCCCTTGTGCAGATTGTTCTTGATGCCTTGCCAAGACTCTTACTAGACTTTTGCTAGTGCTTGGAGACTTATGACCCAAGGAAATCGTGAAGTTGTCAAGTTTGATGCATTGTGCACATTGTTGTTGCAAGAGTCACTTTCCAAAAAAAAAAAGGACTAGACAATGTGTAGTTGATTGCTACTCAAAGAAAGGCTGGTAACAGCAATGCAACCACTTCTTATGGTTCTTTTGCAAGTGAAAAATCACATGTTCCTAATGCTTCTGCTGGCAACAATTCGTTTGGAAATTATGGTGATAAGGGCAAAAAGAAGATGCGTTGCCATTATTGTAAAGCTAATGATCACTTGATCAAGCAGTGTCTTAAGCTGACGGCCAAAGAGGCTAAGAAGAAAGAGGGTGGTTCCACTACAATTGCTGGTTCCACTACAAATATAGCTATTTTTGAGTCTTTTGTGAAAGGAGAATGTGATCTTGATGTTGAGGCAGAATGGGCTTTTAGTGGAGAGTATACCTAAAATCCTGTTGTCCATGATGCATGCACGTCAATTGCAACAGATTCACATGTGTGGTATTTTGACAGTGGTGCTACAAAGCACATCACCTCACATCATGATTTGTTCACCTCTCTTGAGTCTGTCCCTCATGAGAATTCAGTTACTTGTGCCAACAATGCCTCTTATCCGGTTCAGGGAGTTGGAAAGATTGTGCTTACTGCTGAAAATGGTAGTTCTTTCACACTTGTTGATGCAATTTATGTACCTGGGATCAAGAAGAATCTTTTGTCTGTATCTACACTTTCTAGACTTTGGTCTTGTAGTAAAATTTGTGGATGACAGATGTACAGTACATGATCTCATTTTTTGTGATGAAATTGTTGCATCTGGCATTTTATGCCATGGGCTGTAAAAGCTCACTTTGATGACAAGTGTGGGTAGAATTTTGCAAATCTAGTTGTGGATTCAAAGACTATTTCAGATGCAAAACTTTGGCATGCACGTTTTGGTCATTTGTATTTTTCCAATTTGTTGCATTTGCAAAAATCTGATATGGCTGCTTCTTTACTGCCTTGTTAGCAGCGACGACTAACACAAGCTACATCGAATATGCATCAAGTGGGAGATATATGGATGTGCATAATGTTTCCTACTCACTTTGTATAAGTCTTGGGCTCATTGGGAGTTCCAAAGGTGTATATGCTAGCTAGAGGGCTCAAACTTAAACCCATAGTAGAAGGGATTGTGGTGCAAGCCTTTATAAGGAAGCATTATGCAAGGAGGCTCAATTTTTGAGTATCCACTCTTGAGGATCCACTTTTGAGAGCTCTCTCTCTCTGAGTGTTCACTCTGTGGATGGCCTAGCCTTGAGCTTAATGCCCATGCTTAAGAGGGTAGTGCTAATCCATTGTAATTAGAGAAGCTTTCTTAATCTAATCTCTACTTTCTCATTAGTCTACTTCTTCTCTACTTCATTATGTCATGAAGTAGTTTCACCTTTCTCATTATTCTAGATTTGAGTATGTGTGATGACTTCTTGCTATTAACCACTCTTATCCTTCTATGAGCATTCGATTTGCGATATTTAACATCACTAATTAGGTTGATTAAGTTGGTTCTTAATCTTGTAATTAGTGTGTGTGCCCTATTGTTTGCTTGTGTGTGGATAGGTTTTATGAAATTCTAGCACCATTCACCTTGTGTGTGTAGCTTTTGATGAAGTGCCTTGATTGGCATGTGGTGATTGGAGAGGCCAACACCAATGCAATTAGTGTGTGCTTATCATTAGTGTGCTTTGGGTTTCTAGTCTATGGTAAGTCGGACTTCGGTGGGCTTGATGTGTGTAGGAGTTGATTGATTACTGATTAGAGTATGATTAGAGTTAGTCTTGCCATGGCTAATCTCTACTTTCATTGGTGAGGTATGTTACCATATACATGTGGTAGTGATGTGTGTGAACACACTAGGACCACCGGGGCATTTTTTCCCTCTTTAGGAGGTTTTCCCCCCCGAGCATTGTATATACGCCCATCACTCTAGGGCTATCTATCTTTCCATTTGCACGCTAAGTAACACTCTCTCTATTGTGTGCCTTGAGCTTCCTTCATCTTCTCCAAGCTGTGCGCGTTTCTCTGTAACCCTAATTCCAACAATTGGTATCAGAGCAGGTTGCGTCCTCCCAGGCTTAATCGCCAGCGTCTCCAACACACACCTGCTCACTTTCTATGATTTCAATGAGCTTTGGCAAGCGTTCACAGGTCGACGAATATTTTGGGACAGCTCGTAGAGTTTATGCTCAGATTTCTGATTCGGGCTCATTTCGGCCTCCGTTTCCACTATAGGTAGTATTGCACATACTATTTTGTCATTTTGTGTAGAATTTTTGTCAGTGCTGTTTTTTGTATAACAGGTGCCTTACAATCTACTACCACTTGTGCTATATAGAACGTGTTGTTCCCTCTTCGTTTCTCCTCTTTTCGGCAGTTTTCACATCAGGTGCAGCATTTACCATGGCTGACAACAA
This sequence comes from Adiantum capillus-veneris, assembly GCF_014529385.1. NCBI lineage: Eukaryota > Viridiplantae > Streptophyta > Polypodiopsida > Polypodiales > Pteridaceae > Adiantum > Adiantum capillus-veneris. The sequence goes on along the minus strand of NC_140960.1, from coordinate 101,049,347 downwards.
CACAGGTGTGTTCAAGATGTTTGCTGCTGAGGACATATTAAATGGGGACAATTACCCTATGTGGGCTTACATGATGCAACATGTTCTTGTGTCAAAGGGCATTTGGAATATTGTGCTGGGCATTGATGTACGTCCTGGTTCTGAGGATGCAGGTGATGTTGAGGATGTTGCAGGTCTTGCTGCTATTGAAGTTGTTTTGCCTACGACAGAACAATCTTGTTGGGATGTAAAGGATGCACAGGCTCATGCATTGATTGTGTTGTCTATGAAGCACACCATTGTTCCTCACATTCGTTCAGCAAAATCTGCAAAACAGGCTTGGGATATTCTAGTAGGACTTTATGCAAGCCGCAATGAGGCTAAAATTGCTTTGCTACGTAAAGAGCTGGAATCAAAGATTATGCATGAGGAAGATGATATGGACACTTTCCTTGCTGGTGTCAAGGATATCAATGAGTAACTTATTTCTGCAGGTGAAGTCATTTCAGACAGTTCCCTTGTGCAGACTGTTCTTGATGCCTTACTAGATTCATACGAGACTTTTGCTAGTACTTGGAGACTAATGACCCAAGGAAATCTTGAAGCTGTCAAGTTTGATGCATTATGCACATTGCTATTGCAAGAGTCACTTTCCAGAAAAAACAGGACTAGGCAGCGTGCAGTTGAACAGGCTTTTATTGCTTTTCAAAGAAACAGTGGTAACAACAATGCAGCCACTTTTTATGGTTCTGCTACGAGTGGCAAAACTTTTGTTCCTAATGCTTCTGTTGGAAGCAATTCGTTTGGAAATTCTAGTGATAAGGGAAAAAAGAAGATGCGTTGCCATTATTGTAGAGTTAATGATCATTTGATCAAGCAGTGTCCTAAGTTGAAGGCCAAAGAGGCTAAGAAGAAAGAGGGTGGTTCCATTGCAAATGCTGGTTCCACTACAAATGCAGCCATGGTTGAGTCTTCTGTAAAAGGAGATTGTGATGCTGATGTTGATGCAAAATGGGCTTTTAGTGCAGAGTGCACTTACAATCCTGCTATCCATGATGCATACTTATTAGTTGTTGCAGATTCACATGGGTGGTATTTTGACAGCGGTGCTACAAAGCACATTACCTCACATCATGAATTGTTCACCTCTCTTGAGTATGTCCTTCATGGGAATTCAATCACTTGTGCAAACAATGCCTCTTATTCAGTTCAGGGAGGTTGAAAAGATTGTGCTTACTGCTGCAAATGGCAGTTCTTTCACACTTGTTGATGCACTTTACGTACCTGGGATCAAGAAGAATTTGTGTGTATCCGCACTTGCTAGACTTGGACTTGTAGTCAAATTTGTGGATGACAGATGTACAGTTCATGATCTCAGTTTTGGTGATGAAATTGTTGCATCTAGCCTTTTGTGATGTGGGATGTATAAGATCACTTTGTATGACAAGTGTGGACAAAAATTTTGCAAATGCAGTTGGATGCAAAAACTTTGGCATGCACGTTTTGGGCATCTGAATTTTGCCAGTTTGCTGTGTTTGCAGAAATCTGATATGGTTGCTTCTTTGCCACCTCTTGAAGCACCTATCAAACATGTTTGTGAAGGCTATATTTTGGGTAAAATGCAGCGTTCTAAGTTTCCAAAGGATGGTTCAGTTAGGGCCACATGCAGGTTGCAGCTTGTGCATAGTGATGTTTGTGGGCCCATGAAAACTCCGTCCTTGGGCAATTACCTATACTTCGTGACTTTCATTGATGATTACTCCAGGCATGCATGGGTATTTCTGCTTAAAGTGAAGTCCGAAGTTTTTATGTGCTTCAAATAATTTCTGGCTATGATTGAAAATGTATCGAAATGTACTATGGGCACCCTCTGTTCCAATCGAGGGGGGGAGTATATGTCTCATGAATTTAATGCATTTCTGGCTAGTCATGAGATAAAACACCAATGTATAGTGCCGTATACGCCTTAGCAAAATGGTGTTGCTGAGAGGTAAAACAAGTCTCTTACGGAAATGGCAAGATGTATGGTCAAAAGTCAAGCTTTATCACATTCGTTTTGGCTCGAGGCTGTCATGTGTGCCACTTGTGTACTCAATAGGTGTCCTACAAAAGCGTTGCAGTCTATGAATCCATATGAAGCATGGCATGATAGAAAGCCATCTATTAAGCACATGCGTGTTTTCGGTTGTTTGGCTTATGGTTTACTGCCACAAGTGCAACACAAAAAATTGGATGATAAGGCGGTCAAATGTATTTTTGTTGGTTATAGTGCTGAAAGAAAAGGTTACAGGTTGTATCATCCGCAAACAAAGCGTATTTTGGTTTCACGGGATGTAGTGTTTGTGGAAGATTATGTTCAACCCTTACTGTCATGTACTAGGGACAGTAATGTAAGCTCACATGACATTTATGACACTTTGTTTGCTTCTTTTCAGTGGTGGAAGTTCGAATGTAAATTCCAATGAGGCAAATGTACAGCCTATGGGGGTTTCCGAAAATGTTATAGATCAGCCTATTACTGATGCAGATGTACATGATGTACTTGAAGAGGAACGGGCTGAAAATGAGCAGGCTAGAGGTATGCCAAAATGGCTGGTGCACACTTTGCGTGACAGTAAATTGGATGCACCTTTGTCTAGTCGTACTCGTTCAGGCTCTCGCCATGCATCTTATGCATCAGATTGTTATGCTTTGGTTGTGTCTAGCTTACATGATGTTGAGAAACCTCTGTCTTTTGATGAAGCACAAAATTCAAAAAATTGGATGGCTGCCATGCAATCAAAATATGATGCACTTATAGAAAATGACACATGGAATTTATGTGATTTGCCTCCTGGCAAAAAGGCCATTGGTACGAAGTGGGTTTACAAGTTGAAACGCAAGCCGGATGGTGAGATTGATCGCCATAAGGCTCGACTTGTTGCAAAGGGTTATGCACAGCAAAAAGGCATAGATTATGAAGAGACTTTTTCTCCCACTTGTCGTATGACTACTATGCATTTTCTGTGTGCATTGGCAGCTCATTTTGGTTCGGATGTACATCAATCAGGCATCGTTACATCTTTCTTGACTGGTGATTTATTTGAGGAAGTTTATGTAACGCAGCCTTGCAGTTTTGTCAAGAAAGGACAAGAGGAAAAAGTGTGCAAATGTAACAAGGCTTTGTATGGGTTGAAGCAATCTCCTCGTGCTTGGTATGAGAAAGCTGGCACTCATTTGGTCAAACAAGGCTTTCGTAAAACAGTCCAACAGAAAGCACATTGTATGTAAAGCATGAGGGTGATATACTTCTCATTGTGGTCCTTTATGTCGATAATTTGCTGATCACTGGACCAAATGAGAGACATATTGCTGAATTTAAGGCTGATTTGAATGCTACTTTCAAGATGAAAGATTTGGGGCTGTTGCATCATTACTCGGGTATACAGTTTAAGCAGTGTGATGGTGGTATTGCCTTGTATCAGAAAAGTTACATAGAGACATTGCTATGTAAGTTTGGACTTGAGGATTGCAAGCCTATTGCCACTCTCATGGAAACAGGTTTAAAGTTGAGTCTACATGATGCTGGTGATCCTGTTGATGTCACTGTTTATCAAACTGCTGTTGGCTGTCTCATTTATGTATGCAACACGAGGCCGGATATTTAGTTTGTAGTCTCATAGGCCAGCAGATTTATGCATAGCCCAGGGTCTGAGCATCAAGAGAATTTTCCGCTACCTTAGTGGCACTTTACATCTTGGCTTGTTTTATCCCAAGGGGGGATCATTGCCGCCAGACTTACATGCTTTTTTGGACTCGGATTGGGCTGGTTGTTTTGACACGCGAGTGTCCACAAGTGGTTTTTGTTTCATGCTTGGTAGTTCATGTATATCATGGTTGAGCAAGCAGCACCGTACTGTGGCCACTTCGAGTTGTGAGGCTGAGTATAGGGCAGTCTTCACAGCTACGGTTGAGTGTGTATGGCTCAGACGCCTTATGGCTGATTTGGGTGTTGGACAGGACACTGCCAACACTATCTACACTGACAGTCAGAGCGCATTGGCAATTGCGAGGTACCCAGTTTTTCATGCTCGCACAGAGAACATTGAGGTGCATTACCACTATGTCAGGGAGAGGCTCTCAACAGGAGAGATCATCTTGGCTTATGTGCCAACACAAGACAACCTTGCAGATATTTTCACAAAGGCATTGTCTCGTGAGAAGCTTGAAGCTTTTGGCAAAGCTTTGGGCTTACTCCCCTTTGTGGACTGAATGATGTCCTCAGGGCATGGCACTTCCCTTTACTCAAGTGCCAGCTCTCGTTCACCGCATCACTCCAGGGGGGATTTGTTACCATATACATGTGGTAGTGATGTGTGTGAACACACTAGGACCGCCGGCTTTTTCCCCCCGAGCATTGTATATACGCCCATCACTCTAGGGCTATCTATCTTTCCATTTTCACACTAAGTAACACTCTCTCTATTGTGTGCCTTGAGCTTCCTTTGTCTTCTTCAAGCTGTGTGCGTTTCTCTGCAACCCTAATTCCAACAAGGTATTCTCTTGAATCCTCTATTTCGATGCATCCTATGACGCTCATGCCTCCAAGCCCTAGCCGGGTTGCCGATGCACAGATTGATAATTTTGTTGGTCAAGCAAAAAGTGAAACCTGCCAAAAGTGGGTGTGAACTTGCATTACTAGGTGCATAAAAATCGGGCGCTTGAGGCAAGTGGTATGTATGGTGAGTGGGCGAGATCCTATGATCAGCACTGAGTCAAGTTGACAAGCATCAAAAGCGACAAAGCAGAGTGTGTGTGTATGTGTGTGTCTTTTTGTGGGGTTTTCACAAAGTGGCCAACGAATGCAACAACGACGTGGTGGGGCCAGTAATCACAAGCGCACGTGTGTGTGTGTGTGTGTGTGTGTGTGTGTGTGTGTGTGTGTGTGTGTGTGTGTGTGTGTGTGTGTGTGTGTGTGTGTGTGTGTGAATGAGCTTGCGGTGAGCCTTGCAATAAGGGCCACTGATAACGAGTACAAGGTCTACAAGTGGGTATGCCGCCATCAAAGGATTGTGTGCATGATTTTAAGGGTGTACTTTTAGGTGTGTGCTTCAAGATGACAGTTTTTTTCCTTCTTTGGTGCATTACACACACAGTGATTTTTATGCACACACATGAATTCTTGATGAGAATTAAGCATTATCTTGACCCACACAAAGTTCATAATCAAAATTTGACCATCAATTTCATTCCAAGTGAATCAATTTAGGTGCAAAGTGTAAATCAATTGATTTACACACCTAATTTTAGCAAATAATTAGCAACATTGAACCACATTAATCAATCATGAGCAAGTGAGTGCAATTACATCATAATCACACTCCAAGCTATTCCTTTGCTCTACATGAAGACACATCATTGCACACACAAGTGTGTGCACCATCAAATCGGCTCCAAAATTGACCATTGTAGGTCGAAAATCAAACACTCAAATCATCAAATTAGGCATAAATTAGCACAATTTACTTGATTAGAGTGATGATTCCACCTCTTAAAAGGGGATTTAATATACTTTACACTTCAATGTTAGCGTTAGGTTAGCAAATTTAGTCAAAAATTAGTAAAACTAGCATGGAATTAGTACAATTAGCATGGAAATGAAGCGAAATTAGCAATGGTTAGTGAGAAGTTAGTGAAATTGAGGGTGGAATTGGGGGTTTGGGATATTCATAACGTAACAATTAGCTTCAATTTCTTGCACAACATCATCAAATCAACCAAAATTGAGTTACACACGCTCAAAAACCATGAAATTAGTAGTGAAATTACTCTATTCGAAACATCCTATACTCACTAGCTTAGGTTATTGATTCTGGAAGCGGCGCCAAATGTTGGGGGCTATTGTAGCATAGCCTAATCAACCCAAGACCAACAAAATTATCAATCATAGGATTGGCAACCCGGCTAGGGCATGGAAGCACGAGTATAGGATGAATAGAATGAGAGGATTCAAGAGTATGCTCATCCAATGCACTAGATATTAGGTGAAATTTGGACTCACAAAGGGTCCCTTTAAGGAGTTTGACTTTACCTCTCTCTACCAAAATGGGCGCATGGATAAATTTTTCCAAACAAACTCCAAAGTTGGCAGAGGTTTGATAGTTAGAATGTCCTCTTCAAGCTCTATCTATTGATATATAGCACTCTATGAGATTCCTCATATTTTAGAAAATTCTTTTTGATTCACCTATGATGTGACAATTTTGACGGAATCTAAGTGAATCAAAAAACGAATCTTCTAAAATATGAGGAATCTCATGGCGTGCTATATATCAGTAGATAGAGCTTGAAGAGGACATTCTAACTATCAAACCTCGCCAACTTTGGAGTTTGTTTGCAAAAAATTATCCATGCACCCGTTTTGGTAGAGAGAGGTAAAGTCAAACTGCTTAAAGGGCCCCTTTGAGAGTCCAAATTTCACCTAATGGATTAGTCATTAATCACTAACTCTAATCACATCATCAACCAAGCATCTCCTACACACATTAGGCTATCTTTGAATTGCATAAACCATAAAACAAATGTGCTTGCCACCTGTAAACAACAAGTATGCATCATCATTAAATACCATTTATAGTTGCAGAGTGTATGTTCAAGAGATGTTCAGGGTGGTGGAGCATCCACGAGAAGTGTGTGGACAGTCATGCCAACCATGTGGATAAACAAGCCTCTATATATAGTGAGATGATGAGATGTATTCTCATCATTTCCTATGTAGGTAAAAATCTATGCACAAATCTCTCTCATGGTAATCGATGAGCTTACATTGGCAATATGATCTTGATATTTGAATAACATTAGTATTAGACCTTTGATAGGAATGGCCTACAGTCATGGATGAGTCAAACATCTCATCCCACTACTTGGACTTGATATTAAATGATGTTTCAGCAAGAGTTATGCATTGAGAGATACCCCTCCCCAGGGGAATATGCAAGAACTATACAATTTACACTTCTCCATCAATACGATAATTTCAGTTTACAACAGAGTGTGGAAGTAATAACATAGAGGAGGAGTTCTCAACACCTGACCTAGCATGTAGCTTAAGCCATGAGCTAGATTGCATCCAAAGGTAGCTAGCAACTAGTCCTACCCCTTAATGTATATGAATGAAAGCATACTCAAGACCCTAGTGGAGGGTGAATATATGTGTACACCACATTGCAAAAATAGATAGAGATAGAGAGAGAGAGAGAGAGAGAGAGAGAGAGAGAGAGAGAGAGAGAGAGATGGAAAGTGAAATAGAGTGCATAAGTGACACAAGAGAATCACAAAAGAGAATCTTTAAATATCCCATCTAAATGAAACAAGCAGACCATGAATTCATGCTATCAATTATTGGGTATACCATAACTTTAAAACCCTAAATAACTAAGTAAAAGCATTGAACTTTGTGTGGATCAACCGATCCACCCACATCTGCTCCTACTACGGACAAAGAGAATTTCACTTCATTGGAGTAAAGTAGAACACTAACAACTTACCTAAGCCATACATAAGTTGGGTCCACTTTGCTTCCCTCCATGAAATTAAGCTCTAAAAGGATTCCAAATACCAGCAGGTGTTACGATATCAACACCAACCATACTAGTTTAGGTGCCACACCTCTTTGGTGCCATAGCGGTTGTTTGGGCTGGTAAGATCCTTGATGCGTTAGCTATGTAGGTCATTCATCCCCCGATGCGCTAACCATGTAAATGAGCCTAACAACTACAAAAAAAAAAATCTAGGCTCCACACCCCCAAACTAGCAAAGCCTTAGGTCATTGACCCTTTTGTCTAAGGCTAAGTGATGTAAGTGCCCTAAATGTATATTGAGATTGTCATGAGAAACATGGCACATGAGTCCAAGCATATCATAACATCTTGCATATGCACAAATAGTCCTTTCCAAGGTAATTACCTATACAAAGTCTCTACCGTTACATGCCTGGTATATACCATCAAATTTGCTTCATAATCCAATCTAAATCCATAAACCATAATCCAAACCCTCATCACATGGGCAAACACCCCATCCTATTTTGGGTGATGCACTTTGGGTGATGCATTTCCATCTTGCAAAACCAATCAAACACATAACATGGCTGCAAAATTTTTGATAGCACATCCATAGCCCAAAACAAAAATCCAAGAGGCACACCGGCCTCCACAATAAAAAATCAGAATTATAATCCTAAGGGATCTTCATCCTTTGACCATAAACCAGATTCATCACTAAAACCAACTCCCACACTCAGAGCTTTGACTGTATTTGCTACAATCAACGGAGCTAGCAGACATGGCCCTTTAAGTTTTATGCATACAAAAAGGCCCAAAAAATGACTAAACATGATCTCAAATCACCAATTTAGAAGCATCTAATCATATGCAAATGATTCACCACAACTGCTTATCACCCCTTGCACATAGAGCTAGCTAGTTTTGACCCGAAAGGGTGGAAAGCAGTATACACATGCACATGAGATATCCACAACTATCCTTCAAGGCTTTATGCATCATATAGAATAATAAAAAAACCTTAACCATGATGTAAAATAGACCCATCATTTTGATCAATCATATACCATAAATTCACATGTAGTTTGTGTGGGGGTCCACATAGGTCAACAATTATCACATCTCCGAGAGAGATGGAACCAAGGCGAAATGTCAATCTTGGGAAGCAAATGAATTAACTAGGGTATGGAGGCATGCCAAGATGTTTTCAAGCTCTTTCTAAACACAACATACTCCACTATGACATTCAATGTGCACTCTATCTACTAAAATCTCTAATCCTCTTCTTTGGACCTCTCACCTATCCACATGCAAATCCATGAGCAAATCAATCTTGGCTGACTCCAAACATCATGGGCAACATATTGGGACTATATAGAACATAACTTGGTCATTAAAATTGCAGCATGACTTCAGCAGAAAATGTGATTTTCTTTTGACATCCTCTTGCATGTCATCTTTTTAGCACACGGATGAGGAATCCCAAACCTCGAGCGACAAATTTTGAGAAATCCCTAAATTGAGCAAGACAGGGCAGGGTATACTATAGAAAAACTCAAAAACCAAACAAAATTTTTAGATGATTTCAAGGACAACAACAGAATGAAAGACAAGATCCCACCTCTTTTAAATGATAAGCCCACCATAGATTTTTGTGTTGAGAGACATCCTTGAATATGAGCTTGGTAGATTGTTTTCTTTTTGGGCTAGAATTGTTGGAGCCATTACAATCGCATTAATCTGTGGACACTATATTTCTCTCCTTGGACCAATACTGATGATTGTTGGGACTCTATTGATACCATGATTCCGATGGATACCAATCTCCAACTCCTACCTCTTTCCATGTAGAACCTCATAGGGGTTGCTAGCAATTTGAGTGTTTGATCGTTGGGAGTTATGAAACCATGATTCTCATGGATATCAATCCCTATTCCCTACCTCTTTCCATGTAGAACCTTGCTTGGTTGTTAGAAATTTGGGTGCTTATACATTAACACTAAGTATGACTCAGTAGTGCATGCAATAGCATGGATTAAATATGTTCCAATTCCATTGTTTTCATAAGAAGGGGGATGATAAAATATTACTTAATCCCTCAACCCTCACCTAATTAGGTTAAACTATGATCGGTCGTTGAGGGTGTGTTGCTAAATATGGTGACTGTAAGACAAAGGAGATGAGGGAGCTGGTGGGGATGAGGGTTTATTGGGAGTGCTTTGATAGAAGTGTCACCAAGGTTGATAGATTTTGAGAGCTATAGTGAGGATAAATTTGTGCTCCCGCATGTTTATGCATGCTTACTACCTCCCCCCTTCTTCAAATCTCTCTTGGATGGAGTCTTTTGCATGTGCCAAATCCCAAGCAACAAACGAGCAGTGCCAAACAGAAAACCTTATCCCATCAAAAATTAAGATTCAAATTTGAAGGTGGGAAAACCTACAAAGTTTCAATAAATTTAAAGTAAAAACCTTCATATACAATCAATGTAAATTTTTTGTGTGCAGATTTTGAGCACTGCTCGAGTCCGCTGACCTGTCTGTCATGTCATTGACGTAGATTCCTTGCGTAAATCTAGATACTCTGTACAAGGAGCTGTTGAACACACCTCTCAAAGCCTAGTGGCATGACTGTCATTGTACCCTTCATTGGCTTTCTAGTTCTCATCAGTACTCTCGGCCTGCTATTCATGAACTTTACTAGCATTGCCAACACAAATGGCTGGTAGTACTCCTTTGCTAGTCGTGTCTCCTATGTGCCGATTGGTATGATGTAGCTCTTTGTGACAGGGTTGTAGTACATGCCAACGGATTCAACGGTCTTGATACAAGTGAGATGGGAAAAAACTTTATGAGTCCCTGCTACTGCAGGGTTGGACACGATGAAGGACCTTATATGACGCCAGGCCTGTATATCAAGACGTGTATTAATTGCAAACATAGAAGACCATGCGTTGATGCATCCAATTTGCAATAAATCTTCAATTTTTTGTACTGAAGCTGCTCGTTAATTGGCGGCAACCTAAAGCTACTTTCCCAACAGGTCATTAGGAGAAAGTTGGACTCATGTTTGGGCCCTGTTAGAAGTTCCACGCCGGCTTAGAGAGAGAAAACAAAAATGTTAAATTGTGCGTTTTATGTGATACTTTTCTGCACCAACAAAAAGCCAAAATGACATTCTTTGGTAGGTAGCCGCCGTCTTTATCATTCTTATCCTTTGTTCTCTTGTCAGGAATCCAACTAACTGTATGAATAATGATTTGAAATGCCAACTTACAAGCGTTCTCTCCAGAAACATACGCCACATGAACTCTATCAACTCTAAACATGAGAATATGGCCTTCCCTCCCAAAACTTGAGATATTTTATGAGTTTGGAGTGTCTATCTATTTCTCTATCAACTCTAGGAATGGAGAACGCTTCTTTTTTGATGAAAACACCAATTTGAACTTGCAATCCTTAACCCTTCATCTTCAACACTTACCCAAAGAAAGAACACACATCATCTTCATGTTGATGTATTGCAAGATTACGCACAGTTGCAAAAATGTAGGACGGAGTCTTTCTTATCTCAACGGGAGAAAGAACTTAGAAGGACAAAAAAGGAACATCATTTGTATTTGTGGACCAATGGATCTAATTATCCAAAGGATCCTACTACAAATGCACCACCTCCCTTTGCTAATATCACTAACCTCTTACATTTCATTGGCGATGGCAAGGATGGGCTATTGGGATACACCGAACATTTGGAAATGAGAGGATTGAATGCGGAAAAGCAAAGAAACCTCCTAGCAATGGAGAACATGCAGCTGAAGAAACTTAATGAAGCATGCTCTAGGAAGATTTCATCAAACAAAGAGACAATCCAAAGCCTTGAGAAGAAGATCACAAGTTTGCGAGAGAAAGACACCGTGCTTGGTAGTCAAAAAAGAAAACGAGATCCGTGCAGTATAGAGAACACGAAGATTGGTAGTGGTGGCCTGAAAAAATGAATATGAGCTTTTAAGGTAACTCAAAGTTTGTTTTTGCTTTTGTATCTTCAATGTGCTTCACTAAGAAACAGATACACTTTCCTATACATGATCATAATGCATGGTGCTTTTTTTGCAAGTCTTTGCTGCATCCAAACTCACATGGTGTAGGCTTCAATGCCGGAGTGCATTATAGCCGTCTAGTTCCAAAAGAAGTAGTTGAAGAGATGATAACTCAGAAAAAATTTCATAAGTTGAAAGGGAGGATCCTTACCTGCTTCATGAACGAGAATCACCTGGAACCAATGGAAGTGCAAGCAATACTTGATGAGAGTGTCATCTCGCAGATGGGATACATGGCACTCTTCAAAGCATTAGCTAAAAAGTCTCAAAATAAACTATAGAGAGGATCATTGATGCCAAAGCCATCACATGTAAAGGCTGCTCGCCGGCACGTAAATGATGAGGTGTTTGAGAAACTTGGGTCACCATTCCATATTGAAGCAACGTTCTTAAGCAAGGGTGGCAGAAAGGTACAGTTTAACGAGCACAACAACCTCTTTGTTAATCTTGAAGCATTGCAAAGGTATGCAGTTCACTTCTTTGACATCAGTGGAGAGGAGTGCAATGGCGTTCTCAAGTTTGTTTTGAAGCTCGACGAGTGCGAGGTCCTGAAGAACAAGAAGCTAGAGAGAGTCCCCATTACCCTCATGAACAGAGCTCTGGATCCATCAATAATGAAAGGGATCCACGATACTTCAGCGTGCAATTCGAAAACAACATTTTAACTTTAGGATCATTTCAGGTATACTTAGTTCACTCTATAATAACAAAAATATTGATTATTTGGTTGTTGATTTTCTGTTTTCATTTTTCATTGCAGGTTGATAAGGAAGATTATGAAATCCTCGATTGGGTTTTTAGTCAAACCCAAATTCCTTCTATCACTAGTGAACAAAGAAACGAGTCGTACTTTCAGTGGAAGGATTTGGTGACTATACAGTGGAATGGCACATGGCAGGTGACTTAAAGACTCTTACGTGTATGTACAACATAACACACGATGCAGTTGTGGCAAATCCATGCTTATATTGGCTGATGCACAATCTCTTGAGAGTGTGCAATGGAATAGCGCTCTCAACAGACATATTCAAGATAAAACTTTTAGGCCAGTGCTTGATATTCCTCTGAGTAGAGTTCATGTCTGTACACTTCATGCACTCTGTCGAATAATTGAAAAGGTGGTTCATTTGTACATATGTTTTGCATGGAAATTAAAGCCAAAGAGTGATCAAAGCATTAGAGGGAGTGCTATCATACATTGATTTGCATGGAGGCAATGTCAAAATTGAAGAGGACCCTAAGATGTCTCAAAGTCGTTACAAGGTACCTAGGAAAGCATCGATAGGCGGCGTGAAGGCCAGAAGGTTTCTTGGGTTTAGCCTCAAAGATTCAGATAGAGAGGAGAGGACAAACCTGTTCAACAAATGGAAATAGTTACACAAAGTGGTTAAAGACAATGCTGGTGGTGGGGCAATCCAAAATCACAAGGCAAACGTGTGGAAATCACTAGATAAAAATTTCCACTACGTTGAGTAGCATTCTTGGGACCAAAGTAAGCTCACATCATTCAAGCAGTCTTGCTAGATTGGAAGAAGGCTTACCTTACAGGGTGGGGTGGGAAACGTATCACACATTACATGGTGGGTTAGCATGCTATGTATACAAACAAAATTTACAATTGTACTGTACTCACCATTTTGTTTTATTTCAATGCATCACATACTGTTCAACCATGGTCCATATTTGAAAGAGCCTGGGAACTGTCTTGAATGATCCTCCACCCAACCACCCTTTATAGTCCCTTGGCTTGCAGGATCCCTTCTCCACTGGGCAGCCGGGCCCTTGGTCAGGTCCTTGACCTCCAAGACATACGGCTCACTATTAATATGGTACATGCCAATAGCCTATTAGAGTTACACCAATGGACTTATAGATGACTTATTCATAGAGCAAGGCAGAAGGAGCTTCTTAAGAGTTCAAAAATTACACGGTATTTACAACACATCCGCAAAGAGAAGAAACAAATGGCTTGGGGAAATTCAAATGCGGGGGAGCGCCATGCGAGGTGGCGACAGTCAGGAGCGGGAAAAGATGGACCTGAGCCCGTCGTTTTTATCCTCTTTGATGCACCTCCTTCTTCCTCACTCTGTACCTCTTCGATGTGCAAGCTCCATAGACGAGCTCATTCCTCTGTTGATGGCAGCATCCCCATGGGCATCAGACGTATTCTTTCCCTCATAAACAACCACTTGTTGTATGGATCTAAGATCTTCGGGTCTTCAACCCTTACAACCAGAGCCTGAGCTGTGTAGGACATGAAATAGGGGGCTCTGAGTGCTTGGCACTCATACTCAATTAGAATTAGTCTTTCTGCGTTTAGTGGGAGGGGGTGCCCACCACACAATCTTGTAATAACTTTCATTGCAAATAGTGGGAACTTTGCATTGTTCTCGGAGTATTCCTTGTGATATATTATGATCCACAAAACAATATTAAAATTTATGGGCCGTAAGTGAGATGAGTACAATTGCCAAGTACTTGAATTTCTTCTACAAACCTTTTTGTGGTTGAAACGCCCGATACAGAGGAGGGTGGGGGTTTTTTAAATAGGCACGTAGTGTAAATATACTATGTATATTGAGGTATTATTAATAACCTCTTGAACGCATGTGATATAGGAAGCTTTTGATAAGTGACCGCCCCGAGTGTCTACCTCACAAAAATTCACAATTGCCGCTAGCAGTAGTCCTCCCGTATATTCAGCTCATGCATGATATCTCTGTGAGCAGAATGTAGTGGGTGCCCGCCATAGTAAAGTTGGGAGCACAATTCAGAGGCAAAGTCACTTCCTTATTTGGGCTTTCTTGCTTGCATCATAATGCTGCATTCACAAGAGAAGCAAGAGTTAAGCCCCCATCAAATGTTTCCTTTAATACCTCTACCTGCTCTTCTTTTGGGTCAAACTGCACCTCCACATCCTCTACCTCTTCCTCCGGCGCCAATGGGAAACTACCAAAAGTTGATGACTGGGAAGCCTCTGACTCCCCATCCGTCTGAAGTACAAGTAATAGACAAACCGGTGGTTGAATTCCACTAAGCGACACTTTTTTAAGTGCTTCATACACCTGTCTTGTATAAGCAGTGCATTGGAGGGACACTTTTCTAGACAGTGATTCAGTCTCCTTGCCGCACTCTTGTCAGGGTCAAGGTCTCTGGGTGCACATATCTCATGCCATCAATTGTCATGGAATTGTCATAAATGACTGCCTCATACTGCTGCAAATGGGTTTGTAGGTACTCAAATGAGCAATCAATGATCCTTTGTATAGAAAACTCTACATTAAACATTCGTGATAGTTCTGGTGTACAGTGATGAGCATGGGCATTGTATAAGAACGTGTATAGTTTTTCTTCACATGTATCCTCGCCCACATCGTTTGTCTCCAGGACTATGATCCTCATGTCTGAAAGAAAAAGCAAGCCAAAACTACTATTCAAAATTGGTTTGTTTTGGTGTCATAACCAAGCGAATATTGGGCCTGGAGTATCCCTCAAGGTCTCTATTTGCTTGGTTCTGTCCCCGTGCGCTAATGTCATAATAGGTGACATAACTAGAGTTAGAACCAGGCAAATAGGGGCCCCAAGAATCTCCAAAGGGCCCTATTCGCTTGGTTCTGACCCAAGTTGATTTCACACTGTATCCACGTCCATTCAGAATAGGTGGATTGGAATAGATCATTTAATGTTATCACTAAAAGATATGTAGGCCTACTCACTCACTATGCCCAAACATAGCATTGAAAAACAACTCAAGCACGATCACATAAGGAGTCATTATTCCAACCATGCCTTGAACCTCACAACATTGCATGGAGAATCTCAACTAATACGTACGATTTGTAACTATGCCAATCTTGAGGTTGCGAGACTTTTAATCTTACCCTAACGACCACTCTCGGCCCTTGGAGTGTTGTTCCCCTTGTGCCCTAACCCCATAACGCAATGGCTTCGGTGTGCACACAGTTAACAACACACAGGTAGAGAAGAGCAACCCGAGAGAGAGGGAAAGAGAGAGCGAGAGAGAGAGAAAGAGAGAGAGAGAGAGAGAGAGAGAGAGAGAGAGAGAGAGAGAGAGAGAGAGAGAGAGAGAGAGAGAGAGCATGTCTCTGCAATATCCAATGGCACCGAGGTGGATGGTGATGTTGCAGGTCGCCAAGAGCAAGAACCAAAAGGTGGCCAGGGGGAAGAGGACAAAAAGATGAAGGCAACGGTGATGGCGATGCGGCAACAAAGGATTCAAACGAGTGGAGATCGCTCAATGCAGGATCACGAGAGGTGGCCAAGGGGAAGAGTGCAAAAAAGGCAATGGCAAGGGCGGTCTGTTTGTTCTACTTGGAGATGGAGATGGTGACTACAACGACAATTGGCATCTGACTCTAAACAGTCACTCGAAAAAGGCACGTGGATTGTGCTCACAAGGACAACCAGTTTGGGAGTAATAAATGGACTTAGATTCCCATGGAGTACGATCTACCAACCAAGTGTACAAGCATCCTAAGTTTAGAGGCAGTACCTTGGCCAAACATTTTAACTATACCCTCGTCCTAGATGAGCGCTTATGCAGTGAGCAAACAGTAAAAGCTTGAGCGCTCTTCTGCCTCTTTTTGCATTTTTGACTACCCAGCGTTTTAACTCTACTCTCGGCGACGCTACGCAGTGAGCAAACCATCTCTTTTGTGCTCCCAACCCTCTTTTGTGCATCCTCATCTTACTCTCTAGTGTTCTAATCTCTTTTTTGGACTCTTGTTCTGGAGCACTTTAGTGACGCAGATCTCTACACACAGTGAAGAGGTATGCTACTACACTTTTGTGCACTTGTATTTTGTGAGGTCAGCACCAAGCAAATAAGGGTTAGGCAAACTCTGTTCGTTGCACCTGTTCGCTTGGTACTGACCATCGTCACTCGAAGCACCTTCTGTGCAAGGGATATTTGATCACAAAATATGGCTCAAGTCTTTATTAATGATGTTTGTACAGAAAGCTTGTGAAAGTGCCAGACCTAGGAGAGCGTTTGCGAGCAAACAAAAACATTACGATACAAATTTCAAAACACACTGACAGAGGTATGCTATTATACTTTTCTGAGGTCAGTGCCAAGCGAGTAGAGGCAATACAACCGTATTTGGTGCACTTCTTCGCTTTGTGCTGACCTTAGAAACCTTAAGTCCCTTGTGCAACAAATGACATTCGCTAATAATGACGTGTCGTTTTCTGTTATGCTATTTGTAGAGATGCCTCGTGCAAAGGCTAGGCCTAGAAGGGCAACGAGTGACTCTTTGCATGCTCAAGCAAGAAGACGCCGATACGAGGCACACAGAGGTGTCCTGCAACAGTTGTGAAGGATCAAACGACACATGCAATCGGCCATTCCATGTCTTCCTTTCCAGCGAGTAGTACGAGAGATTTGCGAGCATTGGAGAGTGGGCATGTGATGGGCCAGTAGTGCACTTCTCTGCCTGCAAGAAGTTGCAAAAGACTACTTCGTTGAGTTCTTTAGTGATGGATATATCCTGGCTGCCCATGCACATCGTGTTACTACCATGCCACGGGATTTTGACACTTCAGAGGCTACGCTTTCTCTATGATGGGCTACTTCAGCCAGTACCTATCCGGGATAGTAGAACCATGGATATTCTCAGCATCCCCCCTCTCCATCCTCGTGCACGACAGACAGAGCCTTCTAGGGCTCAAAACAGCAGAAGGACACGATCATGGGTCGAGAGAAACGACACAGATGGGCAGGCTGAGCTAGCCACAGAGGGGCATGAGCAGGCCAGGGTGGACCCTGAGACAGTAATGGAAGAAATAGAGATATTTATGGAGGAGTGCGAACCTGTTAGGGAGGAACCGGCTACAAAGAAAAATGAGCAAGGCATGGATGATCCGGAGCCAGTTATGGGGGAGAATGAGCCAGGTAGGGAGGATCCTGTGCTAGTAAGGGAGGAAAATATGCCTTGCAGGGAGGAGAATGAGCCAGTCATGGAGAAAAATGAGCCCTCCAGGGAGGAGAATGATCATGCCAGGGAGGAACCTGAGCTTGTACCGGAGGAGATGGATAAAGCTCAAGAAAGGCAAGGGGAAGCCTCTGCTTCATGAGGGCCATCAAACGAGGAGCCTTTACCAGAGGATTGGAGTATTTTAGAGAAAATCAATGAAGAAAATGAAGAGGAATTGCAAGTTCTGATCAGCTCAGCACCTCTGCATGCACAAATACTGCTGCCTGGAAGGTCAGAGAAGTCTTGCATTTTCAACCTCGATCAACAAGACTTCATGTGCATGCACAGTTTCTCCAACTCCAATGCAATGGATGCGATCGTCAACATTGCTATGTGGTACTTCTCAATATCTTTATAAGTCATGCTTGGTTCATTAAATGGCTCACTTCCGCTAAGGCATGGGTCAATACCAAGCGAGTCAGTGGCTTATGGAATTGGATAGGTAGACCACTTGCTCGGTATTGACCTGTGTCTTGCGACAGTCATCAACATTGCTATGTGTTACATCTCAAGCCATTCTTTATAAGTCACTCTTGGTTCATTAGATGGCTCACTATCGCTAAGACATGGGTCAATACCAAGCGAGTCAGTGGTTTATGGAATTCAATAGGTACACAACTCGCTCGGTATTGAGCCATGCCTTTGAGGTAGTCGTCGACATTGCTATGTGGTACATCTCAAGTTCTTTATGAGTCAAGATTGGTTCATTAGATGGCTCACTACTACCGTTAAGACATGGATCAATACCAAGCAAGTTAGTGGCTTATGGAATTTGATAGGTGCCGCAATCGCTTGGTATTGACCCATGCGTTGTGGCAGTGACAGCCCGCTGAAAAGTCTAATCTCTACCATTGATTCATGTTAGGCACTCTATCCCTCTTCTGCCTGTTGATGTTCAGAACAAAATATACATATTAGATCCGTTGATCTCGCCTATGCTTCAGAACAACGGAGTTTCCTTTTTGGCTCTATTTGGCTGGTTTAGCAGAGTCAATTTTGATCTAGCGCGTTGTTTGGTCACTGCATACAATCAATCGTGAGTTTCTTCTTGCCTTTTGTAAAAACCATGTTGGATTTAGGATCTTCTTTCTCCTCATCCTTGATGGTTTTGGTGTAGTTATCATTGGAGTGTTGTTATTTGACCTTGAAGATAAGATTGTCTACTACGCAAACTCCAGGCAAAGCAGGTTGTTTCATGGGCGTGTAAAAATGTAAGGCACATATGGATACATTTGGAAGTAGTATCTCTTTGTAATGTGTTACTGACTCAAGTGGTTACGTATGTAGTGCCGCAAAAAAATTTGTATGCTATGTAGAGCATGTTTTGCTAGAACATGATCTAGGGACTACCATCCGGCACGAACGGGTCATTGTGCCCACGCACATTGATGATTATAGCTGTGGCTAGCGAACGTGTTTGAATGCCTCGTTGCTCCTCAATCAAATTTTGGACGTACCAAACATAAGTAATTGTGTTGTTTCTTTGTTTGTTTACTGCAATGTTTGTATTAAAAGAAGGAACATCTTTACTTACTTTCTTATTATCACGCTTCTACAAGAACTCCAATTACATAACT
Source organism: Adiantum capillus-veneris (assembly GCF_014529385.1). NCBI lineage: Eukaryota > Viridiplantae > Streptophyta > Polypodiopsida > Polypodiales > Pteridaceae > Adiantum > Adiantum capillus-veneris. Next base: position 101,030,158 of record NC_140960.1, on the reverse strand, counting down.
ACACCCCCAACGATGTGCAAAATTTTTTTGTAATGTCCATCCAACATATTATAATCTCAATAAACAGACATTCAAGAAAAGAAAGCGCGAGAGTTGAGGAGTTCGACATGCTCGCATTGATGAAATGACGCAGCACTATCAGCAGACTCAAGACGAGGTTCGAAATATGCAAGAAGCAATCAATCAATATTATATGAATGCCGCAGAAGTAGAGAAATGGGCTACATGTCAGCGGCAAGAGCAAGAACAGAGGGAAGCTTTATAGGTGCAAGATGCATGGGAAGCCATGGAAGAGGCCCATGATTTTGAACAACGCAAAAACCTGACAACAAACGACACAGTAGTTAAGATTTTCCTTGCAGACAAATATTTAACCTTATGTAATGTAAGGGCTTTGTCTTGCAAGAAGTTGTATTCTTAATAAGTTCTTAAACATCTCTTAGCCTCCTAGAAAACTCCCGCATTACAAAGGCCTTGTCAAGAAGGCTTCTATGCCTCTCCTGGTCTAAGCCTTGGAGGTTCGTGATGTATCCTATTGAGTCGAATGGCATCAAGCACGTGGACATGGATTGAGCACCACAAGTTGATCTTGATGATCAATCCAACCATTGAAGGCATGTGAAAATTGGTCAAACCCCACACATATTCATTTGAGCTTCCATCCTCATCATTGTAGTCACTACCACAGTCTCCTTAAAGCTCAAGGTTCAATTCAAGTTGTACAGAAGGGATTTGAAAAGCAATAGAGGGAGGTGGTGGAGTAGGAGTAGCACAAGAGGGTGAGACAAGCTCTTTGTTCTGTGATCAAGGCCCACAACAGAAGGGGGAAGCATGACTATATCTCCCAAATGTGGGAGCGGATGCGGAGAGTGCAGGAGAGGGAAGTAGAGAAGGGGGAAGAAGAAGACACAACACTTGGTGGAGCTATTGAGAGTGGTTCCTCTCAAATTCTTATTGACATTATAACCAAATGAATAAGAGTAAGTGGGTGGGCCCTTGGCCATAACCGGCCACGGGGCCTAAAACCTAACAATCTCCCACTTGAATGCCAACATGGCTCAAGTGGCTAAAGAATGTATCTTAAGATGTGCTTCATTGCCTTCCAATGCTTTCTACCTGGATTTTCCATATACCTACAATCCACTCCCACTACATATGCAATGTCTGGTCGTGTGCTAACCATGGCAAACATGAGACTGCCAACTGCCAAAGAATACAGCACCTTTGCCACCTCTGTCTTTTTAGCATTTCATTTGAGACAATCATGCTTGCTAAGTTTTTTGTATGCAACCATCGGTGTACTCAATGATTTCCCCCTTGCATATTAAAATGTTGCAAGACCTTGTGAATATACTCTTCCTACAAAAGTTCAAGTATACCACGCTTGGGATCTCTCTTGATACAAATACCAAGAAATTGATGTGCATTGCCCAAATATTTCATAGAAAACTGCTTGCTTAAGGCATCCTTGACAAGTGCAATCTCATCTTTGGACTTCCCAACTATGAGCATATCATCCACGTACAAAATCAAAATGGTGAGGGAACCATTGTTCAACCTCCTTGTGTACAAGCAGTGATCCTCTTGGCTCCATACATAACCCTGGGACTGAATGTACTTATCGAACTTGATGTACCATTGCCTTGAGCCTTGCTTTAATCCATACAAATATTTCTTGAATCTGCACACCAGTCATGCCTGTGTTGGCTTCTCAGGCTTTATCACAAAACCTTCTGGCTATTTCATGTAGACATCCTCTTCAAGATCCCCATGAAGAAACATTGCCATCACATCCATTTGGACCAATTCCATGTCCTCGATGGCTACGAGACCAAGCACAAGACGCAGTGTAGTCATCTTAACCATGGGAGAAAAGATTTCATCAAAATCCATGCCTTTTGTTTTCTTGAATCCTTTAGCAACCAATCTAACCTTATACTTAGGCTCGGGATCATCTGTCGTGTACTTCTTCTTGTACACCCATTTGCATGGCAATTCTTGTTTACCAGTAGGGGCCCCGTAGGTAACTCTGTTAGTTCCCAAGTTTCATTTGCTAAGATCAAGTTATACTCAGATTGGATAGCTTCTTAGTACTTCACACTATCATCCATTTGAATGGCCTCTTTGTAGCAAGTGGGCTCACCACAGTCAGTGACTAGCAAATAGTCCCGGATCCTAGCTCAAAATGCTCAAGTGCACAAGATGTACAAGTATATCTCCGAAGTGCCCAACTGCTAGATTCCACTCTCTCTAGAGAAACATGTGTGTGTGTACTAGTGGAAGGGGCATCACTAGCACGTCCAAAATTCTGTGTAACTGGTGGTGAGACAACATCCTCAAATCGTACTTTGCGATACTCAATTTCTTTCACTGGCTTTCTATGCATCTTAGACTCGTTGAATATAACCTATGAGCTACGTGTAACATTCTTAGATTTTGGGTGCCAGAGACAATATTTTCTCTCTTCGTCCACACCATATCCAATGAAGATACACTTGTGTGATTTGGGGTCCAGCTTTTGTCTAAGCTCTTTTGACACATGTGAGAATGCCTCACACCCAAATACACATAACCTATCATAATTGGGTTGTTTTCCCATCCACATCTCCTATGGAACCTTGTACTTCAGTGGTGTAGTAAATGATCAATTGATCAAATAAGCAGCCATCATAACAACTTCTCCCCTAAATTCTTGAGTTAAGTTGGCCGTAGACAACATAGAAGTGACCCATTCCTAAATGGTTCTATTCATCCTTTCAGCTACACCGTTTTGGGCGGGTGTGTAAGGCATGGTAAACTTTCTTCTACTACCTCATTTATTACAAAAATATTTGAACTCGGAGGAGATGTACTCACCTCCATTGTCACTTCGCCAAGCTTTCAGCTTTCTACCCAATTGGTTATCGACAAGGGCTAAGAAGTTTTGAAAGACACTAAATACATCGCTCTTTTTCTTCAAGAGATAAACCCACACCTTTCTAGTAGAGTCATCTATGAATGTCAAGAAGTATAATTCTCCCCCAGATAGAGACTTGAATGGCATAGGTCTGCACGAGTCGCTATGAACGAGATCTAGAGGAACCCCTAACTCCTTGTCCAAAGGTGCTAATGTTAACCTAGTCTGTTTGCCATAGATGCAATGCTCACACAAAGAGAAGTAAGAGTAATCTAACATAGGAACATAACTAGAATGCTACAAGACTTTCATTCCTTTCTAACTCATATGACCTAGCCGGCTATGCCACAAATCTGTAGACAATAACTCGGCTATACAAATAGGATTCTCATTCATGGAAGAGACATAAAGTGAGTACAATGAGCCATACTTCTGGCCTTTAAGCATGACAAGATTTCTCTTCTTGATAATCCAAGAAACATGAGAAAATATGGTAGTGTAACCCAAATCATCCAGCTATCCAACTCTTTGTAAAATTGGGTACATGTCTGACATTGTGCAACATAAACTCAGTGCCATTACGCATACAAAACTTAATGTTGCCCACACCGCATATATCAAGCTCATAAGAATTTCCTAGCTTCATTGTGCCATGCATGGCAGTGTACGTAAAAAATCACTCCTTGTGAGGAGTCGCGTGAAAGCTAGCACCTGAGTGCACAATCGAATTCTGTGCATAACACTCATCAAGAGCTAACAATGCAGTCGGACTCAAATCCGATGTGAAAATCAACACATCATTTGGCATGTCACAAACTGTCTCAATGGTTGGAAACTCAACCACATTGATCTCTTCAAATTTCACGCTACTTTTATGTTTGTTAGACTTCACTTTCTCTTTGCCCTTGTCATGCTGCAATGTGTGACAATCTTTCGTCAAGTGTCCCATTTATGGCAATTAGTAACACTCAATATTTCTCATGTCTTTGCAACGACTCTTGCTATGACCTTGCCTACGATCTTCAGAACAATTGTGGCTATGACCACGCTGCCTTCGCTTGTCACGATTGCAAATAGCCACATACGCATCACCATGCCCAATCGCATCAAGAGATTGATGTCAAATCTCCTTAGTGAGAAATGCACTAGCAACATTGCTGAAATTTCTTAGGTGCAAAATTTCTTATGGTTGTGTTGAAGGTATCCCATGATGATGGTAACAAACATAGCAAGAAAATGGCCTTCATTTCATCACCGAAATTGAGACCTTTTGAAGTAATCTATGAAAATATGTTGTTGAACTTGTTCAAGTGAGAACTAACATTAGTGCCCTCTTTCATATTCATGTGCATAATATTCTTCATCAAGGAAATCTTGTTCAAGGAATTGTTGCCATCCCATGCTGCACATAGAGCATCCCATAAATCTTTGGCATTGGTCTTATCCATTATGGTAAAGTAAACATGCTTAGTTGTCACACCAAATATGCTAGTTAGTATGTTCAATATGCTAACTAGCATACCTGGTATGCTATGCATCATACTACTGCTATGATTAGAATGCTTATTGTAATTCTATGTATACTAGCTAGCATACCCAATATGCTAGTTAGCATGCCATATGTGCTAGTTAACCTTATCACTATGCTAGTTAGCATTTTGAAGATGCTGATTAGCATACATGGAATTTATGATTATCTTACCAGTGTATGGTGCGATTAGATGTTCTTGCCCTTCCTTCTTGCACAACCACTGTGATGGTATCCTTTGCTGGCAGGTGGAAGCCCTACATTTAGTCCCAAGGGAGCAGGCATCTACAAAGCAGAGCAGATGGTAGCTATGTTCATAGGGTAGCTTGACCATTGCAAGGAATTCGTGTCTTCAAGCGGCATACCACAACCAGTACAATGGTCCTTCCCAACATTGTCATGCATCCCTCTATCCATTGTAAAACTGGCAATAACTAGTTTACATAGGGTAGTGGGAAAAAAAGAGCCTTGTAGCATGGATTGCATATGCACCAACAAGTGTAGTATACTTTCATCGGCCTGCACTTTGGATTCCTTGACCTCCACCTCAGTCTACAAAAAAAGACAAAAAGAGCATGGTAAGTCATAGGTTAGTTGTGCACATGTACCAAACATAAGGTGCTAGTTTGAAAATCATGAACACTTACCAGATGAGAGGTAATGTCAATGTAACTATCAACAGAGGTGTCCTCACAGTGAGACCACAATGAGACCAAATCATTGAGTGTCTCTTTCATTATTTCTATTTTCACCTCGAGCTCCATTTTTTGTTTTACATTCAAATCACAGATCTGTGACCGGTAGTCAATGGCCAATGGCCGGTAATTGGAAGTCAATGGCCAGTGACCGGTGGTTGGAAGTCAATGGCCGGTGGACAAATTCAATGGCTGGTGGCCAAATTCAATGGCTGGTAGCCAATTTCAAAGGCGAACTTGTTATCTCAAGGGCTGCGACACATGGGTAGATTGGAGAGTCCAATTTGGACTTGTCTACACAAGGGAGGCTACACATGGCTGCTTCTCATGAGACATGGAAGCCCTTTTAGCCTATAAAAGGAGGCCTCTTCTACACACAAAAACGGATTGTGAAGCATTGTGAAGTTGATGTGAGGTGGTGAGAGTGATGTCGTCGGATAATCTTACCGTTTCTTAATACCTTGTCTTCATGTCGTAGGATGGACTCAGATTAAAGTACCTCTTCTTGATCTTCGGTTTTTGGAGGGTCTACAACTATTGCTTCTTTTGGTGGCACTCCTTTGTAAGGCTTAAGTAGGTTCCCATGGAAAACATTGTGCATGAGCCAATGGTTGGGCAACTTTAATTGATAAGCCATTTCATTGATTGGCTTAATCATTAAAAAAGGACCATAGTATCTCTTTGCTAGTTTAGCATAATACTCTTGGTGGCCCGTAGGATTCTTGCATGTAGTATGCCTTAGACGAGCCTTGAGAAACTTTAGCAAGACCTAGTCATTTTGCTTAAAGGCCAAGGATCTTCTTTTTTACAGGCATAGAGTGTGTTTTCTTGCTAAGCATGTCGACTGAAACAATCCGAGTTGCTTTCCTTAGTCAAATTTTGACTTTTGGCATACCACACATTTTGAAACATAGTCTTATATGTTTACTTTTCATGGTAGGACAATAGAAATACATTTCTACTCCTTGAAGAGTAGATTATGGAATCCCTCTTTGCTGTGCATAAGGAGAAGCAAGGGATTCATACATGACTTTATTATTGTATGGGTGAGTAACACATAGCCTATTTCTGTTTAGAAGATAAACATCCTCTAAGGTGCTGACGAACGCAAAGCGGACCCCGAACCCCGACAGCCTCTAAAACGCCGGGGGCCGAATGGCTTGCCTTGAGCCTGCCACGGTAAAGCGAACATGGGGCACCACCTAGCTTTGAGCGGCTAGGACGCAAAGCCCACGGTGATATGAACACCGCAAGCCTACACACCGAGAGAGAGAAAAGGGGAGAGAGAGAGAGAGAGAGAGAGAGAGAGAGAGAGAGAGAGAGAGAGAGAATACTTGCAATTGATGAAAACAACCTCGGGGGTGTGAGGGTGAGTTATTTCTACAATATTTACAAGGTGGCATGCCGTGATGGTAGAGAGGTAGGTAGAGGAGATGGTGCAACCTACTTGGTGCGTTCTCTAGGGCGACTCAATGACGGTGAATACTCATTGCCAAGAGCGTGCATACGTGTGTGCATCGACCATTGGAGTCGAGAGGTGGATTTGGTTCCCTTCGCATGGTGCAATTTCCAAGGCAAACCCAACACACAAGACCCCCTCTCCGTGATGGTGATGGTGTCCATCCCTCCTACTACACTCTACCCAATGCTTAGTTCCACATAAGTTGCCCCCCCCCCCGATAGTGACCTCTCAGTGCCAATTTATAGGTGTTGGCTGCTTGGATTATGGTAATCCCAGTGTGGTTAGGGTAATCTTAATTGGGGAGACAAAGCAAGTGGTGGGCCCGGTGTGGTTGAACCTTGCTTTGTTTTGGGGAAGGTTATTAAAAGATGGGAATCTCTAGGTGGGCCTTTGTCACCATCACCTAGAGAGAGGATATTTACAAAATGGAAATTTACAATGGCTCGGGTGAAAAACTGAAGATAATGGTAAAATAACCTAAAAATTATTGGGATGGCATCGTGGTTGCGTGTTGCCGGCGAATGGCGTGTTGCCGGTGCGTCGGTGTCGAGCGTACTTCTTTTCGGAGTCGGCCGGGGCATGCCTTCGGCGCATTTCTGTTTTTTGTTGTTGGCGGCACGTGCTTTAGATCCTTCTTCTTTTTGTTTGTTGATGTCGTAGCCTTTTCCTTCGTATTGCGGTGCGGTGCGTATATACGTGTGTATATGTATTTGTGCATGAGGCGGGTGTGTGTGTGTTTTGTATAGGTATGTGTGTACGAAAGCGTGCGTGGGAAGGGGGGCTATATATATATATATATATATATATAATGTATATATATAATTTTTTTATTTTTTTTTCCTTCTGAGGATGGCCGACGGCTTACTCTTCTGCGCAAGGCGGAAAGGGAGGGGAGGGTAGGATAGGGGGTGTGAGTGTGTGTGGGTGGGTGAGTGTGTGTGTGTGTGTGTGTGTGTGTTGTGTTGGCGTATTTGCTGCTGCCCGCATGGCGTGTGTGTGTGTGTGTGTGTGTGTGTATCGAATGCAGTGCGCGGTGCACAGCGCATGGGGAGAGAGAGGAGAGGGGGGGGGGGGGGGGGGGGGTGTTGTGGGGTGTGTGTGTGAGTGAGAGGGAGTGTGTGTGTGAGTGTGGGACTCCAGCGCTGCCCGCGAGAGAGAGAGAGAGAGAGCTTTGGCGTGGCCTGCCGGTATCCGGATGAGAGAGAGAGACAGAGAGGGAGCTTGGCGTGGCCGTGAGAGGGAGAATGAGGGAGAGGGGGAGGGGATAGGGTGAGGGGATAAGAGATAGAGAGTGTGTGTGAGGGAGAGTGAGGGGAGAGGGGGAATGGCGGGGTATGGGAGATATGTGGGTGAGAGGGAGAGGGGGGGGGGGGGGGGGGGGGGGGGTGGTGGTGGTGTTGGCTTGCATGGGGCTTGAGAACGAAGGGGAAATAAGTCAATGGGGGGGGGGGGGGGGGTGTAAGGGAATATATCTGCGGGCCAAAGAGGGGGGGGGAATGAGGCCGGGGGGAGGGAATATTGGCGGGCCAAAGAGAGGGGGGGGGGGGGAATGAGGGTAGAGGGTAATGGGAGAGGGGATAGGGTGAGTGTAAGAGTGAGGGGGGGGGGTGGTGGTTCTCACGCGGCTCACATCAAGGGAGAACGAGAGAGGGGTTGGGGGTTCCTTCTCCGAGTTTCTGCCTGGCCGGGGAGGGTGAATCGGGAGGAGAGAGATATTAGGGAAGGGGGTATGTAGGGAAAATGGGGGGGAGAGAGTGCGAGGGTTTTATCCGATGCCCGTAGGGCGGGAGGGGGAAAAAATAAGTTACGGTGGGGGGGTACTGAGAGTGGGGGGGGTGTAATGAGTTTTTTTTTCTTTTTTTTTTTCTACTTGATTTTCAAAAGTCGGCTATCAGTGCATGGTTCTTCTTTCTTCCCTAATGCAAAGGCTGTAACTACATACTTAAAGTTTTAGTTAGTAGCATACTCATCTATCATACAAGATAGATCATTGCGAGTTGCTATTGACACCACATTTACCCTTGCCGCCGTGAAAGTGTTAGGAAATAGGAAGTTTCCAAGTAGATATTAGAGTAGTTTACTTAATGGAGAGAGATAATTTTCACACACAAGAGATTATAGAGTAGAGTAGAGTGTAGAGAGAGAGAGAGAGAGAGAGAGAGAGAGAGAGAGAGAGAGAGAAAGAGAGAGAGCATGATATACATGGTTCACCCAATTTGGGCTACGTCCATGAGAAAGAAGTCACTCAATGGCTTTAGTACTTCAAGCTAGAAGTGGGTTACAAAGGGATTATACCCTTAATGGAGCTCCTGCCTTGCTTCACTCTCACCACCTTACACCCACCTTGTTGCATCAACTTCACAACTCACCACAATGCAATTTTTGTGTAGAAGGGGCCTCCTTTTATAGGCCAGAAGGGTTGCCCTCTCTCATGAGAGGCAGCCGGGTGTATCTGCCCTTGTGTAGACAAGTCCAAGTTGGACTTCCAATGCGCCCATGTGTGGCTGCCCTTGAGAAGACAAGTCCACCTTGAAATCGGCCACCGGCCATTGACTTTCAACCACCGGCCAACCAATCGGTCATTTTTCGACCACTTTTTTGTCCGACCATAATATTCCGGCGAAACCGTTATGGTTTTTTGGCGCGTGATTTTTCTTCACGCACAATGACTTCTCCTCATAACGGGGGGCCTTACAAATGTGCATTTTTAATACTAAAAATTACAAGGGTATCACGCTCCATACTTAACAAAAAGTGCATCGGCCACTTGATTGTGCTTGCCAGCAATGTGAGCACTGTGAAATTTAAATTGCGAAAGAAAATTTGCCCACCTCATTTGTTTTTCGGAGAGATTGGTTTGCATCATGAAGTTCTTGAGGCTTTGCGATCCGTTCGTAGGATGAATGGAGTCCCGAAGAGATAGTGTTTCCATGTGTCTAGGGCATATAGAACGGCTAGTAGCTCTTTTTGGTATTTGCACAATACTCACTTATTTGAGTTGAGTCTTCAACTCCCATATGCTATGGCATGCCCTTCTCTTGAAGCAAAACAACTCCAAGGAAATCACCACATTGGACATCAAATGGCTTTGAGAGATCTAGTAGTGTGAGCACAAGTTGAGAGATAAGCTTCTCCTTAAGCTTTTCAAAAGCTTCTTGCTCTTTTGCAGTCCATGAATACTTAACGTTCTTTTCCTTTAAGTCATGTAATGGACCTGCTATTAGTGAGATTTTTTCTATGAAGCATCTATAGTATGCACACATGTCTATAAAGTTTTGTAGCTCTTGTAGATTCCTTGGATTAGGCCATCCTGTTATTACCTCTAACTTTGTTGGATCCATACGTGTGCCATCTTTAGAGACAATGTGACCTAAATATTGAATCTCTTGTATGAAAAATTTACTTTTTTTAAAATTAATGAAAACCTTATTCTTTCTCACAACTTGAAAGATTACTTGGAGGTGTCCCTTGTACTCCTCAAGAGAATTTGAGTGGCTGAAGATTTTTGTCTATCATGAGTTTGAATGCGGCTGGAGTATTCTTAGACCAAAACTTGTAACTTATCAAATAGATCTTCTACTCGTGGCACTACAATTTTTTATTTTTTCTAAATAGTGATTCTATTTAGTGCTCTATAGTCGACACACATGAGACATGTTTCATCTTTCTTCTATACTAAAGTACTGGTGAATAGAATGGAGTGGAGCTAGGCCTCACCATCCCTTTTCCCACCAATTCATGCACTTGCCTCATGATCTCCTCTTGTTGAGTTTGTAAAACTCAATAAGGAGGTTTATTAGGCGGTGAGCTTCTTGGTAGAAGCTCTATTGCATGGTCATCATCCCCTCGTTTTGGAGGTAGCTCGGTAGGAATGTCATCAATGAAAACATCTTGAATCCATTTAGGAAATTAGATAACTCTAATTTCTCTTGATTCCCTTTATTGCTACTTGTGAAAACATTAGAATCATTTACATATTCTGCAACAAAAATCATATACGCAAAAATAGATCTTTTCATCGACTTATCAAAAGCAAGCATATTTACCAGGGATATGGTGTTCCCCGACTCATTAGCATCTATGTACATGACTTTTTCCTTGTAATTGAAATAAATCTTCTCTTTTCAGGGAACTTCATAGTGACAACCATGCGAGTGAACACGATGCCCCAAGGATAACATCCTCATGTTTGAGAAGCGAGATGAAGAAATCCTTTTTGTCCACAGAGCTTTGGACATGAAGCGTTAATTTTCAAATTAAGGGAGTAACTAAGACGTTTTGTACCATGAAAGCTCCATCAAATTTCAATGCATCTCCCATCTTGTGGGCTTGTATGCCTAGCTTGGTGCCCAACTCTGTTGATATGAAGTTGTGAGTTGAACCAGGGTCAAGCAAAATAAAGGCATCATGCTCTCGCACCTTTCCCCAAGCATAAGAAAGGAGAAATCCTTGGCAAAGAGCATCCTCTTATGGAGATTTAACCATAGAGACTCTAGGCGGCTCATTGCGCACATTTCTTTTGGGGCAAGCATGATAGGCATGTCCTTGCTATAAGACAAGGGAAACTAGGGTATGAGGTCCACCACCCAACCACCCATTATATAGGCAAGCCCCTGGCCCTTTGCCCTAGTTGGAATCCCCGTTCCACATCGCCTAGCCCGGCCCTACCCTTGTCTAGTCCGTCCTTGCAGGTGTCTTGACATTACTCCCCCTTTAAGAAGAGTTTTCATCCTCGAAAACAAAAGTGGAAAACTTCTTCTTAAGAACACTAATGTTTTCCCAAGTGGCATCCTTCATGGATCTAGTTGTTTGGTTGACCGGAACACGGTTCAGCAGGAGGTTCAATGAAACCAAGAGTAACATCTTGATTTTTCACATTGTTGTCCATATGCAACCATCTTGTGTTACCGATTCCTATCCAATAATAGTGTGTAGACTCCATTTAGAACACACATGAGCATGCTAAACGAGTTATCACGACAAAGATATACCTGAAAGAGTACCGCTTTTCACTTTCTGTGAAAGTAACTTGCTGACCTAAATCATCAGCCCAGTGTAAGTCCTTGACTTGTTCTCAAATGTCATCAGTAAACAACCCCACCCTAACGAGTATCAAGGTTGAGAACGTGACTTATACATGAAGAGACTACCGAGTCGCAACATGCATTAACTGAGAGTAAGTAAACTCTAAGAAGAGCAATAAATCCTTACTAATTGGATCGCGTGGTGCTAACGTATGCACTTGCATATCCTTTAGCACAAGATTACACTTTGTAATCTGCATATCCCCTTGGATAAGTGACAGTACTGAGGTGTGTTTTTCCAATCTACAAGCATCCAAACCGAGCCATGACCTCTATTGGTGATTGGTAGACCTAAAAATTAATCTCATAGAGATATTGCACATAGAGTGCAAAGTGCTTCATAATCAACAACTGGATGAATACGCATGCCGTTTCAAATCAGCTTTTGCTAAACACTAGGACCCATAACACCTAGTGTGCATGCATTTAGCAAAAAACAGATCCGAACTTGTATATCCATGGTGATCCTTGCCAATACCTATGGAAAATGTGATGCACCTAGCACACATTCAAAAGGAATGTAAATAGGTCTGAAAAGAAACTAAATACTTTCAGTTGCAATCTTGTGCCAACCTTGCTGAAGCGTCTGAACCATAATAGAAGGTGAAACATGGATCACTTCTAGGTACAAACAATGAAACTTAGAGCACCGTGGCTCAGGCTGAGTTACAAGCAAAACATGTATCGAATGCTTCTTAGAAGATTTTCATTATTCCCGTGAAGAGAGAGAGAACATGCTGGGCTGAGGAACTTTCCTTAAGTGACGAGTTTGTATATGTTGTGCCCAATCTGTGTCCTCTGACGCATCTTATGCCGGACTTGCAGCTTATCCTATAAGCATGCAACAATCTGCTTGTATACCACTCTCATCGACAGAGGGAACGGAAACATAAGCAACAGCTTGACCCTCTTACCATGTATGGGGTCGTGACTTTAGAAAAATGACTTAAAATGGAACTTTGATTGTGAAATAAGTCAAAATATTATGTTGTTTTTAGTGTTGTTGTGTGTTGATAGCAACCAACAATTATAGTAATGATCCATCCTTAGTCTGTCCTTGACAGAGTTGCGAGTGTGATAGCGGAAGCGTAATGCATGAAGCGGTAGAATTGAATCCATCGCCCTAGCATGCCTTGCATGAAGAATTGTAAGCCCTTGCGGAGAGTGATGGCCTCAATTGTGAGAAGCAAAACTATAAGTGCCTTGCACAGTGTAGAGTGTTAGGGATTCTGAAGTGCCTTGCACAATTTAGACTGCTAGGGATTCTGAAGTGCCTTGCACAGGTTAGACTGCTAGGGATGCTGTGAGCGGATATTCCCTATTGTGCCAGTTCCTTGAATCCCTATTTCCTATAAAATTGCCAAAGCACTTTGCTTTGCACAATGATAGTAATTTCCAAGTAAAGTGTAAACAGGAAAAAACAAGAAAAACTTAAACTTGGCTAACCTGGTCGTTGATGTAACTCGCTTAAATAATGGCACATAACCCTAGCCATATTTGCTGCACCGGTGGGAGCTGTCGTATGTACAGAGACGTCCCTTGTATCATATACGCCCGCCTTTCACGTAATGAAATAGCCTGCAAGCATTTTGTCAAGTCCATCCCAAGTTTGTATGCTCATAGCATAGACCGAATGTGGCGAGGTGCAGTACAAGATGCATTAATTGAAGCCGTTTGTTTCAAGCAACCTTTGCTTGACGAGTTGGCATTGTGAAAATTCATATGGTGGTCAATAGTGCATTCAGCTTCTAGCTCTGGATGTCAATGTTTTTTCCACGATGCTTCATGTACCTATATTGCCTGTTCCCTAGCAGGGAAATGAGTATGCCTCCAATGCATGGAGCCGTGCTCCCAGAAATCATGCTTTATTCCGTGATCTCGAGATAGCACAACGAGAAGCGAGCAAAAATTAACAACCGACGTAAGGCACAAATTGGTTTATTGGAGTGTCGAAATTGAATGAGAGAGAAGGAATTCGTGCTGAATGGATAATAGCCATGCCATGCCTGTCAAAAATGGTGCCAAGAATCGGCAAAGAAGCAACCTGCGGTGCATCATCATTCATTGCTACCTTGATTGGACAAGAATAATTCTTGAAGCAAGAAATAACTTGTGCACATTTTTTAAATATCTCCTGCAATTTAAATCATACATAAAATGAGGAAACCTTAAAAGCATGAAACCTCAAACCTGTTGATTAGTCTGAATCCTTGTGCTCTGGTTGAACCTTGGTCTTGTCAAACCACGAGAACATCCCTTGGAGCATCTTGAGAACATGCTATTTGTCGAGTTTTTTCTTGAAAGTTGGCTAACACTTTGTGTTGCCAAGTGCATGTGTTAATAGGCCAGTTACGGCTTTCAGCAACCGCCCAAAACACACCTTGATTTTTAGACCTATGTGACATTCGGATATTGTTGAAGGTTTGCATGCTATAAACCGGATGCTTTCCAGTCTCGTTCTTGCGTTGTGCATGCCTAATATGCTCGAAAGCTTGTGTTCGGGCCCACCATGGCAAAACCTTGCACCATGGATGCCTTGCCATGAAGTTGACTGGCCATGGCGTTGCACAGAGCCCCAACCTTTTGAATTCTGTCGACTGAAGCCGTGGGCCAAAGCCCTTAAGTGGGGGGGTTGCTGTTAACCCTCACGGCACACGGACACCCTATGATCTATAAACGTTGTATTATTTAGAGTCAGGTACCGGGCTTGTCGGACCAATAGGAAAGGGATAAGAGTGATCGCCGATGAGAGGCGCACTCTAACTGGGACATTCAAGGGATTAGTTGGCTAAGCATGGGCGCCCAAGTGTGAATGGGGTGAACTCATATAAAAGCCAACTAAACCTAATTTTTACTCATTCTCTCATTTGTGCAATAGAAGAGTGCTCTTGCTCCATCTCCATCTCCATCTTCTTCTTCTTCACCTCCTTGTGTGTGTGTGAGAGAGAGAGAGAGAGAGAGGGAGGGAGAGTGTGTGTGCGATCGAGCATTACGAAGGCACGACGGCGGCAAAGCGGTTGAGCGCGGTACGACTGCAGCTTCTTCTTCATCGCGGCGAGGAATCCACCACGAAGGCGAGCGTAGAGCGGTGAGTGACACACCCTTTGCTCTCTTGAGCTTGCTAGTTTAGGCTTGTTGTGTGCTTGGAGCCATTTGTGGCTCGCACACGGTGTATTGGCAAGTCCCTTGCTTCGGCAGTGCGGCAAGGAGCGCACATTTTTGGCGCCGCTGCCGGGGATATACCCTACACTAAGCTCGGTTAGCACTTTACGATTTCTTGTGGTGCAATCTCTTTCATAGGAAAGGCAGGGAATGAGTGTGTGTAGTTGTGTGGAGATTTTTGTTTTTGGCGTTTTCTACGTTTTCTGGTTTGCACTGCACAGTTAGCATTTTCTGCATTTAATTTTCATTTTTTGCATTTTCTGCGTTTAATTTTCTGTCAAGTTCCAATTTCTGCAATTTTCTGCATTTTCTGTGCTTTTTCAATTTTCTGCATTTCAATAAAAACGCGAGTGAGTGGGCGGTTAAATTTTTCGAAAATAAAAAACGTGACTCTTAAAACGGACGGGTTGGTTTGTATAAAAGATAGATCGGGATCGTTTCCCCAAGCCCAAGCCCAAGCCCAAGCCCAAGCCCAAGCCCAGGCCCAGGCCTCAGTCCTCAGTCTTATGATATATACTAGACTCACTCTTATATATATACCCTACTCCCTCAAGAGAGAATGAGAGCATGTGGGGCAAGTCCTCCACTCTCCTCCCTTCTCTTCCCACTTGCACCCTTAGACTTTCTAGTTTGGGCCTAGTTCCCTACTGGAAATTGACAGTTTTAGGGATTCCGAGGGCATAGAGTGACCAAACGGAGGGCTGTAAAGCACGGCACGACCCTCTGACCGAGACGCTCGTTTTGAGCTATCATACGCTCTATTCTATAGCCGGGTAAGAAAAAAAAGGACCAAAAAGTCAAATTAAGGAAAGACTTGGGTTGCAAACACCCAAAAATACTAGGTGAGCAGCCTTCACGGGCACTCACTGACACCTTAGGGTATCAAAAGCACATGCACTTACGCTCTGGACGAGTGTTAGAGCACGATCACATTGTAGTGCCTCTGTTCATACGGACACCCATTACCCATCCACGATAGGATCTAGACCCTCAGCGGGGACACAAGGTAGCACCACCCAAGACCCTAAAATAGCCGCTAGTGATTCCTCCTCCGACTCAGAAATCATGGAAGCATACCCTACCCAAAACACTGAGAGAGAAGTCCATGCACCTCCCGAAGCTCCACACCTAGTACTAGTATGTTTAGCCGTTTCATGGAAACATTAGGTAGAGCTACTCGCTCGGAACCTGATGCAAATGAAGCACACGAAGGGGGTGGGGAAGTGGACTCTCCTTTCACATCGCACGTGGACCCCACACCCCCAAAGAGTGTCCAGGTGGATATCCTACCAACTTCTTACCAAGAAGGCCTTGTTGAGCTGCCTCCTTCAGAAGTTCCCTCTAGAGTACCGTTGCTGACAAGTAAAACCACAGGGAGCAACATTGCTTCTACCTCACAAGAAACCGTTAACACGTCGACTCTAGAAGGATTGTTCATTAATGATCATTGGACATACGACCTCCACACTGAGGTGTTGACGGATCTACACTCTGGCCATGCCTACCATGTAGGATGGATAGAGATTGTACAATCCACTTCTAGTGCCACGAGCATCGAAGATCAACAGAAAATGATCTGTAATGTTATCCATGGCATTATTCAATCAGAAAGGCAAAACCGAGGGGTAAATATACTCTCAACTGGCCCCATGAGATTTCTGGATACGAGCAAGGC
Organism: Adiantum capillus-veneris; assembly: GCF_014529385.1. NCBI lineage: Eukaryota > Viridiplantae > Streptophyta > Polypodiopsida > Polypodiales > Pteridaceae > Adiantum > Adiantum capillus-veneris. Next base: position 101,013,656 of record NC_140960.1, on the reverse strand, counting down.
TCAACAGCCTACTCTATCACAAATGGAGACTCCTCTAATGAGCCCCATGGACCCATCTTACGTCATTTCACCTGGGGTCTCTATGCAATCTGAGCCTCCGAGCGACAACTTTAGCTTCCCTAACTTGGCTCAACCCTCTATTAAGGAAAACACAGTGCTCACTCCAGGGATAAGCCTGACAGAGAATGTACCGATGACATCTACGGTTAGCGCAGTGCCACTACCTAGTGTCGTAGTACCTAATATGGGGCCTCGACCGTATGTGCCTCTAGCCCCTTATGCACACATGGCCCCCACACCTCCAATTGTACCACTTGTTTATGCTCCTCGAGTGCCGCTCCCTAGCCCTTATCCGAGTGGACCTATGCCCGGTTATGTTCCATATCCTGCATCATCCACACATATGCCAAGACCGGTACCCGTCCCTCTCCCACATATGATTCCAAGAGTACCTCCACCGGCCCTGCCTCCTCACATAGGTGACTTGGCAGCGTTTGCTCAAACCATAGGTCGATCTATCGCGGAAAATATGCGTCATGCATCTGATAGAGAGCCTAGAAGTAAGGCAGTACAAATTGCCAAACTCACGCAAAAATTTAATGGGGACGAAGATGCTAGAAAACACATTGAAGTGTTTGAACAAGTATGTGATTCCTTAGGGGAACGCAACGAACTACATAAGTGCAATGCCTTAAGCTTGACATTAAGTGGGAAGGCTGGAGATTGGTATAGAACCCTAAGGGTGGACGAGAAAAGAATCTACCCTACCCTTCGAAGGTTGTTTCTAAAGGAGTACATACGAGAAGGTGTGCTTTGGGGTGTAGCATCTCAGCTACAGAAGGCCGAACGTAAGGAAGGAGAGTCAGTAAGGGACTTCATTAGTCGTCTAAAGCACTTAAACTCTCGCTGCCCTGTAAATGAGCGCTTCAACAATAACCAACTGCTTCATCGATTCATTCGAGGGTTGAGGAATGAAGGAATCTATAATGGACTAGTGATTAGAGGTATCACAAACTGGGAAGATGTCACTGCCAATGCAATCCAATTAGAGGACAACTTGATGATAGCAGGCATGAGGGTGTCTACTGACACGAGATCCACTAGCTCACAAGCCATTGAGTATGAACCCATGACTGCAAAGCCCATTGCCAATGAGCCAAAGGTATTTGAGACATTCTTGACAGACCTCACCAAGGCAATCCAAGAGTCTCTTAAGGATAATCGACCCCCTCAAAATAGTCACATGTATCCAAGAAGGGAGCAACAATGATGTTCCATTTGCTTAGGTCCACATAGCACTAGTGAGTGCCCTACGTTTAGAGTAAAATTTAATGGAACTTGCAACGCATGTGGTAGGTATGGTCACCAAGCTAAGGATTGTTTAATGATCAAACGTATGATGGAAAATAGACCACCTGTAGCCTGGACGGATGCGCCTCGAGCTCCTGTATTGATGCCTGCTCCCCCCGTTGAGCAACTACCGCAACACATGGTCCCTAGATCTCAAAATGTTGTACAAGCTACACCGCTACCACCTCCTGTGCTAGGAGCGCAGCCCCAGCATCCAAGAGTCGCCCCTATGAACCAAGTGGGTTGCGAGCCATCAAATGCTTATGAAGATGGCTGTGAGGAGGAAATAGACACTAGTATTGCCTACGGTCTTTATACATTGGAAGAGTGTCCTATATACTACATGGAAGATTGTTGGGGACAAGTCAAGCCGGTTTATCAAGCTGCTGCTCTTGCATCCAGAGGTCAAAATATCAACACCCAGGCTAGGAGGCCACCTCTTCAATGCTACGAGTGTGGTGGACCACATCGGGCAGCGGAGTGCCCTATTAGGCTGTAAAAGAATGCTGCACAGATGCAAATGAATCAAGGGAGCACGTCTGCAATGCCAATACTCACATGTAATCGTTGTGGCATAGATCACTTGATTGCCCAATGACCCTATAACCCAAATGCGCCTAAAATCACACCCCTAAATTTGGTCGAGATTGCTAGTGTGACATCGCCAATACCACCCGTCGCACCCGCTTATGCGATTACACGGTCCATGCTTCAAGGGCCAGGCCATATCCTCGAAGAGAGAGATACCGCGTCAGTTATCCAAGCAAAGAAAAAGAAGACACGAAGGAAGAGGTCGCAGAATACGGGAAATTCAAAGCCAAGTTCCAAAACAAACATAGGAACAGGAGATGACCCCGTGTATATGAATGACCTCGAGGATGATTCAGATTCAATCGAGACAATGGAGACTAGAACCAATACCACAAAGGGAAAGACCGACAAAGAAAACCGTAACATGGAACCAAATGAAAACCGAATAAGAGAAAACCATAAAGAGCCTCTGAAAACACCACAAGTGTTTCCAAATCCAATCCAAGACCCCCAAGATAAACCGCAGGGGCAAAAAGGGAAAAATCGTAAAAAGAAGATTGGGACGTATCCAAACCCAGTAGACGAGATTAAGCAGGTGAAACATCTAAGAGGTTTAGTGGAGGAGACTCAAAGGAAACTAGAACCAGAACCCATGCATGTCAAAATTCATGACACAGTGTTTCCCACGCAAGTTCATCCACCCCACACGAACCATAGACCGTTAGCCATATCTAGTATCATCCAAGAAGGGAGTGAGGACGGGGCATCAGAAAGTGAGCATACACCTTTCTTGTTGGAAAGGATGTTTAACGAAGGAATACCTGATCCCATTGAGGAATATGAGATTCCATCCTCACCAGTTCCTAGTCAAGGACCTACACCCTGCAAAATGCCAATGAATGTTGCCAAACTAGTGGACTTCATGTCTTCTGAGGTCCGAACCACGATCATAGCAAAGCTGTATGGAGATCCTGAGTTATTCCTTGCACTTCGAGCATTCCTTAACGGAGAGCTACAAACGGGATTACCGCAGTTTGTGCAACCAAATAGGCCCGACTCGATTATGATTGATGAGGAAAATCATGTGCAATCATTTGACTTAGATGGACACGAGTCCGTGATCGAGGTACCCATTAACGAATTAGGGCACTATTTTGAAGGCAACGAGTCTAATGCGACCCTACCCATCACTACCAAGGGATTAACTATAAAGGGAATTCTTGATGGTGGTGCGGGAGTTAGCATCGTTACAAAAGATTGTTGGGAATCCATGGGAAAACCCCGCCTCAGTGTTACTAACATTGTGGTAAAGATGGCAAATGGTACCATAGCCAAACCTATGGGGATGCTCAAGGATCTTAAGATCAAAGTTCTAGGACACAAGGTACAACATACGTTCATTGTAATGGATTTCTCTAAACACCTTATGTCATATGAAATGATTTTAGGACGACCATTCATGAGGGAAGCACAAATGGTTCATGATTGGTCTAAAAATCATGTCTATTTGCAATTCCAGGACTCTGTCCTTAGAGTGGATTTGGTGACTGGTAAGGTACACCCCTTAGGGAGTAAAACCATTATTGATCATCGCTCTGACACCACAGTTCACTCGGCCCCACTACAATATTGTTACACTTGTAAGAAGGATACAGACATTGGCAAAGATTCTCCTTATATGGATATCCTACCTGGGATGACTGAGTCGAACAATGTGGATTGGGTCCACCTAGCATCAACCATAGACACTTGGGGAAATAGGGGGACGACCTGGGTAACACCTGAGGGGGATGAAATGCCTGTACCCTTAAATATGCTACAAGCAATGCATATCGCTTCCGACAAGACTCATCCTAATGTAACGAAGAAAACATACAAGTGGGTCCCTAAAGCTTCTTTAGTGACCATAGCTAGTGCTAAAAAACAGAAGCCTTGTAAGAAACGTACCACTCGCTCCAAGAAAAGTAAGAAAATGTTGCGATGGATCCCTAAACGACTATTGGAAGCCCAAGGCTACTATCAAGGGAATGATCAAATCTGGGTGCCAAAACGTAGATTGTGCTCTTACCTATCACCTGACCCAAGTGAGCCCAATCCCGTAGTTCCAAAACGAATCAATGATCGTGGAAAGAAAAAAATCACAGAATGCTACACACCCGCTCCCGAGCTAGTTTGGGTACCAAAGAAAGAACGATTTGTTCCACCTAGCTCAGGAAGGGGGGAGTCCCATGAAGATTCTAGCTCATCATGTAATACATCCATAGAGGTAAAAGCTTCTACACAGCCTCCATCTATAGTAGTGGACCTCCGTGAAGCTACAAAAGAATCCACACCTCCCAGTGTTCAAGAATCACCTAATGAACCACTTCAAGTTCGATCCTGGGAGAGTACCTTACCACCGTTGCAACTTGACGAGGCACCTAGGGTAATAGAAAACTAATGGCAAAAATCCTCACCTATTACCAACTGGAACAATTGGTTTCAAAGGGTGACAAGCTCATTTCAAACGGTATGATCTACCCAAGGAAGGGGGAAGTGTTTGCTGACATCCATTATTCACTTGCTTCCCTCTCAACCTTTTTCCCTGACCTCTTAATCTCCAATCTTAGGGAATGTACATATAAAGCTTTATACTCACAAAAAGAAAAAAAAAGGGAGCAAGAGCAATTCACAAACGAGTATGCACAATAAAAGTCAAAACATTGACTCAGACCTACACATTCATATCTGGTACAGTGAAACAGAAACCTATGCCATAAAACACCTTTGATCCTCATCACTTGAGTGATGGAGGGTAGGTAAGATTAGTACGTTAGGAGTGTTTCTGTTTTAGAGTTGAGTGATTAGCAAAGTTCTCTTTTCCCACTGATGTGCCTCCTGGAGGTATTGTTTGTGTTTCATAGTGTGTACAGGAACGTGTTGCTATTGATAGGATTTGGACCTTCATGGAACCTTTCTCTCGTTCACACTTCAAATCAAGCACGACCATCGACACAAACAGGTGTTTCTTGTCCATTAGCATTGCCCTTATCTTCTTGCATCCATGTTTGTCTGCTTTGATTGTGATTGGTAGCATAATATTCACCGCATTGGCTTAGTATCAAACATTTAATTCAATGTAATGTTTTCTCATAATCAGTTGTCTAGGTTTAAAACTCAAGCAGTCCGACTAAGCTAGTTTGACCAAGCTAGGTATTAGAGATCTTCTCTTAATACCATGGGGAATGCCTTCCTAATATAAGCAATGGTTACTTAGGTTCTTAATCCGATTTAGGCCGCATTGTATGAAATTTAGTAGGGCTTTCTAGTGGGCTTAACCCTATTGAACTTTAGCTTAAGTATTATAAAAGGAGTTTACTAATGTGATGAGCCTGGGGAGGGTAACAGTGTTATATGACCCCCCAAAGTTACAAAATTAAAATGCTGAAAATGAACAAACAAAAAATCAAAGTGCCACAATGTAAAATTTTAAGCTGGAAGAGAAATCCCTGCTTAAATTAGTACTTCACTCACATGTATTGCCTATGGTACTTGAGCCCTAGAGGTTCCCAGTGTGGGCGCTTTTCCTTGAAAAGCAAAAAACCCAAGGCATACAAAATAAGCACACACATCATAATTGAATCACTGTGAAAAGACCTTGGGGGGTCGAAGAAAAAGTAATCAGTCAGGCGATGATTTCATGAGAAATTCCTTTTATGGTAGCTTAACTACAAAGTCTTCTAGGTATAGCCTCTAGTCAGCCCTCGAACATGAATACTTGGCTCTCGCGATTAAACAACTTAATTGACCACAGATAATTAAGAAGCTTACCCATGGTATTAATATTCGATCTCTAGTGCCTTTCGACCGTCAAATTAGCGACCCCAGACTTGTTTAATTTTTTACCTTTACATCTGTTTATGCATTTGATTACATTGCAATTTAATGTTCATTGCTGACAAATTGTTTGAAATTTTTTTTACCAATCAATGTGTCTACCTAAAACTGCATATGCTTTTTAAGAGAATGCAATTACTGTGCCAATGTTGTTTGATTTTGCAGTGATTGAAGAAGGCTAAGGACATTCATCTCAAATGCTCTTCCACCTCGACGAACCAACTTCAACTCAATAGCTTCCGAGGATGGAATCTACATCAGGAAGGGGGGCATGTTAACCCTCACGGCACACGGACACCCTATGATCTATAAACGTTGTATTATTTAGAGTCAGGTACCGGGCTTGTCGGACCAATAGGAAAGGGATAAGAGTGATCGCCGATGAGAGGCACACTCTAACTGGGACATTCAAGGGATTAGTTGGCTAAGCATGGGCGCCCAAGTGTGAATGGGGTGAACTCATATAAAAGCCAACTAAACCTAATTTTTACTCATTCTCTCATTTGTGCAATAGAAGAGTGCTCTTGCTCCATCTCCATCTCCATCTTCTTCTTCTTCACCTCCTTGTGTGTGTGTGTGTGTGTGTGTGTGAGAGAGAGAGAGAGAGAGAGAGAGAGAGAGAGAGAGAGAGAGGGAGGGAGAGTGTGTGTGCGATCGAGCATTACGAAGGCACGACGACGGCGAAGCGGTTGAGCGCGGTACGACTGCAGCTTCTTCTTCATCGCGGCGAGGAATCCACCACGAAGGCGAGCGTAGAGCGGTGAGTGACACACCCTTTGCTCTCTTGAGCTTGCTAGTTTAGGCTTGTTGTGTGCTTGGAGCCATTTGTGGCTCGCACACGGTGTATTGGCAAGTCCCTTGCTTCGACAGTGCGGCAAGGAGCGCACAGTTGCCTAAAATTAGGGCACTGTTGAAAAAAAAATTAAAAATATATATATCAGTCTCTCTAGCGATGGCGTTTTCTGTAGCACGGCTGAGAGCAGGGGTTGACACAGCTCGCAGTGCCTTGGTCAAACCCGAGGGCCGGTGAGACGGGAGTTGTTCCCTGCTGCCGCGCGACCTGAGCGAGCCCAAGATTCGGCGCTGTCGACACAGTCGACTTTTAGGTTCTTCTCTTGCTAAGCGGGCTTGCCCGCGTCCTTGTGGCCTCGGCCTTCTCGCCTAGCAAGGGCGCCTGCACATGTAGGGTGCCTCGGCCCCGGCACAGTCGATCCCCGGTTCTCTCCAATGGAAGCCGTGCTTCCCATGGCTTTACTGATCTGTCGAAACCGCCTTGCAAGAGGCCATGTCGAACTTGCCTTGCAAGAGGCCATGCCCGTGTTGCTCCAAGCCCGACAAGGAAGAGAGAGGTTGCCTTGTTCTTTGATCGAGAGAGAGAGAGAGAGAGAGAGAGAGAGAGAGAGAGAGAGAGAGAGAGAGAGAGAGAGAGAGAGAGAGAGAGAGAGAGAGAGAGAGAGAGAGAGGGAGAGGTAGACAAGAGACAAAAGACCTCATAATCGATCTCCTTCCCCCCTCCTTCATGGCTCCTCCTCCCTGAGCTCTGATACCAGTGTAAGACAAGGGAAACTAGGGTATGAGAGTCCACCACCCAACCACCCATTATATAGGCAAGCCCCTGGCCCTTTGCCCTAGTTGGAATCCTCGTTCCACACCGCCTAGCCCGGCCGTGCCCTTGTCTAGTCCTGCCTAGCCGGTGTCCTGACACTTGCTTCCTGCACTTGAAGCACCGGTTATCTTTGCGATAACGCTCTAGCTGCTCGGGAGAAATTCGATTCTTGCCTTTGTAGACCCCTTTCTCCTTAGCTTTATTGTTGTAGCTAGAGTTTCCTTGGGAATACTTTTGAGCATTGTTGTTCCCTCTAGGTTCATTTTGGTCTCTAGTTTCCATGGGCTTAAAATTCCTTTTAGCCCCTTATTGGAAATTGATTCGTGAAGCGACCATAGTATGGTGAATCACTTCAAAGATAGTCCTAGGCCTTCGAAAGTTGACATACTCATCCATATCTTCAGGTAGTCTCGCACAAAATTTGTTGCTTTTGTTCGGCAAAGTCTATCTTTTGGTAGACTGTAGTTTTGAGATGTAAATCCCAAAACTTGTCCACATACTTGTGGATAGACTCTTTGGGAGATAGCTTCAAACTTTGCCATTCGGTAAGTACTTTGTCTTTGTCTTTGGCATTGCTTGCAAAAAACTGCTTCATTATGGAAACTCGTAGAGTTTTCCATGTCTTTGGAGCTTCTCCATTATCTCGTAGACTAGCCCACCATTGTTTGGCAGAATTTCGGAAATGCATTGCTACATGGCGTAGCTTAAAGGACGTTGTGAAGCCCTCATCTTCAAAGGCCGTATCCAATTGTTGGATAAAGGCCAAGACTTTGTTTGTGGCACCAGAGGTGCCAACATTGGTGAGACAAGAGATATTATTTCCTCCCTCCTTGAACTTCTTGAGCTTGTTGGATCTTTTTCAAGCAGCATAGGATTTTTGATGGCCTCTCCTCTTGGGTTCTTTGGGGAGAAAAAACTGCTCCTTTCATCAAAAGAGGAGGAAGGCAATGAAGATGGAGAAAAGGTAACCTCTTTCTCTCATTTTCCTTTGATATCTCTCTTTCCTTTTGAGAATACGATGAGGAGGACTATATGATGATCTTTTCCTCTTGGGAGGAGTTGGGAATTGTCTTGACCGCCATCTTCGTAGAGCTACATCTTCCAAAAAACTTAGAGATTCACTTCTTTCTCTTTCATAGGATTCTTCCTCTTCTCTCACTAGAGAGAGTCTTATTTTGGAAGTCTCTACAAGAGGCTTCTTAGGCTTTGTCTCTTCTTGGGGAGTTTGGAGAATCCCATGCGTGCAAAGTTATTGGGCAACTTCGGCTTGTAAAGCGGGGTTGCCCATGCCTTGTTGCAACCTATAACAATATAGTTCACAAACATGGGGGCATCATTAGTAGGACCTTCATGTGCAAAATTAAAGTCATCAATATTCATTCTACTCTCTTTATTATTGTTATCCATGCTAAATAAATTTATATATATGCTACTTTGTGCTTTGGAAACCTCAAAACTTTAGTTGCTACTCTTCTTAACTTTTGAAAATTAGCTCTCAAGCAGTCACACTCATGCTTTAGAGACCGTTGATTGCAAAGAATAGTGGAGATGGTCTAAAAGTGCTCGGTTGGTTATGGTTCCTATTGAGCTTGCTAGTAGCTCAATAATGGTTAAGCCAAAGGCAAGTCCCGAAAGACTCCATTATTGAGTCTATAGTTCCCAATGGTGTACCTCGAACTTATTTCATTCCAACCGTGATAATAAATCCTTGTCCCACTTATCCTCTTGGACAACTTAAGGACCTCTCTTATTAAGCAAGAAAAGAGAAACCAATAGCTTTGATACCAATGTAACAGAGTATGGCTAATAACATGGATTGTAGCGAAATTAAAATAACAATAGTGAGCATTTCCTTAAGAGAATTCTTAATGAACATAAGGAGAGTACTTGATTGAAGGTAGAAAAATAAACATTATACCTAGTTAGCTTGGCATGAACAATACTTGCAAAAGAGAGAGAGAATTAGAGAAATTGACAACACTTTAGGACCGGATTTACTTGTAGCCAGTCCCCCCTCCAAAAGGCTTTTGTACTATAGATTCTCCCTTGAAGTGAGGCTTGATATAATACATGCTTTGTGTTCCTTGAGACCTTGTTGATGCCATGAAGATGGTAAGCTTCATGTACCAATATTATGAACCTAACTAACTTGCAAAAACATTAACTTGTTTCCGACCTCATTCTCAAGACCTCAAACAACTTCAAAGGTGGAGAGAGCTAGCAGGGAGTGAGGAAGATGAAGAGAAGAAGATGTATCTCTACGAGAAATAAGTAGTCTCCTCACATATAAACACTCTTTGAGCATAGCTTAGCATAGTGATACTGAAAATAGAGAGATTGATAAGAATTTCTTTGAGCATAACTCCTGGTTGGATTTGCATTCCATATCCAAGGGGTGTTGGTGTAGGCTCTCCACTTTTCAAGCTTGGAAAAGGAGATGAATTGTGTGGACAATACACAATGGGGGAGTGTGTATGTAGCTTGTGTAGTATATGAGAGAGAGAGAGAGAGAGAGAGAGAGAGAGAGAGAGAGAGAGAGAGAGAATTCGATTTTGCTACTTTAATCTTGCTACAAGCCTATTGGCTCAAGCCTGGGGCTAGCCAATGAATGGCTCTAGTCATAACAACCAAGGGGTGTAGCATTTGGATAAGTGTCCTCCTTTCCCTCTTTGAGAGAAAGTTCTTGATTATTTAATTGTAGTATTTGGACAAGTGTCCTCCTTTTCAACGGTGAGAGAAAGATCTTAATTATTTAATTGAATCTAAATTCTCATTGGACCTCCCTATAAGTACTCCAATAGGATTTATGCACATTATGAGGGAAATATTGCTAGGGGAGTGACATGTGTCCTTTATGCCTCTTGAATCTTGGGCTTGCCTCGACTCTGTGTGTGTGTGAGTGTTCTCTGTCGTGCCTCGACCTTTAGGGCTCATCTTTGACTTGAACACCTCAAGCACCTTGATCATCAAGCACTGCAAGCACCTCAAGCACCTTAGTCATTAAGCACAACAATTAACTCAAGCACCTTAGTCATTAAGCATGACAAGAACCTCAAGCACCTTAGTCATTAAGCACGACAAGCACATCCCTAGCTTGCGTAAGGTCTAAAGTACCTAATGGTTCTAGGTCTAAGGAATTTTAACACTAAGCTTTGGAGGCTTTAATGAAGCTAACCCTAAGATATTTTAAGCTCCATTAGATACACGTTTATCTTTGATAGACTATCTCCTTTTGGCCCTCTATTGAGATATAACCATCTCTCCTCTTGGTCCCCCGCTGAGATAAGTTTGAAGCACTTATTGCACATTGCTCTTTGGTAGACCATCTCCTTTTCGACCCCTATTGAGATACAACCATCTCTCCTTTTGGTCCCCTGCTGAGATAGGTCTATAAGCACATATCCATATTCTAACTCTTGTTCCCTTTTTATCTTCCCACATTAAATGATCAATTTAATATGAGAAAAGCATTTGGTAAGGTTAGATATTAGATTTTATGACATGTTATACATGGACGCGTATGCATAACTTTAGGATGGAGCAGGCTCATCAAGCTCATCGTACTTTCATGTTTAACCAATAGCTATTGTTTCGTGTTCTAATGTCTTTTTTTTGAAATTTTAAATAATGTTTTTTTATTTTTATTCACAAGCAAAACAGATGGAAACACCAAAATTTGAATGTTTAAACGCTAAAGCGTGGTTTGATAATAGACGTGATAATTACAACGACAATAATTACAATAATATACGCGGCTATAATTGCGATAATATTTGATATACAAAAAATGCCCCCCCCCCCCCGCGCCTCTCTGGCCAACCCATTTTGGACTCTCTCTCTCTCTCTCTCTCTCTCTCTCTCTCTCTCTCTCCAAAACGCGATAAAAGAGCGTGGTAAACGTTTTGAGAGTTTCATTATGTATATCAAGCCCGGGCGTCCACTAGGAAATATGTAAGATAGCATGTGGAAACCTAATCTTTATTCCTTTTTGAGAATTGAGATCCATTTTTGAGTGCTTAGCATGTAATTTGGCACAAATTACCTCGCAAAAAAAGGAAATCATGTCTAAACATAATGAAGCAATTCATCTCCAAAGCCTACATAACCAACTCAAATTCTAGTTTTAACATCTTGTATGATAGAAAATCAATCTTGTTATGTAAAACTACTTTCTTTTTTTTACTTTTTAAGAAATTTACTCTCACAACCAGGGGTATATCGGAAAATTCAAAGGGGCATTTTGAGTATTTTTACAAATTAAAGGGGTATTTTGATAATTTTCCTTAAAAAGAACCATCTTTTTGTCTTCTAGTCTACCTTCCACCCATCCCCTAAGTTCACATTGGGCATTGGAAGACTTCACCCTTCTATCTTTCACCCTTCCCCACTGTGAACGTTTAGCCGGTGGAAGAGTGGATAATAGACGTCCTCCACCCGGGTTATCTTCAGCCTTCCCACTGTGAACCTAGCCTGAGCGTGTCCTGATTAACCAATGCGCAGAGGGTGGGAGCCAATCCTTGTTGATAAAGGACATGGGGTGGAGTGAAGGGATCGACGGCTTCGTGTCCATCCATCGTTGATTAATTTCCAAGGAGCGCAAAAATATTAGGGCTCCCAGCTGGCCGTCGACCTCGAACCCACGACTTGCCTCTACACACTCCCACATTCAATCCAACTCGTCTAGCACGTTTCGTTGAGAGCATTACGAGTCAAGCACTATATAAATCTTGCTCCTCCTGTTGCATCGATCCAACCACCCCAATCATTCGTCTCGCTGAAAAAGAACCCCTACCATGAGTGACACCCTGTGTCACTTATAAATGAAAACGAGGGGAGTGGAGCCCGCTTGGAAGGGGGGGACGCCCTCAGGACTAAGTGGCATGGGTGCCTCAGGGTGGGATCGAGGGCGGTGTTGGATTAGGGGTGGGATGGAGGGCGGAGGGCCGTTGATTTCGCTGGCGCTATAAATGTAAACTAGGGAAAGCAAGTAAACTAGGGTTCCCTAGTTTACTGGGAGTTTGAGTATTTTGAAAGGCTTAAAAAATTGATAATCGGGTCTCTGTAAACGAGCCTGTCGCTTTCTGTTTGTCCACGCAGGGAAAGTTTTTTGCGCGCCGCAAGGATTTCCGCGAGCGCAGGGAAGGGCCTCAAAGGCCATCGAATGGGGGATTCCCATGTGAGTGGGGATAGGGAGGTTTCGGAGCAACCTGAGGATGTCGAGAAAGTGGAGAAGGCTGAGGCCACCGAGCAAGTAAAGCTTGATGAGGCGGGTTTTTTAGTCGAACAAGAGGAGCAGCAAACAGGGTGTCAAGCCCGGGAAGGGGTGTGAGACAAGGAAGCCGTATGAAGCTGAAAACTTAGCCGGGCAAGAGGATGGTGCTGAGGTTGGAGAGCGACAATCCGATTGGTCGATTGAGGCACACCATCCGCAACAGGTACAACCAATGGATTGAGGGCAATGGATGGGGCTTCTCTAGTTATCTCTCTTATCTTGCTACTTAGCTATCTCTCATTGCTCTTGCAGGTGAATGAGCCATACATTGAGGTGAAGCACGATCGAGATAGCAAGGTTATATGTTACTGTTGCGCTTCAGAGACATGTCCAAACAGGAAGCAAGCCTTTGAAAAGCGAATGGATATGGTGCGACACCTTCAATTTGTACATGGTATCCATGTGGACATTCCAAAAGGTTTAGGGGGGCGGCCTAAGGTTTTATGTAGGCCAAGCAATGCCCCTCAATGGGTCTTATGACAATGTGAGAAGCGTTTCAACGATATTGAGGTTAGAGTGAAGAATGCTCGCAAAAAACACAGAAAGGATCTTGAGGAAAGAGCTTCCCTTTGCTGGGACAAAGTGTAGGACAAAGAGGACCTCTCTTATGACACATGGTTCCAGGGCTACATAGAAGCTGAGATGAAGCGATGGAAAGATGGCATGCCACACCGCGTTTCTTTGATGAGAGACACGATGAAGCAGGGCTACAAGGCTTCGTTAGGTACGCTTGCATTGTCTTTACTATAAATATTTCTATGGTTAGGCAATAGATAACTCCATTTGCGTGTCATAGATGAGAGCACTGAGCGAAGGGCATGCCAATGAGATTGTCGAAAAAAAAGAAGATATGCATGAGAATGAAACTTCTGTGAGTCTTTCGCTTTTTGCATTATTGCATGCATGGTGTTATATTTTGTGACCATATGTGTAATATGGTCTTCCACCTTAGGACCCAAATCATGAGAGTGGAGAGGTTGGAGACCCAAACGCTCCTCGTAAGTTGAGAACTAGGAGGGGGTCCTCTACTCCTAAGGGTACCGATCAAATGCGTCAGGTTAGTTTAAATTTTTTGCTCTTGTTGAAGTCGACTTCTATTAGAGAGCTATGATCTAATGACTTTTTGTAATGAAGCCTAACTTAGGAGCGTCAAATGTGATACACTCTCCCATAAACATCACGTCTCCGGATAGTAGCACCTCAAGAGCAATCTTCATCGCTGTGGGTACCCAAAAGATCAACTATAAAAGATCAAGCAATGAATGTGTTGATGCGATCGTGACAGGTACATCTTTCATGCATAGATTTTGTTTTCTTACTCAAAAAGAAAGTCATGAATAAGCGTAAATTTTTTTGTGTAGCTTACAAGAGGGGTTAGTTTGTCACATTCATTCAAAAAGGTTTGGTCTTAATGTGGACTACCCCATGGAGAATGTGGGCGATCTCTTGCAAAGTGAAGCTTCTAGCAATTTAATGAATCTGTATTTAATGTGAGTATAAATTCGTTGTGCAATTGTGTATTATGCAAGTGTTTGTAGTTCTATATTAAGGCTTATAATCCGTGAATGTATGCAAGGTGGAAGGAGAATACTCTTGCACCTGAAATCTTGGAGTAGATTCACTTTGTTCATAGTTTGTGGTATGCCTTTGCATTGAAAAATTCAAAGGCCAATGCCAAGAGATTCACTAACTATTTTGGAAGGAAGGATCTTGGAACTACTATGCTCTCCTTCTTTCCCATTGTTCATGAGTATGTATTTTATTTCAGCAACTAGAGAGTACCATTTTTATCTCATGAGTATGTTTTGGACTACAAGTTCTAATTGGATCTTTTGTAGATCCCATTGGACTCTCTTTGTGTTTTACGATGCACATATCCGACGTCTGAGTGGGTTAAGTCCAAACCAATCATCAATTCTCTTTTTTGATTCCATGAGTATGGGCCTAATGACAAAGTTCTTCCAGGAGTTTTTGAGGTAGTGTGCTTTTGTAGTGAGACGTTTTAAAACTTTTTTGATATACTTTAGTGAATCTTGTTTATGTATCGATTGTTAGGGTTTTGCAACATTTCTCTCGATTTTGTTCCCATCCTGATCTCAAGGCGGAGCTAGAAGATCCAGAGCATCTTTGCTACTACGATTCCATCGAGGTATGCACCATGTTACTTTGAGTTAAATTATCAAGATTTCGACGATGATTTGGGTTTGGCTTAAATATTGAAGTGTACTTTTGGTCTTAGATGCCAAAACAACCTAATGGTACAGATTGTGGGTATTACACAATGACTGTGATGTCAAAGTTTATCGAAGGCACACTTATGCAAAAGAAACCACGAAAATGGGTATGTGTTTTTAAACAAGTTTACATATATTGCAAATTGCAATGTTGGTGTGTTTCGAGTCGTAACTTGTTTTCCTCTTTTGGCATGTTGCAATTGAATAGCTATCCAAAGATTGGTTCTCTCATGGTGATGTGGAAAGTCTAAAGGAACGTCTTGGTGAATGTATAAAGTGTCTCGTGCATGGAGTAGCAAAGGGAGACTGACTTTGCCAAGATCCGGGATATTTATTTTTTGTGCAAGTTTGTTATGTGTGTACACCAAGAAAACTTCTTTGCCACTTATGACGGTGGTAGTTTTGCTCAGTTTTGATTTGGTATATGTAAGGACATATGGGTTTAATTTGAATCAATTCTTGGTATTTGCCCAAGCTTTGTTGTTAAGGTATGCCAATACGTGTCGATTTCTTAAGCATTGTTTGGAAAATTTTGCTTGCTTTGGTGTTAATGTTGCATTAGTGTCAAATGCAATTACTTTGGGGTTGATGCTTGATATGGCTCTTGGTGTTAATGTTGCTTTGTGAGCGCAAAAAAAGTTAATAGATACGAAGGCTACTCTTGTTGTCATGTGTACGTAGCAAAGTATGCTTGAGTGGTTCACACTCCAAGTGGCTCTAGATGTAGCAAAGCTCCCATCACAATTTACCTCACATAAATTACCTCGCGCTCTCACAAAATATTGGAGCTTCTATACACCAAAATTGGAGTGAAGAAACACTAACTAAAATCGCACATGGAAAATACTAATCCATGACCACAATCTTTGATATTCAAATCTATTTGACACCCTAATCTACTTGACATATAATTTGTTATCTTGTTAGCGAAGTAATTTAGGCTACGTATTGGTACTAAAGGCACAAAATATGGGTTTCTTTCTTGGTTTTTGAAGTGACCAAGGGTACCCTAAATTAGTTGTAGGTACCAAAACCACAGAAAAGGGTATGCTTTTTGGTTTTTGAAGTAATCTAGGGTACCCTAGATTACCCGTCGAGACCAAAAACACAAAAAAAAGTTTGATTGCTGTTTTGATAAGTAATCTAGGGTACCCTAGATTACTTATTGGAAGTAAACTAGGGTACCCTGGATTTGGTGGGAGGTAATCTAAGGTGCCAAGGATTTCTTTTGATAGGCAGTCTAACATTATCTAAGGCACCCAAAAGGGTTAGTGAAGTAATCTTGGGTATCCTAGATTACTAGTGGGAAGTAATCTAGGGTACTCTCCACACCAAAAGGACTTGCTCTCTGGTTAGTCAAGTAATATAGTGTACCCTATATTACTTATGGGAAGTAATCTAGGGAACCCTAGTATACCTGTGGGCACTTTCCACACATGAAAAGGTTACTCTCTGGTTAGTGAAGTAATCTAGGGTACCCTAGTTTACCTGTGGGCACTTTCCACAAGTAAACTAGGGTACCCTAGATTACTTATTGGAAGTAAACTAGGGTACCCTAGTTTACCTGTGGGCACTTTCCACACATGAAAAGGTTACTCTCTGGTTAGTGAAGTAATCTAGGGTACCCTAGTTTACCTGTGGGCACTTTCCACAGGTAAACTAGGATACCCTAGATTACTTATTGGAAATAAACTAGGGTACCCTAGATTACTTATTGGAAGTAAACTAGGGGACCCTAGTTTACCTGTGGGCATTTTCCACACATGAAAATGTTACTCTCTGGTTAGTGAAGTAATCTAGGGTATCCTAGATTACCTAAAGGAAGTAATCTAGGGTACCCTAGATTACCTGTGTGCACTTTCCACACATAAAAAGGTTGCTCTTTGGTTAGTGAAGTAATCTAAGGTACCCTAGATTACCTGTGGAAAGTAATACAGGGCACCAAGTATTTCTTTTGACATGCAACCTAACACTATCTATGGCACCCAAAAGGGGTAGTGATGTAATCAAGGGTATCCTAGATTACGAGTGGGAAGTAATCTAGGGTACTCCCCACACCAAAAGGACTTGCTCTCCGGTTAGTCAAGTAATATAGTGTACCCTAGATTACTTATGGGAAGTAATCTAGGGTACCCTAGTTTACCTGTGGGCACTTTCCACACATGAAAAGGTTGCTCTCTAGTTAGTGAAGTAATCTAGGGTACCCTATATTACCTAAAGGAAGTAATATAGGGTACCCTAGATTACCTGTGTGCACTTTCCACACATCAAAAGATTTCTCTCTGGTTAGTGAAGTAATCTAGGGTACCCTAGATTACCTAAAGGAAGTAATCTAGGGTACCCTAGATTACCTATGTGCACTTTCCACACTAAATAACTTAAAGAGTACTAAATATAAGAGACACATCAAAATTCAAGTTAAGTTTCAATGTAGCATCTGTATGGCTAAATGAACGACCTTTGTGAAGGTATATGATCCCTGAATACAAGCAAAATCCTTGTGCTAGAGGCACATACTCTGATTGTCTCCTCTGTTTCTCTCTTGCATAGAGCGAAGGTACGCTCATCATCTTCTTCATCTGGATAAATACATGAAACAATCACTACTACAGTTGCCCCCCTATAGCGACGGCTATAGCGACTAATTTTCGTCGCATTAGCGAGGGAAAAAGGCATCGCTGTAGCCGTCGCTACTGTACGTCGCATAAACGAGGCATTTAACGAGGGCTATAGCGATGAGTTACCGTCGTATAAGCAACAGAAATAAGACGTTTACTTTTCGTGGCATAAGCGACGCGTGGCAAAATGCGTGGTATAAACGGCGCGTGGCATAAGCGGCGACATGCTTAAGTGACGAGTTGTTTTTTTTTAAAAAAAAGACTGCATCAACGACGCTTTGAATACGCAACGACTATATGACGTGCAGGGTTTCATAAGTGATCTCTCTCCACTCCCCCTCTCTCTCTCACACACACAGTACATACAACAATCTAGCTCTAATGCTCTCTCTCTCTCTCTCTCTCTCTCTCTCTCTCTCTCTAGCTCTTCTACACACACATACAAACTCTAGCTCTCGAGTGGAACACACACACCCACAAACTCTAACTCTCTCTCTCGCGCCGGTGTTCTTGCAATTGTGATTGCTCTCGTTGCTCATATATTTGTTGGCATTTCGCATAGTAGTGCGGACGTTGATCGGAACGGTGCGTACATAAGCGATATAAATTTACAATTTCGGCTTCAAGATGAATTATGGTAAACAACTCTCTCTCTCTCTTTTTGCTAATTTTTTAAGTTAGAACTTTAAATTAAATAAAAAATAGATGATCATGTTTGTTTATTAAAAATATATATTAAAATAAAATAGTAGGCCCTCAAGCCAATATTAAATCTCAAACCCATGATTTCTGTCATGTAGCAAACGTTTCTAAAAGTTCTAAATTGGCTCCCTTTGTTCAGTTAAGAAAAACGTTTTTGATGTATAACAGAAATAATTCTTGCGAACTTCTAAAATGATCCATGGTCAACCGCTTCAAATCTCGTGAGCCATATAGCTTGCCAAGATCCCTCGTTGGCACGTGGACAAGCTATGTGGGCTCACGAGATCTCAAACGGCTCGCAAATGGGCCATTTTCAAAGTTCAAACAAGCTGTATAACTTGTTCACATGCCTCATTGGCACGTGGGCTCCATGCGTTAAAGCTCGCCGATCGACCATTTCTGAAGTCCATGATAAAAAAACGCTTGCGGACTACTTTGGATGGACTACTTTGGAAACGGCCCATTGGCGAACCATTTAAGATTTAGCAAACCCACATAGCTTTTTCGCGTGCCAAAGAGGCATGTGGGCAAGCTATAGGACTCGCCGAGAGCTCAAACAGCTGACCGATGTATTGTTTCTGAGCGTTTTTTGCTCGAGGACTTTGAGAACGATCCATATATCAACGAGTTGTTTGAGCTCTTAGCGAGCCATATAGCTTGCCCATATGCCTCATTGGTACATGGACATTCCATGTGGGCTCACAAGAGCTCCAACGGCTCGCCGATGGACCGTTTCTAGAGTCCACAAAAAAAAAACTTGTCCCTATTTCATACAACTCGGGACATGTGGGTTTAACATGAAAATAAAGAAAACTTGGTACATGTCGGTACTTGGTACTTGGTACATATTGATACTTGGTACTTGGTACATGTCGATACTTGCTACATGGTCCTTACTTTAATTTGACTGTAGGTTCCATAATGAAACTTCGTACTTGCATTTGGTACATGGTCCATGGTATTAATTGGTCAATGTAACTTTGTGGTACTGTAATAAATTAACATGAAAACAATAAAACCTCTTTAGTGTTAGATTTGGTATAAGGTACTTGGTACTTGATTTGGTACTTAGTACTTGCAACTTGAAACTTGGTACTTGATTTGGTACAAGATATGTAGAATCTGACACTTAGGGTAAAATCTGCTACCTTTACAAAAAATATGAAAATCAAAAGCTTGTTAATACTAGATCCTGACATAGAAACCAAGAAAACTTGTTAGTGTTAGATTTGGCAGTTGATTTAGAGTTTGGTATCAGGTTCCATAATGAAACTTGATAGTTGTCGTTGGTGCATGGTACATGGTACATGGTACGTAACTTGAAACTTGGAGCGTATGATGCTTGTAGTTGGTGCATGGTACATGGTACGTAACTTGAAACTTAGAGCGTATGATGCTGGTACTTTGAAACTTCATAGTTCAAATCTTCATCTTAAAAAAAACATTGGAAGCCTTTTTAACAATGTGTAAACCGACCGGCCGAAAAGCCACAAGCGGTGACCCAAACCAAGACAACAACAACTGAACAGAAAGACTAACGTCCCTAGCGATATTTCTTTTATAATCTTAAAGACTTGCACAAGAGTGCTATAAGATCAAATTGCCTTAATTTTGAGAAGTAGAGCAACTAACAGAAAACTTAGGACTAGGTTTCACATGCCACATCATCATTTGGTAGCACAATGACCATGATTTCAATCCATCTTTTAAAAAAAATATATAAAAACAAATAAATAACATTGAGATGGTTACTTAGGTTAATTATATCTTATCGACAAATAATTAATTGTTTGACAATAGACAAATTCAGTGATGCAACAAACACATGTCAGTATATATCATTAGTAAGTTTATGTACATGTGTCCAAAATGTGTGGGGATCAATCCTCACATATACAAAACAAATCTCATCATCACATACGATGTAGCAATGCACACTGAAAAATACATATATAACAATTCCAAATATGCAAAAGAAATCTCTACGCAGGATCACTATGTGATCCATCACTATTACTGGAAGATTCACTATCATCGGTCTCATGATCGCTAGTGCCACCACCACTGGTCCGAACCGTGGGACTACGACTGTCCCCATCTCAGCGATCGTCACCATCATGGCCACTGATTGGGCCGCTGCTCCTCTAAGCCTCTCGACGTCGCCCCTCGGCCTCCTATCAAGCCATCTCTGTCATATCAGCCTCCCCATGCTGCTCCTGTATTAGTTAGTGAAATAAAAAAAGAATATATTACAGTACCATGAAAAAAAACTACAAAGAAAAACAAACATACGTACAAGTGGATCTGGAGTGTCAGTAAGTGTCTGACACAAAGCACGATAGCCGCAGTATGTGGCGTACTCTATCTCCTATGCCGTCGGTGCACGACCATAGTCTTTCGTCTACATTAAGACACAACCAAAGACTTATTAATTTTTGCATTCAATAATACTACCTTTAAAAGTTAAAATGTGAATGGTCTATACTCAAAAATGTGGCCACAAATCCATCCCGTCCCATCCGCCCTAGTCTAGATGTGTGACGTAAAGCTACTCTCTTTCTTGCTGCCTCCTAAGCAAATTTGAATAAACAAAATAACATAGATTAGAGAAAGTTAGAATCAATCTAGGAAAGTTCATATTAATTCTAATATATATTACCAAAGGCACACACCTTTTGTTGGGGAAAATTAATGCATAGGCGCATCTCCTTGCGAAAGAATTGCCATGTCTCCATGCAAATTGTTGCCTTTCTCTTGTTTGACGGCACCATACAATAGCGCCTGTTTATTTTTTAAATTACAATAAGCGTCAGAATATACCATATAACTACTAGACTTCATTGTTTTGTTACTTTTATTGAATTTTTTATTTTGGTCATTTGATAAATGTCTCATGTCGTTATGGAAATTGAAATCCAGATTCGGATCAATCAGAGGGTACACCACCACCTCCTACTAGTGGTAGCCGGGGTGCACAGAGTTCCGATACTGCACATGAACCCGTTTACGATGATTTATACTATGATGAGCCTATTATATGCTGGTGTGCTCGTTGTTGTGGCACATATCGCAGGCCACGACGGGAGTGCTTTTCACATCAGATGACTTATGGTACTTTTGAGCAAGCACCACCACCTGAGGAGCGACATCGACCTACGGTATATTTCTGATGTCCCTTTGTTTGATATTGGAGTTTTACAAATCAAAGAGTAAAATATATAATGTAACTAGATTATATATGTAGGTATCTTCACTTGATGGCAAGGATGACTTTACTACCAGTGGTGCACATGTCTCTCGCACATGACACGGACAGGTCATTTGTCAGTTGTTGCAGCTCGAGGTTTCTTGACATCCTCTACCTCCTCCATTGGAGGCTGAGATGGGTGGAGATCATCCAATGCCTACTCATTTACAGGATCTAGTACAGAGCTACGATCGTAGACGATACGAAGGCTGGCAAGAAGGACCACTTCCTTCAGATGGCAGATGTGGACAAAATGAAGCAGACCTGGATGTATTCTTGGAAAGGACTCAACCTGAGCTATATGCTGTTGTTGGCAGCGCTTTCGCTGCCTACTCTCACATGGTATCTGACGCTGAGGTTCTTCTCCCAAGCTGACGATCTCCTGCTGATTGCTTCCGTCACGAAAAACTCCCTCAAAACTGAGATCGCTTCCCCTTGGTGACTGTGTTTTCTACAAACAGTAGCGTTTTCACCTCTCAGGCTGCGTTTTCTGTGCTATGGAGCCAGATCAGCCATCGCTACTCCCTTCTCTCTTTGCTCTGAAGGGATTACCCCAGCCATCGCTACTCCCTTCTCTCTCACCCCTGAAGGGATTACCCCAGGTCAGCCGTTGATAAAGCACTTGCAGCAGCGTTTTCAGCATTAGACACAGTACCAGATCAACCCCTTGAAGCATTGCAGAGAACCCCCATTTTCAGCCATAAAAACGCAGCAAAACAGCCATTTTCAGCCACCCGAAACAGCCCAAAGATTTGCAGAATTTCAGCAGTTAGAAGACCACAGATTTCAGCCCTAAACGTCATCGTCATCACCGTCGTTGTCATCGGCAGGTCCCAGGTTGCATCAGTCCATTGCATACGCATTGTACCACTTTGTGCAATAAAAAAGTAGACCACTCTCGCTGACGAGAGTGGGGCCTTCGGAGGAGGGTTTTACAGCGTCTCTGGTGTTGTATCTCTCTTCTCTCTATCTCTCAGTCTCATTCACTTACATGCACAGTGTCCATTCACTTTGTTTGTGATCATAGCATTTTCTCATTAAGAACGGAAGACTTTACCTTCCATAAAAACAAAAGGAATCTTGAGCACAGTTTGGAGCACTCATCTTGAGAAAAGTGCAAACAATCATTCCGCTGCACCTAACAAGAGCTTTATGTCTGAGATGTCTTGCTACAGCCGGAGGCGCGGATTTCCCTGCAAAATACCCGAAATAGATACTACAGACGATGAGACACGCAAATCTGCATACCTAGAAACCATCCTTGCACATAATCAAGCTACACACGAGCAGAGAGAGACAGAGAGGGAGATAGAGCGAGAGAGCACGCGCAGGCGCACCTCCTAGAGCGGAGTGCTACGCCGGCATGACGAGAGAGAAGAGAGAAGAGGAGAGAAGAACAACGCAAGCATTGGGTGTGTTAGGAAATAAGACGTAGCTAAATAGATAATTGAGTAGATTACTTAATGGAGAGAGACAGATTTATATACACGAGATTATAGAGTAGAGAGAGAGAGAGAGTACACACGATATACGTGGTTCACCCAATGTGGGCTACGTCCACCGGAAAGCCGCCACTCAATAGCTTTAGTACTTCAAAACAAGAAGTAGTTTACAAAGGGATTATACCCTTAATGGAGCTCCCGCCTTGGTTCACTCTCACCACCTCACACTCACCTTGTTGCATCAACTTCACACTATAAAATGTGTATAGAAATGGCCTCCTTTTATAGGCCAAAAGAGCTGCCCTCTCTTATGAGAGACAGCCATGTGTAGCCGCCCTTGTGCGAATAAGTCCAAATCGGACCCTCCAATCCGCCCATGTGTGGCCGCCCTTGAGAAGACAAGTCTGCTTTTGAATTCGGCCACCGGCCACCGGCCATTGGCCATTGACTACCGGCCATCGGCCAACCGACCGGTTGTTTTCCGACCACTTTTCGGCCGCCGTCCGGCCATAATATTCCGGCGAAAAAGAATATTCCGGCGAAAAAAAAGTCTCGAGGGCCTCCGTCCCCGAGGCCTTTAAAGTTGCCCCTGATTCTTGTCCGTGAAAATTTTGGTTTCCGGTGAGTGATTTTCCTTCACGCACGATGGCTTCTCCTCATAATGGGGGCCTTACAAATGTGCGCTTTTACCACAAAAAATTACAAGGGTAAATCAGGCTCCATACTTAATAGGGTGCAATCTCCCCCCGTGCAAGAGTGACCATTTCCCTCTTGCACGTATTTTATTTATAGATTCTTGAATGGTCAAAGTGAGTACAAACTGGCCGGCCGGTCATAAATGGCCAAAGCTCATAAAGAGCACTTGAATAATCAAATATACATAAATATAATATCCTTTTGCAGTAGCCTAGCTTGGTAAAGTCTTTTCCACCTGTCAGCTGCAATAAATAATAAAATGTCAATTCTATAACATACCTCTTCGTTGGAAAGCAACCGTCCTCAGTTGCAAAGATGAAAATCTGCAAACAATACTTGTGAAAAACAATGATTAGAAATCTGTATCAAATAGTAAAAGAAAAATCCATAAAATTAGACACATTGGTTATGCCTGATGTCATCCACATACTACCTATTCTAGTGTCCCATACCACTAGAATAAGCAGTATATGTCATACCCTGATGAATCAAGATATCATTGGTCACAATACTCATCATCAATATCATAAATGTCAAGTCCCATCACATAAACACTGCCATAATAATCGCCAGATACCAATTCCCAATCCAATTCCAATTCCACAATATAAGTCCAAATCCAAATCACTCTCATTATGTACCCGGGTAACAAAATCATACCAGTTACAGTGGTGGCCAACCACTGCAGCATGATTTTGTGATTGGTGTTGCCTCATCCGGCAAGTCTACACCAATAAAGCGTGCTGTCTAAATCGGCGAATCTGCACTAATGCTGCCTAAATCGGCGGTTCTGCACCAAGATGAGTATTTACACACTGCCTAAATTGGCGAATCTGTGTGTTGGTGACCAATGGACTAGGCTAGACATAAAAAAAGATAAAACAATTTCTACCTGTGTCACACCACATTGGAGTATAGTTGAGTAGCACAGTACTTACAAATTTTTGTTCACTAACTCAAAACACCGCAATTCATATGAGTAGCTGCATAGCTTAATGCCAAATCCTCTCAATAGAATTTACATGCAGTACAAGCACAAGCAAGAACTGTACGGATTCTTAATTTCAAGAACTGTAGGGATTCTTAATTTCATATGCCATAAGAAAATGCAACAAAGTAAAAGATCTTTTCCCATTCAAATTGTCCAATGGTATTATCTCTATTACAAACTGCTTGTCTTTGTGTCCATAAATATATGCACAAACAAAATGAACTTCCAAGCAAGTAGAGAAAGTGATTATTATTGTCGGAGTATGATGAGGGATATCATGCAGTATAGGCAGACAATATATGTTGTATAATTGATGATATATGAAGAAATATGATAGCCATAGATACATATACGAATGGATTCATTAAGGAGAAATAAAATACTATGGAAAACAATGGTAAGTTACGTACCTGGGGGTGGTGTGAAGAATGGACTAGTATCCAAATGGTCAAATGCTAAATAATGTTTTGAAAACAAAGGTCAACATCAAAATTCATCATTTGAGTAATGTTATGCAATTTAGAACAAAATAAAGTACAGATCCCATAAAGTTCAAGTCGCACAGATGGGTGTCACATATCGGTGAGGTGGATTGTATATGTGAGGAAGCTTTTAAACCATTGTTGTCACAAGAAAATTAGAAGCTAGTAAAATTTCACCCGTGTTATTGAAACTAGCTAAAATAGCAAAGCAGTGGCTAGATTCCATTGTTTCCTTCAAGTAAATTGGCAAAGTTTCACAAGTTTTAGTGTGAATACCTGAAAATCTTTGAATTTTGACCTAAAAACAAAAGAGCTTTAGGTGTGGAATTGTTTTTGGTAAGCCCTTAAAACTAGATCGACAAACATTGCTATGAGTACTCTGACCCAAAGAGGATTTCTCGTGAAAAAATTCGTACGAACTACTTTCGATGGTCATCTTTGAATGGATACAACAAACACTATAGTACCAAGAGACCTAGCAGCACTTATCGCCACGTTAAATATAGACACACAAATCACAGATTGCGTAGCCACGAGCAATAACTACAAGCTATGAAAGACCATATAGAATAAGTCTTACAGTATGTGTGTGTGTGTGTGTGTGTATTTGTGTGAGTGTGTATACGTATATCATCGAAATTGACAAGTGATTGTGTGTGGGGGACAAGAGGCCATCAACTTGTGAGGTTGGGGTAATCAAATATAAAGGTAGGGTGCGCAGTTTGGTTGAGGGGGGAAAAGAGAGAGAGAAAAGGAAATGAAGTGTTATATTAACCGTCTTAAAAATGTAAAATTACGTATGAGAACAAACTGATACCATCCTTGTGTATCTATTCCAATGCCTAGGTACAAATAAAATAAAATGAAGTACAATGAAAGAATGAAATGAAAACCGTATAATCTGTTTCTTTTGTAGTTCTTGTAGCCTAGCCTCTCGTATGTCCCTTCTGTCAAGTTTCCAAGCCGTGGCCCGTCGACGGCATGCACCTCGCTAAACACTCCCTGAACTAGTCTCACGCACAATGCACAATGCATGCAAGAAAGTCATTATAATAAACTAGGCAGCTTTTAATATTTGAGTGCATTGTGCACCCATTGCTGCGACGCCAGCTCTGTCATAATTTCACCATCGCTCGTGTGTGTGTGTGTGTGTGTGTGTGTTTTTTTTTTGTTTTGTTTTGTTTTTTTTGCTTAACGTGGGTTGCACACAACGTCCTTCTACCTTCCACGTACCATCCGGTTGCTGTTCTGATCATGCAGCGACGCAAAAATCATCATGGCTATTTTATCGGCCAATCAGTTCCATTATACTCAAACTCAATGCAGCCAAGTATTGCGATTTATATGTCGCAAAATTAAGTTACTGGATGACATCGTGATGCGATAGGCGGCCGGGCAAGAGGCGGTGCTCCAGGGGTTCCCTGCACTCTGCGCAGAGCAAGTGGAGAAGGTTTTGGTTGTGGATGGTTATTGGTGGTCGAGAATCGAGGAAGATGCAACGCCTGTAGGGTCCGCACGTGTCCATTCTTCCAGGTGAGAAAAAGATAGCGGGCGTGGTAACTGCTCCAAAGGGTCTGGTGGTTGGAAGAAGCAGTCAATTTGCTGCGTGGAGCCCCAAAGTTTGGTGGGATTTGGAGGCTGCATGGCGGGCTACGTAGTGTAATGGGTTGGTAACCATTGGTTGATTGTGTATGCAGTCTAGCTTGACCATTGCCACTGGAACATTGGGTGTTTGAAATGGTAGAACATCGTCACATTCTTGGAAAACCTCACACATGATGTCATCATTGACCAGCTCATGTCCCTTTCGTCTTGCACTTTGAAAGAGTTCATGTTGCAACTTCAACAATTCAATTAAGTGATAATAAGCTGAAGCAAAGCCTTAATATCACATGTAGCTCTGCCCCATGAGTGAGGCTTGATCTTTGAACAGTAATTGCTTCCTCTACCTCCTACAGCTTGAGCTTCCAATTATGCAAAGTGTTAAACATTCTGAATCAGGTGACTCCGTTTTTTCCTTGAAGTGCAAAATATGAGTAGTCCAAAAATCTAATGATTATACCATCTGCTACCAGGTAAAAATTTTTGCACAACCAACTGGCTTCTCTCAGCCTTGACCTTCTTCTTCTCATCTTCATTCTACACATCACCTTTTGTTGGGCTGTGTAATTTTGCCAGAGTTTCCCTGGTTCTTAAACCGTATATTCAATTGTGAATGCTGTAGTTTTAAATATGGCTTCACAAAAACCTAAAGACGATTGCAAAGTCTGTCAGGCTTCACTGTCAGGCTCCAAATGTGGGAGAAGCTCTACGTTACGTGTGAAGGCAGAGGCGCGTAACCGAGGTAACGCTTGCATCCCTTCTCTCTTTACTGGCTTGCATTGCTGGTGTTCGTGTGGTGTTGTAGTATTCCATGAAGGGCTCATGAGCGCAAGAGAAAATGGAGGACGCAGCGCTGCAAAGGAGGGCAACTGCAAGTGAGTGAGGGAGCTTGATCAGGAGGACGAGGTGGTCAGCAGCTCAGGAGGATGACATTCAAAGGGCTGGCTACAGAGGCCGCAAGAGGAGAGCTGCCTGTCCGCAGAGGCTGGGTCCATTGTTTGGCGCCATGCATAACACAAAAGTGGTGGGCAATGGTTAGCGTTCAGTACTGGGAGTGGGGTGTGGTAGAAGTGAAGGCGGGTGTGTGAAGTCAAAGTGAGCTGGAGATAGAGATTGTGGGAACCACGAGGTCCTCAGGACTACAGCCACCATTGATTGCTTGGTGGTTGATGCCATGCAGGCCCAAAGGCTGGCAGCAACTGAGAGAGAGAGAGAGAGAGAGAGAGAGAGAGAGAGAGAGAGAGAGAGAGAGAGAGAGATTGAGCGAGCGAGTTGCATGCTTTTGAGAGAGGGAGAGAGAGAGAGAGAGAGAATCGCATGCGGTGTAGCCGGGCTGGTGGTGTGCATGGCAAGGCACACAGCTGCGCCATCACTTAAGAAAGAGAGAGAACGGTGTATGGTTACGAGCTGGCGCCGCCATGCAAGAAGGAGAGAGAGGTACTAATTAGTGGGCACCTGAGAGATAAAGAGAAACTGGTTGGCACCAGTTGGGCCGCTGCAAAGCAGTGGCAGAGCGGAGAATGCGTGCATCTAGCTTAGTGGTAGGTGAACGAGAGAGAGAGAGACTATCTGTTTGGTTGAGGTTGGCCGACGCCATGCAAAAGTGATTGTGTGTGTGTGTGAGAGTTGAAACTGCCTGGCTCTATCCGCCATGCTGCACGCGAGCTCGGTCTACCTAGCTGCTCGCAATGTCATGGATCTGCTGGTCACAATCGTTCTCCTACGCTTTTCTGTTCTTTTTTCTAAATATCCTTGTTAATTATAAATTTCGGGCTTAACTTGGGATAGGTTTCTATGAGAAATTGCGAATATGATGTTACTTTTAATTCCCTCTGACAGAACACCTCCAATCCTTCTCTTACTACTCTACTTCTATCAGATCTCTCCTTGATCTTATACCTCTAGCGCCGTACCAAACTTCCTATGTACCCAATACTCACATGATTATTCATGCGGATGACATTGTAAATGAAATGTACTGCTAATTAATTATGTATTAATTCTAGTATAGCTAGCTTCCACTATCATAAACAATTAATTTGTTCGTGATGCAATTCAAGCAACGATGCATTAATGTAATCATTAAAACAAAAACATTCATTTTGAAAACAACATGATACAAACTTATCTTCGATATTTGAAAGTGAAGATGATAGCCATAAGTTGGTTGCTATGACTTCCTTTGTTGTTCTCCACAACATGTAGGAGCGTTTCCTTGTGCTCTGATACCACTGCTACAGTCGGAGGCGCGGAGTTCCCTGCAAATTACCCGAAATAGATACTACAGACGATGAGACATGCAAATCTGCATACCTGGCAACCATCCTTGCACATAATCAAGCTACACACGAGAAGAGAGACAGAGAGGGAGATAGAGCGAGAGAGCACGTGCAGGCGCACCTCCTAGAGCGGAGTGCTACGCCGGCACGACGAGAGAGAAGAGGGAAGAGGAGAGAAGAACAACGCAAGCACTGGGTGCAATCTCCCCCCGTGCAAGAGTGACCATTTTCCTCTTGCATGTATTTAATTTATAGATTCTTGAATGGTCAAAGTGAGTACAAACTGGCCGGCCGGTCATAAATGGCCAAAGCTCATAAAGAGCACTTGAATAATCAAATATACATAAATATAATATCCTTTTGCAGTAGCCTAGCTTGGTAAAGTCTTTTCCACCTGTCAGCTGCAATAAATAATAAAATGTCAATTCTATAACATGTCTCTTGAAATGCAGTGATTGTAGGATATGCCCAACGTGGACAGGGCCAAGGAGCTCTCGTCGTTTTTCACTGGACGAAGCGAGGATATCTCTCTAGACGCAGTCACATATGAGGAACAACAATCAGAGGCCATCGAGCAGATCGACTCGAGCTTTTAGGACAAGTGGCTAGGCCGTCTCCCTCAATGTCTCACCTACAACTACCAGCTTATGATAGCCTACGCTCCTACTCTCTTCCAGATGCAATCATAGATGCTCTAGAATGTTTTCAGCTGCTGTAGAGAGAGGGC
The DNA here is from genome assembly GCF_014529385.1 of Adiantum capillus-veneris. Taxonomy (NCBI): domain Eukaryota; kingdom Viridiplantae; phylum Streptophyta; class Polypodiopsida; order Polypodiales; family Pteridaceae; genus Adiantum; species Adiantum capillus-veneris. The sequence continues at coordinate 100,984,001 of NC_140960.1, read as the reverse complement.
ATCTCTCGAAATGCAATGTTATCTCAAGGAGTGCATTGATTGCAGTAGTGTCAGGTCAAGAAGGGAGGGATTGTTTTCAATAGATGCAGAGAGAGGGCATCTCTCTTCAATAACAGATCTTGAGTTTAACTCGTCGGATAGATCTTTGAGGTCTCTTGGGATAGTTTCCTACAACATTAAAATCCTCTTCTTCTTTTTCTTCTTCTCTAAATGCAATCAAGTACACTTGCACCTTGAAGGCATATGGTATTGCACAAGATGCTGATATGGAGAAAAGAATTCATTTTGATATTGTTAGTCAGTGGTTGTGCTTGGCACTACCTTGGTCGACATGTATGCCTAATGTGGTGCAGTCCATAGATCACAAAAAGTATACTTAAAGTAAGAGGTCAAGACAAGGGTTCAAGAGACTTCGCTTACAGGCTCGTTCTACTTGTTTCGCCCACTAAAATTTGGGAAGGCTTGCTGGGGTGGGTTGACGGACGGAACATGGGCTTGCAGTGGAGGTAGTGTGGATTGTGGGCTGAGTTCAAGACAAGGGTTCAAGAGCCTTCGCCTACTACTACAGGCTCGTTCTACTCGTTTCGCCCACCACTAAGAGCAGGGAAGGCTCGCTGGGGTGGGTTGATGGACGGCACGCGGGCTTGCAGTGGAGGTAGGGTGGATTGTGGGCTGAGGCCGAGTGAGGCCGATGCGGAGGACCGCCCTGGGTGGGGGCACCTGGCTGCAGAATCCTCTTCGACTGCCCTGGCTCTTCATTTTTTGACAACAGGAGTTGGCTTGCGCTCCTTTCTCCTTCGGAGATCAACATGTAAGCCTCGGTTCCTTGCATTCTGTTGGGTTTGGGAGGGGGTGTGGCTCCAGTGGTGGCAGGGGAGCCCCATTCGAGTGGCACTCTCAGATCCATGTTTTGGTTTGAAGATGGGATTGGCTCCTTAGCATCCAAGAGGTTCTTCTAGCGGCTTAGATCGAGAGGGTTTGTACCCTAAAGCCGTGCATTTCAAATCACTGCATTTCAAAAGACGACATCGTAGACAGGAAGCTCATCAAGCACTTTTTCCGCTTTATGAAGTGCACCACATTTGGCATACATGTCGACCAAGGCAGTGCCAAGCACAACGTTTTCTTTCAACAACCACTCACTAACAATATCATCATAACTTCTTTTGCCCATATCAGCATCTTGTGTACTACCACATGCCCTCAAGGTGCCACTGTACATGATTACATTTGGAGATATGTCTCTCTGCATCTGCTTAAAAAAGTTCTCTCTCTCTCTCTCTCTCGTCCTGACCTAACCTTGTAGCAATCAATGCACTGCTTGAAATAACATTACATCTAGAGAGAGACCCTCACTTCGCATTAGCTGAAACATTAGGAGAAATATGAACCTTGCATGGGCCTTGTAAGGAATCCTAATTTTTAGGGATTAAGGCTAATGTTGTGTAGGGTTAAGGGGACAAGGGCATTCAAGAAGCTAGTTTTGAGTAGACTTTTCTAGCCTTTTTTTAGACACATGTAGGATGTGAACCTAAGAGGTCACTTTCTCTCTCTAGCTTTTGGAAAGTGAAGGGAGTAAAGGGGTGTGGCCACATCAGCAAAAACGTGGGTCACTAAGAGCCAAAATTTGACTTTTTTTCAAAAAAGTTATTTTTACTTATTTTTGACTTAAAATTTCCTCCCAACATATATACACATCAAAAAATCATTTTTTGACATTTTTTTAAACCTACAAACACTAAAAGTCCACTTTTTCAAAAAAAAAAATCCCCCCAAAAAAAAAAACCTTTGTTCTCTCCTCCTCCTTCCTCCTCTCTCCCTCCCTACCCCCTTCTCTCCTCCTCCTCCCCCCTTTCTCCCTCTCCCCCCTCTGCCCCCTTCTCTCCTCCCATGTTCCTCTCCTCTCCCTCCCTACCCCCTTCTCTCCTCCTCCTCCCCTCTGTCTCCCTCTCCCCCTCTGCCCCCTTCTCTCCTCCCATGTTCCTCCCTCTCCCTCCCCCCTCTTTCTTTTCATTCTTTGCTTCCTCACGCAACAACTGCCATGATGCTCACGGACATCACAAATCGTATCCCTCCACCACCATGTACTCCGCACAACAAAAGTGTACATATTGCTTGTCCACGGTGTTTGCACCGAAGGCCGCACGTGAGGGTGAGCAGAGGTCATCCCAAGATCGTCATACTGTCGGTGAGACGAATGTGTATGGTTCTTCAATATCTTGGGAGGGGAGAAGTAGGCTTGTTAGGCTATTGCAATTGGTTGTGTATGGGTGCAGGTGCTTCTTTGCATTTGTGGATGCACGAATGTCAAACTCTTCAGCTCAAAACAGTGGCATTACAAGAAACAGTGGGTGCAGGTTAGAGAGGTCAAGTGTCACCACTTTTCCTCTAAAACAGCCTTCTTTGTTACATCTTACAGGTAGGTGCTTCAAATACATCCTTATTAGAGGTGGGTAATCTCATCCTAATGCAAGAATGGCTCAAGGAACTAGCATAACATGAAGCTTTTACGGTGGCACAAAGCTCTCCTCAAGCAATGTGGCTCCCACTACACCAAAAATCACTATGCTAACATGGAGAGATCCCTAGTAGGACAATACAACAACTTTTCATCAGCAGCACACCCTTTCCTAACATGAGGGCACCCCCACTAGAGATATTTTTATATGATAGGTCACCCCATGAGCATACCATGTCATGGAATGGATGTAAGAACTATGACTGCACTACCCTTGGAAGTTGTTCACGAATGTATGTTTATCAAAGTTAATGAGAAGAAGTTTGGACTTTTTTGTTTGTTGATGTGTAAGAGAACTCTTGGTCTACCATATTTTAGATTGTTTGATAAGTTAAATAAGATTTGTAGTCATTTAAAGTATCATTTTTTTTTTGTAAGATTGTACATGAGAAGACATGATAAAGTACAAGAGATCTTGACGGAATAAACCTCGATGAGATTCCCACCATGCACTTGTGACACCATACCTCTCCTTGAACCCTTTGACTTCTATCGTTGTGGGGAGTCCAATGGGGGGCTATTTTCAAATTTTAAGCACAACTTTTTTTTGAAGGAAATTTTGGTTATTCTAAAGTTTATACACAGTTTAGGAGTTCATTCTGATTGTTTTTCTTCAGTTTCAAATTTTGACCAAGTACACTCCTTGGAAGCCACTTTTGAAGGTGTTAGGGCGAGATTTTGGGAAAGTTTTGTATGTAGGAAATACAATCCTTAACACAATAAAAAACAATGGTTCTTTGAGTATTTTCAGATTCCATGGTTTTAATGCTCGTTGGAGCCCGTAGATTAAGAAAAAAGTAAAAAATGTATGTTTTACATCATTTTTAAATAAATTGTCAACTTGCACATTGATTTTTGGAGAATGCAAGCAAGATATGATTTTTTCTCATCACATGATGGTTGAAGAACGCGATGAGATGAAAAAATTCATGTGAGACAAGCCCAGACAGATTCGGAGCCGATTGAAATCTAGAAGCTGTTGAAAACAACCGAAAAGTTCAACACTTAACAAAAAAAAAAAAAAAAAAAAACTTAACACTTGAATCATGGCCATGCATCAAAAATATGCTCACACGGTGAAGGAGGTGCTTCAAAGCTATGGAAATCAATATAAAATGCAAGCAATAGCGACAGAGGGTATTCAAGAAGTTGTAGAGGCTCACATCATTTCAGATGACTTTGCAATGACAAAATGATTAAGAGTTGTGTCTACTGTCTCCATAGTGATTTGGCTTTTCGGTTTATCCATGTGTTTTAAGTTAAGTGATTTTGGCCACGAAGAGTTAAATTTAAATCAAATATTAATATTTTTGCCATCCTAAGGGGCAAACACAGCTAGAAAATGCAAAAAAAAGGGTGGCCACAAGGGCGCGCAGATGGCCCATCCAACAGTTTTGGATGGCTCATCTGCGCGCCCTTGTGGCCACTCTTTTTTTTTGCATTTTCTAGCTTTGTTTGCCCCTTAGGATAGCAAAAATGTTAATAGCTGATGAAACCAAATGTTTATGTAGCATAAGACTAGATTTTTATATTAACCAATGTGATTTGGCCTTTTGGTGCAGGGAACTAGTAAGTTGAGTTGAAGGAAGGCATAATGTGCTTGAAAAGTTAAATTTTACATTCATCTCACCTTTTCCAAGGTCCTGGAGTGCAACAATAGCCTAATTATGGAAAAAAAAGGGTGGCCATAAGGGCACGCAGATGGCCCATCCAACAGTTTTGGATGGCTCACCTGCGCGCCCTTGTGGCCACCCTTTTTTTTTGCATTATATGGACTTGTCTGCCCCTTATAATAGCAAGAATGTTAATATTTGATGAAACCAGATGTTTATGCAGCATGAGACTAGATTTTGATACTGTCCAATGTGATTTTCCCTTTTGGTGTAGGGAACTAGTAAGTTGAGTTGAAGGAAGGCATAATGTGCTTGAAAAGTTTAATTTTAGGTTCATCTCATCTTTTCCAGGGTTCTGGAGTGCAGCAATAGCCTAATTATGCAAAAAAAGGGTGGCCACAAGGCCCCACATATGGCCCATCCAGCAGTTTTGGATGGCTCACTACGCGCGCTTGTGGCCACCCCTTTTTTTGCATTATATGGCCTTGTCTGCACCCCAGGATACCAATTTTTTTTAAGATTAAGTGAAAGCAAATCTTTATGCAACATGACAGTACAAATTCCACTTCTTTTCACTCAGATGTAATTAGAGCTCCCCCCCCTCCCCCCCCTTTCTTTGTGTTCAAAGGTCCGGAGCATTCACTATGTAAAATTTTCCTATATCATGTGCGTTCACTAGAATGGATTAAAAGTACCCCTTATAGGCCTTATCTACACATGTTTCTGCAACTTTACAAGAATATAAAATCCCTTCTGTTGAACACATGTGCTATGTTACATATAATTTAGTGAACTCCCCATGTCAACGGCCTCACAAATCCTGTGCACTAAACATTAAACACTAGAAATCGACCAAACAAGGAGCCAATTTTTACTTCCTTGTGTCCACCTAGTGTTCTTGTGAAACATTGCTAATGATATATATTCAACATCCCCAAATGAAGACATCTTGACAAAGTTTATGATCCACTTTAATAAGAATAACCATTAATGATTAAACTCAAATCAAAATATTGCTTGAATTTCTTCAAGGTGGAGTGATTAAGACTTGCGACTTGAATCATCGTACAGGCAAATCAAAATATCCATAAAAGTAAACAATATTTCTCAGATCTGTATGAAACTTCAGTAATCTAAATTAAATACGCTCACTCAATGCGACACCATTTAACAAAAAAACATATTTATATTGCATTTATAGAGGAATCCAACCTCATGAAAAATAATTACAAATGGAGACAATGTTGTTGCTGTTAGGCTTATCTTACAAGTATTTGTCTTCCTCATCTAGAGATTCATATACACTTGAGTATTTGTGTGTCTATGACACTAGGGAAGATAGTAGTACTATATGGATGGCTTCTATGAGAGCTCCTAGAGAGTCCCTATTGGTTCAAGATTCTAAAAAACACCTACTATTCTTATCAAAATCTTTTAACATGGTAGTGAAAGGTTCCTCAAGGAACAAAAATAAAGTGATTTCCATCTCTGCACATGGTTGCTTGCTCATGTCCTCTTAAAACAAGTTGAATCTGTAAGTAAACAAAAGATTATGTGAGCACAAAGTTATAAAGTACAAAATGATATCATTCCAATTATCTAATGACAATTATACGAAGAATAAATTACAAGAAAAATCTTTGACGACTCTCCATAGATAACACAACTTACTTACATTGTGAGACTCAAATCACATGCTACACAACTATAGATGGCGCACCAAAGTCATCAACAAAATAGCACCACCCAGTGTTATGAGGTGTGAAGCCTAAACACTTCAAAATCTTTTAACATGGTAGTGAAAGGTTCCTCAAGGAACAAAAATAAAGTGATTTCCATCTCTGCACATGGTTGCTTGCTCATGTCCTCTTAAAACAAGTTGAATCTGTAAGTAAACAAAAGATTATGTGAGCACAAAGTTATAAAGTACAAAATGATATCATTCCAATTATCTAATGACAATTATACGAAGAATAAATTACAAGAAAAATCTTTGACGACTCTCCATAGATAACACAACTTACTTACATTGTGAGACTCAAATCACATGCTACACAACTATAGATGGCGCACCAAAGTCATCAACAAAATAGCACCACCGAGTGTTATGAGGTGTGAAGCCTAAACACTGAAATCCATAAAGAGGTTAATTCTCTCCAGCATGATAAACTTAAATATGGGAGATGATGTTAAGCTCTGAATGTAAGCTACAAGGGTAGTTTTCTTACCATTCTATCTTTATGTTGGAGATGAACCCTTGCAATGCCCACGCGATATTCACACCTCCTATTGTTGTGGTATGCAACTCATGTGAGCTCATACTTTTGCCACCTTCGGGAGTAGAGGTTTCCATGTAGTGTGAGTGAATGAAAGTAGAAGGAGTAGAATCTTGTTTCATGTTGTAATGGAGATGAGAGAAGGGAGAGGAGCTAGCTTGGTGTGAAACTATGTGGTGGGTAAGGGGAAGAGATGGAGGAGGGGAAGAGATGGAGGAGGAGCTTGCTTGGTGTTACAATGGAGGTGGGAGAAAGCTAGCAGAGAGATAATGATGGACTATAGGGGGTGCATGTGGTTGTTGCAGCAATGAAGAGCTTGGAAAAAGGTTTGTAGAGAGAGAAAAACACTTTTTAGCTATAGAATAGGTTTGGAAAGACTTTGGAGGGTGAAAATGATGTTTTGATTTGTTTTTTAAAAAAATCAATTTTTTGGATTTTTTAGTGTACGTTTTGAACTTTTGAAGGTCAAAAATACTTTTTTGACCATGAAATAGGTTTGGGGACCTTTTAAGGAGGGAAAACTTGAAATTTGAAATTTTTTCAAAATTTGAAATTTTTAATGTATTTTTAAATCCGGGCCAAAAAGTGGGGGAAAAGAGGTCAAAGTGGTCCCCCCCCCCCCCGCCCCCCCCCCCCCGCCCCTAGCCACCTCCCTTACCTTCTCACTAGGTAAGAGACAATTAAGAGGTGTAAGGCTACCTTGTCCCCCTACTTTTTTGAAGGTATAAAGTGTGTCCACTACCCTCTTCCTATTGGCTAACCTCTAATTAACCTTAATCCCAAAGGGCCCCTAGAGGGTTCATATTTTTACTAATGAATAGGCTAGAGCGTATGTGATTGCGTCTAGAGAGACACCCTCACTTCATCCACTAAAAAACGACTAGAGCTCCTTGGCCCTGCCCAAGTTGGGCATATCCCCCAATCAGTGCATCTCAAGAGACAACATTTCAGACAGAAAGCTCCTCAAGCACTTCGTGTGCTTCATGAAGTGCACTACATATGGCGTACATGTCGACCAAGGCAGTGGCAAGCACGACATCCCATTCCATTGAAAACAGCCTAGAGCTCTTGAGCCCTGTCCAAGTTAGGCATATCCCGTAATCAAGCGACATATTAGGCAAAATTTGGACTCACAAAGGGGCCCTTTAAGGAGTTTGAATTTACCTCTCTCTACCAAAACGGGTGCATGGATAAATTTTTGCAAACAAACTCCAAAGTTGACGGAGGTTTGACAGTTAGAATGTCCTCTTCAAGCAGCAGGACATCATAGGTGAATCAAAAAAAGAATCTTCTAAAATATGAGGAATCTCATGGCGTGCTATATATCAGTAGATAGAGCTTGAAGAGGACATTCTAACTGTCAAACCTCCGCCAACTTTGGAGTTTTTTGCAAAAATTTATCCATGCGCCTGTTTTGGTAGAGAAAGGTAAAGTAAAACTCCTTAAAGGGCCCCTTTGTGAGTCCAAATTTTGCCTAATGTCCGCGACATGAAGCTCTTAAAGTACTTTTTGTGATCGAGGAAGTGCACCACATTAGGCATACATATCGATCAAGGTAGTTCCAAGCACAACCATTGACTAACAATATCAAGTGAATTCTTTTGTCCATATCAACATCTTGTGCAATATCATATGCCTTCAAGGTCGACTCTGTAGATGAGCTCGCCGATAAGTTTCGACTCTTTGTCAGCCAAATGAGAGGCTGTAGGCTCTCACTGACTCCCCCAACAGGAAACAACGCCTAATTTTCATGGACTACCACCATGTCCTTCATGATGGTCGGACTCTCGCCCAACAACATGTACTGAGATCTCTCTCTCTCTCTCTCTCTCTCTCTCTCTCTCTCTCTCTCTCTCTCACACACACACACACACACACACACACACACACACACAAAGCACTCTGCTATCACATGAGAGGCTGCAACGCAGTTGGCCAGGGTAGCCATGGCGCTAGAAAATGAGGAGGTGATGAAAGGCAAGAAACACTCGTGCAACTCATGCAAAGAAAACACATCATCTAGCTCTTCTATCTTCACCCCTTCTCCTTCAAAGCTCACTACCAGACTTGATGGTGGTGAAGATGATGATGTCTCTTGCATGCGCTTGCGTTGTTGACGTTGTTGCTCGATGCCTGCAACTCCATCTTCGACTGGTGCTTCTCGTTTCACTCTCTTCTTCTCTTTGTCTCCACCTCTTTCTCTAGCATTGGAGCCACGACATTGACAGAAAAGTTCAGCAATGCACGCACCCCGCGCATCTTCAATGCCGCTCGATCATATGCCAAAGCTGCCTCCTCAGCCGTGTCAAAGGTCCATAGCCAAACACGAGCCCCTTGCCTTGCAGAGTCTCGGATCTCGGCTGCATATTTGCCCCACGACCGACACTGTACTTGTGCGCTCCTTGCCGCACTGTCGAAGCAAGGGACTTGCCAATACACCGTGTGCGAGCCACAAATGGCTCCAAGCACACAACAAGCCTAAACTAGCAAGCTCAAGAGAGCAAAGGGTGTGTCACTCACCGCTCTACGCTCGCCTTCGTGGTGGATTCCTCGCCACGATGAAGAAGAAGCTGCAGTCGTGCCGCACTCAACCGCTTCGCCGCCGTCGTGCCTTCGTAATGCTCGATCGCACACACACTCTCCCTCTCTCTCTCTCTCTCACACACACACACACACACACACACAAGGAGGTGAAGAAGAAGAAGATGGAGATGGAGATGGAGCAAGAGCACTCTTCTATTGCACAAATGAGAGAATGCGTGAATTTTAGGTTTAGTTGGCTTTTATATGAGCTCACCCCATTCACACTTAGGCACCCATGCTTAGCCAACTAATCCCTTGAATGTCCCAGTTAGAGTGCGCCTCTCATCGGCGATCACTCTTACCCTTTTCCTATTGGTCCGACAAGCCCGGTACCTGACTCTACCAAATACATAATACACGTCCGTCGTATGTGATGGGGTGTTCGTGAGCCGTGAGGGTTAACATGCCCCCCTTCCTGATGTAGATTCCGTCCTTGGAAGCTATTGAGTTGAAGCTGGTTCGTCGAGGTGGAAGAGCATTTGAGATGAATGTCCTTAGCCTTCTTCAGTCACTGCAAAATCAAACAACATTGCCACAGTAATTGCATTCTCATATACAATTAAAAATCATATGCAATTTTAGACAGACAAATTGATTGGTAAAAGAATTTCAAACAATTTGTTAGCAATGAACATTAAATTGCAATGTAATCAAATGCATAAACAGATGTAAAGGTAAAAAATTAAACAAGTCTGGGGTCGCTAATTTGACGGTCGAAAGGCACTAGAGATCGAATATTAATACCATGGGTAAGCTTCTTAATTATCTGTGGTCAATTAAGTTGTTTAATCGCGAGAGCCAAGTATTCATGTTCGAGGGCTGACTAGAGACTATATCTAGAAGACCTTGTAGTTAAGCTACCATAAAAGGAATTTCTCATGAAATCATCGCCTGACTGATTACTTTTTCTTTGACCCCCCAAAGTCTTTTCACATTGATTCAATTATGATGTGTGTGCTTATTTTGTATGCCTTGGGTTTTTTGCTTTTCAAGGAAAAGCGCCCACACTGGGAACCTCTAGGGCTCTAGTACCATAGGCGATACATGTGAGTGAAGTACCAATTTAAGCAGGGATTTCTCTTTCAACTTAAAATTTTACATTGTGGCACTTTGATTTTTTGTTTGTTCATTTTCAGCATTTTAATTTTGTAACTTTGGGGGGTCATATAACACTGTTACCCTCCCCAGGCTCATCACATTAGTAAACTCCCTTTATAATACTTAAACTAAAGGTCAATAGGGTTAAGCCCACTAGAAAGCCGTAGTACATTTCATACAATGCTGCCTAAATCAGATTAAGAACCTAAGTAACCATTGCTTATTAGGAAGGCATTCCCCATGGTATTAAGAGAAGATTTCCAATACCTAGCTTGGTCAAACTAGCTTAGTCGGATTGCTTGATTTTTAAACCTAGACAAGTGATTATGACAAAACATTACATTGAATTAAATGTTTGATACTAAGCAAATGCGCTGAATATTATGCTACCAATCACAATCAAAGCAGACAAACATGGATGCAAAAAGATAAGGGCAATGCTAATGGATATAAAACACCTGTTTGTGTTGATGGTCGCGCTTGATTTGAAGTGTGAACGAGAGAAAGGTTCCATGAAGGTCCAAATCCTATCAATAGCAACACGCTCTTGTACACACTAGGAAACAAAAGGAATACCTCCAGGAGGCACATTAGTGGGAAAAGAGAACTTCGCTAATCTCTCAACTCTAAAACAGAAACACTCCTATCGTACTAATCTTACCTACCCTCCATCACTCAAGTGATGAGGATCAAAGGTGTTTCATGACATAGGTTTCTGTTTCAGTGTACCGGATGTAAATGTGTAGGTCTGGGTGAATGTTTTGACTTTTATTGCGTATACTCGTTTGCTAATTGCTCTTGCTCTTTATTTTTTTGTTTTTTGTGAGTATAAAGGTTCATATGTACATTCCCTAAGATTGGTGATTGAGAGGTCAGGGAGAAAGGTTGAGAGGGAAGCAAGTGAATGATGGATGTCCACAAACACTCCCCCCTTCCTTGGGTAGATCATACCGTTTGAAATGAGCTTGTCACCCTTTGAAACCAATTGTTCCAGTTGGTAATAGGTGAGGATTTTTTCCAGTATTTTTCTATTACCCTAGGTGCCTCGTCAAGTTGCAAGGGTGGTAAGGTACTCTCCCAGGATCGAACTTGAAGTGGTTCATCAGGTGATTCTTGAACACTGGGAGGTGTGGATTCTTTTGTAGCTTCATGGAGGTCCACTACTATAGATGGAGGCTGTGTAGAAGCTTTTACCTCTATGGATGTATTACATGAGGAGCTAGAAGCTTCATGGGACTCCCCCCTTCCTGAGCTAGGTGGAACAAATCGTTCTTTCTTTGGTACCCAAACTAGCTCGGGAGCGGGTGTGTAGCATTCTGTGATTTTTTTCTTTCCACGATCATTGATTCGTTTTGGAGATACGGGATTGGGCTCACTTGGGTCAGGTGATAGGTAAGAGCACAATCTACGTTTTGGCACCCAGATTTGATCATTTCCTTGATAGTAGCCTTGGGCTTCCAATAGTCGTTTAGGGATCCATCGCAACATTTTCTTACTTTTCTTGGAGCGAGTGGTACGTTTCTTAAAAGGCTTCTGTTTTTTAGCACTAGCTATGGTCACTAAAGAAGCGTTAGGGACCCACTTGTATGTTTTCTTCGTTACATTAGGATGAGTCTTGTCGGAAGCGATATGCATTGCTTGTAGCATATTTAAGGGTATAGGCATTTCATCCCCCTCAGGTGTTACCCAGGTCGTCCCCCTATTTCCCCAAGTGTCTATGGTTGCTGCTAGGTGGACCCAATCCACATTGTCCGACTCAGTCATCCCAGGTAGGATATCCATATAAGGAGAATCTTGGCCAATGTCTGTATCCTTCTTACAAGTGTAACAATATTGTAGTGGGGCCGAGTGAACTGTGGTGTCAGAGCGATGATCAATAATGGTTTTACTCCCTAAGGGGTGTACCTTACCAGTCATCAAATCCACTCTAAGGACAGAGTCTTGGAATTGCAAATAGACATGATTTTTAGACCAATCATGAACCATTTGTGCTTCCCTCATGAATGGTCGTCCTAAAATCATTTCATATGACATAAGGTGTTTAGAGAAATCCATTACAATGAACGTATGTCGTACCTTGTGTCCTAGAACTTTGATCTTAAGATCCTTGAGCATCCCCATAGGTTTGGCTATGGTACCATTTGCCATCTTTACAACAATGTTAGTAACACTGAGGCGGGGTTTTCCCATGGATTCCTAACAATCTTTTGTGACGATGCTAACTCCCGCACCACCATCAAGAATTCCCTTTATAGTTAATCCCTTGGTAGTGATGGGTAGGGTCGCATTAGACTTGTCGCCTTCAAAATACTGCCCTAATTTGTTAATGGGTACCTCGATCACAGACTCGTGTCCATCTAAGTCAAGTGATTGCACATGATTTTCCTCATCAATCATAATCGAGTCAGGCCTATTTGGTTGCGCAAACTGCGGTAATCCCGTTCGTAGCTCTCCGTTAAGGAATGCTCGAAGTGCAAGGAATAACTCAGGATCTCCATACAGCTTTGCTATGATCGTGGTTCGGACCTCAGAAAACATGAAGTCCACTAGTTTGGCAACATTCATTGGCATTTTGCAGGGTGTAGGTCCTTGACTAGGAACTGGTGAGGATGGAATCTCATATTCCTCAATGGGATCAGGTATTCCTTCGTTAAACATCCTTTCCAACAAGAAAGGTGTATGCTCACTTTCTGATGTCCCGTCCTCACTCCCTTCTTGGATGATACTAGATATGGCTAACGGTCTATGGTTCATGTGGGGTGGATGAACTTGCGTGGGAAACACTGTGTCATGAATTTTGACATGCATGGGTTCTAGTTCTAGTTTCCTTTGAGTCTCCTCCACTAAACCTCTTAGATGTTTCACCTGCTCAATCTCGTCTATTGGGTTTGGGTACGTCCCAATCTTCTTCTTTCGATTCTTCCCTTTTTGCCCTTGCGGTTTATCTTGGGGGTCTTGGATTGGATTTGGAAACACTTGTGGTGTTTTCAGAGGCTCTTTATGGTTTTCTCTTATTCGGTTTTCATTTGGTTCCATGTTACGGTTTTCTTTGTCGGTCTTTCCCTTTGTGGTATTGGTTCTAGTCTCCATTGTCTCGATTGAATCTGAATCATCCTCGAGGTCATTCATATACACGGGGTCATCTCCTGTTCCTATGTTTGTTTTGGAACTTGGCTTTGAATTTCCCGTATTCTGCGACCTCTTCCTTTGTGTCTTCTTTTTCTTTGCTTGGATAACTGACGCGGTATCTCTCTCTTCGAGGATATGGCATGGCCCTTGAAGCATGGACCGTGTAATCGCATAAGCGGGTGCGACGGGTGGTATTGGCGATGTCACACTAGCAATTTCGACCAAATTTAGGGGTGTGATTTTAGGCGCATTTGGGTTATAGGGGCATTGGGCAATCAAGTGATCTATGCCACAACGATTACATGTGAGTATTGGCATTGCAAACGTGCTCCCTTGATTCATTTGCATCTGTGCAGCATTCTTTTGCAGCCTAATAGGGCACTCCGCTGCCCGATGTGGTCCACCACACTCATAGCATTGAAGAGGTGGCCTCCTAGCCTGGGTGTTGATATTTTGACCTCTAGATGCGAGAGCAGCATCTTGATAAACCGGCTTGACTTGCCCCCAACAATCTTCCATGTAGTATATAGGACACTCTTCCAATGTATCAAGTCCGTGGGCAATACTAGTGTCTATTTCCTCCTCACAGCCATCTGCATAAGCATTTGATGGCTCGCAACCCACTTGGTTCATAGGGGCGACTCTTGGATGCGGGGGCTGCGTTCCTAGCACAGGAGGTGGTAGCGGTGTAGCTTGTACAACATTTTGAGATCTAGGGACCATGTGTTGCGGTAGCTGCTCAACAGGTGGAGCAGGCATCAATACAGCAGCTCGAGGCGCATCCGTCCAGGCTACAGGTGGTCTATTTGCCATCATACGTTTGATCATTAAACAATCCTTAGCTTGGTGACCATACCTACCACATGCGTTGCAAGTTCCATTAAATTTTACTCTAAACGTAGGGCACTCACTAGTGCTATGTGGACCTAAGCAAATGGAACACCATTGTTGCTCCCTTCTTGGATACATGTGACTATTTTGAGGGGGTCGATTATCCTTAAGAGACTCTTGGATTGCCTTGGTGAGGTCTGTCAAGAATGTCTCAAATACCTTTGGCTCATTGGCAATGGGCTTTGCAGTCATGGGTTCATACTCAATGGCTTGTGAGCTAGTGGATCTCGTGTCAGTAGACACCCTCATGTCTGCTATCATCAAGTTGTCCTCTAATTGGATTGCATTGGCAGTGACATCTTCCCAGGTCGTGATACCTCTAATCACTAGTCCATTATAGATTCCTTCATTCCTCAACCCTCGAATGAATCGATCAAGCAGTTGGTTATTGTTGAAGCGCTCATTTACAGGGCAGCGAGAGTTTAAGTGCTTTAGACGAGTAATGAAGTCCCTTACTGACTCTCCTTCGTTACGTTCGGCCTTCTGTAGCTGAGATGCTACACCCCAAAGCACACCTTCTCGTATGTACTCCTTTAGAAACAACCTTCGAAGGGTAGGGTAGATTGTTTTCTCGTCCACCCTTAGGGTTCTATACCAGTCTCCAGCCTTCCCACTTAATGTCAAGCTTAAGGCATTGCACTTATGTAGTTCGTTGCGTTCCCCTAAGGAATCACATACTTGTTGAAACGCTTCAATGTGTTTTCTAGCATCTTCGTCCCCATTGAATTTTTGCGTGAGTTTGGCAATTTGTACTGCCTTACTTCTAGGCTCTTTATCAGATGCATGACGCATATTTTCCGCGATAGATCGACCTATGGTTTGAGCAAACGCTGCCAAGTCACCTATGTGAGGAGGCAGGGCCGGTGGAGGTACTCTTGGAATCATATGTGGGAGAGGTACGGGTACCGGTCTTGGCATATGTGTGGATGATGCAGGATATGGAACATAACCGGGCATAGGTCCACTCGTATAAGGGCTAGGGAGCGGCACTCGAGGAGCATAAACAAGTGGTACAATTGGAGGTGTGGGGGCCATGTGTGCATAAGGGGCTAGAGGCACATACGGTCGAGGCCCCATATTAGGTACTACGACACTAGGTAGTGGCACTGCGCTAACCGTAGATGTCATCGGTACATTCTCTGTCAGGCCTATCCTTGGAGTGAGCACTGTGTCTTCCTTAATAGAGGGTTGAGCCAAGTTAGGGAAGCTAAAGTTGTCGCTCCGAGGCTCAGATTGCATAGAGACCCCAGGTGAAATGACGTAAGATGGGTCCATGGGACTCATTAGAGGAGTCTCCATTTGTGATAGAGTAGGCTGTTGAGCCTTGCTCATATCCAGAAATCTCATGGGGCCAGTTGAGAGTATATTTACCCCTCGGTTTTGCCTTTCCGATTGAATAATGCCATGGATAACATTACAGATCATTTTCTGTTGATCTTCGATGCTCGTGGCACTAGAGGTGGATTGTACAATCTCTATCCATCCTACATGGTAGGCGTGGCCAGAGTGTAGATCCGTCAACACCTCAGTGTGGAGGTCGTATGTCCAATGATCATTAATGAACAATCCTTCTAGAGTCGACGTGTTAACGGTTTCTTGTGAGGTAGAAGCAATGTTGCTCCCCGTGGTTTTACTTGTCACCAACGGTACTCTAGAGGGAACTTCTGAAGGAGGCAGCTCAACAGGGCCTTCTTCGTAAGAAGTTGGCAGGATGTCCACATGGACGCTCTTTGGGGGTGTGGGGTCCACGTGCGATGTGAAAGGAGAGTCCACTTCCCCACCCCCTTCATGTGCTTCATTTGCATCAGGTTCCGAGCGAGTAGCTCTACCTAATGTTTCCATGAAACGGCTAAACATACTAGTACTAGGCTGTGGAGCTTCGGGAGGTGCATGGCCTTCTCTCTCACTGTTTTGGGTAGGGTATGCTTCCATGATTTCTGAGTCGGAGGAGGAATCACTAGCGGCTATTTTAGGGTCTTGGGTGGTGCTACCTTGTGTCCCCGCTTAGGGTCTAGAGCCTATCGTGGATGGGTAATGGGTGTCCGTGTGAACAGAGACACCCTCAATATGCTCGTGTTCTAGCACCCGCCCAGAGCGTAAGTGCATGTGCTTTTGATACCCTAAGGTGTCAAAAAGCTGCTCTAGGAGGCCTTGTGACTAGTTTTTAGCGTGTTTTTTGTTTGTTTTTTTGCTAGATTGTTTAGAGCGTGTCGTGGAACGGGCCGTGTGATAGCTCGAAACGAGCGTATCGCTAGGAGGGACGCGCTGTGCTTTACAGCCCACCGTTTGGTTCTATTTTGCTCCAGAAAAGCCCGAAACAGTCTTTTCCTAGCTGGGGAACTAGGCTCCAAATAGCAAGTCTAAGGGTGCAAGTGGGAAGAGAAGGGAGGAGAGTGGAGGACTTGTCCCACATGCTCTCATTCCCTCTTGAGGGAGTAGGGTATATATATAAGAGTGAGTTTAGTGTATATCATAAGATTGAGGACTGAGGCCTGGGCCTGGGCTTGGGCTTGGGCTTGGGGAAACGATCCAGATCTATCTTTTATACAAAGCAACCCGTCCGTTTTAAAACTCACGTTTTTTATTTTCGAAAAATTAACCTCCCCCTCACTCACGTTTTTATTTTTCGGAAATTTTTTATTTTTTATTTTTTTTTCCAATTTTTTTTTCAAATTTTTTTTTTCATTTTTTTTTTGGTACGCGTTGACCTCACCTAACTATTTACTGTCTCACTTAATTACTAGCCTGCTTAATTAATTAACTGTGCGTCTAACTGTGCACAAACCAGAAAACACAGAAAATGCAGAAATTGAAACTTGACAGAACTGTGCAGTGCAAACCAGAAAATGCAGAAAATGCAAAAAACGCAAGAAATGCTAACTGTGCAGTGCAAACCAGAAAACGTAGAAAACGCAAAAAAACAGAAATCTCCACACAACTACACACACTCATTCCCTGCCTTTCCTATGATAGAAATTGCACCACAAGAAAGCGTGAAGTGCTTAATCGAGCTTAGTGTAGGGCATTTCCCCGGCAACGGCGCCAAAAATGTGCGCTCCTTGCCGCACTGTCGAAGCAAGGGACTTGCCAATACACCGTGTGCGAGCCACAAATGGCTCCAAGCACACAACAAGCCTAAACTAGCAAGCTCAAGAGAGCAAAGGGTGTGTCACTCACCGCTCTACGCTCGCCTTCGTGGTGGATTCCTCGCCGCGATGAAGAAGAAGCTGCAGTCGTGCCGCGCTCAATTGCTTCGCCGCCGTCGTGCCTTCGTAATGCTCGATCGCACACACACTCTCCCTCTCTCTCTCTCTCTCACACACACACACACACACAAGGAGGTGAAGAAGAAGAAGATGGAGATGGAGATGGAGCAAGAGCACTCTTCTATTGCACAAATGAGAGAATGAGTGAATTTTAGGTTTAGTTGGCTTTTATATGAGCTCACCCCATTCACACTTGGGCGCCCATGCTTAGCCAACTAATCCCTTGAATGTCCCAGTTAGAGTGCGCCTCTCATCGGCGATCACTCTTACCCTTTTCCTATTGGTCCGACAAGCCCGGTACCTGACTCTACCAAATACATAATACACGTCCATCGTAGGTGATGGGGTGTCCGTGAGCCGTGAGGGTTAACAATACTCCTCGGTAATGCTTCTTGTTGGAGCTCTTCGCAAGCTCTACGGGTGTTAATGATGAGCTTGAAGGGGCAGAGCACAATGTAGAGGCAGCACCATTTTTTATGCCTTTCTTTGGAGGAGTTGTATTTTGTAGTGTTGATGATCTGGGTGCAAGGTGACTCTCCGTCGATGCATCTTCGCATTTTGGGGTGCGCGGAACCCAGCCTCTCTTGTTCACAACTTCTTTAAGAATGCCATACACCATCATGTCATCTGAGTCATATGCCTGGATCGATTATATATGTTTTGATGGATGAGGTACCTTGAATAATGCAAAGCCAAGGCTAGTCTAATGTAAAAAATGCACAAAATCTTTGCTAACTTAACCTAATTTATTACAAGAAGGTTTTGACATTTTCTTATGTAGGAAAATGGGCTCTTTCTCATTGTTTGCATGTACTGTTTAACATCACGAGCTTCCACTCGGGAGGCACCACATACCTAGCTAGTACGCTTGGGGACCATCGGCCTGCCCACTAGGCCGGCGATCCCCTGCCCCCAACTGCACCTAACTAGGTATGCGGAGCCCTTACTAATAGAAGCCCATGATGTTATGGTAGGTCACAATGTGAGAATTCTTAGGAATTTGTCCAAAAGCTCTTGTATATGGAAATAAGTTTTTTTTGTGTTTGTCAGAATGAGAGAAAAGCAATGCTTTCTTCAGTGATATCTGAATGCTTGGACTTTGGAGAGGAGCTTTTCACTATAGGAAGCTGGGAACATAAAGATTTGGTGAGTAGGGATGGTAACATGAAGTTCTCTACATCTGTATTTTTTGCCTCTATTGATGAGAGGAGCGAAAGAGTAGCCGGCGAGAGTGCGTGCACGGCCCTTGTTGTAGTGATCGTTGATTGGCTACACAAGAACCTAAATTGTATGCCCATCAAGGCCGAATATGACACCCTCATCCGAGAAGGATCTGCAGAGTGGCGGAAGCTATTTGATGTTGAGGCCTACAGAAGTAAGTTTGTGGATGGCCACTTTGACCTTGAGACTGTCATAAACGCAAGAATACGACCACTAGCAGTGGATCATGAGCGTTCCTTCATTGTCTTTTTCCAACCTGAGGGGCTAGATGACACCTACAACAATTTCTTGCAATGTGCGAAGTCTTTTGAAGAAATTTGGGCAGCAATAGATTAGCAGAGTGTAGGCTTGCAGGCCAATGGGGGATTTTAGCTCTACATTGTGAGCTAGAATGATCGTTTTTTCCTATTGAAGGTATGCAAAGAAGCTTACTACATTATTGACACACTGGGGGAGAGGCTTTATGAGGGATGTAATCAGGCATACGTTCTTCGCTTTGATAGCAAGACGAGCCTCTACCATGTGCCAAAAACAGAGGCTTCAAAGGATCCTGTTAAAGATAAGAAGGAGGTCTTCCCTACCAAAACAGAGGAAAACCAATCGTCTCAAGCTCAAGATGTGGGTGTATCCTTCCACCACAGCAACGCCTGCAGCTTAGTTGTTGCCAAGCTGCACGCAGGTGTATACACATACACTGCTTGAAGCTAGATTTTGCCCCTTTATATATTGTGCTCTGCTTCTTCTGTCTGTATCAATACGCACTCTTACTTATATGCTGGTGAAGCTGTGTGATGATAGAGGTTTGCTTTTGAGTTGTCATTGCATATGCGTGCGCGTGCAAACACACACACACACACACACTCTTGTACATGCACGCAGTATTAAGGTCTCCTTCACACACAACCTACATGCCTACACACATGCACACTCACACATTGAACTGTTTTTTTGAAACATAGCTCTGAACCTATTTTGCAGGCACTAACAAAGTGCAATATTCAAACCCAAGCTTGGAGACTCCATTTTTTGTGCCTCAGTTTTCACATGTTAAGCCCGTGAATTGAAGCGGAGGTTGAGAGGCATGGCCATTCTTCGGGTTCTTTTCCTCTCTTCTTGTACACACGTCGCAGGAGCTTGTTGTGCCTCTCTCTCTCTCTCTCTCTCTCTCTCTCTCTCTCTCTCTCTCTCTCTCTCTCTCTCTCTCTCTGTGTGTGTGTGTGTGCATGCCCACATGCATAAGCGCGTGCACGCACACACACACGTAGCACGCACACACGCACACACACACACACGCACACACACACACACACACACACACACACACACACACACACACACACACACACACACACACACACACACACACACACACACACACACACACACACACACGTAGCACAAATGCACGTAGTCCATGTGATAACTTCCTCTCGCTCTCCAGGAGCCTCTTAGGACACACACATACACTCAGCACTACAGAATCCTCTCCCTCTCACTATCGTTAACAGAAATTCCTCTCTCTCCTACCCGTTTGGTCACACCTTTGAATTACATAAACCTGCGGTATTGCATTTTTCACTAAAGAGGCAAGTGATGAAGAAGAGGGAGGGGGGGGGGGGGGGGGGGGGGGGGGGGGGGGGGGGGAGTACCTGCTCTTCTTTTGCGTATTCTGCTGTAGCACTGCTGTGGAGCTCGCTACTGTGTATAATTTCCCGCGAGTCACATTTCAAAGGCTTTGCAACAATAATATAGAAGTGCCTCGTCGCATGAGAGAAGGGGCAATGTGCAGGCGTCTCTAGGAGCCTCGTTTCGCTGCGTCGTTTAAGTAAGGCCCAATTTGAAGCGTCGATTATGCCACGGCTACAGATTCAACTCGTCGATTATGCAATGGCAGTGGTTGTTTATGCGACGGCCGATCTTTTTAAAAAAAATTATCCTTGCTTATACGACTGAAACCTCGTCTATGCGACGAGTTCATCATCAGTTAAACGACGCCCGTCAATTATTAGTCCCTCGCAAATCCCCCCTATGGCTAGTAGTAAATAGTACAAAAAAAACTAGAGGGTCTATCACAAACGTGTGCCTCTTTTTCCAAAATACATGATTCAGCGAGGTTGTGACAATGCCTTTTTGTCAATGGCAATAATGCATGGCATGTGTGACAAGTAATCACCGAGGGGCTAACCAACAGAGTTTTTGAACAACAATGGGGACACCAAATTCTTGGGCTCCCATTGATGTGCACGCGATGACGACCACGTTGATGTTTTCTTCGTAAAATGCCTGTCTGGTGCCGAGGATTTGGGGGTGTCATGACATGATTGTGGTCATGAACAACTTTTGTGCCATGGCCAAGTCAAGTATGCATCACGTGCGCTTGAATTTGATGAACATGGCCTCGTTCTGGCATGTCAATGATCCCAGAGTGTCCCTGATGGATTGAAGTTCGTGCAAAATAATATCCATCTCTTTGTTGCTTTTCTTCGGGAGGTCTTCTTGGATGGACACCATTGAAGTTCTTATTTCTTCCATCATGGTTAACACCTCTTCCAACGGTTGTGGATTGTCGCATGCTGCATCTTCAGTGAAATCCCTCGTCATGTCATGGGCATTGTCTACAATGTCAGTCAAATGGGGAAAGTGATTCATAACTATCAAGCGGGTTCCATATAGATGCTTACATTCCGAGCTCCATTTTGGACAATCACAATAATTTCCTTGCAAATTAACATAATACCACTGGTTGACACTATTTGAGCTCTTTATTCTAAATTGCAATGTCAATTCATCAATTACTTGTAGGCTTGTTGGGTCATCTTGAAACCTCTTCATAAGCAATTCTCCTTCTTTTAACTTTGTTGTGTGCTTCTTTGAGGATCCAGTAACTCCATATCGCCCTACATCAGCTGCATATAAAGTGTATTAAATCAATACACCAGCAAATGAGACATTGAGAGAAGCATGTAAAAGTAGCAATTTTAAAAACAACACATGAAATAGTACCGATTTCTAGTTTTTGCTTAAAAAACCTTAGCAAAGTACCACCCATCCTATTTCTTGTCTTGGAATCTCCAACTAGAGCATGTATCAACTCCAAGACCGATCGGTTAATGCGTGCCTCCAAAAGTGTATATTTTATGTATTGCCACAATCGCTCCACCAAATTTGTGGTGTCTACATTACCATGCATAAACAATCTCCCAAACTTTGGTCATCGCTTTCTCCAAATGCAATCCGGAGCGCACCAATCATTCGTAGATATCGAATTATGTTTGGGTGGTTGTCGTACTTTTGACATAACATCTCATACCGCCCATCTTATTCACCTTCAGTTACGCTTTGCATACGATTGCACAACCCAATGTATATATCCCCATGTTGGTCCTTGGGAACCTGACGATAAGGACAATTTATAAGCACATTAACCACAAAAAGACCCACACAAAAAATCAAAGAAGTGTGTTATACCTAAGGAAGAAGATTTTAAACCCATGCCTTCTTTATATGAAAGCAACACAATAGGACATGACAAGAAACTTGAGTGTAATTCCCATGCTCATCTATCTTCGGCTTCCTTTGCTTGTGGATTATATGGTTGGACATGGAAAACTTACATACACAATTTTTTATGATTCAATGAAGCCATAAAATAGTGAAGATGCTAATATGAAGGTGGATAACAATATGCACATGTAACAAAAGGCACCTTATGTTGTTTTTGTAGGGATAGTGCTTCCATATACATTGCCGTCCAATCATCATCACTAACTCGGTCTACACCCAAAAAATACACCGGTTGTGATATAAAATGCATTTGTTTACTAAACTCGCAGTAATGAATTGAAGCATACCTTTAATCCGCATTCGATTTGATAGCATTCTGATCTCTTTGGGTATCATAAAGAACCTATAGATAGTGAGGTCCAACAATGAGGCCTTTTCCATTTGTAATTTCTCCTTTGACATTGACAATTGAGAAACATGACGCGAGCTTCCAACATCAAACAAGTCTTCAATGCAACACTCTATAACCGATGGATGCACTGGTAAACAAGTCGCTTCTTGATCTGGGTACATGATTTTCATGTTGAGGATAGATGGTTATTGTAACATCATCTAATCCTTTATGTATTTCCACTTGCAGTTTGAATGGACACCCACACCTTCTTGTTGTGCGCAACCTCTTCATCTTGCCTCTTCGCTTACTAAAGCCTCCACGATGACATATGTAGTCCACCTTGACTTTGGAAGATATGCGCTTTTTTGAAGAGCGTGCCATTCTTAACCTAACC
This sequence comes from Adiantum capillus-veneris, assembly GCF_014529385.1. Taxonomy (NCBI): domain Eukaryota; kingdom Viridiplantae; phylum Streptophyta; class Polypodiopsida; order Polypodiales; family Pteridaceae; genus Adiantum; species Adiantum capillus-veneris. Next base: position 100,961,114 of record NC_140960.1, on the reverse strand, counting down.
TTGTACTTTACCATGAGATCTGCTAGAACCTTGTCCACATCATTTTTGTTTGTGAAAATTTCAAGCAATGGTACTCTATTGAGATCCAAACCTTGGTGGGAAGAAGATTCAACCCTACTCTTGACACATTGACATTCACACGATGCAATGAGTGCCTTGATATAAGAACGTGGTATTCCAAAATGTTGCAAATCAATACACCATTGTAACTTCAAGGTGTCCATGGTAGCATTAAGACCTTTATGATCCCCCCTTCCTTCATTGCAATGAGCGGCTAATACTAGGCCCTCCCAATCCTCAATACAAGCAATCTTTAACTTGGGTTCCTGTTTCAAGTAAAGAGCTAATTTCTCACCCTCTACCACCAAGCAAAGCCGGTCTCTGAATTGTCTCCACTTCTTGAGATCATGTACATTGCTTCTCTTGCAACCTTTCAAATCCTCAAGGGTTGTCAGCATCGCATCTTGTAGAGACAAAACCATTACATTGTAAGTTTCCCTATCAAAGGAGAAGTACATGGAGGATGTAAAATCAAGAGGATTTGGTCGCCGAACATGTAATCCTTGAGCATCTACTTCATCCTCTTCATCGTTGTCGAAGCTCGATTCTGAATTGCTTGTAACATTGGCACTATCTTCACTTGTCATCACCCAATCCATTGTAGACTAATCAATGATCCTCAAGAAATGGAGCAAAGATAATTCATAGCTCCAATTTGTGGAGACATTAATCAGAGAAATGAGCAAAGCGTTGAAAACCCCACTAGATCCCTGTTTACACAACTGTAAACTAGGGAACCCTAGTTTACTTTTTACACAAAAGTAAACTAGGGTTCCCTAGTTTACAATTGGGTAGCTGCCATGCTTAATGACATTCGTCCATAGGCTTTTAATAAGAGCATAAAAATTTGTCAGTAATATGCTCCACTGAGTTCTTTATGGGTCCCAAAAGCCCCCATATTTAATGCTTAATCGAAAATCTTTGGGCGTGCACTTTTTACCAAAGTAAATCAAGGTTCCCTAGTTTACTTTTGTTCCCTAGTTTACTTTTATGGCTCCCCGAAAAATCAACGGCTATCCGCCCTCCATCCCACCCCCAATCAAGCACCACCCTTGATCCCACCCTGAGGTGCCCATGCCACTTAGTCCTGAGGGGGGGACGCCGTGCAAAATTGAAGGCTGACGGTCCTGCCAACATCCAGATTCCATGTTCTCGAGTCGCAGTGTGAGAGTGAGAGAACCAGTGTTAGAAAAAAACCGGGGTCTAGTGTATTTTAACACTAGGTTGGTAACCTAACAGGACATAAAAGTGTCCTTTCAGGGTTTTGAAAAAAACCTCCAAAACCATAGTAGATCCACTCATTTTGTAAAATCCTTTCATGAGGTTATAGTTCAAGGCGTACTACACATGGAAAAAATAAGAAACTTTTAAAATTTCTCATCTTTTGGTCACACCAAGCCTCCAAAATTGATGGACCATTACATTTTCATCAAAACAATCATTTCTTATGTTTTGTTGCATGAAAATAAGATTAGGAAATTTTGTAGGACTTGAGATAAATTCCCTAGTTAACTTCAATGGGTTGGTGATGAGAACATATGATTTCTTCTCACTCATTATTTTTTGTTTTGCCAAAAGAAATAGATACAAAAAAGTTGAATTTTTACCATTCTGCAAACCTATCATCAAAGTTTCTATCGCCACTCTCAATACAAATAATATATGCATGTTTTCTTAGTTCCCTATTGTCCTTTAGGTTCATAAGGAGCCATGGAGCATGTCAAAAGAATAATACGTCTCTTACGAAGGGGAATCTTGGGGACAAAGATGAAGTGCTAAATACAGCAAACATGAAAAAATTGGGTTCAACATTATGAGTTGTAGAATCCCATAGAAACTATTCAATATCTAGCCAAATTTGATCCTTATGACTAGATATGGTTACTACCTACAAAATGCATGTAATTGTCACAAGAAACTAACAATATTGAATAAGATACACTTGATATACTAGAATGTTTTGTTTTCTTCTATAATTGAAAAAATCAACCATTGTTGTCTACTATGCAAAATAGGGTATTAGGTGACCCAAAACTCAAGGAATATTAGCTTTATGTTACAATATACGAGATAGAAAATCAAAACTGCATTTGGATATCATGAAAGCCACCAAAAAAATCATAGAAGAGCTAAAATTGGCTAAAAAACAAGATTTGACAACTTTTGTAATTTGGTCATAACTTACAACTTTAACATCTATTTCTCCCTAGAAGCATCAGGACATGTTGAGGACTAATAAAGATAGTTCTCTAGCATTATAGACCTCACAAACATGAATTCTAGAGCGGTATAGTTGCAAAAAGTTAAAAAAGCCAAAAACAGGACCCGTTTTTTCACACAGTTTAGGTTGTGAAATGTTGTGCAAGGACAAGATTAAAGATGGAATTGATATTCCAAAAAGATGTCGAGTTTTTTTCAGCTCATGAGACAACTTTCTAGGACAGATAGCACCTCAAAATCCATTTTGAAACTCTTGACATAGTTCAAAGAAAATGGTCACTTAACAGGATATAAAAGTGTCCCATTACCAACCTAGTGTTTTTTTTTTAATTTAAAGAAAAAGATCCTTCTATTAGTTAATGAAAACTGCCCATAGGGCTACATCCACCTCTGCAAGAGAGGGCTACAACAAGCATGGTGGGGAGACTCTCCCAATGAAAAAACAACATATGTACAATGGGGCTAAATCAAGAGATGGGAGGAGGGAAAAGCCACACAGGTGGACAGTAGTGCCATCTGAGCACCCCCTGGACCATGGAGTAGAACGGCCCAGGGCGCCAGAGTTGAAGGAAAGCCTCGCGACGCTCCCGCATGCGGTCGGAGCTGCCCTGTAGTCCCTCAAGCTGTCCTCTGAGAGTATGGATCGGCTCTAGCCAAAAGTCACGAACAGTCTCTGCTGGTGGTACAAGGTGAGCCTCAAAGATGCGGAAACAACGGGCCCGCCAGATGAACCAGAGAGCTAGGCCGCTGATGAGCTCCCAACACTCCGCTCTCTCACTGCTCCACTCCTGTGGAGTAAGGTCTGTAGCAGGCTGGAGTGTAGGTCGACCCCCGTGTATCACTATCATCCTGCTGGTGGAAGATAGCTCAAACTGAAGTGCCGGGCCCGTGAGGGCTGACCAAGCCGCTGCCCCCCAAGTGTACTGTCGAGCCGTGGAGAGGGCAGGCATCAGCCGAAGAACTCGTAGCCACACCTGCTGGGCCAAGGGACAGTCCCAAAGACAGTGACGCTGACTCTCCACCAACTGGTCACAGGCTGTACATGCGGCCGAGAGACCACTATGTACAAGCCAGCTCCCTACTGCTGTGGCTCTGTGTGCAACCAACCACTGGAACAAGGTGACGCGCCTCGGCTGTCTGGAGTCCCACAGCCTCTGCCAAAAAGCTGCCAAGAACTCAACTGTGAGACCCTCCTCCTGCCAATGACGTGCTGCAGCGGGGCGGGCCTCACTCTGTGCTGCAAGTATATGACGTCCAAGCCGAACAGTGTACTGAAAGAAAAGGACTCCTGGACGGTCTGCAGAAGAGAATGGGTCCCTCCATAGCCACTCACCAGGATCCCACTGTACTCGTGCCAGTGGACAGCACTCCCAAGCCCATAGCCTCCAGTGTCCTGTCTCAAGAGCTGCTGGGTCAGGGTCTATGACGCAAGTTCTCCCACAGATGCCCACAACTCGGATCCTCTGGAAACAACACTCTGCTACCTGCGGGGCCTCTACTGCAACTCTCTGTAGTCGTCCCCCACCCTGAAGCTCGAAGAACAGGGCTGGGATAGTCTCTGAGCAAGCCCTGACTGAAATGAGAACCTCCAGTCGTGTGAAGGCTCCCATCCACCGGGGTGCCACTGGCTCGAGAGGCGTGAGCCAGTCAGCTGGAACTGACTCTGAGATGTCCTGACACATGCTCTGAACCCCTCTCATGCCCTGTAGCTGGACAACCTGCACCTCCTCTGACAAACCTGTGAACTCTAGCCAGTCACCTAGAGAGCGCGCTGGACCTGCTGCCATGGGACCCCAAGAAACATGAGGCCTACTCCCAACCAAGTGGCCTCGCTGAGTGCTAACCATGGGGTTCCAGACGAGGGGCTGCCGTAGGCGCTCCTCCGTGCACGTCGGCTGTCTCTGCTCTAGGCCACGCCGTAATAGCTCCCAAGAACGAAGCAGACTCACAGCGAATCGGTCCTCCAGTCTCCTGCTCAAACCAACTCGACGCAACTCTGTAAAGATCCATCTGGTCGAAGGTTGCCAAGGGCCTCCTGACTGAGGCACCCTGGCACGAAGCCTCTGCAACAAGAACTCCTTCCAGGGCTCCTCGCCTGGAAGAAGTCCTCTGACGAAGAACTTCCCAAGAAGGGCTCTGCTCTGCTGTGCTGGATCAATGATCCCAAGCCCTCCCTGAGAACAAGGAAGTGTGATGACCGACCAAGCCACCTTGGCTCGGGCAATCTGAGTGTCGCGACCTGACCAAAGGAAGTTCCTGATCAGCCTCTGTACCTGGCTGATGCAAGAACTCGAGAAGATCCAGCAAGAAGTGATGTACCACATAGTCGCCAGCAACACCTGGTTGGCAACTACTACTCTACCAGCCAGCGAAAGTCGGGCTGAGCTCCAATGTAACAGCTTTCTCCTGATGGACAGGAGAAGAGGAGCAATCTGCTGCTCGGGGGACAAATCCAAACCAACCTGACAACCCAAGTACCGAACTGTAGTCCCTGGAGGAATCCACCTGAAACCCTCTCCTGGCATCCAATCTGGCACAGGAGCACTACCAACCGAGAAATTATAAAATCCCGGTTAGATTTTGAGCTTGCCTTTAAGAAAACCGGCAAATTTACACAAGTTTTAGTGTAATTCCTGGCAAAAGCTTCAAATTTTGACCTAAAAACCGGGAAAATTTCAAGTTTCCCCTTATTTTGTTCGGCTAGGAAAAATGTATTTTTCTAGCCCTGGAGAGAACACGGGAAACTGTACTACCGTAGGCTAGAGTCGCAGACCCTATCGTACATCCTCTCTCTCTCTCTCTCTCTCACACACACACACCCCCACGTGACTCACCCACCCAATGGCGATGTCGGCGCGTGGCACGTGCTGTCTCGGAAGAGGCTGTATTGGTGGCATTTGCTGACGTTGACTACCCTTCCAAAGCAAGGAATGTCTCAATCTGCAGCTTGAGAAGCGTGGACGAGGAAGCAAAGCAAACACTGGCAACAAGCAGGAGTGTGGTTTTGACGTTGAACCATCCGTGGGCTAGTATCCGCGGGGAGGGGAAGCTAGCGGTTGCTCCTTTAGTGGAGGAGATAATGCGCCTGAGTAGTGGGGGGGAAGTCGATGCACATGCGGCTGATTCACTCCTCAAGCTACTCACAACTTTACCTGCTGGCGGCCCCTACAATTCCACCGGCCTTGCATAGGATGATGATTATGAACGCCAGCAGGCTCATCGACAATGTCGGGCTCGAGGGTGTGGATATGTTTGCTTCAGGAGGCCAAGCCGTTGAATCAGTAATTGCAGTGGCAGGCGAGCTGGGCATCACTGTTGAAATGGCGGGAACGATAACGGAGCACGTCCTGTTGGCTATCGATGCCGGCCACCACTTGCCCATAGCCCAAGCGCTGGAAACTTTCCTGTCCTTTGGTGCCGTAGTGGAGGACCTTCACATATTCGAGTTATCCGGGGACATTTGGCCTTGCCGTAGCCCCATGATCTATGCTGGGTGGGGGACTTTTTCCACAGGGCACTCTCATTACCTGAGAGTAAACTGCGGTCCTTGCATCTCCTAGCATTTTCTGCACGAAGGCTGCTGGACAAGGGGGCGTCCAGGGAGCTCTGTGCAGCCCTTTCAGAATCCAACTTGAAATTTCTTAATTGGGACGACAGTGGGCTTGACAAAGAGCAGGAAGAGATGCTGTGCCAGGCGATTATTAGTCCAGGCTGCAGCTTTGAGGGTCTAGCCATCGATTCTTATAGAGCGGAGCATCACCTTAAGAGTTTGAGCAGTGCCCTAACGCACCCAAATTGTAAGATTGGGCACTTGGCGATCTTGGGATCTGGCGATGCGGAGGCATTAGGAGATGTTCTGAGGGATGATAAGAACAGACTGCTTATGCTCACTCTACATGGGAGTCTGCGTAATATCCCATGGCAAGCAATGCAAGACCCTACCTGTAAAGTGGAAGCTCTTAGGATTTTGGGTGTTATGGAAGAAGAGGTTGAGCATGAGTTCCGAAGGATGTTGCAAGCAGAAAGGTTTGGCTTTTCAAAGGGCGCGTGGTGACCAAGGACACCGTTGATGCGATCAAACACAGCAAAATCACCCATCTTTGCCTCGAGCATGATCCTGGTGTAAATTATGATATAATGAGGGCAATAGCTGAGTTTTTGGGGAGTGCACTCTGCCAACTTGAGTTTTTTGTGTACGAGTATAGCTTTTTATCTCAAGATACGGAGGGAGAAATGTTAATCAATGCCTTGGAGATGAACTACCAGAGCCGCCTGAGGACATTGTGAATTTGCTCATCTTCAGGTGTTGCTTCGATACTTGAGGCAAGATGTGAGCACATTGTGAAGCGGAATGCCCTATTCCTTGCTAGCTCTCAGCAACCATTTGTAGCAGCTACTTCAGCCAAGTTATTCATTTGTGGCCGCAGTGGAGCTGGCAAGACCACCATTGCACGAAACCTCAACCGCAGTTTACGCTTCCAGCATCCTTGCAGAGGCATGCCACCACACTCGGTATCGGCATGGGAGTATTGCAATACAATGCAGGCAGACAAGCGGTGATTTGTGACATAGCGGGCCAGGCAGAATTCCATGCTTTCCACCATTACTTTGTCAAGGGTAGCCATAGCAACCTCTTCCTTGTGGTGTGCAAGGTCTTCACAGATGCCGGCATCCCCAACAATATGGAGCAAGAGCTGAAGTACTGGTTACGCTTCATTTCTTCCCACAAAGCGTTGGCTTCAAGAAGGAAGCCTAAAGTTCTTAATATTGCTCTCAATTACCATGGTAATGGAGACTTTAACAGGGCATACTTAGAGCCTGTCAACGAGCTTTCAAAAGACTATATGGGGTTGCTGGACATCTGTAAGGATGGAGGCGACAACTTGTGCTTTGAAATGGTAGCACTACGAGTTGCTGATGTGAAGCAAATCAAGGATGCAGTGGGGGTTGCCCTTATTGATGTCCTAGAGAATCATCTACTCGTTCCTTCGTTGTGCCAAAAGGTTCGGGGTTTTGGCAAGTTAGACAGATTAGGGAGGATGACCAGACGTCGGTGCTGCAAGAATCAGGCCGACAGGCAGAAAAGGGTCGTCACCATTGAGGAGCTAACGGAGAGTGTGCTAGCAGCAGGTGACGACGGGGATAGGGCTGCAAGGACAAGTGCTGTACAGCTCACCATGGCTTGCATGCATGACATGGGGGATCCTGACGAGGTTTTGGCGAACAGTGCAACTTTGGACATGCAATGGTTTGTCCAAGAGTTGGTTGGCATCTTCATACAGGTCTCCAGAGAGGACGATTGGTGGTGGAGAAGGAGAGAGCACAAACTGCGCCAAGTCCAGATGCAAGAAGACGAGTACAAAGTAAGCATGAGTAGCATTGTGCCCAAGATTGAGAAGATGTGTTCTCCCACTCATTTGGGCTATGTGCTCAAGGCATTGCACAAAATGGGGGTGCTGCTACCATCTGATGACAACTGGAATGGCACTTGGTCAAGAACACAGCCGAAAAAAATCACAGTTCCTGCTCTCCTTCGGAATGAGATCTATGGAACAAAGTGGGGTTCTGATGGATACATCTATTGGGGTAGGAGGATGGCATGCAAAGATCAAGTATGCACATTGCTACCATCAGGTATGCTTTTCAATCATTCTCAGTTAACACCGTCAATTAAACATCTGTAAAGAAAACCAGTTTCAGAGGTTTCAAATTCTTTAGAAATCCTGCCAGGCAGGTTAATTTATGATACTAACTGGTGAAAGTTTCCAATATAATCCAGGTCAAGATGAAAGAGCTTTGCAAGAATCCTAGCTTTAAACTTGGAAAGGGTTGGGTGTGCTTCGAGGAGAACAGTGTTTGCGTCATTGTCAGAGTTGGAGGGGACACACACCATTGGGTTGACAGGCAATGGGTGGATATTGTGGTGATGACTCGTGAGGAAAGCAAGAAGTGCTTGCTTGCCGAAAGTATGGTCAGCCAGATCAAAACCTACGTTGCTCGAGAATGCCAATCGTCTCTGGAACTTGTTGAGTATGTGATTAACCCCACATACATCAAGGCCAGAGTACAAGATGACACCAAACAAGCTGGAGAGACAATGATTGTGCTGTTGGAACAGATCTGCAAAGAAGCATTGGAGGAAGGCTTGGACTACACCCATACATGGGACATGGGGATAAGAAATGAGGTGGCTGAGCTCCTCATGCCTAAAGACTATGTGAAGAAATGGGAGAGCAGCATCAGAGATGAGTACAATGAATCAGCAGCCTCTGTTTACAGAATCAAAGAAATAGAACCATGGGAGGACTTTTTTGATGCGCAGAGTGGCAATCAAACTGCGACGACAATCGACCCAGAGCTCTTGAAGATTCTTCGGAACATGAGTCACCAACTGCACAACATTGATCAGAAGCTGGTAGGCATTGCAGCGGGCATCAATGATTTGAAAGCTATTGCCAATCACACACAGCGAGCTATGGAGTTATATGGGGAGAGAGTTTTAGCTCAATGTTCAAAGATGTTAGAGCAGCTGAATGTATCGTGCCCACGGTACCCATATTTCACTGATGTGAGCAATAAGATCGCAAAACACTACCTGGTAGTGGCAGAGAGGTTGAGGTGTTTGCAATGGTGGAGAAGAAAGCCCAAGGTCAAAGGATTGAACACTTCATGATGAAGACATTCGGCCTCAAGCGCAGGGTCAAGCCTGGCTATGTGACAGATGCTTTAGATGCTGCTAATATCAAGGAAAATCAACTTAAATAATTTTCGTCTCACTTCAACCAAAACCCTTCACTTGGTTGAAGCATTGAACAATGTATTAAGTATTTAGGGTGACCCCTTTCTATGTGTGTATGAGTAGGGTTGTGGTCCTATAGAAGAAGTTTGTAAGTTGTTTTTGTCTCCCACCCTTTGACGTTGCTTCATGTGCCAGTCGTGTCTATGTGTCTGTGTATGTCCTCTAGAAGACGATCAAATAAGTGTTGATCTCCAGAGTCCATGATCTTTGGTAGGGCAAGGTGTCCAATCCGATACTCTCATATGCTTTACATTTGTAGACAAAGTGCTCCTCATCCTTATTCACCCTCTGTGCGAAACTAGCAGAACCTTTTTGTTTGAAGGGTATGTGCAGCTCTTCCTGTCTCTATCTCTAAGTGGTGGCATGATGGCTAGAGTTGACCAATTGTCATTGGTGAGCTATGTGGAATGTATGTGTTTCTATGGTGTGGTCTTTGGATGAACCTCTCCTCTAGCATGGTCAAGAAGTGCTCATTGTAAAAAGTAATCGTTGTCTACTTGCGATCCATGTCTCTTTGAGGTAGATCCGTTGTAGTGCTTGAGTACTATGCTCCTTTCACTATGTGAGAGTTGGTTGAAGGGTGGGTCCGAGTCATGTTGGAAGGATGGTAATCTATCCATGTCTAGGCCACATACTCTAAACCACTTTCACACTCCTTTATGAATACTAGTGTGCCACCCGCGCGTTGCTATGGCCAAGAAAAGCATGGCCATTGGGTCACACACATATGTATATTTGTGTGTATGTGCGCACACGGACATACAAGCATGCAAAAGTGAGGAGGGTGGACTATAGTCTCTTTAATCACTCGAGGATGATGTAAATTCTCTCTCTCATAAATCTTGAGAGAAAGACTTGTTGAATAGATCTTTGATATCTATTTGGATTTTTCTTCTCACAATAAAAACTCTGTTCTTTTCTTAACCCACCTCCCCCCCCCCCCCCCCCCCCTCTCTCTCTCTCTCTCTCTCTCTCACACACACACACACACACACACACAGAGTATTTTCAGAACTTGTCGAGATCTCTCTCAATGAATAAGAAGAGGAAACTACACTAACCTTTGAGTGTGGTAGATTGATTATCAGAGTTTCCTCTTATATACTAAATCTTCAAGTTCATGACTTCTCAGATAGAGCTTTGATGCCTCTTGATGTGTTCTTATGACATTAAAACTTCTCTCTCTCTCTCTCTCTCTCTCTCTCTCTCTCTCTATATATATATATATATATATATAACTTCAAATCTTGGCCAAGTGGATCTTTAAACTCTATTAGAATTCTTTTTTTGGTAGGTGGAATTATTATTTTTTTCTTCTCTCTCTCTCTCTTGGACCTTGGCCTTGACGTTCCATCCAATCATAAATGGAAGGATTGTACAATGCGTCGCTTGGAAGCCGGAAAGAGGGCTTATTATGCATTTGAGAACATGTGCAATGTAGGAGAGATCAAGTGTTGGGCTCTCAAAAAGTACCTCTTTGACACATTGGTGACACCGGTGCTTCTTTATGGAGTGGAGGTGTGGGGTGGAAGCATCGGGAAGTCTACTTGGAAAGAGTTTGAGAATGTCCAAAAACGTTTTCTCACCAACTTTCTCCAAGTCAAGACACAAACACCCTACATGCTCTTACTTCTTGAGTCCGGATCGCTTCCCATTGAGGTCTTGGACATGGAAAGGGTTGTGGAGTACATGCGTAAGACACAACGTAGCCCTTTGCATCGACTTCTTAGAATTGCATATGAAGCAAGTCAAAAGGTTCAAAAGACATGCAAGAGCAAAATACTAAGTTCGGGGTGGATGTTGATATCAAGAAATGGTTTGGAAGATGGGATGCATGTCACTTGGTCAAGGATGCGTCGATCGACTCCCAAGTTAATGAGGCCTTCTTACAACGTCAATGTATCATGGCTTGGGAGAAATCCGGAGGTTCTCGCTTCAGCCATTACACCACACACGTTGCCCCAAACTACAAATCTCTCTTCTTCTCGGAACGAGGTAATCGAACCCATTCCTACATCCTTGAGCCCATCCCATTGAGTGCGATCCGCACCATTGCCTCCATTCGTTTTAGCTCCCATTCTCTACGCTGCGAGACAGGACGTTGGGGCACTGGCGAGGAGTGTCATCGACTTTGCACCTTATGCCCTCGTCAAGTACGAGAGTGAGTACCACACACTACTTGAGTGTTCAGCTTTTGACCACATTAGGTCCTCTTTTCCCCATATATTCAGCCATGAGCTCTCCCTACATACCTTCCTCTCCCAACCACGATGTGGACTCTCTATTGCGACGCTCATTTCAGCCATTTTTGAGCATCGAGAGTCACTTATGAACTCCACTCACACCACGTGACATGTTCATTTGGTCCCATAGGTCATATTTGACCTCCCAGGACGATAATAGAACTATCTATCTATCTCTCTCTCTCTCTCTCTCTCTCTCTCTCTCTCTCACACACACACAATATTTCTTTCCCTAAGGGAAAATGCAAGCTCATAGAGAGTTGCAATTCTCTATGTATGTGTGTGTGTGCGTGTACACATAAGCTACGAAAGTGGTTTATAGTCCCTATATCACTCCACGAAGCTGAAAATTCTCTCTCTCTCTCTCTCTCTCAAGTGTGGTAGATTGGTTATGCCAATTTGCTCTTGAATAACAGGTCTTGAGTTCAATTCTCCTCGTCGGATAGATCTTTAAGGTCTCCTGGGATAGTTTCCTCTACGACCTTAAAATTCTCTTCTTCTTCTTCTTCCTCTCTCTCTCTCTCTCTCTCTCTCTCTTGAGATCAAGACTCGTCGATTAGATCTTTGATATCTAATCGGATTGTTCTTATGACAATAAAAATTATTTCCTTCTTCCTCCCTCCTTCCCTCCCTCTTTGCCTCTCTCCCACCCTCTTTCTCTCTCTCAATGTCATCAAGTCATTAGTCAAGATTGACTCTGTGCGTGCGTGCGCAAAAACCTTCGAAGGTAGGCAATTCATCTCGAAAACTTCTCATTTGCAAGTTTTAAAGTCTGCGGTATAGAGGATTGTGTATCGGTCAATGCTCGAAAAAACTGAGGTTTAGTGTAATCTCAACCATAATTTTTTAGGTTTACCGTTAAATTCTAAATTTGAAGGAAAAAAAATCTAAAAATCCAAAATAAATTTAGCGTAAAAACCTTCAAATTACCTCTAAATTGCTCATATTTAAGTGCATGGTTAACAATAAAAGCGATCTAGTATAATCTTATATGCATGGTTTTCAAGTTTGCATTAAACAGTATTGTGTGTCCTCAAAAAAACCCGGGTTAAGTATAGTTCCAACTACAATATTTTAGGACTTACTTCTAAATTTTAAAGTCGAAGGTGAGAAAATCTACAAAGTCTACAAAATTTACGGTAAAAACCTTCAAATTACCTCTAGAATTTCCTGTGTTTATTAGCATGGTTAACAAAAAAAAAGATTTAGTCTAGTCGCGACTGATAAAATTTTTAGGTTTACCTCTCAATTCTAAATTTGAGGGCAAGTAAGCCAACAAAGCCTAGAAAAATTTAGTGTAAAAAACTTCAAGTCACCTTTAAAATTTCTCATATGTAGGAATGTGGTTAATGTGAGAACGTGGTTACAATGGAGGCGAACGAATGTGTGCTCACCTTGCAAGGTATATGCATGTGCAAATTGTCCCGATGTTCTAATGTGAGTCGTTCTTTGTCTGCTATGGTCGGCCACCACAAATCATCGGTTGTCTTCGAGCACGACTTTGAACATTTCTATCTATTACGTATGGGAGCAAGATCTTGACGAGCGACTTTTGCTTCCTCTTCCTCTCTCTCTCTCTCTCTCTCTCTCTCTCTCTCTCTCTCGCTCGCCCTCCTATGCCTCAACCTCTCTTGCCTTTCTCTCTCTTTGTGTCTTTGTGCACTTGCAACACAAGTGGTCTTGCCCTTGCTCCCCCCCCCCCCTTTTCTCGCATACTCTCAACAATGCTAAAAAAAACCTAGATTTAGTGCAATCCTACCTACATTTTTTTGAGATTTACTGCTAAGTTTTAAATTTGAAGGTGACAAAACCTACAAAATTTAGTGTGAAAACCATTCACAAGAGTCAATTTACCTCCAAAAACTTTTCTATAGGTTTTTCAAGTTTTTGGAAAAAGTGTCTTTCAAGCATTGACTCCCAATCTCTCTCTCTCTCTCTCTCTCTCTCTCTCTTTGTCTTGAATGCACTACTAGAATCCAAACAAATGCGGGAGCACTGTCAATGTGTCAACCCCCCCCCCCCCCGCCCCCCCTCCCCCCCCCCCCCCTCTCTATACACACACACACACACACACACACACACACACACATTGAATGCTCTTCCCTGGGCAAGCCTTACCTTCTGGACTTGCAAACATGGAAGTCTCCATTGGGAAGCACTCATTTTTATGCTTTATCTAAGGCATCACCCACATTAATTCCGCAACTCATCTCACCCTACCATAGAAATGATATGCAACTATAACTCTCTCTCTCTCTCTCTCTCTCTCTCTCTCATAAAAGCTAGTACGTCACATTTATCTTCTATATTATAGAGCAACTGTACTTGGGACTGCCTTGCTCTAGGCTTGTACACCCATGCATGTCTTGGGCTTCCCGCTGAACTTGATCAGTGTCCTCATAATCATGTTGTTGCATATGCTATATTTGATCCAAGCCATGGCCTAGGTGTCATCTTTTGAAGTTATTGCAAACCCATAAGAGCACAGACATGATAGCATCACCTACAATACCTCCGGCAAAGAGCACGCTGGCCATGCACAAAAATAGAACAATGCACAGAGTGTCGGGGGATTTGTGTTCGAAAGGTGAGCAGGGAACACGATTCTGAAGATTGATTACCCAAAGCGGACAATTAACAGTACCGCTGCTTAAATTATTTAAAGTCCTTACATCATGTTAATTTGCCTTCATTGGCTTGCCGAGCTTGCCTTGATAATAATTGTCTCCTTCGTTCTCCCTCTGCTGCTTTAAGATAGATAGATAGATAGAGAGAGAGAGAGAGAGAGAGAGAGAGAGAGAGAGAGAGAAAGATTCCAAGAAAATGGTTAATTATGGCTTGAGAAAAAGATTACGGCTTGGGTTATGGCTTCTTTGATTAGAGTGGCTATGGAAGCTTGGATTAGAGTGGGCTATGGAAGCTTGGAAAAAGAGTTAGAGTGCTCAAAGCTTTTGGCTTCCTCCCTTGATACAGCAGAGAACAAAAACTTGAATATCTCCCAATCGGTGCAGAATTAGCCTCTGTGCGTGAGATGCAAAACTGCTCAAAACGCCCTTTTCCTTCTCCTTATACGGCCTGTTTTGTCCAGAAACCTAGTTCATAAAAATTTTACAGACTAAGACTTTTTTGGCCTCCTTCATGCAGAGGTGTGAAGTCTCTCACACACTTTCCTTTTTACCACTGACCACATGTCTTCCTCTACCCAAGTTGCCTTGTATGTCCTAAGAGCCCTTTCACATGTAAAACATTTTCTTCAAGTATGAACTCTCTACGCTTGGGCCTTTATAACCACATAAAGCATACTCTTTCCGGATCTCCTTGCTTGTTCTCGAGCCCCGATCACTGCTCAATAAACGTGTGAGCTTCAAATAGAATTTTTCTGCTTCTCTTTGCTCTTTTTTCCATCATGGAAACGGAGCCGCATGACAACAAGCACGGGATGAGGCTAAAGAAATGAAGATGGGTGTGAGAAGCACAAGGGTGATGACAATGCCGGTGACGGTGAGGCCATCAAGGAAGAGAGAGACGCCGCTATTGATGAGCATGTTTTGGTTGGATGCAGAAGCATTCTTGTGAGCGCTCTCAAAGATGCTATTTACTCTCTCCCTCTCCCTCTCTCTTTCACATACACACACAGGTTGTGCTCACACGCAACCATACATGTCTCTCTCTCTCTCTCTCTCTCTCTCTCTCTCACACACACACACACACACAAAGGCACAACGTGCTCACACTCTCTCTCTCTCTCTCTCTCTCTCTCTCTCTCACACACACACACACACACACACACACACACACACACACAAAGGCACAACGTGCTCACTCTCTCTCTCTCTCTCTCTCTCTCTCTCTCTCTCTCTCTTACACACACACACACACACATAAAGGCACAACGTGCTCAAACCAACCCTACAAAAGGAGGCAGGATGACACCACAATGACGACGACTCAACGTTGGAGTTAAAAAAGGAGGCAAGACGACACCACAAAGACAAAGGCTCAAAAGTTGGCAGAGGTGCAGTCTATGCAATGCACAAAAAACTCACCGCGTGGAGGCTCTCTCCTTTCTAAACAAGTGAAAGGGTCACGGTGGCTTTTTAAAACAATAAGAAAGTGATAAAATCATTAGGTTGAGTTTAACTAAAATTATATAAGGTGGAGCATTGTTCAAAAATGTCTCTCTTATTAAGCAACCAATTTTCCTCCTTGGGAAAGAAATAAACTGGAAATACTAACATAAATTTTAAAATTTATAGGATTTTTGAAATCAGTTCTCACATGTTTCATTGGTTTTTTCTTCCCTTTACCATGGTTCATTCATTAATATATATATGTGTGTGTGTATCTATAAAATTATTCAAGGTGATGCTTCACTTTATCATTCTAAAAGAATAGAATGCAAGAGAAGTCAAGCCATGTGAGGATGCAAAATGAAAGGTGAAATAATAAGACCCATTTAAGGTAGGTCTCAATCATCGCTGAAAATATTGAAAGTATGCTTAACTCAACTCTCCTCTAAGGCTACTTTTAGAAAGCCAAAAATGTTAAGCTCCATTGTATATAGTATAAAAATAATGATCGAAGATCATTTACGACATGGAAAGTCTGTGAAAACCTACAAAGGGAGGTTCATTGGGTAGGAGATACATGGAAGAAAACTTAGAGAAGCTCTTTACGGCCTTCAAAAATGCAAAGTAAAGGCACCATTCAAATTGTTTTTAAAAACAAAAGTATTGAGTGGGCGTTGGGCAGCCTTGAAATTTTGAGAGTGTGCACTAGGTAGCCTTGAAATTTGAGGGCGGGAGTGAAACTTCATGGCCTTCTCAAAAACTATACATACTAAAAATAGTGTACTAAATTTTTGACTCTACATCGTCACCATTCAAAAGTCTTTTCATTTCCTATCATCTTAATATTTATCCTTGACTTTTGCATTTTAAATTAAATGTTTTTTGAGGTTCTCAAAGGGAAGCAAAGTGTGACACATGGAGGGTCTCTCTTTCCTTGAAAATTTCAAGGTCCATTATATATAGTATAGATAGATGCATGTTTGTTGATGCCAACTTTAGGAACAATGGAATTGACGTTCAAGTTGGAAGCGTATGTGAAGCCCTCACTTTGCACTTGCTACAAATTTTTCAATTCTTCTTAGATCTACCACTATTAGCCATATGCTACAATTAAAGAGAAGCCATCACTCTGCATTGGCTATAAAGTTGTTCTTGGGCCTACCCGTATTGGGAATATGATACAATGAAGGCATTCAAAGATGGACATCCATGATACAATGAAGGCATTCAAAGATGGACATCTTCAAAGTCACCGATCGCGGGGAAGGTGATTAGGGCCATCCATTCACAAGCCATTATCTGGCACATTCCTTGCATGGACCGTCAAATTGACGCCACCTCAGCTCGCAAAAGGTCAAAATACAAGCGACTAGTACTTGCCCTCCACATCAGCAATCAAAATGCATCCTCCTATTGACAACTAAGCATTTAGAACATGCGTTGCTTGCTCCAACCAACGAGGAGCCACTACATCAGCAAGTGAAATCTGAATTGCAGGACTCTCAAGCACTGTCAGATGGCACAAATTGTCATGGATGCTTGAGAGTTAGTCGGTTCTAGAAGATTCTAACCTCCTCAAGAAGAACCTAAAAAGTTCTAACCTCCTCAAGCAGCCTCCTCAAGCACTAGTATAAATAGGGGTCTTGGGCCACAAACCCCTCGGTCTTGCCAACACTAGTTGTGAGGCTCCTATGAGGAAATCCCTCTTTGAGTTCTTATGTTGAAGTCTTGTCCTTGCAATCAAGTCTTGTCTTGTACTCAAGTCATGTAATCCAAGTCTTGTATCTAGTTCTCTTAATAAAGTATTAAGTCTTATAATCAATATGAAGCTTATCATCAAGTTCAAGTTCTTTTACATTGTGAGCGCCTCCTCTTGCTCTCTTCTAGCTCTATACACGTCATAACAATTTGGCAAGACTATCACCTCTTAATCTTCTCAAGCCATCATGGAGCCGACGATGGAAGGTGTCATCAACACATTGCAAAGCATCCAAGGCCAGTTACAAGAACTTCGCGAGAGTAACGCTCAACTTCAAGCAAGGCAACCCCTAATCTTGGGACCGGTGTTGCAAGATCTTCAACATCAAATTCACGAGCTTCAAGAGACAAGCATACATCAAGTACAAGCTGCAAGATCCAGCTATCCTCAACAACATAAGAAGGAGCCGAAGGTCAGCATGCCTGAAAAATTTGATGTGACTAGATCAAAGTTTAGAGGTTTTCTCCAACAAGTGCGTCTCTTCATTCGAAGGCAACGAGAGCATTATCCAGATGATGCCTCTCAAGTAGGCATTATTGGGACCCTTCTCTCGGGTAAGACTCTCTCTTCGTTTGCTCCCTTACTTGAAAAAGAATCTCCTCTCCTTCATGACTTTGAAGCTTTTGTGCGGGAGTTCTCTGCAACCTTTGGGGATACTGATAGAGCAAGGTTTGTTGAAACCAAACTGAGAAATCTCCGCCAAGGATCAAGACCCGCATCCGTCTATTCATCCAAATTTCAACAACTCACTTGTGATCTGAATTGGCATGAAGAATATTTCATTATCCAATTTCGGTGGGGATTAAAGGATGACGTAAACGATCTTTTATTGACTATGCTAAAGGTTCACACATTAAGCGAGTTCATCTCTCAAGCAATGGAATGTGATAATCGACTATTTGAGAGGAGACAAGAGAGGTATCTTGGGGCACCATTGCGACCCCAAACAGAAGTGACATAATGGCTACACACCTCAACAGGGCCATGAATCAAACATTGAGCCCATGCAAATTGATTCAGTACGGTTTTAACCTCTCTCAGCCCCGGAGAAGTAAAGGTGACACATTGATGGCTTATGTATGTATTATGGAGAGTGGGGGCACATTGTTCAACAGTGTCCAAGAAAGAGAAGGATGAAGGTTCATGGTGCAATGGCCTCAACGTGTTCGGAAAACATGGACGTCCAACCCCAATAGAGACCAACTGGTTCGACAAAAGACAAGCAAAAAAAGGTCTCTTTCTTCCCACTGATTCCACTTCAAGTTTTATGCTACCAAGTCAAGATTCATACACCGGGTAGGCACATGGATTGTAAAGCATTACTAGATTCAGGCGCAATGGCGTGTTTCATGGACAAAGAATTTGCAAAAGAACAAGGCATACCACTTCTGGAGAAGTCTAATCCAACAACTGTAGAATTCATTGATGGTTGTCCCCTCGCTTCACGGGATGTCATGTATGAAACTCGCCCCATAGAAGTAACATTGGAGGAGCATGTTTCAAGAATAGCGTTCAATATTATACAAAGCCCAAGCAGCCCAATTGTTATTGGGATACCGTGGTTTGAATTACATACTCCTGACATCGATTGGAGGGCTCACATAATTGAACCACGAAAAGTCCAAAAGAAGAAGGGAAGGCATAATAGGCCTATATATCTTGGAGCCAAGGTCTTCATGTGTGCATCATCGCCTACATCATCACTAGAAGGCTGTACAGGAATCTAGAAGGATCTAGAAGATTTTAGAAGGTTCTCAAAAGTATCAAGGAGATTCTAAAAGTTTCTAGAAGCATGGAGAAGATTTCGAAAGAATCTAGAAGTTTTTGGAAAGCTCTAGAAAGTTGAAGAAGGTTCTAGAAGAACTAGAAGGATCAAGAAGGTTCTAAAAGATTCTAAACTCCTCAAGAAGAACCTAGAAAGTCCTAACCTCCTCAAGCACTAGTATAAATAGGGGTCTTGGGCCACAAGTCCCTCAATCTTGCCAACACCATTTGGAGGTTCCTATGAGAAAATTCCTCTTCTAGGTGTTATGTTCAAGTCTTGTCCTTGCAATCAAGCTTTGTCTTGTACGCAAGTCATGTAATCCAAGTCTTGCATCTAGCTCTCTTAATAAAGTATGAAGTCTTATAATCAATATTTAGCTTATCATCAAGTCCAAGTTCTTTTAAATTGTGAGCACCTCCTCTTGCTCTCTTCTAGCTCTATATGCGCTCATAACACAAATTTTGTTGCAAGTAGTGTAGGTGGCCCCCCTTCCCATGACTTTGTTTCGTTGTCTTATCTCTAAGCTTAATGTTTCGTTGTCTTATCTCTAAGCTTTGCAAACTTTGCAAAAAGAAAACTACCAAAAATTAATGCAAAAGCTTTTTGTGTTTGTGTAAATGGACCACACATTGTCGTAACACTTTGCGTCCACAATGGGAAAAGAGGAGATTAAGTGCTTTGTCCAGTATTTGGGGAAAAGTATGTCATAGCTTAACCTTGAGCTGGTTAGAAAGTTGATTGAGAGGAGGTGAAGAGGGGAAATTCCGCTTGGATTTTGCAAGAGAGCAACGAGTTTTACTTGAGGATTTCCTTCAAGGGATTTCTGTATGTTTGGAGGAAGGCTTTTCTCAATCAATGCTTCAAAAGATTTTTAGGGTATTATTTGCAATTGTTTTGGGTACAAATATGGGCACTTGATCGATTGGGTTTGGTTTTGGGCATTGTGGACAATGGCCTCTGGACATTTTTACGATCACCGAATTGGCAGGTATTCTAACGTCTTCAATGAAGCTCGGAGATGGGATTGACCACGTGCAGAATTTCACCCGAATGTCAAGGTGATTGGAGGGTGCACAAAAGATCAATGGTGTGGACTTCCCCCTTGCGTCCAAGTTTCGAACACACGACCAATGCCTCAACTACACGCTTGTGTGGGTTTCATTGATCCCATAGCCATTTCCGCTATATATAAAGTAAATCAATGCAGATGGAAGTAAGCTCGAATACAAAAAAAAGTAAACTCAAACCCATTGATCGGCTATTGAGCGTTGCAAGAAACATGGGCCCTATTTTTGTGCTATCGATGTCAGACGTAAAGTACAACCGTGGGGGGGGGGGGGGGGGGGGGGGGGGGGTGCAAGGACCTAATCTACACATGTATTTCCGAGGGGGACTACTAAAATAGGGACTAGGGGTCTATATAGGGGCAAGGCTCGATGGTGATTAGCATATGGTAGTCCTCTAGTCCTTTCACTGGTATCAGAGCTCACGGGAGAGGGGCAACAGGGAAGAGGCATGGCGGGCTTTGCATGAAGCATGCCTGGACTCTCTCTCTCTCTCTCTCTCTCTCTCTCTCTCTCTCTCTCTCTTGCATCTCAAACTTCTATGGAGTTGCTCGAACCAACCATGGGAATCAGAGTTTGCATGGCGAGGATGCTCAGAATTGGCATGGGGAATCGTGGGAACACCCACCTACGCACATACAAGGAGGTCTTTAGACTAGCACGAAAAAATGAGCTGCTAAGCGTGGCGTGGTCGCCTTAAGGAGGGGAGTGTTTTGCATCACAATAGCTCGGTGAGGAGCAACCCACATGGGACGTAAGATGTCGCCTACTCTTGCATGCAGGTCCTACCCGCCTCTTGAGATTTGGAGTGGCCAAGGGTTGATTCTTCCCACATTCCTCCCCGTTTTTGCAGCAAGAGGAATTCGTTTTTGCAACATGCATGATAGCCACATCTCCTTGCTCGTTGTCATGGTCATCTATGGACTCACAAAACATTACAGATCTTGTTTTATAATTTTTTTTTTCTAGATTTCCTAACCAAAACGGGCGTCCTTTCCACAATGTGACCGAATGTAACATAAGGGATGTGGCCAAGAAGCTTCATGGTCAGAAGTAAGAAGGTCATTGACCATGAAGGTAGCCAAGGACTTTGACGATAGCCAAGGGTGTCTTTTGACTCCTCTCAAGGGAACAAGTCAGACATTTTCACCACGAGGCAATCACGATAGGCTGTGATACAAATCTTGCTTCCAAGGGCAGTGATCCCAGCCATGGTAACTAGGGTTGCCATGCAAGGACGATTCTAGCATCATGCAAGCCTTTTTGTCAAGTACAACAAATGTCAATAGAGTTTTGTCACTATCAAATGCAATTTTTAGCAAGCACCCAAAATACTCTGAGAGGGCTTTCCAAAGTCGATAAGCAAGTTAAATTTAAAGTTTCACATTTTGAACTTATTGAATCTTGCCAAACACTCTACAATACAAGCACCACAAGAAAAAGTTTCTTATGTAAAGAAAGGTTTTGAAGTGAGGCAACACATGATAGCTAAGGTTCTTGCGATCTCGACATGTAGCAGTCTAAGGTCAATTATTTGGTGATGATCAGCAAGGTCAATTTTCTTTTAACTTTGCCAAGAATGCACAATGGTACATAAGTTTGTAGGTTTCTAGTTTTATGATATTTTGGCACAAAAAAGGGTTTACAACCCCTAATGCTTGACAGGTACATTGCAACATTTTCATTCTCTTTGCTATTTTGGGTGGACAATAGTTTGTTTTGAGTACAAATTTCATGGGTTGTCCCTTGAGAGTTTGGTCATGCATGTCATGTGAATGCATGCTGATGAAACAAAAGTTTTGAGGATAGCAGCTCAACAACTCTGTAAAGCAAGGCTTCCTCTTTTATGATTATGACATAGTACATTCCAAGGTCTAGGATATGCTATGAACATATAGACTTAAGGGGATCTGCAATTTTATGTGCATGATCATTCAAAGGGTGCTCCTATGCACCAAGAAAAGGGTCTTACAAGATACATAGGATGAGTTCTAAGCACATCAAAACCCATAGCTATGAGCTAGAGTCAAAGTAAGCAGATGAGAACCCATGGCTATGAGCTAGAGTCAAAGGAGCATACTTTCAAAATCATGGCTATGGGATGGATTCAATCTACAATTGCAAAATCAGACTAATCTTCTCTCTCAAAACTAAGAATTTTCGTTTGGATTTCAAGACAAGTACTGGCCACAAATGGGTGACAAGGTCACATACAATCTTAAGTTCTTCTTGTTTTTTTAAAAAATTCTATATAACATTTAATTTGGAAAAGATCTTCTACTTTGCAAAGCAAAGTGCTTTGAAGGCCATAACCAAGAGCAAGCCTTCTACTTTGCTCCAAGGCACTACTCATTGACTTACGATCAAGGGAAAAGCACTTAGGTTTAAAAAATTGGCAATATTGGGATATAAGCTCACATTTTACGTATAGAAATGTCGAGTCATGATGTACCCATACCAATATAGATTATGAAAGGCACTATGATATTGGCTCAAACCATTGAGGCTGTCATTATAGCCATGGGCTTATCAATCTATTCTCACATCTGCATGCATGTCATACCAATAAGGTAATATTAATTCCACTCAATCATTAGTCACACTTCCACTGCACCAGCTACTCTATCAAGGACATCATTATCCACCTAATGGTCACGATGTATTCCCTCGATGTGATGTCCACATGCACTGGACTCGCATGCTTCTTTAAGATGAGGTAAGATCTTGTTTGTTTTCAATGATTTTTATTGACGATTCTCCCATTAATGTTGTTGTAGGAGTTATGCATTGTTGTGATCTTCTACTCAAAAGCATTTAAGGCTAGTATCTCTCCTTGTGTTCATTGCATCTCAATGCATTGACAAGCATTGTATATAATTCATTATATGCATATGCACTATAAATGATGGTTTTTGTCTATAATAGATATGGTCTCAATGTCAAGTAGCTAGTTCATGTGATAACATGATTCTTTAAGAGAGTCTCAAGGCAGGCAACCTCTTGTTTTGAAAACTAAAGAATACCTAGTATGACTAGTTCCTTTTTGATATTTCTCTTCTCTCAATGGGGAGATATAATTGTTTCAAAGATCCAATTGTGAATAAGAGTCCAACTTGACATGATATTTTTCTTAGTCTATAGCATGGATTGTGTCTATAGGAGTGGTTTTTTTAGGGGCATGGCTCAATGTTTACGCTCATTGATTGGCCTCTTCACAATTGTACTTTCAAGGAAAGAAGTTCTCAACTGCAAAGGGGTGGTATCTAGGTTCACTTTACCAAACTGCTTACAATCACTATTGGTAGCATGGTAGACTATGTTGGTGTCTTAGCTACCTAATTGTTAGGAAGAAGATGGGGTCTAGGAGGGTCTCTTTATTTTCCATGAGATTAAGGAGGTGATTAAAATTATGACGAATAGGTGCATGCTATGCATGCAAGAATGGTGGGTGTGTAAGAGAGGTGTAAGCGTGATCAAAGGATGCACTTTTCCTCCCAAAAAGTGGGTGGACAACTTTATGATTTTTGACCCTCCATAACTCCTACATACGATCTCGGATTTGAGCGGAGATTGTAGATTTGTAATCAATGCGCCAAGCTCTTTCCATAGATATGCTACATGATATGGTTTTTCTTGCTAGATTTTAAATTTCATTTTGGGGGGAAAATTTGAATTCAAATAAACTAGCCATTTTCCTTATTTGAATTCAAAAGTTGTCCGTTGATTGCTTTCTTAATACTAGAGCTTTGACTCCCTTAAACTACCAAATAAAGAGGCCCTCCTAGACTCCATTCTCTTCCTAATGGATTTAAGTAGTTTCTGTTCAAAAATCTCACCAAGGTTTCAAATTGCTAAGGCAACACTAAGAGTTCTCACTTAAATATTATTTAATCTTCACCTCTACTTTTAGTGTTTAACATGTCAAAGAAATAGAGGAATTTTGGTCATGTATCTTTGAAACTTGAAAATTGTCCTTGATCTCCACGTACCTCATAGTAAGCATATACTTTGGTTTTATTCCTTCTTTGAATATGCTTGCATTGAGAGTTACAAGCAGGATGCATATGTTGCAATATTTTCATCCACTTAATTCTTGAGACACATGACAACGTCATTTATGAGAAAAGGAGTTTGGGAAAGTGGTGTACCCGGTACCATTTTTGCAACCTGCTACTTTCTCTCTTAACTATTTTTCTGACACAATTGAGGGTTCACTCCCTATTACAATGGTTATAGGCCTACCTAGTAGGGTTTTATTTGGCACATGTTGTTAGTCACAAGGTATGGAACATGTCCTAGGAACTCATGGAGCTTGGGTAACCTCATGTGGAGCAAGATTCATAAAGATCCCTCTTTCCTATCGTTGATTATTTTCAGTTAGTACCTCCGCGTCTTGTGCTTCAAAAATGTCATATTTTTTGACATCATTAAATGAGACATATTCCACATGTGGAGAATATGAGTCTGTGGGTTGGTTCCAATTTCTTAATTATATGTCGTGAAAGAGTCCTTGGGTGATGATAAAATATGTTTAATAGACCATTTTGAGCGCGTAGTATCATGAACAATTTCAATGGCCAAAAATTATCGGATGCCTAGTAAGAGATTTGTCAAGGTTACAAATACTAATTAAAAACATTAACATTGCTTATGCATATAGCAAAGCTATGTCATACTAAAAAAAATGTCTCATTGTTTGTACCTAGATGTGATTTATTTTCCACTTTTGATTATGGTCTAAATGTTATAGCAAGGCTTTCAAGTAATTGTAGTGGGAAGTATTTAGTTTCTCTTTGTAGAGATATTTACTCATCTTATTTCGTCCTCTTCCATGTGTTCTATGGGCATAACATTTTCCATAAGTATTCATGAAAATGCAGGTCGGATAAGTTTGTGCTAAATGCATGGACACTAGATGTTATGGCATATATCGCAACAAACGAACTGATGGGCTGCAGCCCTTCCACCTGCAGGTCGCGGCCTCTGTACCTTGATGGGCCCTGACTTGATTGCTCTCGGTTCTGCCAGCCCTATAATCGACTGTGTGGTGCCCCTCTGTTTAGCCCTGCATATGGCCCCTCCTGGTCCTTGTTGTTGATCGACCTTGCTGGCCCCTCTCTGAAACCGGCTTCATAGGCTCTTCTCAATCCTCTAATGCCCCCCCCCCCAGAATCGCATTTGCATGGCCGTTTTTCTCCTCCTCTGCCCACGCCCTTGGCAACCCCCCATATGGCACCGCTTTCCTCCTGGCCGCCATGCTTTCCAATCAGATGGCGCTTCCCCTCAGCTCTGCCCGTCCACCAGATGGCGCTATCTTCATTATGGACTGTAGCTTGCCTTGATCTTTTTTTTTAATAGCATGGCAATCTTTAAAAAAAACTTGACTTGAGACTTAGCGGGTGTTCCCACCAAACGCAACCCACAGCCAATAGCTTTGCATCTCTTACCATAATCTAAGACCTTGCTTTGGAACCAAGGCATTCACGGCTTTAAGTAAACATAATTGATCCACAAGAATCAAATCCCCGGATGCTTTGATAATTGACGATAATGGCGACTGCAACAAACATTGGCCGCTCCGAATCCCAATGCAGCCATGATAGATGGCCACATTCAAACTCTGGTTTGGAATGGATCTCCAAAAGAACTCCGAGTGACAAGCCAAAAAAAACAAGCCATAGAGTAAACAGTGACTATATTTCATGTACGTGCAAATATCTCGATCATTAGAGGCCCAAAATCATCGCTTGACCTGTAAAGTGCCACATCTGGCACACACATCACAATCCAACTTGCTACAATCTGCATCTAGTATTTGCTCCATCGCTTCTTCATGAGTCCTCACAATTCCACACTGAAGCTAGTACCACTATCTTAGGTCGACACAACTCACTTGCACCATCATTGCCCAACCTCTCGTTGAGCATTCATGCTCAACCGTAGCATTATTTAGGTAAAGTAGCATTGCATAATAAAAAGTTGATAGATAGTATTTACATGAAGCAATAGATAGATAGAGTGAATCTAGTAGATAGATAGAGAGCTTATCTGTTTGCTGCACCCGCCTGGGTCAAATAGAAAGCTGCATGCTTCGCCAAGCATGATTCTAGTCCCGCCCGGATAAAAAATGCGGCTTTGGTCATCCGTCTGTAAAACACACACAAACCATCCTTGCTTTGTACCAGAAAACCTGCAAACTAACTACTCTTGCTTGGCATAGCCCGGTCTTGCTTCAACTTGTATCCATAAACTTGCTTTGTACCCTGGATAAGAATGAACTATACCAATTTCTGTAGCAGCGGCATCATATGAAACCAACTCGCCATCGGCTAGAGAGCTGGCCATATCATGCTTGTCTTCAAACAAGATAACCTGTAGCAATCGGCATAGAGACGCTTGCATAGCAACCTTCAGTAGCACATCCGTCAACAACAGCATGGCACCAACGTGTGGCAACTGATCATCCAAAGTAGACACTGGCATATCTTCACCTGTACACTCTTCAAACATCACTGGAAAAGGCAGCAAGCCTTGCATACCTTGTATTCTTGCCATAGCTTTAGCAACCAAAACTTGCGACTCGTCATCTACATCGACCACTGGCTCATCGAATACCCAATCACCTTCATCAAGACATTCTTCTTCAGTCAACATGGCCTGACCATCACAAGGCATGAGAGAGGGTGCCCAACCCCTTGGTCTTTGCAAACTGGCTCTTCACCTGCAACCTGGTGTTCTTTGACCACCTTATCGACATGCATAACATCGTATGTCTCATACCTTGAGAAAGCAGACTCCGTTTCCCATGTGCTGTCCGTACCCAAGGCACTGCTATAGCTCGAATACACCTCGACTTTCTCCACAAAACTCACCGGCTTTGGCACTTCAGCTATCTTCTCCACTGCTTGCTTTTTGGAAGTCATTTGGTCAAGCACATTAGGCGGTACCGAGCGTACTCGGTAAACTTCTCTCTGCAGCTCTGCTGATGCGTCATAGACCCACAAGGGATTGTCTCTACTCTATCATCACACCTACCCGCTTCTACCATATGTGCATCAACAAAGGGTCGGATTACCTGAAGCTCTTCCCTAGCAATTGGACTTCGTACCAATGGACTCGCCAGAACCTGCTTTTCCTGTTGCTTCTTTGAAAGCTTCTTCATCCTCCTCTGTGCATAGGCTACTCCTCCTCGTACGTGTATGGTCCATCTATCTCGACTTTATCCCGCACTTTTACATGCAAACAGTCCACAAACTTGGTCATCTTCAAAGAAGTTGCATTCTCTACAGTAGTTACGTTAACCAACTTGCTCCATATGGATTCAAACTCCCACACAAATTCTCAGAAATCACTGTCAAGGCTTTGCTTTAGGTTGTTTATCATCTACTTCACTTCACTCCACTGCGTGTTGGCCACATATCGGCTTCGGAATGCCGCTTCCAATGTGCTTCAATCCTGTTTTTCTTTAGCCTGCAAGCCCTCGTACCATACCTTTGCTTTGCCAAGAACCAGGAGTGGGAAAGCTTGGGCCACTCCCTCTTCTCCTGACAAGCCGCTCTCCAGCAAAAACAACCGATAGTCTTGCAGCCACACTTCTGCATCTTCAGCACCTATAAAAGTTGGAAAACCCGACCATGCCATTCTTGTTAGATCCTGCTCTTCAAACCGCAACACCGTTGTGAGCGGGATGGAAACACACAGAACACCTCTATAATGACCCGACATACACTCTTGGGATTATACACACACACACACTATGGGGCACCACTCGGCTTATACAACCCACATGGCCGAGAGAGGGAACACACCTATGGAGTGAGAGGAGAGAGACTATCCACTTGCCCACTCCACACAGACACACACACACGCACACCCAAAAAACTCAGCTCAAAAGAGGATAATTTCTGATGTTCAAATACAAATGAGCTTGGGCCAACACCAATGGGGCAAATAGCTCACACAATATGAGTAAAAAAGTACCAGATACAATCACAAATTGGAGCAGAAGTTTCTCTCATAGGAGAAACTTACACAGCAAAAACAGTAGAAAAAGAGTGAGGAATTTGGCAAAATGAACAGCTCCATCGCGTCCGGAACGGCCCACAACCCCAGTCTACAATGTCACAGTGCTCAAATCCAACCTCGGATGAGCAGTTTACGGCCAAAACAGGCTCCAAAATGAGCAAAAACACAGTTGCAGCTGTTCCTCCTCTTCTCTCCACTATTTTTCTGGTCTTCTCTCTTGTTTTTAAATTCCCACACTTAGCTTTATTACTTGAGCACCCTTGGCCTTTTAGATGACCTCAAACGGACCCCGAACAGGCCAAAAACTGACCTCGCAGTGGATAGTTGTCACCTTTTTGCATCCATCCGCACACCTGGCACTCAACGTTTTTCAATAATGCATCCCGAAACCATGTGAAGTGGCCCCAAAATATGGTCCGCATGATGAACTTTTTGCATAATTATCACAAGAAAACATCCACGTCGTGTCCGTACTCATCCACGTGCAAGTATTGACCCATTCGTCCTCCTCACGCCACTAGATGCCATCTGACGCATCTGCTTACTGTTGGGGTATAAAGCCCAATGTGGTCGCCCAGGTAAGTGGGCGGGCCGCTAGGTATGTACACATATTCTTTTGTAAAAACCTAATAAGAACTCACTATGGTCTACACATTACAGTAGAGCGAGTTCACCATATCTTCGTGCTCTTCTTCTCGCACTCTCTCGCGTCGCACTTCCGCTCGTACTCCTTCAATTGGTATCAGAGCTCAGATCGAGGCTCGGGGCAGCACTGCAGGAGGCTAGAGTCACCAGCTTAGATTGGAGTGAAATTCGACAGGCAAAGACACGGCCCCAAATCTTGTGAGGTCATCTCGGTCACTGTTCGGCTTCGACAAAGTTCTGCGCAGGCCATTTTCGACTACGTGGTCTCAGCGGGTGCAGATTCGACTCTGCAAATTTGGGGTTTTTTGGCCTAAGACTGCAGGTGCTGAGGATATCGACACTCCCAGAGTGTTGATTTGTGGCTGTCTACACATCGAAGGACGGCTCACAGTTCTCGGAGGCGTGTCACATACGACACGGGCGCATCTACACACAGACTGTAGGCGACATCCACTAGTTCATCAGGTAGCTTGTGTTTGCTGCTTGATATTCCAGATTTCATCCTGACATTGCAGGTACTTCCACATGGGATGTATTGTCAGCGATGATGTATGTTTGTTGAGGGTTTGCTGGCTGTGAGTCACGCAGCAAACAACCGCCGCAGCGGTTACAACATATAGTGGGAAATTTGTTGATGTATTACTTTGTGGGAAGTCTATGTACTGTCAGATTTACTGCAGCCTTTGTTGAGAGTCGAGTGAGGTTTTATTGAGCTGGGGGATTCTCGAATGTTGAGATCCTTTCGGTGATACAGGTTTTGGAGCGATCCTTCGAGCACCCTTAGATAGGCAGCTAGGATGTATTGACTGTGAGTTAGACAGTTGGGGTTGCATCTTTGCTTTACTGCCGTTGAGGCATTGTCGCAGTCTATGCTTACAGGACAGTGACAGGACAGTCAGAGACAGTACAGGTGCAGGACAGGTTTACCCACAACTTACAGTGTTAGAGAGACAGTGGTTTTTTGAGTTGTTTTTTGGTCTGTTTTTAGTACACCAAAGCCATTTTACAAAGGAGACTCTGCCAAAATTTGTGCAGAATCTGAAGCTTTCTTGGTTCATTTGACAGGTTGATATTGGTTCAGAGGTCAGTTTACAGGGGAAACTCTGCCGAATTTTTCCCAGGAAAGTAAACTACTGTGAAGCGTAGCTATGGATGGATCACAGGACACTGCTCTTTACAATATCAAGAAGCTGGATGGAACCAATTTCTCATTGTGGAAGAAGCAGATTTGGCACGGGTTGGTACAAAAAAAGCAGATAAAATCTATAAAGCTCAAGGGGATAAAACCAGAAGATATGGACGAAGATGAATGGAGCGAAATGGATGAATTGACACTTTCTACCATTATGCTGACATTGGCAGAAAGCGTTTACTTCAATGTAGGAGACGAGATGTCGGCTTATCAAGCATGGTTAAAGCTGAGTGATCTTTATGAGAAGCAGAGTGCAGCTTCACAGATATACTGGCTTAAGAAACTTGTTGACTTGAAGATGAAAGAAGGGACACCTATGTCCAATCATCTGAATGAATTCAACACAATCTATAGTCAGTTGTCAGCTCAAGGTTTCAAGTTTGATGAACCTGTTAGAGCTATGTTCCTGTTGATCACATTGCCGGACAGTTGGGACACTTTTCGCACAGCTTTGAGTAATTCTGCACCTCCAGATGGTTTGAACATAGCAGGTGTAGAAGAAAGTCTGCTTACTGAAGAAACCAATAGAAAGACCATGGACAAAGGCAAAGGAACAACCTTAGTTGTCAGGGGAAGGACCAAAGAAAAGTACAAAGGTGGAAAGAGGAATCAATCTCGTAGCAAGTCCCGCAGTGCTAAAGGCAAGAGTGACATAGAATGCTACCATTGTGGCAAGAAGGGTCACATGAAAAGAGACTGCAGAGAATGGAAAGCAGAAAAAGGCAAAGAGAAAGCTGAAGACCATGGTGAGAAGAACAAGTCCTCAGTGAAGATTCAAGAAATAAATGTGACAAACACTGTTGCAGAGGATGACAATCTAGTGTTAGGAGACATCTACTTCTTGAAGAATACAATGGACTCAGATCTTCTTACAACATCTGATGGAAATGCACTGAGTGACTGGATTATAGACTCAGGGGCATCACTTCGTGTGTCTCCAAACAAGGAGTGGTTTACCTCTTATGTGACCACTAAAGATCATGTTCGGCTAGGCAATGGGAAGACATGTGAGATCTTAGGTGTTGGAGATGTTCAATTGAAGTTTCAAAATGGCTCTTCTTTCACGCTGAAGAATGTGAGACATGTTCCTGCAATTACCAAGAGCTTGATCAGCACAGGTTTACTTGATGCTGCTGGCTACGTCACCACTTTTGGACAGAACATGTGGAAGATATCCAAGGGTTCTATGACAGTACCACATGGAGTAAAGTCTGTAGGACTTTACATGATTTATGTATCAAATGTCTCTAAAAATTTAATCAATGTAACCGAGCAGCCGAACGTTTCTTTGTGGCATAGCCGGTTAGGACATATGTCCAAGAAGGGAATGGAAATCTTGTCTCGTTCTGGTTATTTGCTTGGCTTTTCATTTAATGATTTTGAATTCTGTGAACATTTTCTGTATGGTAAGCAAACACAGCAGCCACATAAGCATAGAAGCAGTAGAAGAGATACACAGTTGGCACTTGTTCATAGTGATTTGTGTGGACCTATGCCTAACCTATCTCTAGGGGGAGCTTCTTACTTTATGACATTTATAGATGATTACTCGAGGAAAGTATGGGTTTACTTTCTCAAGCACAAGGATGAAGCGTTTAGTGTTTTCAAAACGTTTGTGACACTTGTGGAGAATCAGAGTGGCAAGAAGCTTAAATGCTTATGCACTGACAATGGTGGCGAGTATGTTTCAAAGGCCTTTCAGGACTTTTGTGAGTCAAAAGGTATAAACGTGAACTTACTGATCCTTACAATCCTCCTCAAAATGGTGTTGCTGAGAGGATGAATAGGACCATACAAGAGAAGGTCAGAAGTATGTTGTCTAATGCACAACTGCCAAATGGGTTTTGGGCTCAAGCTGTATCAACAGCTATTCATCTTATAAATAGATCTCCTAGCAAGGTTTTGCAGAAGGATTCAGTGCCAGAGATGGTATGGTCAGGCAAAATTCCCTCATACAAGCATCTCAGAGTCTTTGGCTGTGAGGCATATACTCACGTTCCAAAGGAATTTAGGAACAAACTTGAGCCAAAGAGTCAAAAGTGCATCTTTCTAGGTTATGGTAATTCTGGTGAGATGGGGTACAGACTTTGGGATCCCGAATCCAGAAAGGTTGTCCGCAACAATGATATTCACTTTAATGAATCCAAATATCATTCTAAACCAGAGAGGGTTGAGGAGATTAGAAGAGTTGTCTTCCAAGAAGATGGACCTGCACGTGCAAGACAAAATGTCAGGGCTCAAGAGGAGCAAGGACAGAATAGAGTGGAACCACAGGTTGTGGCTGAGCCTGAGCCACCTATTGTGCGTAGATCTGGATGTATCACGCGACCTCTTGATAGGTTTGTTCCATCTATGAACTCTGTCATGTTGACTGATTGCAATGAGCCTTCATGTTACAAGGAAGCAGTACAAATGAAGGACTCCGGGAATTGGCAATTGGCCATGCAGTCAAAGATGACAGCTCTGCATAAAAACCAGACATGGAAGCTAGTTAAATTACCACAGGGCAAAATGGCTCTACCTTGTAAATGGGTTTACGGGTATAAGATCACAGCTCATGATAGTCAGCCAAAGTACAAAGCAAGGCTTGTTGCCAAGGGCTTTAGGCAAGAACAAGGAATTGACTTTGATGAAGTCTTCTCTCCGGTGGTCAAGATGACTACATTGAGATGATTTCTTGCATTGGTTGCCATATTAGATTTGGTGTTGCACCAAATCGATGTCAAGACAGCGTTCTTGCATGGTGATTTAGATGTGGAAATTTACATGCAGCAGCCAAAAGGGTTTGTTGAGAAAGGCAAGGAAGATTGGGTATGCCAGCTGTTAAAGAGTCTTTATGGCTTAAAACAATCACCGAGGGCATGGTACCATAAATTCCACAAGTTTATGCTTTCTCAAGGCTACAAACGTAGTGAGTTCGATCACTGTCTATATACAAAGAAGGCTAAGGATGGTAGTTGGCTGATCCTTATTTTGTATGTGGATGACATGTTGATTGGTGGCAAGCACTTGGAGGAAATTTCAGCTTTGAAGTCAAAGATGGCAAAATCGTTTGACATAAAAGACATGGGTGAGGCAAGTCATATACTTGGTATGCACATTGAGAGAGACAGATCAAAGAAGTTGATTTGGTTATCTCAAACAGAGTATATTGAAAAGGTTTTTCAATGTTTCAATATGGAATAGGGAAAGGCACTGAGTGTTCCATTGCCACCCTATGTGAAACTTAGCAAACAAGATTGTCCTGTGTCTGAGGAAGAACAGGCTGAAATGGATAAGATTCCATATGCGTCTGCAGTGGGTAGTTTGATGTATGCAATGATTGCTACTCGCCCAGACATTGCATTTGCAGTGGGAGTAGTAAGTCGATACATGTCAAACCCAGGAAAGAAACATTGGGAGGCAGTGAAAGGAATATTGAGATACCTGAAAGCTACAAAGAGTATGCGTATATGCTATGGGAGTCAGGAGCTAAGTGTAAAGGGTTTTACAGACTGAGATTATGCAGGTGACTTAGACAACCGAAGGTCTACGTCAGGGTATGTCTTTACATTGGCTGGTGGAGCAGTATCATGGCGTTCTAGATTACAAGATTGTGTTACTCAGTCTACTACAAAGGCTGAATATGTTGCAGCATCAGAGGCATGCAAAGAATCAATTTGGCTTAATCAACTAGTAACAGATTTGGGAATCAAAGAAGAGATGCCTGTGTTATATTGTGATAGTCAAAGTGCTATACAATTGGCTCGCAATCCAGTTTATCACTCAAAGACAAAGCATGTGGATGTGAAGTATCATTTCATTAGGGAAATGCTCGAGGATAAGCAACTTCAGCTTGTCAAAGTTCACACCACAGAAAATCCTACTGATCTACTTACAAAAGGACTTCCCTCAGAGAGCTTTGCGCATTTTCGCAAGCAGTTAGGTGTAGGGTAGTACATCACTTCTCTACATCTCTTGTATATTAGCTTGTATAGTAGCTTCTCTCACACTTAAAGTACCACATTGGACTTTAAGTGGGAGGTTGTTGGGGTATAAAGCCCAATGTGGTCGCCCAGGTAAGTGGGCAGGCCGCCAGGTATGTACACATATTCTTTTGTAAAAACCTAATAAGAACTCACTATGCTCTACACATTACAGTAGAGCGAGTTCATCATATCTTCGTGCTCTTCTTCTCGCACTCTCTCTCGCGTCGCACTTCTGCTCGTACTCCTTCACTTACCTCATGTCGTCGGCCCGCGGATAGCTTCTTCGAGAAGTTTTACGTGCTACCGAATCCTCATTATTTTAGAAAAAACACACTGGTACTAGTGATAGTGAAAATCGATGCACTATGTACATGTTGTCCTACCTGTACACATGTGGGCCCCACGCAACCACCTGGCTCTGGAAAATGGGCAATCCCTTATTTGGTTCACCATGCATGGGTATGTACATATGCGCAATCCATTGCTCCAAATAACTCCTGACATAATTTGCCCATCCCCTAGCCTGCTAGATCATTCATGAACAACAACAACAAAAAGCGATATGAGACTCGCAGCGTCACAAGTCTCCTCATCCTTCACCAACACTGCTTGATCCACAGGAAGGTCATCTTGCTCGACCATCATTAACCTGGCATGATACAATTTAAGACGCAATCCATTTACCCTTGACTTATGTAGAACCCCATCCAGGTTAGCCAACTGATATGTACCATTCGGGAAACACTCCACTACCTTGAAAGGGCCTTCCCACTTAATTTGAAACTTCCTTTCAAAGGTGTTGTCCAACTTACTGTTGTAGCGCAAAACCAAGTCATGCTTCTTGATACCCGTACTTTTGAACTTTTCATTTATCTTTGCTAAAGCCTTATCTTGCATTTGTGCATAATGTTCCAATGCAGTCATTCTATCTAGCTGAAACTCTTGTAACTGTAAGAGCCTCTCTTTGAATGCATCACTAGACGGCCCAAGAAATTTCTCTAGCATCTTTACTGCAGGCAACTCTACCTCCACAGGCAATAGTGCTTCCTTTCCATACACCAAATAAAATGGAGTAAACCCTGTACCTGTCTTCACCGAAGTACGGTAATCCCATAATGCACTAGGAAATTCCAAATCCCAATTCTTTCCTTGGTGCTCTGTCACTTTTGAAAGAATTTGCACCAACTCACCATTGAATCTTTCATTTAAGCCATTACACTATGGGTAATAAGGAGTGGTATGCTGGTGCCTAATTCTCATCTTTGCGCATAAAACATCTAGCAGTTTAGCTCTAAAGCCAGACCCCTTATCTGAAAGTTGCTCCAGTGGCACCCCAAACTTGCAACATATTTCATCATACAAAAATTTTGCCACATCCTTTGCAGTGATCTGTTTTACTGCTATAGCCTCTGCCCATCTAGAGAGATAGTCCACTGAGTTCAAAATATAGCTTTTGCCCCTGCTTGTGATAGGTAACGGGCCTATTGCATCAATCCCCCACTTTTCAAACACATCAAACGCCATAATGGTTTTTCGTAGCTCTGGCTTCAGCACTCTCTTCCCAAATGCTTAACACCTATTGCAAGACCTACACCAATGGTGAACATCCTTGTGCAAACTAGGCCAGACCCCTCTTGCAAGATCTTATGCAAAGTGATCTTTAGAGAAAAATGGCCGCCACATGCGCCTTCATGATTCTCTTCCAACACTCTATAAAGCTCCTCCCGCCAAGGTACACGTCTCAACACTAGATCAACCCCTTTCATGTATAATACATCACCAATCAATTTGTACCTGTATGCTCTACGCACAAAACCATACTTCTTCGACTTCTGAATCTCCTTTGGAATGATTCCTGTTAGCAAAAACTCCTCTTCTTGAGCCAAACTTTCCCGGCCATGATAAAGAGGTAAATTGGTCCTCAACACAAATAGCTCCCCAATCATGCTTTGAGCCGCTTCATGTGCCTCTCCATTTAGAGCACGTTCAATGTGTCTGATGCTTCATGCTTCAAACTTTTTTAATAGGCCTTTAATTCTGAAACACATTTCCTTCAATGAGGTGTTCTTGCTCTTCCACACACCCAGCACTTGCTTCACAACTAACAAGGCATCACCTTTTATGCTCAACCTTCTAACCCCATGCTTCAAACAAATGTGTAATCCAGCTTCCAACATAGCATATTCAGCCTCATTGTTACTATGCGCATCCAACTTGAACCCTCTCTTGCATACTAGCTTCCCCTCTGGATCATAGAGTGCTATACCCCCTGAAGCTGCATCATGGCTCTTTCTGTATGAGCCATCAAAGAACAACACATGTGCATTGTTGATCTGTGGCACTTCTTCGACTACCTTTTTCACCACCTCTTCCTTAACAAGAAGAGGATTCTCCTTGTACGTCAACAAATCAGCTAGGGTAGCACTTGTACTGTCTTCCACTAAAAAAGAGAACTCAAATTCTTGCAGCTCAATTACCCATTTCTTGACCACATTTGACATGTTAGTGCCATTAATTAATTGTGGCAAAAAAGCATAACTCGTCAAGAAAACAAAAGGTCATGGTAGCAAGTAATGAGGAAATCGTTGACAAGCAAATATTACATTGGCCATCACTAGCTCTACTTCTGAGAGTTTTCTCTCTGCCACCAACTTCACTCGGGTTGCACAATACACTGGCCTCATATAATGGCTGCCCTTCCCCTTTTGCAATAACATGGCTCCAATGGCATCATCCCCTACCGATGGATTTACATTAAAAACTTTCTCCCAATCAGGAGCGTACATGGCTGACAACCCCCCCTAACACCTCTTGAAACACTTCTTCACACTTGTCATCCCATTGCAGTGGATCATGCTTTTCCACTTGTTGTAATGGATAAAAGAACTGCGAAGACAATGGAATAAACCGTGCCATGTACTTCACTTTGTGTATAAAGGTTGCCAATTTCTTAGTACTCGTAGGTGATGGAAGAAGAATAATAGACTTAACCTTGTCTGGATCAGCCTCAATGCCATTTTCGGACACCATATGGCCCAATAACTTCACCCTTGGCTATGCTAGATGACATTTCTTTGGATTTAGTTGTCCTCCACATTCATCATATCGAGCCAATACCATCTGCAGCTTCTCATGGTGTTCAACCCTGCTGCTATAGACACAGAAGTCATCCAAAAAACCTTTAACACAATTGCCAATGAAAGGTTCCAATACCCAATTTTCTCTCTCTTGATAGAAAGATGGTCCATTTGACAACCCAAATGGCAATATTGTATAGCAATAGCAACCCCATGGCGTAATGAAAGTTGTTTTTGTGCGGTCCTTAAGAGCAATCTTCAATTGAAAATAGCCTGAAAAACCATCACACACACTGTACCTCTCATAACCTGCCACCACTGAGTCCAAGATCTGATCAATGAATGGAAGAGGATATGGGTTCTTCTTAGTGGCTGCATTTAAAGGCTTAAAATCGACACAAATCCTCCACTTTCCATCCTTCTTTGGACTGACTGCTACTGGACTCACCCATTCTGTGGTCTCCACTGGGACTATGAACCCTGCCTTCAATAACTTGTCCACCTCTTCTCACAAGGCTTCCATTTGCTCTTGACCCATTCTTCTAAGCCTTTGCCGCACTGGCTTAGCACCTTCTTTCAGCTCTATATGCATCTCTTCGCCTTTGAACCCTCTGATCTCTTCATATGAAGTAATGAACAAATCAGGAAAACTAGCTAGCATGTGCAAATATATCTCCTTCTTCATAGCTGAGAGGTCTCCACTGATCATTTGTGTCATCAATTCCTGCTTCTTTGACAACTCAACCTTGGTCTGCATCAGTCCTTCAATCACTTCATAAGGCCCTTCACTTTCATCCTCAACTTCATTTGTAAATGCGACTAAACCAGACTCATGGATTCCTTTGTCCATCAAAAGAAATGCAACATCATCATCCTCATCACTGCAGGTAGTACTATCACTGTCCTCTTCAGTCACTGTGGAAGAGTCTTCATCACTAGACTCATCCTCATCTTCATAAATCTCCTCCAATCGTTTCCTTGTGTCCATATTATATAGCTTCTTGGGACCTGTCTTTCCATAGAGGCTAATCGTACCACGTCTCCAATCCTGAACAGCTCCTACTACAC
Source organism: Adiantum capillus-veneris (assembly GCF_014529385.1). Taxonomy (NCBI): domain Eukaryota; kingdom Viridiplantae; phylum Streptophyta; class Polypodiopsida; order Polypodiales; family Pteridaceae; genus Adiantum; species Adiantum capillus-veneris. Next base: position 100,923,159 of record NC_140960.1, on the reverse strand, counting down.
GTAACCATGGTCTACCCAGTATAATAGGATATGCTCCCAACCCCGCTGGCATCACATGAAAATCAACCACTGCCTTTGCATCATATGCTTCCACTTCTAATCTCTTTACAACACCTAAACATTTTACTTTCTGATGGTTTGCTAATCTGATCCGAAAACCTGACACCCCAGTCACTGGAAGACCCATCTTCTCAATGCATGAGTGTGTTATGACACATATTTGGGCTCCGCCATCAACATAACCTTGTCCCAGATTTTTTCTTTTGTGCCACACATCTACTATTGGGCAAATGTCTGGTAGCTCATCCATCGCCAACACTTTCACTGAACCTCTATCTGGCTCTTTCTCCATTGGGTTAACCATCCTCTTCCACTGTCGCTTTAGCTTAGGCACCATCTCTATAAGCTGCCCAAAAGTAACATCGGCTTTCCTGCTTGTCAGATCCTCCTTCAAGTCATAGCTTAATTGCCCATCCCCTAGTGGAAAATCTGAAACATGAAACTTGCGACGAGCCCTCCTTTTTCTATTGGCCTTGACATCCTCGCCTTCATGGCTCTTTCCCTTCTTCTTACTAGGACCTGGGACACTTCTTTCTTCCTTTTCCTCTATGGTCCTCTTCCCAATAGGCATCACTAATGTATCCTCTAGCTTTGATGCCTTCTCCAAGGTGACTACACTTAGCACTTTTGTCTTTCCCTTTTCCTCCCAGGTTAATCCACTGATTCCTTCATCTCCCTTAATTTCGATGCCATAATCATTGCACCTAGTTAGCACCTGTCTTGGCAATGGATACATGTCTCCCCCCATCCTTGGTGGCTTATCACATTGCGGGCTGATGTGGCCCAACTCTCCGCAATTATAACATGTGGGCGTCTGCCTCCAAAACCTACCATTGCTTTGTCCAACACCATTCCTAGGTCTTTCGTCACCTCCTGGCTGATTTTCAAACCTCCCTCGACCTCGATTATTTCCCACTTGACCTAGCATGTTTACGCTGAGATTCTTCATTAAATCTACCACTTGCCTCATGTCTTGCCTTAGTCCATCATCTTGCACTGTTGTAGTGACCACTGTTGGCATAACCTGGAGAGTAACAGCAACCACTGGTTCCTGATGAACCCTTGGCATGCGACCTTGTAACCCTGGCATGCGACCTTGTAAAGAGTCCATAGGCTGAAATTCAGACCTCATGGGCAAAGACTCCACCCCTAACTGGCTCATTTTCCTCAACTTCCACTCTTTGTTCCTTGCCACTTCCAATGCATCTTCATATGTCCTAGGCTTCTTTAGCTCCACTCTCCAACGTATATTCTCCCAACGACTAGCCAAGAACCTATCCTTCTTCATCATATCAGGTGGGGGGACCTGTGGTGCTAAGGCCTTGCACATCCGCTCCCATGCCAATGAGAACTTACGTATGTATGCATCTACTGGCTCATCTTCCTTTTGCACTAAAGCCTGTACTTCTTGCCACACTTTGTCAGGATCTTCTATCTTCACAAACTCCACTTCCAACCCATGCCGTAGATTGTCCCAACTCAATCTTACAGGTGGATCAGCCACACGCAACTCCTCTTCAAATGCTTTAGACCAAACCCGTGCATCACTCTTCAAACAGATTTGGAGAAGACGTAACATCTGTGCAGGATCATGAATATGGTTGCTAATGCAGGCAACCTCCATCTTCTCCAAAAAGTCTTCCACATCTTTATCACTTCTTCCATGAAACTCCGGATAAGAGAAAGCCATGGCTACCCAAATTATGATGCTTTGAGAACCCCTTCGAACACACGTGCAACAACCCAAAACGTTTCACTACCCAATCCCCAGAAACTTCAATGGAGCTCAGCTTTAGATAAGGACAAACACATGCACATCAAATGAGTTTTCATAGTTAATCATTGGAATTACAACAGGCAAAGGACATTCTAGGATCTCTCGTAATCTTCTTGGCCCGAACATAAAGACTATGCGCTACTGAAAAAAAATCTTCCTCGACACATGAACATTTATCTGGATTCTTTGAGTTAAATGAAAAGGAGTGAATTGAGGGCCATTTTGATCATCCATTAAAGCCAACCATGTAGCTCCCAAGAAGGCACATCTGACTTATCCTCTGATTTTGCCAAAATTTCAGCAGCATAATAGCATAAATGGCTCAAAAGACCAAAAATCCAGCCATCATAACTTGGAAAAATTTTGACAGAGTTTCTCCAGAAATAGAGTAGTGAGAACCCAAAATATAGACTGTATATGTATGCATAAAGTGCCAACAATAGAACCCGAGCATCAAGTAAGAACCACTAGTCATAGCCTATGGCGAGGTCACGAAAAGGGTGCTCCAGCTACCTGTATCACCCAAAGGATCTCCACATTTGAGAATCCTCCAGGTCAATAAAACCTGACGCTATCGACCCTCACACGAAGGCTAATGCAAATCGCGTATAGTCAAGTCTCAGAAATGACTATCTTCCAGAGCAAGTCTCAGAAATGGCTCGGACTGCCAAATAAAACCAAGTATGGCTCCACAAAGGCGTACAATGGAAGTTTCCACAAGTAATGCACAATACCAGCAGACAATGCGCTCAAGAAGACGCTAAATGATGCATACCCACAACAACTGCAAGTGACTCCACTGTTAGTATATCACTGTACTCCAGCTACGTGTACCTATGTGAATCACCTGTACCTGCACCTGTAACCTGTAACCTGTAATCTGTAACCTGTAATCCCGAATCTCGAAGCTTGAAGCTCGAGGCCGAAGGTACTCGAAGAAGATCCTCCGTGGGGGGCACGGAATGTGAGCGGGATGGAAACACACATAACACCTCTATAATGACCCCACATACACTCTTGGGATGATATACACACACACTATGGTCCACCACTCGGCTTATACAACCCACCTGGCCGGGACAGGGAACACACCTATGGAGTGAGAGGAGAGAGACTATCCACTTGCCCACTCCACACACACACACACACACACACACCCAAAAAACTCAGCTCAAAAGAGGAGAATTTTCGATGTTTAGATACAAATGAGCTTGGGCCAACACCAATGGGACAAATAGCTCACACAATATGGGTAAAAAAGTACAAGATACAATTACAAATTGGAGCAGAAGTTTGGCTCATAGGAGAAACTTACATAGCAAAAACAGTAGAAAAAGAGTGAGGAATTTGGCAAAATGAACAGCGCCATCGCGTCGGGAACGGCCCAAAACCCTAGTCTACAATGTCACAGTGCTCAAATCCGACCTCAGATGAGCAGTTTACGGCCAAAACAGGCTTCAAAATGAGCAAAAACACAGTTGCGGCTGTTCCTCCTCTTCTCTCCACTCTTTTTCTGGTCTTCTCTCTTCTTTTTCAGTTCCCACACTTATCTTTATTACTTGGGCACCCTTGGTCTTTTAGATGACCTCAAACGAACCTCGAACTGACCAAAAACTGACCTCGCAGTGCATAGTTGTCACCTTTTTGCATCCATCCGCACACCTGGCACTCAACTTTTTTCAATAATGCATCCCGAAACCATGTGAAGTGGCCCCAAAATATGGTCCGCATGATGACCTTTCTGCATAATTATCACAAGAAAACATTCATGTCGTGTCCGTACTCATCCACGTGCAAGTATTGACCCCATTCGTCCTCCTGACGCCACTAGATGCCATCTGACGCATCTGCTTACCTCATGTCGTCGGCCCACGGATAGCTTCTTCGAAAAATTTTATGTGCTATCAACTCCTCATTATTTTAGAAAAAACACACTAGTACTGGTGATAGTGAAAATCGATGCACTATGTACATGTTGTACTACCTGTACACATGTGGGCCCCACGCAACCACCTGGCTCTGGAAAACGGGCAATCCCTTATTTGATGCACCCTGCATGGGTATGTACATATGTGCAATCCCTTGCTCCAAAAAACTCCCGACACCGTCTTCGACTTCACCAAGGAGCAACCAGTAGCTCTGGGGGCACCACTGATGGGATAGGGAATACGGATACAACACCCGGTACACAATATGACTCCCTCTCTATAGCCCAGGGATCAACCCGCACCCCTACCCATACAGAAACACACACGCTCGCACACTTTTTGCAACTTGCACTGAACAACCTCGCTTACGAGAACCTTCGACTACACATAGTCGCATTTACATACGCACACACCAATGCACCCATATCTGTAAACACACTCACATCGGGAGACTCGTACGCCTCGACCGCACACAAAACCACACCCAATGTGCAACCACAATCACTCTCTCCCTCTCTCTCTCTGCACACACACATGCAATCCCGGAGCCAATTCTACCACGGACATATGGCAAAAGACGAGACACAGACGAGATTGATGACGAAATGGGCAAAAAACACAAACCGACTATGTATCACATAAACATTATCCAATACAATGATAGCGGCCCTTGGCGGCTACTGCTCAGTCCATGGAGACTCTTCCAAACATGATTGACGGCGCTCGTGATGACGGCCACACCATGGCGTGCAATCATCCTTGTGCTCCACTTTATGCTATTGGCAGCCCGTATCCCTTGATGACCTTCTACACCTGCTCCAAGGAAAGCCCTCGGCTTCAACAATCCTGGCGGTTCCCCATTGTCATATTCATGGCCACAACCCTTATCCTGAGATGGCCGTTCCCCTCTGCAGACCTCGGCCTCTTCAAAAGCCTCTCCTCCTCTGCTAGGCCTGCAACCCACCCTTCACCTGCGAGACTCGGCTCTCCAAGCTCCTGCAGCGCTCTCCAACAGTCCCCTCTCTTCCTGCATCTCGCACAGCCTTCTGTGGCGCACCACCCTTACACACTTGATGTCTCGGCAGAATCCCTGAAACCGGCTCCTGATCCTTCCTCGGCATATATCACAATGCATGAACTGATGGGCTGCAGCCCTTCCACCTGCAGGTCGCGGCCTCTGTACCTTGATGGGCCCCGACTTGATTGCTCTAGATTTCTGCCAGCCCTGTAACCGACTGTGTGGTGCCCCTCTTTTTAGCCCTACATATGGCCCCTCCTGGTCCTTGTTGTTGATCGACCTTGGCGGCTCCTCTCTGAAACCGGCTTTACAGGCTCTTCTCAATCCTCTAATGCCCCCCCCCCCCCCCCCCCCCCCCAATCGCATGGCCGTTTTTCTTCTCCTCTGCCCACGCCGTTGGCAACCCCCAATCTGGCGCCACTTTCCTCCTGGCCGCCATGCTTTCCAGATAGATGGCACTTCCCCTCAGCTCTGCCCGTCCACCAGATGACGCTATCTTCATTATAGAATGCAGCTTGCTTTCATTTTTTTTTAATAGCATGGCAATCTTTAAAAAAACCTTAACTTGCGACTTAGCGGGTGTTCCCACCAAACGCAACCCGCAGCCAATAGCTTTGCGTCTCTTACCATAACCTGAGACCTTGCTTTGGAACCAAGGCCTTCACGGCTTTAAGTAAACATAATTGACCCACAAGAATCAAATCCCCGGATGCTTTGATACTTGCCGATAATGGCGACTGCAACAAACATTGGCCGCTCCGAATCCCAATGCAGCCATGATACATGGCCACAATCAAGCTCTGGTTTGGAATGGATCTCCAAAAGAACTCCGAATAACAAGCCAAAAAAAACAAGCCATAGAGTAAACGGTGACTATATTTCATGTACCTGCAAACATCTCGATCATTAGAGGCCCAAAATCATCGCTTGACCTCTAAAGTGCCACATCTGGCACACACATCACAATCCAACTTGCTACAATTTGCATCTAGTATTTGCTCCATCGCTTCTTCACGAGTCCTCACAATTCCACACTGATGCTAGTACCACTATCTTAGGTCGACACAACTCAGTTGCACCATCATTGCCCAACCCCTCGTTGAGCATTCATGCTCAACCGTAGCATTATTTAGGTAAAGTACCATTGCATAATTAAAAGTTGATAGATAGTATTTATATGAAGTAGTAGATAGATAGAGTGAATCTAGTAGATAGATAGAGAGCTTCACTATCTGCCGCACCCGCCTGGGTCAAATGGAAAGCTGCATGCTTCCCCAAGCATGATTGTAGTCCCTCCCGGATCAAAAATGCGGCTTTGATCATCGTCATCCGTCTGTAAAACACACACAAACCATCCCTACTTTGTACCCGAAAACCTGTAAACTGACCACTCTTGCTTGGCATAGCCTGGTCTTGCTTCAACTTGTATCCATAAACTTGCTTTGTACCCTGGATAAGAATGTACTATACCAATGTCTGTAGCAACGACATCATATGAAACCAACTCGCCATCGGCTAGAGAGCTCGCGATATCATGCTTGTCATAACATGTAGCAATTGGTATAGAGGCGCTTGCATAGCAACCTTCAGCAGCACGTCCGTCAACAAGAGCATGGCACCAACCTGTGGCAACTGATCATCCAAAGTAGACATTGGCATATCTTCACCTGTACACTCTTCAAACATCACTGGAAAAGGCGACAAGCCTTGCATACCTTGTATTCTCGCCATAGCTTTAGCAACCAAAACTTGTGACTCGTCATCTACATCGACCACTGGCTCATCGAATACCCAATCACCTTCATCAAGACATTCTTCTTCAGTCAACATGGCCTGACCATCACAAGACACGAGAGAGGGTGCCCACCCCCTTGGTCTTTGCAAACTAGCTCTTCACCTGCAACCTGTTGTTCTTTGACCACCTTATCGACATGCATAACATCGTATGTCTCATACCTTGAAAAAGCAGACTCCGTTTCTGATGTGTTGTCCGTACCCAAGGCACTGCTATAGCTCGAATACACCTCGGCTTTCTCCACAAAACTCACCGGCTTTGGCACTTCAGCTATCTTCTCCACTGCTTGCTTTTTGGAAGTCATTTGGTCAAGCACATCAGGCGGTACTCGGTAGACTCCTCTCTGTAGCTGCTGAGGCGTCATAGGCCCACAAGGGATAGTGTCTACTCTATCATCACACCTACCCTCTTCTACCATATGTGCATCAACAAAGGGTCCGATTACCTCAAGCTCTTCCCTAGCAATTGAACTTCGCACCAATGGACTCGCCAGAACCTGCTTTGCCTGTTGCTTCTTCAAAAGCTTCATCGTCCTCCTCTGTGCATAGGCTATTCCTCCTCGTACGTGTATGGTTCATCTATCTCGACTTTATCCCGCACTTTTACATGCAAACAGTCCACAAACTTGGTCATCTTTAAAAAATTTGGATTCTCTGCAGCAGTTACCTTAACCAACTTGCCCCATATGGATTCAAACTCCCACACAAATTCTCAGAAATCACCGTCAAGGCTTTGCTTTAGGTTGTCCATCATCTGCTTCACTTCACTCCACTGCATGTTGGCCACATATCGGCTTCAGAATGCCGCTTCCAATGTGCTCCAATCCTGTTTTTCTTCAGCCTGCAAGCCCTCGTACCATACCTTTACTTTGCCACGAACAAGGAGTGGGAAAGCTTGGGCCACTCCCTCTTCTCTTGACAAGCCGCTCTCCAGCAGAAACAACCCATAGTCCTGCAGCCACACTTCTGCATCTTCAGCACCTGTAAAAGTCGGAAAACCCGACCATGCCATTCTTGTTAGATCCTGCTCTTGAAGTCGCAAAACCGTCTTCGACTTCACCAAGGAGAAATCAGTAGCTCCTCCATGGGGGCACCACTGATGGGATGGGGGAGAAGGATACAACACCCGGTACACAATATGACTGCCTCTCTAGAACCCCGAGATTAACCCGCACCCCTACCCATACAGAAACACACAGCATGCACACTTTCTGGAACTTGCACTGAACAGCCTCGCTTACGAGCAACTTCGTCTACACACAGTCGCATTTACTGACGCACACATAAATGCACCCATATCTATAAACACATGCACACTGGGAGGCCTCGCACGCTTCAACCGCACACAAAACCACACCCAATCTGCAACCACAATCACTCTCTCCCTCTCTCTCTGCACACACACACGCAATCCTGGAGCCACTGCTACCACGGGCATACACGGGCATACGGTAAAAGACGAGATGTAGACGAGATTGATGGCGAACTCGGCAAGAAACACAAACCGACTATGTATCACATAAACATTATCCAATATAATGATAGCGGCCCTTGGCAGCTACTGCTCAGTCCATGGCGACTCTTCCAAACACGATTGACGGCGCTTATTACGACGGCCACACCATGGCGTGCAATCATCCTTGTGCTCCACTTTATGCTATTGGCAGCCCGTATCCCTTGATGAACTGCTACACCTGCTCCAAGGCAAGCCCTCGACTTCAACGATGCTGGCGGTTCCCCTTTGTCATTGTGTTCATGGCCACAACCCTTATCCTGAGATGGCTGCTCCCCTCTGCAGCCCTTGGCCTCTTCAAAAGCTTCTCCTTATACACTAGGCCTGTAGCCCGCCCTTCACCTGCGAGACTCGGCCCTTCAAGCTCCTGCAGCGCTCTCCAACAGTCCCCTCTCTTCTTGCATCTCGCGCAGCCTTCTCTGGCGCACTACCCTTATGCACTTGATGTCTCGGCACAATCGCTGAAACAGTCTCCTCCTTCCTCTGCATATATATATCGCAATAAACGAACTGATTGGCTGCAGCCCTTCCACCTGCAGGTCGCGGCCTCTGTACCTTGATGGGCCCCGACTTGATTGCTCTCGACTTTTGCCAGCCCTGTAACCGACTGTGTGGTGCCCCTCTTTTTAGCCCTACATACGGCCCCTCCTGGTCCTTGTTGTTGATCGACCTTGGCGGCTCCTCTCTGAAACCGGCTTTACAGGCTCTTCTCAATCCTCTAATGCCACCCCCAGAATCGCGCGCCCTTGCATGGCCTTTTTTCTCCTCCTCTGCCCACGCCCTTGGCAACCCCCAATCTGGCGCCACTTTCCTCCTGGCCGCCATGCTTTCCAGATAGATGGCACTTCCCCTCAGTCCACCAGATGGCGCTATCTTCATTATAGAATGCAGCTAGCTTTCATTTTTTTTTAATAGCATGGCAATCTTTAAAAAAACCTTAACCTGCGACTTAGCGGGTGTTCCCACCAAACGCAACCCGCAGCCAATAGCTTTGTATCTCTTACCATAACCTGAGACCTTGCTTTGGAACCAAGGCCTTCACGGCTTTAAGTAAACATAATTGACCCACAAGAATCAAATCCCCAGATGCTTTGATACTTGCCGATAATGGCGACTGCAACAAACATTGGCCGCTCCAAATCCCAATGCAGCCATGATACATGGCCACATTCAAGCTCTGTTTTGGAATGGATCTCCAAAAGAACTCCGAATAACAAGCCAAAAAAAACAAGCCATAGAGTAAACGGTGACTATATTTCATGTACCTGCAAACATCTCGATCATTAGAGGCCCAAAATCATCGCTTGACCTGTAAAGTGCCACATCTGGCACACACATCACAATCCAACTTTCTACAATTTGCATCTAGTATTTGCTCCATTGCTTCTTCATGAGTCCTCACAATTCCACACTGATGCTAATACCACTATCTTAGGTCGACACAACTCAGTTGCACCATCATTGCCCAACCCCTCGTTGAGCATTCATGCTCAACCGTAGCATTATTTAGGTAAAGTACCATTGCATAATTAAAAGTTGATAGATAGTATTCATATGAAGTAGTAGATAGATAGAGTGAATCTAGGAGATAGATAGAGAGCTTCACTATTTGCCGCACCCGCCTGGGTGAAATGGAAAGTTGCATGCTTCCCCAAGCATGATTGTAGTCTCTCCCGGATCAAAAATGCGGCTCTGATCATCGTCATCCGTCTATAAAACACACACAAACCATCCCTACTTTGTACCAGAAAACCTGTAAACTGACCACTCTTGCTTGGCATAGCCTGGTCTTGCTTCAACTTGTATCCATAAACTTGCTTTGTACCCTGGATAAGAATGTACTATACCAATGTCTGTAGCAGCGGCATCATATGAAACCAACTCGCCATCGGCTAGAGAGCTCGCGATATCATGCTTGTCATAACATGTAACAATTGGTATAGAGGCGCTTGCATACACTACTACATTTGCCCCCCTATAGCGACGGCTACAGCGATGAATTTTTGTCGCATTAGCGAGGGAAAAAGGCGTCGTTGTAGCCGTCACTAGTGTACGTCGCATAAACGAGGGCTATAACGACGAGTTACTGTCGCATAAGCAACAGAAATAAGACGTTTACTTTTTGTGGCATAAGCGACGCGTGGCAAAATGCGTGGAATAAGCGGCGCGTGGCATAAGCGGCGAGATGCTTAAGCGAGGAGTTTAAAAAAAAAAAAAAAAAGCGCATCACTGACGGTTTTAACATGACGACTATATGACGTGCAGGGTTTCATAAGTAATCTCTCTCCGCTCCCTCTCTCTCTCACACACACACACACAATACATACAACAATCTAGCTCTAATGCTGTCTCTCTCTCTTTCTCTCTCTCTAGCTCGTCTACACACATACAAACTCTAGCTCTTGAGTGGAACACACACACCCACAAACTCTAACTCTCTCTCTCGCGCCGGTGTTCTTGCATTTGTGATTGCTCTCGTTGCTCATATATTTGTTGATATTTCGCATAGTAGTGTGGGCGTTGATCGGACCGGTGTGTACGTAACCGATATAAATTTACAATTTCGGCTTCAAGATGAATTATGCTAAACAACTCTCTCTCTCTCTCTCTTTGCTAATTTTTTAAGTTAGAACTTTAAATTAAATAAAAAATAGACGATCATGTTTGTTTATTAAAAATATATATTAAAATAAAATAGCAGGTCCTCAAAGCAATATTAAATCTCAAACCCATGATTTCTGTCATATAGCAGACGTTTCTATAAGTCCTAAATCGGATCCCTTTGTTCAGTTAAGAAAAACGTTCTTGATGTATAGCAGAAATAATTCTTGCGAACTTCTAAAATGATCCATTGGTCAGCCGCTTCAGATCTCGTGAGCCATATAGCTTGCCAAGATGCCTCGTTGGCACGTGGACAAGCTATGTGGGCTCACGAGATCTCAAACGGCTCACAAATGGGCCATTTTCAAAGTTCAAACAAGCTGTATAACTTGTTCACATGCCTCATTGGCACGTGGGCTCCATGCGCTAAAGCTCGTCGATTGACCATTTCTGAAGTCCATGACCAAAAAACGCTCGCGGACTACTTTGGAAACGGCCCATTGGCGAACCATTTAAGATTCTGCGAACCCACATAGCTTTTTCGCGTGCCAAAGAGACATGTGGGCAAGCTATAGGACTCGCCGAGAGCTCAAACAGCTGACCGATGTATTGTTTCTGATCGTTTTTTGCTCGAGGACTTTGAGAACGATCCATATATCAAGGAGTTGTTTGAGCTCTTAGCGAGCCGTATAGCTTTACCATTTGCCTCATTGGTACATGGACATTCCATGTGGGCTCACAAGAGCTCCAACGGCTTGCCGATGGACCGTTTCTAGAGTCCACAAAAAAAAATAAAACTTGTCCCTATTTCATACAACTCGGGACATGTGGGTTTAACATGAAAATAAAGAAAATTTGGTACATGTCGGTACTTGGTACTTGGTACATGTCGGTACTTGGTACTTGGTCCTTGCTTTAATTTGGCTGTAGGTTCCATAATAAAACTTCGTACTTGCAATTGGTACATGGTCCATGGTATTAATTGGTCGATGTAACTTTGTGGTACTGTAGTAAATTAACATGAAAACAATAAAACCTCTTTAGTGTTAGATTTGGTATAAGGTACTTGGTACTTAGTACTTGCAACTTGAAACTTGGTACTTGATTTGGTACAAGATATGTAGAATCTGACACTTAGCGTAAAATCTGCTACCTTTACAAAAAATATGAAAATCAAAAGCTTGTTAATACTAGAACCTGACATAGAAACCAAGAAAACTTGTTAGTGTTAGATTTGGCAGTTGATTTAGAGTTTGGTATCAGGTTCCATAATGAAACTTGATAGTTGTCGTTGGTGCATGGTACATGGTACATGGTACATAACTTGCAACTTGGAGCGTATGATGCTTGTAGTTGGTGCATGGTACATGGTACGTAACTTGAAACTTGGAGCGTATGATGCTTGTAGTTGGTGCATGGTACATGGTACGTAACTTGAAACTTGGAGCGTATGATGCTTGTAGTTGGTGCATGGTACATGGTACGTAACTTGAAACTTGGAACGTATGATGCTTGGTACTTTGAAACGTCATAGTTCAAATCTTCATCTTAAAAAAAACATTGTAAGCCTTTTTAACAACGTGTACATCGACCGGGCAAAAAGCCACAGGCGGTGACCCAAACCAGGTTACTTAGGTTAATTATCTGATCGACAAATAATTAATTGTTTGACAATAGACAAATTCAATGATACAACAAACACATGTCAGTATATATCATCAATAAGTTTATGTACACGTGTCCAAATGTGTAGTGATCAATCCTCACATATACAAAACAAATCTCATCATCACATACGATGTAGCAATGCACACTAAAAAATACATATAGAACGATCCCAAATATGCAAAAGAAATCTCTACGCAGGATCACTATGTGATCCATCACTACTGGAAGATTCACTATCATCGGTCTCATGATCGCTAGTGCCACCACCACTAGTCCGAACCGTGGGACTACGACTGTCCCCATCTCCGCGATTGTCACCATCATGGCCAGTGATTAGGCCGTTGCTCCTCCAGCCTCTCGACGTCGCCCCTTGGCCTCCTGTCGAGCCACCTCTGTCATATCAGCCTCCCCATGCTGCTCCTGTATTAGTTAGTGAAATAAAAAAAGAATATATTATAGTTACCATGAAAAAAACTACAAAGCAAAACAAAGATACGTACAAGTGGATCTGGAATGTCAGTAAGTGTCTGACACAAAGCACGATAGCCACAGTATGTGGCGTACTCTATCTCCTTTGCCGTCGGTGCACAACCATAGTCTTTCGTCTACATTAAGACAACCAAAGACTTATTAATTTTTGTATTCAATAAAACTATCTTTAAAAGTTAAAATGTGAATGGTCTATACTCACAAATGTGGCCACAAATCCATCCCGTCCCATCCGCCCTAGTCTAGATGTGTGACGTAAAGCTACTCTCTTTCTTGCTGCCTCCTAAGCAAATTTGAATAAACAAAATAACATAGATTAGAGAAAGTTAGAATCAATCTACGAAAGTTTATATTAATTCTAATATATATTACCAAAGGCACACACCTTTTGTTGGGAAAAATTAATGCGTAGGCGCATCTCCTTGCAGAAGAATTGCCATGTCTCCATGCAAATGGTTGCCTTTCTCTTGTTTGACGGCACCATACAATAGCGCCTGTTTATTTTTTAAATTACAATAAGCGTCAGAATATACCATATAACTATTAGACTTCAATGTTTTGTTGCTTTTATTGAATTTTTTATTTTGGTCATTTGATAAATGTCTCATGTTTTTATGGTAATTGAAATCCAGATTCGGATCAATCAGAGTGTACACCACCACCTCCTACTAGTGGTAGCCGGGGTGCACAGAGTTCCGATACTGCACATGAACCCGTTTACGATGATTTCTACTATGATGAGCCTATTATATGCTGGTGTGCTCGTTGTTATGGCACGTATCGCAGGCCACGACGGGAGTGCTTTTCACATCAGATGACTTATGGTACTTTTGAGCAAGCACCACCACCTGAGGAGCGACATTGACCTATGGTATATTTCATATCTCCCTTTGTTTGATATTGGAGTTTTAAAAATCAAAGAGTAAAATATATAATGTAACTAGATTATATATGTAGGTATCTTCACTTGATGGCGAGGATGACTTTACTACCAGTGGTGCACATATCTCTCGCACACGACACGGACAGGTTATTTGTCAGTTGCAGCTCGAGGTTTCTCGACATCCTCTACCTCCTCCGTTGGAGGCTGAGATGGCCAGGTGGAGATCATCCACTGCCTACTCATTTACAGGATCTAGTACAGAGCTATGATCGTAGACGATACGGAGGCTGGCAAGGAGGACCACTTCCTTCAGATGGAGTGGAAACATAGCAGGTTTAATCAATAGTAGTCGAGGGAGAAGTGCAAGAACCAATTGCACATTTGTGGAGTGTGAGAATAGTCATGAACCAAGACACATGACTAGGGATGTACCAAGATATATAGTTGTCCATGCTATTAAATCATTACGTGCTGGTGATGAATTGATAGTCAATTATGGATGGCGTAGACCTCCACGAGCACCCTTAACAGATGAGGGTTAAGATCTCATTGTATACAATTCCTAATGTTATTTTGAACTCTTGTACCCTAATTCTACACTTTAATTTGCATTACGTTTTGTAATGTCGCTAATTTATTTTGATATTATTTTTTGTTCTTTTCAAATGTTATTGAATTCCATGCACATCTCTCTCTCCTTTTATATATAAGCATGCTATTGATATAATCTTCTTTACCTTCAAATATACAGATTCCAGATTATGACAGATTACAGGTGGAATGGTTTCGTGCCGAGTATAAAGGCAATAGTGCCACAATGAGAAGAGAACCGTCCAAATTTTGGTCCGTCGACTCCTCAAAGTTAATGCGTGCAACAAGAGAGCCTTACATTCTGCCAACTGATGTTGAGCAAGCGTTCTTTTACAAGAACCCAAATTCTCATCCATGGTGGCAAGTTGTGCATGTCCAACCTAGAGGTCGTCAGTAGTTTGATAGCGTTGACCTTGAGGAAGCAAATCAGAATGAATTGGTAACATCCTCGAATCTAGACACATCCATGTTAGAGACGTGTAGAATTTCCCTTGCCGATCATGATGACATTGTAGATGATGAGAACGACAACCATCCGTACTCTGACACTACAGACACCGAAGAGGAAGAAATAGTGAATGTCGAGCATACGAAGAAATGAACTTCAACACAGATTTAACGGCAGAGGAGTTTGAAGAAGTAAACAAAGATAATGAAGATGAGATTTTATTGACGGTTAATCTCAGAGATGACGATGAGGACTATTAGCCGTGCGTATCAACTCAAAAATCAACCTATATTGGGTAAGATTTAATCTCGCAGTAATTCATTTTGTTAAGTAATGATTTTTATTCTTTTGAAATCTTACTAATAAGGGTGGGTGGTGGGGAGTCTCGTGGTGATAGCCTCATATGGCTAGTGTCAGGGTTCGATTCCCTTCAGAATCGTTTTTCTTTTTGTAGCTATGTACAAGGTAATCAAAACACGCCGCTGCTCAAGATACGAGGACGCTGCCACCGATAGTGAAGCCCATTTGAAAAGCCTAGCATTTTGCATGATAGATCAGCCCTGGCGTTTTTGCACTGCAGATCAGTCTCGACAGCAGCAGAAGACAGATCAGCCCTAGCATTAGCAGATTCCACAGCAAGATAGCAGATCAGCCCTAGCGTTTTTGCATCAGCATAACCATCTAGCATTTTGTAGATGTACCGCAACGAAACCCAGATCTAGACCAACGTTTTCAGTTTTCAGCAATCAGACTCCGGTGTAGAATCATCAAACCTCGCAGACCTCACCTTCCCGCAACAGTTCCTCACGCATGGTCAGATCCACGAGCGTTTGCAGTTTCAACCCAAAAAACATAGATTTCAGCATCTGCGTTTTCAGCGCATCGTCGTTGCATCGTCTTCATCAACATAAGAGTCAAAATTCAATGGATAAAGATTCGCAGATTTCAGCCATAGCGTTTTTCATATTCTGGCCCGTCTCGTTGTCGTCCTGATCTTCGTCCACGTTGTCGGCAAGTCCATAGCATATGATTCTTTGCGCTTTGCTCAAGATGACTGCTCCGAACTGTGCTCAAGGTTCCTTTTAGTTCTTATGGAAGGGAGAGCCTTCCGTTATTAATCGAAAGTGCTATGATCACAAACAAAGTGAATGGACACTGCGTGCAAGTGTAGAAACTGAGAGATAGCGAGAGAAGAGAGATACGACACCAGAGACGTTGTAAAACCCTCCTCCGAAGGCCCCACTCTCATCGGCGAGAGTTGTCTACTATTGATTGCACAAAGTCTGCTTTAATTGAGCAGGCTTCCCACTTCCCTGTTGACATGGATGTCACGTACATAGCATGTAAACTATGCCATAAAGCATGAGTTGTACTCTCCCTCGAGACCTGCCAGTAAACAGACTCAACCAGATGCAAACGAATCGTAGACATTGCTAACTCATCAAGATCCTCCCAATCATCATCACGCATAGACTTGGGCTTCG
This sequence comes from Adiantum capillus-veneris, assembly GCF_014529385.1. Classification (NCBI taxonomy): domain Eukaryota; kingdom Viridiplantae; phylum Streptophyta; class Polypodiopsida; order Polypodiales; family Pteridaceae; genus Adiantum; species Adiantum capillus-veneris. The sequence continues at coordinate 100,906,905 of NC_140960.1, read as the reverse complement.
CCGATAAACCACGCAAGGGTTTATCCTATCCCAAATCCGCCAATGCAACAAGCATATGCTCCTTCCAAGCAACAAAATCTGCACCATCAAACTGTGTAGACCATAACGCTGGAAGTCAAATGAAAAATCAACCATAATGCTCGCAAAAGAGAAACCAACACTAAGTAGCAAATGTCAACCAAATCAGCCCTAAACTGGCTCGAATCGCATCAACAAAAGTCTGCAAATATGACTCAAAATCTGATGCAAAATTGCACCAATAACCGTGCAAAACCGTGCATATCCAAAAACCTGTGTACACCTATGAATCTGCTGGTTGCTGCAGAAAATACTCCGTGTGTGTGAGATATACCAAAAACAGTGTTTTTGGGACTCGAAAGGGCACAAACAAACCTGCTGCTATACCTGCTATAATTCAAAGCAGAATTTCAGCAAATAGACATCGCCATCGCTTCTGGAACGTGCCAAAACCCTGATCTAGACTCCTGGATCATGTAGATCTGATTCTGTATGACGGAGCTACGCAAAAAACTGCGTTTTAGAGCCCGAAAATGGCAAAAAACGAGTTGCACATAGTCTTGAACCTGCTCCTGCTCCACTCTGCGTGATGCAATGTCCTCTCAATGCAAGCTCCAATGCAAGAGCTCTGCCACAATAGCATCCAAGCACTCGAATGTCAAGCTCTCCTCCGCCGAGCACTTCTCTATCGAGCTCCACTGAGCTCAAAGCTCCTCTCACCAAGGAAGCCGCAACCAAGCTCCTAAGCTCCAAAGACAGCCCGCTGCCCGGTGTCGAATAACCCCATTCGGGCCAGTACCGGTTAAGGTATAATAGCATGTGCCTAATCACTCGCACAGCACAGCTCCCCGAATGAAAGGTGGGCTGGTGCTGATCGGAGCCCGCCCTCTTGCAATGCGTAGTCGTGTTGCATTTGCACTCAGTGGCTCGCCCGTCTCTTCGAGGGGAAACACATCGGCCATATATAACTTGCCCCAGCATTGCTGTTCTTCTCGTACCTGCATATCTCACCTTGCACCTTATTTGTTTGCTGGCCCTCCGACTCAGCCCGATACCTCCTAGTTGTGGTACATCCCCGATTATGCGATCTAGTCCCTGGCTGCCTGGTATGATGTCGAGTCCACCTGACTCACTCCGCATCCTCTTGCAACCTGCCTTGTCGCTGTGGGATCCAACGGCCATCTGTGGCCTGCATTTGTGCCAGCACTCATCTTGCTACATTCCGTCTGTCAGAACCAGCAAACGGCTTAATCCCGCATCGGCCAAGTATATTCCAGCGTGCTGTCAGCTCAGCACCTCCGCGCATTCGGGTCATTCCGTAAACAAATGCATCCCCGCATGGGTAACCTTCTCCCGGGTCCCATATGCATATCTTCACCTCCAGTAGGTCACTATCCCCTCATCCTCAACCATTTGGTGTCGCCCTCTTCTCTTGCAATGCTAGCGCTTTCCCCTCTTGGAGCCATCGCCAGCAAACAGGCAGATTCAGTGTTTCCTTCACCAAACCACTAACGCCAGGCCATCCTCAGCATAACCAGCGTTTTGCTATTCCTTGGCAGCCGTACCCTGCATTTACTAACGCTAGGAAGCAGGGGCAGATCCGCAACAAATCAGCACTACAAACGCAGGGGAAACTATCAGCAGCAGCAGCGTTTTTCACCATCAGTCGCAGCAGAAGATCCACAGCCAGTAAGGGTGATTTGACACTTGCAAAACAGTCAATTTTCAGCAATAAAAGCCCTGCTGTATCAGCGTTTTCTCAGCCAAAGTTTATCCCCAAAAACGCAGCCTCAGGGAACCCTAAACCTAGCGTTTTTTCGAGCGCTCAGATTCAGCCATAAGCCCACAAGAACAGTCCATTTTCAGCGACGAAAACAGTCCCCATTTCAGCCACGAAGCCGTCGACATCACCATCGTCATTGTCACCGTCACCGTCGTCGTCATCGGCATAGTCCAATAGCATCAGTCCTTTGCATTTGCATTGTACTCTTTCGTGCAATCAAGTAGACCACTCTCGCCGACGAGAGTGGGGCCTTCGGAGGAGGGTTTTACAACCTCTCGGTGTCGTAACTTTCTCTCTCCTTCTCTCAGTCTCATTCACTTGCACGCACTAGATCCACTCACTTTGTTCGTGATCACCGCACTCTCTATAAGACGGAAAGCTCTCTCTTTCCCTAAGAACTAAAAGGAACCTTGAGCTGTAAAGATCACTTATCTCGAGAAAATACAACATTCATTCCGCTGCACCTTCTGCCTCTACTATACGCTACACCTACTCAGAGAGCAGCTCCGAACGATTTCCACCTTGACAGATCGAGAGTCAAGAGACGAGAGAGAGAGAGAGAGAGAGAGAGAGATAGATGTTAAAATTATTTCTTTCTTTCTACTTACCGTGCTGCGTCGCGTCGATGACCCATGAGTTTGCACATTTGCTTGACCATCCACTTGTAACTCCATCCTGTCCCGTACGCTGTCTCTAGTGTGTTGATAACATATTTCTTGTCATCCTCATGCTGATCACTACAGTGCAAAATAAAGTCAATTAGTAATTCAACTAACAAACTAAAATTTACTTTTTTTATGTTAATTAATACTTGCTCCCATGGTATATGAACTTGCTTTAGATAAGACGAGCAAAGGTCTTGCATCCGACGTTTGAGTGCGATGCCGGCTCCGAGCTGGAGGATAGCTCCGTCAGGCAAGATGTCGCATGTGACACCCAAGCTAACAATGCAGTGCGCATTGGTGGAGGTGGAGGCACAGATGGGGAGCTAGTGGCTGAGGCGATGTCTCACATGTCGATCGGCCTGGTGGCGTGCTACTCTGCCGATGATGCCTACATGCACTATAAACATATGGCAGATTAGACGAGAGTTCTTAAAAACTACTTGATATTTAATCCATAATCACCATAATAGATATACCTCTGAGACTGACGGCCACTAGCCTGTGAATCAGGTGTCAACTAAGTACTAGGAGGTACATTAGGAGTAAGCCGCTGACTCTCATGATGTGATGTACCTGGAATAGGAGTCCTAAGCAAACAAAGACATTAAGGGTATACATATATTAAGATTTCTATATTAAAAAAAGAATGACATTACTACTTTATCAATCGAGAAGATTACCGATGTGCTATGGTCTGATCTGCACGAGAGGAAGTCTCCACTCCTGTGTGTGGCTGGGAGGATGTACCCTCTCCAGGACGTACGGGCAAACCCTGAATCGCCCAAGAAACTCGATGGAGCTGTCTAAACTGGCGTCATCCATCTCCATATAATCTGACATAGCCTCCGTCAAAGCCTCTCCTGATAGTCGAGTGGTACGTAGCAAAGTCTTGATGAACGTCAACTTCACTCTATGACCCTGGTCACTCATCGTATCTGTATATTTAAAACAAACCATGTGTCAGACTAACACAAACATCGTATCTACATGTAACATCAATGCAAGTAAAAATATTAATAGATCAAGAATCTACAGATGAGGTCGAAGCAACCATGAATGGAGTGGACTACAATAAAATAGATCAAACAAAAATGCTACAGATGCTTCAAAAGGTTCTGAATCAAATGCAAGATCAGGTAGCAAAGCTAAAAGAGAAACACACTCAATAAAAAATTCAATGCAAGAGTAAGCTACATGAGAGATTTGATGGTTTGTGGTCGAATGCAGCATGAGCTTATAACCATATGGTAGATGTGGACAAAATGAAGCAGACCTGGATGTATTCCTGGAAAGGACTCAACCTGAGCTATATGCTGTTGTTGGCAGCGCTTTCGCTGCCTACTCTCACATGGTATCAGACGCTGAGGTTCTTCTCCTAAACCGACGATCCCCTGCTGATTGCTTCCATCACAAAAAATTCCCTCAAAACTGAGATCGGTCCTCCTTGGTGGCTGTGTTTTCTACAAACAACAACGTTTTCACCTCTCAGGCTGTGTTTTCTGTGCTATGGAGCCAGATCAGCCATCGCTACTCCCTTCTCTCTCATCCCTAAAGGGATTACCCCAGATCAGCCCTAAGATCTTGTTCTTGGCGGACAACACACAAGCCTTGCCTAATTTGCACCTTTGCGTTAACTCTCAGCCCTTGCGTTAATCGCTTACGGGCACCGATTCGATGAAAGGACGCTTGTTCTGCAGCTTTTCGGATAGGTGGCTATGCCGTCTCCCTCAATGTCTCGACTACAATTGCCATCTTATGGTAGCCTATGCTCCTCCTCTCTTTGAGATGCAATCACATATGCTCTAGAATGTTTTCAGCTCCTACGCTCCTGCTCTCTTCCAAATGCAATCACATATGCTCCAGAATGTTTTCAGCTAATGCAGAGAGAGGGCATCTCTCCAAATGCAATGTTATCTTAAGGAGTGCGTTGATTGCAGGATGAGATATGTTTTCAACAGACGCAGAGAGAGGGCATCTCTCCAAATGAAATCAAGTACACTTGCATCTTGAAGGCATATGGCATTGCACAAGATGCTGATATAGGCAAAAGAATTCATTTTGATCTTGTTAGTCAGTGTTAATTGTGCTTGGTAGTGGGGCACTACCTTGGTCAACATGTATGCCTAATGTGGTGCACTTTATAGATCACAAAAAGGGGGAGGGATTCTGGCTCCCTCCCCGGCCACATGTAGCGTTTTTCTTATTCATCACGATGGTGTTCTTTGCAGCCCCGAGGGAGATAGCGCAGATAGACAGAGAGACGTGCTGACACATTGTTAGAGAGATGAGAGAGAGAGAGAGTCAGCTGTCTAGCAGGGCTAGAAAAATACACTTTCCATAACCAAAGAAAATAAAGGAAAACTTGGAACAGCAGCATTCTGAGGCCATTGAGCAGCGTGACTCGAGCTTTTAGGACATGTAGGTGGCTAGGCCGTCTCCCTCAATGTCTCGCATACGACTGTCAGCTTATGGTAGCCTATGCTCCTGCTCTCTTCTAGATGCAATCACAGATGCTCTAGAATATGTCCAGCAGTATCAGGTCAGGAAGAGAGAGATCTGTTTTCAACAGATGCAGAGAGATCTCCAAATACAATCAGGTACGCTTGCACTTTGAAGGCATATGGCATTGCACAAGATGCTGATTGTGATTGTGCTTGGCACTACCTTGTTCGACATGTATAACTAATGTGGTGCACTTCATAGATCACAAAAATTCCTTTAGGAGCTTCCTATCGCGGATGTCGTCTGAATGTGGGATATGCCTAACTTGGCACGGCCAAGGAGCTCCACGCTGTTTACACCGGAATGTGACATCGTGCTTGACATTGACTTGGTCGACATGTATGCCACCTATAGTGCACTTCATGAAGCACAAGAAGTTCTTGAGGAGCTTTATGTCCGAGATGTCTCTCGAAATGCAGTGACTGCAGGATATGCCCAACGTGGGCAGGGCCAAGGAGCTCTGGTCTTCTTTCAATGGAAAAAGCGAGGATATCTCTCTAGACGATCAGAGGCAATCGAGTAGATCGACTCGAGATTTTAGGACAAGTGGCTAGGCCGTCTCCCTCACTGTCTCACCTACTGTCACGTGACACATCCCAACCCTATGTGTCCGTGGACAAGCTACAACATAGCAGGGTTTCCGTCAAGTCCAGTCAAGTTAGATTAGAAGTAATCTGGCACTTTTGTGAGTCTATTCGTAGACCGTGCATGCCCAGTCACTTAGCAATAGATGCATATCCTCCGGTTGCACATAGCATGATCATCAGTATTCCCTTCAGAAACCATTAGATCAGTTAGGGGATTTTTCAAGTGACTTTATCCCATTTTCCCTATTTTTGACAATTTTCACTTATTTATTAAGTGACTTTTGTTGGGAACTGAGTAGGGAAAATTGGGTAAGTTAATATATAAGCAACCCAAAGCTAGCACTCGATAGCAGAAGAGGAAGCAGGAGCTTCCCGCTCAACAAGCAACTTCTCAGCAGTACCCCCCTCAGCACCCCTAGCGTTTTCTAGCTCTAGGCCAACCCCCATCCTTGGCGTGTTCCCCCAACATGCCATCGCCATCAAGCACCCCTTTCTTGGCGTTTTTCCTCAGAACCGGCAACCCGATACCGGCCACAATCTCCTAGCGTTTTTCAGCCCAAAACGCTACAGCCATCATTGGCGTTTTTGGATTTCCGACCCAGATCACCATTAGCGTTTTTGCTAGCATCAGCCATACATCAGCGTTTTTGACTTTCAGCCCTAATCTGCAGCATATACACAGCGTCTTCAGCCTATGACTCCGTAGCAGATCAGCCCTAGATTGGTTGCAGATGTTTCCCCCATTTTCAGCCATAAAAACGCAGCCAAAACAATCATTTTCAGCCACTGAAACAGTCCCGAAAAACAACAGTTAGAAGACCACAGATTTCAACCACCAAGTCGTCGTCGTCACCACCGTCGTCGTCATCGGCATAGTCCCATTGCATCAATCCATTGCATTCGCATTGTACACCTTTGTGCAATCAAAGTTAGACCACTCTCGCTGACGAGAGTGGGGCCTTCGGAGGAGGGTTTTACAACCTCTCGGGTCTCGTATCTCTTCTCTCTCTTTCTCTCAGTCTCATTCACTTGCACGCACAATATCCACTCACTTTGTTCGTGATCATAGCACTCTCCATAAAGACGGAAGGCTCTCTCCTTCCCTAAGAACTAAAAGGAACCTTGAGCAAATAAAGATCACTAATCTTGAGAAAATACAACATTCATTCCGCTGCACCTAGCACCTACAACTGCCAGCTTACGATAGCCTACGCTCCTGCTCTCTTCCTGATGCAATCACATATGCTCTAGAATGTTTTCAGCTGATGCAGAGAGAGGGCATCTCTCGAAATGCAATGTTATATCAAGGAGTGCATTGATTGCAGTAGTGTCAGGTCAGGAAGGGAGAGATTTGTTTTCAACAGATGCAGAGAGAGGGCATCTCTCTTCAATAACAGATCTTGAGTTCAACTCTCGTCGGATAGATCTTTGAGGTCTCTTGGGATAGTTTCCTACGACGTTAAAATCCTCTTCTTCTTTTTCTTCTTCTCTAAATGCAATCAAGTACACTTGCACCTTGAAGGCATATGGTATTGCACAAGATGCTAATATGGAGAAAAGAATTCATTTTGATATTATTAGTTAGTGGTTGTGCTTGGCACTACCTTGGTCGACATGTATGCCTAATGTGGTGTAGTCCATAGATCACAAAAAGTATACTTACAGTAAGAGGTCAAGCCAAGGGTTCAAGATCCTTCGCCTACATGCTCGTTCTACTCGTTTCGCCCACTAAGAGTAGGGAAGGCTCGCTGGGGTGCGTTGACGGACGGCACTTGGGCTTGCAGTGGAGGCATGGTGGATTGTGGGTTGAGGTCAAGACAAGGGTTCAAGAGCCTTCGCCTACTACAGGCTTGTTCTACTCCTTTCGCCCAGTAAGAGCAGGGAAGGCTCGCTGGGGTGGGTTGACGGACGGCACGTGGGCTTGCAGTGGAGGCAGGGTGGATTGTGGGCTGAGGTCGATGCAGAGGACCGCCCTGGGTGGGGGCACCTGGCTGCAGAATCCTCTTCGGCTGCCCTGGCTCTTCATTTTTTGACAGCAGGAGCTGGCTTGTGCTGATTTCTCCTTCGGAGATCAACATGTAAGCCTCGGTTCCTGGCATTCTGTTGGGTTTGGGAGGTGGTGTCGCTCCAGTGGCAAGGGAGCCCCATTCGTGTGGCACTCTCAGATCCATGCTGTGGTTTGAAGATGGGATTGGCTCCTTAGCATCCAAGAGGTTCTTCTGGCGGCTCAAATCGAGAGGGTTTGTGCATGGTAGCCGTGCATTTCAAAAGACGACATCCTGGACAGGAAGCTCATCAAGTACTTTTTCCGCTTTATGAAGTGCACCACATTTGGCATACATGTCGACCAAGGCAGTGCCAAGCACAACATTTTCTTTCAACAACCACTCACTAACAATATCATCATAACTTCTTTTGCCCATATCAACATCTTGTGTACTACCACATGCCCTCAAGGTACCACTGTACATGATTGCATTTGGAGAGATGCAGTCTCTCTGCATCTGCTTAAAAAAGCTCTCTCTCTCTCTTCCTGACCTTACCTTGTAGCAATCAATGCACTGCTTGAAATAACATTACATCTAGAGAGAGACCCTCACTTCGCATTAGCTGAAAATAGGCTAGAGTGTATGTGACTGCGTCTAGAGAGACACCCTCACTTCATCCACTAAAAAACGACCAGAGCTCCTTGGCCCTGCCCAAGTTGGGCATATCCCCCAATCAGTGCATCTTAAGAGACGACATTTCAGACAGAAAGCTCCTCAAGCACTTCGTGTGCTTCATGAACTGCACTACATATGGCATACATGTCGACCAAGGCAGTGGCAAGCACGACGTCCCATTCCATTGAAAACAGCCTAGAGCTCCTGAGCCCTGTCCAAGTTAGGCATATCCCGCAATCAGGCGACATCCGTGACAGGAAGCTCTTAAAGTACTTTTTGTGATGATCGATGAAGTGCACCACATTAGGCATACATATCAATCAAGGTAGTTCCAAGCACAACCATTGACTAACAATATCAAGTGAATTCTTTTGTCCATATTAGCAGCTTGTGCAATACCACATGCCTTCAAGGTTGACTCTGTAGATGAGCTCTTCGATGAGTTTCGACTCTTTGTCAGCCAAATGAGAGGCTGCAAGCTCTCACTGAGTCCCCCACCAGGAACCAACGCCTAATTCTCATGGACTTCCACCATGTCCTTGATGATGGTCGGACTCTCGCCCAACAACACGTACTGAGATCTCTCTCTCTCTCTCTCTCTCTCTCTCTCTCTCTCTCTCTCTCTCTCACTCACACACACACACACACACACACACACAGGCACAAGCACTCTGCTATCACATGAGAGGCTACCAAATGAGAGGCTACAGCGCAGTTGGCCAGGGTAGCCATGGCGCTAGCAAATGAGGAGGCGATGAAAGGCAAGAAACACTCGCGCAGCTCATACAAAGAAAACACACCATCTAGCTCTTCTATCTTCACCCCTTCTCCTTCAAAGCTCACTACCAGACTTGATGGTGGTGAAGATGATGATGGTTCTTGCATACGCTTGCGTTGTTGACGTTGTTGCTCGATGCCTGCAACTCCATCTTCGACTCGTGCTTCTCGTTTCACTCTCTTCTTCTTCTTTGTCTCCACCTCTTTTTTTAGCCACGACATTGACGAAAAATTTCAGCAATACGTGCGCTCCGTGCATCTTCAATGGCGCTCGATCATATGCCAAAGTTGCCTCCTCAGCCATGTCAAAGGTCCCTAGCCAAACACGGGCCCCTTGCCTTGCAGAGTCTCGGATCTCGGCTACATATTTGCCCCACGGCCGACTCCGTACTCCTCGGTAATGCTTCTTGTTGGAGCTCTTGGCAAGCTCTGCGGGTGTTAATGATGTTCTTGAAGGGGCAGAGCACAATGTAGAGGCAACACCATTTTTTATGCCTTTCTTTAGAGGAGTTGTATTTTGCGGTGTTGATGATCTGGGTGCAAGGTGACTCTCCGTCGATGCATCTTCGCATTTTGAGGTGGGCGGAACCCATCCTGTTTTGTTCACAGCTTCTTTAAGAATGCCATACACCATCATGTCATCTGAGTCATTTTCATTCAATGGCAAATTAGAGCTTGTGCCCAAGCATGATCTCAAGCAAGTTGGGGTGACTTGAGAGGAAGGAAGTCTCCATGGACTGCTAGCCATGGCAAGCTTTGTGGACAGATTATGTGAACAATCTGTACGAGCAAACGAGAGTGGGTCGAGGGGCCGGACTTGGCGACACCCGTTTGAAGGATGTTTCCTCGCTTATACGACATAAACCTCGTCTATGCGTGCTTAGCACTTGAGTCCTCTCTACAGTAGCTACAAGGAGATATAACATGCTGGTATGGAGAGATGACATCATGGTTTGAGCTACATGGATTCAGCATGGACTCATTGCTCCCCTTCCACTACTCATTAGATGCCTCCTCTTTGACTCTTACACAATCCAAGATCACCACTCATTCGTGAGGACCTGAATCAGCTGGATACCAAGAGGAAATAATCTTAATGTCATTACATGTAGAGGACAACTCTTCAACCATTGTTAGAGAGGACCTACTGCCACACTAACAATGAATAAAAGTAACACAATCAATTAAATACTATTTCTTGAAAGACGAACGCACTTACTACCTAGTAGCAAGTCAATCTCATACACTTGAAAACAGATTAATAATAGAACAGAATTTTCCTCTTGTGAAGATATCTATTTCCCTCTCAATTTTCAAACCAACGCAATTGTTGGAATTTGTCAAATAATGGCTGAATGGATCACCTTGCACGGTCTCCCTCGCGTATAAGCTATAGCTCTTCAACAACTACTTGGATCATAATCGTTTGCCAAACAACGATGACCTCCCCGCCAACAAAATATATAGGGATGGGTGCAACTCAATTTTTGTTTTTGCCTAGCGACACTCAGTCATGAACAGCACTACAGAACACCCACTCACCATCCTACAATGCTTAGCAAAATGGTAGCTGATCCTATGGAGACAACTTCACCGCTCTGTTGTGTGGTGGATAGAGATACTTACTAGGATAAGATCAGCTTTGCGGAGAAATTGGACTTGATGTGTCACAAGGAATCTAGTTTTCCTTTCCAAGGCTCCAAGCAAGCAATCCTGCAAAAGCTTAAGTAGTCAGTAGACTTGATACTCAGCATTTGTTCATAACCGTATTAGCACATTGACCTTGAATAGGGAAGACCCCGTGTGCGCATCTAGTGCGCTGAATATATCATCTAGGAAATAGACGTCAAAATCTTGATATACTGCCCTAGCTAGCTGAATCCTTTGTTTCTGTCCACCACTAAGGTTAATGCTTCTTTCACCTATCTCTGTTTCATCACCAAACTCGAACAAGGCTATATCTTGCTCCAAGGCAATTACTTTGATGGTTCTCTGATACTTGACCGTCCCACTCTGAATCCATGCTGTCTACGGAACATAGGCAGTTGTACCATGTACCTCAACCTGCACGCACAACAATAGAAAATATAATGTACGTGAAATGACCTTATGCTCTCAAACAATGCCATGAAGACAAAGGAAATGACATTATGCTCTCAAACCTGCCCCTCGTTCGGCCTGTAGTAGTTTTCGTGGAGAGCTTGTGGCGCTGCTGTGCTTCCCGCGAGTCAAATTTCAAAGGCGTGAGCAGGTCTATTGAAAAAGAGCCTCGCATGAGAGAAGTGCCTCGCATGAGAGACGTAGGGGCAGTGTGCACGCGTCGTTACTAGCCTCGTTGCTCTGCGTCGTATAAGCAAGACAATTTTTAGGCGTCGATTATGCGACGTCTTAAAATTTTGGGCGTCGATTATGCAACGATAGCCGTTGTTTATGCGATGGTTAATTTTAAAATATATATATATCTTCGTTAATACGACATAAACCTCGTCTATGCGACGCATTCTTCATCGATTAAACGACGTCTATCAATTATTAGTCCCTCGCAAACCCCCCCTATGGCTAGTAGTGATAGCAACCTTCAGCAACACATCCGTCAAGAACAACATGGCACCAACCTGTGGCAACTGATCATCCAAAGTAGACATTGACATATCTTCACCTGTACACTCTTCAAACATCACTAGAAAAGGCGGCAAGCCTTGCATACCTTGTATTCTCGCCATAGCTTTAGCAACCAAAACTTGTGACTCGTCCTCTACATCGACCACTGGCTCATCGAATACCCAATCACCTTCATCAAGACATTCTTCTTCAGTCAACATGGCCTGACCATCACAAGACACGAGAGAGGGTGCCCACCCCCTGGTCTTTGCAAACTAGCTCTTCACCTGCAACCTGTTGTTCTTTGACCACCTTATCGACATGCATAACATCGTATGTCTCATACCTTGAGAAAGCAGACTCCGTTTCCGATGTGTTGTCCGTACCCAAGGCACTGCTATAGCTCGAATACACCTCGGCTTTCTCCACAAAACTCACCGGCTTTGGCACTTCAGCTATCTTCTCCATTGCTTGCGTTTTGGAAGTCATTTGGTCAAGCACATCAGGCGGTACTCGGTAGACTCCTCTCTGTAGCTGCTGAGGCGTCATAGGCCCACAAGGGATCGTGTCTACTCTATCATCACACCTACCCTTTTCTACCATATGTGCATCAACAAAGGGTCCGATTACCTCAAGCTCTTCCCTAGCAATTGAACTTCGCACCAATGGACTCGCCAGAACCTGCTTTGCCTGTTGCTTCTTCAAAAGCTTCATCCTCCTCCTCTGTGCATAGGCTATTCCTCCTCGTACGTGTATGGTCCATCTATCTCGACTTTATCCCGCACTTTTACATGCAAACAGTCCACAAACTTGGTCATCTTTAAAAATTTTGCATTCTCTGCAGTAGTTACCTTAACCAACTTGCCCCATATGGATTCAAACTCCCACACAAATTCTCAGAAATCACCGCCAAGGCTTTGCTTTAGGTTGTCCATCATCTGCTTCACTTCACTCCACTACATGTTGGCCACATATCGGCTTCAGAATGCCGCTTCCAATGTGCTCCAATCTTGTTTTTCTTCAGCCTGCAAGCCCTCGTACCATACCTTTGCTTTGCCACGAACCAGGAGTGGGAAAGCTTGGGCCACTCCCTCTTCTCTTGACAAGCCACTCTCCAGCAGAAACAACCCATAGTCCTGCAGCCACACTTCTGCATCTTCAGCACCTGTAAAAGTCGGAAAACCCGACCATGCCATTCTTGTTAGATCCTGCTCTTGAAGTCGCAAAACCGTCTTCGACTTCACCAAGGAGAAATCAGTAGCTCCTCCATGGGGGCACCACTGATGGGATGGGGGAGAAGGATACAACACCCGGTACACAATATGATTGCCTCTCTAGAACCCCGGGATTAACCCGCACCCCTACCCATACAGAAACACACAGCATGCACACTTTCTGGAACTTGCACTGAACAGCCTCGCTTACGAGCAACTTCGTCTACACACAGTCGCATTTACTGACGCACACATAAATGCACCCATATCTGTAAACACATGCACACAGGGAGGCCTCGCACGCCTCAACCACACACAAAACCACACCCAATCTGCAACCACAATCACTCTCTCCCTCTCTCTCTCTCTGCACACACACACGCAATCCTGGAGCCACTGCTACCACGGGCATACACGGGCATACGGTAAAAGACGAGATGTAGACGAGATTGATGGCGAACTCGGCAAGAAACACAAACCGACTATGTATCACATAAACATTATCCAATATAATGATAGCGGCCCTTGGCAGCTACTGCTCAGTCCATGGCGACTCTTCCAAACACGATTGACGGCGCTTATTACGATGGCCACACCATGGCGTGCAATCATCCTTGTGCTCCACTTTATGCTATTGGCAGCCCGTATCCCTTGATGAACTTCTACACCTGCTCCAAGGCAAGCCCTCGACTTCAACAATCCTGGCGGTTCCCCTTTGTCATTGTGTTCATGGCCACAACCCTTATCCTGAGATGGCTGCTCCCCTCTGCAGCCCTTGGCCTCTTCAAAAGCCTCTCCTCCTACACTAGGCCTGTAGCCCGCCCTTCACCTGCGAGACTCGGCCCTTTAAGCTCCTGCAGCGCTCTCCAACATTCCCCTCTCTTCTTGCATCTCGCGCAGCCTTCTCTGGCGCACTACCCTTATGCACTTGATGTCTCGGCACAATCACTGAAACAGGCTCCTCCTTCCTCGGCATATATATATCGCAACAAACGAACTGATGGGCTGCAGCCCTTCCACCTGCAGGTCGCGGCCTCTGTACCTTGATGGGCCCAGACTTGATTACTCTCGACTTCTGCCAGCCCTGTAACCGACTGTGTGGTGCCCCTCTTTTTAGCCCTACATATGGCCCTCCTGGTCCTTGTTGTTGATCGACCTTGGCGGCTCCTCTCTGAAACCGGCTTTACAGGCTCTTCTCAATCCTCTAATGCCCCCCCCAGAATCGCCCTTGCATGGCCGTTTTTCTCCTCCTCTGCCCACGCCCTTGGAAACCCCCCATCAGGCGCCACTTTCCTCCTGGCCGCCATGCTTTCCAGATAGATGGGACTTCCCCTCAGCTCTGCCCGTCCACCAGATGGCGCTATCTTCATTATGGAATGCAGCTTGCTTTCATTTTTTTTTTATAGCATGGCAATCTTTAAAAAAACCTTAACTTGCTACCTAGCGGGTGTTCCCACCAAACGCAACCCGCAACCAATAGCTTTGCATCTCTTACCATAACCTGAGACCTTGCTTTGGAACCAAGGTCTTCACGGCTTTAAGTAAACATAATTGACCCACAAGAATCAAATCCTCGGATGCTTTGATACTTGCCGATAATGGCGATTGCAACAAACATTGGCCGCTCCGAATCCCAATGCAACCATGATAGATGGCCACATTCAAGATCTGGTTTGGAATGGATCTCCAAAAGAACTCCGAATAACAAGCAAAAAAAAACAAGCCATAGAGTAAACGATGACTATATTTCATGTACCTGCAAACATCTCGATCATTAGAGGCCCAAAATCATCGCTTGACCTGTAAAGTGCCATATCTGGCACACACATCACAATCCAACTTGCTGCAATCTGCATCTAGTATTTGCTCCATCGCTTCTTCATGAGTCCTCACAATTCCACACTGATGCTAGTACCACTATCTTAGGTCGACACAACTCAGTTGCAGTAACGGCATGCAAATTGATGAGTTTAATAGATAATGAAGCTTTCCACACCACAAGTGTAGTACTTCTATGGGATTTATTGTGGGTGTACCAACCACCATACGAGGTGATGGCTTTGTATGGGTACTTGTAGATAGATTACCTATAATTTTTAAGTGCTTTCCAATCAAGTCCACTCTTCAACCAAGTTGGTTATTCACATTCTAAATAGATTATATGGTTAACACCGTAATTTTGTGAGTAATTGTTGTGAATCCATGTTTACCAATCACTTCTAGAAGACTATAAATGGTTGGGGAACACAACTCAATATCAGTATTACCAATCATCTAGAGATGGATGGACAACTTTCAAGTGTTAGAGAAAATATAATATAATCGTATATGTTATTGTAATGGCTATTGCCCGCACAGGAGCAATAGGCATTACGGGAATGATTACCCGCAACTACATTATATGAACATCAACATATAAAAATGACAAGAGAAGGAAGTACACAGTACACAGGCCCAGAACACCTCTTGCTTCATTCATTTGTATTCCAGACACAGAGTTACAACAATAGTTTCCATGAATATCATAGAGATTGGTTAAGTTTCATCAAAAGACAGGTATGTCCCTCGATATACAACCACTGCTCTAGCGTAGATCGGGAATGGTGCACACACTCCTGTCCCATGATATCCTGTGAAGAACTGCCGCTACGGCTGCCGCATACCGCATACCCCTGATCCGCAGTGTCCAGACCTCCGCAGGACCGCATGTGCGGCTAATGTCGTAACACCTGGCACGCACGATGGATTGCACGAACCCACACTCAGCCCCTCCGGTTGGAAGGTTCCAGTTGTTGCTCTTCCCACAATGCCATTCGGATTTGAATATATCCACTAAATCCATCCAAAAAAGTGTACATCTCATGTCCTGCTACATCATCCAAAATGGAATCCAAAAATGGAAGAGGAAAAGGATCTAGAACAGTAGCTGCATTCAATTTCCAGTAATCCACACAAATTCGGATTTGCTTATTTTTCTTTGGTACTACCACAATTGGAGAAATCCACTCCGGATTATCAATAGGGGTAATAAAACCTACTTCCAACAGGCGATCAATTTCCATCTTAACTTGTTTTGCCACATTCGGATTCATCCTGTATGAGTGCTGCTTCACTGGCACCGCATCCGGTTTCAGATTGATCGTATGCTGATAAAACTTAGGATCCAATCCCTGCATATCCGCATATTCCCATGCAAAAACATCCTTAAACTCTGTCAGAAACTTGATCAAATCATCTCTTAAACTGACCTCCAACTGCTTATTAATGTATATAGGCTGCGACTCCGCTTGCTCCCCAAGAAAAACCTTTTCTTATTCATCTTCTTTAACCCTTGTAATTTTTCCCATTTGCGCCTCAAATGCTCGTTCTTGCTGAATCACGTCCTCCAATGATTCAGGACTTGGAAGCACCTGTTGTTGCTCCCCTATTCCTGCTCGAGTTCCTGAAACCCCCACCGACTTCCCTTTCGGAATCAGAGAAATATTTGCAAGATATAAAGAAACCAAATCCAGATTAGCTTTGAGAAATTGTTCCTCTTCATCCTCTTCTAATCCTTCCACCATATTGACTATTTCGGCTATCACCGGCCATGCTGCCTGAACTGGCTGTCTGCATGTTCCCAACATCACACACTTTTCTTCTACCCTTCTTTACTGTAAGCATATTCCCAATTATGCTTTACCCTCGCTTGTCGTAACCAGGGTCTCCCCAAGATAATGTGATAATCCTGATTATGATCTTCAATATTCAAGACTACTAAGGAAACAGTAAAGGATAAGCCCGCCATATCCAAAACAATGCCTCGAAGTAAACCCACTGGTTGCACTCTTCTTTGATCTGCCATGCGGACTACAAAGGGTGCAGGCTCCCAATCACTAAGACCAAAACGCTCACAAGCTGCTTGGGTGATAATGTTTACTCCCGCTCCACCATCCAATAGTACCTTGTCAATGTATGTTCCATGGTATCGAATTGAAAGCTCCGGAATGCGGGTATCCGTGATCCTATTCGCCGGCAACGTGGCTGAATCATCCTCCGCACTTTCAACTTTCCCAATGGCAACTCCCCTCAGCTCAATGGTCGTTTGTCGCATCAATGCATTATGGAAATTCGGGACCAATTTCAGCAATGAACCTAGAGGTACTTGAATTGGTGACGTGAGGACCTCTTTCCAAACTGAATTCCAATCCTTCTGTTCTTTAATATCATTCTTATTTCCAGCTTTTCCTTCATTTATTTCTAGGCCCACAGTCGATAGCGTAGTCGATGGTCCTGCTGTCTTCACTGGTGGGGCGGATTGTGGCAACCAGGACACAGTCTCTTTCCGCACCTCTTCCTGAGCCGTCCAATCCGGAATCTTCACATCAGGAGTTGGAACTACATTTTTACCCGATCGCGTGATTAATGAAACCACTGGATCAGACTCCTCCAGTCCTTCAATCTAAACCATAGCCACACTAGGCTGTTTCCCTGCAGCGCGTTCCTGCTTTTTCCGATCGTATTCCATAGCTTCAATACACTCAGATCGCCAGTGTCCATCTCCCAAATAGAAAAGGCATGTCTTGGGGCGATTAGTATCTCGGCCACCTCTTCCGCGACCTCGTCCTCCCCCTTTACCCCGTCCTCCTGCTTGACCTTGCACAGGCGTCTCTGATGTATGAGCATGAGCCATCGCCACAGCAGGCTCTTGTCGTTGCCAGGTAGAAGAGTCCCCTCGACTCCGACGACCCCGACCATTGAAATAACACTCCACTGTATTATGAGAATTGGTCGTGAGAATCGCACACCACTTCTGATTCATTGCGCACTCTTGAGCAGCATGGCCTGGATTCTGACATTGGGTACACCATAGTTCCTTCAGACTTTTAGCCACCGCAGCCGATTCCGACGATCCGGATGAAACACCTTTCCCGTGACGCTGGGATTTTTTTCGCGGTGTCTCTTCCGATTCTTTCCCCGAATCGCTATTGCCTGAGTCCGAGGAATCTGATACTGCGGATTCCGACTCTGAACTATCACTGCCACTGTCTTGCGACTTGCGATGATATTTCTTCCTGTCTTTTTTCTTTGACTTCTTTGGAGATTCCGTATCCTCTAAGGCCTCTCCTGCTACTACAGCCCTAGCGATTACATTATCCAGTGGAGTAGTTACCTTATCCACTGTTGCCATAGCCGTTCTAAGATCCTTGTTGAGCCCCCGCAAAAAATAATCATTCAGCACTTTGGCTACCGGCCTTTGTGCCTGAGGTACCCTCTGCAAAAGCATCCGAAATTTTGCAGCGTAATCCTCCATTGGCAATGACTTTTGTCGGAGCGTTCGAAGCTTCTTCAAATGTTGAGGGACTGTCTTTTCCGTTCAAAACCTTCGTAGAAACGCTATGGATCCGTCAGCATACGTCTGGAAATGATCATCAGGGTATTCAGACAACCATTTTGCAGCTTTCCTTGAGAGTGTAGATTCAAACACTGATTGTTGATGGAGAGGAATCACCACCTTAGGATGATTCAATCCATAAGCTTTATTGAACTCCATATCCTTCTCAAAGCATTAAGAAGTGGAGGCCTACACCAACAACTCTTGGCTATGGAATGCAAATCCAACCAAGAGCCAAGCTTCAATGGCATACTCATCTCCTCTACCATGCTAATTACTAAGCTAAGCTATGCTATTAGAGTGATTATGTGAGAAAAATACTTCTTTCTTGTCAGATACCTCTTCTCCCTCTCAATCTATCCTCATTCCTTGCTAGCTCTCACCATTGTTGAAGGTGTGTGAGGTCTTGGGACTGAGGCTAGGGACACTAGGTGTGTTTTTCAAGCATAATTTGGTGCAAGAAGCTTCCATCTTCATTGCACCAATGAGTGTTGTCAAGAAACACAAGAATTGTATTGTACAAAAGTCTCCTTTGATGGGAGAAGCTATAAAACAAAGCCTTTATGGAGGGGGGACCAGCTCCATGTAAATCCGGTCCTCAATTGCTTTCAATTGTTTGATTTCTCTCTCTTTTCAAGTATTGTCAATGCCAAATTAGCTAGGTGTAAATTGTTAGGTTGCTTTCTGAAATTAAGTACTCTCTCTATGCGCATTAGGAAGTTGTTCTTAATGAAATGCTCACTGTGTTATCAATTTCCGCTACACACAAGTTACTAGTGCATTAAATTTTACAACTAAGATGGATGTAACACCTTTACGGCATTAGCCACACATGCGGTCCTACGGTCCTACGGAGGTCTGGACACTGCGGATCAGGGGTATGCGGTATGCGGCGGCCGTAGCGGCAGTTCTTCACAGGATATCATGGGATAGGAGTGTGTGAACCGTTCCCGATCTGCGCTGGAGCATCGGTTGTATATGGAGGGGCATACCTGTCTTTTGATGAAACTTAACCAATCTCTATGATATTCATGGCAACTACTGTTGTAACTTTGTGTCTGGAATACAAATGAATGAAGCAAGAGGTGTTCTGGGCCTGTGTACTGTGTACTTCCTTCTCTTGTCATTTTTATATGTTGATGTTCATATAATGTAGTTGCAGGTAATCATTCCCGTAATGCCTATTGCTCCTGTGCAGGCAATAGCCATTACATCTGGCGACCACGATGCGTGATGGATGGCCTGCGATGAACATGCATGCGCACTAGGTCGCAGGGTCCGCCTGACCCTGTGGTTCCAATTGTAGGAAGACGAGGGAGGAGAGGCGGTTAGATGAATTTGTTTTTTCTTCACCGCAGATTGAGGAATCTGTATCTCCATCACCAAGCCCGGTGTGTGATAGGCGGTTGCGGCGAGCGAGATCTACTCCACGCAGTCAGTCATGTCCTCTTGTCATACGTTCACCCTCACCCACACAAGTTGCTCCACCACCGTCTTCGGTAAGAAATCCGAGGGTATCTCCGCCACTGTCTCCACCTCCTAGCGCTCGTCAACATTTTCCGGGAGGAGGAGGAACAGTTGGGCAAGGGGTGATGGCTCATCCTCAGATTAAGTATAGTCGGTTTTGAGGTCTTTCGAGTGAAGATCCTGATGCACATTTGTGCCAAACAGGATGGCATCCTATATTGGCACCTCTAAAGCTTAGCCAATCACAAATTAGAAGCATAATTGATAGCGTTTTGACAAGTGTCCCCCTTTCCCCTTCTGTGAGAGCTTTACGTGATTTAAATAATTCAATTTGGACCTCTTATTCTTCTGGCCAATAGGAATCGGGCAAGCAATTGGGCTGTTGAATGCTCATTGGACCCCTTGGTAGATTGTCCAATAGTCTTCTAGGGAGCTTAATTTATATTGGTTATTTTATTAAGCATTTTTTAATTGATAGACTAATTTTACTCTAGCCTAATTCTCAATGGTCCACCTCTATGGACATCCAATAGGATTTGAGGGGAGGTTGGGGGCAACTGGCCTAGGAACCTGACATGTGTCCATTATTCTTTTTGTGTAAAGGGGGAGCCTTGGAGTGTGTGTGTGTGTCTTTCTCTCTCATTCCCTACGAACAGGGCTCACCTCCTTCTTCCTAGGGATGTGGGAAGACTTTTTAGTCTTCCCATGACCATCCAAATTTCCCCTTGCTTTGGCCATTAAATTAATGAGTTAATTTTTAGAACCTTAGCCTATGGAAGTCTTAATGGAGCTGAACCTTAGTTCCTTTAAGCCCCATTGAAGCACATTGCTCTTTTGTAGACTGTCCCCCTTTGGATCCCTGACAAAGACCGGTCTGGCAGCCTTACCAATATTCTAGCTTTTACTCCCCTAGTACTTCCCTATATTAAATGATTAGTTTAACATGAGAAAATCATTTGGGAGTATTAGACATAAGTTTTTATGACATTACTTCTCTCTTGAAAACATAGTCGTCCGCGACTATGAGGTAGAGAAGATAAAGCCTATTCATTAGTTTGTTTGCTAGTGGGACATAGAGGATCCTTTTTTTACCCTACGACACCGTTCTAGAATGGATGACTAGTCAATTTGGTGCTTGAGATTCTTAGCTGCCGCTAGCATGTATGCACATTATTCCGTATCAATATTCCATACTAGAGTGACAAGCTCTACTTGGTGTTCGGGAGACGTCGCCTCCACAAACATGATCCTAAGCATGTATACTTATTAACATTTGCACACAATAAATAAAAAGAGAGTCTTATAAGAAAAACTTTATTCATTTATACATACTTATATTTGCTTACTGTAGGGAGTTATTGTTGTAAGCATCAAAAAGGTTTAGGTTATCCTTTATTTGTATGCCTTGCATCCATCTAGCATCTTCAAAAGGATAATTTTTAAACTTGATAAGATATCGTCGAATAGTCTTACCGCCTCGTAATACCCTGTCTTTGTGTCGGAGAATGGACTCGGCTTGCAACACCTCTTCTTGGTCCTCGATCTCCGATGGGTCTTTAATGATTGCTTCTTGAGGTGGCTCTCCTTTCTAAGGCTTTAATAGGATCACATGGAAAGCATTGTGCATGCACCAATGGTTGGGCACTTGAGTTGATAGGTCATCTCATTAATTGGCCTAAGAATTTGAAAGGGACCATAGTACCTTTTTGCTAACTTAGCATAGTACTTTTAGTGTTCTGTAGGATTCTTGCCCTTTGTGTGCCTTAATCGAGCCTTGAGAAACTTGAGCAAGACCCAATCATTTTGTTTAAAGGCTAGGGATCTTTTGTGCTTATTAGCAGCAGCCCTTTGCCTTTGTTGAGAGATGTATATAGCATCCTTAATCTTTTGGAAAGATTCTTGCAGGTCTTGACTATATTCATCTGCAACGAAGATCTTCCCATGTATCCTCTATCACCTCAAAAGGTTCTTTCCCCATGGAAGTATGTACAGTGTTATTGTAAGCATACTCCACTAAGAATAAGTACTTCTCCCATTGGGACTTTTGATCTACTTCTATGACATAAGCTTTTAGTAGATTAAGAATTCTTAGGTTAGCTATTTCACTTTGGCCATCCGTTTGGGGATGATAGGCTGAAGAGAAGTTTAGTATTTGTGGACAAACCGAACGGATGCCCACCTGGCCGAACATGTAGCCGGACACCACATTTGTACTCTATTAGTTTTCCAAGCTAGTGTAGTAATACTATGTGTAAATCCTAATTGCAAAGTAGCAGTCAATTCCCTGAGTTGTAATTCTGTCATGACAATTGTAAAGGTCCGTGTGAGCCGGCCATTGGTCATTTAGAATGCCCTAGGTATAAAGGTCAATATCCTTAATGTGAAAGGAGGCTTATCTTTAGAAGAAGTGGGAGCTCAAGAAACATACGCTCAAGCTACGAGCTACTCCAATTTGTAATCGACACAATTAATGAATGGGTAATCAATTTTCAAATCCAAAAGTTGCATCGTGTTACTCTCTCTTTGCTCTTTAGTTTAAGTGTAAGCATTGTCAGTTTTGTTGTGGTTCACGACTACACGTCTGTGAGCTATAATTGCAGATTTGAGTGCCTAAATTGCTGATTTTAGTCATTTTGACCATAGGAGAGTGTTCTTAGACCATAGGACCACAACAGATTTGAGTGCTTGAATCACTGTTTTTAGTCGTTTTGACCATAGGAAAGTGTTCTTAGACCATAGGACGAAAGTTCTGGATAGTTCTGTTGCAGGGTTCAGGACCTTTTTCATGATGGATCGTGATTTTGGTACCTTCTCGGATTGCGACCAAACTTGCTAGGATAGTGCCCCTAGGTGTCCTAAACCTCCTCCTAAAGTTCCGTTGCATTTTGAGTCCGTTCGAGTGCCGAAATGGCGTGATGACCTAGAGCTGTGAGAACGGACATAGGCAAATTTTCCTCATCATTGAGTGTTGGTTTGCTTGTTGAGCTAGTGTGTTTTCTTGTTAAGGTTCACTTCGTGAGATTGACGATCTCATAGAGTCTCCGTGCCCCATCTGAGTCACTTTCCCTAAGTATTGACATTATGTTAGTGCCAAAAAGCTATGCTGCAGACGTCCGTGGCGGCGACCCGCTAACATTGGCGCCATTGCCGGGGACATGATCCTTAGATGGTGAGTGACCTAGTGTGTTTTTAGATCATTCTTTTTCTAAGATTTGTCTCTCCATTCCATTTACACCTTAGCTGTGAAGCAGCTAGACACGGGGTTTAGTGATTGGTAGAGTCTAGAAGTCGAGGACTTGCTAGATCTATTCTTGAGAAGTAAAGAGGGTTGTGAGTGAGATAGCCAAAAGCATTTCATTCTTCGATTTTCTCTATGCTTTCAAAGTGCTGTTCCATTTTTTGTTTCGACTTTATTTTGTACCATTTTGTTTATTTTTGTTTCATGTTTCATTTCAGTACTTAGGAGTAGGGTAAGTAGAAACTACCACCATCAAATTTGGGCTAAAAGATTGAGGGAAAAAAGGGTGAAAACCATATTTTGGCAAAAATGACCATAACTCTAAAATTCTAAAAATTTGATGGTAGAGATCTCAAAAGTGATCCAAGTTCAAAAGTTTGTGGATCAAGGGCATCAACATACTCTCTAGAATCAATCTGGAAAGTTTGGCAAGAATCTGTGGAGGCACATGGATCGCGATCCATGTACCCCAAAAAACCATTTTTGGTGAAAAGTTACTAGTTACAGTGAGCATCAGTGGGAAACCACTATGGTCAAGTTTGCTTAAAAGAAAAACTCAAAAATCACTTCAGAATTGGCTGGTAGGGAAAAAATAGTAAAACAGGCATTGCAGACACAAAATTGGGTAAATCTTGAGATTTTGGGATCCAAATTCAAAAAGGGGTGAGATTTGGCTTCTACAGGGCATAAAGAACCAATAGAACAAAAATAATGAAAAAATGCTGCCAAACATGGATCCCGATCCATGTACCTTTTTGAAATTCTGGGCTAATATTTGACAAGTACATTCCTGATATCATTTGGAACAACTTTGCCAAAAAAGACCATGTCAAAAAATTGGTCAAAATAGCCAAATATAGAAACTAGTCAAAAACCGCAGGGCAGATAGAAAAACTCACTTTTGACTAGGAAAAATTTGTCCAAATTCAAAAAGATTTGGGGAAGAGTATCACCATAACATGGACTACAAGCTGACCAAGTTTCATGTCAAATGTGGTCAAACATGGATTGCGATCCATGTACCTCATGAATTTTTTTTGGATGTGATTTGAGCAATGGATAACTAACAAATAGACAAACACTTTTTCCAAAAGAACCATATACAAAAAAGTTGCAAAAAGTGGTCAAAAGAGCCAAAAACAGTTCATTGTCTAAACTGCCACAATAGACTGTAGAAGTCAGATTTGGTAGGGCAAAACTGATCCAAATTCCAAAAACATTTGTGAGCAGTCTTCAAACATCACTAGCTATTAGCACACAAAACTTTCAGATCTGAAGGTGGTGGAACATGGATCGCGATCCATGTACCCCGGAGAAATTTTTGGACAGAAACTTTTCGAGCTTGTAGGTGAGACCATTGTGAACAAAAGTCCCCAAAGAAGCATTGTCAAAAAAGTTCAAAAAGTGGGTGAAAAGAGCCAAAAACTGTTAAAAAAGGAAGACCCTAAAACAGACTTAGGGATTGACTTTTTCTTGGCCTAAACAAGTCCAAATCACACAAAAACCACATAGCCAACATCAGGAGACCAAAGGGAAGCTGTGTGCCAAGTTTCATTATCATCTAACACATAGGTACATGGATCGCTATCCATGTTCCTTTGTCACAGACTGATACCAAACTTGCACCATAGCTAGAGGACATCACCAGGAGTCTAGTGGTCTTTTCAAAAGTGAATTTTGATATCAAAAACCTTTCCAAAAGCACAGAACTGTCAAGCATTCTGACAAAGTGCCAGAATTGACCTAACTTTCAATCCACAGGTCCATTTTCAAAAAAATTGATACCATAGGACCCCCTAAGCATGGTGATTCTGATGGTACCAAAAAAAGTCAATTTGGGCTCCAAACATGGATTGCGATCCATGTACCCATAGTGACAGCTTGACCTAAAACTTTCCAGATCAGTAGTGCTTACACAAGAAAACATATCCCCATGTCCAGTTTTGTAAAAAATTGAGCAAATTTGGGTCAAAAGGGAGCAAAACGGTGACAGACTGAAAACCGCAGTGCAGACCTAGTATTGGCTATTTGACCTATCAAACCAAGTCCAAATCCAAAAATATTTGAGATTTAGCTTGTGGACATAGTTAGAAACAAACTCCTAAGAGGACAAGTCCAAATGTGGTTGAACATGGATCGCAATCTATGTACCTCCACCTCAGAATTTACTAAAAATTGGCATAGAACCTGCACATGACCTTGTCTACACACAGTAAAAATTTGGAGAAAAAAAATTTGACAGGGAACATGGATCGCGATCCATGTACCTCTCAACATAGTGGGGGTATCTGAGTTGATGATCTTTGTAGACATACTTGAGAACATCCCAAATCTCAAGTTTGAGCTGAAAATACCTTCGAGAGGCCAAGATACAAGCCAAAGTTCCTGTGTTCTGGTCCTGAGACTGTTTTGAGTGCTGTTTCAAGTGAAATTCACTAAAAGTGCTCTAACTTTTGATAAATAACTCCAAATTGAGTCAGGTATAGGAAGAAAGCTTGCGGGCAAGAGCTAATTTTACTAGGTTTCCTCGATCGAAACTTTTAGGGTACCCCAAGATCAGTTTCCAAAGACCAAAGAGTCAAAAAATCCTAACTTCTGAGAGACCTCATCAAGGGAAAAAGGGGATAGGTTTCACTAAGCCAAAGTGGGATTGTCAAGGACTATCTTGAGACTTTTGAGTGAGCCTTAACCATGACAAATCATCCACCACTAGGGTTCTTTACTTCACTCGGAGACATGAGAAACGCAAGAAACGATGCAATGCCTTCAACAGAGGGATTGAGAGAATACATAGAGGAGGGACATCCTCTAATTGACAAACCAAACGTGAGATTCATCAAAGCCAATGAACCCATGAAAGTGCTCATAGATTATGCTCATGAGGGCTTATATAGATTCACAAACGGGGATCCATACATCTTCTACAGGTGTGTAGAGCCCAATGCCAGGGAGTTGACCACCAATAAGAACCTCTATGCATTCACGTATACAGATGCCAATGGAGTGCAAGTTTTAATAGAAGATAAGTATGGATGTGAGTACAAACTTGTTGATCCAATTGACTTAGAACAATACACATACAAGGGTACTCTGGTGTCTACTTACTTCCAACCAAAAAAAATGCTAGAGTATACATCAGAGAGGATTTCACCGGGATTTTCTCCAAGACTAGAGGAGAGAGCGAGAGACGTCTTTCCAAGAGACCATGAATTGGTAAGATTGGTAACTGGACCACAACGATTAAGACCATATCAAGTGGCTCAATGTGTCAAGACAAAGTACAGTGGGTTAGGGGATCCATATGCTCATGTCTCACTCTTCAAACAAGTTTTGAGAGCTGAACAGATTGCAGATTTCCATACTCAGTATGAAGAATTCGGATTGACATTAAAAGGAACAGCTTTGACGTGGTTCCAACCTCTAAACGGAGATGATTTTCTAAATATAGCACAACTCTTACAAGAGTTTGTAGAGGAATTTTCAAAAAGGGGAATCAAACATAACATAGTGTCCCAAAACTACTCTTTCAAACAAAAAGCGAACGAAAGAGTGAAGGAAGCTTTGCTTCGCTTTAAACAATACATTGATAGATGTCCTATGAGAGAGTTACCACAAGATGAGAGATTATCAGTTCTCTTCATAGAGGGCTTGAGGAATGAAACTCTCAAAAAGGACCTAAATTTGAAAGGATGCACGGCGTTTGAGAAAGTCACTAGAGAAGCTCTGTATCTAGTTGACAATTGCAAGGCCTACGGAGAGGTGACTGAAGATACAAACAACACGGCCAATAGCGTCTTGTCTTTGAAGAGTGAATCAACCACAATCAACCACAAAGCAAGATGTTCAAACTCTTTGGGAACCAATCATTAATCAAGTGGTTGAGGGGTGGATTAGAAGAGTAAACCAAGGCTACATACGGAACTCGATTGTACAACAGCCTCAATTGAGGATATGTAATACTTGTGGAGGGGATCACCCCACTCCATGGTGTAACACTCATCCAAAGCCACAACGTGTGCTAGGGCAACAACCACCACTTTTGAATGATGGGAGAGTGATGGTCAACTACTCTCAACCAACGTATGTGCCACAACCCGTGAAAAACCAGTACTCCATGGATGCGAATACATTCATGTTCATAGCCAATCAGCAGTATGGTTCGAAGAACATTCTAACAAGGCAAGAACAATCATTGGATGGATCTCTAGCTATGAAACAAGAAGGTCCATGCTATGAGTGTGGAGGTGACCATTGGGCACAAAGTTATCCAAACAAGGGTCCACAAATCGAATTATTTGTATTCTGTGAATGTTGTGGTATAGACCATCTACGCCAACACTGTGTTAAAAATCAAGACTACAAAGGGAAAGCAACAATGAATGTTGTAGGCATGATGCCTTCTTCAAGCGGATCCGAGGTAGAAACGGCCATTCCTTTAAACGTGATGACGAGCTCAAGCTCAAGAAGCTACCAAAAACAAACGAGCTGAAAAAGCCACATTGCCTGTTCAAACAGAATTTGAGAACAAGCCGGTGAGAAGCTTCGAAAGAAGATCATGTAAAGGCAGACGGGACAAAATGAAATTGAAGAGGCTGAAGGAGAAAGCGGTTTGGAAATTGAACTGAATCAAACAAGAGAGCAGCTTATACAAGAGCAAGAAAGGAACAAAAACACAAAGGGACCTAAAGAGTCAAAGACTAACTCGGGAGGTTCAGTCTTGGTCGACAAAGTGGCTTAACCTTTGGATGCAATCTTGAAAGCTTATGAAGCTAGGCTAAAACCCAACCAAACCCAGGAGGATAGATGGCTGACGTATCCTCATCCAAGGTATGAAAAAGAGAGGTTGAAAATCTGCAAGGAGCTCATCCAAAAGGCCCAAGCTCTTATGAAACCACATGTTCCAAATGCTCCAAAAATGGAGGTGCTAATCCGCGATAAAGTCCAAGAATTGGAGAGCCAAGGTATTGTAAAGTAATACCAGGAAGAGACGGGAGTTGAGGCACCTTTAGATACAAGGGAAGTAGCCAATACCACAGATGGGGTGGGCTCACAAGCAGTGATGCCTATTCCGGAGGTAGAAGAACTGTGGCCACTATCCTTGTGGGAATCGACTAGAAACCGAAAAGATGGTAGTGCTACCTTACAGTCAGCACCTATTCCTGAGATAAACATGGATCACGAATTTTTCCCAGGGGATATACGATCTTTATATGGGATTTCGGGTCTGTCGCATCTGAAGAGAGTAAACCAGGCTCTCTAAAGACTTTGCCATATTTCATAAGAGAACACGAGACAAAATCCGAGGTTAAAATGGTACCTTCTCAGTGGAAAGACACACTAAAAATGATGGATACCAAGAGCTTGCATGAATTGATGTCTTCTGCTGTACAATGCACACTTTATCTCTCAAAGCTACTAAAAATTAGACCGCATCTATGGAGCCAAATGGGCAAACACCTGGAAAAGAGGGGGCTAAAAATCCCTTCACATGACCAACTTGCGGACAAAAACATGGATGACACCTTGCCTAAGAAACCACAGACAAAGCCAATACCGATAAATAAGGTGGGTGACTACTGTGAAGGAGATGAAGGAAACACCACCTTACCACTTGAGTACAAAGGAGTAAAGACGGTTGCTATATTAGATAGTAGGGTAGGAATTTCCATTGCAACCAAAGAGGTATGGAAAAAATGGGAAAAGCCTGCTCTTAGGAAAACTTGAATGAAACTGCAATTAGCGGATGGATACACGGAGAAACCAATTGGAATATTAGAACAAACCATTGTATCCTCGTGTGGCATCGAGTATGAGCATACCTTTGCCATAATGGATTTTGACAAGAGCAACAACTTTGATATCATATTGGGCAGACCATTCATGCGTCATCTCAAAATGGTACAAGACTGGGGCTATGACTATATCTACTTGAGACACAAAGACGTCACAATGAAAATCAATGTCAAAGATCATAGTTATAAAGATGTAGTACGAACCCCGGGGGAAGACTTAAACTCCACAACTGATTTGGAAAGCAAAGTGCATATTTGGATGTACGGAGCTCCTGAGAGTGGAAGTCTTGGAAAGTAGGATTGCATCCTAGAGCGTTCAGTAGGAGATGAGGCATATGTACCAGAGCCATTTCCAGAGGAGTTATTTGAACCCTTTGGATGGGATCAAATACTGGCGACTCTTGATGTGTGTGTGAATGAGGTGACCCCGACTAAATTCTGTGATGAGGAAGGGTACTATATAATTTCCATACTTGAGATAAAGGTGTTGAAGGAAGCTAACGAGATTTGTGAGTGTGAAAGTAGAAAAGGTGAAACAGATAGCTACGTCATGGAGCATGATGCCAAAGTGCACATGAAGGAAGCAGAGCAACAACGAGAATATGTCATCATTGACATACCTAAAGAATCACTAGAATCTGTTTCAAAGAAGCCAACTCTAGAAAAAGTGCAAATGAAAGTAGATGAAGGGGAAAAGCTTCCAAGTTCAACGTCAAATGTTCAACAAACTCAAGATCAAAAGAAGAACAGTGACAAGGAAGAAGATCGATTGTCTCCTACGACGATCAAATTTGGCATATGCGGAGAAACAGGACTCAAAATAGCATGTTGAGCTTTGATAGATCTAGAAGCAACAAAGAATCTAATGACATATGGATCTTGGATCATGATGGAAAAGCCACCAATCACAGAGCTAGCGGAGATCGTGTACACAAGTTAAAAAGTTCCAATTCCTAGCTTCGGAGTGGCAGAAGCCGTACTCAAATTGAGTATCGAGGAGTATAAAGATACTTTCCACATAATTGACTACCATCATATCAAAGAGAGTCTGATCCTGACAGAAAGCTGGAGGAACATCTTCTTTCGACAACAATTAAAAGCTTCAACAACAACAACGGTAAGACTCCATGAAGCTTCTCAAATCCATGCAAAGAAGAAATCGCCAACCATCACGAAAAAAGGTAAAGCAAAGGAAAACACTGAAGTATATCAACCTCGCTAGACGACTTTACCTTCAACGAGCTTCCATCAGACTTCCCATGAAGCCTCTACATCAAGAGCCAAACCATCAACAATACAATGGAAACCAAAACAAAAAGTCTATCAACCAAAGTCTCCATCACAAAAAACCATACAGAAGAAACCGAAGAATTTCATCCAAGAGTTGGTATCCAAAGAGCACATCAAAGTCAAAGACCCAGTTTGGATACATGAAGCACAAGTTCAGCATCAACAAAAGGTGATAGGGTGGGTAGCAGCAAATGAGTCAATCACTGCTCATGGCTACTTCCAAGGAAACACTAATGTTTGGGCCAAAAAGCCTAAAGTAACAGCCTGGACCTACCCACCTCAACTAGCGAGTTCTACAAGGAACAAGATGTGCTATCAATGGAATACAAATACTCAGGCAAGCAAAAGAACACCAACAAAAGTCAAATGAAAAGACCTTCCAAGCGGACAATGCAAAAAGTTTGGGTTCCAAAGTCAGACTTCAACAAAGCTACCCAACACAAACAGGTGAAACAACAGATGATTCCAGTAAAGATACTCTAAGCCCAAGGATTTTATGGAGGTAACACTCAAATATGGTTACCAAAAGTTGTAGCTCAATCTGGGTCACCCAAGAGAAATCCGGCAGCACAAGCTTCTACCCCAAAGCAAGCAAAGATGACCAACATCCAACAGAAGCCAATTGCAACCAAGGTTGCTTCAATCTCTAGATGGATACCCCGTCATCAACTCCAAAATCAAGGCTTCTACCAAGGAAATAATTAGTTATGGCTACCGAAGCCTAGTGTCCATCAAATTATAGAAGAAGGTAAAATGCCAAAGACGGTCACACAAGGACCAAGTACAAGGTGGGTTCCAAAATCGCTTGTGGAAACTCAATCAAAGAGAGCCCACACATATCAACAACTGCTTCTCATGCAAGATAAAGCAAAGGCTCCATTAGTCTCTACATCAGCTGAAGAACTTGTTTCACAAAGTAGTAACAACATACGACAAGCAAGTCAAGAGGAGCCACAATATGCCAACCTACTCGACAAAATGGTGGCATCCAAAGACCAACACAATGGAAGATGCCTAAATTTCCAAAACTTATGGAATTGGGTTTCTAGCCTTGAACAGGTAAGTCCAAGTCGCCATTAAAAATACATGGCATAAAAGTCAGAGTCAGGCAGCTAAGCCACTAAATGAGCGAGGTGTTAGTCCCAAAGCTTCATGTAATATTCTCTATGGTCTAAGTGTCTTAGTTATTCTAGGTACTCCTCAAGCTGGAAGAGTTGAGTATAATTACGTTGTGTCGCTCATGCTGGTATAGGTGAGCACCCGGGGAGGTCACCTAATAAAAATGTAACCTATCACGTGAGTTCAACAGAAGGGTATTTAAAGTTCTTAAAACTTACAGGAATATATATACAAAAGGGAATTATTTTTTCAAATTTGAAAAATCTTACAGATTTTAAAAGAAAAGGGTACATTACATTCTTAACAAAATTCATAGATAAGGGGTTTTACAAACATGTCTTGAACGCACGTGATATGGTAGTTTTACACATAGTGAACCCCCCGAGGGTGAGCATAAGAGTCAAAGTCATTGTAGTATAGTGGTAACTGAAGAGTCCAAAATACACTCACGCACTCAGCACAGTGAGGAATGAGTGCAAAAGCTTCTACATCAAAAACCCTTCTTGGAAAGGTGGAAGCTATTGAGACGTCTTTTGATGTCACATGTGCTACATTTGTTCCTTGAAGCACCCATCAAATCCATCTCTTACACTACATGCTTTTGTTCGACAAATCTCTCATATGCATATAGAGTGTCCCATAATTGGCATTTGCATTAGACACTCTTCCTTTGTTTCTCCCAAGCACTCACCTTGCATGACAGGTACTTCAAGTCCAAATGCTCAACTTCAATAAGAACGTATACCAAAGGCACTTTTTCCCCACCGGGTTTTTTTCCTTTGTCCATCCAGGTTTTAAGACCCTAATCTAGATCTCATCATCGACTTCTTGTATATATTCCTTCTACATCAACAATAAGGAAATGGCTACCCAAATCAATCGACAATGACTTAGAGCAAAAACTACAAGTCTCCATATGCTTATCAAGAGCATCTTTTATCTTCAAGGGCCACAACAAAGCTCCATAAAAAAAATGGCAAGTCAAAGAATGTCCTACAATGACAAGCACTGAAAAATTCAGCAACAAGTGAGCTATCCACAGCAACCATACATAGCTCACACAGTGCTTCAACATTGGCTACCTATGATGGAAAACTCAAATTCTAGTGGACCATCCATCATAAAGTCCACGCAACAAAGAGAATCAATTCTACAAGCTCAAACACATCAACTTCCATCTCTACGGCGACTCAAATTGGCAATGAAGCGGCGAATGCACAACAAGAAGAAAAGTGTCCGCAACAATCAAGCTCAAATCACGACTCAACAACACAACAGATATGAATCACTCAAGGAAGGGGGGAGCGTCATCAAGGACAAAGAACTTCCTAAGCGGAAGTCCAACCTTGAAGACAAAGCTAAAGAAAACCCTATGACAAGACTGAACAAGGTCGTGTCAAGGGACGACACAAATTAGGAAGGGGGAAATGTTTGAGGACAAACCAAATGGACGCCCACCTGGCCGGACACGTAGCCGGACACACATTTGTACTCTATTAGTTTTTCGAGCTAGTGTAGTAATACTCTGTGTAAATCCTAATTCCAGAGTAGCAGTCAATTCCCTGAGTTGTAATTCTATCATGACAATTGTAAAGGTCTGTGTGAGCCGGCCACGGGCCATTTAGAATACCCTAGGTATAAAGGTCAATAACCTTAATGTGAAAGGAGGCTTATCTTTAGAAGAATAAGGGATCTCAAAAACGTACGCTCAAGCTACGAGCTGCTTCAACCTTGTAATCAACTTTTCTAACGATTGGGTAATCCGTTTTCAAATCTGAAACTTGCATTGTGTTCCTCTCTCTTTGCTCTTTAAATTAAGTGTAAGCATTGTCAGTTTTTCTTGGTTTGAGACTACGCGTCTGTGAGCTATAATTGCAGATTTGAGTACTTAAATCACTGTTTTTAGTCGTTTTGACCATAGGATGATAGTTCTGTTGCAGTTTTCACGACCTTCTTCATGATGGATCATGATTTTGGCGCCTTGTCGGATTGCAACCATACTTGCTACGATAGTGCCCCTAGGTGTCCTAGACCTCCTCCTAAAGTTTCGTTGCATTTCGAGTCCGTTCGAGTGCCGAAATGGCGTGATGACCTAGAGTTGTGAGAACGGACATAGCGGATTTCCCTGATCATTGTATGTTGGTTTGCTTGTGGAGCTAGTGTGTTTGCTTGTTAAGGTTCACTTCGTGAGATTGACGATCTCATAGAGTCTCTGTGCCCCATCCGTGTCACTTTCCCTGAGTATTGACATTATGTTAGTGCCAGAAAGCTATTCTGCAGACGTCCGTCGTGGCGACCCGCTAACATTTAGCCTTATACTTAAATTCTCAAAGAGACCCTTCCAAAAATTATTGGTTATTCTAGGATCTCTATCTGACACTATGGACATTGGCAAGCCGTGGTACTTGAAGATTTGTGATATAAAGAGGGTTTTCATTTGATGGGCTTTGATAGTCTTTTTGATACATATGAAATGTGCTTGTTTGCTAAACCTGTCTACTATTGTCCATATTCCTGTATTTCCATGGATAGGCTTGGGCAATATAAAGATAAAATCCATGGATATGCTCTCCAATACTGAATTAGGGATTGGCAAAGGTTGAAGCAATCCAGGTTGCTTCCCTCTATCAAACTTCATCTTTTTTATACCACACATTTTGAAACATACTCTTGTATGTTTGCTTTCGTGGCAGGCCAATAGAAATATGTTTCTATCCCTTTTAGGGTAGACTGAATCCCTCTATGCCCCGCATAAGGAGGAGAATGAGATTCATACATTACTTTCTCACGTAGTGAGTTAGTAGCGCATAGTCTATTTCCATAGAGAAGATATCCATCTTGTAGGGTAAATGGTTCTTCTTTCTTCCCTGGTGCAAGGGCTGAAATCACATCTCTAAATTTGGGATGGACAACATACTCATCTATCATAGAGAAAAGATCATTGTGAGTTTCTATGGATATCACATTCACTCTCGATCGTCTTGAGAGTGAATCGACTACTTGATTATGCTTGCCAGCAATGTGAACAATATGAAAATGAAATTGCAAAAGGAAATTTTCCCACCTCATTTGTTTTTTGGAGAGCTTGGTCTGCGTCATGAAGTACATAAGGCTTTGGTGATCCGTTCGCAGAATGAAAGGAGTCCCCAGTAAATAGTGCTTTCACAAATCTAGAGCATGTAGAACTGCTAAGAGTTCCTTCTCATATATTCCTAGATCTTGCTCAACAGGGTCGAGCCTTCGACTTTCATAGGCTATGGTGTGCCCTTCTTGGAGAAAAACAGCTCCAAGGCAATCAGCATAGGTGTCACATTGGACCTGAAATGGTTTTGAGAGATCCGGTAGTGTAAGCACAGGTTGAGAGATAATATTTTCTTTACGCTTTCCCCAATAAATTTTCTCCTTGGTGGAACATATATACCTAACTTTTTTCTTTGTTAGGTCATGTAATGGTCCCACGATTTGTGAGAACATTTCTATGAAGCGTCTATAGTATGCACACATACCTGTAAAGCTTCTTAGTTCATGTAGATTCCTTGGATTAGGACATCCTTTTATTACCTCTAGCTTTGATGGATCCATTTGGATGCCATCTTTAGAGATAATGTGACCTAAATACTGAATCTCCTGTAAAAAAAAATCATTTTTCTTTTGATTAATATAAAGTTTATTATCCCGTAAAACTTAAAATATTACCGGGGGGTGTTGCTTGTGTTCATCTAATGAATTAGAGTAGATGATTATATCATCAAAGAACACTCCAAATATGGTTCGATGAGGCCGGAATAGATTCTCCATCAAGCGGTGAAATGTGGATGGTGCACTGGTCAAGCCAAAAGGCATGCCAATGTACTCGTAAAGACCAAATGTAGTGCGAAATGCGGTCTTTACAATCTCTTGATCAACTATCCTTATTTGATGGTAGACAGTTTTTACGTTAATCCTACTGAAGTAGTTCACCCCTTGTAGCTTATCAAATAGGTCTTCTACCCGTGGAATGGGAAACCTATTGTTGATAGTGATCCTCTTTAGTACTCTATAGTCGACACACATACAATATGTGCCATCTTTCTTTTGCACTAATAACATTGGTGAACAAAATGGAGATGACCTAGGCCTAACCATGCCTTTCTCAATTAACTCATCACTTGCCTCATAATCTCCTCTTGTTGAGCTTGGGAAACTCTATAAGGAGGTTTATTAGGCGGTGAACTCCCTGGAAGAAGTTCAACTGCAAGGCCATCATTGCCTTGTTTGGGAGGTAGTTCACACGGGATATCGTCAATAAAAACATCTTGGAACCCCTTGAGGGAATTGGATAACTCTAATTCCTTTTGATTGTTTATATTTTATTTTGCTAAAGCATTAGGTTCTTTTTAAGAATCTTTAACAAAAATCATGTACACGGAAATAGAGCTCTTTATCAACTTATTGAAAGCTTGCTTATGTACAAGAGGTATGGTACTACCTAACTCCTTAGCATCTATGTACATATCTTTTTTCCTGAACCTAAAGTAGATTTGCCTTTCAGAAATTTAACATTGGAAGCCATGCGATCAAACCATGGTGCCCCTAGGATTACATCGTCATGCTTGAGAGGAGAGATAAAGAGATCCTCCTTGTCCACATAGCTTTGGACATGGAGCCTCAATTTCCCAATAAAAAGAGTGACTGAGGCTTCTTGCCCCTTGATAGCACCATCGACAGGTAGGACGTCTCTCATCTCATAGGCTTGGATGCCTAGTTCGGTGGCCAACTCTGTGGATATGAAATTGTGAGTAGAACCAAAGTCAAAGAGAATAAAAGAATCATGTTCTCTTAACTTTCCCCAATCATGGCATAGAGGAGATCTTTTGTGATGATCATCATATTCTTGAATTTTGACCAAGGTAGCTCTAGGAGGGTCATTACGTGTATTCTTGTGGGGGCAAGCACGATAGGCATGCCCTTGCTCCTTGCACTTGAAACAACGGTTATCTTTTCGATAACACTCTAGCTCTTCAAGAGATAGTTTATTTTTGCCTTTATAAACTCCATTCTCCTTAGCTTTGTTGTTTTTGGAGTTTCCTTGGACGTTGTCCTTCCCCTTAGGCTCGTTACGGTCCTTGTTTTCCGTGGGCTTAATATTTCTCTTAGCCCCTTGTTGGAAGTTTATTTGTGAAGCCACTATGATATGCTATATGACCGCAAATCTGGTGCATGGCCTTTGGGAGTTAACATACTCCGCCATATCCTCAATTAAACCCGCACAAAATTGTTGTTTTTTCTCTCCAAAATCCATCTTTTTGAAGACAGTGGCTTTGAGATGTAAATCCCAA
The DNA here is from genome assembly GCF_014529385.1 of Adiantum capillus-veneris. NCBI lineage: Eukaryota > Viridiplantae > Streptophyta > Polypodiopsida > Polypodiales > Pteridaceae > Adiantum > Adiantum capillus-veneris. Next base: position 100,870,497 of record NC_140960.1, on the reverse strand, counting down.
AACTTGTCTACATATTTGTGAATAGATTTGTAGAGAGAGAGATTCAAGCTTTTGCCATTCGGTGAGTACTTTGTCTTTGGCATCGTTAGCCAAAAAGTGCTTCATGATGGAAGCTCTTAAAGCTTTCCTCAATGCTTGGAGAAGGAGATGTAGTTCTTCTTGCACACATTAGTTGTGTGTGTGTGTAGCAATGGATTAGAGTAAAATGTAGCCTTCTCTCTCATCTTGGTTGACCGCTCTTGCTATTTGCTCGTGCTGGCATCCCATTGGCCCCTGTAAAGCTTAGCCAGTCTCAAATTAGAAGCATAATTGATAGCCTTTTGACAAGTGTTCCCCTTTCCCCTTTTGTGAGAGCTTTAGGTATTTAAATAATTTAATTAAACTCTCATTGGAAATCTTAGTCTTCTGGACAATAGGAATCAGGCAAACCATTGGGTTGCTGAATGCTCATTGGACCCCTTGATAGACTTTCCAATAGTCTTCTAGGGAGATTAATTTCTATTGGTTCTTTTATCAAGAATATTTAAATTGATTAGACTAATTTTTCTCTAGCTTAATTGTCATTGGTCCACCTCTATGGCCATCCAATAGAATTTGAGGGGAGGTTGGGGGGCAACTCGCCTAGGAACATGACATGTGTCCAGTGTTCCTTTTGCATAAAGGGGGTTGTTTACCATTGGGTCAACAACACAACATAACTCAAGTTTCGTACCAAAGTCTTATCTTTTGCGAGTTATGAAATGCTGCGGATTATGGCTATAAACGTCATTTGTAATGAGTAGTTATTCTAGTTTCAGAAGCCAGGGTGCAATGGCACTTCCAGATTGTAAATACAAAGCCATTTGACCCTTTCAACCCCATTTTTGGTTAAACCTAAGGTAGCCTTAGTATATAAGGTACCTAGGTCATTTTGTAAAAAAGGACTTTTATCATAATCAAAACTTTAGCGTTGCCGTCTACTGTGTGTGAGAGAGAAAGAGAGTGAGCGTGAGCTTTATCCTCTCTCTACGCCCGGCTCCCTCAACACATTGGAGATCCAACTACACCATTGCTGTAGGCTTGAGGAGAGCTACGCGACAACGCCAAGCATTCCACGCGAGACGAAGTGCACACATCGACGCATCTACGAGCTATTTGTGGCTGTAAGTGTATCAAACGATGTCTGTTTTCTACGTGCTAGTAGTCTATAGAATCGTGGCGACATAAGCTACGCATAGGTACTCATAAATTTCAGTTTCGGGCACTTTCAAAATTTTGCTCTGTCATCCTACGCATTTTCCGCAGATGGGTTTAGAGTGAGGGTTTTGAGTGTAGAAGCGTAGGGACAGGTGTATCCTAGTGAGGGGATGGTGTTCCTTAAGTTTCGTACAAATCTGGCATGATTAGGTGAGTTACCTTCCGCATGTGTGTATGTAGCTAGGTGGTGTAGTTGAGCACAGTGAGGTTCTTGATTGTGGTTTAGTTGGCCTTCCAGAGTGTTGTATGTGTAGGATAGTCTCAGCCTGACAAGCTAAAGAGATTTCCTCCATGTGCCTATCGTGTCATCTGTGTCCTCGATTGACATTATGTTGATTTAGGTAGTGTTTGCATGCACTTCATGGGTGTGAGACGCTCCCCCTCCAACATTGGCGCCGCTGCCGGGGACACAAGGACCTAAGTAGGTTTCCTACTAACACTCGTGTGATGGTTGCTTGATTTAGTTTCGGCTGATGAAAGCGTTTTTCTTAAGTGGATCCGGAAGAGGATATTCCGCAATCAAGTGGATAGCCAGGAAGCGTGTGTCTTGCTGAGGGTCTGCGATTAGATAGGTTTAGTTAGAATCTGTGGATTAGAGTAGTTGTTGGTGGTCGAGTGATTTGTGAGGTGATAAAAGCGTTTACTAGTCCGTGTGTGGCAGTGAAGCGTTTTTCTACTCATAGATGCAAAACCCCATATGATTTGTAGGAGTAGCTTTAGGTAAGTGATCCGATTCTCATCTAGAGCTATTCAACACTGAATTATTTGCTAAAGTGCTTGATTGCATTTGAAAGCACGGAAAAGTATGCTTTTGAGGGTAAAAATGCATTAAACAAGCTTTTGTGGATATTTTTGTATGACTGACTGATGCTGTGCATATAAAAGAGCATTTGCAAGGGTTCTGTGAAGAAAACCTGCAATTTTGTAAATATAGACATCCTACGCGTAGGATGTCTCAAGGGGGTTCTGGAGACCGAATTTTAAAATTTTGACTGCACCAGTGGGTTCAGAGGGTAGGTTTTACCCTAGTAACATATTGACTTGGGTGTTTTTCCCTATTTTTGTTGACCAAAAGCCAAAAGGCGGAGTCAAAAAACGTAAAATTTCAGAAAAGGCTTAATTGAGTGATTTTTGCAAGTTTTTGCAATTGTGAAGCAGACTTGCACTTGCTGAGAGCATACGGAAGCATCAGGGACACTTCAGTCTCAAAAAATCAACAGTAGACATCCTACGCGTAGGATGTCTACAGGGTGATCGGTGGAAATTTTGAAAATCTGAGCTTACCAGTGTGTTTAGAAGGTAGATTTTACCCTATTTTCACCTGGAAAGTGGAAATTTGATAGATCAAAGCCAAAAGACGAGAATTGCCAGACATCCTACCCAAATTGTGTCCAAGGCCTAATTTTGAGACCAAACCATAGGATGACTCCAAAGGCATGTTCTAAATGTTGTATTGAGTGCATGTGATAAATTTCATTTCATTTGGGTCATTGAAAGGAAGATTGAACAGACTTTAGCATTTTTGACTGAAAAAGGCAAGGATAGCTAGTTTTGGGGTCTTTTGACATCCAAATTAAAATCTAAGCATACCATTGGTTACTGACATCAAGGGGAAGCTGTGGGACAAGTCTGGGGTCAAACAGGCCAAAAAGACATCCTACGTGTAGGATGTCTTCTGTGTGATTTTGGACTCTAAACAAAATTCTGAGCATACCACAGTGATCAACACCTTAAGGAGAGTCTGTGGTTCAAATTTGGGGCAATTTTGAGCAGTTAGACATCCTACGCGTAGGATATCTAAGGCATGATTTAGAAGCCAAATTCAAACTTTGGACATAGCAGGGTGTTGTATAGCCTTAGGCAAGCCTCCTAGTCAAATTTGGTCCAATTTGGAGTTGATTTGACTTGGGAATTCATCAGAACAGACATCAGGATTTTGGAAAAGATTCTTGATCATTTGACCAACCTATAGGTGTCAGAATCAAAAAGTAAAAATAGCTGTGAGTTTAGCACATCAAGGGGAAGCTACAGTGCAAGTTTAAGCTGAAACAGAGCAAAAAAACATCCTACGCGTAGGATGTCTCCAGGGTCATAAAGTGGTCAAAATTCCACTGTAGCCATATAGGGAGGTTCTAAGTGTCTCAAGGATTCCAGAACTTTTTTCAAAAGTGAATTTGGACTCTGTTTGACCTATTTACCAAGCAAAGACAAGAATATGGACCTTGTTTGACCTATTTACAAAGCAAAGACAAGAATTGTCAAAAATCCTACTTTTGGAGTGCACTAGAAGCTTATGCAACCCAAATCTTGACCTATTGGCATCCAAATTCCAATCTAAGTATACCATTGGGTTGCTGAGCAGTAGGAGAAATCTTGGGATCAAGTTTGGACAAAATCTGAGCAGTTAGACATGCTACGCGTAGGATGTCTCCAGCTTGATTTAGGACTCCAAACCAACTTATGAGCACACCACTGTGATCAGCACATCAAGGAGAAGCTAGGGTGAAAATTTCAAGTCATTCTAAGCAAAAAGACATCCTACGCGTAGGATGTCTCAAGGCCATTTTTAGGTCCAAATGAAATTCTGAGCATACCATTGTGTTGCTGGACTTAAGGGGAGTCTCTGGACCAAATTTTGTTAAATTCTAAGCATATAGACATACTACGTGTAGGATGTCTCTAGGCCAGATTTAGGGTCCAACTGTAATTTTGACCATACAGAAGTGTTCAGAGTGTCACAGAGATCCCAAATCTTTTTTCAAAATTGAATTTGGACTCATTTTGACCATTCTAAACTGCATTTCACTGTTTTGGCCATAACTTTCACAAACGGTATCGGATCGAAAAAGTTTTTATATCAAAACGTAGCCTGAGAGCGGCTCTGCAGATATTAGAGAAAAACCTGAACTAAATGCATGCCAACAGCAACCATTTAGTTCAACTTTGAAAAAAAAGTCGTTTGAGGCCTCAAAATACATCCGCAAGTTAGGGGTGTCCAAAAGCGACAATTTACGAGAATTGTGACGAAACGGTTGCGGTTTTGGACATAGTTTCGACTTTTCCCTAACCAAAGAACTTGAACACAATGGACTAAGTCTACTTGAACCAAGCAAAAGCTCTTAAGCCCAGAAATCATGTCTACCCTAGATTCAAACGCTGCTTACACAAGCTTGGAGATCCCGACGATAGAGGAATATCCTCCCACAATGGATCTTCCAAACTTACAATTGATAAAGACCCATCTTGTTGAGAGAGTTTGGATGATTGGTCATGAGAGTGAAGGACTATATAGATACGTTGACGACAATGAGGTCAATCTTTATAGGTGCTCAGATCCATACCTAGAAGAGATATCAGATTACAAGCTCATATATATCTACACATACGGAGTTGACTGTCAATGGAGATCTATAGTTGTCGACAAGAATGGACGAGAATACAGAGTTGTAGAAAGCACAAATCCACAGACTGTACTAGAAAGAGGTGGATATTTGGTCAATGAAGGACCACAAATGCCTCCACCAAACACGAGAATTCCTATAGGAATTCCAAGAAGAGAGCCACCAGGATTCCCTTCAAGAGCGATAACGAGAGAAGGATTGGGAGAGTCTCTGGTTAGACTTGTAGACAATCGACGAGTTAGACCATCCCAAGTCCAGAAATGGGTAAATAGAAAATACTCCGGAGATAAAGATCCGAGAGATCACGTAACGGCTTTTAGAAGAGTGATTAGAGCAGAGGAAGTTTCAGATTTTGCGACACAGTTTGTGGATTTTGGATTGACTCTAGAAGATGATGCAGCTACATGGTTCGACTCAGCGGAAAAATGGGATTTTGAGATCCTAGATGAGCTATTTGAGGAGTTTATTGAAGAATTCTCACCAAAAGACATTGCTCACAACACGGTCTCGCAAATCCATAGATTCAAACAGAAAGAGAATGAATGAGTACGCAAAGCATCATTACGGCTCAAGAGATATGTTAAGCTCTGTTCGAGAGCGGAATTACCTACGCAAGCACGACTGATGCTGATCTTTATCTAGGGAATGAGACAGGCGAGCCTTCAGAAGGATCTGCATATGATAAGGAGGATGACGCTGTCATGAGTTTTTTTGAGCAAGGGATTGCGCATATGTACATACACATGCATGGTGCATCGAATAAAGGATTACCCAATTTCCATAGCCAGGTGGTTACGTGGGCCCACGTGTGTACAGGTAGGACAGGGTGTACATAGTGCAACGATTTTCACTATTATCAATACTAGTGTGTTTTTTCTACAATAAGGAGGAGTTGGTAGCGCGTAAAACTTATCGAGGAAGCTATCCGTGGGCCGACGACATGAGGTCAACAGGTGCGTCAGATGGCATCTAGTGGCGTCAGGAGGGCGAACGAGGTCAATATTTGCACGCGGATGAGGACGGACACAACGTGGGTGTTTTCTTGTGAGAGTTATGCAGAAAGTTCATCATTAGGACCAATTTTTGGGGCCACTTCACGTGGTGGCGAGATGCATTATTGGAAAAAACTGAGTGCCAGGTGTGCGAATGATGCAAAAAGGTGACAACTATGCACTGCGAGGTCAGTTTTTGGCCTAATCGGGGTCCGTTTGAGGTCATCTAAAAGGCCAAGGGTGCCCAACTAATAAAGCTAAGTGTGGGAACTGAAAAAACAGAGAGAAGACCAGAAAAAACGTGGAGAAGAGAGGAGGAACAGCCGTAACTGTGTTTTTGCTCATTTTGGAGCCTGTTTTGGCCGTAAACTGCTCATCCGAGGTCGGATTTGAGCACTTTGACATTGTAGACTGGGGTTTTGGGCCGTTCCGGACGCGATGGCGCTGTCCATTTTGCCAAATTCCTCACTCTTTTCCTGCTGTTTTTCTGTGTAAGTTTCTCCTATGAGCGAAGTTTCTGCTCTAGTTTGTGATTGTATCTGGCTTATTTTACCCATATTGTGTGAGCTATTTGCCCCATTGGTGTTGGCCCAAGCTCAATTGCATCTAAACATCAGAAATTCTCCTCTTTTGAGCTGAGTTTTTTGGGTGTGTGTGTGTGTCTGTGTGGAGTGGGCAAGTGGATAGTCTCTCTCCTCTCACTCCAGAGGTGTGTTCCCTGTCTCGGCAGGTGTGTTGTGTAAGCCGAGTGGTGCCCCATAGTGTGTGTGTGTGTGTATCTTTCCAAGAGTGTGTGTCGGGTCGTTATAGAGGCGCTGTGTGTGTTTTCATCCCGCTCACATTCTTTTGGTGCCCCCACAGAGGATCTTCTTCGAGTACCTTCTGCTTCGAGCTTCAAGCTTCGAGATTCAGGGTTACAGGTTACAGGTTACAGGTTACAGGTTCTAGGTTACAGGGACAGGTACAGGTACAGGTGATTCACACAGGTACAGGTAGCTGGAGTACAGTGATATACTAGCAGTGATGTCACTTGCAGTTGTTGTGGGTATGCATCACTTGGCGCCTATTTGAGCGCATTGTCTGTTGGATTGTACGTTACTTATGGAAACTACCATTGTACACATTTGTGGAGCCATACTTGGTTGTATTTGGCAGTCCCAGCCATTTCTGAGACTTGGTCTGGAAGATAGTCATTTCTGAGACTTGACTATACGCGATTTGCATTAGCCTTCGTGTGAGGGTCGATAGTGTGAGGTTTTTATTGAGCTGGGGGATTCTCAAATGTAGAGATCCTTTCGGTGATACAGGTAGCTGGAGCACCCTTTTTGTGACCTCGCCATAGGCTATGTACTAGTGATTCCTAATTGATGCTCGGGTTCTATTGTTGGCAGTTTATGCATACATAGACAGTCTATATTTTGGGTTCACACTGCTCTACTTCTGGGGAAACTCTGTCGAAATTTTCCCAAGTTATGATGGCTGGTTTTTTGGTATTTTGAGCCATTTATGTTGTTGTGCTACTGAAATTTTGGCAAAATCAGAGGTTGAGTCAGGTGTGCCTTCTTGGGAGCTTCATGGTTGGTTTTAATGGATGATCAAAATGGCCCTCAATTCACTCCTTTTCATTTAACTCAAAGAATTCAGATTAATGTTCATGTGTCCAGGAAGATCTTTTTCCAGCAGCGCATAGTCTTTGTGTTTGGGCCAAGAAGATTGAGAGAGATCCTGGAATGTCCTTTGCCTGTTGTCATTCCGATGATTAACTATGAAAAATCCTTTGATGTGCATGTGTTTGTCCTTATCTAAAGTTGAGCTCCATTGAAGTTTCTGGGGATTGGGTAGTGAAAAGTTTTGGGTTCTTGCACGTGTGTTCGAAGGGGTTCTCAAAGCATCATAATTTGGGTAGCCATGGCTTTCTCTTATCCGGAGTTTCATGGAAGAAGTGATGAAGATGTGAAAGAATTTTTGGAAAAGATGGAGGTTGCCTGCATTAGCAACCAGATTCATGACCCTACGCAAATGTTACGCCTTCTCCAAATTTGTTTGAAGAGTGATGCACGAGTTTGGTCTAAAGCATTTGAAGAGGAGTTGCGTGTGGTTGATCCACCTGTAAGGTTGAGTTGGGACAATCTACGACATGGGTTGGAAGTGGAGTTTGTGAAGATAGAAGATCCTGACAAAGTGTGGTAAGAAGTGCAGGCTTTGGTGCAAAAGGAAGGTGAGCCAGTAGATGCGTACATACGTAAGTTTTCATTGGCATGGGAGCGAATGTGCAAGGCTTTAGCACCACAGGTACCCCCGCCTAACATGATGAAGAAGGACAGGTTCTTGGCTGGTCTTTAGGAGAATATACGTTGGAGAGTGGAGCTAAAGAAGCCTAGGACATATGAGGATGCACTAGAGGTAGCAAGGAACAAAAAGTGGAAGCTGAGGAAAATGAGTCAGTTAGGAGTGGAGTCTTTGCCAATGAGGTCAGAGTTTCAGCCTATAGAGTCTTTACAAGGGCGCATGTCAGGGGTTCATCATGAACCAGTGGTTCCTGTTACTACTCAGGTTATGCCAGTAGTGGTCACTACAACAGTGCAAGATGATGGGCTAAGGCAAGACATGAGGCAAATGGTAGATTTGATGAAGAATCTCAGCCTAAACATGCTAGGTCAAGTGGGAAATAATCGAGGTCGAGGGAGGTTTGCAAATCAGCAAGGAGGTGAAGAAAGGCCTAGGAATGGTGTTGGACAAAGCAATGGTAGGTTTTGGAGGCAAACGCCCACATGTTATAATTGTGGAGAGTTGGGTCACATCATCCCGCAATGTGATAAGCCACCAAGGATGGGGGGAGACATGTATCCATTGCCAAGACAGGTGCTAACTAGGTCAAATGATTATGGCATCGAAATTAAGGGAGACGAAGGAACTAGTGGACTGACCCAGGAGGAAAAGGGAAAGACAAAAGTGCTAAGTGTAGTCACCTTAGAGAAGGCATCAAAGCTAGAGGATACATTAGTGATGCCTATTGGGAAGAGGACCACAGAGGATAAGGAAGGAAGAAGTGCCCCAGGTCCTAGTAAGAAGAAAGGAAAGAGCCATGAAGGAGAGGATGTCAAGGCAAGAGGAAAAGGAGAGCTCGTCGAAAGTTTCATGTTTCAGATTTTCCAGTAGGGGATGGGCAATTAAGCTATGACTTGAGGGAGGATCTGACGAGCAGGAAGGCAGATGTTACTTTTGGTCAGCTTATAGAGATGGTGCCTAAGCTAAAGCAACAGTGGAAGAGGATGGTTAACCCAATGGAGAAAGAGCCAGAGAGAGGTTCAGTAAAGGTGTTGGCAATGGATGAGCTACCAGACATTTGTCCAATAGTAGATGTGTGGCATAAAAGGAAAAATTTGGGACAAGGTTATGTGGATGGCGGAGCCCAAATGTGCGTCATAGCACACTCATGCGTTGAGAAGATGGGTCTCACAGTGGCTGGGGTGTCAGGGTTTCGGATCAGATTGGCAAACCATCAAAAAGTAAAATGCTTGGGTGTTGTAAAGAGCTTAGAAGTGGAGGCATATGATGCAAAGGCAGTGGTTGATTTTCATGTGATGCCAGCAGGGTTGGGAGCATATCCTCTTATACTGGGCAGACCATGGTTACGTGCAGTGGGAGCTGTTCAAGATTGGCGACATGGTACGATTAGCCTCTATGGAAAGACAGGTACCAAGAAGCTTTATAATATGGACGCAAGGAAACGATTAGAGGAGCTTTATGAAGATGAGGATGAGTCTAGTGATGAAGACTCTTCCACGGTGACAGATGAGGACAGTGATAGCACTACCAGCAGTGATGAGGATGCTGATGTTGCATTTCTTTTGATGAACAAAGAAATCCAGGAGATTGGTTTAGTTGCATTTGCGAATGGGGTTGAAGATGAAAGTGAAGGGCCTTATGAAGTGATTGAAGGGCTGATGCAAACCAAGGTTGAGTTGTCAAAGAATCAGGAATTAATGACGCAAATGATTAGTGGAGACCTCTCAGCTATGGAGAAGGATATATTTTTGCATATGCTGGCTAGTTTTCCTGATTTGTTCATTACTTCATATGAAGAGATCAGAGGGTTCAAGGGTGAAGAGATGCATATAGAGCTGAAAGAAGATGCTAAGCCAGTGCGGCAAAGGCTAAGAAGGATGGGTCAAGAGCAAATGGAAGCCTTGCGGGTAGAGGTGGACAAGTTATTGAAGGCAGGGTTCATAGTTCCAGTGGAGACCACAGAATGGGTGAGTCCAGTTGTAGTCAGTCCAAAGAAGGATGGGAAGTGGAGAATTTGTGTGGATTTAAAACCCTTAAATGCAGCCACTAAGAAGAACCCATATCCTCTTCCATTCATCGATCAGATCTTGGATTCAGTGGCAGGTTATGAGAGGTACAGTGTGTGTGATGGTTTTTCAGGCTATTTTCAATTGAAGATTGCTCTTAAAGACCGCACAAAGACAACATTTATTACGCCATGGGGCTGCTATTGCTACACAGTATTGCCATTTGGGTTGTCAAATGGACCTTCCTTCTATCAAGAGAGAGCAAATTGGGTGTTGGAACCATTCATTGGTAGTTGTGTTAAAGCTTTTATGGATGACTTCTGTGTCTATAGCAGTAGGGCTGATCACCATGAGAAGCTGCAGATGGTATTGGCTCGATATGATGAATGCGGAGGACAACTAAATCCAAAGAAATGTCATCTAGCACAGCCAAGGGTGAAGTTATTGGGCCACATGGTGTCAGAAAATGGCATTGAGGCTGATCCAGACAAGGTTAAGTCTATTATTCTTCTTCCATCACCTATGAGTACGAAGCAATTGGCAACCTTTATACACAAAGTGAAGTACATGGCACGGTTTATTCCATTGTCTTCGCAGCTTCTTTATCCATTACAGCAAGTGGCAAAGCATGATCCATTGCAATGGGATGACAAGTGTGAAGAAGTGTTTCAAGAGGTGAAAGAGGTGTTAGGGGGGTTGTCAGCCATGCAGGCTCCTGATTGGGAGAAAGTTTTTTATGTAAATCCATCAGTAGGGGATGATTCCATTGGAGCCATGCTATTGCAAAAGGGGAAGGGCAGCCATTATATGAGGCCAGTGTATTGTGCAAGATGAGTGAAGTTGGTAGCGGAGAGAAAGTTATCGGAAGTAGAGCTAGTGATGGCCAATGTAATATTTGCTTGTCGACGATTTCGTCATTACTTGCTACCACGGCCTTTTGTTTTCTTGATGAGTTATGCCTTTTTGCCACAGTTAATTAATGGTATTAACATGTCAAATGTGGTGAAGAAATGGGTAATTGAGCTGCAAGAGTTTGAGTTCTCTTTTCTAGTGGAAGATAGTACAAGGGCTACCCTAGCTGATTTGTTGACCTACAAGGAGAATCCCCTTATTGTTAAGGAAGAGGTGGTGAGAAAGGTAGTTGAAGAAGTGCCACAGATCAGCGATGCACATGTGTTGTTCTTTGATGGTTCATACAGAAAGAGCCACGATGCAGCTTCAGGGGGTATAGCACTTTATGATCCAGAGGGGAAGCTAGTATGCAAGAGAGGGTTCAAATTGGATGCGCATAGTAACAATGAGGCTGAATATGCTACATTGGAAGCCGGATTACACATTTGTTTGAAGCATGGGGTTCGAAGGTTGAGCATAAAAGGTGATGCCTTGTTAGTGGTGAAGCAAGTGCTGGGTGTGTGGAAGAGCAAGAACACCTCATTGAAGGAAACGTGCTTCAGAATTAAAGGCCTGTTAAAAAAGTTTGAAGCATGGAGCATCAGACACATTGAATGTGCTCTAAATGGAGAGGCACATGAAGCAGCTCAAGGCATGATTGGGGAGCTATTCGTGTTGAGGACCACTTTACCTCTTTATCATGGCCGGGAAAGTTTGGCTCAAGAAGAGGAGTTTTTGCTAACAGGAATCATTCCAAAGGAGATTCAGAAGTCTAAGAAGTATGGCTTTGTGCGTAGAGCATACAGGTACAAATTGATTGGTGATGTCTTATACATGAAAGGGGCTGATCTCGTGTTGAGACGTGTACCTTGGCGGGAGGAGCTTTACAGAGTGTTGGAAGAGAATCATGAAGGTGCATGTGGTGGCCATTTTGCTCTAAAGATCACCTTGCATAAGATTTTGCAAGAGGGGTATGTATGGCCTAGTTTGCACAAGGATGTTCACCATTGGTGTAGGTATTGCAATAGATGTCAAGCATTTGGGAAGTGAGTGTTGAAGCCAGAGCTACGAAAAACCATTATGGCGTTTGATGTGTTTGAAAAGTGGGGGATTGATGCAATAGGCCCGTTACCTATCACAAGCAGGGGCAAAAGCTATATCTTGACAGCAGTGGACTATCTTTCTAGATGGGCAGAGGCTATAGCAGTAAAACAGATCACTGCAAAGGATGTGGCAAAATTTGTGTATGATGAAATATGTTGCAAGTTTGGGGTGCCATTAGAGCTACTTTCAGATAAGGGGCCAGGATTTAGAGCTAAACTGCTAGACTTCTTATGCACAAAGATGAAGATTAGGCACCAGCATACCACTCCTTATTACCCACAGTGTAATGTCTTAAATGAAAGATTCAATGGTGAGTTGGTACAGATTCTTTCGAAAGTGACAGAGCACCAAGGAAAGAATTGGGATTTGGAATTGCCTATTGCATTATGGGCTTACCGTACTTCGGTGAAGACAGGTACAGGGTTTACTCCATTTCATTTGGTGTATGGAAAAGAAGCACTATTGCCTGTGGAAGTAGAGTTGCCTGCGGTCAAGATGTTAGAGAAGTTGCTTGGGCCGCCTAGTGATGCATTCGAAGAGAGGCTCTTACAACTACAAGAGGTTCAGTTGGATAGGATGAGTGCATTGGAACATTATGGGAAGATGCAAGATAGGGATTTGGCAAAGATAAATGAAAAGGTCAAGAGTAAGGGTATCAAGAAGCATGACTTGGTTTTGCGCTACAACAGTAAGCTGGACAACACCTTCCAAAAGAAGTTTCAAATTAAGTGGGAAGGCCCTTTCAAGGTAGTGGAGTGTTTTCCAAATGGCACATATCAGCTGGCTAACCTGGATAGTGTTCTACATAAGTCAAGGGTAAATGGATTGCGTCTTAAATTGTATCATGCTAGATTGATGATGGTGGAGCAAGATGAGCTGTCTATGGAGCAAGCAATGTTGGTGAAGGATGAGGAGATCTGTGATGCGGCGAGTCTCATATCTCTCTTTGCTGCTGCTGATCATGAATGATCTAGCAGGCTAGGGGATGGGCAAATTATGTCACAAACGGTATCGGATCGAAAAAGTTTTTATATCAAAACGTAGCCTGAGAGCGGCTCTACAGATCATAGAGAAAAACCTGAACTAAATGTATGCCAACGGCAACCATTTAGTTCAACTTTGAAAAAAACGTCGTTTGAGGCCTCAAAATACATCTGCAAGTTAGGGGTGTCTAAAAGCGACAATTTACGAGAATTGTGACGAAACGGTTGCAGTTTTGGACATAGTTTCGACTTTTCCCTAACCAAAGAACTTGAACACAGTGGACTAAGTCTACTTGAACCAAGCAAAAGCTCTTAACACTAGGTTGGTAACCTAACAGGACATAAAAGTATCCTTTCAGGGTTTTGAAAAAAACCTCCAAAACCATAGTAGATCCACTTATTTTGTAAAATCCTTTCATGAGGTTATAGTTCAAGGCCTACTACACATGGAAAAAATAAGAAACTTGTAAAATTTCTCATCTTTTGGTCACACCAAGCCTCCAAAGTTGATGGACCAGTGCATTTTCATCAAAACAGTAATTTCTTACGTTTTGTTGCATAAAAATAAGATTAGGGATTTTTGTAGGACTTGAGATAAATTCCCTAGTTAACTTCAATGGGTTGGTGATTAGAACATATGATTGCTTCTCACTCACTATGTTTTGTTTTGCCAAAATAAATAGGTACAAAAAAGTTGAATTTTTACCATTCTGCAAACCTATCATCAAAGTTTCTATAGCCACACTCAATACAAATAATATATGCATGTTTTCTTAGTTCCCTATTGTCCTTTATGTTCATAAGGAGCCATGGAGCATGTCAAAAGAATAATACATCTCTTACCAAGGCGAATCTTGGGGACAAAGATGAAGTGCTAAATACAACAAACATGAAAAAGCTGGGTTCAACATTATGAGTTGTAGAATCCCATAGAAACTATTCAATATCTAACCAAATTTGATCCTTATGACTAGATATGGTTACTACCTACAAAATGCATGTAGTTGTCACAAGAAACTAACAATATTGAAAAAGCTATACTTGATATACTAGAATGTTTCATTTTCTTCTATAATTGAAAAAATCAACCATCGTTGTATACTATGCAAAATAGGGTATTAGGTGCCCCAAAACTCAAGGAATATTAGCTTTATGTTACAATACGCGACATAGAAAATAAAAAATGCATTTGGATATCATGAAATCCACCAAAAAAATCATAGAAGGGCTAAAATTGGCTAAAAAACAGGATTTGACAATTTTTGTAATTTGGTCATAACTTACAACTTTAATATTTATTTCTCCCTAGAAGCATTAGGACATGTTGAGGCCTACTAAAGATAGTTCTCTAGCATTATAGACCTCACTAAAATGAATTCTAGAGTGGTATAGTTGCAAAAAGTTGAAAAAAGCCAAAATCAGGACCCGTTTTTTCACACAGTTTAGGTTGTGAAATGTTGTGCAAGGACAAGGTTAAAGATGGAATTGATATTCCAAAAAAATGTCGAGTTTTTTTCAGCTCATGAGACAACTTTCTAGATAGAAAGCACCTCAAAATCCATTTTGAAACTCTTGACATAATTCAAGGAAAATGGTCACTTAACAGGACATAAAAGTGTCCCATTACCAACCTAGTGTTAAGCCCAGAAATCATGTCTACCCTAGATTCAAACGCTGCTTACACAAGCTTGGAGATCCCGACGATAGAGGAATATCCTCCCACAATGGATCTTCCAAACTTACAATTGATAAAGACCCATCTTGTTGAGAGAGTTTGGATGATTGGTCATGAGAGTGAAGGACTATATAGATACGTTGACGACAATGAGGTCAATCTTTATAGGTGCTCAGATCCATACCTAGAAGAGATATCAGATTACAAGCTCATATATATCTACACATACGGAGTTGACTGTCAATGGAGATCTATAGTTGTCGACAAGAATGGACGAGAATACAGAGTTGTAGAAAGCACAAATCCACAGACTGTACTAGAAAGAGGTGGATATTTGGTCAATGAAGGACCACAAATGCCTCCACCAAACACGAGAATTCCTATAGGAATTCCAAGAAGAGAGCCACCAAGATTCCCTTCAAGAGCGATAACGAGAGAAGGATTGGGGGAGTCTCTGGTTAGACTTGTAGACAATCGACGAGTTAGACCATCCCAAGTCCAGAAATGGGTAAATAGAAAATACTCCGGAGATAAAGATCCGAGAGATCACGTAACGGCTTTTAGAAGAGTGATTAGAGCAGAGGAAGTTTCAGATTTTGCGACACAGTTTGTGGATTTTGGATTGACTCTAGAAGATGATGCAGCTACATGGTTCGACTCAGCGGAAAAATGGGATTTTGAGATCCTAGATGAGCTATTTGAGGAGTTTATTGAAGAATTCTCACCAAAAGACATTGCTCACAATACGGTCTCGCAAATCCATAGATTCAAACAGAAAGAGAATGAATGAGTACGCAAAGCATCATTACGGCTCAAGAGATATGTTAAGCTCTGTCCGAGAGCGGAATTACCTACGCAAGCACGACTGATGCTGATCTTTATCCAGGGAATGAGACATGCGAGCCTTCATAAGGATCTGCATATGATAAGGAGGATGACGCTGTCATGAGTTTTTTTGAGCAAGGGATTGCGCATATGTACATACACATGCATGGTGCATCGAATAAAGGATTACCCAATTTCCATAGCCAGGTGGTTACGTGGGCCCACGTGTGTACAGGTAGGACAGGGTGTACATAGTGCAACGATTTTCACTATTATCAATACTAGTGTGTTTTTTCTACAATAAGGAGGAGTTGGTAGCACGTAAAACTTATCGAGGAAGCTATCCGCGGGCCGACGACATGAGGTCAGCAGGTGCGTCAGATGGCATCTAGTGGCGTCAGGAGGGCGAACGAGGTCAATATTTGCACGCGGATGAGGACGGACACAACGTGGGTGTTTTCTTGCGAGAGTTATGCAGAAAGGTCATCATTAGGACCACTTTTTGGGGCCACTTCACGTGGTGGCGAGATGCATTATTGAAAAAAGCTGAGTGCCAGGTGTGCGAATGATGCAAAAAGGTGACAACTATGCACTGCGAGGTCAGTTTTTGGCCTGTTCGGGATCCGTTTGAGGTCATCTAAAAGGCCAAGGGTGCCCAACTAATAAAGCTAAGTGTGGGAACTGAAAAAACAGAGAGAAGACCAGAAAAAACGTGGAGAAGAGAGGAGGAACAGCCGCAACTGTGTTTTTGCTCATTTTGGAGTCTGTTTTGGCCGTAAACTGCTCATCCGAGGTCGGATTTGAGCACTTTGACATTGTAGACTGGGGTTTTGGGCCGTTCCGGACGCGATGGCGCTGTCCATTTTGCCAAATTCCTCACTCTTTTCCTGCTGTTTTTCTGTGTAAGTTTCTCCTATGAGCGAAGTTTCTGCTCTAGTTTGTGATTGTATCTGGCTTATTTTACCCATATTGTGTGAGCTATTTGCCCCATTGGTGTTGGCCCAAGCTCAATTGCATCTAAACATCAGAAATTCTCCTCTTTTGGGCTGAGTTTTTTGGGTGTGTGTGTGTGTCTGTGTGGAGTGGGCAAGTGGATAGTCTCTCTCCTCTCACTCCAGAGGTGTGTTCCCTGTCTCGGCCAGGTGTGTTGTGTAAGCCGAGTGGTGCCCCATAGTGTGTGTGTGTGTGTATCTTTCCAAGAGTGTGTGTCGGGTCGTTATAGAGGTGATGTGTGTGTTTTCATCCCACTCACAACGCTAAATGAGTTGATCAATGAAGCTCTTTATCTAGTGGATAACTGTGAGGCATACAAAGAAAAGGACTTAAAGAGTCAAGGAGATGACACATCCTTCACAGATAAGTGAGTCCATTGCCAAGACAACCACACCTTTTGATCAAGAAAAGCTTATTGACGACTTGGTCAAGAGGTTGATTCCTCTTGTAAGGTCTGATTCGGGAGAGCCGAAGTGGTGTGAAATTGAGAAAAAATGGACGAACCATACGGGGGAAGAGTGCTATTATAGCATGGAAAATGCTAGGGAGAGGTATGTACAACCTGTTCCAGAAGCACCTACTGCACCTAGATACATTAAGAGGAATGCGCCAGGACCAGTAGGAGATTTAAGGCCACAGCTTGTCTTAGGACAACAACTTCCACTGCCAAGTGCTAGAATGCAGGTAGACATGAGATACATGCCAATGATGGAAGCATCAAATAAACCAATGCCAGTACCAGCTACAATGTGGTATAGCAACCGAAGTGAGTACTACCCTTTGGAGCAACAAAATGTGAGACAAACACATGGAGTGGTGAGGCCCGTACAACCTCCACCTCTTGGGTTTCAGTCAAAAGAAAGAAGGTATTAAATGGACGAAAGGACATTGCGATTCATTGAAAATAGCGGCTTATCTAGATCAAAGCTTGCTTATAGCCAAGAGGAATGCTAAAAGAATCTCTCAACCACAGACAAATTGTCACAAAAGTTGTGACAACCACTTGGTCAAACAATGTCCTCATACGGAGATCACTGAAGTAAATGACTATTGTCTTGAGTGTGGCATCACTCACTTGATCCCCGATTGCCCGAAAAAACCAAAACAAATCAGGAAAATCACGACAAATGTATCAGGGATTGTTCAGCTGCCTAGTAGCTCAGAAAATGAAAATGTTGTACCAGTTCAAGTAGTTACAAGATCACAAGCTCAAAAGAAAGCTGATGAGAATCCAGAGACAAAGAACACGGAAAGTGACACGAGTCTAAAGACAGATGATGGACCAAAGACAGATGCACCTAATCAGGAAACCAAGAGCAAACAAAATAGTTAGAAAGCTAGAAAGACTAGGATGAAAGCATGCAGGGAATGAGAGAAAAAATACCTAGCTGAGAAGCTTACCAAAGCTGAGGAGAAGATAAAACAACATGAGGAAAAGGAGGCACCTTCTCTTACACAGATGGTTAAACCTCTAGAAGAACCATCCACGGATGAGAAACCGAGAAGTGCTAGTTCAGGAGGATCTGTGTTGGCAGAGAAGGTTAATGAGACATTAGATGCCCTCTTGAAAGCCTATGATGAAAGGCTCAAAAACAACCAAACCCAAGAACACAGGTAGATGACATATCCCTATGCGGAAATAGAAAAGCAAAGGTTTGAAATGTGCAAGAAAATGATTCAAACAGGCCAAGCTTTACTAGAACCACTAGTTGCAAAACCTGAGGATGTGATCCGTGTCATGTCCACACAAGTAATCCCACCAAACCAGGAACTAAAAGAGCCAGATTCTAGTCATGAGCTCAGACCAAAACTCAAAGACCCAACATTAGAACCAAGGATAGTACTGAATACCACGGATAACTCTTCCGAGGGATTTCACCAAGCTATACCTGAGGATTGTAAAGAGATAGATGGTCTTGACGAATTGGCAAGAAACAAGTTAGAGAGGCCAATGAAGCCGATGACCTAAGGAGATGAGTAGACAAGACTGGTGATGAACGAGGAGTGTTTCTACCACCAATAGAGAAATTTGAGACTAGATCTCAAATGAATCTAGGCGTGCAATCGTATTGGGGCGAGAAAGGATCTGTACAATCTATAGATAGTCAACCCCATTCGCTAAGAACACTACCGTCCTACATGGGAGAGTACGAGACCAAGTCACATGTGGTTGCAGTCCCATCACAGAGACTGTCTCCCAACAAGGCCATCGATTCAAAGGGGCTAGTAGATATTCTATCTACCCTAGTCACCTGTACAATAATGTTAGCCGAGTTGCTCAGAATAAGACCAAACATGTGGGATAATGTGGGTAAACGTTGATAGCCGTTTTTCGGCTCTCCATAATTGCCATAGTAAGCTACCTCACCCTATCAAATCACTCAAACATTTTGGTTATCCCTACCATTTCACTGTACATAGGCGTGTGTGAGTTAGGGGACTTTTTCCATATCTTCTTAAAAACCCTTAATTAGCTAGTCACTGGGCTAGTTGAGCCAAAAAAATATAAAAAATATAAGTATATTATGGCCCATTTGTGTGTAAATATTTCATTGTATATAGGGCTTAAATAAAAGTATTTTTCATAATTATTTTGGTATTTATTTAAATATTTCTACCTATGGTGTGTTATTTATGCTATGTACATTGACTCACCATTACCATATTTTTTCTTACCATTTTGCATACTTTTTATTCCATATAAAAATAATTTCATGCAAGCTTCTCTTATTTTTGGTGTAACTCCATCCCAACAAAAATCCAAAAAAACTAGTTTTATTTATGTGTATATTTTTTCACTATTGTGATTTTTCCTTCCTACATCTATTCTCTTTTACTCTCATAAATTAGAACACCAAAAATATTCATCTTTTTATGGTAGACTTATAATGAGAGATATTTTTTTGACCCCTTTATATTTTTTCCACCTATATTATTTATATTTGACATGTACAAATTTTTTTAGACTCCTCAATATTTGATTTTCTTAGTTATACTATTCACTTATATCATGATCTCAACAATATCTTCAATTATAGACCTACCAAATAAGGTCAAGGGTATATGGAATGCATGCATGCACCATGGGGAGCTCACTCTTGGAGGTATTCAAAAGAATCATCCAAAGAAAGACCTCACAAGGACCTTGTGCAGTGGAAAAAACAGTCGGTTTTGCTAAATTTTTAAAGATCACATGCTCCCTGAATTTGAAAAGGTGATACAAACAAAAGTTGTAGCTCGTGAGCTGAACTTTCACCTCAACTTTTTTCATATATTTTTGAGCTACGAGCTACGAGCTGTGAGCTATGATTTTATTGGTGGACCCCAGTTTGCCCATGCTATGCAGCCACACTCCCTCTTCCACTTTATCATTTTTCTCTTTCACACACACTCCTCCCTCTCCTTCCCACTTCCAAACCTGCAACTCCCATGTCCTAATTCACCCTCTTCACCATTGCCACATCTCTCACACCTCCATAGCCTTCATCCTCCATTTCTACACCCTATGTGTCCCCCTTTCTCTCTACATATATGTCCATATTACCATACTCTCATCAACTTTGTAAAGAACTTCAAAAAATCAGCAAAAATCCAAAGATAACCTCTGCAAATGAAGGCTTTTATCATGAATTTTCCAAGGTTTGAAATAACATAGCTTCATCGACACGCGCTGCTTCACCATGCTGACTGCTTCTTCTTCCGGTGCTGTAAAGAGGTGAATGTCAACTTCTCCAAAGCTTCAACCCTGCTTTACAAGCTTATCCCTTCTCTTACTTTTCTCATCATATATCTCACCATTTGGTGAATGATTTTGTAAATATTTTTTAGTGATAATTACTAACTACTAACCACTAACCTTATTGTAAAATGCACCCTCTACTAGAGTAGGCCCTCCCAAATTATTCACTCAATCCCTCTCTCCTTTCCTCCTCAATAATTCTCTTCCCTTGAGCCCACATCCATGTGACGCAAAGGACAAGAGAGACCCACCCTCATTAAAAAAAATAAAAATATGCATAATATTTTATTCCTTCAAATAAACTTGATTAGGTCTAATCCAAATCGGGGCTTCTAAAACCTATAAATAGAGCCCTTCTCTCCCTTGTAAATGATCACATGATCACACTACACCACACCATTCTCAACACATAACACACCACTCTTCAAGCCTAGTTGTGTAGAGTGTGTGCATCGTGAGTGCTCTATTCTATCACTACACATAGGTGCATGGAGAAGCTTGAAGTTAGTTATGCCATCTAGAGGAGTGGAGTGTATGCCATACTCTTCACCACACTTGTAGCCTACTCTTGTGCATAAATAAGATTTATAGTTTTGGGTGCAATTGTATGTTGCAACTACGACTCTTCTCTCCAAATTGACTTGATAAGTTGGCTCATCAGGTGGTTGAAGGTATATTGTCCTTGAAGTTTGTTGTGCCATTTCATGCTTGGTGGTTTGAGGGCTTGTTGAATTGTTTGCCTATAAGGTCAATTGTAAGAGGATGCTCGGTGAGAGGGCTCCTGTGACCCTAAGACAATTTGTGTATTGGCAACAAGGTCAAGTTTTGTGTTGTCTCTCTATTTCTCATCAAGCTTTGTCTGCATCTAGTCTTTAAGGCTAAGACTGAGTTGCTCAAGTTGATTTGTGCTCTTTACCTCTCTCTGGCGTGGTGAATGTTTGTGTTTGGTGTGTGTGGCTATCTTGCACTCCCCTCTCTTTGTGCGTTTGAGTACAAGGAGATATCACGTGCGTCCTAGTTTGCATCTACAACTAGGTGGTGCCCCTTTTCTTGTTTGGTTTCTGGCTGTGGGTTGTTGTTGTCTCTGATTGTGCTTGCCCCAACCCCAATTGAGCAGCACGGGAGCCTCGAAGGGTGTTTAGAGGCCGCTCTTCTTGTTGCCCGCCCCGGACCGCCTCAATGTCTAGAGAAATTTGGTGTAAAAACCCCAATGACTTAAATCGAGGAAGGCATCAAAGAGCTTGAAATGCCTCAACTAAATACTAGGCCAGTGCCATTAAACAAGGTAGGCGAGTATTACGAGGGAGAAGAGGGAAACACCACCCTTCCTGTGGAATTCAATAATGTAAAAACCATGGCAATCCTTGACAGTGGAGCTGGTGTGGCCATTGCAACCAAAGAGGTTTGGAAAAAATGGGGAAAACATGCCTTGATATCCACACGAATGACCCTGCAGCTTGCAGACGGACACAAGGAAAAGCCCCTGGGACTGCTAGAAAAAGTACTTGTTACTTCTTGTGGCATTGAATATGAACACACTTTTGCTGTTGTTGACTTTGGCAAGAAGAACAACTATGATATCATTCTCGGAAGACCATTCATGCGACAATTGAAAATGGTCCAAGATTGGGGTTATGACCATATATACCTGAGACATATGGAAACCATAACAAAGGTAAACTTGAGGGACCATAGCTATAGGGATGTGATGAGAACACCGGTTGAGGAGTTTGATGCCGCCACAGTAGGAGGATCAGAACCTCCAGCTTGGTTAGGGAAGCCTAAAGAACTGTTGATGTGTGGAGGTTCACAATGTGGTAGCTTGAAACGCGAGGAATGTATCCTAGAGCGGGTTATAGAGGATATGGACTATATCCCAAAACCATTTCCTAAAGAAGAGTTAGAGCCTTTTGGATGGGAACACATCTTGGCTACTCTGGACGTGTGCGCCATGGAGGATGCTCCCACAAGAAAGTTTTGTGATGAAAATGGCTACGGTGTCGTTCCTTATTTTGCAGTGAGTGTAATCCAGGAAAACGAAGAGATCTAGACATCAACAAGATCTCGAAATAAGGAGCAAACAAAGAAATGTGGAGAATCAAAAGATGAAGAAGACGATGAGTTCTATGACTCTGTAGAACACTTCGAGCTTCAAGAAGATCAACGATCCGGAATCAATGTCATCGCTACATGAATAAAGTGCATCAAAAGTGGATTCCAAAGTCCTCGGTAAAGACACAGCCACCACAAGCATCCTCATACATGGCTCCTAATAAGGATGCAAAGACTCACCTAGGAGGAATACGACCAGAGCAACGAGCTAACAATGCTCTAATCAATGGGCTAGAAAAGTCCTCCAAGAAACTACCACCCACGAGCAAAGAGACAGTAACTTTCCACTACCAGCCAAAAAATCAAGGGAAAGTACAAGAAGTCAACCTTGCTGAGGATTGTAGCGATAGTGATGAATCTTACGACATCCCCTATCATCAACTCAGGCCATCACTATCACCAACCCCTTCAGCAACAACCATGACAGGTCAAAAGAACAAGACAAAAAGTCAAAGCCAAAAAGATCGACAAATCTGGATACCAAAAAGCCAGATCGGCCAAAAACAGATATGGATCAAGAAGACAAAGATCTCTAATGACAAATCACAAGATCCAACACCAAAACAAAAACAAGGAAAGCGTGCACGAACGGGTAAGAATATCACAAAGTCGCAAGCTTTCACAACTCAGGTTTGGGCTCCAAAGAAGTTGATTCAAGCATAAAAAAGTCAGGAATTCATTTGGATTCCAAAACAACCACAGTATCAACTTTCAAAGCCTGAATCCCGTCACCAACCAAGCGTACAAGGAACGAAGCAAAGACCACTGTTGACTCACACAACAAAAAGGTGGATCCCAAAGAAGTCTCTTCAAACACAAAAGAAGCACGGGCAAGTATGGGTTCCCAAACGAGCGTCAACAACAAAACAGTCAATAATCACAAAGAAATGGTTCCCAAAGAAGAACAACAAAACTGTTGTCAGTGCATCGCCGCTTGAATTCTTACAATTCTTCCTACGATTACAGTACAGTTAGAAGAGAGCAAGTCGCTTCAATCAAGCAACGATACAGGAGCTTCAAAGACCATTACATTGCTTAGAATAGGAAGCCTCGCCAACAAATGCCAATAAGCAAATTGCTTTTACCCACATCTTGCACAACATAAATCTTTTCCATGCATTGACTGTGTATGCATAATAGGGCTATATTACAAGGCCTGCATAGGCAGAACTTTTAATTTCCCAAGCACAACACATACCCTTTGCGATACCCTGTCGTAAAGGATGACTCCAAATAGGAAGGGGGAAGGCATTCTGAATGCGGACCTAACATTATGACTATTAGAGGGCAATGTTTTGTGAGATGCATTGAATTTTTGCATTTTATTGTGATAATTTTTTGACGAAATTTAGAGTATATGCCCTCATAGTAGTGTTATAGAGGAGTATGGGGACAAAATCTATATATGAGCCCCTAGGGACATGTGTATAGTGTACATAGCATTTAGATTTCTATTTGAATGATTTTTCTTTTGTTGAGTTGTTTTAAGATTTTCTTTGTTTATTACTAAGAAAAAATAAAAAATTTCCATAATCCACATGAAGAAAAGACTGACGAGAGGCCTGAGCACTACAAAGAGACGAAGGTACAGGGAAACGATGAAACTTCACGAAGTATGTCTCAGTAGCCACTACAACAGCCGAAGAACTTGTCACAAAGCAGTGTCAACATGCAACCGACAAGTCATACAAGTCAGAGTCAAGTAGCTAAGCCACAAAATGAGTGAGGTGTTAGTCTCAAAGCTTCAAGTAATATTCTTTGTGGTCTAAGCGTCTTAGCTATTCTAGGTACTGCTCAAGCTGGAAGAGTTGAGCATATTTACGTTGTGTCGCTCATGCTGGTATAGGTGAGCAAAAGAGTCGAAGTCTAAGTACTTAAGTCTGGTGAAGTGAAGGAGAAGGTCCAAAAGACACTCACGTACTGAGCACAGTGAGATACGAGTGGAGAAACTTCTACATCGATAACCCTTCTTGGAAAGGTAGAAGCTATTGAGACATCTTTTGATGTTACATGTGCTACATTTATTCCTCGAAACACCCATCATCTCCTTATTTCACATTGCATGCTTTTGTTGACAAATTTCTCATATGCATATAGAGTGTCCCATAATTGGCACTTGCATCAGGCACACTTTCCGTGTTTCACCCAAGCACTCACCTTTCATGAACATGTACTTCACGTTCAACTGCTCAACTCCAATAAGAGCGTATACCAAAGGCATTTTTTTTCCCACCGGGTTTTTTTCCTTTGGTCATCCAGGTTTTAGACCCTAATCTAAAGACACCTATCACCATCCTCTTGTACATATTCCTTCTACATCAACAATAAGGAAATGCTACTCAAAAATCAATTGACAAATGAATTGGAGCACCAATTTATGATCTTCTCCTCAATGGCGAGTCGAAGAATGGCCTACAATGACAAAGCTGCAGACAACACTAACAACATGATTGCATAGGAACAAAGAAGTCCCCAATGAAGAAAAGCAGACATAAAAGTAATCTGAGGATCTCAAAAGATGAATGGTTATGATGATAGATGTCCGCTCTAATGGATCATAGTTCTTGTTGTGGTTTGACACAGTTACAAGCAGTGCAACAGATGAAGCCAAAACGACAGCAAAGACCACATCGCCATCGACAATCAGGTCATGTCGGGGACGCCATGAACACGGAAGGGGGGAGTGTTGACCGCTGGTTCAACAACATAACATAACTCAAGTTTTGTACCAAAGTCTTATCTTTTCCGAGTTATGAAATGCTGCGGATTATGGCTATAAACGTCATTTGTAATGAGTAGTTATTCTAGTTTCAGAAGCCGGGGTGCAATGGCACTTCCAGATTGTAAATACAAAGCCATTCGACCCTTTCAACCCCATTTTTGGTTAAACCTAAGGTAGCCTTAGTATATAAGGTACCTAGGTCATTTTGTAAAAAAGGACTTTTATCATAATCAAAACTTTAGCACTGCCGTCTACTATGTGTGAGAGAGAAAGAGAGTGAGTGTGAGCTTTATCCTCTCGCTACGCCCGGCTCGCTCAACACATTGGAGATCCGACTGCACCATTGTTGTAGGCTTGAGGAGAGCTACGCGACAACGCCAAGCATTCCATGCAAGACAGAGCGCACACGCCGACGCATCTACGAGCTATTTGTGGCCGTAAGTGTATCAAACGATGTCTGTTTTCTGCGTGCTAGTAGTCTATAGAATCGTGGCGACATAAGCTGCGCATAGGTACTCATAAATTTCAGTTTCAGGCACTTTCAAAATTCTACTCTGTCATCCTACGCGTTTTCCGCAGATGGGTTTAGAGTGAGGGTTTTGAGTGTAGAAGCGTAGGGACATGTGTATCCTAGTGAGGGGATGGTGTTCCTTAAGTTTCGTACGAATCTGGCATGATTAGGTGAGTTACCTTCCACATGTGTGTATGTGGCTAGGTGGTGTAGTTGAGAGCAGTGAGGTTCTTGATTGTGGTTTAGTTGGCCTTCGAGAGTGTTGTATGTGTAGGATGGTCTCAACTTGAGAAGCTAAAGAGATTTCCTCCGTGTGCCTATCGTGTCATGTGTGTCCTCGATTGACATTATGTTGATTTAGGTAGGGTTTGCATGCACTTCATGGGTGTGAGTCGCTCCCCCTTCAACAGGGGTGCCTCGAAGTGTGTGTGTGTGTGTTTCTCTCTCATCCCCTACTAACAGGGCTCACCCGCTCCTTCCTAGGGATGTGGGAAGACTTTTTAGTCTTCCCATGACCATCCAAATTTTCCCTTGCTTTGGCCATTGGATTAATGAGTTAATTTTTGGAACCTTTAGCCTATGGAAGTCTTAATGGAGCTCAACCTTAGGTCTTTTAAGCCCCATTGAAGCACATTGCTCTTTTGTAGACAGTCCCCCTTTGGATCCTTGGCAGCCTTACCAATATTCTAGCTTTTACTCCCCTGGTACTTCCCCATATTAAATGATCAGTTTACATGAGAAAATCATTTGGGAGTATTAGATATTAGTTTTTATGACATTAGTTGTGCTAACTCAGAATCAGTACTCAAGTGAGTTATAAATTGAGTCTGCATACTATTGTATTCATCTAGTTTTTGATATAAGCCATTTACAAGAACGCATACAAAGGGACAACAATGTAGATGATCAAGATGTTCTTGTTGGTGTCATTGAACCTCCTACTGAACTGTTTATCGATCAAGTGGTTAGCTGGACCTAAGGGAGGGGCGAGTGTGGAAAACATTAGTGCTCTAAAGAAGATATCTTTCAAAGAAAAAAACCCTTCTCCAAGCGGGGACTTAATTTCATGCCTAAGGTAGGACTCTGGGGGCAAGGCCCTAATCTATGCATGTATCGTTAGGGGGGCTCCTAAAATAGGGACAACGGATCTATATAGGGGCAAGGTAGGGTGGCAATTAGCATGCAACAATCCTTCAGTTCTTTTAGAGTCGGTTCCATCACTTGGGCATTATTAAATTCCACATTCCCTTTAGGGCTAAGGCTGCGACCTATAGTTTTGTACGTGCATTGACTGATTTATTGAAGGTTGAGATTTGCGTGTCACATTGGTGGCATGCATCACTCAAGAAGAAGAGGGATTTTGGAGGTGGTTAAAAGGAAGTCTCTTTTGATCTCAAAGAGGAGAGGTCAAGTGGAATCATGTAGATATCTCTCTCTCTCTCTCTCTCTCTCTCTCTCTCATTAGGATGGGTGGAGAGGTGTGAAGAGGCTCTTGGTATCAATGATCTCTCAGTTGATTAGAGCCAAATCCTCCATGCTACATGAGTTCATTAGAGCGGATTTAGTAGGCCCCCATGGAGATAGAAGCATTTACCAGATTAGGCGTCTTTATGCACAACTTATGGGATAATAGCAGCAGAGATAGATATGCGAGATTGGCCCTTGAGTCTTCAAGACAATTAGCTTTACAAGGGGACACATCATGCTGGTATGCATAGATGTCATCATGGTTCTAGATACATGGATTCAACATGGACATCTTACCTCCCTTCCAATACTCACTTGATGTACCATTACTGTCTCTTACATGGGTGGAGATTGTTTAAGAATATGATGTTAAAGAATATGTCCATTGTGCTATGGGCGGCTTGACACTGACTATACTATGTTGTAAATATACTTTGGATAATAGTTCAAAAGAGAAGAAGAGAAGAGCAGCTCGTTGAATGGCTGCTGCAGGGTAAGGGTAACGATTGTGTGTGTGTGTGTGTCTCGATGTGTGTTGGTGTGTGTGTGTAGTCTTCTTTCCTACCTTCTCCATCACCTGCGCACTCTACAAAGTGGTATCAGAGCTCAGTTTAAGGAGCTAAAGTCAATATACAGGTTTCCGCAGCTCTGGAAAACAGCAAAAAAGAGAGGTTTTTCGATCATAACTCCCTCACCCGAACTCGGAATACAGTGATCCAGGAGTCTATCTTTATGTTTTTGGGCGTTCCGGACGCATTGGCATGCTCAGATTTGCCAAAATCTGCAATTTTCTGCAGCAAACAGCCAGTTCACACAAGCATAGAAGATGTCAAGTTTTGCACTCGGCAGTAGATTTACAGGTTACAGGTGAAGAATTCAGCATTTACACAGGTTTTGGAGAGTGACATAGAGATTTCGCATCATGATATTGTGTTATCGAAGATTATGTTTCGTTGTTGTGGGTCCGTTATGGATAGCCGCCTATGTAAGAAAGGTTGTGGGAAGAAGTTGAGGCGGTTATATTGTCAGATTGAGTACTTTGTGGTTATGTATAGATATGCGGTTTATGTATTTTGGAAAACTGCAGCCTTTGTGAGGGTCGAGTGAGGTTTTTTGAAGCCTTTCCTTGGGAGCTTTGGTACCTTGGCAAGGTGGATTAGGTACTGGAGCGAACCCTCGTCTGGCCCCGCGAAAGACCTCATATGTCGTTTACGACAATGGGAAGAAGGTGGATGTATGGATATGTGGTACAAGACAACGTATGGATTGCATTTTCATACAGGTCCATGTGGACATTGTTTTAGAATATTTATGCATAGTACTGAGTCAGTCTGTGGCAAAGTGAGTCAATGGATTTTCCCTTGGCAGTGAGAGATTTTCTGTCAGTGTTTATGAGCACTTTGGTTCAGATTGTCACTTGAGATATTGTCCAATTACAAATGAAACTCTGCCGAAATTTTGTCAAAATCCTTTGGAAGAAATTGAGAGAGTGAAGATGGCAGAAAGTTCAACTCAAGTCACATAGATTGTTGGAGAGAAGCTGAGCAGAGAGAACTACCGCATATGGTCTTACAGGATGGAGGACTTTATCATGGGCAAAGGTTTATGGGATTATATTACAGGTGAACAAGAGTGTCTCGAGGTTGGTTTGGAACCAAATAGAGAGAATGTTGAAGCACATAAAACATGGCAAGCAGGAGTAGAAGCTTACAAGAAGTGGATCGAGAATTCAAGGAAAGTGATGCATTGGATTTCACTATGCATTAGTGACTTCTTTATACCACATGTGAAGAAGGCTCAATCTCCAAAGGAAGCATGGGAGATACTAGCAAGAATGAACAGCTCCAATACAGAACCACGAAAAGTTCACTTGAAGCAAAGGTTACATTGTGTATGGCGAGGAAATAGATCCATATTAGATTATGTGACAGAGATAAAGCAAATACAGGAAGATCTTGCGAGCATTAATGTTGAAGTTCCAGATGATGACTTAGTTTCAGTGACATTGAATGGTTTGGGACCGGAATACAAGTCATTGGATACATCTATATCTGTTCTAGGACACATGCCTGATTTTGAAGAGTTAGTAAACCTTTGTTTGCAAGAAGAGGTGAAGTTAGGCAAGTCAGGTCCTTTTACATCAAATAACAATTCCAGAGATCAGGTTTTTTACTCTAGAGGTCATGGAAACAATAGAGGTGGAAGAGGAAACTATGGTCGTGGAAACAATGTTGGAAGAGGTCAATGGCAAAACCAACAAATTCAAAGTTACAACGATTATAGCCAAAGAGGCAAGGGGAGAGCCCGAACTCGTGGACGTGGAGGTGGACGATTTGTACATCCTCAAAGAGATGGATATTGTAACAGATGTGGCATTTATGGTCACTTTGAAAGAGAATGTTACACAAGGCTAAATCAAAATCGTGATCGTGGTGGAAGAGGCCAAGGTTATGGCAGACATGGAGGAAACTTTGCTGGATACAATCCTCATGATCAAAATATATATGACAATAGGTCGAGTGGACATTTATTTCCTATGGAGCATGTTGTTGGAAGCATGGTGGAGCCACATCATACAGATGATTGGTATTTAGATAGTGGTGCCACAAATCATATGACATATCATGGTGAATGGTTTGATAGAAAAGAGAAATTAGAAGAGGATGAGTTTGTCGCTACAAGTGATGATACTATGCATCGGATTACACATGTTGGTTCAGTTCCATTGCTAGAAAAAGACGGGACATACAACACATTGGGAGATGTTCTATATGTACCTTCAATCACAAAGAATTTAGCATCAGTTGGACAAATGACAGATCAAGGGTTGCAAGTCCGTTTTAATCGTTATGGATGCTTCATAGAGGAGTTTCACAAAGGTAGACCAAGCAAGATATTGGCACGTGGAAGAAAGAAAGGTCACTTGTTCTCATTGGAAGCTGGAGATCCATGTTTACATAGTGGTATGTATGCAAACAAATCAGCCACTCAAGACGATTGGGCAGAGTTATGGCATAAGAGGATTGGTCATGTCAATTTTAGAAGATTAAAGCATATGCAATCAAATCAAATTGTACGTGGATTACCAAATTTTGGCAGATTGGATTTTGATCATGTTTGTGAAGCTTGTCAATTTGGAAAGCAATCTCGTTTACCATTTCCAAAGAGGGGGAGAATTAGCCAAAGTCCTTTGGAAATTGTTCATTCAGATATTTGGGGACCTTGTGATCATGCTACGCCAAATGGTTGTCGATATTTTATCACATTTATGGATGATTAAAGCAGAATGACATGAGTTTACTTTCTAAAGGCAAAGTTAGAGGCATTTGAAGTATTTTTGGAGTTCAAAGTTATGGTCGAGAAAGAGAATGGTTGTCAAATTAAATGCCTACGTACAGATGGAGGGGGAGAGTACATGTCACACAGTTTTGATGATTACTTACGTGAACAAGGCATAAGAAGACAGATTACTTGCAGATACACACCACAAAAAAATGGAGTTGCTGAGAGAAAGAATAGAGTCATAGCAGAGATTGCAAGAGCCATGATGAATGAGATGAATATGCCATTAACATATTGGGTTGAAGCAGTTCATACAGCAGTACACATTATGAATCGAACACCAACAACTGCCATTCATGAAATTTCACCTTATGAGAGACTTTATGGGATCAAGCCATCAGTTTCCTACATGAAAGTTTTTGGATGTGTTTGCTATGTTCATGTGCCAAATGAAGCAAGAAAGAAGATGGAGCCAAAGGCAGTGAAGTGTATATTCTTGGGCTACCCAGTTGAAAAGAAAGGTTACAAGTGCTATGATCCTACGACAAGACACGTTTATGTCAGTAGAGATGTCAGATTTTGTGAGCATGAACCATGGTATAAACCAAAGCCAGTGATGATAGAAGATGAGTATGAAGAGCAAGAGAATGTGCGTCATGTTGTTGATAAGCCAGGACCATCAACAAGAACTATTTTAGGACCACATATGGCAGAAGAGAGTACAGGAAGTGTCAACCCATGGAGCGGTCGTTTGCGAGATAAGAAGCAAGACGAGAAAGGCAAGAAGAAAGTGGTTGAAGAGAGTTCTGGAGATCAAAGCCTCAATGAAGAGCATGGTTTACCACATTTGAGGACACCTGGCAGTAAGCATATTGAGAAATATGTACCCCCATATGCAAGAGTTGAAGAGAAGAGTGCACCACAGTTGAGAAGATCAGAGAGGGTGCGTTATCCAGTTGATAGATTGACATACAACGGGTACATGCGTACACATTATGCATACATGGTTTCACATGTGCAACATAAAGAGCCTACATGTTTTCAAGAGGCAATTGGAAAATAAGAATGGGAGTCAGCTATGGATGATGAGATGGATGCTCTTGTGAAGAATGACACTTGGGATTTGGTTCGCTTGCCAAGTGGAAATAAAGGAATTGGTTCAAAATGGGTATACAAAGTCAAGTGCAAGTCAGATGGTAGTGTGGAAAGATACAAAGCGAGGCTTGTTGCTAAAGGTTATGCACAAACAAAAGGTCTTGATTATGATGAGACATTTAGTCCAGTTGCAAAGATGACAACAGTCAGATTGGTGATAGCAATGGCAAGTATGTTCGGTTGGAAGTTACGGTAAATGGATGTGGATAATGCATTCTTGAATGGTGACTTGGAAGTAGAAGTTTATATGATACAGCTAGAGGGTTATCAACATCCAGAGTTTCCATATTATGTGTGTAAGTTGAAGAAAGCATTGTATGGTTTGAAGCAAGCATCTAGAGCTTGGTGTGAAAAGATAACCAGATTCTTGAAGAAGATTGGATTTAAACAGTCTACTGCTGATCACTCATTATTTTTGAAGCATGTTGATGGAGAGATCGTCGTTATTGTTATCTATGTTGATTACTTGATTCTGGCTGGAAGTCATGCTGAGCAAATTTTGCATGTCAAGAAGAGTTTGTTGAGAGAATTCAACATGAAGGACCTTGGTGAGTTGAGATATTTCTTGGGAATTGAAATTGTCAATACTTTATCAGGAATTTGGATGATACAAAGACAATACGTGTTGGATATGCTTGAGAAGTATGGAATGACAGCGTGCAAACCGGTTGATACACCTCTTGATCAAAATGTGAAGTTGTTTGATGATGGACATTACATTGAGGATGTGACTATGTATCTCAAGATGGTTAGAAGCCTTATTTACTTGACAATAACAAGGCCAGATTTGAGTTATGCAGTGGGTGTTGTGAGTCAATTCATGCAAAATCCATGTAAAAGTCATCTTGATGTAGTGAGACGGATTATGAGATATGTGAAAGGCACTGTCAGTTATGGAATGTTTTATGAAAAGAATGGGAAGATTTGTCTTTATGGTTACACAGATGCAGATTGGGCAAGAGATTTTATGGATAGAAGATCTGCAAGTGGTTATGCATTTTCCATTGGCAATGGTATGATAAGTTGGAGTAGCAAGAAGCAATCAACTGTAGCATTATCAAGTACAGAAGCTGAATATCGTGGAGCAGCTTTGGCAGCATGTGAACAGTCATGGTTGAGAGTACTTATGGTAGAATTTGGTTTTGACTATCTTGACAGTGTCATTATATATTGTGACAATATTAGCAGCATCATGTTGGCAAAGAATCCAGTCTACCATGCTCGCACTAAACACATTGAGGTAAATTATCACTTCATTAGAGAAAAAGTTTTGGCAAATGAGATTGATTTGGTGTATGTGAAGACAAATGATCAAGTTGCGGATATATTCACAAAAGCTCTTGGAAAGGAGAAGTTTTGCTACTTTCGTGAAGCATTGGGAATCCATCATATGCAAGCTCACTCTGAGCTTGAGGGGGAGTGTTAAAGAATATGATGTTAAAGAATATGTCCATTGTGCTATGGGCGGCTGGACACTGACTATACTATGTTGTAAATATACTTTGGATAATAGTTCAAAAGAGAAGAAGAGAAGAGCAGCTCGTTGAATGGCTGCTGCAGGGTAACGATTGTGTGTGTGTGTCTCGATGTGTGTTGGTGTGTGTTTGTAGTCTTCTTTCCTACCTTCTCCATCACCTGCGCACTCTACAGAGATTACTAGACTCATTACTAGGACGTGACCTATTTGGACACTAGGAGGACATGGATAGAGCCAAAACAAGATCTAGGCATGAAGATGGCTTTCTATAAAGAGCATCTTCTCTAACTCATAGGGGATGGTTTTTTGATTTTACCCAACTATATGAATACACATCTATTTCATGGGTTACATGTGCCATTGGTAAAATACAAACATCTTCACCCCAGCTTGAGATTGAGACTGGTAGATTTAGAGGGATACTAAAAACTAGGAGGATATTCCACCTTTTTCATATAGATCCAGAGATAGAGATACATAATATATGTCAGTGCACAATGTATAATAAGATACGGGGTCATTTCCACTATCTATTCAAAGAAGGCTTTAGACCCTTTTCTAGAGTCATGACCTATTGGACCAAAGATGTCTTGGACCATATCTACTTGAGTTACACAGACACAAAGATAGTTTACTGAGGTGATCCAGAAAGAGACAATCAAAGAGACATATTACTAATTGATAAAAGAAGTTTTTTCCATAGGGCCTTTGCCCATGTTAGTAATTGTCCCCTCATTGGCCCTTTGGGGTGTTTGATTTGGCAGATTTTATCAAGCTTTCTATATCCTAGTTGGTTCTCTCTCTCTCTCTCTCTCTCTCTCTCTCTCTCTCTCTCTCTCTCTCTCTCTCTCTCTCTCTCTCTCTCTCTCTCTCTCTCTCTCTCTCTTGCAACGTCCTATAGTGCCGAGCACCGTCCGCTAGAAGACACCAAGCCAAGCCAAGAGGAGATCTCTCTTTCTCCTTCCCATATTGTTTATGAGATTGCACCCATCTTACATATATACAACAAACCTCAAGACTGTTTTGGGGGGTTCACCTCTTAGACATGTAAGTTACCATGCAAGTTCAAATGAATGTGTTTTTCAATTGCCAAATTTTAAAATTTTAATAGGATTATATTAACAAAAATGGTTGTTTAAATAATTTTAAAGAAAAACTTGTAATTTTTTAAAGAAAAAGGGATCATTTTTTAGCTTAAGCATGTAGGTAAAGGGTTTTTTCTAATACCCCTTGAACGTACATTATATCAATAGTTTCTTAATAAAGGTGCACCTCTCGAGAAGACGGTCATAACGCATGTGGGTTTTTCAATGCAACATGTGGTACCTTGTGGTGGCTTACCCCTCACGCATTCTCAAAAACCCCTTCAAAATTGGACTAATAGAGGAACAACCACCAATGAAAAGCTCAATTCATACTTACACCAATGATACTCTCATTGATGAAGCATTGGAGCTTGGGAGATCGAGATGCCCGCAACTATGGAGAGGACCTTCACAACATTCACAGAAACTGTAAAAGAGGATTCAAGACATAATATCTCAACATCCAGATTATGGATGAGGATAGACTCATGACCCATCATATCACCCTCTTATATTGGGCACCATTGTATCAATGATCACACATACCCCACATAGTTCTAGCTAGTAGCAATTTTAGATTCATTTTAGCATCTCTTTTTTGTACCTAGACATGGTATCAAATTCAATAGTTTGTAATGGATTGGTCACATATGTCATTTTTTGCCTTTTGAAGATGTTAATATATCATTTGGACGAACAAAAAATATTTTTCCACGACATAGCTATGTAGAGAGTGAAGAATCTTGATAAACACTTGAGAAGTCAAATATAAAGAAAAATTCTTTTTGAATGGTAACAACCCTAATTTCCCCCGCTTCTCTCTCTCATCCTTGATAATAGTTGGATCTATTTGAAGAATACAAAATGTTTTGTATGTGAAGATTGCACTATTAAGCAACAAAATAAGCATGACAACGCATATGAGAAAAAGAATAAGAAAAACAAGGAGATCTCCTACGAAGAAAATGTTCCCAAGGAGAAGGCAAGTCCCTCGAGAAAATAGGGACGTGTGACCTATGAGGCCGGGTACACATGCAAATATGATTTTGGAATTGCAATGGATACCCATGGAATGTGGGGGTTGGCATTGATGAACTAACAAGGAAAGCCGATGTTGTACTTCTTGTTGAAACTTGGGAGCATGATACACAATGGATTAGCAGCTTGGAGAATTACAATGTACATTCATTGATGTGGTCAAATAATCTCTCAATAAACAAAGAGGGCAAGGAGGGGTAGCCTATATGGTCAGAAAAAATTTGGAATATTTTGTATCAATTGTGAAAGATGACAAGTACAAACATTATGTACGACTGAAAATTATGACACTAAAAAGAGCACCCATTTTTGTAGCGGGTTGCTACATTCCTCATCATGATTCCCCCTTTTATGCTTGCATGGATAGAGATAATCCATTTTTTGATTTAGAAGAGGACATTGCTTATTTCAAAGGTGAAGGTGATGTTAGTGTATTTGGGGATATAAATGCTCGCACAAAAACATTGCAACATGATACTCAACAATTTGATATGCCATACATTTCAAGGGAGTTGGAAGAAGTTCACTTGTATGATAGAAATTCAATGGATGAGAGGTAGTTGAATCACTTTGGAAAGTTACTTTTACACATGTGTAATAGCACCGGTATGCTCAACGCCAATGGCGTATCTTTGTGGAGTGGAACCAATGGATTTACATGTAGAAAACATAATGGGGATAGTGTGATTGACTATATACTACTCTCCAAAGCCATCATATAACCCATAAGAGTTTTATGTTTGTCCAATGGACCCCAGAATCAGACCATTGGACCTTATGTATTCACATTGCATGTGGAGAAGCAACTAAGCATGATAATTTCAGCCAAAGGGAAGAGAAGTTATCACTATGTATGGATTTAAAACGGGTACCAATGTACATTAAAATGGTTGAGCAGAAGTTATGGATGTCAAAGATTTAATATGATGCACCATTGGAAACTAAATGGGAAGCTTTCAAGAAAGTTATTTGTTCTTGTGCCGAAGAATGCTTTGCCTCCCATAAAGCATCTCCATGGTATCAACAAAGATAGATCATGCAAAATGTGGTTTGATAAAGAATGTCAAGATTCTCGAAAGTCCTAGATAAAGCTTGATGCAACTATGGATAAAGGTAACTATCGAAGTCATTTGCATACATACAAGGCATTGATTCAAAAGAAGAGAAGAAGATGGGAAGTGAAGAAACAACTTTTTCAAGTCCAAAAAAATGTACGTGCATGTGGAAGATTTTGGAGAAACTTGAAGGGCAAGTGGCTTGAAAATTTTGGTAACTTGAGTCTTGTGGTGATGGGGGTTCCATCGTTGCAATGGCTCCAATTACCAACAAAATTGTCAATACGGAGGGATGAGCTACCCGGCTCGGGCATGGAAACACTCACACGCTTAGTGAGCTAATCATGGAAACAAGAATGGCTGACTCTACAAGGTGAGATTCTCGGCCTATGGAGGAGCTAAGCCACAATGAAGGTAAATCTCCACATCCACTTCTCTTCACCTCTAATCAACCCAATCACACACACTACAATTGCAAGACACACACAACAATAATCCTATCATGCAACACACTAATCGCCAGCACACACACATAGATCTATCGAGAATCACACTCCAATCAAACCTACATGCACACACAAGCAAAAGAGGGAAATCACATAAGATTAGAGTGAGATTAACCACTAATTAGTTAAGATCTACCTAATCTAAGCATCAAAGGCAATCATAAGAAGTATGAGAGAAGCACAGTGAAAGAGAATGAATCATTGATTAGTGTTAATCAAGTCTAATGAGCAAGGGGAAGCTCAAGGACTCCATAGCCACACACCTCAAGAGCTCTCACCAAAGAGTGCTCTCAACAAATGAGCTTGAGAACCCTAATTTCTTTTACACACTGCCTTATATACCTAGGGTAAAAATATGCAATGTCCGAGCACCCAAGGCCTTAAGGGCTCCACCATTTACTGAATCTTCTCCCTAGGCACACTAACTGACCTGTTCTTTATAGCTTGGAACTCCCATTGAGCCCGTAACACATTAAAATATTACAATGGCTTGAAATAAATCAAGAATTTACAATACATTACCATTTTGGAAAAATGTGGAAAATATGTAACTCCAATCTTTATTGCTTCTTCGTGTTGATCTTTGATATGTAAGTATATGTCTTTGGTCTTTAGCAGCTTCTGCTAACTGAAGTTGACTTAGTTGACATTCCTCCCTTTCGATTTTAGTCCCCGTCCTCGGGCACTGTTGAAAAGTTCCTGTGGAGGCTGTGAAAGGTTTTTGATTGGGTTTTGATGGGCTGATTGTCTTCATTTGTCATTGAATTTATAGATGAGATTCAATTTGCTGCAGCATCTTCATTGGTCCGAATATGTCTAATGTGAGAGATGATGTTGCATTTGTCCGTTGTAATAGTATAATGATGAGGCTGTTGTTTTTTTATAAAAAGTATGTACAAGAGAAGTAGAATGATGAGGTTCTAAATTAGGTTCTAATACCTGGATGACCATAGGGAAAAAGCCCAGTGGGGAAAAAGTGCCTTTGGGATACGCCTATTATTGGGGTACTTATTAGCATTGAAAATATTAATAAAGTACCCAAGGGATTATTTGCTGATAGATATGGAATTAGAAAGCAGCAAATATGAGAGGGTAGCATGATGGAACATTGGTTTTCCTATTGTAGTTCACTCAAGGTACATTTGTGGAAGCAAAAAGAGTGTCTAATGCATATGTCCAATAATGGGACATCCTATTTATGCATACACAAAAATGCATGGAAAATGTTGTGCAAGAAAGATTTTGAGGGGTTCTTCATAAAGATGGTGTAGCTATAAAATCACATGACATGGCTTTGCAAGCTGGCACCCCTTTAAGAATGGTTTTTGTTGACGAGAATATGTGCTCTCATCTTATGGTGCACTGTGCATGAGTGTTGGACTCTACAACACTCCACCATTTGTAAGTTAATAGACTTCGACTCTTATGCTCATCTCATCCAGCATGAGCAACATGACTTAGATATGCTCAACTCTTCCAGCTTGAGCGTAAGCCTAATAACTATGACTCTTAGCACAAATTTTATTATGACTTGAAGCTTTGGGAGTAATGCTTTGCTCATTTTATGGCTTAGCAGCCCGACTTGACTATGCCAAAGAGTGTTTTTTGCACCCTAGCGACTTGAGTTTTTACATTCTTGTGCTTACTACAAACATTTCTTCAGGTAAAAGTAATCTTGAATCCTCAAAAAGAGGATTAGTGAAGGACCAAGTCGGCATTGAAGGTTTCTTTTGTCGTACGTGTTTTATCGTCTTTGAATCTGCCTTTGCATTGGTTGGGTTGTCCTTCTTTGACTGTGAAGACTCCATTATCTTGATTCTCCAATTGAGCATGTTGATAGGAGTCTTTGATGTTGTTGTAGGCCTCTGTTCATTGTAAGACTTAGGAATCCAAATCTCTTGATGAACTTTGTGTCTCCGTTGTTGACTTTGTTTAGCTCTAGGTCTTGTGGAGTTCTTGAGATCTTCATGCAGTTATGGTGTAGTTGCAATTGGCTTGCGATTGACTGGTAGCCAAATCTTTATATAACGTGTATAGAATCCTTGTCTAAGAGGAACATTCTTTGAGATCTCTCTTTTTTTTGTACCCTCTTGAGAGTTGTGGTAGACTTTAGCATCTTTCAATGTTTTTTATTGTATACTTGCTGCTTAGGTATCCTAGGATATTGTCGAAGTTGATACCTAATGGGCCATCTTTCTTGGAAGGGAGTTGACATTACTTCATATGCTCTAACCTGAGGTTTTGGTACCCATATCTATCTATTACCTCCATAGTACTCTTGTTATTTTAAGCTCCATTGTGATGCTATCCATCCCATGTGTTTGTCTTTCTGTGCTGATTTCCTGTCTTTAATCCAAACCAAATCATTGACTTTGACTAAACTGCTCGGAACAAACACTTGCTTGACTATCTTTTGCTTTCTTGAGTACTTTGGCTGAAATATCTTTTCTTTTTTGGTTTCAATTGGGTCAGCAATTGACTTGAAGTTTTGAAAGCCTGACTTTCTTGAAGAAACTGATCCATGAGGGTTCTTTGATGTAGAGGCATATGTTGTCACACCTTCATTGCTAATCGGTGGAGGGTCCACTTTAGCTTTACCTTTGTCTACAAGATTTATCTTTGATTCTTGTGACTTCGGAAACTCTTGACTTTGGTGGCATTCTTTGCTCAATAGCTTTTGTGGTTGCTCTTTGCTCTGTCTAATCTGAACTTGCTATTGCCTGATTTGATTTAAGCTGTTCTGAAGTTTTGATTGATGGAGATGAATCATCTTCAATAAGATCTTCCATTTGAATTGTGCTTGAGGACTTTGTACTGTCGTTCGCGGGTGACCATTCTTGGTCTTCATCCTTTGATGTCTGTGATGAGTCCATCATGTTTACATCTGTACCTCTAGCATCTTCTAGGCCATTGGCATCCCCATTATGATGACATCCTGCATATCCTTTACTGTGATCACATGGAATTGGATTGTGATAATATGTAAACTTATTTAATGGTGGTGGAGATGATTCCCCAGCATTCTGCTTGCTTGTTTCCTGATATGCTCACAAATTCAAGAGCATCTTCCAGTTGTGGTTGGCCACATCTTTTCCAAGTGCAAAAGGACATGAGATTTTTGTCTTGTTGAAAATATAGCTTTACTTCACTTGAGAGGTTTTTTTTTTATAACCAACAATGCTGCACTTGATCGTCTCAGAATTCGTGTCTGAATTGAATGCTTTTCCTGTGGCAGCGTCCTTTGGTTGAGCTTTATCTTTAGTTTCTTTGCTTTGACCACCTGCTTCCATTGATGTTGATTCCATTGGTTGTGATACTGTACTTTTTGTTTGCAATTGTTGAGCATTGCCTGCCTGCACCTTTGATCTTAAAAGATCCATTGTACTTTCTTTCTAAAAGAATATTTCTCTTCGAAGAAGGGGATTTTGGTGGTGACCTTTGTGTAGCTTTCTGGACTTTAGCTCCCATTGACTTTGACTTTTCTATCACCTGTTATGGCATCTTGATGCTTTGCATCATCTTCACATAGTCTTTGACTTCAGTCGGCCGGCCATCCATAGGGGTTTGTACAAGATCATGATCTTGCTGATATTCGTTGCCATTCGCATCTTGATATGCATATGTGAGCTTGGTCACATGTAACTGTTTGAACACTATTGGATTTGTTGGCTTTTTGGCTTTGACTTGTGGAGATTAGCTGAATTTTTTTTCTCTGATGATCTTCATAGGGGCATTTATCTGTAGACTCTGATGGAATCTGATGCAATCAAAAACTTCCAACAACCATATGATCTTTCAATGGTTTTTTCTTTGAAAAGGTCTGTTGGCTAGAAGATCTATAGTTTCTAACTGGTGTAGCTTTTTCTGGTACATAAGATGAGCTTGATGGATTTGCAACTCCCCTCTTCCTAGGATGATCACTATAATCTGCTTCATTGTAAGAGCTCAAAATCATTTTGGCTCTGATTTAGTCTCACCTTTTGGGACTGTGAAGGTACACTTTGGGTAGCATTGTTGATGATTGGCATCTACAAACCTTCTACATAGTTTCCTATGTATCTCCATGAGACATGACAAATTATTCCCCAAGTTAAGCTATAAATAACATCTTTGCCCTAATATTGTCCATCCCATGGGTCTCCTATGATATGAGCTTATGTGGTTTCAGGACCTAATGCATCATAGATGCTAGACTCTCATCTATATCTACGACTGTTTTAGTCAAAGTATATGCTCGTTTGGTCACAACATCGAAGTCTGATTTCCGATGAAGTAGAGTTTGGCTCTGAATAGATTTTTGGGTTGACTCGAGTAATATCCTTCATCTTTAGAGAGGATGGGCTATAATAGATTATTTCCTCTGAAATAAACCATCCTTCCTGTTCTATCACTGGACGCACTTGTATGAGCTGGTATGTGGGCCGTTCAAACACAGGTTGATCTTTTTTGTACAATTTTCCTTTTGTTCTACATAGTGTGCATATGAATTATGTGTACCATACAATGCTAACATCATTCTGTTTAATGTGTCCCTTAGACTCGTGAATAATTTCACACTTGTGGTAGTGGATGCAAAATCATTTGCAAACCTAATAGTCTTTTCAACCTTCGATGATATCTGGACACCTTGACTAAATTCATGCAAGAATTTGTTGTTCAAAGAATCAATTTCAATCTTTTCAGGTGTTTGTGCATCTTTATGATCATTTTGAACTTGCAGTGATTTTACTGGCGCTTATAATGGTAATGCAGAATCATCCGATTGCATTAAAAGTGACAAGTTAAATGCACTTACATGGAGATTCGTATTTCCAATTTTCTCTATACCTTACATGGCAGTTGATGTGTCCTTGTTGTCTGGATTTCTTGGACAATCTTTAGAAGATGTCCTCCTTTTCGTCCACAATTTGAGCAATACGCCATGATTGGTGGTATTTCAATTGGTTTTGTCATGTCAAGCTATAGCTGAGAAATTTCTACTTCTATGCTTGCCAAGTTGTCGACATCTTCTATTAAAACATTGAGTATCAAGTTGTAGACTGCTCCATCTTGACCTTTGTACCGTATTTTTCTTGGTTTTCCAATCAGACTGGCTTCTATTGGTTGATCTGTTGGATCTTGCAATTCTGGCTCTTGACTATAGATCTGACCATTGTAATCCACGT
Source organism: Adiantum capillus-veneris (assembly GCF_014529385.1). Classification (NCBI taxonomy): domain Eukaryota; kingdom Viridiplantae; phylum Streptophyta; class Polypodiopsida; order Polypodiales; family Pteridaceae; genus Adiantum; species Adiantum capillus-veneris. The sequence continues at coordinate 100,828,788 of NC_140960.1, read as the reverse complement.
ACAATGACCATGATTGCATATGCACTAAATGTATGTTTTGCTGGCTTGTGCAGATTTCTATATAAACACTTGGGTTGATTTTTTGAACTTCTATCTTCACTTCATTTTTGAGCTTGCAATACCTGGCTCCACTGAAGTCTGTGAATATTTGGGAGTTCTCTGAATGTGGCGTTACTCTGATCAATAAGATCTTGGCTGCTCTACTGCTTTTACTACTCATCAAGTATCTATGGCCTTCTAAATCTACATATAAGACTTTATCTCCATTGTAGCGATATAGCTGTAAAATCTGTTATGTTGTTGAAGTTGTGCATGTGTTGCCACTACTACTAGCTTGCTCTGCTGCACTTGAGTTCTCGGCTTGATTTGAGTCCATGTTGACTGGTTCTGTAAAATCTGTCTCCTAGCAGATTTTGGTATTGATTAGCAGAATTTCTCCTACTCGATTTTGATAAAACTGCTTGTGCCAAAGCACTTTTGCAGTTGACTGCTTTTGAGTTGATTAACTCTAACTCGAAGGTGTCAGAATTGATTGCAACCTTTTGGAAGGATAAAAAACTGGGTCTTTAACAAATTAATATGCAATCCATCGTGATTTGTGCCTGTTCGTTCAATTGGAAGCTAATTTGCAGCGCAATTACTCACACTAGTCAATTTCTAGCATACAATGTTTTTTGAAAAAACCTCTCGCTCAGCTGGTTTGAGTTGATCTTTTTCTCGCTTTTTTCGGCTGATCTTTGGTTCGCTTTGAGGTGCGTAATTTTTTTGGCTTTTCTTCTTTTGACTTGTTCGCTTTTGCACAATTTGCTTGATTTAAGGTGTTTCCTCGGTGTGAGGTACACTTTTTGACTTTTTTTGGGCTCATTCTGGCTTTTTCTAGCTCTTTTTGCGACTTTCTTTTGAATTTTATTAATTTTTTGTGAAATTTTGAATTTTCTAAATTTTTTGGTCTTTTTACGATTTTTTACAAAACAAAACTTGAGAAGGTTTTGTTTTGTTTTTTTTTTGGTAATTTTCTAATTTTTTGTGAATTTTCTATTTTTTTGTTGATTTTGTAATGTTTACATAATTTTTTGAAGAGTTTATGAATTTTGTGATTTTTTGTCAATTTTTCATATTTTTTAATAATATGAGCTTTTTATTTTTTTGTAAATTTTTATGTGAGTTTTTCTATTTTTGTGTGAATTATCTGTGGGATTTTTAAAGATTTTCTATGAGTTTTTTTTCTAATTTTTTGTGGATTTTCTATGTTTTTCTAATTTTTGGTGAATTTTTTAATCCCTTTTTTTATTGAATTTTTAATTGTTTTTATGGGTTTTTAAATGGCTTTTTGACGTTTTCTTTTTCTGTTTTCTTATAGGGATTTTTTAAAACTAAAAAACTAACTTATACTAACTAACTCTAATGCGTACCTAGCACTATCGCGTGCAGCTCTGGCAGTTGACATCGATTCAGACTGTAGTGCGGGACGGGGCCTGGCACGCAGTGATTGCAAAATCTGCTAGCGCTCAGCGCCTATTATGGGAGTGTATGGCAGGACTGCGTGCGAGAATGGTGACGTGGCACGCGAGCTAGTGCACAATTAGCAGGGGAGACGGGTTTGACTTGCGGTGGCCAGGAGAGAGAGAGAGAGAGAGAGAGAGAGAGAGAGAGAGAGAGAGAGAGAGAGAGAGAGAGAGAGAGAGAGAGAGAGAGAGAGAGAGAGAGAGAGAGAGAGAGAGAGAGAGAGAGAGAGAGAGAGAGAGAGAGAGGATTAAAGGCGTGCACGTGCGAGGGGCAGCGGGCCCTCAGGGGTACCATTAAAGGAGGGGTTGTGTGTGTGTGTGTTTGAAATGAAAAAGACAAATGTGGTAGACTACGAAAGTAGAGAGAGAGAGAGAGAGAGAGAGAGAGGGTGAGTGGGGTTAGAGAGCGAATGGGAGTGTGTGTGTGTGTGTGATGGGTGGTGTTCACTCGGAGAGAGAAAAAGAAGAAGAGAAATTTAAAGTCGGCAAAAATTATCCAAGCAGGTCGTAAAGATCTATCCACCGGAAGTTCATGTGCCGCAAGCCACAGAATCAAACTCGAGCCCAGCCTTCTTTTTAAATTTTTTTAGCTTTTAATTTTCAACGTCCAAAAATGCCAAAAATCGATTGGAAATTAGTCGAAACTCCAAAAAATTGCCAGAAAATCTCAAAAATTGCTAGAAAAGTCCAAAAACTTTGCAAATTTTTTTGGGAATCTTAGAAATTATCGATAATCACAACCAAACATTCTCGATATGCAAAAGTACACCAAAAATAGCAGTTTTTATCGAAAATGCAATTTACGACCTGGTTCTCGAAAATAGAGAAACGCTCAAAACTCAACCACGGAGGGCACAAATGAAAACAAAATGATGCCGTAAATACGCACACACAAAATAGCTCGTAAAGATCACAAAATAATATATTTTTATGGAAAATTAATGCAAAAATTAGCAAAAAAATACTAAAATTTTGTAAAAAGTATCCAAAAAATACCCAAAAAATTTCCACAAATTCTCCACACATTGGGGATTAGTGCATAATCATGGCAAAAAGAATGGTCAACTCTACGAGGTGAGCTTCTCGGCCTATGGAGGAGCTAAGCCACAATGAAGGGCAATCTCCATATCCACTTCTCTTCACTTCTAATCAATCCAATCACACACACTATGATTGCAAGATGCACACAACACTAATCCTATCATGCAACACACTAATCGCAAGCACACACACATAGATCTATCAAGCACCACACTCCAATCAAACCTACATGCACACACAAGCAAAAGAGGGCAATCACACAAGATTAGAGTGGGATTAACCACTAATTAGTTAAGATCTAGCTAATCTAAGCATCATAGGCAATCATAAGAAGTATGAGAGAGGCATAGTGAAAGGGAATGAATCATTGATTAGTGTTAATCAATTCGCATGAGTAAGGAGAAGCTCAAGGACTCCATAGCCACACACCTCAAGAGCTCTCAATAAATGAGCTTGAGGACCCTTATTTCTTTTACACACTGCCTTATATACCTAGGGTAAAAATATGAAATGTCCGCATATCCAAGGCCTTTAGGGATCCACCGTTTACTGAATCTGCTATCTAGGCACACTAACAGACCTGTTCTTTACAACTTGGAACTCCCATTGAGCCTACAATGGCTTGAAATAAATCGAGAATTTACAATACATGACCATTTTGGGAAAATATGTAACTCCAATCTTTACTGCTTCTCCATGTTGATCTTCGATGTGCATTTGTACGTCTTTGGTCTTTAGCAACTTCTGTTAACTGACGTTGACTCAGTTAACAGTGGATATGTACACACATTGTAGGCAATTATATGAGCAACCAAATGTTGAAAAAATGTCATTTTAGTGTTCACTCACATGTATGCCCTCTTTTTTTTTACTATTGAGGATGTATACGGTAGGCTTGAGAAGTTGACCACTCGCAAAGTGGGAGATGTTCAAGGTATCTAGCCAGAGTCACATGTATGGCCTCTTCTTTTACTATTGAGGATGTATGTGGTGGGCTTGAAAAGTTGTCCACTCGCAAAGCGGGAGATCTTCAATTTATCAAGCCGGAGATTATTAAATGGACGGTAGATTTTACCCATGAGTGGATGTCTTATATGTTCGACTTTGCACTTCAACATGGTATCCCTTATGATTGGATTTGCATAAAGGAGGGATGTAAATAATTAAACAGCTAATGGACTATAATGATTGGGTCTCTTATGGCAAAGTTGTTGGTGCATAATGAAGATGAAATTGAGTGATTGGTTTGAAGAGAATGACAAGTGTGCCAAAGGACAAGCGGGTTTTTGTTGATGTCATAGCACCATTGATCATATTGTCACTCTTGATGTTCTCATGGAGGAATGTTGGTTGAAAGGAAAGCGATTGTATTGTTGTTTTGTGCAATTTAAGAAATCCTTCGACATAATTTCATGTAACAATCTGTGGAGAAGGATGGAAGAAATCCAAGTGCCCAGTAAGTTGTCATAATAACTAATATCTAATTCTCCTAAATGATTTTCTCATGTTAACTGATCATTTAATATGGGGAAGTACCAGGGGAGAAAAAGCTAGAATATTGGTTAAGGTGGTTCACCACTCACAATAGGGATCGAAAGGAGGGAAAATAGGGCTCCAAAGAAGGGGCCATCTACAAAAGAGCAATGTGCAAAAATGGGCTTCAAAGACCCTAAGGTTTAGCCATTAAGACTTCTAGAATGCTAAGGTTCCAAAATTCAAAGGTAGTGTCCAATGGTCAAACTCTAGGTAAAATAGGATGCTCATGTGAAGATCATAAAGTCTTCATATATCCCTAGTGAGGAGGGGGCGAGCCCAACTTGTAGGGGAGAAGAGAGAGAAACACATAGACACTCTCTAACATGCTCCCTTTACACAAAGGGAATAGGGGACACATGTCAGCTCCCTAGCACAGCTGCCCCCAAGGTGCATTCAAATCCTATTGATGGCCATAGAGGTGTACCAATGAGAGTTAGACTAGAGTATATTTAGTTTAATTCATTTTCAAACACTTAATAAAAGAACCAATAGAAATTAATCTCTCTAGAAGACTATTGGGCAGTCTCCCAATGGGTCCAATGAGAGTTTGATTGCATTAATTAAATACCTAAAGCCCTCGCAAAAGGGGAAAGGGGGACACATGTCACAAGGCTATCACTTATGCTTCTTACTTATCATTGGCTAAGCTTTTTTGGGTCCAATGGGATGCCATCATAAGTAAAAATCAAGAGGGGTCGATCAAATGAGAGGGAGGGCTGATTTTGGCAAGGCATTAGCACACACACTCACACAATCTCATGTGTGAAGCAAAGAAGACTCTCTCTCCTTCTCAAGATTTAATGGAAAGCTCCTCCTCTACTCCAAGCTTGTGAGAACGAAGGCCTACACCAAAAACTCTTGGCTTTGTGATGCAAATCCAACCACGAGCCAAGCTCCAATGCATGCTCATGTCCTCTACCATGCTAATTACTAAGCTATGCTAAGATTTTGTGAGTGATTATGTAAGGAGATATACTTTTTTCTTGTAAGAATACTCATTCTTCCTCTCTATCTACTCTCATATCGAGCTAGGTCTCACCATCTTCAAATGTGTGTGAGGTTTTGGGTCTGAGAATATGAGGGAATTGATGTTGTGTGTTATAAGTTTCAGCTTGATGCTTGAAGCTTCCATCTTCATTGCACCAGCAACTTTTTGAAGGAACACAAAGTATTGTATTGTAAAAATGTCTCCCTTAATGGGGGAAACCTATAATACAAAGCCTTTTGGAGGGGGGACGGGCTCCATGTAGATCCTTTCCTCAACTATTGTCAATAGCTTAATTTCTCTCTCTTCTTGAAGTATTGCTCATGCCTATCTAACTAGGTGTTATGCTTTTGTTTCTCTCTCCATCCAAGCACTCTTGCTATGCCGATCAGGAATCTATTCTAATGAAATGCTCACTATGTCTATGTTATTTTCCGCTACACACAAGTTACTAGACCATTAAATATTACATTGGAATCAGAGCACAAGGTTTCTCTTTTCTTGCTCAAGAAGGGAGGTTCTCAAGGTAGCTATAAATGGTTTGTCTTATTACGTAGAGTAGGGATTTTTCAGCCTTTGAGTGGGCTTGCTTCGTGCAGATAACGGGGCATCACCATCGAGAGCTATAGTCTTAATAGTGGAGTCCTATGGGGCTTGCCTATGGTGACCACTATTGAGCTATTAGAAGCTTTACAGGAGCCAATACTATTTTGGTGTTGAAAGACCCTCTCTTCTGTTCCATGCAATTAATGATATTCGAGCCACGAGTACAGGGGTTAGGAGGAGTAGCAACTAGGGCTTGAAGTGCCAAAGTACACCTAAATAATTTTACACCTAAAAGTTGTTAGAATAGATGACAATAGTAAAGAGAGTGAAATTAATGTTGATAGATTCGATTTTGCTAATGAGAAGGCTACTAATTATGGCCTTATTCTTGTTAGCTACCTTGTTTCTAGGCTTCAACAAGCCATGGGCAATCCGTACCTCCAAAGTGAAGTGCAACAATAGCTACGTGCTCATGGGATTCTCCAAACTCCCCACCAAGAAGAGAGAGTACCTAGGAAGCCTCCTTGTGAGACTTCCAAAAGAGGCCTCTCTCTGATTTAGGAAGAAGAAGAGGATCCATACGAAGGGCTCAAAAATCTACTACTTGACGATGCATCACCTTCCCAAAGGATAACTCAAGAGTCCCCACCAAAATAATGAGAAATAAGTGAGTCTCCTACCACCTCAGCGGAGATGGATCCACGAAGATGGCACGAAAAACGCTCTCCAACACCCCCTAAATGGAGAAGACCATCTCACACTTCTCCATACCATAATTCAAAGAGGGATGATAGAAAACAAGGGAATAAAAAGGCGAGAAAGAGGTCACCCTCTTCTCCATCTTCTTCATCTTCTTCCTCTCATGAAGAAAGTGATGGTGTAGACAAAGAGGAACAAGTGAGAAAAAGGCGAGAAAGAGGTCACCCTCTTCTCCATCCTCCTCAAATTCTTCCTCCTCTGAGAAAAGTGATGGTGCAACTTTCAAACCACCAAAAAGAAGAGGCCATAGGAAATCCTATGCCACGTGGAAGAGGTCATCCAAGCTCAAAAAGTTCAAAGAGGGAGGAAAGAACATCTCTTTCCTTACCTACAATGGCACCTTTGGTGCTACGGACAAAGTTTTGGCCTTCATACAACAATTCAATGCGGCGACTGGAGATGAGGGCTTCACGGAGTCCTCTAAGCTATACCATGTAGCTATGCATTTTCAAAAGTCCGCTAGGCAATGGTGGTCTAGCCTACAGGCAAATGGTGAAGCTTCACGAACATGGGAAGCTTTAAGAGCTTCCATCATGAAGCAGTTTTTGGCTATCGATGCCACAGACAAAGTACTTATCGAATGGTGAAACTTGAAGCTCTCTCCCTACGAATCTATTCACAAATATGTAGACAAGTTTTGGGACTTACATCTCAAAGACACTGTCTTCAAAAGATGGATTTTGGAGAGCAAAAACAACAATTTTGTGCGGGTCTAACTGTAGATATGGTGGAGTATGTCAACTCCCAAAGGCAACGCACCATATCTGCGGTCATACACCATACCATGGTGGATTCACAAATCAATTTCCAACAAGGGGCTAAGAGAAATCTTAAGCCCACGGAGAAGAAGGACCATAATAATGAGCCTAAGGGGAAGGATGATGTCCACAAGTCTCCTAAAGGCAACACCAACAACAACAAAGATAAGGAGAAGGGAGTTTATACAGGCAAAAATGAACTCTCCTGAAGCGCTTGAGCGGTATTGTAAAGATAACCGCTGTTTCAAGTGCGGGGAGCAAGGGCATGCTTATCGTGCTTGCCCCCACAAGAAAACACAAAATGAGCCTCCTAGAGCTACCTTGGTCAAAATCCAAGAAGAGGAAGCTCACCACAAAGGATCTCCTCTATGCCATGCTTGGGGTAAGGTAAGAGAACATGATACTTTTATTCTCTTTGACCCGGTTCTACTCACAATTTCATATCCACATAGTTGGCCACCAAGCTAGGCATCCAAGCCTGTGAGATGGGAGATGTCCTACCCGCCAATGGTTCTTTCAAGGGGCAAGAAGCTTTAGTCACTCCCTTAATTGGGAAATTGAGGCTCTATCTCCAAAGCTATGTGGACAAAGAGGACTTCTTTATATCTCCTCTCAAGCATGAGGATGTAATTCTAGAGGCACCATGGTTCGATTGCATGGATGCCAATGTTAAATTCCCTAAAAGGCAAATCTACTTTAGGTTCAGGGAAAAAAATATGTACATAGATGCCAAATAATTGGGTAACACCGTACCCATTGTGTACATAAAGAGCTTTCAATAAGTCAATAAAGAGCTCTATGGCTAATGATAGCCGTTTTTCGGCTCTTTGTAATTGCCACAGTGAGTTACCTCACCCTACCAAAATCACCCAAACACTGATGCTATCCCTACCATTTCACTGTACATAGGCGCGCGTGAGTCACGGGACTTTTCCCATATCTTCTTAAAAAACCCTCAATTAGCTAGTCATTGGGTTAGTTGAGCCAAAAAAATAAAAAAATAATAAAAAATAAAATTATATTATGGCCCATGCGTATGTAAATATTTCTTTGTATATAGGGCCTAAATAAAAGATTTTTTCATAATTATTTTGGTATTTATTTAAATATTTCTACCTAGGTGTGTGTTATTTATGCTCTGTACATTGCCTCACCATTACCACAATTTTTTCTTACCATTTTTCATACTCTTTATTCCATATAGAAATATTTTCATGTAAGCTTCTCTTATATTTGGTGTAACTCCACCCCAACAAAAATCCAAAAAAACTAGTTTTATTTATGTGTATATTTTTTCACTATTGTGATTTTTCCCTTCCTACATCTATTTTGTTTTTTTTTTCTAAAAAATTAGAACACCAAAAATATTTATCTTTTTATGGTAGCCTCATAATGAGAGAGATTTCTTTTGACCCCTTCATATTTTTTTCACTTATATTATTTATATTTGACATGTACATATTTTTTAGACCCCTCAATATTTGATTTTCTTAGTTGTACTATTCACTTATATCATAATCTCAACAATATCTTCAATTATAGACCTACCAAATAAGGTCAAGGGTAGGTGGCATGCATACATGCACTATGGAGGGCTCACTCTTGGAGGTATTCAAAAGAATCATCCAAAGAAGGACCCCACAAGGACCTTGTGCAGTGGAAAACAACGGTCGGTTTTGTCGAATTTTTAAAGTTCACTTGCTCTCCGAATTTGAAAAGGTGATACAAACAAAAGTTGTAGCTCGTGGGCTGAACTTTTGCCTCAAATTTTTTCATATTTTTTTGAGCTACGAGCTGTGACCTATGATTTTATTAGTGGACCCCAGTTTTCCCATGCTATGCAGCCACACTCTCTCTTCCACTTTATCATTTTCCTCTTTCACACACACTTCTCCACTCATCATCCCCACCTCTCTCACCACTCCTCTCTGCACCCTACTCACCTTCTCCTCAACCTTGAAGAATAAGAGAAACCATGGTGAACTCATACCTCCCACACACAATTCCATTCCAAAATTGACCACCTAGTCTCATTTTTCCTCCTCCAAATTACCCATATCTTTCAAAATAACCACAAAATTCAGCCTCTTCTCTTAAAAGACAGCATCATGGTGGTTGATTACTCAGCTTCAATTACCTTGTCTCTCAAGGAAGGTCAAGAGTGGAGAAAAAATGTACCGTCAAAGCTAGTGGACCGTCAACAAGCGTCAAAATTTGCCCTACTCAAGACACTTGGAGCATCAACCTTGTAAGAAATCCACCTTTTCTTACCTCTTAAGAGTTTTTCTTCCTTATTTGTATCCTACATGGATACTCCCATTGTAAATATCCAATTCCATTTGTAAATTAATACTAACTCTACTAACACTAACCCACTATGAAAAGTCCTATCACCTCCATTTCTCTCCTCTCTCTTTCCCCACCAACTTCTTGATAATTCCAAGCAAAAGAAATTAGATAAATTGCTGAAAATCTAACCCAACCATGGTTAGAGGAGTAACCCTAGCCTTCAAAATTGCTATAAAAGGAGGGTGTAGCTAGAACAAAAAGGGGGGGAGCCATAAGCAAGAGCACTATGCTATAGCTTGAGAAGCCAAGCTCAACCTCTCTAGAAGGAGCTCTTGAGTGGAAGCTCATTGTCTTATGCATGTGCATGTGTTGTAATAGGGGATTAGCAAGGGAACTCTATGCCATTGTAAGAGAGAGAGTGATCATTCAATTGAGAGTAGGAAATCTATCATTTCTCCTACTAGTGTAAGCGCAACATTTGCTGAATCAAGGAGGGTGGATTTGGACTAAGCTTGGATACTTTGTCTCCCTTCCAATGTGAAGTAATGGACAACAATGATGCGTAAGTGTCTTGGTGTTTTTTGTTAAGTTCTTGATAGCTTGTCTCTGGTGTTGTCATCAATCTAGCCATAAATCCCACATACTGTAAGAGGGCGATAGGGTGGAGAGGACTCCCCTGGCTTTAAGACAGTGATTGGGGTGGCTTTTCTTGTGATGTGTTGTGGTGAAATTTACGCAAACTATGTTGAACACATACTAATCTCACTTTGATTTGTCATGACAGATTTGTAAGAAGGTATTAATACAACAAGCACCCCCTCCCCCTTTCTCTCTCTTTCTTAAATATATAGTTGTGTTTGCTTGATCATTGCCGATACGTTTCAAAGCAGCCCGAGCACTATCTCTCTCTCTCTCTCTCTCTCTCTCTCTCTCTCTCTCTCTCTCTCTCTCTCTCTCTCTCTCCCTCGTGTTTTAGTGTGTGAGAGTGTTCCATTGGTGTTAGGGTTAGTGTAAATTCCTTGCTTGTTTGTGGGTTGCTCTAACGATTCTCCTCTTTTGCGTCCTAGTTCGCTCTTAAACTAGGTGGTGTCCCTGGTGTAGTTGGGATTTGGTTGTGGGTTCGTTGTTTTGGTTTGTGTTGTGTTGTGCCCCAGCCCCATTGAGCAGCACGGGAGCCTTGAAGGGTGTCTAGAGGTTGCTCTTCTTGTTGCCTGCCCCGGACCGCCTCACTGTGTACATAATTTTTGTTAAAGATTCTCAAAATGAACCTAATGCTTTTGCAAAAGAAAATATAAACAATCACAAGGAATTAGAGTTATCCAATTTTCTCAAGGGATTTCAAGATGTTTTTATTGACAATATCCCTTGTGAACTATCTCCTAAACGAGGAAATGATGACCATGCAATTGAACTTCTTCCAAGAAGTTCACCAACTAATAAACCTCCTTATTGATTTTCTCAAGCTCAACAAGACGAGATTATGTGGCAAGTGCATGAGCTAGTTGAGAAGGGCATGGTTAGGCCTAGCTCATCTCCATTTTGCGCACCCGTGCTATTCGTGCAAAATAAAGACGGCACATATCGTATGTGTTGAGTTCCAAGCGTGTCTGTCTATCCCGTGGGAACATAATTTCTCCACAAGAGATATGCACCACTGGAGTTTGCATGGTTTCTACATGGGTGCCTAAAGCTATATATGCAAAGGCTTTCATAATAATAATGTATACAAGCATGTTATTTTTCCTGTAGTGTCTCTCTCTCTCTCTCTCTCTCTCTCTCTCTCTCTCTCTCTCTCTCTCTCTCTCTCTCTCTCTCTCTCTCTCTCTCTCCCTCTCGTTTCTTTGCAGGCTCCAAGCCATGGCCCCTCATTGGCTACATCCTCCCTAGCCCTGTTCCTAACAACTGGTATCAGAGCGAGACCGAACTCGGCTCACGGGAACATCCCTCACAGAGGGAGGAAGGAGCGCGCCGACCTGTAGCAATCTAAGCAAATCCACCTACAACATATGCACCTTGGGATGCTGTTGAGCCTTTGACACATGATCATCTTCTCTTTCGGCCTCTACAGCCCATTGCAAGCAAAGCTCGCAATCGCGCACTGTGTCGGCTGCTACAGAAGCTCGTTTTTTTATTGTGAGTTTCACACTAGAGCCCATTCACACCCCCCTTCAATGGCAAAAGATCCAGAAGCAGCTTTTTTCCGAAAGCTTAATGGTCTTCAGCCATGTGAAGTATCAGAGTTGAAAATTGGGACACACATATTTTCTATTTATAGTGACAATTTTTTCCAAAATGCAACTTACACAATTGAAGCTATATCAATCAAGTCCTTCAAAGATTCTACAGAGAAGCTGAGGGATATAGAAACACAATTTCTTGAAAAGAGAAGTGAATAATGGAAGGTTGAGACAGAGTACAAAGAGACACTTTACCATGAATCATTGGAAGTTGAAGATTCACGCATGGCATCAAATATTGACAAGTTTGACAATGGTGACCAATTCCAATTTACATCATCAGTTAGAGATTTTTTTGCTATCAAGCCTCCAGAAGCTTTTGACATTGCAAAGGATTTACAATTTGGATCTTCTTGAATGTAGCCATAAATTTTCTTTGCATGATGTGTGTTCTAGAGTTCTCATGTTTTGTTATGTTATAATCATATCCTTTCTCTCAAAAGATTTATTTTAGCCTATTAGTTATCAGTTATTGTCATGAAGTCAAAAAAAAAATTGTACGGGTTATAGACACTGCCACACATAAGTGGTAAGACCTCCCAAAATATATTCGTTCTCAGCCTAGTTTTTTCTCATTTCTCATGAGGTTACTGGGTACACGTGAAACCCTAGGTTTGGAAGTGAACCAAAAACTCCATTTTTGGTAGCTACTTTTTTGACCTACACCCTATCTGTTCAAGGGGGGGTTCTACTATCATAGCACCAGGTTATGGATACACCAAAAATCCTTGGTTGTGAGAGAACCTAAAACTCACGGTTGACGAGCACACCAAAAACTCGAGGTATCATGAGTTGTTTGTCTAGTTCAGGCTTGAGGGGGGATTTTGAGTTCCAAGCCCATTTCTCTATCCCGTGGGAACATAATTTCTCCACAAGAGATATGCACCACTCGAGTTTGCATGGTTTTTGCATGGATGCCTAAAGATATATATGCAAAGTCTTTCATAATAATGATATATACAAGCATGTGTTATTTTTCTTGCAGTGTCGATCTCTCTCTCTCCCCTCTCTCACTCTCGTTTCTCTGCAGGCTCCAAGCCATGGCCCCTCATCGACTACATCCTCCCTAGCCCTGTTCTTAACAGTATGTGTGTCGACTATAGAGCACTCAATAGGAACTATCAAGAATAGGTTTCCCGTTCCACGGGTGGAAGACCTATTTGATAAGCTGGAAGGGTCAGCCTACTTTAGTAGGATTGACCTAAAAAGTGGCTACCATCAAATAAGGATAGTTGGTCAAGACATTGTAAAGACCACATTTTTCACTACATTTGGTCTTTACGCATACATTGCCATGCCTTTTGGCTTGACCAATGCACCAGCCACATTTAACCTCTTGATGGAGAAGCTATTCAGGCCTCACTGAACCTTTACTAGAGTGTTCTTTGATGATATAATCATCTACTCTAATTCACTAGACGAACACAAGAAACATCTCCAAGTAATATTTCAAGTCTTACGAGAGGATAAACTTTATATTAGTTGAAAGAAAAGTGAGTTTTTCTTACAACAGATTCAGTATTTAGGTCACATTATCTCTCAATATGGCATCCAAATGGATCCATCAAATCTAGAGGTAATAAAAGGATGGCCTAATCCAAGGAATCTACATGAACTAAGAAGCTTTATATGTATGTGTACATACTATAGATGCTTCGTAGAAAAGTTCTCACAAATCGGAGGGCCATTGCATGACCTAACAAAGAAAAATGTTAGCTATTCATGGTCTTCTAAGGAGAACAATGCTTTCAAAAAGCGTAAAGAAAATCTTATCTCTCAATCTGTGCTTACACTGCCAAATCTCTCAAAGCCATTTGAGGTCCATGTGATGCTTGTGGTGATTGCCTTGGAGCTAATTTTCTCCAAGAAGGGCACGCCATAGCGTATGAAAGTCAAAGGATTGACCCTGTTGAGCAAGCTCTAGGCATATATGAAAAGGAACTCCTCGCAGTTCTACATGCCTTAGAATCGTGGAAGCACTATTTATTGGGGACTCCTTTCATTCTGTGGACGGATCACCAAAGCCTTAAGTACTTCATGATGCAGACTAATCTCTCCGACAAACAAATGAGGTGGGCAAGTTTCCTTTTGCAATTTCATTTTCATATTTCTCACATTGATGACAAGCATAATCAAGTAGCCGATGCACTCTCAAGACGGCCGAGAGTAAATGCAATTTCTGCAGCAACTCACAATGATCTATCTTCTATGATAGATGAGTACGTTATTGATCCCGATTTTAGATATGTGATTTCAGTCCTTGCACTAGGGAAGAAAGAGGAACCATTTACTTTACAAGATGGTTATCTTCTCTATGGAAATAGACTATGTTACTAACTCACTACATGAGAAAGTAATGTGTGAATATCATGCTCCTCCTTATGTGGGGCATAGAGGGATTCGATCTACCCTAAAAGGGATAGAAACATATTTCTATTGGCTTGCCATGAAAGAAAACATACAAGAGTATGTTTTTAAATGTGTGGTATGCCAAAAGATAAAGTTTGATAGAGGGAAGCAACCTGGGTTGCTTCAACCTTTTCCAATCCCTAATTCCCCATGGGAGAGCATATCCATGGATTTTATCTTTGGATTGCCTAAGTCTATCCATGGGAATATGGGAATATGGACGATAATAGATAGGTTCAGCAAACAAGCTCATTTTATACCTGACAAAAAGACTATCAAAGCCCATCAAATGGCAACCCTCTTCATATCACAAATCTTCAAGTACCATGGCTTGCCAATTTCCATAGTGCTGGATAGAGATCCTAGAATGACCAGTAATTTTTGGAAGGGTCTCTTTGAGAGTTTAGGGACAAGGCTAGATTTTGCTTTGACCTATCACCCATAAACGGATGGCCAAAGTGAAATAGCTAACCTAACAATTCTTGATCTACCAAAATCCTATGTAATGGAAGTAGATCAAAGGTCCCAACGGGAAAAGTACTTACCCTTAGTGGAGTATGCCTACAATAACACTGTACATACCTCCATGGGAAAAGCACCTTTCGAGGTAATTGAGGGAAGATCCAAAAGTCCCCTGCTACTTAAGGTACATGGGAAGATCTTCGCTGCAAATGAGTATAGCTTAGACCTACAAGAATCTTTCCAAAAGATTAAGGATGTTATCTCTATCTCACAGTAAAGGCAAAGGGCTGCTGGCTGATAAGCACAGAAGAGCCCAAGCCTTTAAAGAAAGTGATTGGGTCTTGCTAAATTTTCCCAAGGCTCGATTAAGGCACACGACGGGCAAGAATTCTATGGGACACCAAAAGTACTATGCTAAGCTAGCAAAAAGGTACTACGGTCCCTTCCAGATTCTTAGACCTATCAATGAGATGGCCTATCAACTCAAGTTGCCCAGTCATTGGCTCATACAAAAATCCTTACCACCTCAAGAACTAACTATTGAAGACCCACAAGATATTGAGGACCAAGAAGAGGTGCTATAGCCCGAGTCCATCCTCCGACATGAAGACATGGTATTGAGAGGTGGTAACATTATCCGATAGTATCTTATTAAGTATAAGAACTATCCTTTTGAAGATGCTAGATGGATGCAAGGCCTACAATTAAGGGATAACCTAAAACTTGTCAATGCTTACAATGCTTCCCTAGAGTAAGCAAATGTAAAAATGTTTAAAATTAACAAAGTTTTTCTCTTATAAGACTCTCTTTTTCTTTATTGTGCACAAATGTTAAGTAGTATGCATGCTTAGGATCAAGTTTGCGGAGATGACGTCTTCCAAACACCAAGTAGAGCTTGTCCGTCTACTATGGAAGATTGATAGGACTAATGCACAGACATGCTTGTGGTAGCTTAGGCTCTCAAGCACCAAATGGATTAGTCATCCATTCTGGAACGATGTCGTAGGGTAAGATAGGGATCCTTTACCCGCTATGATCTTCTCTACCCCATAGTCAAGGACGACTATGATTCAAGAGAGAGGTAATGTCATAATAACTAATATCTAATTCTCTTAAATAATTTTCTCATGTTAAATTGATCATTTAAGATGGGGAAGTACCAGGGGAGAAAAAACTAGAATATTGGTTAGTCTGGCAAACCGATCACAGTAGGGATCCAAAGGGGGGGCCATCTGCAAAAGAGCAATGTGCAACAATGGGCTTCAAAGACCCTAAGGTTCATCCCATTAAGACTTCCAGAATGCTAAGGTTCCAAAAATTCAAAGGTTGTGTCCAATGGTCAAACTCTAGGTAAAATTGAATGCTTATGTGAAGATCATAAAGTCTTCACATATCCCTAGATAGGAGGGGGAGAGCCCAAATTGTAGGGGAGGAGAAACAAACACACACACACACACACACACACACACACACACACACACACACACACTCTCTAGCAGGCTCCCTTTACACAAAGGGAATAGGGGACACATGTCAGCTCCCTAGCCCAACTGCCCCGAAGGTGCATTCAAATCCTATTGGATGGCCATAGAGGTGGACCAATGAGAATTAGGCTAGAGTATATTTAGTTTAATTCATTTTCAAACACTTAATACAAGAACCAATAGAAATTAATCTCTCTAGAAGACTATTGGACAGTCTCCAAGGGATCCAATGAGCATTCAGCAGCCCAATGGCTTGCCTGATTCCTATTGGCCAGAAGACTAAGGGGTCCAATGAGAGTTTGATTGCATTAATCAAATACCTGAAGCTCTCAGAAAAGGGGAAAGGGGTACACATGTCATAAGTCTATCACTTATGCTTCTTAATCATCATTGGCTAAGCTTTGTAGGGTCCAATGAGATGTGAGCATGAGTAAAAATCAAGAGGGGTCGACCAAGAGAGAGGGAGGGCTGATTTTGGCAAGGCATTATAACACACACACACACTCACACAATCTCATGCGTGAAGCAAACAAGACTCTCTCTCCTTCTCAAGATTTAATGGAAAGCTCATCTTCTACTCCAAGCTTGTGATAAGGGAGGCCTACACCAACAAATCTTGGCTTTGTGATGCAAATCCAACCAAGAGCCAAGCTCCAATGTATGCTCATCTCCTCTACCATTCTAATTGTTAGCGGGTCATCGCGACGGACGTCTGCATCATAGCTTTCTGGCACTAACATAATGTCAATATCATGGAAAGTGACTCGGATGGGGCACAAAGACTTTATGAGATCGTCAATCTCATGAAGTGAACCTTAACAAGCAAACACAAAAACTCTACAAGAAAACCAACACTCAATGATCAGGGACATCTACCTATGTCCTTTCTCATAGCTCTAGGTCATCACGCCATTTCGGCACTCAAACGGGCTCGAAATGCAACCAAACTTTAGGAGGAGGTCAAGGACACCTAGGGGCACTATCCCACCAAGTTTGGTTGCAATCCAACAAGGTACCAAAATCACGATCCATCCTGAAAAAGGTCTTGAAAACTGCAATAGAACTATCCAAAAATGTCTCCCTATGTTCTAAGAACACACTCCTATGGTCAAAACGACTAAAGATAGTGATTTAAGCACTCAAATCTGCAATTAAGGCTCACAGACGTGTAGTCGCGAACCACAACAAAACTGACAATGCTTACACTTAATTTAAAGAGCAAAGAGAGAGGAACACAATGCAAGTTTTGAAATTGAAAACTGATTACCCATTCATTAACTGGGTCGATAACAAGTTGGAGCAGCTCATAGCTTGAGCGTACGTTTTCAGAGCTCCCTTCTTCTTCTAAAAATAAGACTCCTTTTCACATTAAAATTATTGAACTTTATACCTAGGCCTTTCTGAATGGCCAGCTCACACGGACCTTTACAAATATCATGACAACATTACAACTCACGGGATTGATCCATTACTCTGGAATCAGGATTTACATAGAGTATTACTACACTAGCTCAACAAAATAATAAATCACAAATGTAGTGTCCGGCTACGTGTCCGACCAGGTGTATGCTTGTTTGATATGTCCTTAAACATTCCCCCCTTCCTAATTCGTGTCGTCCCTTGACATGAACTTGTGCAGTCTTGTCATAGGGTTGTCTTTAGATTTGTCTGCAAGGTTGGACTTCAGCTTGGGAAGTGCTTTGTCTTTGATGACGCTCCCCCCTTCCTTGAGTAATTCATAGCTGTCATGTTGTTGATACGTGATTTGAGCTTTGCGAGGCAACTTTTCTTCTTGTTGTGCATTCGCCTCTTCATTTTGCCAATTTGAGCCGCCGTAAATATGGAAGTTGATGTGTCTGAGCTTGTAGAACTAATCCTCTTTGTTGCGTGGACTTTATGATGGCTTTCTTTCAAGGTCCACTGCAATTGTTGCGTGGACTTTATGATGGTTTGATGGAGCTTTGTTGTCGCCCTTGAAGATAAAAGATGCTCTTGATAAGCATATGGAGACCTGCTGTTTGCTCCAAGTTGTTGTCGATTGATTTGGGTAGACATTTCCTTATTGTTGATGCAGAAGAAATATATACAAGAAGTCAATGATGAGGGTTTCTAGGTTAGGTTCTTAAAACCTAGATAATTAAAGGGAAAAAACCCTTTGGAAAAAAGTGCCTTTGGTATACGCTCTTATTAGAGTTGAGCATTTGGATTTGAAGTACTTGTCATGCAAGGTGAGTGATTGGGAGAAACAAAGGAAGAGTGTCTAATACAAGTGCCAGTTATGGGACACTCTATATGCATACAAGAAATTTGTCAAACAAAAGCATGTAGTGTAAGAGATGGATTTGATAGGTGCTTCAAGGAACAAATGTAGCACGTGTGATATCAAAGGACGTCTCAATAGCTTCCACGTTTCCAAGAAGGGTTTTTGATGTCGAAGCTTCTCCACTCATACCTCACCGTGCTAAGTGTGTGAGTGTCTTTTGGACTTCCTTCTTCACTTACCACTATACTACAACGACTTCGACTCTTATACTAACCTATACTAGCATGAGCGACACAACATAAATATGCTCAACTCTTCCAGCTTGAGCAGTACCTAGAATAACTAAGATTCTTAGACCACAAAGAATATTACATGAAGGTTTGGGACTAACACCTTGCTCATTTAGTGGCTTAGCTACCCGACTCTGACTTTTATGCCATGTATTTTTACTGGCGACTTGGACTTATCAAGGCCAGAACCCAATTCCATAAGTTCTAGAAATTTAGGCCCTTTCCATTGTTTTGGTCTTTGGATGCCACCATTTTTTCGAGTAGGTTGGCATATTTTGGCTCCTCTTGACTTACTTGTTGTATGTTCACACTGCTTTGTGAAACAAGTCCTTCAGTTCTTCTAGGGATTGATGTAGTTTTTGCTTTATCTCCCATGATAAGCAGTTGTCGAGATGTGCGGGTTCTCTGTGATTGAGTTTCCACTAGAAATTTTGGAACCCACCTTCTCTTTGGTCCTTGTGTGATCGTCTTGTGCATTTGCTTCTTTTTCTCGATGACTTGATGGACACTAGGCTTTAATATCCATAATTGATTGTTTCCATTGTAGAAGCCTTGATTCTGTAGTTGATGACAAGGTATCCATCTATAGATTGCATTAGACTTGGTTACAATTGGCTTTTGTTGGCTGCTGGTTATCATTGCTTGCCTTTGGGTAGAATCTTGTGCTGCATGATTTCTTTTGGTTGTTCCAGATTGAGCTACACTTTTTGGTAACCATATTTGAGTGTTACCTTTATAGAATCTGTGTACTTCGAGTAGTTTAATTGGAATCATCCACTGATTCACCTCTTTGTGTTGGGTAGCTTCACTAAGGTTTGACTTTAGTACCCATACTTGTCGTGTTGCTTGTTTGAAAGTTCTTTTCTTCTGGATTTTGTTGTTTTTCTTTCTCTTGCGTGAGTTGTTTGTATTTTGTTGATAGCTTGTCTCGCTCCTTGTAGAACTTCTTTCTTGAGGTGAGTACATCCAAGCTGTTACTTTAGGCTTTTTGGGCCAAACGTTAGTGTTTCCTTGGAAGTAGCCTTGAGCAGTAATTGACTCATTTGATGCTACCCACCCTGTCACCTTTTGTTGTTGTGGTTGAGCTTGTGCTTCATGTATCCAAACTGGGTCTTTGACTTGGATGTGCTCTTTGGATACTAGCACTTGATTGATTCTCTTTGGCTTCTTTTGGATGCTTTTTTGTGATGAAAAATTTGGTTGGTAGACTTTTTGTTTTGGTCTACATTGCATTGTCGATGGTTTGTCGCTTGATGTAGAGGATTCGTCGAAAGTTTGATGTTGTCTCGTTGAAGGTAAAATCGTCTTGCAAGGTTGATATACTTCAGTGTTTACCTTTGCTTTACCTTTTTCCGTGATGGTTGGTTGCTCCTTCTTTGCATTGACTTGAGGTTCTTTTGTGGTTTTTGATGGTGGTGTTGTTGAAGATTTTCCTTGTGGTTGAAAGAAGATGTTCCTCCAACTTTTTGTCAAGACCATACTCTCTTTGATATGATGGGACTCAATTATCTGGAAAGTATCCTTATACTCCCTGGTACTCAACTTGAGTACAACTTCTGCCATGCCAAAGCTAGGAATTGGCATTTTAGAACTTGTGTAGACTATCTCCTCTAGCTCTTTGATTGGTGGCTTTCCCATCATTATCCACGTTCCATAAGTCATTAGATTCTTTGTTTCTTTGAGATCTATCCAGTTGAACATGTGATTTTGAGTCCTATTTCTCTGAATATGCTGAATTTGATCATCGTAGGAGACAATTGATCTTCTTCTTTGTCCCTGTTTCTCTTTTGATTTTGCATTTTTTGAACATTTGACGTTGAAATTGGAAACTTTGTTTCTTCATCTGCTTTCATTTGAACTTTTTTTGGAGTGGACTTCTTTGAAACAACTTTTGTTGATTCTTCAGGTATGTCAATGATGACATATTCTCGTGGTTGCTCTGATTCCTTCATGTGCAGTTTGGCCTCCTGCTCCATGACGTACCTACCTATTTCATCTTTTATGCTTTCACACTCACAGAACTCATTAGCTTCCTTCAACACCTTTATCATAAATAAGGGAGTTATATCATACCCATCTTCATCGCAAAATTTAGTCAAGGTCACCTCATTCACACAGACATCAAGAGTGGCCAGTATTTGGCTAGTATTTCCAGAGGGTTCAAATAAATCCTCTGGAAATGGCTCTGGTACATATACCTTGTCTTCTGCTAAACACTCTAGGATGTAATAATCATTTCTAAGACTTCCACTCTCAGGAGCTCCATACATCCAAATATGTGCTTTGCTTTCCAAATTAGTTGTGGAGTTTAAGTCCTCCTTCGGGGTTCGCACTACATCTCTATAACGATAATCTTTGACACTGATTTTTGTTGTGACCTCTTTGTGTCTCAAGTAGATATAGTCATAGCCCCAATCTTGTACCATTTTGAGTTGATGCATGAATGGTTTGTCCAATATGATATCAAAGTTGCTACTCTTATCAAAATTCATTATGCTCTATGCCACACGAGGATACAATGATTTGTTCTAATATTCCAATTGGTTTCTCTGTGTATCCATCTACTAATTGTAGTCTCATTCGAGTTTTCGTAAGAGCAGTCTTTCCCCATTTTTTCCATATCTCTTTGGTTGCACTGGCAATTCCTGCCCCACCATCTAATATAGCAATCATTGATAAATCACTTTTGGCATGTACAAAGTAGCATTTATATGCATGGTCATATGTTCAAAAAGTTGTAAATACATGAATTTGGGAGCTTTGAAAAGTGGTTTCAAGTTCGAAAAAAGATGCAACGTGTACACATTGTGAATAGTCAGGTTCGCGCGCTAGCAGTCGGACACATGTACATGCCCGTATAGGGTATCGGGGCCTTGGATATGGTTTTAGGTGGCTTATTTTGGTTCTATTGAATGTGTTTGAGCTTTTTAGAATGTAAATAATTCAAGTGACAAGTATGGGTACTCTCATCACTCTCGAGAAGTTTGGGACATGCAGTAACTGTCTATTTATGGTGCCTGATCTGCGGTGATACGTGCATCGCCCTAGAAGTCATCAAAAATAGAATTTGGGGATGTGGAAAAGTTCTTTGGGTATTGAGGATCAAGCGTAGAAAATATGGTGAAATTTGGAGTCCGTTTGGAGTTTTTTCTGCGAAAAAATGCCCGCTAGGGGTCAAAATAGGCCAAAACTGGGCCAAAAAAGGTGTGAAATGGCTTCAAATTGCCACATCACTCACGGTGTCGTGATGTTCCAGGTTGAGGGAAAACGTTTGAATTAGAATATCAACACTTTCACCCCTCTCTGTGTGGGAGGAAGCAGGGTTCCTACAGGTGGTCTAGTGCAGTCCCGTTGCGTTCGCGTCTTGTTTTCGAGTGTGTGGAAGAGTGAATGAGAGCTTTCTCTCTTCAATTTTGCACTTGGGAGAGTCTATGGGAGTTCTGAGGTTTCCATGGATTTGTGTGTGCAAGGAATTGAAGGAAGAAGGTGCGGATTTCTGCAAGACTATGTGACCCTGTATCGGTGCCATTAGGGTTGGCGCTACTCCAAAGAGTCCAACAGAGTGGAGTTTGGTGAAGCTTTTGCAATGGTTTGAGAGTGGCCTTTTGTAGCTGGAGTTTTTGGTTTTTTGATGGTTTTTCTTGTATATTTTGGTCACCATCAAGTGTGATTTCAAGTGTTGATCACCTCGACTCACCTTGTAGTGTCTGCGGGCAAGCAAGGGCTTGTAGGTCGAGGCGTTTGGAGTTTGAATTGAGCTTGTGGGTAGATTTTTTAGGGAGATTTTGAGTGGTAGTGAGTGAGGTGAGGAATTCAAGTAAATTCCTTGTGTTGTGTTGAGTTGTCTGGGTGTGTGAGTGTGCGCATGACATCTTTTGCTCCATCATCCTTTGGCGATCTTGCTGGGGAGCGAAAATTGCAGGTTGTGCACCGAGAATTTGGATTTTGAGCAGTGATGTACACAAATTTTGGATGTTGAAGGTATTTTCATGATAGTGGTGCCATTCCAACCATCAATTTTCACAGGTTCTGAGGATGCAGACGATTGTCTTGCATCATATGAGTTCGACTTGACATGTTTATGCCGTGCAGTTCCAAGTGAGGCGCAAAAGCTTGCAGGTATCAATCTGGTGGTCAAAGGTAATGCAAGAAAATGGTTTGAGAGATTGTCACAGGATGACAAAGTGAATTGGGATAGCTTTAAGATATGCTTTTTAAAGCGGTTTAAAAAGGTGATTCCTCACCAAGATGCATGGAAACAGGTCACTAGTTTGTTTATGCAAGAGCACGAGTCTGTTGCAGATTTTTGGTCAAGATTTGATGATGCTTGGAGAGTCTGGAAATATGCTCTATTGCATGTGGAAGCCATGTCTAAAGAGGAATTTTATTCCGCATTTACAAATAGCCAAAGAATACAGGTATTCAGGAGTTTGTTACAACCAATCCTTAAAGTGAAAGTGCAAAAGAAAGAGCCGAATTCCATGCGTGAAGCATTGAAGATAGCACTGCAAAGAAAAAGAAAGCTATGCGTTGCCACAGGCATGAAGTTCCCTTTTTCAATACATGGTATGGATAGTGTAGATGATGTGCATAAAGTCACAGTTGCAGGTGCTCATGCTAGCAAGGATAATAGCTTGGATACAGGTGTGGATTCCCATATGCGCAAAGTTGATGCAAATGAAATATGTGAAGCAATTTTGGAGAGCATACACATGCCAATGGTGCAAAATGTCAAGGACGTAGTAGAAAAATGTGAAAGTTTGAGCACTAGCACGGAAAGTGAAGATGATGAAACTAAAATTGACAAGGATGAGGCAACCTATGATGGTGACACATCTGATGCGTTTGAGAGTTGGTGCGATGATGTATGCGATGATGAAATAGATTCACTAGATCCATTGAAGGATATGGTAGCCTTGCACAAAGAGCAACGTATCTTTTGGGAAGGAGCTTTGCAACAACATGATATGCATGCTTGCTTTGATGATGAGATGATGGGCTATGGTCAGGGAGTTTCCACATCAAGAAAAGATGACATAGGAGATAATGATGCTATGATGGTTGATGTGACCTTGGGTCCATGTGCTTTACCAGAGCTAGGGGTTGGGCAACCCTATAGTGGTTGTGATGCAAAGACATTGGGTCATGAAGGTTATATGGATGAGTTCTATGTGTGCAAGGATTTGATGCTAGTGCCATCTCCAAGGGATGTCCGTGAGAATATGCGACCTACGGTTGTTAAGTGTATAAAATTCTTGAGGATGGGGTAGACAAGGAGGTTAAAGTGACCTTTTGCTTGCATAGTGATCTTATGGATGCATTTTACATGCTTCAATGTATGTTCGGGCCATATCCCTCTATCTGTGAAGATCTTGATTGGCAGTTAGTAAATCTTAGGGCTAGTTGGCATGATGAATACTTGAATATAAGGTGCTATGTGGCTTTGTATGCATGTTTCCAGCTTTTCAAGTGGAAAATGTCTTATGTGGAAGAAGAAGAATCTGCTAGTGATAGCATTTTTGGAGAGAGTTTTCAATTTCGGAATGGATTTGTTAATGCTTGGAGTGATGATCTCTTAGCCAGAAGAAATGAAGAGCAGCTGATGCGTTAGGAAGATGATGTGCAATTTATGGTTGTCAATCGAATGGGATCTAATTATGAGATGCATTTTGAGATATCTATGGTTCTGAATGATTGTGATAGATTCTGGTGTGAGATGGCATTATCGAGGGATATGTGTTCACTACATGAGCCGGGCAGGCGCCAGACCTCTAGCTGTGGGAGGTGTGAAAGAGAGAGAACAAGAACAACTGATAACTCTGGCAATCACCGCAATCATCAATTAATTGAATAATACTTTGAGTACAACTTAGTCCTTAGCCAAGGCGGGCTGTTAACAGCACCATCACTTGGATTAGCTGCTAATCAGGAGTTTAAGCTCTCGTTTACAACATTAATCGGGCCGTTAATGACACCGGACTTAACAAAATGTTACTTCAATCTCTAATGGATGACGGTGATAGAAATTCCCTCATGTCGCTTCATCTGCTTTGATTGCCCGTGGATTTTGCTCGATCATCAATGCTTTGGACCGGCTTAATTGCCATTCCCTAGTTTGAACTTCCTCCTACTTCTTTCCTTGCTTCGTTTACCGTGCATGCCTTCTCTTGCTTTCTTCTCTTACTTTGGTTTAAGACCAAACTCGCCATCTCAAGCATGCTTTCTTACTTCAAGCTTCCCTTTTGCTTGTAAATCCCTTCTTCTTGCCTTTGTCTACTCAAGCCTCGACCTCGATCTGCCTTCTCCTCTTTGGCTTGCTCTAGCCTCACTTGGAATCCCCTCTTGCTCTTGTATTGCTCAAGCTGGGGCAAGCTTCTTGCTCAAGCTCCTCACCGAAGATCCTTCTTTTTCTTTCTTCCCAAGCTCTCCAACCTTCCTTGTTAACTCTTCCTCGTTGTAACCTCCCTCTCCTCATTTTTCCTTGCTTCAAGGATGAGAGCGAGCAAGAGAGAGAGAGAGACAAAGCCTTTCTTTGTTCGCTTTGTTCAATCTTGAAAGGGAGAGAGGAAAGCTTGCTTGCCTCGAGGATGTGAGCGAGAGAGATGGAGCTCTTCCCCCGCTTTCTCCGCGTTGATAGCCTCCTCTTCTTATGCCCTCCCTTGCCCTGTTGATCTTGAAATACCTCCTACAAAAGGCGTCCCCTATCTCCTTTTTTCTTCCTTTGAACCCTTCCTTGATCCCCTCGTTGATGCCCTAAAAGAAGTCTCCTTAAAAATTGCCCCCCCCACCACGCAGTCACGGCGCCGTGAGTGACGTGGCATGGGACTCCTTGCGATGATGTGGCAGTGGCGGATTTCAAGGAGCGCCGAATTTTGCGGAACTCGTACCAAAGAGGAGCGCTATGACGAGGGCTGTAACTTTGCCTCCATGCTCGCTGCCAACCGTGCTCTCCACGGCCTAGCGCGAGCTCATCACCTTCCCTCTGCGCCCTCTGCCCGCCTGCTCACGCCGTCCACCTCCTTTTCTTTGTTTTTACACACACCTCTATAATTAGGGTGGCCAATGGAGAGGCCTTTCGGCAGCCATTGAACTTAGGCTTATGGGCGGCCTTGCCACTTGGTTGCCTTTGGGTGGCCTAGCAAATCTACAAGGGCACCATTTTTGACATGCATAGCGGCCAAAGCAACACATATTCCACCAACAGTCCTTGACTAAAAATATCCTCATGAATTTCGATGCCTCCAACAGTGCCATATGCCTTCAATATGCAAGGATAAGTGATTGCATTCGGAGAGTTTTCCTCTCTTTGCATCTGCTCCAAATATCCAGCTTCCTGGTCCTGCCTTATTGGAGTTATCCCGCAATCATTGCATTCCAAGAGATGACATTCCGAACATGAAGCTCTTCAAGCACTTTTTGTACTTTATGAGACGTACACCACATTTGACTTACATGTAGACTATCATAGTACTGTTGCTGGCAATGTACCCTGCTATCAATGCACTGCAGAAGATAACATTTCAGACAAGATTCTCGTCGAGCACTTACTCTGTTGCATTTCAAAATCTGATTGAGAGCCAAAATCTCCCAGATGGCACCACGTCCGAGCCGACCAGACTGACACGGATCCGGCCCCCGGTAAATCTTTAACGGCCAATAACTTGGCAACCGGAACTCCGATTGTGCTGATCTAAAAAGACCGACGTGCTCTACAAAGTGAGCACTTTAGGCCCGTGCATTCATTCCATTTTTGTCACCTCAGCTGCAGTTGCCCAATCTGGTACCGCGGATCTACAATCGACTTAAACTTCAAAGTGCCATAATTTCTTCACCGTGGCTCCAATGAGGAGCCGTAAAGACAAGCCGGTAGATCACTTCAAGCACTACAGTTCTAGATCATAATCTCTCATCTATGGTCACTATAAGCATACTCATTTTTGGCATCATTGAGGCATCTATTGGCCCTTTTAAGCCGCATCTAGCATACATTAATCATTAAGCTTGGCCTATTATCAAGCCCTGATCACTGCTCACTTAATGTGTAGGCTTCAAAGAATCTTATCTCGCATTTCTCTGCTCTTTTTCTCATCATGGTAGTGGAGCTGCACGACAGCGTGTAGCAACCTTCGAGGTGATTTATGTCGTTCTTGGGATCCAAGTGGACAATGGCATTTTGGCAAGAAAAAGGATGTTTTTTTCTTTGATAGGGGTGGCCTGCTTAATCATGTAGTTGGTTCTATGCGGATGTGTAAGTTTCCCTATGATCCCGGAGGAAGTTTGCAATCATTTCTATAGGTTTTTTTTGTCACAGTTTGATGCAAGTGTTGAGCATAAATGCTCAACTAGGGGTTGGGCAATGATGATAAATCACTTTTGGCATGTACAAAGTAGCATTTATATGCATGGTCATATGTTCAAAAATATGTAAATACATGCATTTGGGAGCTTTGAAAAGTGGTTTCAAGTTCGAAAAAAGATGCAACGTGTACACATTGTGAATAGTCAGGTTCGCGCGCTAGTAGTCGGACACATGTACATGCCCGTACAGAGTATCGGGGCCTTGGATATGGTTTTAGGTGGCTTATTTTGGTTCTATAGAATGTGTTTGAGCTTTTAGAATGTAAATAATTCAAGTGACAAGTATGGGTACTCTCATCCCGCTCGAGAATTTTGGGACATGCAGTAACTATCTATTTACGATGCCTGATCTGCGGTGATACGTGCATCGCCCTAGAAGTGGTCAAAAATAGAATTTGGGGATGTGGAAAATTGATTTGGGTATTTAGGATCAAGTGTAAAAAATATGGTGAATTTTGGAGTCCGTTTGGGGTTTGTCCTGCGAAAAATGCCCGCCAGGGGTCAAAACAGGCCAAAACTGGGCCAGAAAAGGTCCAAAAATGGTCCAAAAATACTATGTACATGCCCGTACAGAGTATCGGGGCCTTGGATATGGTTTTAGGTGGCTTATTTTGGTTCTATAGAATGTGTTTGAGCTTTTAGAATGTAAATAATTCAAGTGACAAGTATGGGTACTCTCATCCCGCTCGAGAAGTTTGGGACATGCAGTAACTATCTATTTACGGTGCCTGATCTGCGGTGATACGTGCATCGCCCTAGAAGTGGTCAAAAATAGAATTTGGGGATGTGGAAAATTGATTTGGGTATTTAGGATCAAGTGTACAAAATATGGTGAATTTTGGAGTCCGTTTGGGGTTTGTCCTGCGAAAAATGCCCGCCAGGGGTCAAAACAGGCCAAAATTGGGCCAAAAAAGGTCCAAAAATGGTCAAAAAAGGTGTGAAATGGCTTCAAATTGCCACATCACTCATGGTGCCGTGATGGTCTAGGTTGAGGGAGAACTTTTGAAGTTCAATATCAGCACTTTCACCTCTCTATGTGTGGGAGGAAGCAGGGTTCCTACAGGTGGTCTAGTGCAATCCCGTTGCGTTCGCGTCTTGTTTTCGAGTGTGTGGTGGAGTGAATGAGAGCTTTCTCTCTTCAATTTTGCACTTGGGAGAGTCTATGGGAGTTCTGAGGTTTCCATGGATTTGTGTGTGCAAGGAATTGAGGGAAGAAGGTGCGGCTTTCTGCAAGACTATGTGACCCTGTATCTGTGCCATTAGGGTTGGCGCTACTCCAAAGAGTCCAATAGAGTGGAGTTTGGTGAAGCTTTTGCAATGGTTTGAGAGTGGCCTTTTGTGGCTGGAGTTTTTGGTTTTTTGATGGTTTTTCTTGTATATTTTGGTCACCATCAAGCGTGATTTCAAGTGTTGATCACCTCGACTCACCTTGTAGTGTCTGCAGGCAGGCAAGGGCTTGTAGGTCGAGGCGTTTGGAGTTTGAATTGAGCTTGTGGGTAGATTTTTTAGGGAGCTTTTGAGTGGTAGTGAGTGAGGTGAGGAATTCAAGTAAATTCCTTGTGTTGTGTTGAGTTGTCTGGGTGTGTGAGTGTGCGCACGACATCTTTTGCTCCATCACCGTCTTTACGCCTTTGTACTCAAGTGGTAAGGTGGTGTTCCTTATTCTCCTTCACAATAGTCACCCATCTTATTTACTGGTACTAGCTTTGTCAATCGCTTCTTTGGAGAGGTGTCATCCATGTTTTTGTCCACAAGCTGGTCATGTGAAGGGATTTTCAACCCCATATTTTCCAGGTTTTTGCCCATTTGGCCCCATAGATGTGGTCTAATTTTTAGTAGCTTTGAGAGATAAAGCGTGCATTGTAAAGGAGAAGACATCAATTCATTCAAGCTCTTGGTATCCATCAGTTTTGGTGTGGCTCTCCACTGAGAAGGTATCATTTTAACCTCTGATTTTGTTTTGAGTTCTCCTATGAAAGATGGCAAAGTCCGTAGAGAATGTGGTTTGCTCTCTTCAGATGCGACAGACCCAACATCCCCGTATAGAGATCATATATCCCCTGGGAAGAATTCGTGATCCATGTTTATTTCAAGGATAGGTGCTGACTGTAAAGTAGCACTACATCTTTTTGGTTTCTGATTGATTCCCACAAGGATTGTGGCCACGGTTCTTATACCTTTAAAATTGGCATCACTACTTGTGAGCCCACCCCATCTGTGGTATTGGCTACTTCCCTTGTATCTAAAGGTGCCTCAACTACTGGCTCTTCCTCTTTGTTTACAATACCATGACTTTCCAATTCCTGGATTTGTTCACGGATTAGCACCTCCATTTTTGGAGCATCTAGAACATGTGGTTCCATAAGAGCTTGGTCCTTCTAGATGAGCTCCTTGCACATTTGCAACCTCTCTTTTTCATACCCTGGGTGAGGATACGTCAGCCATCTATCCTCTTGGGTTTGGTTGTTCTTTAACCTAGCATCATAAGCTTTCAAGAACACATCCAAAGGTTCAAACACTTTTTCGACCAAGACTGAACCTCCCGAGTTAGTCTTTGACCTTTAGGTCCCTTTGCGTTTTTGTTCCTTTCTTGCTCTTGTCTTGTTTGATTCAATTCAGTTTCCAAAGCCGCTTTCTCCATCAGCATTTTCGCTTTTATTTTGTTTCATTTGCCTTTCCATGATCTTCTTCCGAAGGTTCTCACCGATATGTTCTCAAATTGTGTTTGAACAGGCAATGTGGCTTTTTCAGCTAGTTTGTTTTTGGCAGCTTCTTGAGCTTGAGCTCGAGTCATCACATTTAAAGGAATGGCGGGGTCTACCTCGGATCCGCTTGAAGAAGGCATTACACTTACAACATTCATTGTTGCTTTCCCTATGTAGTTTGGATTTTTAGCATAGTGTTGGCATAGATGGTCTATCCCACAACGTTCACATAATACAAATAATTCTATTTGTGGACCCTTGTTTGGACAACTTTGTGCCCAATGATCACCTCCACACTCATAGCATAGACCTTCTTGTTTCACAGCTGGTGATCCAGCCAATTGTTGTTCTGGCCTGGTAAGGACGTTCTTTGAACCATACTCATGATTGGCTATGAACATGAGATTCTTTGTATCCATGGAGTATTGATTTCTCATGGGTTGTGGCACATATCTTGGTTGAGCGTAGTTGACTACTACTCTACCATCATTCAAAAGTGGTGGTTGTTGCCCTACCACACATTGTGGCTTTGGTTGAGTGCTACACCATGGAGTTGGATGATCCCCTCCACAAGTATTACATCTCCTCAATTGAGGTTGTTGTACAATTGGGTTCTGTATGTAGCCTTGTTTATTCTTCTAATCACTCCCTCGACCACTTGATCAATGATCGGTTCCCAAGGAGTTTGAACATCTCTCTTTGCTGTGGGTTCGCTCTTTGGGGATGAGGCGCTACTAGTCGTCTTCTCTGTATCTTCAGACGTCACCTCTCCGTAGGCCTTGCAATTTTCAACTAGATATAGAGCTTCTCTAGTGACTTGCTTAAACGTCGTGCATCCTTTCAAATGTAGGTCCTTTTTGAGAGTTCCATTCCTCAAGCCCTGTTTGAAGAGAACTGATAGCCTCTCATCTTGCGGTAGCTCTCGTGTAGGACATCTCTCGATGTATTGTTTGAAGCGAAGCAAAGATTCCATCACTTTCTCGTTCGCTTTTTGTTTGAAAGCATAGATTTGTGACACTGTATTGTGTTTGATTCCCCTTTTTGAGAACTCCTCTACAAACTCTTGTAAGATTTGTGCTATATTGGTAAAATCATCTCTATTCAGTGGTTGGAACCAAGTTAAAGTTGTTCCCTCTAATGTCAACCCGAATCCCTCATACTGAGTATGGAAATTTGCAATCTTTTCAACTCTTAAAACTTGTTTGAAGAGAGAGACATGAGTATATGGATCCCCTGACCCATTTTACTTTGTCTTGACACATTGAGCCACTTGATATGGTCTTAAACATTGTGGTTCAGTCACCAATCTAACCAATTCATGGTCTCGTGGAAAGACGTCTCTAGTGATCTCCTCTCGTCTTGGAAATAATCCTAGTGGAATCCTCTCTGGATGTGTACTCTAGCATCGTTTTTGGCTGAAAGTAAGTAGGAATCGGAGTACTCTTGTATGTGTATCATTTTAAGTCAATTGTATTGACAAGTTTGTACTCACGATCATACTTATCTACCATCAAAACTTGCACTCCATTGGCATCTGTATACATGAACGCATAGAGATTCTTATGGGTGGTCAACTCTGGGTTTTACACATCTGTAGAAGATGTACATGGATCCCCATTTGTGAACCTATATAAGATATCATGAGCGTAATCCATAAGCACTCTCATGGATTCATTGGCTTTGATGAATCTCACGTTCGGTTTGTTGATTAGGGGATGTCTCTCCTCTATGTATTTTCTCAATCCCCCTGTTGTTGGCATTGCAGCATTTTTCGCGTCTCTGAGTGGAGTAGAGAACCCTGGTGGTGGATGATTTGTCATGGTTCCACTCAAGATTCTCAAGATAGTCTCTTACAAACCCACTTTAGCTTAGTGCAACTTATCCCTTTTTGCCCTTGGTCACAAGTCTCTAAAAAGTCAAGAATTTGTGACTTTTTGGCCTCTGGAAACTGGTCTTGGGATACACTAAAAGTTTGGATTTAGAAACCTAGAACAATGCATTTGAAAAGCGTAAAGAAAATCTTATATCTCAATCTGTGCTTACATTGCCAAATCTCTCAAAGCCATTTGAGGTCCAATGTGACGCTTGTGGTGATTGCCTTGGCACTATTTTGCTCCAAGAAGGGCACGCCATAGCCTATGAAAGTCAAAGGCTTGACCCTATTGAGCAAGCTCTAGGCATATATGAAAAGGAACTCCTAGCAATTCTACATGCCTTAGAATCGTGGAAGCACTATTTATTGGGGACTCCTTTTGTTGACAGGCATATCAGAATGTCAATTTAGTAGTTAGTCGGAAGTGCTTCATCGGATATAGTTCATCAGATATAGTTCATCGGATATAGTTAGTCAGATGTTGTTTAAATCGGATATTTAACAGTTATGATATATCAATACTGAGGTTGTTATTTCCAGTCTGTTTTGTATGGTGGTTATAAGTCGGATTTGTGATAGCGCAGGGGTATTCAGAGATGTTGTAGCTCTTCTTGATCAATGAAGCACTCTTGTCATCTCAATTCTGAGTTATATTTCTTCTATCTCTTACCTTCAGTATGATGTTAGTACTTATGTGTATTATTTCTGAGTTATGAGTTGCTGAAAGATTTGTGATGTATTAGTATTTTCTGTGTTGATGAACCACAACACATTTGGCGATCTTGCGGGTTCAGTTCTCGTGGTTGAGGACGTATGCAGTTATCAGGTATTATTCTTCGGTTCATGAATCTCATTCTGGTGATAATGCATGTCCGAGCGAGGTAGAAGACACTCTCGCATATATTACACACGGGCTCAAGCCAGAGCAGGCAATATAGATCCATTCCACTATGAGGATGTGATTGTTGATGAAGAAACTGATCCACCACCTCAAGAACGGTTGGTAAATTCTGGGGAAGAAGGTTCTGGAGCAGTAGAGGACAGGGCAGTGAGGCAACTTGTGGGGGCACTACTCTTGACAGGAGGACCTGCACGAAGTAGAAGGCGACTCCAATTTGACCCATTGAGGGGATCTAGCAGGCAAAGACCTGTAAGAATCCCAAATCCCATTCCCATGGCTCAACCACCTCCTAATCCGTAGATTAAAGCCGCCAAATTCAGGGGGAATCCCAAAGAGGATGCAGATTGTCATGTAGCACAATTTGAAACCCGCTGTCAAGTAAGTGGATACTAGGTGATGTTTCCAGATCCTAAAAAATTACAGCAATTTGAAGCTACCTTGGAAGGCAAGGCCATGAGCTGGTTCAGCCAATATGGAATGGCTCACTTTCCTACTTATGCTGCACTTAGTTTGGCTTTTCTGCAAAGATTTCGGAAGGAGAAAACTCCTACATATATTTTAAGCAAGTTACCACGCATTAAACAGGGGACAATGTTGGTAGAAGATTTTGCTCAGAGATTTAGAATATTTGTTGAGAGATTGCAGGGAAATGAAAGGCCAACTAATGAAATTTTGGCAGGCTACTTTCTCAAAGGATTGAGGAGTGGTATTAAAAATGCAGTGGCTAGCATTGACATTGGAGGAGGTTTTGATAATTTGGTACAGGCTGCTTCTAGAGTTGAGAAGAGGCTGGGAATGACAAAGTCTAGTAAGAGAGGTGACAAGGAATTGGAAACACGTTCAGAATCAGATACATCTTCTTCTGAAGAATCGGATACTGGTAGTTCATCTGATGAGGAGGAAATGAAGAAAAAGAAAAGTCCTAAGAAGAAGAAGAAGGACAAAATAGGGGGTGAAGTTGATATAGTTCAGCAATTAAAGAGTATTGGCTATTCATTCATAGCACCTAAAGAGAAAAGGTACTGTGAGATTTGTGAAAGAGATGGACACACCACTGCTCAATGCTGGTACAACCCTAAACAAAGGGGTAAAACAGGTACAGGTGTTGGGCAGGGTACTACTTCAGCAGAGGCAAATCAGGTGGCTCCATTTGGAGGAAGACCTCCTGGACAGGGATTTTAGAGGGTCCAGAAACCATGATAATAACCAAAGAAGGCCTCAAGGAGTTATGCCTTGTGTATATTGTGGTGACCCTACACATTGGGTTGGCCTTCGTTGTGCCTTATGGGTAAAACATCGTGAGGAGAGAGGTGTTCCTGTTGTTCCATTCAATCAGGAGAACTAGCAAGCAGGCCCTCCACAACCACCTCCAAATCAACCACATGCACAAGCAAATGTGATTATTATCGACATTTCGATTTATCAGGATACCCCTAATAAAACAGCCACAATACTTCCGACTGAGGAGTATGACAATGTGGAGAATGATTGTCAATATCCAGATAATATGGAAGATGAAATTGATGTGCTGGCTATGACTAGATCCAAGGCTAAAGGTCCTATTGATTGGGAACAACAAAAAGGGGTTAGAGATCAGGTACAGAAGCAGGTTCAGAAGGAGCAGCGAGGTCAACACTTGGAGGATCATGCAGAATCTTCTTATACACCAGTACAACATAAAAATCACGTTGAAGTACCTGCACCAAATTGGTTTGAGGTATTAATTAGCTCTCCTTTACACTTGTCTTTAGACCAAATGCTTTCTATAGTTCCAGCATTTAAAGAGAGATTGCTACATAAGTTACTGGGTAAGCACTATGAAAGTTCCATACAGCAGAAAGAGGAGCCTGGGGTGAATAGCATTCATCCTTCTGATGTGGATTTCATGGTTCCAGTTATCAAGGTGACTTTACAGGACAGGATATTTGAGGAAGTACTGCTGGATGGAGGATCTGGTGTCAATATCTTACCTGAGTCAGTTTATCTCACAATGGGCTTAGGGAGATTGGATCCAGCACCTTTCCAAGTGAAAATGGCTGATCACAAGAGGGTTCAGCCAATTGGAATTTTAAGGAACTCTTCTATTCAGATTGCAGGGATGCAATTTCAAGTTAATTTTGTTGTTCTCAGAATGAAGGAAGGTGATGCTTCCTATGAGATGTTGTTGGGAAGACCTTGGTTTAGGTTAGCCAAGGTGAAACAGGATTGGGGTGAGAATCAGGTGGTGCTTACCAAAGGGAAACAGATAATCAACATACCTATGTTGGGAAGAAAGCACATTCCTGGAAAAGAAAGACCCTTGTTTTCTCAATCAATCAGTCTTGCTGAAGAAGTAGAGGATGATGAGGAGGAAGCCTTTTTGCAGGCTAATTCGACGGTCATACCTGTTTTTGAAGTTGATATTGAGGGAATTTTGCAGAAGGATCAGGAAACAGAGGAGCTTTTTGATGAACCTATCATGGGACAGGAAATTCAGGGTTCCGACATACTAAAACTGATGGATCAAAGTCTATCAACTAGTGTCAAAGAGGAAGTTCAACAGGAGGAGAAGGATGCCAGAGATATGGTGGAGAAAATTTACAACAAAAGATTTGGAGGATCTTAAAGGGTTCAGCAGGATGAACTAAAAGAATTGAATTTAGGGACTGAAGAAGAACCAAGGATGGTCAAGGTTAGCATTTATGTGGATGGGGAATTCCTACAAGACTTATGGTAGTTATTGTTGGAATACAAAAATGTTTTTGCATGGGATTATGCAGATGTTAAAGGTATTGATCCATTACTGCATCAGCATCACATTAATCTGAGAGAAGATGCCATTCCGATTGTCCAACAGAGATATAGGATGAATCCCAACTTTGCACAGCAGGTTAAGCAGGAAATTGATAAATTACTGGCAGTTGTGTTCATCAAGCCTATTCATGAAGTCACTTGGCTATCTCCAATCATTGTGGTACCAAAGAAGAATGGGAAGATTAGGGTTTGTGTGGATTACAGGAAGCTAAATGCTGCAACTATTACAAATCCTTTCCCAATGCCCTTTTGTGATGCTATCTTAGATGCGGTAGCAGGGAAAGAGATGTATAGTTTCCTTGATGGTTTCTCAGGGTATAATCAGATTCAGGTTGCCAAGGAGGACCAACATAAAACAGCCTTTATTAGAGATTGGGGAGCCTTTGCATCTATTGTTATGAACTTTGGCCTTAAAAATGGACCACCATCCTTCAATTTTACAGCTTATAAGACATTTGAACCTTATTGCAGGATTTCATGAGAGTGTTTGTAGATGACTTTTCAGTTTTTGGTCAAAGGACTTTACACCTTGAGCATCTGAAATTATGTTTTGAAAGATGTAGGATGTTCAGATTGTCCCTGAATCCCTACAAAAGTGTAATGGCTGTCAGGAGTGGTGTGCTATTGGGTCAGGTGGTCTCTTGTGCTATTGGGTCAGGTGGTCTCTCAGGAAGGGATGTCAATAGATGTGAAGAAGATTGAGGTAATACAATCAGCACAAGCACCTGGCAATATCAAGGAATTGATCAGGTTTGTGGGACAAGTTAAGTGGCATAGCAGGTACATCAAATATCTGGCTAATGTCTGTATGCCTCTTACCCATTTAACCAAGAAGCATGTAGAGTTTGTTTGGTCTGAGCCACACGAAAAAGCATTTCATCTTCTCAAGAAGATGCTCTCAGTTGCTCCCATATTACAACCTCCAGATTGGGTACTGCCATTTCATGTGTTTGTTGATGCCTCGGATATAGCCATTGGAGCTGTTTTAATGCAGGAGAAGACACAAGGTTGGTTTAGACCTGTGT
Source organism: Adiantum capillus-veneris (assembly GCF_014529385.1). Lineage (NCBI taxonomy): Eukaryota > Viridiplantae > Streptophyta > Polypodiopsida > Polypodiales > Pteridaceae > Adiantum > Adiantum capillus-veneris. Next base: position 100,792,569 of record NC_140960.1, on the reverse strand, counting down.
ACTATGCTAGTAGGGTGCTTACATCTGCTGAGAAAAACTCTGCAGTGACTGAGAGGGAGGCATTAGGGATGGTTTATGCTTTAAACAAATTCAGACATTACCTCTTGTGCAATAGGGTCATATTCCATGTGGATCATCAAGCATTGCTTTATCTTATTAAAAAGCCCTTACTTACAGGTAGATTGGCAAGGTGGATGCTATTGTTGCAGGAATTTGATTTCCTTATTGTGCATACACCTGGCAAGGAACATGCAATAGCTGATTACCTAAGTCGGATTGAGACAGGGGAACAACCGACAGGGATTTCGGATCAGTTGCCAGATGCAGATTTATTTGAAGTTCATACTTCCATTTCTGATTCATGGTATGACCAAATGCTGGTGTTTCTAACTGATGGTGTTATGCCAACAGCGTTTACAACAGACCAAAGGAGGAAATTTTCCCTAACAAGCAGACCCTTTTTAGTGATTGCTGGAGCATTATATAGAAAAGGGATTGACCAGGTCATTAGAAGGTGTGTACCTGATTATGAACAATCAGCTGTGTTGCAAGAAGCCCATTATGGAGCAGCAGGAGGACATTTCTCAGGGGACATTACAAGAAAAAAGATACTCCAAGCTGGTTTGTGGTGGCCAACTGTGTTGAAGGATGATCATTCCTATGCAAAAAGCTGTGTGGTGTGTCAACAGTTTGGTCAACCTGATTCTAGAGATAGAATGACAGATCATCCTATACTGCCATTGGAGCCATTTCAAAAATGGGGTATGGATTTTGTAGGACCAGTCAATCCTACAACAAGTAAGGGATGCAAGTACATTCTAGTAGCTATTGATTACTGTACAAAGTGGGTGGAAGCTGTGGCATTGAAAGATAACAAAGCTCAGAGTGTGGCAAAGTTCTTGTATCACAACATTATGACTAGGTTTGGATGTCCAGTAGAGTTGGTCAGTGATAGAGGTACACATTTTTTTAATGAAGTGATTTCTGAGTTAACAAAAACCCACATGATAATGCATAAGAAATCTACAGCTTACCATCCCCAAGCTAATGGACAAGATGAGAGTACTAATAAGACTCTTATAAAGATTCTGAAAAAGATTGTACAAGAGAATAAGAGGGATTGGGATGTAAAGCTCGATTCTGCCCTGTGGTCATTCAGAACAGCTTTCAAGGTAACAACAGGTATGACCCCATTCCGATTGGTGTATGGCTTGGAAGTTGTGGTACCAATGGAGTTTGTGGTACCTAGTTTGAGGATTACTGCTGAGAAGATGACTCCAAAGTTGTCAGTTCAGCATAGAAGCAAGTATTTAATGCAGCTAGAAGAAGACAGGTTGATCAGCTCCTATATAACAGAAGTCATTCAGAGAAGAAGGAAAGCTTGGGTCAGCATGAATGTCAAGTTTAAGGTTTTCTAGGTAGGTGTCTGGGTAATGCTTTACAACTCAAGGTTAGGTCCCCATCCTGGGAAGCTTAATTTAAGGTACAAGGGGCCATATCAGATTATCACAAACCTAGGTCAAGGAACTTTTATTGTAGCAGATGTTTTTGGCACAAGGGTAGAGAAACCTGTTAATGGATTCAGGTTAAAAAAAATTTAGAGCAAGCCACCCCATTTAGATTGGCTCAAACCTACTATACCAGAGGTTGCATTTTGTCAAATGGTGGAGTTCTCTTCAGGTACTATGGACCAGGATACTGTTGATCAATCATCAGCGTACACAGGCTTTGCATTCAGGTCAGGGATCGGATTGTACTACATCAGAGTTTGTTGGCTCGGAGTCTACTGGGTCGGAGTTCACCTGATCCGATTACTTAAACAATGTTTAAATTTCAAATTTTGCGTCGAAAAGGGTGCAAAGTTCCTTCCACTTAACACCATCATAGAGTAAGGGACGACATCATTTCCTCACACACTTTTAGAGGCCTTAGCGCTTGTGCGATTCATGTAAGTAGCGCACGCATGCATACTCCACAACTTGCTAAGCTTTCTCCTACTTCTGCTTCCGCTATGCCTAAGCCTAAACCTATTTCTGTCATGAGACCATCACCGGAAGATGAGCAAGGAGAAGTTGGTAAGTTGTGCCCTCGTAGAAAAGGAGTAGTGCTCAGAGTTGATGTATCTGACCCAGAAGACGAGGTCGACGTGCTACCTGAAGAAGAATCAGTACCAATGTCATCAAGAAAAATGTTACAAAGTTTAATGGAGCCTTTCACTGATTTCAGGGTGGAAATTGACTGTCAGGCAGAACGGAATGAGAAGTGGTTGAAGGCAACAGGTTTATATGAATTTGCTACTCTACCTTGGGGCCAGTGGAAAGGGAACATTTATGCAAAAACGCAAATGGAGCTATTACGAAAATCCAAAAGTGCCATTTCTGAGAAGGTACATCTTAGTTCAGGTGTGGTAGCTCAGGTATTTCAGCTTCCCTTTACCTTTGTTACTACAGAACCAAAATGTTCAGATGAAGATCTGAAAAAAGAATTTGGACCAAGAGAAGGAGGTAGGCAGTACTTTATGTTGAAGAATGTAGAGTATTGGAGGAGAGAACAACTGAAATGGTTTTTGGAAAGAGTTTGTTTTCTAGCTAAATATGATTACATGTCTAAGGAAAATTGGGCACCACTGTATTTTGCTGAAAATGGGGGGAAGGTCAGTTGGGCACATTGGGTGTATGATAGGATTCATGCAGAAGTCTTTACCTCGGATAGGAGAAAGACCCAGTTGAGTAGCAGATTAGCAGCATTTCTGTCTGCTTTGTTTGATTTTGCTCAGAAAGTTGAGGTAGGGGAGGTCACAGTTTCTCTCATTACTTCTATCAATGTGGTTAGTCCTGGGCCGGAACAGGGGAGAATATCTGACAAAGCAGAGTTCAGTAAAAGCGTGGATGAAAAACTGAGGACTATACATGATTTTATTGAAGCAGGATACACTGAGGATGATGCCAAGATGGCATTGGCTAGTCATGAGCAAAAACTGCTTATGGGGAATTTGCTCAAGAGTTTGGATGTTGAGACACAAACTCCTAGTAGGGTTATATGAAAAACTTTGCATGAGGTGGCCAAATCATTAGATTTCTCTCCAGCTGGTCCTAGTACTTCTACTAAATTTGATTTTTTTATTTCTGATGTACTAATAGCTCTGAAGATGTTGCAGGAATTACAGGGATTTGTAAGGTATCAGCAACACAATATGGAGGAACAATTACAAAATATAGCTGAATCTGGTATATCTAAAGCAATGCTGCACCAACAGTCGGAGCTGGTGGAATCCTTGAAGTAGGAATTGGTAGAGCAGAGGGAGAAACATCAACAAGAGATGCAAGATCAGCTGAAACTACATCAACAAGAGATAGCAAAGGTTAAGCTCTCTTTGGGAATGTTTCAAGAATGGACTAAGGAATTGGAAGGCAAAGTCAATTCTGAGTTGGATCAGGTGTCTGGCATAAATATAGAGTTGCACGTGGAAAATGAAATGTTACAACAAAGGTTGAAACCTTTGGAAGCTTTGGAAAAGCAGGTATTAGCCCAAGAAGATATCAATGTTTATGGAGTACTCATGGATGAAGGGGATCTCAATCTGGTAAGGCAACAGTTGGTTGAGGGGATGCAGGATGTTTGGAAAGCAATGAGAGAAAGGCTGACATCAGTTATCAAGTATCCCTATGAGGCTGTGAGATCAGGCTTCATCAGTTCTCATGAAGCTACCTTATTAGAGACAGTTGAATCTCTGAAGAAAGAAAAAGATGTTTATCAGGAGCAGCTTCAGGAGTTCAAGGATAAACAGTTGCAGGTGGATGAATAATTTATGGTACAAGGTGGTTCTGCACTTAAAAAACTAGTGCATGTTTCTATTCAAACACTACAAGCTACTGAGGAAATTCAGAAGTCAAGTGGAGAAGCTTTGCCAATGGAGGTTGAATATCAGAAGGAGCTTCCAGATGCTGCAAATATTGAAGTTCCAGAACTCAGTGCAGCAAAGAATGAGGAGACTGTGGTGACTACAATCCAAGAAGTTGATACTGAAACAGTTCTCAAAGATATGTTTTCAAGTTTAGGATGATCAGGAATTCTTTTGTCTATTTCTTACTGATCAAGGGATATGTGGATTCGAGTCAGATTTCAGAGAAATCCACCACCGGGCTGTGCCATGTGTTGACAGGCATATCAGAATGTCAATTTAGTAGTTAGTCGGAAGTGCTTCATCGGATATAGTTCATCAGATATAGTTCATCGGATATAGTTAGTCGGATCATAGTTAGTCGGATGTTGTTTAAATCGGATATTTAACAGTTATGATATATCAAGACTGAGGTTGTTATTACCAGTCTGTTTTGTATGGTGGTTATAAGTCGGAGTTGTGATAGCGCAGGGGTATTCAGAGATGTTGTAGCTCTTCTTGATCAATGAAGCACTCTTGTCATCTTAATTCTGAGTTATCAATTTCTTCTATCTCTTACCTTCATTATGATGTTAGTACTTATGTGTATTATTTCTGAGTTATGAGTTGTTGAAAGATTTGTGATGTATTAGTATTTTCTGTGTTGATGAACCACAACACCTTTCATTCTGCGGACGGATCACCAAAGCCTTAAGTACTTCATGATGCAGACTCATATCTCCGACAAACAAATGAGGTGGGCAAAATTCCTTTTGCAATCTCATTTTCATATTGCTCACATTGATGGCAAGCATAATCAAGTAGCTGACGCACTCTCAAGATGGCCAAGAGTAAATGTGATTTCCATAACAACTCACAATGATCTATCTTCTATGATATATGAGTACGCTATTGATCCAATTTTAAATATGTGATTTCAGTCCTTGCACTAGGAAAGAAATAGGAACCATTTATTTTACAAGATGGTTATCTTCTCTATGGCAATGGACAATGTCTTACTAACTCATTACATGGGAAAGTAATGTATCAATCTCATGCTCCTCCTTATGTGGGGCATAGAGGGATTCATTCTACCCTAAAAGGGATAGTGCTCATCTAGGCATTAGGTTATCTCTCACTATGGCATGTAAGCCGGAAGGAAATGGTTAAAGTGAGAGGGGACATCCCCCCATTATCAAGGCATTGGCTAAAGCATGCAATGGAACTATTAGTGATTGGCCTTGATTGTTACCATATGCTTTGTGGGCTGACCGTACCACACACAGTACTGTTACAGGGTTCATGCCATCAGAGTTGATGTATGGGCAAAAACTTGTTATGCATCTTGAGGAGACAATAGCTACATGGAGTATCTTGCCTTGGGATATAGAGATCAGCAGGGAAGATCTAATTGCTTTGAGGATTCAACAACTCAGAAGCAGAAATGAGGATGTGGAAACTACAAAGGAAAAACTGAGAAACCCAAGGTGATGTCAGTGTATAGACGGGTAGTGCTTGATTTATAGAGCATGCTCGTCTTTTCAGATTGTAGATCGGAGCTACGGATTGCTAGATATGGTCATCTGAAGTTTTGTTGAGGGGTGGTATTGTGCCGGGTTGGCCACCTCAGTAGATGTGCCATATGATGATTTTGGAGTCTTGCCCGGGTTTGGATGCCAAGTATGCTGTGTGAGGAGACCATAGGAAGTGATGCACATCAAACAGAGCCCAGATCGATCAAATAGTGAAGGTTGAAGTTGCCAACAATGGTTATCAGTGTATTATCTGACATTTCTTGCTAGTTTTGATGCACGTCGTTCGAAATCATCGAATAGCCGGGGCGCATTACATGCGGGGGAGATTGGAGCCGGCAAAGAGATATTTTGATGGGAATTTATGTCTTGCTGGTTGGATCACCGAGCAGTCGGTGGCAAGTGTATGAAGTCGGGGGGGAAAAAAAGGGAGTTTGTTGAGTTTTTCTAATGAGCAACTTTGGCCTTGGAAGACTAAGGACGGGGGGGGGTCTATGCGGAGCCGCCATGTGGCAGGCAAGGTGACTCCATATGCGTGGGCAAGGGCATGGAGTGCATAGGATATAGTCTGTGTGGGCGCTTCATTGTTGATCAGCAAGGTGAGGAGCTTGTTGCGTGCTCATGGGCTATGGATCCTTTGGCAGGGTGGCACCTGTGGCGCCGCTCACGGCCGAGCAAAGTGATGCCGGGTGGTCCTGGTGCTCGTAGGCGCCATTGGCGTGTAGGGTGGTGGAGATGTGTCGTGCCTATCTGGGGTAGTTTCACACGCCCGTAGGGGCCATACACTTTTGACTGCAAGGTTGGGGAGCACCGATGGCGCCGTTGGTGCCCCGCTTGGAGAGAATGGGTTCATGTGGTAGCTTGGGGCTCAAGGGATCCGTATTAAATAGCAAGGGAGTGACTCCATGAAAGGTAAAAAGGGGAATGTCGGCCCAAAATAGGGGGGTTATCATGCGCTTGAAGGGAAAATTTTTGATAGTTTTCGGGAGTTTTTTTGTTGGAGGCAGTTTTTGGGAGGAAGAGGGAGGGAGGTTTTTTGGGGGAACTCAGGGGTTGGAGAGTGGAGGAAGGAGAAGGAGAAGGCGGGGTTCTTTTGCTGAAGGCAGGAAGAAGGGCTAACGATCTCTCTCGCTAGGAATATTGAAGAGAAGGGATAAGCAGGATGAAGTTTTCTTGCAGCATGAGGATTGTTTTCTTTGGGTTTGGGGTTATCTGAATAAAGGATTTCAAATCAGCATGCATACCAATGTTGGTGTATGCAACTAGTTTTTATCAAGAGTTTTAGATATCTGTTTAATGGAAGCCTCTTCTGTTTGCCAGCTTAATTAAGTGTTATTATCTGTTCTACGCTGGATTTTAGCCAATAAACTCTGTTTTGATCTGTGTTAATCTCTAGAAATTATCTCTAAACGCCTCTATATCATCTTATTAACACTAAGTGGGCCCTAACCATACTAGTTACCCTTGGTTTGCACCTAGACTACATCTCCATCTACAACCAGAAGCTCGATGCTTTCCCGGATCCTGGAGACACGCACACTCCGACAATGTGCCTATTGACCATGAAAACCCTTATAAACGTGCTGGTAAATCTTGCACCTCAGTGCCTATAAACAAACCCACCTCTCAACCATCATGGAATTTTCTCTTGAGATATTGGAAAGAAACACGTGGTCTCCATTGAAGCAAGTTATTGATACTAATTTGAACGTCGGGTATCACTTCACCCATAGAGTGCTTCTATTTTAACTAGTCTTGCTTGGTGGGCCTTGCTATATAGCATCTATAGAATAATCATGCAGCGCACACCAATTGCGATCGAATCCAGCTTATTGAACTTAGGGTCTAGATTCTAGAAGCCACTAGAAGGACGTTTAAGTTACTCATCCTCGTCTTCATTTCAACTTTTGTACTGTCAGTTTGATTATACAACTTATTCAAGGCAAGGATGTTATAGTGTTGTACGTTTGATGTGTGAGAATAGATTAATTATCGTAGTAGAGTTGATGTAGTTATGCACATGCACTTTATCTATGATACAAAGGTACAATATCTGAAATAAGACTGGTTTTCTTTCATGAATAATGGTCAAGAACTGAAGCAATTCAAGCCCGTTGCATGTCTTGCAGAGCATGAAATCTGTACAAAATTGTCTGTAGCTAGTGGATTGAGCTTGTGATATGGCATGTGTTACAAAGATCCCTTTTGTGACTACAAAGTGGGGTAGTTGGGCAAGATCACCGAGCAAGAGAACACATTTGTTGTGCTGAAGGGATCTGCCAATGTACTGCTTGTTATGTTGACATTTTTTCTCATAATAAGGTCAAAATTTGTTTGGGTTAACATGGATAGCTCATCTATAATTATAATATTTGCCTCTTTTATGTCCATATCGCTCATCTGTCTCATGAATAGAGAGGGATACTTTTGATTCGTGGTTGGTATCTTTAAGTGGTAATGGAATGTAGATGCAATGGTGCTAAGTCTTGTTGCTGCCACTTTGATGGCAAAGCGCCCAACAATAATATAGAAGTGAGGGCAGTAAAAGTTTCTATTTTATTTGTCTGTCAATCTCGTTTATCTCTATATATGTGAGGTATACCGTCGTGCAGGAAGGACATATTTCTAGATTGTGAGCAAAGATGACACATTGCATGCTCCAATCTTTATACAATACAGTAATTTCAAACCATGACCTAGCATATGGACGGTAAGCTAGTTTCAAGTTGGCTACAGTTTGCTCCCTAGCTTCTTGAGAACTTCATACTGACACCTAGTACGGGATAAATGAGGACATATATAGTATGGGATCAATTGTTTAGACACCTAGTATGGTATCAATTATTTAGAGATAAAGTAAAGATGCAAAAGGTGAATTCACTACTATGATACACCACATGCATTCACTACTTGTGTATTCACTATTGTAATGCATCACATGCCAACCATATGCAAAGAGTTGTGTGTGTAACTAACATGTGTAGATGTTGATCGACATCGAGTGTATACTTTTGAAAATGAGATCCAAATAAACCAAAGCAAGGGAGGTAGTGCAGAAGATTCTAAAACAAGAAAATAGATAAAGCATGAATAAACTGCAACGATAAATGAGGTGCTTTATTGACCTGCAATGTTGTACTACTACTTTTTGATTGTCCAATCTATAGGCCAATATTTGAGTGAAGCTACAAAAAAGCAATGTGAATACTTAAACATATCATCTTGCAATGAAACGTCATAGAATGAAAGTGAAAAGTATACAGTGCATGGCATACAAAGGTTCCATACAAAAGGATGGTGGAGAGTTGGCACTGTGGTCTCTCCAAAAAATTATAAGAAATGGAAGTCCAAAAAATTATAAGAAATGGAAGCCGTGCCCTTGCCCATAGCGTTTATGTGTTGCGCCAAGCAAACGCATGCCCATGGAAAATTGGATGCACACAACGGACCTTGCAATGTTGTCGAACTAGAGTCGCGCTTGTGCAAGTGGAACATGAAGTGTTGTGAATATATACCCTTCCTGCCATACACAAAACACACAAATGTAACTTTATGTTCTATGTCCTCTAAGTAGTGTTACCTTCTCTCTCTCTCTCTCTCTCTCTCTCTCTCTCTCTCTCTCTCTCTCTCTCTCTCTCTCTCTCTCTCTCTCTCTCTCTCTCTCTCTCTCATGTAAGTTGCTTCGGTCAACAATTACGCTTCTTGCCTCCCTACTGACTAACCCGCGTTATGTATCATGCTTCCTAACTACACATGATAATGGGCATCTTGAGATCAACGTGCCCATGGTGGAAGGCACTATATTCAGTCCTCTCATCAATAATCTAAACGTGCATCTTGAAAACTACTATTACGTGATGCTCATGGGCATTATTATGGGTGGCGTTCTGCTCAATATCATTCACCTTTAAAACAGAGCCAAAAAGTGGCATGGACGTTGTCATATTTAGTAGTTATGAAGCCCATACTACCTTGCATTCAACTACTTACTATGCATTGTGGCAAGCTATGACCAACTAGAACTTGTAATAAATGCCTCACATTATACTTCTCAACACATCAACCTGCAGTTCAAGGCAATAGGATGCCAAATTTGTCAGTCTGTTTGACGTATGTTATTTCCAAGGGGTTTTAATTAGGGTCTCAATCAAGTAGAAATTCTCTTCAACACTGCCCAAAGGTGAGGGTGTAATGAGTGTGTTTCTGTGGCGATAGAGACGGTATATTCAAGCTCGTCACGAACAACTATAATAGATCTATTGATGTGTTTGACAATGATCTCACTTTCAAGAGCAATAGGTTTGTTTTTTGCATTGAGCATCCGCTTCTGAACGTCCATGAGTCTCGTGCTTTGAGCAGTAATAATGAGAAAAAAAAACTCTAAAGATCCATCAATTTTGGGCCTCCAATAACCACTTTTCACGTGTAGGCGGCACAATAGCCATCCATTATAAACTAATATCTCTAGTCAAAGGATGCAGCTTGAAGGCTTTCAAGGTGCGATCCCTCCATTCTCAAACTCTTTCCAAATAGATTTTGAGATGCTCTCGCCCCACACTTCAACTCCATAAAGAAGAATCAGTGTTACCAATGCGATACTTCTTGAGAATCCAACACTCGATGTTTCCCGCATTACACATGTTTTGAAATGCATAATATGCTCTCTTTCTCGCTTCCAAATGATGCATAGCACATCCATACCACTTGTGAAGGGACAGAACCTCAAGGCCAAGGTACTTAAAGCTCTCAACAACTTCAAGTGTCTCATTTTTGTACACAATGCATGGATTCTCCTTATGGTTGGTTGTCACAAGCATAATCTTTGTTTGGATTAATTCACAGTCATCCCACTATGCAAGCAAAAGTTCTCAAGGACGACCATACGATTTTGTGCATCTTCTAAAGTGTGTGCTAGAAGCCCAAATCATCCGCATACAACAAAAGCATGATTACCAATGTAACATTTAATGGCCTATAATCTTATGTGTAGCGGAAATTAGCATGAACATAGTGGGCATTTCATTAGAATAGATTCCTAATGAGAATTACAAGAGTGCTTGGGTGGAGAGAGCAACAAAAAAGCATAACACCTAGTTAGATAGCATCGACAATACTTTCAAAAGAGAGAGAAATTAAGCTATTGACAACAGTTGAGGACCGGATTTTCATGGAGCCGGTCCCCCCTCCAAAAGGCTTTGTATTATGGTTTCTCCCATCAAGAGAGACATTGTACAATACAATTCTTTGTGTTCCTTCAAGACTAGCTAGTGCAATGAAGATGGAAGCTTCATACACCAAGCAAAACACTTAATCAAACACAACTTGAATTATCCCCGTTCTCAGACCCAAGACCTCACACACCTTCGAAGATGGTGAGAGCTAGCAGGGTATGAGAGTAGATTGAGAAGAAAAAGAAGTATCTTACGAGAAAGATGTACATCTCCTCACATAATCACTCATATTAGCATAGCTTAGCTTAGTAATTAGCTTGGTAGAGAAGATGAGCATGCATTGAAGCTTGGCTCTTGGTTGGATTTGCATCCATATGCCAAGAGAGTGTTGATGTAGGCTTCTATCTCACAAGCTTGGAGTAGGTGATGAGCTCTCCATTAAAGCTTGGGAGGAGATAGAGTATTTTTCCCTTCACACATGGTCAAGTGTGAGAGTGTGTGTGTCCATGCCAAGCAAAAATCAGCCCCCCCTCTCTCTTGGGCGAGCCCTAGCTGCTAATTAGGTCTGGCTTTTGCCTCATTGGACCTCCCCAGGTCAAGCCAATAGGAATTAAGCAGCATAAGTGATAGCCTTCTGACATGTGTCCCCCTTTCCCCTTTTGTGAGAGCTTTAGGTAATTAAATAATTAAACTAAACTCTCATTGGACCCCTTTGCCTCCTGGCCAATAGGAATCAGGCAAGCCATGGGGCTCCTGAATGCTCATTGGACCCCTTGGGAGACTGCCCAATAGTCTTCTAGGAGACTTAATTCTCATTGGTTTCTTTTATTAAATGTTTTTAAATTAATTAAACTAGATTTACTCTAGCTTAATTCTCATTGGTCCACTTCAAGGGTCTTCCAATAGGAACTGGGCACACCTTGTGGGCATCTGGCCTAGGGAGCTGACATGTGTCCCTCATTCCCTTTGTGTAAAGGGAGCCTCTGTGTGTGTGTGTGGCTTTCTCTCTCATCCCCTAGCTTTGGGGCTCGCCCCCTCCCATGTAGGGATGTGCAAAGACTTTTAGGGCACACACAAAGCATCCAATTTTTCCTAGGGTTGACCTTTGGACACAACCTTTGAATTTTGGAACCTTAGCATTTTGGAAGTCTTAATGGGCTGAACCTTAGGGTCTTTTTTGGCCCATTGTTTCACATGGCTCTTTTGCAGATGGCCCCCCCTTTGGATCCCTATTTTCCCTCCTTTGGATCCCTACTGTGGCCGGTCTGCTAGCTTAACCAATATTCTAGCTTTTTCTCCCTTGGCACTTCCCCACATTAAATGATCAGTTTAATATGAGAAAATCATTTAGGAGAATTAGATATTGATTATTATGACAACCACATTGCAAATAGTGACCTATTCAATGCCTTATTCCTTCATAATGTCAAGTACCATTTGTTCCAATTAATTGATGCATAGACCAAAGAGAGTTGGTGACAATGGACATCCTTGTTTAACCCCAATAGTGCTTATAATTGTTTTTGAAATTTCTCTTCCCATGCGCAATTGACAAATCACCTTCTCATAGATTCGAGAAAGAGCAAGCATAAACTCACTTGGCACTTGGAGTTCCTACATCCTTTTCCACAAAATTGTTACGTGGAATCATATCATTGGCTTTCTTAAAGTCCACAAAACAACAACACAATCACTTGACTTTCAATCGACTTTCCTATATGAGAACATGAAGAGTGACAAGATGATCAATGGTGCTATGGCATCGATGAAAACCAGCTTGTCCGTTTGCACGCTTGTCATTCTCTTCATCTGAATCACTCCATTTCATCTCCATTATGCGCCGAAACAACTTTGCCATAAGAGACCCAATCATTATATTCTGGTAGTTGTTTACATTCTTTACATCCCGTCCTTTATGCAAACGCTTAACCCAATTAGTACTCCAATCATAAGGCATACCATGTTGAAGTACAAGGTTAAACATATCACACATCCACTCATGGATAAAATCTCCCGTCCATTTGATCATCTCCGGCTTGATACCTTGAAGATCTCCCACTTTACAAGAGGCCAACTTTTCAAGCCCACCGCATACATCCTCAATAGTAAAAAAAGAAGGCATATGGGAGTGAACCATAAAATGGTATTTTTTTAGCATTTGCTTGGTCATATAATTGCCTACTATGTGTGTACATATCCACAAGACTCAAGTTACCAAAATTCTCAACCTGCTTGCCCCTCAAGTTTCTCCAAAATCTTCCACATGCATGTACCTTTTCTTGGACTTGAAAAAGTTGTTGCTTTACTTCCCATCTTCTTCTCTTCTTTTGAATCAATGTCTTGTATGTATGCAAATAAATTTGATAGTTCTCTTTGTCCATAGTTGCATCAAGCTAGCTTTATCAAGGACTCTTGAGCATTTTGACATTCTTTATCAAACCACCTTTTGCGTGATCTATCTTTGTTGATACCATGGAGATGCTTTATGGCAAAGCATTCTTTGGCACAAGAACAAATAACTTTCTTGAAAGCTTCCCATTTAGTTTCCAATGGTGCGTCATACTGAAGCTTTGTTATCGATAACTTTTTCTCAACCATTTCAATGTACATTGGTGCCCGTTTGAAATCCATACATAGTCATAATTTCTCTTTCCTTTGGTTGAGATCATCATGCTTAGTTGCTTCTCCACATGAAAGCTCAATACATAAGGTCCGATGGTCAGATTCCGGGGTCCATTGGCCAAACATAAAACTTTTTATGCGATACATGATGGCTTCGGAGGGTAGCATATAGTCAATCACATTGTCCCCATTATGTTTCCACATGTAAATCCATTTGTTCCACTCCACAAAGATACACCATTGACAATAAGCATACCCATGCTATTACACATGTGTAAAAGTAGCTTTCTATAGTGATCGATCTCTTTCTCATCCATTGAAGTACGATCATACAAGTGAACTTTCTCCAATCTGTTGAAATGTATGGCATATCAAATTGTTGAGTATCATGTTGCAATGTTTTTGTGCAAGCATTCATGTCCCCAAATACAATAACATCACCTTCGCCTTTGAAAGAAGCAATGTCCTCTTCTAAATGAAACAATGATTGATCTCTATCTATGCAAGCATAAAAGGGGGAATCATGTGATGAGGAATGTAGCAAACGGCTACAAAAATGGGTGTTATTTTTGGTGTTATAATTTTCAGCCATATATAACGTTTGTACTTGTTATCTTTCACAATTGATACAAAATCTTCCAATCCTTCAAGGATAATCTTTCATTTGTCTCATCCGGTATGGTGCATACAATTGGCCGTTCTCTCGAGCGAGGAGCTCCTTGCTTCCCCACTCTATGTGCTCCATATATCATAATTCCGAACATGTCAAAGTGGGTTTTTGAAGAAATCTTTGATAACAATGGAAAGAGAAGGAGGTGTCTCTAACTTCTCTTCCGGAATTCCGCAAATAACAATGTTCTTGGAACGTCGCTCCCGTTCCTTCAACTTCTCCACATTCACATTCTCAACATTCTTTGTTTGGATCATATCTTGTATGATTGAGGAATTAGGAACTACATTTTTACCACATACATCAGCCCAAGACTTGTTTTTGCATACATTTTTCATGTCGCATACATCCTGACTCATGGTGTCAAATTTCTCCTCTTTCAATACATGGTCATGCTCTACTTTTCTCATGCGCTCCTTCAAAGCATTCAAGTCCACAAGAGAGCGTTTACATTCCTTGACATCCTCTTCAAGTTGCATCACACGTGTTGTTTGCATCTCAACTGTCCTTTTGAGAATCTCATTCTCAACCACAAGTACCCTTAGTGTGACATTCTCCATTGCAAGTGCTCGTAAGTCTTCGCCTTGTTTATTTACTATCTCTTGCAACGATAGTAAGTATGCCATGATCATGGTTTTTGATGTTTTTGGTTGAGTGGTTGTGTTGGTATCTCCAAAATTAGGAGATTTTGGATCATTTTCCACAATGGTTGTAGACCTTGTTGACAGAGAAGAACCCTTGTGAGTGCCGGAAGACATTGTATGTAAAATAAGAGATGAGAGTCAACTTTCTTGAACTTGTTCACTTCAAAAATGCTACTACAAAAATGCATTCCATAACTCTAAATTTTTTTGGCTTTACATCAATGCGTAGAGGGTATTGTGCTCTTCGATTGAGGCTATAGATTACCCAAATCGGAGTTTGGATGAAGAAGTTATGATTAGAAGAGTGAATTGTAGAGAGAGAGAGAGAGAGAAGCCTCTTTGCACATCTGTTCATGTGTAAGAGAGAGGTACTTCACGTTCGCGATGCTCGCAGTGCGACGCTCAAAAGTGAAAATCCACGGCGTCACTATTTTATTTGTTACATAGCGACGCTCATAGCGACACCGACAGGGGTAAAAAATAAATCGAGAGCGCTCAAAAACTTAGATTCAGATCTGAGTTTTTGACGCTTAAGCAAAGAGGTAACCCGCACTCTCCCTCTCTCTCTCTTTCTTCCCCACACACACACACACACACACATTGTGTCTTTAAAAGAAAAAGAGAGAGAGAGAGAGAGAGAGAGAGAGAGAGAGAGAGAGAGAGAGCACATGCATAAACAAAAAACACATACATACACACATGCATAAACAAAGAATGCATACACTCACATTGAGAGAGAGAGAGAGAGAGAGAGAGAGAGAGAGAGAGAGAGAGAGAGAGAGAGAGAACAAAACAAAGAGAAAGAAAAAGAGGGAGAAAGAGAGAGAGGGGGGGGGAGAAGACGAAAGAAAGGTAAGGGGAGAAAACAAAGAGAGAGAGAGAGCTTAGGTTAAGATTTAAATTAGATTAAGTTAGATTATATTTGGATTTATGTCTATGTTGAGTTTAAGATTAGCTTAGATTTAGATTTACGTTAGATTAAGATTAGGTTAAATTTAAAATTAGAACAGTATTAAAGATTAGCTAGCTATATTAGAATTAGGTTAGATTACATTTAGGTTTAGGATTTAAGATAGGATTAGTTTTAGGTCTATGTTGAGTTTAATATTAGATCAGATTTAAATTTAAGATTAAGACAAGATTTATGATTAACTAGATTAAATTTAGATCTAAGTTAGATTACATTTAGGTTTAGGTTAGATTTAAAATTAGATTAGATTTAGGTTTATTTTGAGTTTAAGATTAGATTAGATCTAGACTTATGTTCGATTTAAGATTAGATTAGATTTAGGTTAGATTTTAGTGCATGTCAATGAAGGCGCGCTTTGCCCAAAGAGCAAACACTAGTTACACAACAATATGTACATTCTTATCATAATTTGACATCTATTAACTCACACACTAACCATATTCAAATAGCCGCGAATCACCACATGTTCAATTAGGCTAGATTTAAGATTATATTTTGGATTGAGTTTTAATATTAGAGTCTACATTAGGGATTACTGTAAAAAAATTAGAGTTAGACGAAAGGTGATCCCTCTCTTCCTCTCTACGGATGTGACCTTAAGTTGGAAAGCTTTCAATGGCATGATACTCAGATTGGAGGCGAACATGCAATGTGCTAAGTAATCCCTCGAACAAATATCTATTGTGAAGAGATGTTAAGATGCTGTGAAATGCTACATCTAGAGAAGAGGCAAAGGGGTTTTGTCCACTACATGCACTATCATGTAGACGTGAGTGTGTAGATTTCTCGTACCCACAAATATAGTCATTGACCAATAAAGACAAGATTATAACCCGCTGGTTCTGATCTCCGTGCACCTGTAGACCGAGGTGTGCAGAGATTGAACATGACTAAAGAATGTGAGGTAGTTTATAGTGTGAGCAGAGAGAGAGAGAGAGAGAGAGAGAGAGAGAGAGAGAGAGAGAGAGAGAGAGAGAGAGAGATAAAAGATGGAGGATGACAATAGAAGATTAAATTTATGTCCAGGTTATAGGGTTTTTACCTTCATTAAGTCACGAGGATGTGGGGTCATCCAACCGAAACACCTATCTCTCAACAAGGATTTTATGTCCTTGTAATCAATGCAAACATGCTCTGCAACCCTCATGTTGCATAAATAAATGAGGTATCCAACAGAAGTTTGGTAAAGAGTGACATCTGTAGGATCACTAGCATCATGAAGACTCAATTTCAAACCTGTGTCCATGGGAGTGGCAATAGGTTTGCAATCGTGAAGTCCAAACTTACATAGCTATGTATCTATATAACTTTTCCAACACAAGGAAATATCACCATCACATTGCTTAAACTGTATACCCAGGTAATGATGCAACAGCCCCAAATCTTTCATCTTAAAACTAGCATTCAAATCAGTCGTAAATTCAACAATATGTATCTTATTTTGTATAGTGATCAGCAAATCATCCACGTAGAGAACCACAACGAGAATTACATCACCCTCACACTTTACATACAATGTGCTTTCTGTTGGATTGTTACAAAAGCTTTGTTTGACCAAATGAGTGTCAGCCTTATCATACCAAGCACGAGGATATTGCTTCAACCCATACAAAGATTTGTTACATTTTCATTCCTTATCCTCTTTTCATTTCTTGAAAAAACTGCAAGGTTTTGTTACATAAACTTCCTCAAATATGTCACCATTCGCTCATTTTGGCCTCCCTTTCCACTACAGGCACTACTATGCATGCTATTTCATCATTTTGAGCAGAATTTTTGTCATTGCAATTTTTTGCATAACAGGTCCCTTACAGTCTTCTACGGCTATATATAATGTGTTGTTTTCACTTTGTTTCTCCTCTTTTTGGGGAGTTTTCACATCACGTGCAGGCATTCGTCATGGTTGACAACAACACAGATGTGTTCAAGATGTTTTCTGTTGAGGACAAAAGGAAAATTACCCTATGTGGGCTTACACAATGCAACATGTTCTTGTGTCAAAGGGTATTTGGAATATTGTGGAAGATATTGATGTACGTCCTGGTTCTAAGGATGTACGCAATGTTGAGGATGTTGTAGGTCTTGCTACAAGGATTGCTGCTTTTAGAGTTGTTTTGCCTACAACGGAACAAGCTCGTTGGGATGTAAAATACGCGTAGGCTCATGCATTGATTGTGTTGTCTATGAAGCGCACTATTACTCCTCACATTTGTTCAGCAAAATATGTAAAATATGTGTTGGGATATTTTGGCTGGTCTTTATGCAAGTTGCAAAATGAGGCAAAAATTGCATTGCTGCGTAAAGTGCTGGAGCCAAAGACTATGCATGAGGAAAATGATATGGAAACTTTTCTTGCTAGTGTCAATAATATCAATGAGCAACCTATTCGTATAGGTGAAGTCATTTTCAGACAATTCCCTTGTACAGACTATTCTTGATGCCTTGCCAGATTCTTACGAGACTTTTGCTAGTACTTGGAGACTTATGACCCAAGGAAATCCTGAAGTTGTCAAGTTTCATGCATTATGCACATTGTTATTCCAAGAGTCACTTTCCAAAAAAAACAAGACTAGACAACTTGCAATTGAACAGGTCTTTATTGTTGCTCAAAGAAAAGATAGTAACAGTAGCCACTTCTCATGGTTCTTCTGTGATTACCGTCCACTCAATGAGGCAACAAAAAGAGATCACTTTCCCCTCCCACTTCAAGATGAGATACTAAATGAGGTAGCTAGTCATGAAAAGTACACTGTGTGTGATGGCTACTCGGGTTACTTTCAAATAGGTATCGCATTGGAAGATCAGTTAAAAACAACCTTCATCACTCCTTGGGGTTGTTATGCTTTTAGAGTCATGCCATTTAGTCTAACAAATGCTCTTGCAACATTCCAACGTTTTATGAACATGGTGTTTCAAGAATTCTTTGGAAAGTCAATTAGGGTGTTCATTGATGATTTCTGCATTTATAGCTCAAAATCATTGCATCTACAAAGGGTAGAAGAAGGTTTAAAGAAGCTCTATGACATGGGAGGTCAACTCAACCCCGACAAATGTCACATAGGTGAGGATGAAGTGATCTTGCTTGGTCACAAGGTTTCCTATAAAGGCATTGAGGTGGATCCTTCAAAGGCAAAGGCTCTTATTGAGCTCCCATCACCCAAGAATCTCAAAGAGGTCATCTCATTCATTCAAAAGGTGAAGTATATGTCACGCTTTATTCACTTAGCTTCGGAGTTGCTTCATCCTTTGCAAAAGTTGACACAACAAGTAGAATTTGCATGGTCTTATGAGCTTGAAGAGTACTTTTGTAACATTAAAGTCATCCTGTCATAGCTACCAATACTCGTGCCTCCTTGTTGGGAGTACACATTCTTTGTTAGCTCTAGTGTTGGGAAAGAAACAATTGGAGCGGTTTTGCTACAACAAGATCCCCATAGTACCCGGATGCGACCCATCTACTTTGCTAGTAGGGTCATGAATGCTTTAGAGAGAGGCTACACAGAGGCAGAACTCATGATGCTTTCTCTCATGTTTGCGGTGAGAAAGTTTAGATCCTACCTGCTACCAAAACCTTTTGTAATTCTCACTGCAAAAACTTTTTTCCCTTGGGTGTCATCTCAAATGAATCTTAGTACTAAGATCTCAAAGTGGATTATGGAGTTGCAAGAGTTTCAATACTCTTTCAAAGTAGAAGATAGTGTGCATGCACAATTGGCAGGAATCCTTACTTATAGGGTACATGAGAAGGAGATTAAGGTGCCTGAAGTAAAGACCCTACCATTTCCACCACCTAAAAGTATTCCTAATGCTTTTACCTTGTTCTTTGATGGAGCTTTTCGACGAGCCACAGGAAAAGCAGGGGGAGGCCTAGTATTGCTCAACCCAAGTGGGGAGGTGGTCATGCAAGAGAAGGTCAATCTACCAGGTTCAACTAGCAACAATGAAGCAGAATGTGACACACTACTTCATGGTTTAAAGATATGCATTGGCCAAGGTATACAACGTCTCATGGTAAAAGGGGATGCACTTCTCATTGTGAAGCAAATTTTAGGCATTTGGGCATGCAAGAATGAAAGCTTAAGGACAAAAGTTCATGCCATTCGTAGATTGTTTAATCAATTTGAAAAAGTGCAACTATATCATATTCCTAGGAAACAGAATGAAGATGCCGATTTACTTGCACAACAAGTAGTTACATGTGTTGAGAAAGAATTGCAGGTCATCATGGTGGCAACAACTGTCAAGCAACCGAGATACCAGGGATTGGAGTCATTGACTCCCATTATTAGCTACATTTTGGAGGGTGAGTTTCCACAAGACTTCACGAAGGCTCAGAAGAGGAGACTCATGGAAAAGGCAAGCGCGTATCTCTTTCTAGAAGGATCCCTCTATCAAAGAGGGAAGGATCAAGTGTGCAGAAGAGTACCAACTATGGAGGAAATCCCTGCCATTCTAAAAGGTTTTCATGAGGAAGCGTGTGGTGGTCATTTTTCACAGGAACTCACTGCAAAAAAGATTTTGCTTGCCGGATATGTTTGGCCAAGCTTGCACATTGATGTTCAACATTGGTGTAAAAGCTGTCACAATTGTCAGATTAATGGAAACAAGCATCTGTTACATGGTCCACGTCAATTAGTCCTTGCAAATGGTCCATTTGAAAAATGGGACATTGATGCTATGGGTCCATTGCGTAGGACTAAAAATGGGAAATCGTATATCTTGGTGGCCATAGACTACATGACAAGATGGGTAGAAGCACAATGTGTGGCAAAGGTAAATGAGAGGACAGTGAGCAAATTTGTCTACACTCACATTTGTTGTAGATTTGGCACACCTTTGGATATTGTTTCTGATAATGGTCCAGGGTTTAGAAAGGGCTTGCTCATAGAGGTCTGTGAAGAACTTCACATTATACATCGTCATAGTACACCCTACTATCCCCAATCCAATGGTCTGGCAGAAAAAGCTAATGGTGTCATTGCAGGCATCATTAGAAAGATGGTGAGAAACAAGACAAAGTCGTGGGATGACTTCTTGGATGGTGCCTTGTGGGCGTATCGAACCACATATAGGGAAGCCACGGAGTTTACACCATTTCACTTAGTCTACGGTCAAGAGGCTTTACAACCAATTGAGCTCAAAATTCCAACAATGCGACTTCATGAGCACAAGATGATCACGAAGCATGGATGGATCGAATTCTTACCTTAGTTGATCTTGAGTGGAAAAGAGAAGTAGCATACGAGTGCTACAAGAGGAAAGCTACGCAAGTGAAGGAGAAGCTTGACGAGAAACTAAAGGACAAAGGCATCAATGAAGGATAATGGTTTTGATGCCAAATTTGAAACTAGATGGCAAGGGCCATACATAGTTAAGAAGGCTTTCAATTCAAGTTACTATCAACTTACGGACTTGAATGGGAAAGAGCACTCCAGGAAGGTAAACGGGTATCGCTTGAAGCTTTATTTGAGTCGCCTTCTACCAAAGGATCTACCAAAGATTTGTCAAAAGGCAGCTATCTCATGTAGGTATTGTTCCGTGAAGCATGAGTGTAACTCAAACCAAAATTCTGAGGGGCCAAACAATGAAGACCTCATCAAGGACTCTGACGCACTCTCTTTGGAAAAGATGCTCTATGATGGTACATGAATATACCATCATCTTGGGGGAGGGCTAATGATAGCCGTTTTTCGGCTTTCCATAATTTCCATAGTAAGCTACCTCACCCTATCAAATCACTCAAACATTTTGGTTATCCCTACCATTTCACTGTACATAGGCGTGTGTGAGTTAGGGGACTTTCTTAAAAACCCTCAATTAGCTAGTCACTGGGCTAGTTGAGCCAGAAAAAAATTAAAAAATAAAAAAATAAAAAATAAAATAAAAATTATAAGTATATTATGGCCCATTTGTGTGTAAATATTTCATTGTATATAGGGCTTAAATAAAAGGATTTTTCATAATTATTTTGGTATTTATTTAAATATTTCTACCTATGGTGTGTTATTTATGCTATGTACATTGACTCACCATGACCATATTTTTTCTTACCATTTTGCATACTCTTTATTCCATATAAAAATAATTTCATGCAAGCTTCTCTTATTTTTGGTGTAACTCCATCCCAACAAAAATCCAAAAAAACTAGTTTTATTTATGTGTATATTTTTGCACTATTGTGATTTTTCCTTCCTACATCTATTCTCTTTTACTCTCATAAATTAGAACACAAAAAATATTCATCTTTTTATGGTAGACTTATAATGAGAGAGATTTATTTTGACCCCTTTATATTTTTTCCACCTATATTATTTATATTTGACATGTACATATTTTTTTAGACCCCTCAATATTTGATTTTCTTAGTTGTACTATTCACTTATATCATGATCTCAACAATATCTTCAAATATAGAACTACCAAATAAGTTCAAGGGTATGTGGAATGCATGCATGCACCATGGGGAGCTCACTCTTGGAGGTATTCAAAAGAATCATCCAAAGAAGGACCTCACAAGGACCTTGTGCAGTGGAAAAAACAGTCGGTTTTGCTGAATTTTTAAAGATCACATGCTCCCCGAATTTGAAAAGGTGATACAAACAAAAGTTGTAGCTCGTGGGCTAAACTTTTACCTCAAATTTTTTCATATGTTTTTGAGCTACGAGCTATGAGCTATGATTTTATTGGTAGACCCCAGTTTGCCCATGCTATGCAGCCACACTCCCTCTTCCACTTTACCATTTTGCTCTTTCACACACACC
The DNA here is from genome assembly GCF_014529385.1 of Adiantum capillus-veneris. NCBI lineage: Eukaryota > Viridiplantae > Streptophyta > Polypodiopsida > Polypodiales > Pteridaceae > Adiantum > Adiantum capillus-veneris. The sequence goes on along the minus strand of NC_140960.1, from coordinate 100,770,319 downwards.
TCTCCACTCATCATCCCCACCTCTCTCACAACTCCTCTCTGCACCCTACTCACCGTCTTCTCAACCTTGAAGAATAAGAGAAACCATGGTGAACTCATGTCTCCTACACACACTTCCATTCCAAAATTGACCACCTAGTCTCGTGTTTTCTCTTCCATATTACCCATATTTATCAAAAAAACCACAAAATTCAGCCTCTTCTCTTGAAAGACAGCATCATGGTGATTGATTACTCATGTTCACTTACCTTGGCTCCCAAGGAAGGTCAAGACTGGAGAAAAAACGTACCGTCAAAGCTAGTGGACCATCAACAAGCGTCAAAATTGACCCTACTCAAGACACTTGGAGCATCGACATTGTAAGAAATCCATGTTTCTTACCTATTAAGAGATTTTTCTTCCTTATTTGTATCCTACATGGATACTCCCATTGTAAATATCTAATTCCATTTGTAAATCAATAAAAATACTAACTCTACTAATTTACTAACACTAACTTAGTATGAAAAGTCCTATCACCTCCACTTCTCTCCTCTCTCTCTTCTACATCTATCCCCACCAACTTCTTGATCATTCCAAGCAAAAGAAATTAGATAAGTGTGGAAAATCTAACCCAACCATGGTTAGAAGAGTAACCCTAGCCCTCAAAATTGCTATAAAAAGAAGGTGTAGCTAGCACAAAAAGGGGGAAGCCATAAGCAAGAGCACTATGCTATAGCTTGAGAAGCGAAGCTCAACCTCTTTAGAAGGAGCTCTTGAGTGGAAGCTCATTGTCTTATGCTTGTGCATGTGTTGTAATAGGGGTGATTAGCAAGGGAACTTTATGCCATTGTAAGAGAGAGAGTGATCATTCAATTGAGAGTAGGAAATCTATCATTTCTCCTACTAGTGTAAGCCCAACATTTACTGAATCAAGGAGGGTGGATTTGGACTAAGCTTGGATACTTTGTCTCTCTTTCAACGTAGAGTAATGGACAACAATGATGTGTAAGTGTCTTGGTGTTTTTTAAGTTCTTGATAGCTTGTCTCTGGGTGTTGTTATCAATTCAGCCATAAATTCCACATACTGTAAGAGGGCGACGGGGTGGAGAGGACTCCCCTGGCCTTAAGACAGTGATTGGGGTGGCTTTTCTTGTGATGTGTTGTGGTGTAATCTACTCAAGCTATGTTGAACAAATACTAATCTCACTTTGATTGGTCGTGGCAGATTTGTAAGAAGGTATGAATGCAACAAGCATCCCCTCCCCCTTCTCTCTCTTTCTTACATATATAATTGTGTTTGCTTGATCACGACCGATACATTTCAAAGCAGCCCGAGCACTATCTCTCTCTCTCTCTCTCTCTCTCTCTCTCTCTCTCTCTCTCTCTCTCTCTCTCTCTCTCTCTCTCTCTCTCTCTCTCTCTCTCTCTCTCTCTGCGCGTCCTAGTTCGCATCCAAAACTAGGTGGTGCCCCAAATTTATGTAGGGTTAGGTTGCGGGTTTGTGTGTGTGTTGTTGTTTTTTCCAACCCCAACCCAATTGAGCAGCACGGGAGCCTAGAAGGGTGCTTAGAGGCCACTCTTCTTGTTGCCCGCCCCGGACCACCTCAAATTGGTGCCCCCACTGAGGACGGCTTGTGTATTTTTGCGAAGGCTCAACCTTTAGCATAATCAAGTAGCTTGCATGAATCACGAGAATTTGTATGATCCCTTCATTCCCATTGCAAGGCAAAAGGTACACATAATTGTTAGTACTAAGTTGCAATTTCAACGTGTAATTCGTAGAATTTTAGGTCCTCTTAGGTTGGCAGAGATAAACGCATTAGTAAATCCTTTTATTTTGCCTCTCATTAGGTACGACCTTAGTTTGGACGTCTATATTTTTGTTTTGTTTTAAGAATTAGGTCATGCATAGACCATGGATAATGGCCCAAGAATAGAGTTTTTCCCCTTTCATTTCACTCCACACATTAAAATAAACATTGCAATTAGTAGAAAAATCCATTTTCAACAACGTATGGTGTTCATGTTTGGTGCCCAAAGAGTAGGAGAAATTCTCGCATCACCAAACCCTGTCATCCTGCCTCTTACTGATTATCATAGGTCATTTGATGTGAATATTTTTATTTTGTTGTAGAATAGATTGCAATTTAGAAAACATTATTGTGTAATTTTTTTAAGAAAGAAAAACAAAAACGTGTTGTCACTTTGAAACTGATTCAATGGAGGCCCAACGCCAAATGTCCGGATATCCTCTTTTCTTTGGAGAGCCTGGAGAGGATGCAGAATTATTTTTAGCAAATTTCAAGATGTCTTGTCGTATCAAGAGGATAGTAACTGATCAAGAACGTGTAGAGATGTTTGAGGTGGTCCTTAGGAAAGATGCTAGCACTTGGTTTGACTCTTTGCCTGAGGAAGTTAAAGGGAATTACACGAAATTTGTGAATCATTTCAAGAGATACTTCTTTGATCCCCAAAACACTCAAAAGCTATGGCAAGACATTGTTTCTCATAAGCAAAAAGACTTAGATGACTACTACTTGTACAAGCAAGAGTTTCTACGTCTTTGGGCTGTATGGGTGAGAAATGTTGCTAACCCTGGTGATGGTGCAGAGTTTTTAAAGAAGGAGAGGTTCATAGCCGGACTCTTTCCTGACCTTAAGCTAAAAGTTGAGGCGGGTGCACCTGCTACCTTTGATGCAGCTGAAACTAGGGCTGCTGAGAAATATAGGAAACTCAAGTGCCTCAGGAGAGAGGTTCCAATAGAAGGTCTTAGACCCAAAGGTAAGTCACAAGCATCAACATCTAGGGAGATTCCTGAGGTAACGGCGGAAGTGATTGAGAAGTTAAATGAATCTTTAAGCAGTCTGTCAATTCACCTTGCACAAGCTGTAGGTCCAAAGGGACAAGCAAACAAGTCTGAAGAGCGAGATTCACGACCTAGGAGAGTCTTGCAATGTTGGAATTGCGGTGAGTTTGGACATGGGATGTATAATTGTCCTTGGCCCCGTGGGGAGCCAGGGAGACCTAACTTGAATTACCCAGTGATGAATGCAGGTGAAGGAACTAGTTAGCAACCACGGCTTCTACAAAGGCCAAATGGAGCAAGACCACCTCCACAAGGAGTGGAAGGAGTTCCACCTTTGCCAGACCCAAATGTGCATGTAGTAGAGGTGACAAACTCAAATGAGGTTGACATGGAAGCAAATGGCATTAAGCGTGGCCGAGGAAAAGGTAAAGAGAAAGAAGGTGTCACATCACAAAGTGACCATGGACGAGAAAAGAAGACAAAGGCAACCAAGGAAGCTAAGAGGACACGACGTCGTATCAATCTCCAAGACTTCCCTCTTGGACATGGTATGGCTCCATACAACCTATTGGAAGACATGAGAGGTAAGGGTCCTGATATCTCATGACCTCAGTTTCTTGCATTATGCCCACAAGTTAGGAGGAATTTAACGAAGGCAGTTAGCACTAGGAGAAAGATAAAAGAGAGTGCTCCTGTTGTAAAAATTTCACATGCTGAAATGAATGAGGATATTACACCTGTGCTAGATTTTTACATCAAAGGAAGATTGGTTAGGAAAGGTCTAGTGGATGGGGGTGCACAAATTTGCATCATGACAGAGGGACCCATGCAAAAACTAGGCATGCACATCCATGAGACACCTGAAATTAAAGTCAAGATGGCAAACAATAGCAAAGCTAGGTGTGTAGGCATTTGTAAAAATGTCTTTGTGGAGGCCTTTGGCATTAAGAAGGCAGTGGATTTCTATGTCATGTCTACCAAAGGAAATGGTTACCCATTTATCCTAGGGAGACCATGGCTAATGAAAATGCGAGCTTTGCAGGATTGGGAGAGTGGAAAGCTAATTTGCAGGAATGACAATCATAAGAAGGTTGTCTTTGACATGAAGGAGCAACGCCAAGAGGATCTCCATGAAGAATCATCTCAAAGTGAGACGGAGGAAGGCTGGACCGATAGCACTTCAGAAGGAGAAAGTAGTGGCAGCATTACTAAAGAGGAGTCTTCCATCAAAGTCATGGGGGTAAAGCTTAAGCCAAAAAACCAGGAGACCTCTTCTCGAGGTTTGGAAGAGGTAGGTACTCAAGAGAACCAAAATGTGCAAGATAAAGGCATGTTAGAAGGTATGTTTGTCTACAACACTTACAAAGGACGAAAGAGAGGAGTTCAAATGTGTGCTAGGGAAATTTTCGAGGCTTTTTGCTAAAGACTACACCGATGTGCGTAGAGTAGATGCTGTTCAACACAAAATTGAGTTGAAGCCAGAGGCCACACCTAAGGCTCAAAAGCTACGAACGCTAGGAGTCATCAAGGAGCAGGCTTTACTCAAGGAGGTAAGAAAGCTTCTAGCAGTAGGTTTCATTTATCCAGTGGAGAATTCAGAGTGGGTCTCTCCCGTTGTTGTCACTCCTAAGGAAAATGGCAAGTGGAGGGTGTGTGTGGATTACCGTCCACTCAATGAGGCAACAAAAAGAGATCACTTTCCCCTCCCACTTCAAGATGAGATACTAAATGAGGTAGCTGGTCATGAAAAGTACACTGTGTGTGATGGCTACTCGGGTTACTTTCAAATAGGTATCGCATTGGAAGATCAGTTAAAAACAACCTTCATCACTCCTTGGGGTTGTTATGCTTTTAGAGTCATGCCATTTGGTCTAACAAATGCTCTTGCAACATTCCAACGTTTTATGAACATGGTGTTTCAAGAATTCTTTGGAAAGTCAATTAGGGTGTTCATTGATGATTTCTGCATTTATAGCTCAAAATCATTGCATCTACAAAGGGTAGAAGAAGGTTTAAAGAAGCTCTATGACATGGGAGGTCAACTCAACCCCGACAAATGTCACATAGGTGAGGATGAAGTGATCTTGCTTGGTCACAAGGTTTCCTATAAAGGCATTGAGGTGGATCCTTCAAAGGCAAAGGCTCTTATTGAGCTCCCATCACCCAAGAATCTCAAAGAGGTCATCTCATTCATTCAAAAGGTGAAGTATATGTCACGCTTTATTCACTTAGCTTCGGAGTTGCTTCATCCTTTGCAAAAGTTGACACAACAAGTAGAATTTGCATGGTCTTATGAGCTTGAAGAGTACTTTTGTAACATTAAAGTCATCCTGTCATAGCTACCAATACTCGTGCCTCCTTGTTGGGAGTACACATTATTTGTTAGCTCTAGTGTTGGGAAAGAAACAATTGGAGCGGTTTTGCTACAACAAGATCCCCATAGTACCCGGTGAGTAGCGTTAAATGGTAACCGTGCATTTGCACTACATTTCTACTCAAATGTATATATTTTTTATCAAAGTTTTAACCTAGTGTTCATTCTCTCTTTCCGTAATAGCCTTTTTCCATACAAACACCTTACCCTTCTCAGATCTTTATGCATTTACATCATATTTCTCTCTTCATGCTAAATGTAAATAGTAAACTTAATTCTACTCTCCTAGTTTTTTATTGTATATTCTTTTAACTAATTACCTTTACTAATTTAAATAGCTATCTACATCCCATAATTTGTAAATAAATAATTTATGGACACTTATCTTACCCATCTTCTCTCAAGGGTAGGGTTAACCTTGTAGGCCTTCCCTTCCCCACCACTATGTGACCCAAGTCTTGGATCATTTACTTGTGTTGGTCAACAAATCTTAAATATAATGTATATCCCCAATAAATCAAACTTTATTGGAGCCCACCTCATTTGTTTAAGGTGGATTTTCTTTTGAAAAAGCATGCTACACCTTGGATGCATGCTAAAGGGGCCCCTACAAGGAGACTTTGTTCAAAAGGTGTTTTGGATGCATCTTGAACGCCTTAGCTCATGGGTATACTTGAGGAACACTCCAAAATCAGCTTAAACACTTTGAGAAGGTCAATTTTGCCGTTTACAACACCCAATTCTGAGTTACAGGCTGAAAGTTATGGTGAAAACAAGGTGCTGCGGACACTGTTACTGCAGGTCAAAGTTACAATCAGGTAAACCACAAAGGTGAAAAGTTTTCTTGACTTCTTCAACATTCTAAAATACCAATGGGGAGTTAAAAACCACTTGTATGTGGAGGGGTCGGCTCAAGATGCTTCCAAAGACACAACAAACAAGATGGGGACACTCTGCGGGGGCCACTGGAGGGACATCATGGTGGGGCCCACATACATTATCAACCCTTATGGAACCTCCACGACCTAAAAAGCTATTTTTAATGAAAAAATAAGTCCCTTATTTGCATAATTGAAGGAATGGTCAAAAGGGAACCTAACTATGGTTAATTCCTACCCTAGTCAAGTTTAACCTAACCCAAGGTCTTGTACAGCTATAAAAAAGCCCTTTGGCAAGCACAAAAACACACACACCTACTCCATTGCTGCAAATAAGCTCCTCTAAGGTTAGGGAATCCCTAATCTCTCTCTCTCCTCTTGTCTCCCTATCCATTTCCTAAGCTCGCTATCATAAGCAGCACCATAGAGAGAGCATCAATATGCTATTGCTACCATTCTCTTGCAAACATTTCTCTTATCATACTCATCCCTAAATAAGGATTGTAGATTCTATATGAGAGCAAGGATATCAAGTTCAATGATCTATCTCATGGTTTGATCAACAAATTGTTGCAATTGGGGTGTCGTCGTCACACTTTTGCTCTAAACGCATGTAAAATTGGTAAGCCTATCTTGGCAGCTTCTCATATTTTTTGCTCATTGGGTTGCTTGTTTGTTGAGAAAGTTTTTTGTGCACCATGGTGTCTATTTGCTTGGCTTCTCTCCTTATGTTGTGTGTAAGTAAGTCTTGGGGCTGCATAGATGGAGAAGAGCTCTCTATGCATGCCGCCTTATGTGTGTAAGTAGTCTCTTCTTTTGGGAAAGGAAAGGAGTTGTCAAGTATTTGTGCATTGTGGTGTTTTCAGTTTTGAGGTTTTGTGATTGCTTTTCTTAGAACTATATGAGCACTAATATGGTGAAGGTCAATCTTTGCATGTGAGTTTGTGCAGCGTTCAAAGGGATTGCTTAAGGAGTGTGTGTTGAATGGTTGAAGGGCATTTTGTGTTGAAGCACATAAGGAAGGTGTGAGTGTGTGAGTGTGTGTGTGTGTGTGTTGTATATGGTTTGTTTTGGTTTCCTTCTTTCTCCATAAAAGAGGGTGGTGCCCCTAAGAAATATACGTGTGTAGGGTCTCACGGAGTGGTTGTCTGGTGGGAGCCTTGAGTTGAGCCCCATCTCAAAAAATCCGCTCTCACCAGATGCGACCCATCTACTTTGCTAGTAGGGTCATGAATGCTTTAGAGAGAGGCTACAAGAAGGCAGAACTCATGATGCTTTCTCTCATGTTTGCGGTGAGAAAGTTTAGATCCTTCAAAGGCAAAGGCTCTTATTGAGCTCCCATCACCCAAGAATCTCAAAGAGGTCATCTCATTCATTCAAAAGGTGAAGTATATGTCACGCTTTATTCACTTAGCTTCGGAGTTGCTTCATCCTTTGCAAAAGTTGACACAACAAGTAGAATTTGCATGGTCTTATGAGCTTGAAGAGTTCTTTTGTAACATTAAAGTCATCCTGTCATAGCTACCAATACTCGTGCCTCCTTGTTGGCAGTACACATTCTTTGTTAGCTCTAGTGTTGGGAAAGAAACAATTGGAGCGGTTTTGCTACAACAAGATCCTCATAGTGCCCGGATGTGACCCATCTACTTTGCTAGTAGGGTCATGAATGCTTTAGAGAGAGGCTACACAGAGGCAGAACTCATGATGCTTTCTCTCATGTTTGCGGTGAGAAAGTTTAGATCCTACCTGCTACCAAAACCTTTTGTAATTCTCACTGCAAAAAATTTTTTCCCTTGGGTGTCATCTCAAATGAATCTTAGTACTAAGATCTCAAAGTGGATTATGGAGTTGCAAGAGTTTCAATACTCTTTCAAAGTAGAAGATAGTGTGCATGCACAATTGGTAGGAATCCTTACTTATAGGGTACATGAGAAGGAGATTAAGGTGCCTGAAGTAAAGACCCTACCATTGCCACCACCTAAAATTATTCCTAATGCTTTTAACTTGTTCTTTGATGGAGCTTTTCGACGAGCCACAGGAAAAGCAGGGGGAGGCCTAGTATTGCTCAACCCAAGTGGGGAGGTGGTCATGCAAGAGAAGGTCAATCTACCAGGTTCAACTAGCAACAATGAAGCAGAATATGACACACTACTTCATGGTTTAAAGATATGCATTGGCCAAGGTATACAACGTCTCATGGTAAAAGGGGATGCACTTCTCATTGTGAAGCAAATTTTAGGCATTTGGGCATGCAAGAATGAAAGCTTAAGGACAAAAGTTCATGCCATTCGTAGATTGTTTAATCAATTTGAAGAAGTGCAACTATATCATATTCCTAGGAAACAGAATGAAGATGCCGATTTACTTGCACAACAAGCAGTTACATGTGTTGAGAAAGAAGTGAGGGTCATCATGGTGGCAACAACTGTCAAGCAACCGAGATACCAGGGATTGGAATCATTGACTCCCATTATTAGCTACATTTTGGAGGGTGAGTTTCCACAAGACTTCACGAAGGCTCAGAAGAGGAGACTCATGAAAAAGGCAAGCGCGTATCTCTTTCTAGAAGGATCCCTCTATCAAAGAGGGAAGGATCAAGTGTGCAGAAGAGTACCAACTATTGAGGAAATCCCTGCCATTCTAAAAGGTTTTCATGAGGAAGCGTGTGGTGGTCATTTTTCACAGGAACTCACTGCAAAAAAGATTTTGCTTGCCGGATATGTTTGGCCAAGCTTGCACATTGATGTTCAACATTGGTGTAAAAGCTGTCACAATTGTCAGATTAATGGAAACAAGCATCTGTTACATGGTCCACGTCAATTAGTCCTTGCAAATGGTCCATTTGAAAAATAGGGCATTGATGCTATGGGTCCATTGCGTAGGACTAAAAATGGGAAATCGTATATCTTGGTGGCCATAGACTACATGACAAGATGGGTAGAAGCACAAAGTGTGGCAAAGGTAAATGAGAGGACAGTGAGAAAATTTGTCTACACTCACATTTGTTGTAGATTTGGCACACCTTTGGATATTGTTTCTGATAATGGTCCAGGGTTTAGAAAGGGCTTGCTCATAGAGGTCTGTGAAGAACTTCACATTATACATCATCATAGTACACCCTACTATCCCCAATCCAATGGTCTGGCAGAAAAAGCTAATGGTGTCATTGCAGGCATCATTAGAAAGATGGTGAGAAACAAGACAAAGTCCTGGGATGACTTCTTGGATGGTGCCTTGTGGGCGTATTGAACCACATATAGGGAAGCCACGGTGTTTACACCATTTCACTTAGTCTACGGTCAAGAGGCTTTACAACCAATTGAGCTCAAAATTCCAACAATGCGACTTCATGGCAAAGCAGCACAAGATGATCAAGAAGCATGGATGGATCGACTTCTTACCTTAGTTGATCTTCAGTGGAAAAGAGAAGTAGCATACGAGTGCTACAAGAGGAAAGCTACGCAGGCGAAGGAGAAGCTTGACGAGAAACTAAAGGACAAAGGCATCAATGAAGGAGATCTTGTGCTAAGGTATGACAATCGACTCGATAATCGTTTTGATGCCAAATTTGAAACTAGATGGCAAGGGCCATACATAGTTAAGAAGGCTTTCAATTCAAGTTACTATCAACTTACGGACTTGAATGGGAAAGACCACTCCAGGAAGGTAAACGGGTATCGCTTGAAGCCTTATTTGAGTCGCCTTCTACCAAAGGATCTACCAAAGATCTGTCAAAAGGCAGCTATCTCATGTAGTTATTGTTCCGTGAAGCATGAGTGTAACTCAAACCAAAATTCTGAGGGGCCAAGCAATGAAGACCTCATCAAGGACTCTGAAGCACTCTCTTTGGAAAAGATGCTCTATGATGGTACATGAATATACCATCATCCTAGGGGAGGGCTAATGATAGCCGTTTTTCGGCTTTCCATAATTGCCATAGTAAGCTACCTCACCCTATCAAATCACTCAAATATTTTGGTTATCCCTACCATTTCACTGTACATAGGCGTGTGTGAGTTAGGGGACTTTCTTAAAAACCCTCAATTAGCTAGTCACTGGGCTAGTTGAGCCAGAAAAAAATTAAAAAATAAAAAATAAAATAAAAATTATAAGTATATTATGGCCCATTTGTGTGTAAATATTTCATTGTATATAGGGCCTAAATAAAAGGATTTTTCATAATTATTTTGGTATTTATTTAAATATTTCTACCTATGGTGTGTTATTTATGCTATGTACATTGACTCACCATTACCATATTTTTTCTTACCATTTTGCATACTCTTTATTCCATATAAAAATAATTTCATGCAAGCTTCTCTTATTTTGTGTGTAACTCCATCCCAACAAAAATCCAAAAAAACTAGTTTTATTTATGTGTATATTTTTGCACTATTGTGATTTTTCCTTCCTACATCTATTCTCTTTTACTCTCATAAATTAGAACACAAAAAATATTCATCTTTTTATGATAGACTTATAATGAGAGAGATTTATTTTGACCCCTTTATATTTTTTCCACCTATATTATTTATATTTGACATGTACATATTTTTTTAGACCCCTCAATATTTGATTTTCTTAGTTGTACTATTCACTTATATCATGATCTCAACAATATCTTCAATTATAGACCTACCAAATAAGATCAAGGGTATGTGGAATGCATGCATGCACCATGGGGAGCTCACTCTTGGAGGTATTCAAAAGAATCATCCAAAGAAGGACCTCACAAGGACCTTGTGCAGTGGAAAAAACAGTCGGTTTTGCTGAATTTTTAAAGATCACATGCTCCCCGAATTTGAAAAGGTGATACAAACAAAAGTTGTAGCTCGTGGGCTAAACTTTTACCTCAAATGTTTTCATATGTTTTTGAGCTACGAGCTATGAGCTATGATTTTATTGGTGGACCCCAGTTTGCCCATGCTATGCAGCCACACTCCCTCTTCCACTTTACCATTTTCCTCTTTCACACACACCTCTCCACTCATCATCCCCACCTCTCTCACCACTCCTCTCTGCACCCTACTCACCTTCTTCTCAACCTTGAAGGATAAGAGAAACCATGGTGAACTCATGTCTCCTACACACACTTCCATTCCAAAATTGACCACCTAGTCTCATTTTTTCTCTTCCATATTACCCATATTTATCAAAAAAACCACAAAATTCAGCCTCTTCTCTTGAAAGACAGCATCATGGTGATTGATTACTCATGTTCACTTACCTTCGCTCCCAAGGAAGGTCAAGACTGGAGAAAAAACGTACCGTCAAAGCTAGTGGACCGTCAACAAGCGTCAAAATTGACCCTACTCAAGACACTTGGAGCATCGACATTGTAAGAAATCCATATTTCTTACCTATTAAGAGTTTTTTCTTTCTTATTTGTATCCTACATGGATACTCCCATTGTAAATATCTAATTCCATTTGTAAATCAATAAACATACTAACTCTACTAATTTACTAACACTAACTTAGTATGAAAAGTCCTATCACCTCCACTTCTCTCCTCTCTCTCTTCTACATCTATCCCCACCAACTTCTTGATCATTCCAAGCAAAAGAAATTAGATAAGTGTTGAAAATCTAACCCAACCATGGTTAGACGAGTAACCCTAGCCCTCAAAATTGCTATAAAAGGAAGGTGTAGCTAGCACAAAAAGGGGGAAGCCATAAGCAAGAGCACTATGCTATAGCTTGAGAAGCCAAGCTCAACCTCTCTAGAAGGAGCTCTTGAGTGGAAGCTCATTGTCTTATGCTTGTGCATGTGTTGTAATAGGGGTGATTAGCAAGGGAACTCTATGCCATTGTAAGAGAGAGAGTGATCATTCAATTGAGAGTAGGAAATCTATCATTTCTCCTACTAGTGTAAGCCCAACATTTGCTGAATCAAGGAGGGTGGATTTGGACTAAGCTTGGATACTTTGTCTCTCTTCCAACGTAGAGTAATGGACAACAATGATGTGTAAGTGTCTTGGTGTTTTTTAAGTTCTTGATAGCTTGTCTCTGGGTGTTGTTATCAATTCAGCCATAAATTCCACATACCGTAAGAGGGCGACAGGGTGAAGAGGACTCCCCTGGCCTTAAGACAGTGATTTGGGTGGCTTTTCTTTTGATGTGCTGTGGTGTAATTTACTCAAGCTATGTTGAACAAATACTAATCTCACTTTGATTGGTCGTGACAGATTTGTAAGAAGGTATGAATGCAACAAGCATCCCCTCCCCCTTCTCTCTCTTTCTTACATATATAATTGTGTTTGCTTGAGCACGGCCGATACATTTCAAAGCAGCCCGAGCACTCTCTCTCTCTCTCTCTCTCTCTCTCTCTCTCTCTCTCTCTCTCTCTCTCTCTCTCTCTCTCTCTCTCTCTCTCTCTCTCTCTCTCTCTCTCTGCGCGTCCTAGTTCGCATCCAAAACTAGGTGGTGCCCCAAATTTGTGTAGGGTTAGGTTGCGGGTTTGTGTGTGTGTTGTTGTTTTTTCCAACCCCAACCCAATTGAGCAGCACGGGAGCCTAGAAGGGTGCTTAGAGGCCACTCTTCTTGTTGCCCGCCCCGGACCGCCTCAGTACCTAGGATCGAGAAGCATCTTTTGTATGTAATTGCACTTGCTAAACTTGGTCTTGTAGTCAAATTTGTGGATGGCAGATGTACAATACATGATCTCAATTTTGGTGATAAACATGTTGCATCTAGCATTTTATGTCATGGGTTGTATAAGCTCACTTTGTTTGACAAGTGTGGGTAGGAATTTTGCAAATGAAAGTTCTACCCACAATTGTCAAACAAAGTGAGCTT